>NW_027184621.1:0-1379749 GCF_032405125.1 Capricornis sumatraensis | reverse complement strand
CAAGAGTCCCCCAGATGTCTCAGTCCATTCCAGAGGAACCTCTTTGCCCTGCACTGGCTCATCTTTCACGCCGAGGATCGACTCACACCACGGTGGCACGTGGGACAGCCCTGTGGGAAATCCTCGAGGGAAAGCCTCGATGGAAAACCACAGATCCTTTGATCCACGCGACGGGAAGCGTGACATTGCTGCTACAGCCTGGAAGGAAAGCGCACGTGCATGCCCCCACTCGAGACGAGGCCTGACTCCCCTGGGGAGATTCCAGAAGTACCCAAAAATCCATGTCAGCCCCTGAGAGGAATCCTCGGTTCCGGCCCTGACTCCACACAAGGTTTTTGGCCCCGGTATCGACGGGAGAGGAATCCCGAGAGGCCCCCTAGCAACTCGCATGGGGACTGGACTCTCCTGAGGCCACCAGGGCGGGTCCCTGAGGTCCCCGTCGTAACTCGAGAACACCTGCCGCAACTCGAGAAAATCCAGGAAGTTCTCCCTTCCAGGCGAGATGAGGTCTGTTACCCATGAGGCGTCTGGAGACTAATGACACCTAACCTCTTGAACTTCGAAAGGGTCATTCACACCCTTGCTGCAACTCAAGAAGTTCACCACCATACCCGTCTCCACTCGAGAGGAAGCACGATGGTCCCGCCCACATCCAGAGGAGCCCCGTTTCCCCCTCGGAGCTCGAGATGAGGGATCCTTTCCCTGCTTTCAACGGGAAAGAATTCCCGGCGTTCCCATCGCATCTCAAGAGGAGACACTCTCAACGGGAAAGGAGAGAGGTACTCCATGGTCGTACCACAAATCCAAGAGTCCCCCAGATGTCTCAGTCCAATCCAGAGGAACCTCTTTGCCCTGCACTGGCTCATCTTTCACGCCGAGGATTGACTCACACCACGGTGGCACGTGGGACAGCCCTGTGGGAAAGCCTCGAGGGAAAGCCTCGAGGGAAAACCACAGATCCTTTGATCCACGCGACGGGAAGCGTGACATTGCTGCTACAGCCTGGAAGGAAAGCTCACGTGCATGCCCCCACTCGAGATGAGGCCTGACTCCACTGGGGAGACTCCAGAAGTACACAAAGATCCATGTCAGCCCTTGAGAGGAATCCTCGGTTCCGGCCCTGATTCCACACAAGGTTTTTGGCCCCGGTATCGACGGGAGAGTAATCCCGAGAGGCCCCCTAGCAACTCGCTTGGGGACTGGCCTCTCCTGAGGCCACCAGGGCGGGTCCCTGAGGTCCCCGTCGTAACTCGAGAACTCCTGCCGCAACTCGAGAAAATCCAGGAAGTTCTCCCTTCCAGGCGAGATGAGGCCTATTTCCGATGAGGCGTCTGGAGACTAATGACACCTAAACTCTGGAACGTTGAAAGGGTCTTTCACACCCTTGCTGCAACTCAAGAAGTTCACCGCCATAACCGTCTCCACTCGAGAGGAAGCACGATGGTCCCGCCCACATCCAGAGGAGCCCCGTTTCCCCCTCGGAGCTCGAGATGAGGGATCCTTTCCCTGCTTTCAACGGGAAAGAATTCCCGGCGTTCCCGTCGCATCTCAAGAGGAGGCACTCTCCACAGGAAAGGCGAGATAAGCTCCATGGTCGTACCACCATTCCAAGAGTCCCCCAGATGTCTCAGTCCATTCCAGAGGAACCTCTTTGCCCTGCACTGGCTCATCTTTCACGCCGAGGATCGACTCACACCACGGTGGCACGTGGGACAGCCCTGTGGGAAAGCCTCGAGGGAAAGCCTCGAAGGAAAACCACAGATCCTTTGATCCACGCCACGGGAAGCGTGACATTGCTGCTACAGCCTGGAAGGAAAGCGCACGTGCATGCCCCCACTCGAGACGAGGCCTGACTCCCCTGGGGAGACTCCAGAAGTACCCAAAAATCCATGTCAGCCCCTGAGAGGAATCCTCGGTTCCGGCCCTGACTCCACACAATGTTTTTGGCCCCGGTATCAACGGGAGAGGAATCCTGATAGGCCCCCTAGCACCTCGCATGGGGACTGGCCTCTCCTGAGGCCACCAGGGCGGGTCCCTGAGGTCCCCGTCGTAACTCGAGAACACCTGCCGCAACTCGAGAAAATCCAGGAAGTTCTCCCTTCCAGGCGAGATGAGGCCTATTTCCGTTGAGGCGTCTGGAGACTAATGACACCTAACCTCTGGAACTTCGAAAGGGTCTTTCACACCCTTGCTGCAACTCAAGAAGTTCACCGCCATACCCGTCTCCACTCGAGAGGAAGCACGATGGTCCCGCCCACATCCAGAGGAGCCCCGTTTCCAGCTCGGAGCTCGAGATGAGGGATCCTTTCCCTGCTTTCAACGGGAAAGATTTCCCGGCGTTCCCGTCGCATCTCAAGAGGAGGCACTCTCAACAGGAAAGGCGAGAGGAACTCCATGGTCGTACCACCATTCCAAGAGTCCCCCAGATGTCTCAGTCCATTCCAGAGGAACCTCTTTGCCCTGCACTGGCTCATCTTTCACGCCGAGGATCGACTCACACCACGGTGGCACGTGGGACAGCCCCGTGGGAAAGCCTCGAGGGAAAGCCTCGAGGGAAAACCACAGATCCTTTGATCCACGCCATGGGAAGCGTGGCATTGCTGCTACAGCATGGAAGGAAAGCACACGTGCATGCCCCCACTCGAGACGAGGCCTGACTACCCTGGGGAGACTCCAGAAGTATCCAAAATCCATGTCAGCCCCTGAGAGGAATCTTCGGTTCCGGCCCTGACTCCACACAAGGTTTTTGGCCCCGGTATCGAAGGGAGAGGAATCCCGAGAGGCCCCCTATCAAATCGCAAGGGGACTGGCCTCTCCTGAGGCCACCAGGGCGGGTCCCTGAGGTCCCCGTCGTAACTCGAGAACACCTGCCGCAACTCGAGAAAATCCAGGAAGTTCTCCCTTCCAGGCGAGATGAGGTCTATTACCCATGAGGCGTCTGGAGACTAATGACACCTAACCTCTGGAACTTCGAAAGGGTCATTCACACCCTTGCTGCAACTCAAGAAGTTCACCGCCATACCCGTCTCCACTCGAGAGGAAGCACGATGGTCCCGCCCACATCCAGAGGAGCCCCGTTTCCCCCTCGGAGCTCGAGATGAGGGATCATTCCCTGCTTTCAACGGGAAAGAATTCCCGGCGTTCCCGTCGCATCTCAAGAGGAGGCACTCTCCACAGGAAAGGCGAGAGGAACTCCATGGTCGTACCACCATTCCAAGAGTCCCCCAGATGTCTCAGGCCAATCCAGAGGAACGTCTTTGCCCTGCACTGGCTCATCTTTCACGCCGAGGATCGACTCACACCATGGTGGCACGTGGGACAGCCCTGTGGGAAAGCCTCGAGGGAAAACCACAGATCCTTTGATCCACGCACGGGAAGCGTGACATTGCTGCTACAGCCTGGAAGGAAAGCGCACGTGCATGCCCCCACTCGAGACGAGGCCTGACTCCCCTGGGGAGACTCCACAAGTACCCAAAGATCCATGTCAGCCCTTGAGAGGAATCCTCGGTTCCGGCCCTGATTCCCCACACGGTTTTTCGCCCCGGTATCGACGGGAGAGGAATCCCGAGAGGCCCCCTAGCAACTCGCTTGGGGACTGGCCTCTCCTGAGGCCACCAGGGCGGGTCCCTGAGGTCCCCGTCGTAACTCGAGAACACCTGCCGCAACTCGAGAAAATCCAGGAAGTTCTCCCTTCCAGGCGAGATGAGGCCTATTTCCGATGAGGCGTCTGGAGACTAATGACACCTAACCTCTGGAACTTCGAAAGGGTCTTTCACACCCTTGCTGCAACTCAAGAAGTTCACCGCCATACCCGTCTCCACTCGAGAGGAAGCACGATGTTCCCGCCCACATCCAGAGGAGCCCCGTTTCCCCCTCGTAGCTCGAGATGAGGGATCCTTTCCCTGCTTTCAACGGGAAAGAATTCCCGGCGTTCCCGTCGCATCTCAAGAGGAGGCACTCTCAACAGGAGAGGCGAGAGGAACTCCATGGTCGTACCACCATTCCAAGAGTCCCCCAGATGTCTCAGTCCATTCCAGAGGAACCTCTTTGCCCTGCACTGGCTCATCTTTCACGCCGAGGATCGACTCACACCACGGTGGCACGTGGGACAGCCCTGTGGGAAATCCTCGAGGGAAAGCCTCGATGGAAAACCACAGATCCTTTGATCCACGCGACGGGAAGCTGACATTGCTGCTACAGCCTGGAAGGAAAGCGCACGTGCATGCCCCCACTCGAGACGAGGCCTGACTCCCCTGGGGAGATTCCAGAAGTACCCAAAAATCCATGTCAGCCCCTGAGAGGAATCCTCGATTCCGGCCCTGACTCCACACAAGGTTTTTGGCCCCGGTATCGACGGGAGAGGAATCCCGAGAGGCCCCCTAGCAACTCGCATGGGGACTGGACTCTCCTGAGGCCACCAGGGCGGGTCCCTGAGGTCCCCGTCGTAACTCGAGAACACCTGCCGCAACTCGAGAAAATCCAGGAAGTTCTCCCTTCCAGGCGAGATGAGGTCTGTTACCCATGAGGCGTCTGGAGACTAATGACACCTAACCTCTTGAACTTCGAAAGGGTCATTCACACCCTTGCTGCAACTCAAGAAGTTCACCACCATACCCGTCTCCACTCGAGAGGAAGCACGATGGTCCCGCCCACATCCAGAGGAGCCCCGTTTCCCCCTCGGAGCTCGAGATGAGGGATCCTTTCCCTGCTTTCAACGGGAAAGAATTCCCGGCGTTCCCATCGCATCTCAAGAGGAGACACTCTCAACGGGAAAGGAGAGAGGAACTCCATGGTCGTACCACAAATCCAAGAGTCCCCCAGATGTCTCAGTCCAATCCAGAGGAACCTCTTTGCCCTGCACTGGCTCATCTTTCACGCCGAGGATTGACTCACACCACGGTGGCACGTGGGACAGCCCTGTGGGAAAGCCTCGAGGGAAAGCCTCGAGGGAAAACCACAGATCCTTTGATCCACGCGACGGGAAGCGTGACATTGCTGCTACAGCCTGGAAGGAAAGCTCACGTGCATGCCCCCACTCGAGATGAGGCCTGACTCCACTGGGGAGACTCCAGAAGTACACAAAGATCCATGTCAGCCCTTGAGAGGAATCCTCGGTTCCGGCCCTGATTCCACACAAGGTTTTTGGCCCCGGTATCGACGGGAGAGTAATCCCGAGAGGCCCCCTAGCAACTCGCTTGGGGACTGGCCTCTCCTGAGGCCACCAGGGCGGGTCCCTGAGGTCCCCGTCGTAACTCGAGAACTCCTGCCGCAACTCGAGAAAATCCAGGAAGTTCTCCCTTCCAGGCGAGATGAGGCCTATTTCCGATGAGGCGTCTGGAGACTAATGACACCTAAACTCTGGAACGTTGAAAGGGTCTTTCACACCCTTGCTGCAACTCAAGAAGTTCACCGCCATAACCGTCTCCACTCGAGAGGAAGCACGATGGTCCCGCCCACATCCAGAGGAGCCCCGTTTCCCCCTCGGAGCTCGAGATGAGGGATCCTTTCCCTGCTTTCAACGGGAAAGAATTCCCGGCGTTCCCGTCGCATCTCAAGAGGAGGCACTCTCCACAGGAAAGGCGAGATAAGCTCCATGGTCGTACCACCATTCCAAGAGTCCCCCAGATGTCTCAGTCCATTCCAGAGGAACCTCTTTGCCCTGCACTGGCTCATCTTTCACGCCGAGGATCGACTCACACCACGGTGGCACGTGGGACAGCCCTGTGGGAAAGCCTCGAGGGAAAGCCTCGAAGGAAAACCACAGATCCTTTGATCCACGCCACGGGAAGCGTGACATTGCTGCTACAGCCTGGAAGGAAAGCGCACGTGCATGCCCCCACTCGAGACGAGGCCTGACTCCCCTGGGGAGACTCCAGAAGTACCCAAAAATCCATGTCAGCCCCTGAGAGGAATCCTCGGTTCCGGCCCTGACTCCACACAAGGTTTTTGGCCCCGGTATCAACGGGAGAGGAATCCCGATAGGCCCCCTAGCACCTCGCATGGGGACTGGCCTCTCCTGAGGCCACCAGGGCGGGTCCCTGAGGTCCCCGTCGTAACTCGAGAACTCCTGCCACAACTCGAGAAAATCCAGGAAGTTCTCCCTTCCAGGCGAGATGAGGCCTATTTCCGATGAGGCGTCTGGAGACTAATGACACCTAAACTCTGGAACGTTGAAAGGGTCTTTCACACCCTTGCTGCAACTCAAGAAGTTCACCGCCATAACCGTCTCCACTCGAGAGGAAGCACGATGGTCCCGCCCACATCCAGAGGAGCCCCGTTTCCCCCTCGGAGCTCGAGATGAGGGATCCTTTCCCTGCTTTCAACGGGAAAGAATTCCCGGCGTTCCCGTCGCATCTCAAGAGGAGGCACTCTCCACAGGAAAGGCGAGATGAGCTCCATGGTCGTACCACCATTCCAAGAGTCCCCCAGATGTCTCAGTCCATTCCAGAGGAACCTCTTTGCCCTGCACTGGCTCATCTTTCACGCCGAGGATCGACTCACACCACGGTGGCACGTGGGACAGCCCTGTGGGAAAGCCTCGAGGGAAAGCCTCGAAGGAAAACCACAGATCCTTTGATCCACGCCACGGGAAGCGTGACATTGCTGCTACAGCCTGGAAGGAAAGCGCACGTGCATGCCCCCACTCGAGACGAGGCCTGACTCCCCTGGGGAGACTCCAGAAGTACCCAAAAATCCATGTCAGCCCCTGAGAGGAATCCTCGGTTCCGGCCCTGACTCCACACAAGGTTTTTGGCCCCGGTATCAACGGGAGAGGAATCCCGATAGGCCCCCTAGCACCTCGCATGGGGACTGGCCTCTCCTGAGGCCACCAGGGCGGGTCCCTGAGGTCCCCGTCGTAACTCGAGAACACCTGCCGCAACTCGAGAAAATCCAGGAAGTTCTCCCTTGCAGGCGAGATGAGGCCTATTTCCGTTGAGGCGTCTGGAGACTAATGACACCTAACCTCTGGAACTTCGAAAGGGTCTTTCACACCCTTGCTGCAACTCAAGAAGTTCACCGCCATACCCGTCTCCACTCGAGAGGAAGCACGATGGTCCCGCCCACATCCAGAGGAGCCCCGTTTCCAGCTCGGAGCTCGAGATGAGGGATCCTTTCCCTGCTTTCAACGGGAAAGATTTCCCGGCGTTCCCGTCGCATCTCAAGAGGAGGCACTCTCAACAGGAAAGGCGAGAGGAACTCCATGGTCGTACCACCATTCCAAGAGTCCCCCAGATGTCTCAGTCCATTCCAGAGGAACCTCTTTGCCCTGCACTGGCTCATCTTTCACGCCGAGGATCGACTCACACCACGGTGGCACGTGGGACAGCCCTGTGGGAAAGCCTCGAGGGAAAGCCTCGAGGGAAAACCACAGATCCTTTGATCCACCCCATGGGAAGCGTGGCATTGCTGCTACAGCATGGAAGGAAAGCACACGTGCATGCCCCCACTCGAGATGAGGCCTGACTACCCTGGGGAGACTCCAGAAGTATCCAAAATCCATGTCAGCCCCTGAGAGGAATCTTCGGTTCCGGCTCTGACTCCACACAAGGTTTTTGGCCCCGGTATCGAAGGGAGAGGAATCCCGAGAGGCCCCCTATCAAATCGCAAGGGGACTGGCCTCTCCTGAGGCCACCAGGGCGGGTCCCTGTGGTCCCCGTCGTAACTCGAGAACACCTGCCGCAACTCGAGAAAATCCAGGAAGTTCTCCCTTCCAGGCGAGATGAGGTCTATTACCCATGAGGCGTCTGGAGACTAATGACACCTAACCTCTTGAACTTCGAAAGGGTCATTCACACCCTTGCTGCAACTCAAGAAGTTCACCGCCATACCCGTCTCCACTCGAGAGGAAGCACGATGGTCCCGCCCACATCCAGAGGAGCCCCGTTTCCCCCTCGGAGCTCGAGATGAGGGATCATTCCCTGCTTTCAACGGGAAAGAATTCCCGGCGTTCCCGTCGCATCTCAAGAGGAGGCACTCTCCACAGGAAAGGCGAGAGGAACTCCATGGTCGTACCACCATTCCAAGAGTCCCCCAGATGTCTCAGGCCAATCCAGAGGAACGTCTTTGCCCTGCACTGGCTCATCTTTCACGCCGAGGATCGACTCACACCATGGTGGCACGTGGGACAGCCCTGTGGGAAAGCCTCGAGGGAAAACCACAGATCCTTTGATCCACGCCACGGGAAGCGTGACATTGCTGCTACAGCCTGGAAGGAAAGCGCACGTGCATGCCCCCACTCGAGACGAGGCCTGACTCCCCTGGGGAGACTCCACAAGTACCCAAAGATCCATGTCAGCCCTTGAGAGGAATCCTCGGTTCCGGCCCTGATTCCACACAAGGTTTTTGGCCCCGGTATCGACGGGAGAGGAATCCCGAGAGGCCCCCTAGCAACTCGCTTGGGGACTGGCCTCTCCTGAGGCCACCAGGGCGGGTCCCTGAGGTCCCCGTCGTAACTCGAGAACACCTGCCGCAACTCGAGAAAATCCAGGAAGTTCTCCCTTCCAGGCGAGATGAGGCCTATTTCCGATGAGGCGTCTGGAGACTAATGACACCTAACCTCTGGAACTTCGAAAGGGTCTTTCACACCCTTGCTGCAACTCAAGAAGTTCACCGCCATACCCGTCTCCACTCGAGAGGAAGCACGATGTTCCCGCCCACATCCAGAGGAGCCCCGTTTCCCCCTCGTAGCTCGAGATGAGGGATCCTTTCCCTGCTTTCAACGGGAAAGAATTCCCGGCGTTCCCGTCGCATCTCAAGAGGAGGCACTCTCAACAGGAGAGGCGAGAGGAACTCCATGGTCGTACCACCATTCCAAGAGTCCCCCAGATGTCTCAGTCCATTCCAGAGGAACCTCTTTGCCCTGCACTGGCTTATCTTTCATGCCGAGGATCGACTCACACCACGGTGGCACGTGGGACAGCCCTGTGGGAAATCCTCGAGGGAAAGCCTCGATGGAAAACCACAGATCCTTTGATCCACGCGACGGGAAGCGTGGCATTGCTGCTACAGCCTGGAAGGAAAGCGCACGTGCATGCCCCCACTCGAGACGAGGCCTGACTCCCCTGGGGAGATTCCAGAAATACCCAAAGATCCATGTCAGCCCCTGAGAGGAATCTTCGGTTCCGGCCCTGACTCCACACAAGGTTTTTGGCCCCGCTATCGACGGGAGAGGAATCCCGAAAGGCCCCCTATCAAATCGCATGGGGACTGGCCTCTCCTGAGGCCACCAGGGCGGGTCCCTGAGGTCCCCGTCGTAACTCGAGAACACCGGCCGCAACTCGAGAAAATCCAGGAAGTTCTCCCTTCCAGGCGAGATGAGGTCTATTTAAGATGAGGCGTCTGGAGACTAATGACACCTAACCTCTTGAACTTCGAAAGGGTCTTTCACACCCTTGCTGCAACTCAAGAAGTTCACCGCCATACCCGTCTCCACTCGCGATGAAGCACGATGGTCCCGCCCACATCCAGAGGAGCCCCGATTCCCCCTCGTAGCTCGAGATGAGGGATCCTTTCCCTGCTTTCAACGGGAAAGAATTCCCGGCGTTCCCGTCGCATCTCAAGAGGAGGCACTCTCAACAGGAGAGGCGAGAGGAACTCCATGGTCTTACCACCATTCCAAGAGTCCCCCAGATGTCTCAGTCCATTCCAGAGGAACGTCTTTGCCCTGCACTGGCTCATCTTTCACGCCGAGGATCGACTCACACCACGGTGGCACGTGGGACAGCCCTGTGGGAAATCCTCGAGGGAAAGCCTCGATGGAAAACCACAGATCCTTTGATCCACGCGACGGGAAGCGTGGCATTGCTGCTACAGCCTGGAAGGAAAGCGCACGTGCATTCCCCCACTCGAGACGAGGCCTGACTCCCCTGGGGAGATTCCAGAAGTACCCAAAGATCCATGTCAGCCCCTGAGAGGAATCTTCGGTTCCGGCCCTGACTCCACACAAGGTTTTTGGACCCGCTATCGACGGGAGAGGAATCCCGAAAGGCCCCCTATCAAATCGCATGGGGACTGGCCTCTCCTGAGGCCACCAGGGCGGGTCCCTGAGGTCCCCGTCGTACCTCGAGAACACCGGCCGCAACTCGAGAAAATCCAGGAAGTTCTCCCTTCCAGGCGAGATGAGGTCTATTTAAGATGAGGCGTCTGGAGACTAATGACACCTAACCTCTTGAACTTCGAAAGGGTCTTTCACACCCTTGCTGCAACTCAAGAAGTTCACCGCCATACCCGTCTCCACTCGCGATGAAGCACGATGGTCCCGCCCACATCCAGAGGAGCCCCGTTTCCCCCTCGTAGCTCGAGATGAGGGATCCTTTCCCTGCTTTCAACGGGAAAGAATTCCCGGCGTTCTCGTCGCATCTCAAGAGGAGACACTCTCAACAGGAAAGGAGAGAGGAACTCCATGGTCGTACCACCAATCCAAGCGTCCCCCAGATGTCTCAGTCCATTCCAGAGGAACCTCTTTGCCCTGCACTGGCTCATCTTTCACGCCGAGGATCGACTCACACCACGGTGGCACGTGGGACAGCCCTGTGGGAAAGCCTCGAGGGAAAGCCTCGAGGGAAAACCACAGATCCTTTGATCCACGCCATGGGAAGCGTGACATTGCTGCTACAGCCTGGAAGGAAAGCGCACGTGCATGCCCCCACTCGAGACGAGGCCTGACTCCCCTGGGGAGACTCCACAAGTACCCAAAGATCCATGTCAGCCCTTGAGAGGAATCCTCGGTTCCGGCCCTGATTCCACACAAGGTTTTTCGCCCCGGTATCGACGGGAGAGGAATCCCGAGAGGCCCCCTAGCAACTCGCTTGGGGACTGGCCTCTCCTGAGGCCACCAGGGCGGGTCCCTGAGGTCCCCGTCGTAACTCGAGAACACCTGCCGCAACTCGAGAAAATCCAGGAAGTTCTCCCTTCCAGGCGGGATGAGGCCTATTTCCGATGAGGCGTCTGGAGACTAATGACACCTAACCTCTGGAACTTCGAAAGGGTCTTTCACACCCTTGCTGCAACTCAAGAAGTTCACCGCCATACCCGTCTCCACTCGAGAGGAAGCACGATGTTCCCGCCCACATCCAGAGGAGCCCCGTTTCCCCCTCGTAGCTCGAGATGAGGGATCCTATCCCTGCTTTCAACGGGAAAGAATTCCCGGCGTTCCCGTCGCATCTCAAGAGGAGGCACTCTCAACAGGAGAGGCGAGAGGAACTCCATGGTCTTACCACCATTCCAAGAGTCCCCCAGATGTCTCAGTCCATTCCAGAGGAACGTCTTTGCCCTGCACTGGCTCATCTTTCACGCCGAGGATCGACTCACACCACGGTGGCACGTGGGACAGCCCTGTGGGAAATCCTCGAGGGAAAGCCTCGATGGAAAACCACAGATCCTTTGATCCACGCGACGGGAAGCGTGGCATTGCTGCTACAGCCTGGAAGGAATGCGCACGTGCATTCCCCCACTCGAGACGAGGCCTGACTCCCCTGGGGAGATTCCAGAAGTACCCAAAGATCCATGTCAGCCCCTGAGAGGAATCTTCGGTTCCGGCCCTGACTCCACACAAGGTTTTTGGACCCGCTATCGACGGGAGAGGAATCCCGAAAGGCCCCCTATCAAATCGCATGGGGACTGGCCTCTCCTGAGGCCACCAGGGCGGGTCCCTGAGGTCCCCGTCGTAACTCGAGAACACCGGCCGCAACTCGAGAAAATCCAGGAAGTTCTCCCTTCCAGGCGAGATGAAGTCTATTTAAGATGAGGCGTCTGGAAACTAATGACACCTAACCTCTTGAACTTCGAAAGGGTCTTTCACACCCTTGCTGCAACTCAAGAAGTTCACCGCCATACCCGTCTCCACTCGCGATGAAGCACGATGGTCCCGCCCACATCCAGAGGAGCCCCGTTTCCCCCTCGTAGCTCGAGATGAGGGATCCTTTCCCTGCTTTCAACGGGAAAGAATTCCCGGCGTTCCCGTCGCATCTCAAGAGGAGACACTCTCAACAGGAAAGGAGAGAGGAACTCCATGGTCGTACCACCAATCCAAGAGTCCCCCAGATGTCTCAGTCCATTCCAGAGGAACCTCTTTGCCCTGCACTGGCTCATCTTTCACGCCGAGGATCGACTCACACCACGGTGGCACGTGGGACAGCCCTGTGGGAAAGCCTCGAGGGAAAGCCTCGAGGGAAAACCACAGATCCTTTGATCCACGCGACGGGAAGCGTGGCATTGCTGCTACAGCCTGGAAGGAAAGCGCACGTGCATGCCCCCACTCGAGACGAGGCCTGACTCCCCTGGGGAGACTCCAGAAGTATCCAAAGATCCATGTCAGCCCCTGAGAGGAATCCTCGGTTCCGGCCCTGACTGCACACAAGGTTTTTGGCCCCGGTATCGACGGGAGAGGAACCCCGATAGGCCCCCTAGCACTTCGCATGGGGACTGGCCTCTCCTGAGGCCACCAGGGCGGTTCCCTGAGGTCCCCGTCGTAACTCGAGAACACCTGCCGCAACTCGAGAAAATCCAGGAAGTTCTCCCTTCCTAGCGAGATGAGGCCTATTTCCGATGAGTCGTCTGGAGACTAATGACACCTAACCTCTGGAACTTCGAAAGGGTCTTTCACACCCTTGCTGCAACTCAAGAAGTTCACCGCCATACCCGTCTCCACTCGAGAGGAAGCACGATGGTCCCGCCCACATCCAGAGGAGCCCCGTTTCCCCCTCGTAGCTCGAGATGAGGGATCCTTTCCCTGCTTTCATCGGGAAAGAATTCCCGGCGTTCCCGTCGCATCTCAAGAGGAGGCACTCTCAACAGGAAAGGCGAGAGGAACTCCATGGTCGTACCACCATTCCAAGAGTCCCCCAGATGTCTCAGTCCATTCCAGAGGAACCTCTTTGCCCTGCACTGGCTCATCTTTCACGCCGAGGATCGACTCACACCACGGTGGCACGTGGGACAGCCCTGTGGGAAAGCCTCGAGGGAAAGCCTCGAGGGAAAACCACAGATCCTTTGATCCACGCGACGGGAAGCGTGGCATTGCTGCTACAGCCTGGAAGGAAAGCGTACGTGCATGCCCCCACTCGAGACGAGGCCTGACTCCCCTGGGGAGACTCCAGAAGTACCCAAAGATCCATGTCAGCCCCTGAGAGGAATCCTTGGTTCCGGCCCTGACTCCACACAAGGTTTTTGGCCCCGGTATCGACGGGAGAGGAATCCCGAGAGGCCCCCTAGCAACTCGCATGGGGACTGGCCTCTCTTGAGGCCACCAGGGCGGGTCCCTGAGGTCCCCGTCGTAACTCGAGAACACCTGCCGCAACTCGAGAAAATCCAGGAAGTTCTCCCTTCCAGGCGAGATGAGGCCTATTTCCGATGAGGCGTCTGGAGACCAATGACACCTAACCTCTGGAACTTCGAAAGGGTCTTTCACACCCTTGCTGCAACTCAAGAAGTTCACCGCCATACCCGTCTCCAATCGAGAGGAAGCACGATGGTCCCGCCCACATCCAGAGGAGCCCCGTTTCCACCTCGTAGCTCGAGATGATGGATCCTTTCCCTGCTTTCAACGGGAAAGTATTCCCGGGGTTCCCGTCGCATCTCAAGAGGAGTCACTCTCAACAGGAGAGGCGAGAGAAACTCCATGGTCGTACCACCATTCCAAGAGTCCCCCAGATGTCTCAGTCCATTCCAGAGGAACCTCTTTGCCCTGCACTGGCTCATCTTTCACGCCGAGGATCGACTCACACCACGGTGGCACGTGGGACAGCCCTGTGGGAAAGCCTCGAGGGAAAGCCTCGAGGGAAAACCACAGATCCTTTGATCCACGCGACGGGAAGCGTGACATTGCTGCTACAGCCTGGAAGGAAAGCGCACGTGCATGCGCCCACTCGAGACGAGGCCTGACTCCCCTGGGGAGACTCCAGAAGTACCCAAAGATCCATGTCAGCCCCTGAGAGGAATCCTCGGTTCCGGCCCTGACTCCACACAAGGTTTTTGGCCCCGGTATCGACGGGAGAGGAATCCCGAGAGGCCCCCTAGCAACTCGCATGGGGACTGGCCTCTCCTGAGGCCACCAGGGCGGGTCGCTGAGGTCCCCGTCGAAACTCGAGAACACCTGCCACAACTCGAGAAAATCCAGGAAGTTCTCCCTTCCAGGCGAGATGAGGCCTATTTCCGATGAGGAGTCTTGAGACTAATGACACCTAACCTCTGGAACTTCGAAAGGGTCTTTCACACCCTTGCTGCAACTCAAGAAGTTCACCGCCATACCCGTCTCCACTCGAGAGGAAGCACGATGGTCCCGCCCACATCCAGTGGAGCCCCGTTTCCACCTCGTAGCTCGACATGAGGGATCCTTTCCCTGCTTTCAACGGGAAAGAATTCCCGGCGTTCCCGTTGCATCTCAAGAGGAGGCACTCTCAACAGGAGAGGCGAGAGGAACTCCATGGTCGTACCACCATTCCAAGAGTCCCCCAGATGTGTCAGTCCATTCCAGAGGAACCTCTTTGCCCTGCACTGGCTCATCTTTCACGCCGAGGATCGACTCACACCACGGTGGCACGTGGGAGAGCCCTGTGGTAAAGCCTAGAGGGAAAGCCTCGAGGGAAAACCACAGATCCTTTGATCCACGCCACGGGAAGCGTGCCATTGCTGCTACAGCCTGCAAGGAAAGCGCACGTGCATGCCCCCACTCGAGACGAGGCCTGACTCCCCTGGGGAGACTCCAGAAGTACCCAAAGATCCATGTCAGCCCCTGAGAGGAATCCTCGGTTCCGGCCCTGACTCCACACAAGGTTTTTGGCCCCTGTATCGACGGGAGAGGAATCCCGAGAGGCCCCCTAGCAACTCGCATGGGGACTGGCCTCTCCTGAGGCCACCAGGGCGGGTCCCTAAGGTCCCCGTCGTAACTCGAGAACACCTGCCGCAACTCGAGAAAATCCAGGAAGTTCTCCCTTCCAGGCGAGATGAGGCCTATTTCCGATGAGGCGTCTGGAGACTAATGACACCTAACCTCTGGAACTTCGAAAGGGTCTTTCACACCCTTGCTGCAACTCAAGAAGTTCACCGCCATACCCGTCTCCACTCGAGAGGAAGCACGATGGTCCCGCCCACATCCAGAGGAGCCCCGTTTCCACCTCGTAGCTCGAGATGATGGATCCTTTCCCTGCTTTTAACGGGAAAGAATTCCCGGCGTTCCCGTCGCATCTCAAGAGGAGGCACTCTCAACAGGAGAGGCGAGAGGAACTCCATGGTCGTACCACCATTCCAAGAGTCCCCCAGATGTCTCAGTCCATTCCAGAGGAACCTCTTTGCCCTGCACTGGCTCATCTTTCACGCCGAGGATCGACTCACACCACGGTGGCACGTGGGACAGCCCTGTGGGAAAGCCTCGAGGGAAAGCCTCGAGGGAAAACCACAGATCCTTTGATCCACGCGACGGGAAGCGTGACATTGCTGCTACAGCCTGGAAGGAAAGCGCACGTGCATGCCCCCACTCGAGACGAGGCCTGACTCCCCTGGGGAGACTCCAGAAGTACCCAAAGATCCATGTCAGCCCCTGAGAGGAATCCTCGGTTCCGGCCCTGACTCCACACAAGGTTTTTGGCCCCGGTATCGACGGGAGAGGAATCCCGAGAGGCCCCCTAGCAACTCGCTTGGGGACTGGCCTCTCCTGAGGCCACCAGGGCGGGTCCCTGAGGTCCCCGTCGTAACTCGAGAACACCTGCCACAACTCGAGAAAATCCAGGAAGTTCTCCCTTCCAGGCGAGATGAGGCCTATTTCCGATGAGGCGTCTGGAGACTAATGACACCTAACCTCTGGAACTTCGAAAGGGTCTTTCACACCCTTGCTGCAACTCAAGAAGTTCACCGCCATACCCGTCTCCACTCGAGAGGAAGCACGGTGGTCCCGCCCACATCCAGTGGAGCCCCGTTTCCACCTCGTAGCTCGACATGAGGGATCCTTTCCCTGCTTTCAACGGGAAAGAATTCCCGGCCTTCCCGTCGCATCTCAAGAGGAGGCACTCTCAACAGGAGAGGCGAGAGGAACTCCATGGTCGTACCACCATTCCAAGAGTCCCCCAGATGTCTCAGTCCATTCCAGAGGAACCTCTTTGCCCTGAACTGGCTCATCTTTCACGCCGAGGATCGACTCACACCACGGTGG
The DNA here is from genome assembly GCF_032405125.1 of Capricornis sumatraensis. NCBI lineage: Eukaryota > Metazoa > Chordata > Mammalia > Artiodactyla > Bovidae > Capricornis > Capricornis sumatraensis. Next base: position 1,363,605 of record NW_027184621.1, on the reverse strand, counting down.
CACGTGGGAGAGCCCTGTGGGAAAGCCTAGAGGGAAAGCCTCGAGGGAAAACCACAGATCCTTTGATCCACGCGACGGGAAGCGTGACATTGCTGCTACAGCCTGGAAGGAAAGCGCACGTGCATGCCCCCACTCGAGACGAGGCCTGACTCCCCTGGGGAGACTCCAGAAGTACCCAAAGATCCATGTCAGTCCCTGAGAGGAATCCTCGGTTCCGGCCCTGACTCCACACAAGGTTTTTGGCCCCAGTATCGACGGGAGAGGAATCCCGAGAGGCCCCCTAGCAACTCGCATGGGGACTGGCCTCTCCTGAGGCCACCAGGGCGGGTCCCTGAGGTCCCCGTCGTACCTCGAGAACACCGGCCGCAACTCGAGAAAATCCAGGAAGTTCTCCCTTCCAGGCGAGATGAGGTCTATTTAAGATGAGGCGTCTGGAGACTAATGACACCTAACCTCTTGAACTTCGAAAGGGTCTTTCACACCCTTGCTGCAACTCAAGAAGTTCACCGCCATACCCGTCTCCACTCGCGATGAAGCACGATGGTCCCGCCCACATCCAGAGGAGCCCCGATTCCCCCTCGTAGCTCGAGATGAGGGATCCTTTCCCTGCTTTCAACGGGAAAGAATTCCCGGCGTTCCCGTCGCATCTCAAGAGGAGGCACTCTCAACAGGAGAGGCGAGAGGAACTCCATGGTCTTACCACCATTCCAAGAGTCCCCCAGATGTCTCAGTCCATTCCAGAGGAACGTCTTTGCCCTGCACTGGCTCATCTTTCACGCCGAGGATCGACTCACACCACGGTGGCACGTGGGACAGCCCTGTGGGAAATCCTCGAGGGAAAGCCTCGATGGAAAACCACAGATCCTTTGATCCACGCGACGGGAAGCGTGGCATTGCTGCTACAGCCTGGAAGGAAAGCGCACGTGCATTCCCCCACTCGAGACGAGGCCTGACTCCCCTGGGGAGATTCCAGAAGTACCCAAAGATCCATGTCAGCCCCTGAGAGGAATCTTCGGTTCCGGCCCTGACTCCACACAAGGTTTTTGGACCCGCTATCGACGGGAGAGGAATCCCGAAAGGCCCCCTATCAAATCGCATGGGGACTGGCCTCTCCTGAGGCCACCAGGGCGGGTCCCTGAGGTCCCCGTCGTACCTCGAGAACACCGGCCGCAACTCGAGAAAATCCAGGAAGTTCTCCCTTCCAGGCGAGATGAGGTCTATTTAAGATGAGGCGTCTGGAGACTAATGACACCTAACCTCTTGAACTTCGAAAGGGTCTTTCACACCCTTGCTGCAACTCAAGAAGTTCACCGCCATACCCGTCTCCACTCGCGATGAAGCACGATGGTCCCGCCCACATCCAGAGGAGCCCCGTTTCCCCCTCGTAGCTCGAGATGAGGGATCCTTTCCCTGCTTTCAACGGGAAAGAATTCCCGGCGTTCTCGTCGCATCTCAAGAGGAGACACTCTCAACAGGAAAGGAGAGAGGAACTCCATGGTCGTACCACCAATCCAAGCGTCCCCCAGATGTCTCAGTCCATTCCAGAGGAACCTCTTTGCCCTGCACTGGCTCATCTTTCACGCCGAGGATCGACTCACACCACGGTGGCACGTGGGACAGCCCTGTGGGAAAGCCTCGAGGGAAAGCCTCGAGGGAAAACCACAGATCCTTTGATCCACGCCATGGGAAGCGTGACATTGCTGCTACAGCCTGGAAGGAAAGCGCACGTGCATGCCCCCACTCGAGACGAGGCCTGACTCCCCTGGGGAGACTCCACAAGTACCCAAAGATCCATGTCAGCCCTTGAGAGGAATCCTCGGTTCCGGCCCTGATTCCACACAAGGTTTTTCGCCCCGGTATCGACGGGAGAGGAATCCCGAGAGGCCCCCTAGCAACTCGCTTGGGGACTGGCCTCTCCTGAGGCCACCAGGGCGGGTCCCTGAGGTCCCCGTCGTAACTCGAGAACACCTGCCGCAACTCGAGAAAATCCAGGAAGTTCTCCCTTCCAGGCGGGATGAGGCCTATTTCCGATGAGGCGTCTGGAGACTAATGACACCTAACCTCTGGAACTTCGAAAGGGTCTTTCACACCCTTGCTGCAACTCAAGAAGTTCACCGCCATACCCGTCTCCACTCGAGAGGAAGCACGATGTTCCCGCCCACATCCAGAGGAGCCCCGTTTCCCCCTCGTAGCTCGAGATGAGGGATCCTATCCCTGCTTTCAACGGGAAAGAATTCCCGGCGTTCCCGTCGCATCTCAAGAGGAGGCACTCTCAACAGGAGAGGCGAGAGGAACTCCATGGTCTTACCACCATTCCAAGAGTCCCCCAGATGTCTCAGTCCATTCCAGAGGAACGTCTTTGCCCTGCACTGGCTCATCTTTCACGCCGAGGATCGACTCACACCACGGTGGCACGTGGGACAGCCCTGTGGGAAATCCTCGAGGGAAAGCCTCGATGGAAAACCACAGATCCTTTGATCCACGCGACGGGAAGCGTGGCATTGCTGCTACAGCCTGGAAGGAATGCGCACGTGCATTCCCCCACTCGAGACGAGGCCTGACTCCCCTGGGGAGATTCCAGAAGTACCCAAAGATCCATGTCAGCCCCTGAGAGGAATCTTCGGTTCCGGCCCTGACTCCACACAAGGTTTTTGGACCCGCTATCGACGGGAGAGGAATCCCGAAAGGCCCCCTATCAAATCGCATGGGGACTGGCCTCTCCTGAGGCCACCAGGGCGGGTCCCTGAGGTCCCCGTCGTAACTCGAGAACACCGGCCGCAACTCGAGAAAATCCAGGAAGTTCTCCCTTCCAGGCGAGATGAAGTCTATTTAAGATGAGGCGTCTGGAAACTAATGACACCTAACCTCTTGAACTTCGAAAGGGTCTTTCACACCCTTGCTGCAACTCAAGAAGTTCACCGCCATACCCGTCTCCACTCGCGATGAAGCACGATGGTCCCGCCCACATCCAGAGGAGCCCCGTTTCCCCCTCGTAGCTCGAGATGAGGGATCCTTTCCCTGCTTTCAACGGGAAAGAATTCCCGGCGTTCCCGTCGCATCTCAAGAGGAGACACTCTCAACAGGAAAGGAGAGAGGAACTCCATGGTCGTACCACCAATCCAAGAGTCCCCCAGATGTCTCAGTCCATTCCAGAGGAACCTCTTTGCCCTGCACTGGCTCATCTTTCACGCCGAGGATCGACTCACACCACGGTGGCACGTGGGACAGCCCTGTGGGAAAGCCTCGAGGGAAAGCCTCGAGGGAAAACCACAGATCCTTTGATCCACGCGACGGGAAGCGTGGCATTGCTGCTACAGCCTGGAAGGAAAGCGCACGTGCATGCCCCCACTCGAGACGAGGCCTGACTCCCCTGGGGAGACTCCAGAAGTATCCAAAGATCCATGTCAGCCCCTGAGAGGAATCCTCGGTTCCGGCCCTGACTGCACACAAGGTTTTTGGCCCCGGTATCGACGGGAGAGGAACCCCGATAGGCCCCCTAGCACTTCGCATGGGGACTGGCCTCTCCTGAGGCCACCAGGGCGGTTCCCTGAGGTCCCCGTCGTAACTCGAGAACACCTGCCGCAACTCGAGAAAATCCAGGAAGTTCTCCCTTCCTAGCGAGATGAGGCCTATTTCCGATGAGTCGTCTGGAGACTAATGACACCTAACCTCTGGAACTTCGAAAGGGTCTTTCACACCCTTGCTGCAACTCAAGAAGTTCACCGCCATACCCGTCTCCACTCGAGAGGAAGCACGATGGTCCCGCCCACATCCAGAGGAGCCCCGTTTCCCCCTCGTAGCTCGAGATGAGGGATCCTTTCCCTGCTTTCATCGGGAAAGAATTCCCGGCGTTCCCGTCGCATCTCAAGAGGAGGCACTCTCAACAGGAAAGGCGAGAGGAACTCCATGGTCGTACCACCATTCCAAGAGTCCCCCAGATGTCTCAGTCCATTCCAGAGGAACCTCTTTGCCCTGCACTGGCTCATCTTTCACGCCGAGGATCGACTCACACCACGGTGGCACGTGGGACAGCCCTGTGGGAAAGCCTCGAGGGAAAGCCTCGAGGGAAAACCACAGATCCTTTGATCCACGCGACGGGAAGCGTGGCATTGCTGCTACAGCCTGGAAGGAAAGCGTACGTGCATGCCCCCACTCGAGACGAGGCCTGACTCCCCTGGGGAGACTCCAGAAGTACCCAAAGATCCATGTCAGCCCCTGAGAGGAATCCTTGGTTCCGGCCCTGACTCCACACAAGGTTTTTGGCCCCGGTATCGACGGGAGAGGAATCCCGAGAGGCCCCCTAGCAACTCGCATGGGGACTGGCCTCTCTTGAGGCCACCAGGGCGGGTCCCTGAGGTCCCCGTCGTAACTCGAGAACACCTGCCGCAACTCGAGAAAATCCAGGAAGTTCTCCCTTCCAGGCGAGATGAGGCCTATTTCCGATGAGGCGTCTGGAGACCAATGACACCTAACCTCTGGAACTTCGAAAGGGTCTTTCACACCCTTGCTGCAACTCAAGAAGTTCACCGCCATACCCGTCTCCAATCGAGAGGAAGCACGATGGTCCCGCCCACATCCAGAGGAGCCCCGTTTCCACCTCGTAGCTCGAGATGATGGATCCTTTCCCTGCTTTCAACGGGAAAGTATTCCCGGGGTTCCCGTCGCATCTCAAGAGGAGTCACTCTCAACAGGAGAGGCGAGAGAAACTCCATGGTCGTACCACCATTCCAAGAGTCCCCCAGATGTCTCAGTCCATTCCAGAGGAACCTCTTTGCCCTGCACTGGCTCATCTTTCACGCCGAGGATCGACTCACACCACGGTGGCACGTGGGACAGCCCTGTGGGAAAGCCTCGAGGGAAAGCCTCGAGGGAAAACCACAGATCCTTTGATCCACGCGACGGGAAGCGTGACATTGCTGCTACAGCCTGGAAGGAAAGCGCACGTGCATGCGCCCACTCGAGACGAGGCCTGACTCCCCTGGGGAGACTCCAGAAGTACCCAAAGATCCATGTCAGCCCCTGAGAGGAATCCTCGGTTCCGGCCCTGACTCCACACAAGGTTTTTGGCCCCGGTATCGACGGGAGAGGAATCCCGAGAGGCCCCCTAGCAACTCGCATGGGGACTGGCCTCTCCTGAGGCCACCAGGGCGGGTCGCTGAGGTCCCCGTCGAAACTCGAGAACACCTGCCACAACTCGAGAAAATCCAGGAAGTTCTCCCTTCCAGGCGAGATGAGGCCTATTTCCGATGAGGAGTCTGGAGACTAATGACACCTAACCTCTGGAACTTCGAAAGGGTCTTTCACACCCTTGCTGCAACTCAAGAAGTTCACCGCCATACCCGTCTCCACTCGAGAGGAAGCACGATGGTCCCGCCCACATCCAGTGGAGCCCCGTTTCCACCTCGTAGCTCGACATGAGGGATCCTTTCCCTGCTTTCAACGGGAAAGAATTCCCGGCGTTCCCGTTGCATCTCAAGAGGAGGCACTCTCAACAGGAGAGGCGAGAGGAACTCCATGGTCGTACCACCATTCCAAGAGTCCCCCAGATGTGTCAGTCCATTCCAGAGGAAACTCTTTGCCCTGCACTGGCTCATCTTTCACGCCGAGGATCGACTCACACCACGGTGGCACGTGGGAGAGCCCTGTGGTAAAGCCTAGAGGGAAAGCCTCGAGGGAAAACCACAGATCCTTTGATCCACGCCACGGGAAGCGTGCCATTGCTGCTACAGCCTGCAAGGAAAGCGCACGTGCATGCCCCCACTCGAGACGAGGCCTGACTCCCCTGGGGAGACTCCAGAAGTACCCAAAGATCCATGTCAGCCCCTGAGAGGAATCCTCGGTTCCGGCCCTGACTCCACACAAGGTTTTTGGCCCCTGTATCGACGGGAGAGGAATCCCGAGAGGCCCCCTAGCAACTCGCATGGGGACTGGCCTCTCCTGAGGCCACCAGGGCGGGTCCCTAAGGTCCCCGTCGTAACTCGAGAACACCTGCCGCAACTCGAGAAAATCCAGGAAGTTCTCCCTTCCAGGCGAGATGAGGCCTATTTCCGATGAGGCGTCTGGAGACTAATGACACCTAACCTCTGGAACTTCGAAAGGGTCTTTCACACCCTTGCTGCAACTCAAGAAGTTCACCGCCATACCCGTCTCCACTCGAGAGGAAGCACGATGGTCCCGCCCACATCCAGAGGAGCCCCGTTTCCACCTCGTAGCTCGAGATGATGGATCCTTTCCCTGCTTTTAACGGGAAAGAATTCCCGGCGTTCCCGTCGCATCTCAAGAGGAGGCACTCTCAACAGGAGAGGCGAGAGGAACTCCATGGTCGTACCACCATTCCAAGAGTCCCCCAGATGTCTCAGTCCATTCCAGAGGAACCTCTTTGCCCTGCACTGGCTCATCTTTCACGCCGAGGATCGACTCACACCACGGTGGCACGTGGGACAGCCCTGTGGGAAAGCCTCGAGGGAAAGCCTCGAGGGAAAACCACAGATCCTTTGATCCACGCGACGGGAAGCGTGACATTGCTGCTACAGCCTGGAAGGAAAGCGCACGTGCATGCCCCCACTCGAGACGAGGCCTGACTCCCCTGGGGAGACTCCAGAAGTACCCAAAGATCCATGTCAGCCCCTGAGAGGAATCCTCGGTTCCGGCCCTGACTCCACACAAGGTTTTTGGCCCCGGTATCGACGGGAGAGGAATCCCGAGAGGCCCCCTAGCAACTCGCTTGGGGACTGGCCTCTCCTGAGGCCACCAGGGCGGGTCCCTGAGGTCCCCGTCGTAACTCGAGAACACCTGCCACAACTCGAGAAAATCCAGGAAGTTCTCCCTTCCAGGCGAGATGAGGCCTATTTCCGATGAGGCGTCTGGAGACTAATGACACCTAACCTCTGGAACTTCGAAAGGGTCTTTCACACCCTTGCTGCAACTCAAGAAGTTCACCGCCATACCCGTCTCCACTCGAGAGGAAGCACGGTGGTCCCGCCCACATCCAGTGGAGCCCCGTTTCCACCTCGTAGCTCGACATGAGGGATCCTTTCCCTGCTTTCAACGGGAAAGAATTCCCGGCCTTCCCGTCGCATCTCAAGAGGAGGCACTCTCAACAGGAGAGGCGAGAGGAACTCCATGGTCGTACCACCATTCCAAGAGTCCCCCAGATGTCTCAGTCCATTCCAGAGGAACCTCTTTGCCCTGAACTGGCTCATCTTTCACGCCGAGGATCGACTCACACCACGGTGGCACGTGGGAGAGCCCTGTGGGAAAGCCTAGAGGGAAAGCCTCGAGGGAAAACCACAGATCCTTTGATCCACGCGACGGGAAGCGTGACATTGCTGCTACAGCCTGGAAGGAAAGCGCACGTGCATGCCCCCACTCGAGACGAGGCCTGACTCCCCTGCGGAGATTCCAGAAGTACCCAAAGATCCATGTCAGTCCCTGAGAGGAATCCTCGGTTCCGGCCCTGACTCCACACAAGGTTTTTGGCCCCAGTATCGACGGGAGAGGAATCCCGAGAGGCCCCCTAGCAACTCGCATGGGGACTGGCCTCTCCTGAGGCCACCAGGGCGGGTCCCTGAGGTCCCCGTAGTAACTCGAGAACACCTGCCGCAACTCGAGAAAATCCAGGAAGTTCTCCCTTCCAGGCGAGATGAGGCCTATTTCCGATGAGGCGTCTGGATACTAATGACACCTAACCTCTGGAACTTCGAAAGGGTCTTTCACAGCCTTGCTGCAACTCAAGAAGTTCACCGCCATACCCGTCTCCACTCGAGAGGAAGCACGATGGTCACGCCCACATCCAGAGGAGCCCCGTTTCCCCCTCGTAGCTCGAGATGAGGGATCGTTTCCCTGCTTTCAACGGGAAAGAATTCCCGGCATTCCCGTCGCATCTCAAGAGGAGGCACTCTCAACAGGAAAGGGGAGAGGAACTCCATGGTCGTACCACCATTCCACGAGTCCCCCAGATGTCTCAGTCCATTCCAGAGGAACCTCTTTGCCCTGCACTGGCTCATCTTTCACGCCGAGGATTGACTCACACCACGGGATTCCTCTCAGGGGCTGACATGGATCTTTGGTTACTTCTGGAGTCTCCCCAGGGGAGTCAGGCCTCGTCTCGAGTGGGGGCATGCACGTGCGCTTTCCTTCCAGGCTGTAGCAGCAATGCCATGCTTCCCGTGGCGTGGATCAAAGGATCTGTGGTTTTCCCTCGAGGCTTTCCCTTGAGGCTTTCCCACAGGGCTGTCCCACGTGCCACCGTGGTGTGAGTCGATCCTCGGCGTGAAAGATGTGCCAGTGCAGGGCAAAGAGGTTCCTCTGGAATGGACTGAGACATCTGGGGGATATTGGAATGGTGGTAGGACCATGGAGTTTCTCTCGCCTTTCCTGTTGAGAGTGCCTCCTCTTGAGATGCGACAGGAAAGCCGGGAATTCTTTCCCGTTGAAAGCAGGGAAAGGATCCCTCATCTCGAGCTCCGAGGAGGAAACGGGGCTCCTCTGGATGTGGGCGGGACCATCGTGCTTCCTCTCGAGTGGAGACGGGTATGGCGGTGAACTTCTTGAGTTGCAGCAAGGGTGTGAAAGACCCTTTCGAAGTTCCAGAGGTTAGGTGTCATTAGTCTCCAGACGCCTCATCGGAAATAGGCCTCATCTCGCATGGAAGGGAGAACTTCCTGGATTTTCTCGAGTTGCGGCAGGTGTTCTCGAGTTACGACGGGGACCTCAGGGACCCGCTCTGGTGGCCTCAGGAGAGGCCAGTCCCCATGCGAGGTGCTACGGGGCCTCTCAGGATTCCTCTCCCGTCGATACCGGGGCCAAAATCCTTGTGTGGAGTCACGGCCGGAACCGAGGATTCCTCTCAGGGGCTGACATGTATCTTTGGGTACTTCTGGAGTCTCCCCAGGGGAGTCAGGCCTCGTCTCGAGTGGGGGCATGCACGTGCGCTTTCCTTCCAGGCTGTAGCAGCAATGCCACGCTTCCCGTCGCGTGGATCAAAGGATCTGTGGTTTTCCCTCGAGGCTTTCCCAAGGGCTGTGCCACGTGCCACCGTGGTGTGAGTCGATCCTCGGCGTGAAAGATGAGCCAGTGCAGGGCAAAGAGGTTCCTCTGGAATGGACTGAGACATCTGGGGGACTCTTGGTATGGTGGTACGACCATGGAGTTCCTGTCGCCTTTCCTGTTGAGAGTGCCTCCTCTTGAGATGCGACGGGAACGCCGGGAATTCTTTCCCGTTGAAAGCAGGGAAAGGATCCCTCATCTCGAGCTACGAGGGGGAAACGGGGCTCCTCTGGATGTGGGCGGGACCATCGTGCTTCCTCTCGAGTGGAGACGGGTATGGCGGTGAACTTCTTGAGTTGCAGCAAGGGTGTGAAAGACCCTTTCGTAGTTCCAGAGGATAGGTGTCATTAGTCTCCAGACGCCTCATCGGAAATAGGCCTCATCTCGCCTGGAAGGGAGAACTTCCTGGATTTTCTCGAGTTGCGGCAGGAGTTCTCGAGTTACGACGGGGACCTCAGGGACCCGCCCTGGTGGCCTCAGGAGAGGCCAGTCCCCAAGCGAGTTGCTACGGGGCCTCTCGGGATTCTTCTCCCGTCGATACCGGGGCCAAAAACCTTGTGTGGAATCAGGGTCGGAACCGAGGATTCCTCTCAAGGGCTGACATGGATCTTTGGGTAGTTGTGTAGTCTCCCCAGTGGAGTCAGGCCTCGTCTCGAGTGGGGGCATGCACGTGCGCTTTCCTTCCAGGCTGTAGCAGCAATGTCACGCTTCCCGTCGCGTGGATCAAAGGATCTGTGGTTTTCACTCGAGGCTTTCCCTCGAGGCTTTCCCACAGGGCTGTCCCACGTGCCACCGTGGTGTGAGTCGATCCTCGGCGTGAAAGATGAGCCAGTGCAGGGCAAAGAGGTTCCTCTGGAATGGACTGAGACATCTGGGGGACTCTTGGAATGGTGGTACGACCATGGAGTTCCTCTTGCCTTTCCTGTTGAGTGTGCCTCCTCTTGAGATGCGACGGGAACGCCGGGAATTCTTTCCCGTTGAAAGCAGGGAAAGGATCCCTCATCTCGAGCTACGAGGGGGAAACGGGGCTCCTCTGGATGTGGGCGGGACCATCGTGCTTCCTCTCGAGTGGAGACGGGTATGGCGGTGAACTTCTTGAGTTGCAGCAAGGGTGTGAAAGACCCTTTCGAAGTTCCAGAGGTTAGGTGTCATTAGTCTCCAGACGCCTCATCGGAAATAGACCTCATCTCGCCTGGAAGGGAGAACTTCCTGGATTTTCTCGAGTTGCGGCAGGTGTTCTCAAGTTACGACGGGGACCTCAGGGACCCGCCCTGGTGGAATCAGGAGAGGCCACTCCCCATGTGATTTCCTAGGGGGCCTCTCGGGATTCCTCTCCCGTCGATACCGGGGCCAAAATCCTTGTGTGGAGTCAGGGCCGGAACCGAGGATTCCTCTCAGGGGCTGACATGGATCTTTGGGTACTTCTGGAGTCTCCCCAGGGGAGTCAGGCCTCGTCTCGAGTGGGGGCATGCACGTGCGCTTTCCTTCCAGGCTATAGCAGCAATGCCATGCTTCCAGTGGCGTGGATCAAAGGATCTGTGGTTTTCCCTCGAGGCTTTCCCTTGAGGCTTTCCCACAGGGCTGTCCCACGTGCCACCGTGGTGTGAGTCGATCCTCGGCGTGAAAGATGTGCCAGTGCAGGGCAAAGAGGTTCCTCTGGAATGGACTGAGACATCTGGGGGATATTGGAATGGTGGTAGGACCATGGAGTTTCTCTCGCCTTTCCTGTTGAGAGTGCCTCCTCTTGAGATGCGACAGGAAAGCCGGGAATTCTTTCCCGTTGAAAGCAGGGAAAGGATCCCTCATCTCGAGCTCCGAGGGGGAAACGGGGCTCCTCTGGATGTGGGCGGGACCATCGTGCTTCCTCTCGAGTGGAGACGGGTATGGCGGTGAACTTCTTGAGTTGCAGCAAGGGTGTGAAAGACCCTTTCGAAGTTCCAGAGGTTAGGTGTCATTAGTCTCCAGACGCCTCATCGGAAATAGGCCTCATCTCGCCTGGAAGGGAGAACTTCCTGGATTTTCTCGAGTTGCGGCAGGTGTTCTCGAGTAACGACGGGGACCTCAGGGACCCGCTCTGGTGGCCTCAGGAGAGGCCAGTCCCCATGCGAGTTGCTAGGGGGCCTCTCGGGATTCCTCTCTCGTCGATACCTGGGCCAAAAACCTTGTGTGGAGTCAGGGCCAGAACCGAGGATTTCTCTCACGGGCTGACATAGGTCTTTGGGTATTTCTGGAGTCTCCCCAGGGGAGTCAGGCCTCGTCTCGAGTGGGAGCATGCACGTGCGCTTTCCTTCCAGGCTGTAGCAGCAATGTCACGCTTCCCGTCGCGTGGATCAAAGGATCTGTGGTTTTCCCTCGAGGCTTTCCCAAGGGCTGTGCCACGTGCCACCGTGGTGTGAGTCGATCCTCGGCGTGAAAGATGAGCCAGTGCAGGGCAAAGAGGTTCCTCTGGAATGGACTGAGACATCTGGGGGACTCTTGGAATGGTGGTACGACCATGGAGTTCCTCTCGCCTTTCCTGTTGAGAGTGCCTCCTCTTGAGATGCGACGGAAACGACGGGAATTCTTTCCCGTTGAAAGCAGGGAAACGATCCCTCATCTCGAGCTTCGAGGGGGAAACGGGGCTCCTCTGGATGTGGGCGGGACCATCGTGCTTCCTCTCTAGTGGAGACGGGTATGGCGGTGCACTTCTTGAGTTGCAGCAAGGGTGTGAAAGACCCTTTCGAAGTTCCACAGGTTAGGTGTCATTAGTCTCCAGAGGCCTCATCGGAAATAGGCCTCATCTCGCCTGAAAGGGAGAACTTCCTGGATTTTCTCGAGTTGCGGCCGGTGTTCTCGAGTTACGACGGGGACCTCAGGGACCCGCCCTGGTGGCCTCAGGAGAGGCCAGTCCCCATGCGAGGTGCTACGGGGCCTCTCAGGATTCCTCTCCCGTCGATACCGGGGCCAAAATCCTTGTGTGGAGTCACGGCCGGAACCGAGGATTCCTCTCAGGGGCTGACATGGATCTTTGGGTACTTCTGGAGTCTCCCCAGGGGAGTCAGGCCTCGTCTCGAGTGGGGGCATGCACGTGCGCTTTCCTTCCAGGCTGTAGCAGCAATGCCACGCTTCCCGTCGCGTGGATCAAAGGATCTGTGGTTTTCCCTCGAGGCTTTCCCTCGAGGCTTTCCCACAGGGCTGTACCACGTGCCACCGTGGTGTGAGTCGATCCTCGGCGTGAAAGATGAGCCAGTGCAGGGCAAAGAGGTTCCTCTGGAATGGACTGAGACATCTGGGGGACTCTTGGAATGGTGGTACGACCATGGAGTTGCTCTCGCCTTTCCTGTTGAGTGTGCCTCCTCTTGAGATGCGACGGGAACGCGGGGAATTCTTTCCCGTTGTAAGCAGGGAAAGGATCCCTCATCTCGAGCTACGAGGGGGAAACGGGGCTCCTCTGGATGTGGGCGGGACCATCGTGCTTCCTCTCGAGTGGAGACGGGTATGGCGGTGAACTTCTTGAGTTGCAGCAAGGGTGTGAAAGACCCTTTCAAAGTTCAAGAGGTTAGGTGTCATTAGTCTCCAGACGCCTCATCGGAAATAGACCTCATCTCGCCTGGAAGGGAGAACTTCCTGGATTTTCTCGAGTTGCGGCAAGTGTTCTCAAGTTACGACGGGGACCTCAGGAACCCGCCCTGGTGGAATCAGGACAGGCCAGTCCCCATGCGAGTTGCTAGGGGGCCTCTCGGGATTCCTCTCCCGTCGACACCGGGGCCAAAAACCTTGTGTGGAGTCAGGGCCGGAACCGAGGATTCCTTTCAGGGGCTGACATGGATCTTTGGGTACTTCTGGAGTCTCCCCAGGGGAGTCAGGCCTCGTCTCGAGTGGGGTCATGCACGTGCGCTTTCCTTCCAGGCTGTAGCAGCAATGCCATTCTTCCCGTGGCGTGGATCAAAGGATCTGTGGTTTTCCCTCGAGGCTTTCCCGCGAGGCTTTCCCACAGGGCTGTCCCACGTGCCACCGTGGTGTGAGTCGATATTCGGCGTGAAACATGTGCCAGTGCAGGGCAAAGAGGTTCCTCTGGAATGGACTGAGACATCTGGGGGACTCTTGGAATGGTGGTACGACCATGGAGTTCCTCTCGCCTTTCCTGTTGAGAGTGCCTCCTCTTGAGATGCGACGGGAACGCCGGGAATTCTTTCCCGTTGAAAGCAGGGAAAGGATCCCTCATCTCGAGCTCCGAGGAGGAAACGGGGCTCCTCTGGATGTGGGCGGGACCATCGTGCTTCCTCTCGAGTGGAGACGGGTATGGCGGTGAACTTCTTGAGTTGCAGCAAGGGTGTGAAAGACCCTTTCGAAGTTCCAGAGGTTAGGTGTCATTAGTCTCCAGACGCCTCATCGGAAATAGGCCTCATCTCGCCTGGAAGGGAGAACTTCCTGGATTTTCTCGAGTTCCGGCAGGTGTTCTCGAGTTACGACGGGGACCTCAGGGACCCGCCCTGGTGGCCTCAGGAGAGGCCAGTCCCCATGCGAGGTGCTTCGGGGCCTCTCGGGATTCCTCTCCCGTCGATACCGGGGCCAAAAACCTTGTGTGGAGTCAGGGCCGGAACCGAGGATTCCTCTCAGGGGCTGACATGGATCTTTGGGTACTTCTGGAGTCTCCCCAGGGGAGTCAGGCCTCGTCTCGAGTGGCGGCATGCACGTGCGCTTTCCTTCCAGGCTGTAGCAGCAATGTCTCGCTTCCCGTCGCGTGGATCAAAGGATCTGTGGTTTTCCCTCGAGGCTTTCCCTCGAGGATTTCCCACAGGGCTGTCCCACGTGCCAACGTGGTGTGAGTCGATCCTCGGCGTGAAAGATGAGCCAGTGCAGGGCAAAGAGGTTCCTCTGGAATGGACTGAGACATCTGGGGGACTCTTGGAATGGTGGTACGACCATGGAGTTGCTCTCGCCTTTCCTGTTGAGTGTGCCTCCTCTTGAGATGCGACGGGAACGCGGGGAATTCTTTCCCGTTGTAAGCAGGGAAAGGATCCCTCATCTCGAGCTACGAGGGGGAAACGGGGCTCCTCTGGATGTGGGCGGGACCATCGTGCTTCCTCTCGAGTGGAGACGGGTATGGCGGTGAACTTCTTGAGTTGCAGCAAGGGTGTGAAAGACCCTTTCAAAGTTCAAGAGGTTAGGTGTCATTAGTCTCCAGACGCCTCATCGGAAATAGACCTCATCTCGCCTGGAAGGGAGAACTTCCTGGATTTTCTCGAGTTGCGGCAAGTGTTCTCAAGTTACGACGGGGACCTCAGGAACCCGCCCTGGTGGAATCAGGACAGGCCAGTCCCCATGCGAGTTGCTAGGGGGCCTCTCGGGATTCCTCTCCCGTCGACACCGGGGCCAAAAACCTTGTGTGGAGTCAGGGCCGGAACCGAGGATTCCTTTCAGGGGCTGACATGGATCTTTGGGTACTTCTGGAGTCTCCCCAGGGGAGTCAGGCCTCGTCTCGAGTGGGGTCATGCACGTGCGCTTTCCTTCCAGGCTGTAGCAGCAATGCCATTCTTCCCGTGGCGTGGATCAAAGGATCTGTGGTTTTCCCTCGAGGCTTTCCCGCGAGGCTTTCCCACAGGGCTGTCCAACGTGCCACCGTGGTGTGAGTCGATATTCGGCGTGAAACATGTGCCAGTGCAGGGCAAAGAGGTTCCTCTGGAATGGACTGAGACATCTGGGGGACTCTTGGAATGGTGGTACGACCATGGAGTTCCTCTCGCCTTTCCTGTTGAGAGTGCCTCCTCTTGAGATGCGACGGGAACGCCGGGAATTCTTTCCCGTTGAAAGCAGGGAAAGGATCCCTCATCTCGAGCTCCGAGGAGGAAACGGGGCTCCTCTGGATGTGGGCGGGACCATCGTGCTTCCTCTCGAGTGGAGACGGGTATGGCGGTGAACTTCTTGAGTTGCAGCAAGGGTGTGAAAGACCCTTTCGAAGTTCCAGAGGTTAGGTGTCATTAGTCTCCAGACGCCTCATCGGAAATAGGCCTCATCTCGCCTGGAAGGGAGAACTTCCTGGATTTTCTCGAGTTCCGGCAGGTGTTCTCGAGTTACGACGGGGACCTCAGGGACCCGCCCTGGTGGCCTCAGGAGAGGCCAGTCCCCATGCGAGGTGCTTCGGGGCCTCTCGGGATTCCTCTCCCGTCGATACCGGGGCCAAAAACCTTGTGTGGAGTCAGGGCCGGAACCGAGGATTCCTCTCAGGGGCTGACATGGATCTTTGGGTACTTCTGGAGTCTCCCCAGGGGAGTCAGGCCTCGTCTCGAGTGGCGGCATGCACGTGCGCTTTCCTTCCAGGCTGTAGCAGCAATGTCTCGCTTCCCGTCGCGTGGATCAAAGGATCTGTGGTTTTCCCTCGAGGCTTTCCCTCGAGGATTTCCCACAGGGCTGTCCCACGTGCCAACGTGGTGTGAGTCGATCCTCGGCGTGAAAGATGAGCCAGTGCAGGGCAAAGAGGTTCCTCTGGAATGGACTGAGACATCTGGGGGACTTTTGGAATGGTGGTACGACCATCGATTTGCTCTCGCCTTTCCTTTTGAGTGTGCCTCCTCTTGAGATGCGACGGGAACGCCGGGAATTCTTTCCCGTTGAAAGCAGGGAAAGGATCCCTCATCTCGAGCTACCAGGGGGAAACGGGGCTCCTCTGGATGTGGGCGGGACCATCGTGCTTCCTCTCGAGTGGAGACGGGTATGGCGGTGAACTTCTTGAGTTGCAGCAAGGGTGTGAAAGACCCTTTCGAAGTTCCAGAGGTTAGGTGTCATTAGTCTCCAGACGCCTCATCGGAAATAGGCCTCATCTCGCCTGGAAGGGAGAACTTCCTGGATTTTCTCGAGTTGCGGCAGGTGTTCTCGAGTTACGACGGGGACCTCAGGGACCCGTCCTGGTGGCCTCAGGAGAGGCCAGTCCCCATGCGAGGTGCTAGGGGGCCTCTCGGGATTCCTCTCCCGTCGATACCGGGGCCAAAAACCTTGTGTGGAGTCACGGCCGGAACCGAGGATTCCTCTCAGGGGCTGACATGGATCTTTGGGTACTTCTGGAGTCTCCCCAGGGGAGTCAGGCCTCGTCTCGAGTGGGGGCATGCACGTGCGCTTTCCTTCCAGGCTGTAGCAGCAATGCCACGCTTCCCGTCGCGTGGATCAAAGGATCTGTGGTTTTCCCTCGAGGTTTTCCCAAGGGCTGTGCCACGTGCCACCGTGGTGTGAGTCGATCCTCGGCGTGAAAGATGAGCCAGTGCAGGGCAAAGAGGTTCCTCTGGAATGGACTGAGACATCTGGGGGACTCTTGGTATGGTGGTACGACCATGGAGTTCCTGTCGCCTTTCCTGTTGAGAGTGCCTCCTCTTGAGATGCGACGGGAACGCCGGGAATTCTTTCCCGTTGAAAGCAGGGAAAGGATCCCTCATCTCGAGCTACGAGGGGGAAACGGGGCTCCTCTGGATGTGGGCGGGACCATCGTGCTTCCTCTCGAGTGGAGACGGGTATGGCGGTGAACTTCTTGAGTTGCAGCAAGGGTGTGAAAGACCCTTTCGTAGTTCCAGAGGTTAGGTGTCATTAGTCTCCAGACGCCTCATCGGAAATAGGCCTCATCTCGCCTGGAAGGGAGAACTTCCTGGATTTTCTCGAGTTGCGGCAGGTGTTCTCGAGTTACGACGGGGACCTCAGGGACCCGCCCTGGTGGCCTCAGGAGAGGCCAGTCCCCATGCGAGGTGCTAGGGGGCCTCTCGGGATTCCTCTCCCGTCGATACCGGGGCCAAAAACCTTGTGTGGATTCAGGGCCGGAACCGAGGATTCTTCTCAGGGGCTGATATGAATCTTTGGGTACTTCTGGAGACTCCCCAGGGGAGTCAGGCCTCGTCTCGAGTGGGGACATGCACGTGCGCTTTCCTTCCAGGCTGTAGCAGCAATGTCACGCTTCCCGTCGCGTGGATCAAAGGATCTGTGGTTTTCCCTCGAGGCTTTCCCAAGGGCTGTGCCACGTGCCACCGTGGTGTGCGTCGATCCTCGGCGTGAAAGATGAGCCAGTGCAGGGCAAAGAGGTTCCTCTGGAATGGACTGAGACATCTGGGGGACTCTTGGAATGGTGGTACGACCATGGAGTTCCTCTCGCCTTTCCTGTTGAGAGTGCCTCCTCTTGACATGCGACGGAAACGACGGGAATTCTTTCCCGTTGAAAGCAGGGAAACGATCCCTCATCTCGAGCTTCGAGGGGGAAACGGGGCTCCTCTGGATGTGGGCGGGACCATCGTGCTTCCTCTCGAGTGGAGACGGGTATGGCGGTGAACTTCTTGAGTTGCAGCAAGGGTGTGAAAGACCCTTTCGAAGTTCCAGAGGTTAGGTGTCATTAGTCTCCAGACGCCTCATAGGAAATAGGCCTCATCTCGCCTGGAAGGGAGAACTTCCTGGATTTTCTCGAGTTGTGGCAGGTGTTCTCGAGTTACGACGGGGACCTCAGGGACCCGTCCTGGTGGCCTCAGGAGAGGCCAGTCCCCATGCGAGGTGCTACGGGGCCTCTCGGGATTCCTCTCCCGTCGATACTGGGGCCAAAATCCTTTTGTGGAGTCAGGGCCGGTACCGAGGATTCCTCTCAGGGGCTGACATGGATCTTTGGGTACTTCTGGAGTCTCCCCAGGGGAGTCAGGCCTCGTCTCGAGTGGGGGCATGCACGTGCGCTTTCCTTCCAGGCTGTAGCAGCAATGCCACGCTTCCCGTCGCGTGGATCAAAGGATCTGTGGTTTTCCCTCGAGGCTTTCCCTCGAGGCTTTCCCACAGGGCTGTCCCACGTGCCACCGTGGTGTGAGTCGATCCTCGGCGTGAAAGATGAACCAGTGCAGGGCAAAGAGGTTCCTCTGGAATGGACTGAGACATCTGGGGGACTCTTGGAATGGTGGTACGACCATGGAGTTCCTGTCGCCTTTCCTGTTGAGAGTGCCTCCTCTTGAGATGCGACGGGAACGCCGGGAATTCTTTCCTGTTGAAAGCAGGAAAAGGATCTCTCATCTCGAGCTACGAGGGGGAAACGGGGCTCCTCTGGATGTGGGCGGGACCATCGTGCTTCCTCTCGAGTGGAGACGGGTATGGCGGTGAACTTCTTGAGTTGCAGCAAGGGTGTGAAAGACCCTTTCGAAGTTCCAGAGGTTAGGTGTCATTAGTCTCCAGACGCCTCATCGGAAATAGACCTCATCTCGCCTGGAAGGGAGAACTTCCTGGATTTTCTCGAGTTGCGGCAGGTGTTCTCAAGTTACGACGGGGACCTCAGGGACCCGCCCTGGTGGAATCAGGAGAGGCCACTCCCCATGTGATTTGCTAGGGGGCCTCTCGGGATTCCTCTCCCGTCGATACCGGGGCCAAAATCCTTGTGTGGAGTCAGGGCCGGAACCGAGGATTCCTCTCAGGGGCTGACATGGATCTTTGGGTACTTCTGGAGTCTCCCCAGGGGAGTCAGGCCTCGTCTCGAGTGGGGGCATGCACGTGCGCTTTCCTTCCAGGCTGTAGCAGCAATGCCATGCTTCCCGTGGCGTGGATCAAAGGATCTGTGGTTTTCCCTCGAGGCTTTCCCTTGAGGCTTTCCCACAGGGCTGTCCCACGTGCCACCGTGGTGTGAGTCGATCCTCGGCGTGAAAGATGTGCCAGTGCAGGGCAAAGAGGTTCCTCTGGAATGGACTGAGACATCTGGGGGATATTGGAATGGTGGTAGGACTATGGAGTTTCTCTCGCCTTTCCTTTTGAGAGTGCCTCCTCTTGAGATGCGACAGGAAAGCCGGGAATTCTTTCCCGTTGAAAGCATGGAAACGATCCCTCATCTCGAGCTACGAGGGGGAAACGGGGCTCCTCTGGATGTGGGCGTGACCATCGTGCTTCCTCTCGAGTGGAGACGGGTATGGCGGTGAACTTCTTGAGTTGCAGCAAGGGTGTGAAAGACCCTTTCGAAGTTCCAGAGGTTAGGTGTCATTAGTCTCCAGACGCCTCATCGGAAATAGGCCTCATCTCGCCTGGAAGGGAGAACTTCCTGGATTTTCTCGAGTTGCGGCAGGAGTTCTCGAGTTACGACGGGGACCTCAGGGACCCGGCCTGGTGGCCTCAGGAGAGGCCAGTCCCCAAGCGAGTTGCTACGGGGCCTCTCAGGATTCCTCTCCCGTCGATACCGGGGCCAAAAACCTTGTGTGGAATCAGGGACGGAACCGAGGATTCCTCTCAAGTGCTGACATGGATCTTTGGGTACTTGTGTAGTCTCCCCAGGGGAGTCAGGCCTCGTCTCGAGTGGGGGCATGCACGTGCGCTTTCCTTCCATGCCGTAGCAGCAATGCCACGCTTCCCGTCGCGTGGATCAAAGGATCTGTGGTTTTCCCTCGAGGCTTTCCCTCGAGGCTTTCCCACAGGGCTGTCCCACGTGCCACCGTGGTGTGAGTCGATCCTCGGCGTGAAAGATGAGCCAGTGCAGGGCAAAGAGGTTCCTCTGGAATGGACTGAGACATCTGGGGGACTCTTGGTATGGTGGTACGACCATGGAGTTCCTGTCGCCTTTCCTGTTGAGAGTGCCTCCTCTTGAGATGCGACGGGAACGCCGGGAATTCTTTCCCGTTGAAAGCAGGGAAAGGATCCCTCATCTCGAGCTACGAGGGGGAAACGGGGCTCCTCTGGATGTGGGCGGGACCATCGTGCTTCCTCTCGAGTGGAGACGGGTATGGCGGTGAACTTCTTGAGTTGCAGCAAGGGTGTGAAAGACCCTTTCGTAGTTCCAGAGGTTAGGTGTCATTAGTCTCCAGACGCCTCATCGGAAATAGGCCTCATCTCGCCTGGAAGGGAGAACTTCCTGGATTTTCTCGAGTTGCGGCAGGTGTTCTCGAGTTACGACGGGGACCTCAGGGACCCGCCCTGGTGGCCTCAGGAGAGGCCAGTCCCCATGCGAGGTGCTAGGGGGCCTCTCGGGATTCCTCTCCCGTCGATACCGGGGCCAAAAACCTTGTGTGGATTCAGGGCCGGAACCGAGGATTCTTCTCAGGGGCTGATATGAATCTTTGGGTACTTCTGGAGACTCCCCAGGGGAGTCAGGCCTCGTCTCGAGTGGGGACATGCACGTGCGCTTTCCTTCCAGGCTGTAGCAGCAATGTCACGCTTCCCGTCGCGTGGATCAAAGGATCTGT
This sequence comes from Capricornis sumatraensis, assembly GCF_032405125.1. Taxonomy (NCBI): domain Eukaryota; kingdom Metazoa; phylum Chordata; class Mammalia; order Artiodactyla; family Bovidae; genus Capricornis; species Capricornis sumatraensis. The sequence continues at coordinate 1,343,413 of NW_027184621.1, read as the reverse complement.
GGTTTTCCCTCGAGGCTTTCCCAAGGGCTGTGCCACGTGCCACCGTGGTGTGAGTCGATCCTCGGCGTGAAAGATGAGCCAGTGCAGGGCAAAGAGGTTCCTCTGGAATGGACTGAGACATCTGGGGGACTCTTGGTATGGTGGTACGACCATGGAGTTCCTGTCGCCTTTCCTGTTGAGAGTGCCTCCTCTTGAGATGCGACGGGAACGCCGGGAATTCTTTCCCGTTGAAAGCAGGGAAAGGATCCCTCATCTCGAGCTACGAGGGGGAAACGGGGCTCCTCTGGATGTGGGCGGGACCATCGTGCTTCCTCTCGAGTGGAGACGGGTATGGCGGTGAACTTCTTGAGTTGCAGCAAGGGTGTGAAAGACCCTTTCGTAGTTCCAGAGGTTAGGTGTCATTAGTCTCCAGACGCCTCATCGGAAATAGGCCTCATCTCGCCTGGAAGGGAGAACTTCCTGGATTTTCTCGAGTTGCGGCAGGTGTTCTCGAGTTACGACGGGGACCTCAGGGACCCGCCCTGGTGGCCTCAGGAGAGGCCAGTCCCCATGCGAGGTGCTAGGGGGCCTCTCGGGATTCCTCTCCCGTCGATACCGGGGCCAAAAACCTTGTGTGGAGTCAGGGCCGGAACCGAGGATTCTTCTCAGGGGCTTATATGAATCTTTGGGTACTTCTGGAGACTCCCCAGGGGAGTCAGGCCTCGTCTCGAGTGGGGACATGCACGTGCGCTTTCCTTCCAGGCTGTAGCAGCAATGTCACGCTTTCCGTCGCGTGGATCAAAGGATCTGTGGTTTTCCCTCGAGGCTTTCCCAAGGGCTGTGCCACGTGCCACCGTGGTGTGAGTCGATCCTCGGCGTGAAAGATGAGCCAGTGCAGGGCAAAGAGGTTCCTCTGGAATGGACTGAGACATCTGGGGGACTCTTGGAATGGTGGTACGACCATGGAGTTCCTCTCGCCTTTCCTGTTGAGAGTGCCTCCTCTTGACATGCGACGGAAACGACGGGAATTCTTTCCCGTTGAAAGCAGGGAAACGATCCCTCATCTCGAGCTTCGAGGGGGAAACGGGGCTCCTCTGGATGTGGGCGGGACCATCGTGCTTCCTCTCGAGTGGAGACGGGTATGGCGGTGAACTTCTTGAGTTGCAGCAAGGGTGTGAAAGACCCTTTCGAAGTTCCAGAGGTTAGGTGTCATTAGTCTCCAGACGCCTCATAGGAAATAGGCCTCATCTCACCTGGAAGGGAGAACTTCCTGGATTTTCTCGAGTTGTGGCAGGTGTTCTCGAATTACGACGGGGACCTCAGGGACCCGTCCTGGTGGCCTCAGGAGAGGCCAGTCCCCATGCGAGGTGCTACGGGGCCTCTCGGGATTCCTCTCCCGTCGATACCGGGGCCAAAATCCTTTTGTGGAGTCAGGGCCGGAACCGAGGATTCCTCTCAGGGGCTGACATGGATCTTTGGGTACTTCTGGAGTCTCCCCAGGGGAGTCAGGCCTCGTCTCGAGTGGGGGCATGCACGTGCGCTTTCCTTCCAGGCTGTAGCAGCAATGCCACGCTTCCCGTCGCGTGGATCAAAGGATCTGTGGTTTTCCCTCGAGGCTTTCCCTCGAGGCTTTCCCACAGGGCTGTCCCACGTGCCACCGTGGTGTGAGTCGATCCTCGGCGTGAAAGATGAGCCAGTGCAGGGCAAAGAGGTTCCTCTGGAATGGACTGAGACATCTGGGGGACTCTTGGAATGGTGGTACGACCATGGAGTTCCTCTCGCCTTTCCTGTTGAGAGTGCCTCCTCTTGAGATGCGACGGGAACGCCGGGAATTCTTTCCCGTTGAAAGCAGGGAAAGGATCCCTCATCTCGAGCTACCAGGGGGAAACGGGGCTCCTCTGGATGTGGGCGGGACCATCGTGCTTCCTCTCGAGTGGAGACGGGTATGGCGGTGAACTTCTTGAGTTGCAGCAAGGGTGTGAAAGACCCTTTCGTAGTTCCAGAGGTTAGGTGTCATTAGTCTCCAGACGCCTCATCGGAAATAGGCCTCATCTCGCCTGGAAGGGAGAACTTCCTGGATTTTCTCGAGTTGCGGCAGGTGTTCTCGAGTTACGACGGGGACCTCAGGGACCCGCCCTGGTGGCCTCAGGAGAGGCCAGTCCCCATGCGAGGTGCTACGGGGCCTCTCAGGATTCCTCTCCCGTCGATACCGGGGCCAAAAACCTTGTGTGGAGTCAGGGCCGGAACCGAGGATTCCTCTCAGGGGCTGACATGGATCTTTGGGTACTTCTGGAGTCTCCCCAGGGGAGTCAGGCCTCGTCTCGAGTGGGGGCATGGACGTGCGCTTTCCTTCCAGGCTGTAGCAGCAATGTCACACTTCCCGACGCGTGGATCAAAGGATCTGTGGTTTTCCCTCGAGGCTTTCCCTCGAGGCTTTCCCACAGGGCTGTCCCACGTGCCACCGTGGTGTGAGTCGATCCTCGGCGTGAAAGATGAGCCAGTGCAGGGCAAAGAGCTTCCTCTGGAATGGACTGAGACATCTGGGGGACTCTTGGAATGGTGGTACGACCATGGAGTTCCTCTCGCCTTTCCTGTTGAGATTGCCTCCTCTTGAGATGCGACGGGAACGCCGGGAATTCTTTCCCGTTGAAAGCAGGGAAAGGATCCCTCATCTCGAGCTCCGAGGGGGAAACGGGGCTCCTCTGGATGTGGGCGGGACCATCGTGCTTCCTCTCGAGTGGAGACGGGTATGGCGGTGAACTTCTTGAGATTCAGCAAGGGTGTGAAAGACCCTTTCGAAGTTCCAGAGGTTAGGTGTCATTAGTCTCCAGACGCCTCATCGGAAATAGGCCTCATCTCGCCTGGAAGGGAGAACTTCCTGGATTTTCTCGAGTTGCGGCAGGTGTTCTCAAGTTACGACGGGGACCTCAGGGACCCGCCCTGGTGGCCTCAGGAGAGGCCAGTCCCCATGCGAGTTGCTAGGGGGCCTCTCGGGATTCCTCTCCCGTCGATACCGGGGCCAAAAACCTTGTGTGGAGTCAGGGCCGGAACCGAGGATTCCTCTCAGGGGCTGACATGGATCTTTGGTTACTTCTGGAGTCTCCCCAGGGGAGTCAGGCCTCGTCTCGTGTGGGGGCATGCACGTGCCCTTTCCTTCCAGGCTGTAGCAGCAATGTCACACTTCCCGACGCGTGGATCAAAGGATCTGTGGTTTTCCCTCGAGGCTTTCCCTCGAGGCTTTCCCACAGGGCTGTCCCACGTGCCACCGTGGTGTGAGTCGATCCTCGGCGTGAAAGATGAGCCAGTGCAGGGCAAAGAGCTTCCTCTGGAATGGACTGAGACATCTGGGGGACTCTTGGAATGGTGGTACGACCATGGAGTTCCTCTCGCCTTTCCTGTTGAGAGTGCCTCCTCTTGAGATGCGACGGGAACGCCGGGAATTCTTTCCCGTTGAAAGCAGGGAAAGGATCCCTCATCTCGAGCTCCGAGGGGGAAACGGGGCTCCTCTGGATGTGGGCGGGAACATCGTGCTTCCTCTCCAGTGGAGACGGGTATGGCGGTGAACTTCTGGAGTTGCAGCAAGGGTGTGAAAGACCCTTTCGAAGTTCCAGAGGTTAGGTGTCATTAGTCTCCAGACGCCTCATCGGAAATAGGCCTCATCTCGCCTGGAAGGGAGAACTTCCTGGATTTTCTCGAGTTGCGGCAGGTGTTCTCTAGTTACGACGGGGACCTCAGTGACCCTCCCTGGTGGTCTCAGGAACGGCCAGTCCCCATGCGAGTTGCTAGGGGGCCTCTCGGGATTCCTCTCCCGTCGATACCGGGGCCAAAAACCTTGTGTGGAGTCAGGGCCGGAACCGAGGATTCCTCTCAGGGGCTGACATGGATCTTTGGGTACTTCTGGAGTCTCCCCAGGGAAGTCAGGCCTTGTCTCGAGTGGGGGCATGCACGTGCGCTTTCCTTCCAGGCTGTAGTAGAAATGTCACAATTCCCGTCGCGTGGATCAAAGGATCTGTGGTTTTTCCTCGAGGCTTTCCCTCGAGGCTTTCCCACAGGGCTGTCCCACGTGCCACCGTGGTGTGAGTCGATCCTCGGCGTGAAAGATGAGCCAGTGCAGGGCAAAGAGGTTCCTCTGGAATGGACTTAGACATCTGGGGGACTCTTGGAATGGTGGTACGACCATGGAGTTCCTCTCGCCTTTCCTGTTGAGAGTGCCTTCTCTTGAGAGGCGACGGGAACGCCGGGAATTCTTTCCCGTTGAAAGCAGGGAAAGGATCCCTCATCTCGAGCTACGAGGGGGAAACGGGGCTCCTCTGGATGTGGGCGGGACCATCGTGCTTCCTCTCGAGTGGAGACGGGTATGGCGGTGAACTTCTTGAGTTTCAGCAAGGGTGTGAAAGACCCTTTCGAAGTTCCAGAGGTTAGGTGTCATTAGTCTCCAGACGCCTCATCGGAAATAGGCCTCATCTCGCCTGGAAGGGAGAACTTCCTGGATTTTCTCGAGTTGCGGCAGGTGTTCTCAAGTTACGACGGGGACCTCAGGGACCCGCCCTGGTGGCCTCAGGAGAGGCCAGTCCCCATGCGAGTTGCTAGGTGGTCTCTCGGGATTCCTCTCCCGTCGATACCGGGGCCAAAAACCTTGTGTGGAGTCAGGGCCGGAACCGAGGATTCCTCTCAGGGGCTGACATGGATCTTTGGGTACTTGTGGAGTCTCCCCAGGGGAGTCAGGCCTCGTCTCGAGTGGGGGCATGCACGTGCGCTTTCCCTCCAGGCTGTAGCAGCAATGTCACGCTTCCCGTGGCGTGGATCAAAGGATCTGTGGTTTTCCCTCGAGGCTTTCCCTCGAGGCTTTCCCACATGGCTGTCCCACGTGCCACCGTGGTGTGAGTCGATCCTCGGCGTGAAAGATGAGCCAGTGCAGGGCAAAGAGGTTCCTCTGGAATGGACTGAGACATCTGGGGGACTCTTGGAATGGTGGTACGACCATGGAGTTCCTCTCGCCTTTCCTGTTGAGAGTGCCTCCTCTTGAGATGCGACGGGAACGCCGGGAATTCTTTCCCGTTGAAAGCAGGGAAAGGATCCCTCATCTCGAGCTCCGAGGGGGAAACGGGGCTCCTCTGGATGTGTCGGGACCATAGTGCTTCCTCTCGAGTGGAGACGGGTATGGCGGTGAACTTCTTGAGTTGCAGCAAGGGTGTGAAAGACCCTTTCGAAGTTCCACAGGTTAGGTGTCATTAGGCTCCAGACGCCTCATCGGAAATAGGCCTCATCTCGCCTGGAAGGGAGAACTTCCTGGATTTTCTCGAGTTGCGGCAGGTGTTCTCGAGTTACGACGGGGACCTCAGGGACCCGCCCTGGTGGCCTCAGGAGAGGCCAGTCCCCATGGAGGTGCTAGGGGGCCTCTCGGGATTCCTCTCCCGTCGATACTGGGGCCAAAAACCTTGTGTGGAGTCAGGGCCGGAACCGAGGATTCCTCTCAGGGGCTGACATGGATCTTTGGGTACTTCTGGAGTCTCCCCAGGGGAGTCAGGCCTCGTCTCGAGTGGGGACATGCACGTTCGCTTTCCTTCCAGGCTGTAGCAGCAATGTCACGGTTCCCGTCGCGTGGATCAAAGGATCTGTGGTTTTCCCTCGAGGCTTTCCCTCGAGGCTTTCCCACAGGGCTGTCCCACGTGCCACCGTGGTGTGAGTCGATCCTCGGCGTGAAAGATGAGCCAGTGCAGGGCAAAGAGGTTCCTCTGGAATGGATTGAGACATCTGGGGGACTCTTGGAATGGTGGTACGACCACGGAGTTCCTCTCGCCTTTCCTGTTGAGAGTGCCTCCTCTTGAGATGCGACGGGAACGCCGGGAATTCTTTCCCGTTGAAAGCAGGGAAAGGATCCCTCATCTCGAGCTCCGAGGGGGAAACGGGGCTCCTCTGGATGTGGGCGGGAACATCGTGCTTCCTCTCCAGTGGAGACGGGTATGGCGGTGAACTTCTGGAGTTGCAGCAAGGGTGTGAAAGACCCTTTCGAAGTTCCAGAGGTTAGGTGTCATTAGTCTCCAGACGCCTCATCGGAAATAGGCCTCATCTCGCCTGGAAGGGAGAACTTCCTGGATTTTCTCGAGTTGCGGCAGGTGTTCTCTAGTTAAGACGGGGACCTCAGTGACCCTCCCTGGTGGTCTCAGGAACGGCCAGTCCACATGCGAGTTGCTAGGGGGCCTCTCGGGATTCCTCTCCCGTCGATACCGGGGCCAAAAACCTTGTGTGGAGTCAGGGCCGGAACCGAGGATTCCTCTCAGGGGCTGACATGGATCTTTGGGTACTTCTGGAGTCTCCCCAGGGAAGTCAGGCCTTGTCTCGAGTGGGGGCATGCACGTGCGCTTTCCTTCCAGGCTGTAGTAGAAATGTCACAATTCCCGTCGCGTGGATCAAAGGATCTGTGGTTTTCCCTCGAGGCTTTCCCTCGAGGCTTTCCCACAGGGCTGTCCCACGTTCCACCGTGGTGTGAGTCGATCCTCGGCGTGAAAGATGAGCCAGTGCAGGGCAAAGAGGTTCCTCTGGAATGGACTTAGACATCTGGGGGACTCTTGGAATGGTGGTACGACCATGGAGTTCCTCTCGCCTTTCCTGTTGAGAGTGCCTCCTCTTGAGATGCGACGGGAACGCCGGGAATTCTTTCCCGTTGAAAGCAGGGAAAGGATCCCTCATCTCGAGCTACGAGGGGGAAACGGGGCTCCTCTGGATGTGGGCGGGACCATCGTGCTTCCTCTCGAGTGGAGACGGGTATGGCGGTGAACTTCTTGAGTTTCAGCAAGGGTGTGAAAGACCCTTTCGAAGTTCCAGAGGTTAGGTGTCATTAGTCTCCAGACGCCTCATCGGAAATAGGCCTCATCTCGCCTGGAAGGGAGAACTTCCTGGATTTTCTCGAGTTGCGGCAGGTGTTCTCAAGTTACGACGGGGACCTCAGGGACCCGCCCTGGTGGCCTCAGGAGAGGCCAGTCCCCATGCGAGTTGCTAGGGGGCCTCTCGGGATTCCTCTCCCGTCGATACCGGGGCCAAAAACCTTGTGTGGAGTCAGGGCCGGAACCGAGGATTCCTCTCAGGGGCTGACATGGATCTTTGGGTACTTCTGGAGTCTCCCCAGGGGAGTCAGGCCTCGTCTCGAGTGGGGGCATGCACGTGCCCTTTCCTTCCAGGCTGTAGCAGCAATGTCACACTTCCCGACGCGTGGATCAAAGGTTCTGTGGTTTTCCCTCGAGGCTTTCCCTTGAGGCTTTCCCACAGGGCTGTCCCACGTGCCACCGTGGTGTGAGTCGATCCTCGGCGTGAAAGATGAGCCAGTGCAGGGCAAAGAGCTTCCTCTGGAATGGACTGAGACATCTGGGGGACTCTTGGAATGGTGGTACGACCATGGAGTTCCTCTCGCCTTTCCTGTTGAGAGTGCCTCCTCTTGAGATGCGACGGGAACGCCGGGAATTCTTTCCCGTTGAAAGCAGGGAAAGGATCCCTCATCTCGAGCTCCGAGGGGGAAACGGGGCTCCTCTGGATGTGTCGGGACCATAGTGCTTCCTCTCGAGTGGAGACGGGTATGGCGGTGAACTTCTTGAGTTGCAGCAAGGGTGTGAAAGACCCTTTCGAAGTTCCACAGGTTAGGTGTCATTAGGCTCCAGACGCCTCATCGGAAATAGGCCTCATCTCGCCTGGAAGGGAGAACTTCCTGGATTTTCTCGAGTTGCGGCAGGTGTTCTCGAGTTACGACGGGGACCTCAGGGACCCGCCCTGGTGGCCTCAGGAGAGGCCAGTCCCCATGGAGGTGCTAGGGGGCCTCTCGGGATTCCTCTCCCGTCGATACTGGGGCCAAAAACCTTGTGTGGAGTCAGGGCCGGAACCGAGGATTCCTCTCAGGGGCTGACATGGATCTTTGGGTACTTCTGGAGTCTCCCCAGGGGAGTCAGGCCTCGTCTCGAGTGGGGACATGCACGTTCGCTTTCCTTCCAGGCTGTAGCAGCAATGTCACGGTTCCCGTCGCGTGGATCAAAGGATCTGTGGTTTTCCCTCGAGGCTTTCCCTCGAGGCTTTCCCACAGGGCTGTCCCACGTGCCACCGTGGTGTGAGTCGATCCTCGGCGTGAAAGATGAGCCAGTGCAGGGCAAAGAGGTTCCTCTGGAATGGATTGAGACATCTGGGGGACTCTTGGAATGGTGGTACGACCACGGAGTTCCTCTCGCCTTTCCTGTTGAGAGTGCCTCCTCTTGAGATGCGACGGGAACGCCGGGAATTCTTTCCCGTTGAAAGCAGGGAAAGGATCCCTCATCTCGAGCTCCGAGGGGGAAACGGGGCTCCTCTGGATGTGGGCGGGAACATCGTGCTTCCTCTCCAGTGGAGACGGGTATGGCGGTGAACTTCTGGAGTTGCAGCAAGGGTGTGAAAGACCCTTTCGAAGTTCCAGAGGTTAGGTGTCATTAGTCTCCAGACGCCTCATCGGAAATAGGCCTCATCTCGCCTGGAAGGGAGAACTTCCTGGATTTTCTCGAGTTGCGGCAGGTGTTCTCTAGTTAAGACGGGGACCTCAGTGACCCTCCCTGGTGGTCTCAGGAACGGCCAGTCCACATGCGAGTTGCTAGGGGGCCTCTCGGGATTCCTCTCCCGTCGATACCGGGGCCAAAAACCTTGTGTGGAGTCAGGGCCGGAACCGAGGATTCCTCTCAGGGGCTGACATGGATCTTTGGGTACTTCTGGAGTCTCCCCAGGGAAGTCAGGCCTTGTCTCGAGTGGGGGCATGCACGTGCGCTTTCCTTCCAGGCTGTAGTAGAAATGTCACAATTCCCGTCGCGTGGATCAAAGGATCTGTGGTTTTCCCTCGAGGCTTTCCCTCGAGGCTTTCCCACAGGGCTGTCCCACGTTCCACCGTGGTGTGAGTCGATCCTCGGCGTGAAAGATGAGCCAGTGCAGGGCAAAGAGGTTCCTCTGGAATGGACTTAGACATCTGGGGGACTCTTGGAATGGTGGTACGACCATGGAGTTCCTCTCGCCTTTCCTGTTGAGAGTGCCTCCTCTTGAGATGCGACGGGAACGCCGGGAATTCTTTCCCGTTGAAAGCAGGGAAAGGATCCCTCATCTCGAGCTACGAGGGGGAAACGGGGCTCCTCTGGATGTGGGCGGGACCATCGTGCTTCCTCTCGAGTGGAGACGGGTATGGCGGTGAACTTCTTGAGTTTCAGCAAGGGTGTGAAAGACCCTTTCGAAGTTCCAGAGGTTAGGTGTCATTAGTCTCCAGACGCCTCATCGGAAATAGGCCTCATCTCGCCTGGAAGGGAGAACTTCCTGGATTTTCTCGAGTTGCGGCAGGTGTTCTCAAGTTACGACGGGGACCTCAGGGACCCGCCCTGGTGGCCTCAGGAGAGGCCAGTCCCCATGCGAGTTGCTAGGGGGCCTCTCGGGATTCCTCTCCCGTCGATACCGGGGCCAAAAACCTTGTGTGGAGTCAGGGCCGGAACCGAGGATTCCTCTCAGGGGCTGACATGGATCTTTGGGTACTTCTGGAGTCTCCCCAGGGGAGTCAGGCCTCGTCTCGAGTGGGGGCATGCACGTGCCCTTTCCTTCCAGGCTGTAGCAGCAATGTCACACTTCCCGACGCGTGGATCAAAGGTTCTGTGGTTTTCCCTCGAGGCTTTCCCTTGAGGCTTTCCCACAGGGCTGTCCCACGTGCCACCGTGGTGTGAGTCGATCCTCGGCGTGAAAGATGAGCCAGTGCAGGGCAAAGAGCTTCCTCTGGAATGGACTGAGACATCTGGGGGACTCTTGGAATGGTGGTACGACCATGGAGTTCCTCTCGCCTTTCCTGTTGAGAGTGCCTCCTCTTGAGATGCGACGGGAACGCCGGGAATTCTTTCCCGTTGAAAGCAGGGAAAGGATCCCTCATCTCGAGCTCCGAGGGGGAAACGGGGCTCCTCTGGATGTGGGCGGGAACATCGTGCTTCCTCTCCAGTGGAGACGGGTATGGCGGTGAACTTCTGGAGTTGCAGCAAGGGTGTGAAAGACCCTTTCGAAGTTCCAGAGGTTAGGTGTCATTAGTCTCCAGACGCCTCATCGGAAATAGGCCTCATCTCGCCTGGAAGGGAGAACTTCCTGGATTTTCTCGAGTTGCGGCAGGTGTTCTCGAGTTACGACGGGGACCTCAGGGACCCGCCCTGGTGGCCTCAGGAGAGGCCAGTCCCCAAGCGAGTTGCTAGGGGGCCTCTCGGGATTCCTCTCCCGTCGATACCGGGGCCAAAAACCTTGTGTGGAATCAGGGCCAGAACCGAGGATTCCTCTCAAGGGCTGACATGGATCTTTGGGTACTTGTGTAGTCTCCCCAGTGGAGTCAGGCCTCGTCTCGAGTGGGGGCATACACGTGCGCATTCCTTCCAGGCTGTAGCAGCAATGTCACGCTTCCCGTCGCGTGGATCAAAGGATCTGTGGTTTTCACTCGAGACTTTCCCTCGAGGCTTTCCCACAGAGCTGTCCCACGTGCCACCGTGGTGTGAGTCGATCCTCGGCGTGAAAGATGAGCCAGTGCAGGGCAAAGAGGTTCCTCTGGAATGGACTGAGACATCTGGGGGACTCTTGGAATGGTGGTACGACCATGGAGTTCCTCTCGCCTTTCCTGTTGAGTGTGCCTCCTCTTGAGATGCGACGGGAACGCCGGGAATTCTTTCCCGTTGAAAGCAGGGAAAGGATCCCTCATCTCGAGCTCCGAGGGGGAAACGGGGCTCCTCTGGATGTGGGCGGGACCATCGTGCTTCCTCTCGAGTGGAGACGGGTATGGCGGTGAACTTCTTGAGTTGCAGCAAGGGTGTGAAAGATCCTTTCGAAGTTCCAGAGGTTAGGTGTCATTAGTCTCCAGACGCCTCATCGGAAATAGACCTCATCTCGCCTGGAAGGGAGAACTTCCTGGATTTTCTCGAGTTGCGGCAGGTGTTCTCGAGTTACGACGGGGACCTCAGGGACCCGCCCTGGTGGAATCAGGAGAGGCCACTCCCCATGTGATTTGCTAGGGGGCCTCTCGGGATTCCTCTCCCGTCGATACCGGGGCCAAAATCCTTGTGTGGAGTCAGGGCCGGAACCGAGGATTCCTCTCAGGGGCTGACATGGATCTTTGGGTACTTCTGGAGTCTCCCCAGGGGAGTCAGGCCTCGTCTCGAGTGGGGGCATGCACGTGCGCTTTCCTTCCAGGCTGTAGCAGCAATGCCATGCTTCCCGTGGCGTGGATCAAAGGATCTGTAGTTTTCCCTCGAGGCTTTCCCTTGAGGCTTTCCCACAGGGCTGTCCCACGTGCCACCGTGGTGTGAGTCGATCCTCGGCGTGAAAGATGTGCCAGTGCAGGGCAAAGAGGTTCCTCTGGAATGGACTGAGACATCTGGGGGATATTGGAATGGTGGTAGGACCATGGAGTTTCTCTCGCCTTTCCTGTTGAGAGTGCCTCCTCTTGAGATGCGACAGGAAAGCCGGGAATTCTTTCCCGTTGAAAGCAGGGAAAGGATCCCTCATCTCGAGCTCCGAGGAGGAAACGGGGCTCCTCTGGATGTGGGCGGGACCATCGTGCTTCCTCTCGAGTGGAGACGGGTATGGCGGTGAACTTCTTGAGTTGCAGCAAGGGTGTGAAAGACCCTTTCGAAGTTCCAGAGGTTAGGTGTCATTAGTCTCCAGACGCCTCATCGGAAATAGGACTCATCTCGCCCTGAAGGGAGAACTTCCTGGATTTTCTCGAGTTGCGGCAGGAGTTCTCGAGTTACGACGGGGACCTCAGGGACCCGCCCTGGTGGCCTCAGGAGAGGCCAGTCCCCAAGCGAGTTGCTACGGGGCCTCTCGGGATTCCTCTCCCGTCGATACCGGGGCCAAAAAACTTGTGTGGAATCAGGGCCGGAAACGAGGATTCCTCTCAAGGGCTGACATGGATCTTTGGGTACTTCTGGAGTCTCCCCAGTGGAGTCAGGCCTCGTCTCGAGTGGGGGCATGCACGTGCGCTTTCCTTCCAGGCTGTAGCAGCAATGTCACGCTTCCCGTCGCGTGGATCAAAGGATCTGTGGTTTTCACTCGAGGCTTTCCCTCGAGGCTTTCCCACAGGGCTGTCCCACGTGCCACCGTGGTGTGAGTCGATCCTCGGCGTGAAAGATGAGCCAGTGCAGGGCAAAGAGGTTCCTCTGGAATGGACTGAGACATCTGGGGGACTCTTGGAATGGTGGTACGACCATGGAGTTCCTCTCGCCTTTCCTGTTGAGTGTGCCTCCTCTTGAGATGCGACGGGAACGCCGGGAATTCTTTCCCGTTGAAAGCAGGGAAAGGATCCCTCATCTCGAGCTCCGAGGGGGAAACGGGGCTCCTCTGGATGTGGGCGGGACCATCGTGCTTCCTCTCGAGTGGAGACGGGTATGGCGGTGAACTTCTTGAGTTGCAGCAAGGGTGTGAAAGACCCTTTCGAAGTTCCAGAGGTTAGGTGTCATTAGTCTCCAGACGCCTCATCGGAAATAGACCTCATCTCGCCTGGAAGGGAGAACTTCCTGGATTTTCTCGAGTTGCGGCAGGTGTTCTCAAGTTACGACGGGGACCTCAGGGACCCGCCCTGGTGGAATCAGGAGAGGCCACTCCGCATGTGATTTGCTAGGGGGCCTCTCGTGATTCCTCTCCCGTCGATACCGGGGCCAAAATCCTTGTGTGGAGTCAGGGCCGGAACCGAGGATTCCTCTCAGGGGCTGACATGGATCTTTGGGTACTTCTGGAGTCTCCCCAGGGGAGTCAGGCCTCGTCTCGAGTGGGGGCATGCACGTGCGCTTTCCTTCCAGGCTGTAGCAGCAATGCCATGCTTCCCGTGGCGTGGATCAAAGGATCTGTGGTTTTCCCTCGAGGCTTTCCCTTGAGGCTTTCCCACAGGGCTGTCCCGCGTGCCACCGTGGTGTGAGTCGATCCTCGGCGTGAAAGATGTGCCAGTGCAGGGCAAAGAGGTTCCTCTGGAATGGACTGAGACATCTGGGGAATATTGGAATGGTGGTAGGACCATGGAGTTTCTCTCGCCTTTCCTGTTGAGAGTGCCTCCTCTTGAGATGCGACAGGAAAGCCGGGAATTCTTTCCCGTTGAAAGCAGGGAAAGGATCCCTCATCTCGAGCTCCGAGGAGGAAACGGGGCTCCTCTGGATGTGGGCGGGACCATCGTGCTTCCTCTCGAGTGGAGACGGGTATGGCGGTGAACTTCTTGAGTTGCAGCAAGGGTGTGAAAGACCCTTTCGAAGTTCCAGAGGTTAGGTGTCATTAGTCTCCAGACGCCTCATCGGAAATAGGCCTCATCTCGCCTGGAAGGGAGAACTTCCTGGATTTTCTCGAGTTGCGGCAGGTGTTCTCGAGTTACGACGGGGACCTCAGGGACCCGCCCTGGTGGCCTCAGGAGAGGCCAGTCCCCATGCGAGGTGCTACAGGGCCCCTCGGGATTCCTCTCCCGTCGATACCGGGGCCAAAATCCTTGTGTGGAGTCTTGGCCGGAACCGAGGATTCCTCTCAGGGGATGACATGGATCTTTGGGTACTTCTGGAGTCTCCCCAGGGGAGTCAGGCCTCGTCTCGAGTGGGAGCATGCACGTGCGCTTTCCTTCCAGGCTTTAGCAGCAATGCCACGCTTCCCGTCGCGTGGATCAAAGGATCTGTGGTTTTCCCTCGAGGCTTTCCCTCGAGGCTTTTCCACAGGGCTGTCCCACGTGCCACCGTGGTGTGAGTCGATCCTCGGCGAGAAAGATGAGCCAATGCAGGGCAAAGAGGTTCCTCTGGAATGGACTGAGACATCTGGGGGACTCTAGGAATGGTGGTACGACCATGGAGTTCCTCTCGCCTTTCCTGTTGAGAGTGCCTCCTCTTGAGATGCGCCGGGAACGCCGGGAATTCTTTCCCGTTGAAAGCAGGGAAAGGATCCCTCATCTCGAGCTCCGAGGAGGAAACGGGGCTCCTCTGGATGTGGGCGGGACCATCGTGCTTCCTCTCGAGTGGAGACGGGTATGGCGGTGAACTTCTTGAGTTGCAGCAAGGGTGTGAAAGACCCTTTCGAAGTTCCAGAGGTTAGGTGTCATTAGTCTCCAGACGCCTCATCGGAAATAGGCCTCATCTCGCCTGGAAGGGAGAACTTCCTGGATTTTCTCGAGTTGCGGCAGGTGTTCTCGAGTTACGACGGGGACCTCAGGGACCCGCCCTGGTGGCCTCAGGAGAGGCCAGTCCCCATGCGAGGTGCTAGGGGGCCTCTCGGGATTCCTCTCCCGTCGATACCGGGGCCAAAAACCGTGTGTGGATTCAGGGCCGGAACCGAGGATTCTTCTCAGGGGCTGATATGAATCTTTGGGTACTTCTGGAGACTCCCCAGGGGAGTCAGGCCTCGTCTCGAGTGGGGACATGCACGTGCGCTTTCCTTCCAGGCTATAGCAGCAATGTCATGCTTCCCGTCGCGTGGATCAAAGGATCTGTGGTTTTCCCTCGAGGCTTTCCCAAGGGCTGTGCCACGTGCCACCGTGGTGTGAGTCGATCCTCGGCGTGAAAGATGAGCCAGTGCAGGGCAAAGAGGTTCCTCTGGAATGGACTGAGACATCTGGGGGACACTTGGAATGGTGGTACGACCATGGAGTTCCTCTCGCCTTTCCTGTTGAGAGTGCCTCCTCTTGACATGCGACGGAAACGACGGGAATTCTTTCCCGTTGAAAGCAGGGAAACGATCCCTCATCTCGAGCTTTGAGGGGGAAACGGGGCTCCTCTGGATGTGGGCGCGACCATCGTGCTTCCTCTCGAGTGGAGACGGGTATGGCGGTGAACTTCTTGAGTTGCAGCAAGGGTGTGAAAGACCCTTTCGAAGTTCCAGAGGTTAGGTGTCATTAGTCTCCAGACGCCTCATAGGAAATAGGCCTCATCTCGCCTGGAAGGGAGAACTTCCTGGATTTTCTCGAGTTGTGGCAGGTGTTCTCGAGTTACGACGGGGACCTCAGGGACCCGTCCTGGTGGCCTCAGGAGAGGCCAGTCCCCATGCGAGGTGCTACGGGGCCTCTCGGGATTCCTCTCCCGTCGATACCGGGGCCAAAATCCTTTTGTGGAGTCAGGGCCGGAACCGAGGATTCCTCTCAGGGGCTGACATGGATCTTTGGGTACTTCTGGAGTCTCCCCAGGGGAGTCAGGCCTCGTCTCGAGTGGGGGCATGCACGTGCGCTTTCCTTCCAGGCTGTAGCAGCAATGCCACGCTTCCCGTCGCGTGGATCAAAGGATCTGTGGTTTTCCCTCGAGGCTTTCCCTCGAGGCTTTCCCACAGGGCTGTCCCACGTGCCACCGTGGTGTGAGTCGATCCTCGGCGTGAAAGATGAGCCAGTGCAGGGCAAAGAGGTTCCTCTGGAATGGACTGAGACATCTGGGGGACTCTTGGAATGGTGGTACGACCATGGAGTTGCTCTCGCCTTTCCTGTTGAGTGTGCCTCCTCTTGAGATGCGACGGGAACACCGGGAATTCTTTCCCATTGAAAGCAGGGAAAGGATCCCTCATTTCGAGCTCCGAGGAGGAAACGGGGCTCCTCTGGATGTGGGCGGGACCATCGTGCTTCCTCTCGAGTGGAGACGGGTATGGCGGTGAACTTCTTGAGTTGCAGCAAGGGTGTGAAAGACCCTTTCGAAGTTCCAGAGGTTAGGTGTCATTAGTCTCCAGACGCCTCATCGGAAATAGGCCTCATCTCGCCTGGAAGGGAGAACTTCCTGAATTTTCTCGAGTTGCGGCAGGAGTTCTCGAGTTACGACGGGGACCTCAGGGACCCGGCCTGGTGGCCTCAGGAGAGGCCAGTCCCCAAGCGAGTTGCTACGGGGCCTCTCAGGATTCCTCTCCCGTCGATACCGGGGCCAAAAACCTTGTGTGGAATCAGGGACGGAACCGAGGATTCCTCTCAAGTGCTGACATGGATCTTTGGGTACTTGTGTAGTCTCCCCAGGGGAGTCAGGCCTCGTCTCGAGTGGGGGCATGCACGTGCGCTTTCCTTCCATGCCGTAGCAGCAATGCCACGCTTCCCGTCGCGTGGATCAAAGGATCTGTGGTTTTCCCTCGAGGCTTTCCCTCGAGGCTTTCCCACAGGGCTGTCCCACGTGCCACCGTGGTGTGAGTCGATCCTCGGCGTGAAAGATGAGCCAGTGCAGGGCAAAGAGGTTCCTCTGGAATGGACTGAGACATCTGGGGGACTCTTGGAATGGTGGTACGACCATGGAGTTCCTCTCGCCTTTCCTGTTGAGTGTGCCTCCTCTTGAGATGCGACGGGAACGCCGGGAATTCTTTCCCATTGAAAGCAGGGAAAGGATCCCTCATCTCGAGCTACGAGGGGAAAACGGGGCTCCTCTGGATGTGGGCGGGACCATCGTGCTTCCTCTCGAGTGGAGACGGGTATGGCGGTGAACTTCTTGAGTTGCAGCAAGGGTGTGAAAGACCCTTTCGAAGTTCCAGAGGTTAGGTGTCATTAGTCTCCAGACGCCTCATCGGAAATAGACCTCATCTCGCCGGGAAGGGAGAACTTCCTGGATTTTCTCGAGTTGCGGCAGGTGTTCTCAAATTACGACGGGGACCTCAGGGACCCGCCCTGGTGGAATCAGGAGAGGCCACTCCCCATGTGATTTGCTAGGGGGCCTCTCGGGATTCCTCTCCCGTCGATACCGGGGCCAAAATCCTTGTGTGGAGTCAGGGCCGGAACCGAGGATTCCTCTCAGGGGCTGACATGGATCTTTGGGTACTTCTGGAGTCTCCCCAGGGGAGTCAGGCCTCGTCTCGAGTGGGGGCATGCACGTGCGCTTTCCTTCCAGGCTGTAGCAGCAATGCCATGCTTCCCGTGGCGTGGATCAAAGGATCTGTGGTTTTCCCTCGAGGCTTTCCCTTGAGGCTTTCCCACAGGGCTGTCCCACGTGCCACCGTGGTGTGAGTCGATCCTCGGCGTGAAAGATGTGCCAGTGCAGGGCAAAGAGGTTCCTCTGGAATGGACTGAGACATCTGTGGGATATTGGAATGGTGGTAGGACCATGGAGTTTCTCTCGCCTTGCCTGTTGAGAGTGCCTCCTCTTGAGATGCGACAGGAAAGCCGGGAATTCTTTCCCGTTGAAAGCAGGGAAACGATCCCTCATCTCGAGCTCCGAGGAGGATACGGGGCTCCTCTGGATGTGGGCGGGACCATCGTGCTTCCTCTCGAGTGGAGACGGGTATGGCGGTGAACTTCTTGAGTTGCAGCAAGGGTGTGAAAGACCCTTTCGAAGTTCCAGAGGTTAGGTGTCATTAGTCTCCAGACGCCTCATCGGAAATAGGCCTCATCTCGCCTGGAAGGGAGAACTTCCTGGATTTTCTCGAGTTGCGGCAGGTGCTCTCGAGTTACAACGGGGACCTCAAGGACCCGCCCTGGTGGCCTCAGGAGAGGCCAGTCCCCATGCGAGTTGCTAGGGGGCCTCTCGAGATTCCTCTCCCGTCGATACCGGGGCCAAAAACCTTGTGTGGAGTCAGGGCCGGAACCGAGGATTCCTCGCAGGGGCTGACATGTATCTTTGGGTACTTGTGGAGTCTCCCCAGGGGAGTCAGGCCTCGTCTCGAGTGGGGGCATGCACGTGCGCTTTCCTTCCAGGCTGTAGCAGCAAGTCACGCTTCCCGTCGCGTGGATCAAAGGATCTGTGGTTTTCCCTCGAGGCTTTCCCTCGAGGCTTTCCCACAGGGCTGTCCCACGTGCCACCGTGGTGTGAGTCGATCCTCGGCGTGAAAGATGAGCCAGTGCAGGGCAAAGAGGTTCCTCTGGAATGGACTTAGACATCTGGGGGACTCTTGGAATGGTGGTACGACCATGGAGTTCCTCTCGCCTTTCCTGTTGAGAGTGCCTCCTCTTGAGAGGCGACGGGAACGCCGGGAATTCTTTCCCGTTGAAAGCAGGGAAAGGATCCCTCATCTCGAGCTACGAGGGGGAAACGGGGCTCCTCTGGATGTGGGCGGGACCATCGTGCTTCCTCTCGAGTGGAGACGGGTATGGCGGTGAACTTCTTGAGTTTCAGCAAGGGTGTGAAAGACCCTTTCGAAGTTCCAGAGGTTAGGTGTCATTAGTCTCCAGACGCCTCATCGGAAATAGGCCTCATCTCGCCTGGAAGGGAGAACTTCCTGGATTTTCTCGAGTTGCGGCAGGTGTTCTCAAGTTACGACGGGGACCTCAGGGACCCGCCCTGGTGGCCTCAGGAGAGGCCAGTCCCCATGCGAGTTGCTAGGTGGTCTCTCGGGATTCCTCTCCCGTCGATACCGGGGCCAAAAACCTTGTGTGGAGTCAGGGCCGGAACCGAGGATTCCTCTCAGGGGCTGACATGGATCTTTGGGTACTTCTGGAGTCTCCCCAGGGGAGTCAGGCCTCGTCTCGAGTGGGGGCATGCACGTGCGCTTTCCTTCCAGGCTGTAGCAGCAATGCCACGCTTCCCGTCGCGTGGATCAAAGGATCTGTGGTTTTCCCTCGAGGCTTTCCCTCGAGGCTTTCCCACAGGGCTGTCCCACGTGCCACCGTGGTGTGAGTCGATCCTCGGCGTGAAAGATGAGCCAGTGCAGGGCAAAGAGGTTCCTCTGGAATGGACTGAGACATCTGGGGGACTCTTGGAATGGTGGTACGACCATGGAGTTCCTCTCGCCTCTCCTGTTGAGAGTGCCTCCTCTTGAGATGCGACGGGAACGCCGGGAATTCTTTCCCGTTGAAAGCAGGGAAAGGATCCCTCATTTCGAGCTCCGAGGAGGAAACGGGGCTCCTCTGGATGTGGGCGGGACCATCGTGCTTCCTCTCGAGTGGAGACGGGTATGGCGGTGAACTTCTTGAGTTGCAGCAAGGGTGTGAAAGACCCTTTCGAAGTTCCAGAGGTTAGGTGTCATTAGTCTCCAGACGCCTCATCGGAAATAGGCCTCATCTCGCCTGGAAGGGAGAACTTCCTGAATTTTCTCGAGTTGCGGCAGGAGTTCTCGAGTTACGACGGGGACCTCAGGGACCCGGCCTGGTGGCCTCAGGAGAGGCCAGTCCCCAAGCGAGTTGCTACGGGGCCTCTCAGGATTCCTCTCCCGTCGATACCGGGGCCAGAAACCTTGTGTGGAATCAGGGACGGAACCGAGGATTCCTCTCAAGTGCTGACATGGATCTTTGGGTACTTGTGTAGTCTCCCCAGGGGAGTCAGGCCTCGTCTCGAGTGGGGGCATGCACGTGCGCTTTCCTTCCATGCTGTAGCAGCAATGCCACGCTTCCCGTCGCGTGGATCAAAGGATCTGTGGTTTTCCCTCGAGGCTTTCCCTCGAGGCTTTCCCACAGGGCTGTCCCACGTGCCACCGTGGTGTGAGTCGATCCTCGGCGTGAAAGATGAGCCAGTGCAGGGCAAAGAGGTTCCTCTGGAATGGACTGAGACATCTGGGGGACTCTTGGAATGGTGGTACGACCATGGAGTTCCTCTCGCCTCTCCTGTTGAGAGTGCCTCCTCTTGAGATGCGACGGGAACGCCGGGAATTCTTTCCCGTTGAAAGCAGGGAAAGGATCCCTCATCTCGAGCTACGAGGTGGAAACGGGGCTCCTCTGGATGTGGGCGGGACCATCGTGCTTCCTCTCAAGTGGAGACGGGTATGGCGGTGAACTTCTTGAGTTGCAGCAAGGGTGTGAAAGACCCTTTCGAAGTTCCAGAGGTTAGGTGTCATTAGTCTCCAGACGCCTCATCGGAAATAGGCCACATCTCGCCTGGAAAGGAGAACTTCCTGGATTTTCTCGAGTTGTGGCAGGTGTTCTCGAGTTACGACGGGGACCTCAGGGACTCGTCCTGGTGGCCTCAGGAGAGGCCAGTCCCCATGGGAGGTGCTAGGGGGCCTCTCGGGATTCCTCTCCCGTCGATACCGGGGCCAAAAACCTTGTGTGGAGTCAGGACCGGAACCGAGGATTCCTCTCAGGGGCTGACATGGATCTTTGGGTACTTCTGGAGTCTCCCCAGGGGAGTCAGGCCTCGTCTCGAGTGGGGGCATGCACGAGCGCTTTCCTTCCAGGCTGTAGCAGCAATGTCCCGCTTCCCGTGGCGTGGATCAAATGATCTGTGGTTTTCCCTCGAGGCTTTCCCTCGAGGCTTTCCCACAGGGCTGTCCCACGTGCCACCGTGGTGTGAGTCGATCCTCGGCGTGAAAGATGAGCCAGTGCAGGGCAAAGAGGTTCCTCTGGAATGGACTGAGACATCTGAGGGACTCTTGGAATGGTGGTACGACCATGGAGTTCCTCTCGCCTTTCCTGTTGAGAGTGCCTCCTCTTGAGATGCGCCGGGAACGCCGGGAATTCTTTCCCGTTGAAAGCAGGGAAAGGATCCCTCATCTCGAGCTCCGAGGAGGAAACGGGGCTCCTCTGGATGTGGGCGGGACCATCGTGCTTCCTCTCGAGTGGAGACGGGTATGGCGGTGAACTTCTTGAGTTGCAGCAAGGGTGTGAAAGACCCTTTCGAAGTTCCAGAGGTTAGGTGTCATTAGTCTCCAGACGCCTCATCGGAAATAGGCCTCATCTCGCCTGGAAGGGAGAACTTCCTGGATTTTCTCGAGTTGCGGCAGGAGTTCTCGAGTTACGACGGGGACCTCAGGGACCCGCCCTGGTGGCCTCAGGAGAGGCCAGTCCCCAAGCGAGTTGCTACGGGGCCTCTCGGGATTCCTCTCCCGTCGATACCGGGGCCAAAAACCTTGTGTGGAATCAGGGCCGGAACCGAGGATTCCTCTCAAGGGCTGACATGGATCTTTGGGTACTTGTGTAGTCTCCCCAGTGGAGTCAGGCCTCGTCTCGAGTGGGGGCATGCACGTGCGCTTTCCTTCCAGGCTGTAGCAGCAATGTCACGCTTCCCGTCGCGTGGATCAAAGGATCTGTGGTTTTCACTCGAGGCTTTCCCTCGAGGCTTTCCCACAGGGCTGTCCCACGTGCCACCGTGGTGTGAGTCGATCCTCGGCGTGAAAGATGAGCCAGTGCAGGGCAAAGAGGTTCCTCTGGAATGGACTGAGACATCTGGGGGACTCTTGGAATGGTGGTACGACCATGGAGTTCCTCTCGCCTCTCCTGTTGAGAGTGCCTCCTCTTGAGATGCGACGGGAACGCCGGGAATTCTTTCCCGTTGAAAGCAGGGAAAGGATCCCTCATCTCGAGCTAGGAGGTGGAAACGGGGCTCCTCTGGATGTGGGCGGGACCATCGTGCTTCCTCTCAAGTGGAGACGGGTATGGCGGTGAACTTCTTGAGTTGCAGCAAGGGTGTGAAAGACCCTTTCGAAGTTCCAGAGGTTAGGTGTCATTAGTCTCCAGACGCCTCATCGGAAATAGGCCACATCTCGCCTGGAAAGGAGAACTTCCTGGATTTTCTCGAGTTGTGGCAGGTGTTCTCGAGTTACGACGGGGACCTCAGGGACTCGTCCTGGTGGCCTCAGGAGAGGCCAGTCCCCATGGGTGGTGCTAGGGGGCCTCTCGGGATTCCTCTCCCGTCGATACCGGGGCCAAAAACCTTGTGTGGAGTCAGGACCGGAACCGAGGATTCCTCTCAGGGGCTGACATGGATCTTTGGGTACTTCTGGAGTCTCCCCAGGGGAGTCAGGCCTCGTCTCGAGTGGGGGCATGCACGAGCGCTTTCCTTCCAGGCTGTAGCAGCAATGTCACGCTTCCCGTCTCGTGAATCAAATGATCTGTGGTTTTCCCTCGAGGCTTTCCCTCGAGGCTTTCCCACAGGGCTGTCCCACGTGCCACCGTGGTGTGAGTCGATCCTCGGCGTGAAAGATGAGCCAGTGCAGGGCAAAGAGCTTCCTCTGGAATGGACTGAGACATCTGAGGGACTCTTGGAATGGTGGTACGACCATGGAGTTCCTCTCGCCTTTCCTGTTGAGAGTGCCTCCTCTTGAGATGCGACGGGAACGCCGGGAATTCTTTCCCGTTGAAAGCAGGGAAAGGATCCCTCATCTCGAGCTCCGAGGAGGAAACGGGGCTCCTCTGGATGTGGGCGGGACCATTGTGCTTCCTCTCGAGTGGAGACGGGTATGGCGGTGAACTTCTTGAGTTGCAGCAAGGGTGTGAAAGACCCTTTCGAAGTTCCAGAGGTTAGGTGTCATTAGTCTCCAGACGCCTCATCGGAAATAGGCCTCATCTCGCCTGGAAGGGAGAACTTCCTGGATTTTCTCGAGTTGCGGCAGGAGTTCTCGAGTTACAACGGGGACCTCAGGGACCCGCCCTGGTGGCCTCAGGAGAGGCCAGTCCCCAAGCGAGTTGCTACGGGGCCTCTCGGGATTCCTCTCCCGTCGATACCGGGGCCAAAAACCTTGTGTGGAATCAGGGCCGGAACCGAGGATTCCTCTCAAGGGCTGACATGGATCTTTGGGTACTTGTGTAGTCTCCCCAGTAGAGTCAGGCCTCGTCTCGAGTGGGGGCATGCACGTGCGCTTTCCTTCCAGGCTGTAGCAGCAATGTCACGCTTCCCGTCGCGTGGATCAAAGGATCTGTGGTTTTCACTCGAGGCTTTCCCTCGAGGCTTTCCCACAGGGCTGTCCCACGTGCCACCGTGGTGTGAGTCGATCCTCGGCGTGAAAGATGAGCCAGTGCAGGGCAAAGAGGTTCCTCTGGAATGGACTGAGACATCTGGGGGACTCTTGGAATGGTGGTACGACCATGGAGTTCCTCTCGCCTTTACTGTTGAGTGTGCCTCCTCTTGAGATGCGACGGGAACGCCGGGAATTCTTTCCCGTTGAAAGCAGGGAAAGGATCCCTCATCTCGAGCTACGAGGGGGAAACGGGGCTCCTCTGGATGTGGGCGGGACCATCGTGCTTCCTCTCGAGTGGAGACGGGTATGGCGGTGAACTTCTTGAGTTGCAGCAAGGGTGTGAAAGACCCTTTCGAAGTTCCAGAGGTTAGGTGTCATTAGTCCCCAGACGCCTCATCGGAAATAGACCTCATCTCGCCTGGAAGGGAGAACTTCCTGGATTTTCTCGAGTTGCGGCAGGTGTTCTCGAGTTACGACGGGGACCTCAGGGACCCGCCCTGGTGGCCTCAGGAGAGGCCAGTCCCCATGTGAGTTGCTAGGGGGCCTCTCGGGATTCCTCTCCCGTCGATACCGGGGCCAAAAACCTTGTGTGGAGTCAGGGCCGGAACCGAGGATTCCTCTCAGGGGCTGACATGGATCTTTGGGTACTTGTGGAGTCTCCCCAGGGGAGTCAGGCCTCGTCTCTAGTGGGGACATGCACGTGCGCTTTCCTTCCAGGCTGTAGCAGCAATGTCACGCTTCCCGTGGCTGGATCAAAGGATCTGTGGTTTTCCCTCGAGGCTTTCCCTCGAGGCTTTCCCACAGGGCTGTTCCACGTGCCACCATGGTGTGAGTCGATCCTCGGCGTGAAAGATGAGCCAGTGCAGGGCAAAGAGTTTCCTCTGGAATGGACTGAGACATCTGGGGGACTCTTGGAATGGTGGTACGACCATGGAGTCCCTCTCGCCTTTCCTGTTGAGAGTGCCTCCTCTTGAGATGCGACGGGAACGCCGGGAATTCTTTCCCGTTGAAAGCAGGGAAAGGATCCCTCATCTCGAGCTCCGAGGGGGAAACGGGGCTCCTCTGGATGTGGGCCGGACCGTCGTGCTTCCTCTCGAGTGGAGACGGGTATGGCGGTGAACTTCTTGAGTTGAGGCAAGGGTGTGAAAGACCCTTTCGAAGTTCCAGAGGTTAGGAGTCATTAGTCTCCAGACGCCTCATCGGAAATAGGCCTCATCTCGCCTGGAAGGGAGAACTTCCTGGATTTTCTCGAGTTTCGGCAGGTGTTCTCGAGTTACGACGGGGACCTCAGGGACCCGCCCTAGTGGCCTCAGGAGAGGCCAGTCCCCATGCGAGGTGCTATGGGGCCTCTGGGGATTCCTCTCCCGTCGATACCAGGGCCAAAAACCTTGTGTGGAGTCAGGGCTGGAACCGAGGATTCCTCTCAGGGGCTGACACGGATCTTTGGGTACTTCTGGAGTCTCCCCAGGGGAGTCAGCCCTCGTCTCGAGTGGGGGCATGCACGTGCGCTTTCCTTCCAGGCTGTAGCAGCAATGTCACGCTTCCCGTCGCGTGGATCAAAGGATCTGTGGTTTTCCCTCGAGGCTTTCCCTCGAGGCTTTCCCACAGGGCTGTCCCACGTGCCACCGTGGTGTGAGTCGATCCTCGGCGTGAAAGATGAGCCAGTGCAGGGCAAAGAGGTTCCTCTGGAATGGACTGAGACATCTGGGGGACTCTTGGAATGGTGGTACGACCATGGAGTTCCTCTCGCCTTTCCTGTTGAGAGTGCCTCCTCTTGAGATGCGATGGGAACGCCGGGAATTCTTTCCCGTTGAAAGCAGGGAAAGGATCCCTCATCTTGAGCTCCGAGGGGGAAACGGGGCTCCTCTGGATGTGGGCGGGACCATCGTGTTCCTCTCGAGTGGAGACGGGTATGGCGGTGAACTTCTTGAGTTGCAGCAAGGGTGTGAAAGACCCTTTCGAAGTTCCAGAGGTTAGGTGTCATTAGTCTCCAGACGCCTCATCGGAAATAGGCCTCATCTCGCCTGGAAGGGAGAACTTCCTGGATTTTCTCGAGTTGCGGCAGGAGTTCTCGAGTTACGACGGGGAGCTCAGGGACCCGCCCTGGTGGCCTCAGGAGAGGCCAGTCCCCATGCGAGGTACTAGGGGGCCTCTCGGGATTCCTCTCCCGTCGATGCCAGGGCCAAAAACCTTGTGTGGAGTCAGGGCCAGAACCGAGGATTCCTCTCAGGGGCTGACATGGATCTTTGGGTACTTCTGGAGTCTGCCCAGGGGAGTCAGTCCTCGTCTCGAGTGGGGGCATGCACGTGCGCTTTCCTTCCAGTCTGTAGCAGCAATGTCACGATTCCCGTCGCTTGGATCAAAGGATCTGTGGTTTTCCCTCGAGGCTTTCCCTCGAGGCTTTCCCACAGGGCTGTCTCACGTGCCACCGTGGTGTGAGTCGATCCTCGGCATGAAAGATGAGCCAGTGCAGGGCAAAGAGGTTCCTCTGGAATGGAACTAGACATCTGGGGGACTCTTGGAATGGTGATACGAACATGGAGTTCCTCTCGCCTTTCCTGTTGAGAGTGCCTCCTCTTGAGATGCGACGGGAACGCCGGGAAATCTTTCCCGTTGAAAGCAGGGAAAGGATCCCTCATCTCGAGCTCCGAGGGGGAAACGGGGCTCCTCTGGATTTGGGCGGGACCATCGTGCTTCCTCTCGAGTGGAGACGGGTATGGCGGTGAACTTCTTGAGTTGCAGCAAGGGTGTGAAAGACCCTTTCGAAGTTCCAGAGGTTAGGTGTCATTAGTCTCCAGACACCTCATCGGAAATAGGCCTCATCTCGCCTGGAAGGGAGAACTTCCTGGATTTTCTCGAGTTGGGGCAGGTGTTCTCGAGTTACGACTGGGACCTCAGGGACCCGCCCTGGTGGCCTCAGGAGAGTCCAGTCCCCATGCGAGTTGCTAGGGGGCCTCTCGGGATTCCTCTCCCGTCGATACCGGGGCCACAAACCTTGTGTGCAGTCAGGGCCGGAACCGAGGATTCCTCTCAGGGGCTGACATGGATCTTTGGGTACTTCTGGAGTCTCCCCAGGGGTGTCAGGCCTCGTCTCGAGTGGGGGCATCCACGTGGGCTTTCCTTCCAGGCTGTAGCAGCAATGCCACGCTTCCCGTCGCATGGATCAAATGATCTGTGGTTTTCCCTCGAGGCTTTCCCTCGAGGCTTTCCCACAGGGCTGTCCCACGTGCCACCGTGGTGTGAGTCGATCTTCGGCGTGAAAGATGAGCCAGTGCAGGGTAAAGAGGTTCCTCTGGAATGGACTGAGACATCTGGGGGACTCTTGGAATGGTGGTACAACCATGGAGTTCCTCTCGCCTTTCCTGTTGAGAGTGCCTCCTCTTGAGATGCGACGGGAACGCCGGGAATTCTTTCCCGTTGAAAGCAGGGAAAGGATCCCTCATCTCGAGCTCCGAGGGGGAAACGGGGCTCCTCTGGATGTGGGCGGGACCATCGTGCTTCCTCTCAAGTGGAGACGGGTATGGCGGTGAACTTCTTGAGTTGCAGCAAGGGTGTGAAAGACCCTTTCGAAGTTCCAGAGGTTAGGTGTCATTAGTCTCCAGATGCCTCATCGGAAATAGGCCTCATCTCGCCTGGAAGGGAGAACTTCCTGGATTTTCTCGAGTTGCGGCAGGAGTTCTCGAGTTACGACGGGGACCTCAGGGACCCGCCCTGGTGGCCTCAGGAGAGGCCAGTCCCCATGCGAGTTGCTAGGTGGCCTCTCGGGATTCCTCTCCCGTCGATACCGGGGCCAAAAACCTTGTGTGGAGTCAGGGCCGGAACCGAGGATTTCTCTCAGGGGCTGACATGGATCTTTGGGTACTTCTGGAGTCTGCCCAGGGGAGTCAGGCCTCGTCTCGAGTGGGGGCATGCACGTGCGCTTTCCTTCCAGTCTGTAGCAGCAATGTCACGATTCCCGTCGCTTGGATCAAAGGATCTGTGGTTTTCCCTCGAGGCTTTCCCTCGAGGCTTTCCCACAGGGCTGTCTCACGTGCCACCGTGGTGTGAGTCGATCCTCGGCATGAAAGATGAGCCAGTGCAGGGCAAAGAGGTTCCTCTGGAATGGACTGAGACATCTGGGGGACTCTTGGAATGGTGATACGAACATGGAGTTCCTCTCGCCTTTCCTGTTGAGAGTGCCTCCTCTTGAGATGCGACGGGAACGCCGGGAAATCTTTCCCGTTGAAAGCAGGGAAAGGATCCCTCATCTCGAGCTCCGAGGGGGAAACGGGGCTCCTCTGGATTTGGGCGGGAGCATCGTGCTTCCTCTCGAGTGGAGACGGGTATGGCGGTGAACTTCTTGAGTTGCAGCAAGGGTGTGAAAGACCCTTTCGAAGTTCCAGAGGTTAGGTGTCATTAGTCTCCAGACACCTCATCGGAAATAGGCCTCATCTCGCCTGGAAGGGAGAACTTCCTGGATTTTCTCGAGTTGGGGCAGGTGTTCTCGAGTTACGACTGGGACCTCAGGGACCCGCCCTGGTGGCCTCAGGAGAGGCCAGTCCCCATTTGAGTTGCTAGGGGGCCTCTCGGGATTCCTCTTCCGTCGATACCGGGGCCAAAAACCTTGTGTGGAGTCAGGGCCGGAACCGAGGATTCCTCTCAGGGGCTGACATGGATCTTTGGGTACTTCTGGAGTCTCCCCAGGGGAGTCAGGCCTCGTCTCGAGTGGGGGCATGCACGTGCGCTTTCCTTCCAGGCTGTAGCAGCAATGTCACGCTTCCCGTCGCGTGGATCAAAGGATCTGTGGTTATCCCTCGAGGCTTTCCCTCGAGGCTTTCCCACAGGGCTGTCCCACGTGCCACCGTGGTGTGAGTCGATCCTCGGCGTGAAAGATGAGCCAGTGCAGGGCAAAGAGGTTCCTCTGGAATGGACTGAGATATCTGGGGGACTCTTGGAATGGTGGTACGACCATGGAGTTCCTCTCGCCTTTCCTGTTGAAAGTGACTCCTCTTGAGATGCGACGGGAACGCCGAAATTCTTTCCCGCTGAAAGCAGGGAAAGGATCCCTCATCTCGAGCTCCGAGGGGGAAACGGGGCTCCTCTGGATGTGGGCGTGACCATCGTGCTTCCTCTCGAGTGGAGACGGGTATGGCGGTGAACTTCTTGAGTTGCAGCAAGGGTGTGAAAAACCCTTTCGAAGTTCCAGAGGTTAGGTGTCATTAGTCTCCAGACACCTCATCGGAAATAGGCCTCATCTCGCCTGGAAGGGAGAACTTCCTGGATTTTCTCAAGTTGCGGCAGGTGTTCTCGAGTTACGACTGGGACCTCAGGGAACCGCCCTGGTGGCCTCAGGAGAGGCCACTCCCCATTTGAGTTGCTGGGGGCCTCTCGGGATTCCTCTCCCGTCGATACCGGGACCAAAAACCTTGTGTGGAGTCAGGGCCGAAACCGAGGATTCCTCTCAGGGGCTGACATGGATCTTTGGGTACTTCTGGAGTCTCCCCAGGGGAGTCAGGCCTCGTCTCGAGTGGGGGCATGCACGTGCGCTTTCCTTCCAGGCTGTAGCAGCAATGTCACGCTTCCCGTCGCGTGGATCAAAGGATCTGTGGTTATCCCTCGAGGCTTTCCCTCGAGGCTTTCCCACAGGGCTGTCCCACGTGCCACCGTGGTGTGAGTCGATCCTCGGCGTGAAAGATGAGCCAGTGCAGGGCAAAGAGGTTCCTCTGGAATGGACTGAGACATCTGGGGGACTCTTGGAATGGTGGTACGACCATGGAGTTCCTCTCGCCTTTCCTGTTGAGAGTGCCTCCTCTTGAGATGCGATGGGAACGATGGGAATTCTTTCCCGTTGAAAGCAGGGAAAGGATCCCTCATCTTGAGCTCCGAGGGGGAAACGGGGCTCCTCTGGATGTGGGCGGGACCATCGTGCTTCCTCTCGAGTGGAGACGGGTATGGCGGTGAACTTCTTGAGTTGCAGCAAGGGTGTGAAAGACCGTTTCGAAGTTCCAGAGGTTAGGTGTCATTAGTCTCCAGACGCCTCATCGGAAATAGGCCTCATCTCGCCTGGAAGGGAGAACATCCTGGATTTTCTCGAGTTGCGGCAGGTGTTCTCGAGTTACGAAGGGGAGCTCAGGGACAGGCCTGGTGGCCTCAGGAGAGGCCAGTCCCCATGCGAGGTAATAGGGGGCCTCTCGGGATTCCTCTCCCGTCGATACCAGGGCCAAAAACCTTGTGTGGAGTCAGGGCCAGAACCGAGGATTCCTCTCAGGGGCTGACATGGATCTTTGGGTACTTCTGGAGTCTCCCCAGGGGAGTCAGGCCTCGTCTCGAGTGGGGGCATGCACGTGCGCTTTCCTTCCAGGCTGTAGCAGCAATGTCACGCTTCCCGTGGTGTGGATCAAAGGATCTGTGGTTTTCCCTCGAGGCTTTCCCTCGAGGCTTTCCCACAGGGCTGTCCCACGTGCCACCGTGGTGTGAGTCGATCCTCGGCGTGAAAGATGAGCCAGTGCAGGGCAAAGAGGTTCCTCTGGAATGGACTGAGACATCTGGGGGACTCTTGGAATGGTGGTACGACCATGGAGTTCCTCTCGCCTTTCCTGTTGAGAGTGCCTCCTCTGGAGATGCGACGGGAACGCCGGGAATTCTTTCCCGTTGAAAGCAGGGAAAGGATCCCTCATCTCGAGCTCCGAGGGGGAAACGGGGCTCCTCTGGATGTGGGCGGGACCATCGTGCTTCCCCTCGAGTGGAGACGGGTATGGCGGTGAACTTCTTGAGTTGCAGCAAGGGTGTGAAAGACCCTTTCGAAGTTCCAGAGGTTAGGTTTCATTAGTCTCCAGACGCCTCATCGGAAATAGGCCTCATCTCGCCTGGAAGGGAGAACTTCCTGGATTTTCTCGAGTTGCGGCAGGTGTTCTCGAGTTACGACGGGGACCTCAGGGACCCGCCCTGGTGGCCTCAGTAGAGGCCAGTCCCCATGTGAGTTGCTAGGGGGCCTCTCGGGATTCCTCTCCCGTCGATACCGGGGCCAAAAACCTTGTGTGGAGTCAGGGCCGGAACCGAGGATTCCTCTCAGGGGCTGACATGGATCTTTGGGTACTTGTGGAGTCTCCCCAGGGGAGTCAGGCCTCGTCTCTAGTGGGGGCATGCACGTGCGCTTTCCTTCCAGGCTGTAGCAGCAATGTCACGCTTCCCGTGGCTGGATCAAAGGATCTGTGGTTTTCCCTCGAGGCTTTCCCTCGAGGCGTTCCCACAGGGCTGTTCCACGTGCCACCATGGTGTGAGTCGATCCTCGGCGTGAAAGATGAGCCAGTGCAGGGCAAAGAGTTTCCTCTGGAATGGACTGAGACATCTGGGGGACTCTTGGAATGGTGGTACGACCATGGAGTCCCTCTCGCCTTTCCTGTTGAGAGTGCCTCCTCTTGAGATGCGACGGGAACGCCGGGAATTCTTTCCCGTTGAAAGCAGGGAAAGGATCCCTCATCTCGAGCTCCGAGGGGGAAACGGGGCTCCTCTGGATGTGGGCCTGACCGTCGTGCTTCCTCTCGAGTGGAGACGGGTATGGCGGTGAACTTCTTGAGTTGAGGCAAGGGTGTGAAAGACCCTTTAGAAGTTCCAGAGGTTAGGAGTCATTAGTCTCCAGACGCCTCATCGGAAATAGGCCTCATCTCGCCTGGAAGGGAGAACTTCCTGGATTTTCTCGAGTTTCGGCAGGTGTTCTCGAGTTACGACGGGGACCTCAGGGACCCGCCCTAGTGGCCTCAGGAGAGGCCAGTCCCCATGCGAGGTGCTAGGGGGCCTCTGGGGATTCCTCTCCCGTCGATACCAGGGCCAAAAACCTTGTGTGGAGTCAGGGCTGGAACCGAGGATTCCTCTCAGGGGCTGACACGGATCTTTGGGTACTTCTGGAGTCTCCCCAGGGGAGTCAGCCCTCGTCTCGAGTGGGGGCATGCACGTGCGCTTTCCTTCCAGGCTGTAGCAGCAATGTCACGCTTCCCGTCGCGTGGATCAAAGGATCTGTGGTTTTCCCTCGAGGCTTTCCCTCGAGGCTTTCCCACAGGGCTGTCCCACGTGCCACCGTGGTGTGAGTCGATCCTCGGCGTGAAAGATGAGCCAGTGCAGGGCAAAGAGGTTCCTCTGGAATGGACTGAGACATCTGGGGGACTCTTGGAATGGTGGTACGACCATGGAGTTTTTCTCGCCTTTCCTGTTCAGAGTGCCTCCTCTTGAGATGCGCCGGGAACGCCGGGAATTCTTTCCCGTTGAAAGCAGGGAAAGGATCCCTCATCTCGAGCTCCGAGGGGGAAACAGGGCTCCTCTGGATGTGGGCGGGACCATCGTGCTTCCTCTCGAGTGGAGACGGGTATGGCGGTGAACTTCTTGAGTTGCAGCAAGGGTGTGAATGACCCTTTCGAAGTTCCAGAGGTTAGGTGTCATTAGTCTCCAGACGCCTCATCGGAAATAGGCCTCATCTCGCCTGGAAGGGAGAACTTCCTGGATTTTCTCGAGTTGCGGCAGGTGTTCTCGAGTTACGACGGGGACCTCAGGGACCCGCCCTGGTGGCCTCAGGAGAGGCCAGTCCCCATGCGAGTTGCTAGGTGGCCTCTCGGGATTCCTCTCCCGTCGATACCGGGGCCAAAAACCTTGTGTGGAGTCAGGGCCGGAACCGAGGATTCCTCTCAGGGGCTGACATGGATCTTTGGGTACTTCTGGAGTCTGCCCAGGGGAGTCAGGCCTCGTCTCGAGTGGGGGCATGCACGTGCGCTTTCCTTCCAGTCTGTAGCAGCAATGTCACGATTCCCGTCGCTTGGATCAAAGGATCTGTGGTTTTCCCTCGAGGCTTTCCCTCGAGGCTTTCCCACAGGGCTGTCTCACGTGCCACCGTGGTGTGAGTCGATCCTCGGCATGAAAGATGAGCCAGTGCAGGGCAAAGAGGTTCCTCTGGAATGGACTGAGACATCTGGGGGACTCTTGGAATGGTGATACGAACATGGAGTTCCTCTCGCCTTTCCTGTTGAGAGTGCCTCCTCTTGAGATGCGACGGGAACGCCGGGAAATCTTTCCCGTTGAAAGCAGGGAAAGGATCCCTCATCTCGAGCTCCGAGGGGGAAACGGGGCTCCTCTGGATTTGGGCGGGAGCATCGTGCTTCCTCTCGAGTGGAGACGGGTATGGCGGTGAACTTCTTGAGTTGCAGCAAGGGTGTGAAAGACCCTTTCGAAGTTCCAGAGGTTAGGTGTCATTAGTCTCCAGACACCTCATCGGAAATAGGCCTCATCTCGCCTGGAAGGGAGAACTTCCTGGATTTTCTCGAGTTGGGGCAGGTGTTCTCGAGTTACGACTGGGACCTCAGGGACCCGCCCTGGTGGCCTCAGGAGAGGCCAGTCCCCATTTGAGTTGCTAGGGGGCCTCTCGGGATTCCTCTTCCGTCGATACCGGGGCCAAAAACCTTGTGTGGAGTCAGGGCCGGAACCGAGGATTCCTCTCAGGGGCTGACATGGATCTTTGGGTACTTCTGGAGTCTCCCCAGGGGAGTCAGGCCTCGTCTCGAGTGGGGGCATGCACGTGCGCTTTCCTTCCAGGCTGTAGCAGCAATGTCACGCTTCCCGTCGCGTGGATCAAAGGATCTGTGGTTATCCCTCGAGGCTTTCCCTCGAGGCTTTCCCACAGGGCTGTCCCACGTGCCACCGTGGTGTGAGTCGATCCTCGGCGTGAAAGATGAGCCAGTGCAGGGCAAAGAGGTTCCTCTGGAATGGACTGAGATATCTGGGGGACTCTTGGAATGGTGGTACGACCATGGAGTTCCTCTCGCCTTTCCTGTTGAAAGTGACTCCTCTTGAGATGCGACGGGAACGCCGAAATTCTTTCCGGCTGAAAGCAGGGAAAGGATCCCTCATCTCGAGCTCCGAGGGGGAAACGGGGCTCCTCTGGATGTGGGCGTGACCATCGTGCTTCCTCTCGAGTGGAGACGGGTATGGCGGTGAACTTCTTGAGTTGCAGCAAGGGTGTGAAAAACCCTTTCGAAGTTCCAGAGGTTAGGTGTCATTAGTCTCCAGACACCTCATCGGAAATAGGCCTCATCTCGCCTGGAAGGGAGAACTTCCTGGATTTTCTCAAGTTGCGGCAGGTGTTCTCGAGTTACGACTGGGACCTCAGGGAACCGCCCTGGTGGCCTCAGGAGAGGCCACTCCCCATTTGAGTTGCTGGGGGCCTCTCGGGATTCCTCTCCCGTCGATACCGGGACCAAAAACCTTGTGTGGAGTCAGGGCCGGAACCGAGGATTCCTCTCAGGGGCTGACATGGATCTTTGGGTACTTCTGGAGTCTCCCCAGGGGAGTCAGGCCTCGTCTCGAGTGGGGGCATGCACGTGCGCTTTCCTTCCAGGCTGTAGCAGCAATGTCACGCTTCCCGTCGCGTGGATCAAAGGATCTGTGGTTATCCCTCGAGGCTTTCCCTCGAGGCTTTCCCACAGGGCTGTCCCACGTGCCACCGTGGTGTGAGTCGATCCTCGGCGTGAAAGATGAGCCAGTGCAGGGCAAAGAGGTTCCTCTGGAATGGACTGAGACATCTGGGGGACTCTTGGAATGGTGGTACGACCATGGAGTTCCTCTCGCCTTTCCTGTTGAGAGTGCCTCCTCTTGAGATGCGATGGGAACAATGGGAATTCTTTCCCGTTGAAAGCAGGGAAAGGATCCCTCATCTTGAGCTCCGAGGGGGAAACGGGGTTCCTCTGGATGTGGGCGGGACCATCGTGCTTCCTCTCGAGTGGAGACGGGTATGGCGGTGAACTTCTTGAGTTGCAGCAAGGGTGTGAAAGACCGTTTCGAAGTTCCAGAGGTTAGGTGTCATTAGTCTCCAGACGCCTCATCGGAAATAGGCCTCATCTCGCCTGGAAGGGAGAACATCCTGGATTTTCTCGAGTTGCGGCAGGTGTTCTCGAGTTACGAAGGGGAGCTCAGGGACAGGCCTGGTGGCCTCAGGAGAGGCCAGTCCCCATGCGAGGTACTAGGGGGCCTCTCGGGATTCCTCTCCCGTCGATACCAGGGCCAAAAACCTTGTGTGGAGTCAGGGCCAGAACCGAGGATTCCTCTCAGGGGCTGACATGGATCTTTGGGTACTTCTGGAGTCTCCCCAGGGGAGTCAGGCCTCGTCTCGAGTGGGGGCATGAACGTGCGCTTTCCTTCTAGGCTGTAGCAGCAATGTCACGCTTCCCGTGGTGTGGATCAAAGGATCTGTGGTTTTCCCTCGAGGCTTTCCCTCGAGGCTTTCCCACAGGGCTGTCCCACGTGCCACCGTGGTGTGAGTCGATCCTCGGCGTGAAAGATGAGCCAGTGCAGGGCAAAGAGGTTCCTCTGGAATGGACTGAGACATCTGGGGGACTCTTGGAATGGTGGTACGACCATGGAGTCCCTCTCGCCTTTCCTGTTGAGAGTGCCTCCTCTTGAGATGCGACGGGAACGCCGGGAATTCTTTCCCGTTGAAAGCAGGGAAAGGATCCCTCATCTCGAGCTCCGAGGGGGAAACGGGGCTCCTCTGGATGTGGGCCGGACCGTCGTGCTTCCTCTCGAGTGGAGACGGGTATGGCGGTGAACTTCTTGAGTTGAGGCAAGGGTGTGAAAGACCCTTTCGAAGTTCCAGAGGTTAGGAGTCATTAGTCTCCAGACGCCTCATCGGAAATAGGCCTCATCTCGCCTGGAAGGGAGAACTTCCTGGATTTTCTCGAGTTTCGGCAGGTGTTCTCGAGTTACGACGGGGACCTCAGGGACCCGCCCTAGTGGCCTCAGGAGAGGCCAGTCCCCATGCGAGGTGCTAGGGGGCCTCTGGGGATTCCTCTCCCGTCGATACCAGGGCCAAAAACCTTGTGTGGAGTCAGGGCTGGAACCGAGGATTCCTCTCAGGGGCTGACACGGATCTTTGGGTACTTCTGGAGTCTCCCCAGGGGAGTCAGCCCTCGTCTCGAGTGGGGGCATGCACGTGCGCTTTCCTTCCAGGCTGTAGCAGCAATGTCACGCTTCCCGTCGCGTGGATCAAAGGATCTGTGGTTTTCCCTCGAGGCTTTCCCTCGAGGCTTTCCCACAGGGCTGTCCCACGTGCCACCGTGGTGTGAGTCGATCCTCGGCGTGAAAGATGAGCCAGTGCAGGGCAAAGAGGTTCCTCTGGAATGGACTGAGACATCTGGGGGACTCTTGGAATGGTGGTACGACCATGGAGTTTCTCTCGCCTTTCCTGTTCAGAGTGCCTCCTCTTGAGATGCGCCGGGAACGCCGGGAATTCTTTCCCGTTGAAAGCAGGGAAAGGATCCCTCATCTCGAGCTCCGAGGGGGAAACAGGGCTCCTCTGGATGTGGGCGGGACCATCGTGCTTCCTCTCGAGTGGAGACGGGTATGGCGGTGAACTTCTTGAGTTGCAGCAAGGGTGTGAATGACCCTTTCGAAGTTCCAGAGGTTAGGTGTCATTAGTCTCCAGACGCCTCATCGGAAATAGGCCTCATCTCGCCTGGAAGGGAGAACTTCCTGGATTTTCTCGAGTTGCGGCAGGTGTTCTCGAGTTACGACGGGGAGCTCAGGGACCCGCCCTGGTGGCCTCAGGAGAGGCCAGTCCCCATGCGAGTTGCTAGGTGGCCTCTCGGGATTCCTCTCCCGTCGATACCGGGGCCAAAAACCTTGTGTGGAGTCAGGGCCGGAACCGAGGATTCCTCTCAGGGGCTGACATGGATCTTTGGGTACTTCTGGAGTCTGCCCAGGGGAGTCAGGCCTCGTCTCGAGTGGGGGCATGCACGTGCGCTTTCCTTCCAGTCTGTAGCAGCAATGTCACGATTCCCGTCGCTTGGATCAAAGGATCTGTGGTTTTCCCTCGAGGCTTTCCCTCGAGGCTTTCCCACAGGGCTGTCTCACGTGCCACCGTGGTGTGAGTCGATCCTCGGCATGAAAGATGAGCCAGTGCAGGGCAAAGAGGTTCCTCTGGAATGGACTGAGACATCTGGGGGACTCTTGGAATGGTGATACGAACATGGAGTTCCTCTCGCCTTTCCTGTTGAGAGTGCCTCCTCTTGAGATGCGACGGGAACGCCGGGAAATCTTTCCCGTTGAAAGCAGGGAAAGGATCCCTCATCTCGAGCTCCGAGGGGGAAACGGGGCTCCTCTGGATTTGGGCGGGAGCATCGTGCTTCCTCTCGAGTGGAGACGGGTATGGCGGTGAACTTCTTGAGTTGCAGCAAGGGTGTGAAAGACCCTTTCGAAGTTCCAGAGGTTAGGTGTCATTAGTCTCCAGACACCTCATCGGAAATAGGCCTCATCTCGCCTGGAAGGGAGAACTTCCTGGATTTTCTCGAGTTGGGGCAGGTGTTCTCGAGTTACGACTGGGACCTCAGGGACCCGCCCTGGTGGCCTCAGGAGAGGCCAGTCCCCATTTGAGTTGCTAGGGGGCCTCTCGGGATTCCTCTTCCGTCGATACCGGGGCCAAAAACCTTGTGTGGAGTCAGGGCCGGAACCGAGGATTCCTCTCAGGGGCTGACATGGATCTTTGGGTACTTCTGGAGTCTCCCCAGGGGAGTCAGGCCTCGTCTCGAGTGGGGGCATGCACGTGCGCTTTCCTTCCAGGCTGTAGCAGCAATGTCACGCTTCCCGTCGCGTGGATCAAAGGATCTGTGGTTATCCCTCGAGGCTTTCCCTCGAGGCTTTCCCACAGGGCTGTCCCACGTGCCACCGTGGTGTGAGTCGATCCTCGGCGTGAAAGATGAGCCAGTGCAGGGCAAAGAGGTTCCTCTGGAATGGACTGAGATATCTGGGGGACTCTTGGAATGGTGGTACGACCATGGAGTTCCTCTCGCCTTTCCTGTTGAAAGTGACTCCTCTTGAGATGCGACGGGAACGCCGAAATTCTTTCCCGCTGAAAGCAGGGAAAGGATCCCTCATCTCGAGCTACGAGGGGGAAACGGGGCTCCTCTGGATGTGGGCGTGACCATCGTGCTTCCTCTCGAGTGGAGACGGGTATGGCGGTGAACTTCTTGAGTTGCAGCAAGGGTGTGAAAAACCCTTTCGAAGTTCCAGAGGTTAGGTGTCATTAGTCTCCAGACACCTCATCGGAAATAGGCCTCATCTCGCCTGGAAGGGAGAACTTCCTGGATTTTCTCAAGTTGCGGCAGGTGTTCTCGAGTTACGACTGGGACCTCAGGGAACCGCCCTGGTGGCCTCAGGAGAGGCCACTCCCCATTTGAGTTGCTGGGGGCCTCTCGGGATTCCTCTCCCGTCGATACCGGGACCAAAAACCTTGTGTGGAGTCAGGGCCGGAACCGAGGATTCCTCTCAGGGGCTGACATGAATCTTTGGGTACTTCTGGAGTCTCCCCAGGGGAGTCAGGCCTCGTCTCGAGTGGGGGCATGCACGTGCGCTTTCCTTCCAGGCTGTAGCAGCAATGTCACGCTTCCCGTCGCGTGGATCAAAGGATCTGTGGTTATCCCTCGAGGCTTTCCCTCGAGGCTTTCCCACAGGGCTGTCCCACGTGCCACCGTGGTGTGAGTCGATCCTCGGCGTGAAAGATGAGCCAGTGCAGGGCAAAGAGGTTCCTCTGGAATGGACTGAGACATCTGGGGGACTCTTGGAATGGTGGTACGACCATGGAGTTCCTCTCACCTTTCCTGTTGAGAGTGCCTCCTCTTGAGATGCGATGGGAACAATGGGAATTCTTTCCCGTTGAAAGCAGAGAAAGGATCCCTCATCTTGAGCTCCGAGGGGGAAACGGGGTTCCTCTGGATGTGGGCGGGACCATCGTGCTTCCTCTCGAGTGGAGACGGGTATGGCGGTGAACTTCTTGAGTTGCAGCAAGGGTGTGAAAGACCGTTTCGAAGTTCCAGAGGTTAGGTGTCATTAGTCTCCAGACGCCTCATCGGAAATAGGCCTCATCTCGCCTGGAAGGGAGAACATCCTGGATTTTCTCGAATTGCGGCAGGTGTTCTCGAGTTACGAAGGGGAGCTCAGGGACAGGCCTGGTGGCCTCAGGAGAGGCCAGTCCCCATGCGAGGTACTAGGGGGCCTCTCGGGATTCCTCTCCCGTCGATACCAGGGCCAAAAACCTTGTGTGGAGTCAGGGCCAGAACCGAGGATTCCTCTCAGGGGCTGACATGGATCTTTGGGTACTTCTGGAGTCTCCCCAGGGGAGTCAGGCCTCGTCTCGAGTGGGGGCATGCACGTGCGCTTTCCTTCCAGGCTGTAGCAGCAATGTCACGCTTCCCGAGGTGTGGATCAAAGGATCTGTGGTTTTCCCTCGAGGCTTTCCCTCGAGGCTTTCCCACAGGGCTGTCCCACGTGCCACCGTGGTGTGAGTCGATCCTCGGCGTGAAAGATGCGCCAGTGCAGGGCAAAGAGGTTCCTCTGGAATGGACTGAGACATCTGGGGGACTCTTGGAATGGTGGTACGACCATGGAGTTCCTCTCGCCTTTCCTGTTGAGAGTGCCTCCTCTTGAGATGCGACGGGAACGCCGGGAATTTTTTCCCGTTGAAAGCAGGGAAAGGATCCCTCATCTCGAGCTCCGATGGGGAAACGGGGCTCCTCTGGATGTGGGCGGGACCATCGTGCTTCCTCTCGAGTGGAGACGGGTATGGCGGTGAACTTCTTGAGTTGCAGCAAGGGTGTGAATGACCCTTTCGAAGTTCCAGAGGTTAGGTGTCATTAGTCTCCAGACGCCTCATCGGAAATAGGCCTCATCTCGCCTGGAAGGGAGAACTTCCTGGATTTTCTCGAGTTGCGGCAGGTGTTCTCGAGTTACGACGGGGAGCTCAGGGACCCGCCCTGGTGGCCTCAGGAGAGGCCAGTCCCCATGCGAGTTGCTAGGTGGCCTCTCGGGATTCCTCTCCCGTCGATACCGGGGCCAAAAACCTTGTGTGGAGTCAGGGCCGGAACCGAGGATTCCTCTCAGGGGCTGACATGGATCTTTGGGTACTTCTGGAGTCTGCCCAGGGGAGTCAGGCCTCGTCTCGAGTGGGGGCATGCACGTGCGCTTTCCTTCCAGTCTGTAGCAGCAATGTCACGATTCCCGTCGCTTGGATCAAAGGATCTGTGGTTTTCCCTCGAGGCTTTCCCTCGAGGCTTTCCCACAGGGCTGTCTCACGTGCCACCGTGGTGTGAGTCGATCCTCGGCATGAAAGATGAGCCAGTGCAGGGCAAAGAGTTTCCTCTGGAATGGACTGAGACATCTGGGGGACTCTTGGAATGGTGGTACGACCATGGAGTCCCTCTCGCCTTTCCTGTTGAGAGTGCCTCCTCTTGAGATGCGACGGGAACGCCGGGAATTCTTTCCCGTTGAAAGCAGGGAAAGGATCCCTCATCTCGAGCTCCGAGGGGGAAACGGGGCTCCTCTGGATGTGGGCCGGACCGTCGTGCTTCCTCTCGAGTGGAGACGGGTATGGCGGTGAACTTCTTGAGTTGAGGCAAGGGTGTGAAAGACCCTTTCGAAGTTCCAGAGGTTAGGAGTCATTAGTCTCCAGACGCCTCATCGGAAATAGGCCTCATCTCGCCTGGAAGGGAGAACTTCCTGGATTTTCTCGAGTTTCGGCAGGTGTTCTCGAGTTACGACGGGGACCTCAGGGACCCGCCCTAGTGGCCTCAGGAGAGGCCAGTCCCCATGCGAGGTGCTAGGGGGCCTCTGGGGATTCCTCTCCCGTCGATACCAGGGCCAAAAACCTTGTGTGGAGTCAGGGCTGGAACCGAGGATTCCTCTCAGGGGCTGACACGGATCTTTGGGTACTTCTGGAGTCTCCCCAGGGGAGTCAGCCCTCGTCTCGAGTGGGGGCATGCACGTGCGCTTTCCTTCCAGGCTGTAGCAGCAATGTCACGCTTCCCGTCTGCCCAGGGGAGTCAGGCCTCGTCTCGAGTGGGGGCATGCACGTGCGCTTTCCTTCCAGGCTGTAGCACCAATGTCACGCTTCCCGTCGCGTGGATCAAAGGATCTGTGGTTTTCCCTCGAGGCTTTCCCACAGGGCTGTCCCACGTGCCACCGTGGTGTGAGTGGATACTCGGCGTGAAAGATGAGCCAGTGCAGGGCAAAGAGGTTCCTCTGGAATGGACTGAGACATCTGGGGGACTCTTGGAATGGTGGTACGACCATGGAGTTCCTCTCGCCTTTCCTGTTGAGAGTTCCTCCTCTTGAGATGCTACGGGAACGCCGGGAATACTTTCCCGTTGAAAGCAGGGAAAGGATCCCTCATTTCGAGCTACGAGGGGGAAACGGGGCTCCTCTGGATGTGGGCGGGACCATCGTGCTTCCTCTCGAGT
Organism: Capricornis sumatraensis; assembly: GCF_032405125.1. Lineage (NCBI taxonomy): Eukaryota > Metazoa > Chordata > Mammalia > Artiodactyla > Bovidae > Capricornis > Capricornis sumatraensis. The sequence goes on along the minus strand of NW_027184621.1, from coordinate 1,303,670 downwards.
GGAGACGGGTATGGCGGTGAACTTCTTGAGTTGCAGCAAGGGTGTGAAAGACCCTTTCGAAGTTCCAGAAGTTAGGTGTCATTAGTCTCCAGACGCCTCATCGGAAATAGGCCTCATCTCGCCTGGAAGGGAGAACTTCCTGGATTTTCTCGAGTTGCGGCAGGTGTTCTCGAGTTACGACGGGGACCTCAGGGACCCGCCCTGGTGGCCTCAGGAGAGGCCAGTCCCCATGCGAGTTGCTAGGGGGCCTCTCGGGATTCCTCTCCCGTGGATATCAGGGCCAAAAACCTTGTGTGGAGTCAGGGCCGGAACCGGGGATTCCACTCAGGGGCTGACATGGATCCTTGCGTACTTCTGGAATCTCCCCAGGGGAGTCAGACCTCGTCTCCAGTGGGGGCATGCACGTGCGCTTTCCTTCCAGGCTGTAGCAGCAATGTCACGCTTCCCGTCGCGTGGATCAAAGGATCTGTGGTTTTCCCTCGAGGCTTTCCCTCGAGGCTTTCCCACAGGGCTGTCCCACGTGCCACCGTGGTGTGAGTCGACCCTCGGCGTGAAAGATGAGCCAGTGCAGGGCAAAGAGGTTCCTCTGGAATGGACTGAGACATCTGGGGGACTCTTGGAATGGTGGTACGACCATGGAGTTCCTCTCGCCTTTCCTGTTGAGAGTGCCTCCTCTTGAGATGCGCCGGGAACGCCGGGAATTCTTTCCCGTTGAAAGCAGGGAAAGGTTCCCTCATCTCGAGCTCCGAGGGGGAAACGGGGCTCCTCTGGATGTGGGCGGGACCATCGTGCTTCCTCTCGAGTGGAGACGGGTATGGCGGTGAACTTCATGAGTTGCAGCAAGGGTGTGAAAGACCCTTTCGAAGTTCCAGAGGTTAGGGGTCATTAGTCTCCAGACGCCTCATCGGAAATAGGCCTCATCTCGCCTGGAAGGGAGAACTTCCTGGATTTTCTCGAGTTGCGGCAGGTGTTCTCGAGTTACGACGGGGACCTCAGGGACCCGCCCTGGTGGCCTCAGGAGAGGCCAGTCCCCATGCGAGTTGCTAGGGGGCCTCTCGGGATTCCTCTCCCGTCGATACCGGGGCCAAAAACCTTGTGTGGAGTCAGGGCCGGAACCGGGGATTCCACTCATGGGCTGACATGTATCTTTGGGTACTTCTGGAGTCTCCCCAGGGGAGTCAGGCCTCGTCTCGAGTGGGGCATGCACGTGCGCTTTCCTTCCAGGCTGTAGCAGCAATGTCACGCTTCCCGTCGCGTGGATCAAAGGATCTGTGGTTTTCCCTCGAGGCTTTCCCTCGAGGCTTTCCCACAGGGCTGTCCCACGTGCCACCGTGGTGTGAGTCGATCCTCGGCGTGAAAGATGAGCCAGTGCAGGGCAAAGAGGTTCCTCTGGAATGGACTGAGACATCTGGGGGACTCTTGGAATGGTGGTACGACCATGGAGTTCCTCTCGCCTTTCCTGTTGAGAGTGCCTCCTCTTGAGATGCGACGGGAACGCCGGGAATTCTTTCCCGTTGAAAGCAGGGAAAGGATCCCTCATCTCGAGCTACGAGGGGGAAACGGGGCTCCTCTGGATGTGGGCGGGACCATCGTGCTTCCTCTCGAGTGGAGACGGGTATGGCGGTGAACTTCTTGAGTTGCAGCAAGGGTGTGAAAGACCCTTTCGAAGTTCCAGAGGTTAGGTGTCATTAGTCTCCAGACACCTCATCGGAAATAGGCCTCATCTCGCCTGGAAGGGAGAACTTCCTGGATTTTCTCGAGTTGCGGCAGGTGTTCTCGAGTTACGACGGGTACCTCAGGGACCCGCCCTGGTGGCGTCAGGAGAGGCCACTCCCCATTTGAGTTGCTAGGGGGCCTCTCGGGATTCCTCTCCCGTCGATACCGGGGCCGAAAACCTTGTGTGGAGTCAGGGCCGGAACCGAGGATTCCTCTCAGGGGCTGACATGGATCTTTGGGTACTTCTGGAGTCTCGCCAGGGGAGTCAGGCCTCGTCTCGAGTGGGGGCATGCACGTGCGCTTTCCTTCCAGGCTGTAGCAGCAATGTCACGCTTCCCGTCGCGTGGAACAAAGGATCTGTGGTCTTCCCTATAGGCTTTCCCACAGGGCTGTCCCACGTGTCACCGTGGTGTGAGTCGATCCTCGGCGTGAAAGATGAGCCAGTGCAGGGCAAAGAGGTTCCTCTGGAATGGACTGAGACATCTGGGGTCTCTTGGAATGGTGGTAAGACCATGGAGTTCCTCTCGCCTTTCCTGTTGAGAGTGCCTCCTCTGGAGATGCGACGGGAAACGCCGGGAATTCTTTCCCGTTGAAAGCAGGGAAAGGATCCCTCATCTCGAGCTCCAAGGTGGAAACGGGGCTCCTCTGGATGTGGGCGGGACCATCGTGCTTCCTCTCGAGTGGAGACGGGTATGGCGGTGAACTTCTTGAGCTGCAGCAAGTGTGTGAAAGACCCTTTCGAAGTTCCAGAGTTTAGGGGTCATTAGTCTCCAGACGCCTCATCGGAAATAGGCCTCATCTCGCCTGGAAGGGAGAACTTCCTGGATTTTCTCGAGTTGCGGCAGGTGTTCTCGAGTTACGACGGGGACCTCAGGGACCCGCCCTGGTGGCCTCAGGAGAGGCCAGTCCCCATGCGAGTTGCTAGGGGGCCTCTCGGTATTCCTCTCCCGTCGATACCGGGGCCAAAAACCTTGTGTGGAGTCAGGACCGGAACCGGGGATTCCACTCATGGGCTGACATGGATCTTTGGGTACTTCTGGAGTCTCCCCAGGGGAGTCAGGCCTCGTCTCGAGTGGGGGCATGCACGTGTGCTTTCCTTCCAGGCTGTAGCAGCAATGTCACGCTTCCCGTGGCGTGGATCAAAGGATCTGTGGTTTTCCCTCGAGGCTTTCCCTCGAGGCTTTCCCACAGGGCTGTCCCACGTGCCACCGTGGTGTGAGTCGATCCTCGGCGTGAAAGATGAGCCAGTGCAGGCAAAGAGGTTCCTCTGGAATGGACTGAGACATCTGGGGGACTCTTGGAATGGTGGTACGACCATGGAGTTCCTCTCGCCTTTCCTGTTGAGAGTGCCTCCTCTTGAGATGCGACGGGAACGCCGGGAATTCTTTCCCGTTGAAAGCAGGGAAAGGATCCCTCATCTCGAGCTCCGAGGGGGAAACGGGGCTCCTCTGGATGTGGGCGGGACCATCGTGCTACCTCTCGAGTGGAGACGGGTATGGCGGTGAACTTCTTGAGTTGCAGCAAGGGTGTGAAAAACCCTTTCGAAGTTCCAGAGGTTAGGTGTCATTAGTCTCCAGACGCCTCATCGGAAATAGGCCTCATCTCGCCTGGAAGGGAGAACTTCCTGGATTTACTCGAGTTGCGGCAGGTGTTCTCGAGTTACGACGGGGACCTCAGGGACCCGCCCTGGTGGCCTCAGGAGAGGCCAGTCCCCATGCGAGTTGCTAGGGGGCCTCTCGGGATTCCTCTCCCGTCGATACCTGGGCCAAAAACCTTGTGTGGAGTCAGGGCCGGAACTGAGGATTCCTCTCAGGGGCTGACATGGATCTTTGGGTACTTCTGGAGTCTCCCCAGGGGAGTCAGGCCTCGTCTCGAGTGGGGGCATGCACGTGCGCTTTCCTTCCAGGCTGTAGCAGCAATGTCACGCTTCCCGTCGCGTGGATCAAAGGATCTGTGGTTTTCCCTCGAGGATTTCCCACAGGGCTGTCCCACGTGCCACCGTGGTGTGAGTCGATCCTCGACGTGAAAGATGAGCCAGTGCAGGGCAAAGAGGTTCCTCTGGAATGGACTGAGACATCTGGGGGACTCTTGGAATGGTGATACGACCATGGAGTTCCTATCGCCTTTCCTGTTGAGAGTGCCTCCTCTTGAGATGCGACGGGAACGCCGGGAATTCTTTCCCGTTGAAAGCAGGGAAAGGATCCCTCATCTCGAGCTCCGAGGGGGAAACGGGTCTCCTCTGGATGTGGGCGGGACCATCGTGCTTCCTCTCGAGTGGAGACGGGTATGGCGGTGAACTTCTTGAGTTGCAGCAAGGGTGTGAAAGACCCTTTCGAAGTTCCAGAGGTTAGGTGTCATTAGTCTCCAGACGCTTCATCGGAAATAGGCCTCATCTCGCCTGGAAGGGAGAACTTCCTGGATTTTCTCGAGTTGCGGCAGGTGTTCTCGAGTTACGACGGGGACCTCAGGGACCCGCCCTGGTGGCCTCAGGAGAGGCCAGTCCCCACGGATGTGCTAGGGGGCCTCTCTGGATTCCTCTCCCGTGGATACCGGGGCCAAAAACCTTGTGTGGAGTCAGGGCCGGAACCGAGGATTCCTCTCAGGGGCTGACATGGATCTTTGGGTACTTCTGGAGTCTCCCCAGGGGAGTCAGGCCTCGTCTCGAGTGGGGACATGCACGTGCGCTTTCCTTCCAGGCTGTAGCAGCAATGTCACGCTTAACGTGGCGTGGATCAAAGGATCTGTGGTTTTCCCTCGAGGCTTTCCCTCGAGGCTTTCCCACAGGGCTGTCCCACGTGCCACCGTGGTGTGAGTCGATCCTCGGCGTGAAAGATGAGCCAGTGCAGGGCAAAGAGGTTCCTCTGGAATGGATTGAGAAATCTGGGGGACTCTTGGAATGGTGGTACGACCATGGAGTTCCTCTCGCCTTTCCTGTTGAGAGTGCCTCCTCTTGAGATGCGCCGGGAACGCCTGGAATTCTTTCCCGTTGAAAGCAGGGAAAGGATCCCTCATCTCGAGCTCCGAGGGGGAAACGGGGCTCCTCTGGATGTGGGCGGGACCATCGTGCTTCCTCTCGAGTGGAGACGGGTATGGCGGTGAACTTCTTGAGTTGCAGCAAGGGTGTGAAAGACCCTTTCGAAGTTCCAGAGGTTAGGTGTCATTAGTCTCCAGACGCCTCATCGGAAATAGGCCTCATCTCGCCTGGAAGGGAGAACTTCCTGGATTTTCTCGAGGTGCGGCAGGTGTTCTCGAGTTACGACGGGGACCTCAGGGACCCGCCCTGATGGCCTCAGGAGAGGCCAGTCCCCATGCGAGGTGCTAGGGGGCCTCTCGGGATTCCTCTCCCGTCGATACCGGGGCCAAAAACCTTGTGTGGAGTTAGGGCCGGAACCGAGGATTCCTCTCAGGGGCTGACATGGATCTTTGGGCACTTCTGGAGTCTCCCCAGGGGAGTCAGGCCTCGTCTCGAGTGGGGGCATGCACGTGCGCTTTCCTTCCAGGCTGTAGCAGCAATGTAACGCTTCCCGTCGCGTGGATAAAGGATCTGTGGATTTCCCTCGAGGCTTTCCCTCGAGGCTTTCCCACAGGGCTGTCCCACGTGCCACTGTGGTGTGAGTCGATCCTCGGCGTGAAAGATGAGCCAGTGCAGGGCAAAGAGGTTCCTCTGGAATGGACTGAGACATCTGGGGGACTCTTGGAATGGTGGTACGACGATGGAGTTCCTCTCGCCTTTCCTGTTGAGAGTGCCTCCTCTTGAGATGCGACGGGAACGCCGGGAATTCTTTCCCGTTGAAAGCAGGGAAAGGATCCCTCATCTCGAGCTCCGAGGGGGAAACGGGGCTCCTCTGGATGTGGGCGGGACCATCGTGCTTCCTCTCGAGTGGAGACGGGTATGGCGGTGAACTTCTTGAGTTGCAGCAAGGGTGTGAAAGACCCTTTCGAAGTTCCAGAGGTTAGGTGTCATTAGTCTCCAGACGCCTCATCGGAAATAGGCCTCATCTCGCCTGGAAGGGAGAACTTCCTGGATTTTCTCGAGTTGCGGCAGGTGTTCTCGAGTTACGACGGGGACCTCAGGGACCCGCCCTGGTGGCCTCAGGAGAGGCCAGTCCCCATGGGAGGTGCTACGGGGCCTCTCGGGATTCCTCTCCCGTCGATACCGGGGCCAAAAACCTTGTGTGGAGTCAGGGCCGGAACCGAGGATTCCTCTCAGGGGCTGACATGGATCTCTGGGTACTTCTGGAGTCTCCCCAGGGGAGTCAGGCCTCGTCTCGAGTGGGGGCATGCACGTGCGCTTTCCTTCCAGGCTGTAGCAGCAATGTCACGCTTCCCGTGGCGTGGATCAAAGGATCTGTGGTTTTCCCTCGAGGCTTTCCCTCGAGGCTTTCCCACAGGGCTGTCCCACGTGCCACCGTGGTGTGAGTCGATCCTCGGCGTGAAAGATGAGCCAGTGCAGGGCAAAGAGGTTCCTCTGGAATGGACTGAGACATCTGGGGGACTCTTGGAATGGTGGTACGACCATGGAGTTCCTCTCGCCTTTCCTGTTGAGAGTGCCTCCTCTTGAGATGCGACGGGAACGCCGGGAATTCTTTCCCGTTGAAAGCAGGGCAACGATCCCTCATCTCGAGCTACGAGGGGGAAACGGGGCTCCTCTGGATGTGGGCGGGACCATCGTGCTTCCCCTCGAGTGGAGACGGGTATGGCGGTGAACTTCTTGAGTTGCAGCAAGGGTGTGAATGACCCTTTCGAAGTTCCAGAGGTTAGGTGTCATTAGTCTCCAGACGCCTCATCGGAAATAGGCCTCATCTCGCCTGGAAGGGAGAACTTCCTGGATTTTCTCGAGTTGCGGCAGGTGTTCTCGAGTTACGACGGGGACCTCAGGGACCCGCCCTGGTGGCCTCAGGAGAGGCCAGTCCCCATGCGAGTTGCTAGGGGGCCTCTCGGGATTCCTCTCCCGTCGATTTCGGGGCCAAAAACCTTGTGTGGAGTCAGGGCCGGAACCGAGGATTCCTCTCAAGGGCTGGCATGGATCTTTGGGTACTTGTGGAGTCTCCCCAGGTGAATCAGGCCTCGTCTCGAGTCGGGGCATGCACGTGCGCTTTCCTTCCAGGCTGTAGCAGCAATGTCACGCTTCCCGTCGCGTGGATCAAAGGATCTGTGGTTTTCCCTCGACGCTTTCCCTCGAGGCTTTCCCACAGGGCTGTCCCACGTGCCACCGTGGTGTGTGTCGATTCTCGGCGTGAAAGATGAGCCAGTGCAGGGCAAAGAGGTTCCTCTGGAATGGACTGAGACATCTGGGGGACTCTTGGAATGGTGGTACGACCATGGAGTTCCTCTCGCCTTTCCTGTTGAGAGTGCCTCCTCTTGAGATGCGACGGGAACGCCGGGAATTCTTTCCCGTTGAAAGCAGGGAAAGGATCCCTCATCTCGAGCTCCGAGGGGGAAACGGGGCTCCTCTGGATGTGGGCGGGACCGTCGTGCTTCCTCTCGAGTGGAGACGGGTATGGCGGTGAACTTCTTGAGTTGCAGCAAGGGTGTGAAAGACCCTTACGAATTTCCAGAGGTTAGGAGTCATTAGTCTCCAGACGCCTCATCGGAAATAGGGCTCATCTCGCCTGGAAGGGAGAACTTCCTGGATTTTCTCGAGTTGCGGCAGGTGTTCTCGAGTTACGACGGGGACCTCAGGGACCCGCCCTGGTGGCCTCAGGAGAGGCCAGTCCCCATGCGAGTTGCTAGGGGGCCTCTCGGGATTCCTCTCCCGTCGATACCGGGGCCAAAAACCTTGTGTGGAGTCAGGGCCGGAACCTAGGATTCCTCTCAGGGGCTGACATGGATCTTTGGGTACTTCTGGAGTCTCCCCAGGGGAGTCAGGCCTCGTCTCGAGTGGGGGCATGCACGTGCTCTTTCCTTCCAGGCTGTAGCAGCAGTGTCACGCTTCCGGTCTCGTGGATCAAAGGATCTGTGGTTTTCCCTCGAGGCTTTCCCTCGAGGCTTTCCCACAGGGCTGTCCCACGTGCCACCGTGGTGTGAGTCGATCCTCGGCGTGAAAGATGAGGCAGTGCAGGGCAAAGAGGTTCCTCTGCAATGGACTGAGACATCTGGGGGACTCTTGGAATGGTGGCACGACCATGGAGTTCCTCTCGCCTTTCCTGTTGAGAGTGCCTCCTCTTGAGATGCGACGGGAACGCCGGGAATTCTTTCCCGTTGATAGCAGTTAAAGGATCCCTCATCTCGAGCTACGAGGGGGAAACGGGGCTCCTCTGGATGTGGGCGGGACCATCGTGCTTCCTCTCGAGTGGAGACGGGTATGGCGGTGAACTTCTTGAGTTGCAGCAAGGGTGTGAAAGACCCTTTCGAAGTTCCAGAGGTTAGGTGTCATTAGTCTCCAGACGCCTCATCGGAAATAGTCCTCATCTCGCCTGGAAGGGAGAACTTCCTGGATTTTCTCGAGTTGCGGCAGGTGTTCTCGAGTTACGACGGGGACCTCAGGGACCCGCCCTGGTGGCCTCAGGAGAGGCCAGTCCCCATGCGAGTTGCTAGGGGGCCTCTCGGGATTCCTCTCCCGTCGATACCGGGGCCAAAAACCTTGTGTGGAGTCAGGGCCGGAACCGAGGATTCCTCTCAAGGGCTGACATGGATCTTTGGGTACTTCTGGAGTCTCCGCAGGGGAGTCAGGCCTCGTCTCGAGTGGGGTCATGCACGTGAGCTTTCCTTCCAGGCTGTAGCAGCAATGTCACGCTTCCCGTCGCGTGGATCAAAGGATCTGTGGTTTTCCCTCGAGGCTTTCCCTCGAGGCTTTCCCACAGGGCTGTCCCACGTGCCACCGTGGTGTGAGTCGATCCTCGGCGTGAAAGATGAGCCAGTGCAGGGCAAAGAGGTTCCTCTGGAATGGACTGAGACATCTGGGGGACTCTTGGAATGGTGGTACGACCATGGAGTTCCTCTCGCCTTTCCTGTTGAGAGTGCCTCCTCTTGAGATGCGACGGGAACGCCGGGAATTTTTTCCCGTTGAAAGCAGGGAAAGGATCCCTCATCTCGAGCTACGAGGGGGAAACGGGGCTCCTCTGGATGTGGGCGGGACCATCGTGCTTCCTCTCGAGTGGAGACGGGTATGGCGGTGAACTTCTTGAGTTGCAGCAAGGGTGTGAAAGACCCTTTCGAAGTTCCAGAGGTTAGGTGTCATTAGTCTCCAGACGCCTCATCGGAAATAGGCCTCATCTCGCCTGGAAGGGAGAACTTCCTGGATTTTCTCGAGTTGCGGCAGCTGTTCTCGAGTTACGACGGGGACCTCAGGGACCCGCCCTGGTGGCCTCAGGAGAGGCCAGTCCCCATGCGAGTTGCTAGGGGGCCTCTCGGGATTCCTCTCCCGTCGATACCGGAACCAAAAACCTTGTGTGCAGTCAGGGCCGGAACCGAGGATTCCTCTCAGGGGCTGACATGGATCTTTGGGTACTTCTGGAGTCTCCCCAGGGGAGTCAGGCCTCGTCTCGAGTGGGGGCATGCACGTGCGCTTTCCTTCCAGGCTGTAGCAGCAATGTCACGCTTCCCGTCGCGTGGATCAAAGGATCTGTGGTTTTCCCTCGAGGCTTTCCCACATGGCTGTCCCACGTGCCACCGTGGTGTGAGTCGATCCTCGGCGTGAAAGATGAGCCAGTGCAGGGCAAAGAGGTTCCTCTGGAATGGACTGAGACATCTGGGGGACTCTTGGAATGGTGGTAAGGCCATGGAGTTCCTCTCGCCTTTCCTGTTGAGAGTGCCTCCTCTTGAGATGCGACGGGAACGCCGGGAATTCTTTCCCGTTGAAAGCAGGGAAAGGATCCTTCATCTCGAGCTACGAGGGGGAAACGGGGCTCCTCTGGATGTGGGCGGGACCATCGTGCTTCCTCTCGAGTGGAGACGGGTATGGCGGTGAACTTATTGAGTTGCAGCAAGGGTGTGAAAGACCCTTTCGAAGTTCCAGAGGTTAGGTGTCATTAGTCTCCAGACGCCTCATCGGAAATAGGCCTCATCTCGCCTGGAAGGGAGAACTTCCTGGATTTTCTCGAGTTGCGGCAGGTGTTCTCGAGTTACGACGGGGACCTCAGGGACCCGCCCTGGTGGCCTCAGGAGAGGCCAGTCCCCATGCGAGTTGCTAGGGGGCCTCTCGGGATTCCTCTCCCATCGACACCGGGGCCAAAAACCTTGTGTGGAGTCAGGGCCGGAACCGAGGATTCCTCTCAGGGGCTGACATGGATCTTTGGGTACTTCTGGAGTCTCCCCAGGGGAGTCAGGCCTCGTCTCGAGTGGGGGCAGGCAAGTGCGCTTTCCTTCCAGGCTGTAGCAGCAATGTCACGCTTCCCGTGGCGTGGAACAAAGGATCTGTGGTTTTCCCTCGAGGCTTTCCATCGAGGCTTTCCCACAGGGCTGTCCCACGTGCCACCGTGGTGTGAGTCGATCCTCGGCGTGAAAGATGAGCCAGTGCAGGGCAAAGAGGTTCCTCTGGAATGGACTGAGACATCTGGGGGACTCTTGGAATGGTGATACGACCATGGAGTTCCTATCGCCTTTCCTGTTGAGAGTGCCTCCTCTTGAGATGCGACGGGAACGCCGGGAATTCTTTCCCGTTGAAAGCAGGGAAAGGATCCCTCATCTCGAGCTCCGAGGGGGAAACGGGTCTCCTCTGGATGTGGGCGGGACCATCGTGCTTCCTCTCGAGTGGAGACGGGTATGGCGGTGAACTTCTTGAGTTGCAGCAAGGGTGTGAAAGACCCTTTCGAAGTTCCAGAGGTTAGGTGTCATTAGTCTCCAGACGCTTCATCGGAAATAGGCCTCATCTCGCCTGGAAGGGAGAACTTCCTGGATTTTCTCGAGTTGCGGCAGGTGTTCTCGAGTTACGACGGGGACCTCAGGGACCCGCCCTGGTGGCCTCAGGAGAGGCCAGTCCCCACGGATGTGCTAGGGGGCCTCTCTGGATTCCTCTCCCGTGGATACCGGGGCCAAAAACCTTGTGTGGAGTCAGGGCCGGAACCGAGGATTCCTCTCAGGGGCTGACATGGATCTTTGGGTACTTCTGGAGTCTCCCCAGGGGAGTCAGGCCTCGTCTCGAGTGGGGACATGCACGTGCGCTTTCCTTCCAGGCTGTAGCAGCAATGTCACGCTTAACGTGGCGTGGATCAAAGGATCTGTGGTTTTCCCTCGAGGCTTTCCCTCGAGGCTTTCCCACAGGGCTGTCCCACGTGCCACCGTGGTGTGAGTCGATCCTCGGCGTGAAAGATGAGCCAGTGCAGGGCAAAGAGGTTCCTCTGGAATGGATTGAGAAATCTGGGGGACTCTTGGAATGGTGGTACGACCATGGAGTTCCTCTCGCCTTTCCTGTTGAGAGTGCCTCCTCTTGAGATGCGCCGGGAACGCCTGGAATTCTTTCCCGTTGAAAGCAGGGAAAGGATCCCTCATCTCGAGCTCCGAGGGGGAAACGGGGCTCCTCTGGATGTGGGCGGGACCATCGTGCTTCCTCTCGAGTGGAGACGGGTATGGCGGTGAACTTCTTGAGTTGCAGCAAGGGTGTGAAAGACCCTTTCGAAGTTCCAGAGGTTAGGTGTCATTAGTCTCCAGACGCCTCATCGGAAATAGGCCTCATCTCGCCTGGAAGGGAGAACTTCCTGGATTTTCTCGAGTTGCGGCAGGTGTTCTCGAGTTACGACGGGGACCTCAGGGACCCGCCCTGATGGCCTCAGGAGAGGCCAGTCCCCATGCGAGGTGCTAGGGGGCCTCTCGGGATTCCTCTCCCGTCGATACCGGGGCCAAAAACCTTGTGTGGAGTTAGGGCCGGAACCGAGGATTCCTCTCAGGGGCTGACATGGATCTTTGGGCACTTCTGGAGTCTCCCCAGGGGAGTCAGGCCTCGTCTCGAGTGGGGGCATGCACGTGCGCTTTCCTTCCAGGCTGTAGCAGCAATGTAACGCTTCCCGTCGCGTGGATAAAGGATCTGTGGATTTCCCTCGAGGCTTTCCCTCGAGGCTTTCCCACAGGGCTGTCCCACGTGCCACTGTGGTGTGAGTCGATCCTCGGCGTGAAAGATGAGCCAGTGCAGGGCAAAGAGGTTCCTCTGGAATGGACTGAGACATCTGGGGGACTCTTGGAATGGTGGTACGACGATGGAGTTCCTCTCGCCTTTCCTGTTGAGAGTGCCTCCTCTTGAGATGCGACGGGAACGCCGGGAATTCTTTCCCGTTGAAAGCAGGGAAAGGATCCCTCATCTCGAGCTCCGAGGGGGAAACGGGGCTCCTCTGGATGTGGGCGGGACCATCGTGCTTCCTCTCGAGTGGAGACGGGTATGGCGGTGAACTTCTTGAGTTGCAGCAAGGGTGTGAAAGACCCTTTCGAAGTTCCAGAGGTTAGGTGTCATTAGTCTCCAGACGCCTCATCGGAAATAGGCCTCATCTCGCCTGGAAGGGAGAACTTCCTGGATTTTCTCGAGTTGCGGCAGGTGTTCTCGAGTTACGACGGAGACCTCAGGGACCCGCCCTGGTGGCCTCAGGAGAGGCCAGTCCCCATGGGAGGTGCTACGGGGCCTCTCGGGATTCCTCTCCCGTCGATACCGGGGCCAAAAACCTTGTGTGGAGTCAGGGCCGGAACCGAGGATTCCTCTCAGGGGCTGACATGGATCTCTGGGTACTTCTGGAGTCTCCCCAGGGGAGTCAGGCCTCGTCTTGAGTGGGGGCATGCACGTGCGCTTTCCTTCCAGGCTGTAGCAGCAATGTCACGCTTCCCGTGGCGTGGATCAAAGGATCTGTGGTTTTCCCTCGAGGCTTTCCCTCGAGGCTTTCCCACAGGGCTGTCCCACGTGCCACCGTGGTGTGAGTCGATCCTCGGCGTGAAAGATGAGCCAGTGCAGGGCAAAGAGGTTCCTCTGGAATGGACTGAGACATCTGGGGGACTCTTGGAATGGTGGTACGACCATGGAGTTCCTCTCGCCTTTCCTGTTGAGAGTGCCTCCTCTTGAGATGCGACGGGAACGCCGGGAATTCTTTCCCGTTGAAAGCAGGGCAACGATCCCTCATCTCGAGCTACGAGGGGGAAACGGGGCTCCTCTGGATGTGGGCGGGACCATCGTGCTTCCCCTCGAGTGGAGACGGGTATGGCGGTGAACTTCTTGAGTTGCAGCAAGGGTGTGAATGACCCTTTCGAAGTTCCAGAGGTTAGGTGTCATTAGTCTCCAGACGCCTCATCGGAAATAGGCCTCATCTCGCCTGGAAGGGAGAACTTCCTGGATTTTCTCGAGTTGCGGCAGGTGTTCTCGAGTTACGACGGGGACCTCAGGGACCCGCCCTGGTGGCCTCAGGAGAGGCCAGTCCCCATGCGAGTTGCTAGGGGGCCTCTCGGGATTCCTCTCCCGTCGATTTCGGGGCCAAAAACCTTGTGTGGAGTCAGGGCCGGAACCGAGGATTCCTCTCAAGGGCTGGCATGGATCTTTGGGTACTTGTGGAGTCTCCCCAGGTGAATCAGGCCTCGTCTCGAGTCGGGGCATGCACGTGCGCTTTCCTTCCAGGCTGTAGCAGCAATGTCACGCTTCCCGTCGCGTGGATCAAAGGATCTGTGGTTTTCCCTCGACGCTTTCCCTCGAGGCTTTCCCACAGGGCTGTCCCACGTGCCACCGTGGTGTGTGTCGATTCTCGGCGTGAAAGATGAGCCAGTGCAGGGCAAAGAGGTTCCTCTGGAATGGACTGAGACATCTGGGGGACTCTTGGAATGGTGGTACGACCATGGAGTTCCTCTCGCCTTTCCTGTTGAGAGTGCCTCCTCTTGAGATGCGACGGGAACGCCGGGAATTCTTTCCCGTTGAAAGCAGGGAAAGGATCCCTCATCTCGAGCTCCGAGGGGGAAACGGGGCTCCTCTGGATGTGGGCGGGACCGTCGTGCTTCCTCTCGAGTGGAGACGGGTATGGCGGTGAACTTCTTGAGTTGCAGCAAGGGTGTGAAAGACCCTTACGAATTTCCAGAGGTTAGGAGTCATTAGTCTCCAGACGCCTCATCGGAAATAGGGCTCATCTCGCCTGGAAGGGAGAACTTCCTGGATTTTCTCGAGTTGCGGCAGGTGTTCTCGAGTTACGACGGGGACCTCAGGGACCCGCCCTGGTGGCCTCAGGAGAGGCCAGTCCCCATGCGAGTTGCTAGGGGGCCTCTCGGGATTCCTCTCCCGTCGATACCGGGGCCAAAAACCTTGTGTGGAGTCAGGGCCGGAACCTAGGATTCCTCTCAGGGGCTGACATGGATCTTTGGGTACTTCTGGAGTCTCCCCAGGGGAGTCAGGCCTCGTCTCGAGTGGGGGCATGCACGTGCTCTTTCCTTCCAGGCTGTAGCAGCAGTGTCACGCTTCCGGTCTCGTGGATCAAAGGATCTGTGGTTTTCCCTCGAGGCTTTCCCTCGAGGCTTTCCCACAGGGCTGTCCCACGTGCCACCGTGGTGTGAGTCGATCCTCGGCGTGAAAGATGAGGCAGTGCAGGGCAAAGAGGTTCCTCTGCAATGGACTGAGACATCTGGGGGACTCTTGGAATGGTGGCACGACCATGGAGTTCCTCTCGCCTTTCCTGTTGAGAGTGCCTCCTCTTGAGATGCGACGGGAACGCCGGGAATTCTTTCCCGTTGATAGCAGTTAAAGGATCCCTCATCTCGAGCTACGAGGGGGAAACGGGGCTCCTCTGGATGTGGGCGGGACCATCGTGCTTCCTCTCGAGTGGAGACGGGTATGGCGGTGAACTTCTTGAGTTGCAGCAAGGGTGTGAAAGACCCTTTCGAAGTTCCAGAGGTTAGGTGTCATTAGTCTCCAGACGCCTCATCGGAAATAGTCCTCATCTCGCCTGGAAGGGAGAACTTCCTGGATTTTCTCGAGTTGCGGCAGGTGTTCTCGAGTTACGACGGGGACCTCAGGGACCCGCCCTGGTGGCCTCAGGAGAGGCCAGTCCCCATGCGAGTTGCTAGGGGGCCTCTCGGGATTCCTCTCCCGTCGATACCGGGGCCAAAAACCTTGTGTGGAGTCAGGGCCGGAACCGAGGATTCCTCTCAAGGGCTGACATGGATCTTTGGGTACTTCTGGAGTCTCCGCAGGGGAGTCAGGCCTCGTCTCGAGTGGGGTCATGCACGTGAGCTTTCCTTCCAGGCTGTAGCAGCAATGTCACGCTTCCCGTCGCGTGGATCAAAGGATCTGTGGTTTTCCCTCGAGGCTTTCCCTCGAGGCTTTCCCACAGGGCTGTCCCACGTGCCACCGTGGTGTGAGTCGATCCTCGGCGTGAAAGATGAGCCAGTGCAGGGCAAAGAGGTTCCTCTGGAATGGACTGAGACATCTGGGGGACTCTTGGAATGGTGGTACGACCATGGAGTTCCTCTCGCCTTTCCTGTTGAGAGTGCCTCCTCTTGAGATGCGACGGGAACGCCGGGAATTTTTTCCCGTTGAAAGCAGGGAAAGGATCCCTCATCTCGAGCTACGAGGGGGAAACGGGGCTCCTCTGGATGTGGGCGGGACCATCGTGCTTCCTCTCGAGTGGAGACGGGTATGGCGGTGAACTTCTTGAGTTGCAGCAAGGGTGTGAAAGACCCTTTCGAAGTTCCAGAGGTTAGGTGTCATTAGTCTCCAGACGCCTCATCGGAAATAGGCCTCATCTCGCCTGGAAGGGAGAACTTCCTGGATTTTCTCGAGTTGCGGCAGCTGTTCTCGAGTTACGACGGGGACCTCAGGGACCCGCCCTGGTGGCCTCAGGAGAGGCCAGTCCCCATGCGAGTTGCTAGGGGGCCTCTCGGGATTCCTCTCCCGTCGATACCGGAACCAAAAACCTTGTGTGCAGTCAGGGCCGGAACCGAGGATTCCTCTCAGGGGCTGACATGGATCTTTGGGTACTTCTGGAGTCTCCCCAGGGGAGTCAGGCCTCGTCTCGAGTGGGGGCATGCACGTGCGCTTTCCTTCCAGGCTGTAGCAGCAATGTCACGCTTCCCGTCGCGTGGATCAAAGGATCTGTGGTTTTCCCTCGAGGCTTTCCCACATGGCTGTCCCACGTGCCACCGTGGTGTGAGTCGATCCTCGGCGTGAAAGATGAGCCAGTGCAGGGCAAAGAGGTTCCTCTGGAATGGACTGAGACATCTGGGGGACTCTTGGAATGGTGGTAAGGCCATGGAGTTCCTCTCGCCTTTCCTGTTGAGAGTGCCTCCTCTTGAGATGCGACGGGAACGCCGGGAATTCTTTCCCGTTGAAAGCAGGGAAAGGATCCTTCATCTCGAGCTACGAGGGGGAAACGGGGCTCCTCTGGATGTGGGCGGGACCATCGTGCTTCCTCTCGAGTGGAGACGGGTATGGCGGTGAACTTATTGAGTTGCAGCAAGGGTGTGAAAGACCCTTTCGAAGTTCCAGAGGTTAGGTGTCATTAGTCTCCAGACGCCTCATCGGAAATAGGCCTCATCTCGCCTGGAAGGGAGAACTTCCTGGATTTTCTCGAGTTGCGGCAGGTGTTCTCGAGTTACGACGGGGACCTCAGGGACCCGCCCTGGTGGCCTCAGGAGAGGCCAGTCCCCATGCGAGTTGCTAGGGGGCCTCTCGGGATTCCTCTCCCATCGACACCGGGGCCAAAAACCTTGTGTGGAGTCAGGGCCGGAACCGAGGATTCCTCTCAGGGGCTGACATGGATCTTTGGGTACTTCTGGAGTCTCCCCAGGGGAGTCAGGCCTCGTCTCGAGTGGGGGCAGGCAAGTGCGCTTTCCTTCCAGGCTGTAGCAGCAATGTCACGCTTCCCGTGGCGTGGAACAAAGGATCTGTGGTTTTCCCTCGAGGCTTTCCATCGAGGCTTTCCCACAGGGCTGTCCCACGTGCCACCGTGGTGTGAGTCGATCCTCGGCGTGAAAGATGAGCCAGTGCAGGGCAAAGAGGTTCCTCTGGAATGGACTGAGACATCTGGGGGACTCTTGGAATGGTGGTATGACCATGGAGTTCCTCTCGCCTTTCCTGTTGAGAGTGCCTCCTCTTGAGATGCGACGGGAACGCCGGGAATTCTTTCCAGTTGAAAGCAGGGAAAGGATCCCTCATCTCGAGCTACGAGGCGGAAACGGGGCTCCTCTGGATGTGGGCGGGACCATCGTGCTTCCTCTCGAGTGGAGACGGGTATGGCGGTGAACTTCTTGAGTTGCAGCAACGGTGTGAAAGACCCTTTCGAAGTTCCAGAGGTTAGGTGTCATTAGTCTCCAGACGCCTCATCGGAAATAGGCCTCATCTCGCCTGGAAGGGAGAACTTCCTGGATTTTCTCGAGTTGCGGCAGGTGTTCTCGAGTTACGACGGGGACCTCAGGGACACGCCTTGGTGGCCTCAGGAGAGGCCAGTCCCCATGCGAGGTGCTAGGGGGCCTCTCGGGATTCCTCTCCCATCGATACCGGGCCCAAAAACCTTGTGTGAAGTCAGGGCCGGAACCGAGGATTCCTCTCAGGGGCTGACATGGATCTTTGGGTACTTCTGGAGTCTCCCCAGGGGAGTCAGGCCTCGTCTCGAGTGGGGGCATGCACGTGCGCTTTCCTTCCAGGCTGTAGCAGCAATGTCACGCTTCCCGTCGCGTGGATCAAAGGATCTGTGGTTTTCCCTCGAGGCTTTCCCACAGGGCTGTCCCACGTGCCACCGTGGTGTGAGTCGATCCTCGGCGTGAATGATGAGCCAGTGCAGGGCAAAGAGGTTCCTCTGGAATGGACTGAGACATCTGGGGGACTCTTGGAATGGTGGTATGACCATGGAGTTCCTCTCGCCTTTCCTGTTGAGAGTGCCTCCTCTTGAGATGCGACGGGAACGCCGGGAATTCTTTCCCGTTGAAAGCAGGGAAAGGATCCCTCATCTCGAGCTACGAGGGGGAAACGGGGCTCCTCTGGATGTGGGCGGGACCATCGTGCTTCCTCTCGAGTGGAGACGGGTATGGCGGTGAACTTCTTGAGTTGCAGCAAGGGTGTGAAAGACCCTTTCGAAGTTGCAGAGGTTAGGTGTCATTAGTCTCCAGACGCCTCATCGGAAATAGGCCTCATCTCGCCTGGAAGGGTGAACTTCCTGGATTTTCTCGAGTTGCGGCAGGTGTTCTCGAGTTACGACGGGGACCTCAGGGACACGCCTTGGTGGCCTCAGGAGAGGCCAGTCCCCATGCGAGGTGCTAGGGGGCCTCTCGGGATTCCTCTCCCGTCGATACCGGGGCCAAAAACCTTGTGTGCAGTCAGGGCCGGAACCGAGGATTCCTCTCAGGGGCTGACATGGATCTTTGGGTACTTCTGGAGTCTCCCCAGGGGAGTCAGGCCTCGTCTCGAGTGGGGGCATGCACGTGCGCTTTCCTTCCAGGCTGTAGCAGCAATGTCACGCTTCCCGTCGCGTGGATCAAAGGATCTGTGGTTTTCCCTCGAGGCTTTCCCACAGGGCTGTCCCACGTGCCACCGTGGTGTGAGTCGATCCTCGGCGTGAAAGATGAGCCAGTGCAGGGCAAAGAGGTTCCTCTGGAATGGACTGAGACATCTGGAGGACTCTTGGAATGGTGGTACGACCATGGAGTTCCTCTCGCCTTTCCTGTTGAGAGTGCCTCCTCTTGAGATGCGACGGGAACGCCGGGAATTCTTTCCCGTTGAAAGCAGGGAAAGGATCCCTCATCTCGAGCTCCGAGGGGGAAACGGGGCTCCTCTGGATGTGGGCGGGACCATCGTGCTTCCTCTCGAGTGGAGACGGGTATGGCGGTGAAATTCTTGAGTTGCAGCAAGGGTGTGAAAGACCCTTTCGAAGTTCCAGAGGTTAGGTGTCATTAGTCTCCAGACACCTCATCGGAAATAGGCCTCATCTCGCCTGGAAGGGAGAACTTCCTGGATTTTCTCGAGTTGCGGCAGGTGTTCTCGAGTTACGACGGGGACCTCAGGGACACGCCCTGGTGGCCTCAGGAGAGGCCAGTCCCCAAGCGAGGTGCTAGGGGGCCTCTCGGGATTCCTCTCCCGTCGATACCGGGGCCAAAAACCTTGTGTGGAGTCAGGGCAGGAATCGAGGACTCCTCTCAAGGGCTGACATGGATCTTTGGGTACTTCTGGAGTCTCCCCAGGGGAGTCAGGCCTCGTCTCGAGTGGGGGCATGCACGTGCGCTTTCCTTCCAGGCTGTAGCAGCAATGTCACGCTTCCCGTCGCTTGGATCAAAGGATCTGTGGTTTTCCCTCGAGGCTTTCCCTCGAGGCTTTCCCACAGGGCTGTCCCACGTGCCACCGTGGTGTGAGTGGATACTCGGCGTGAAAGATGAGCCAGTGCAGGGCAAAGAGGTTCCTCTGGAATGGACTGAGACATCTGGGGGACTCTTGGAATGGTGGTACGACCATGGAGTTCCTCTCGCCTTTCCTGTTGAAAGTGACTCCTCTTGAGATGCGACGGGAACGCCGGAATTCTTTCCCGTTGAAAGCAGGGAAAGGATCCCTCATCTCGATCTCCGAGGGGGAAACGGGGCTCCTCTGGATGTGGGCGGGACCATCGTGCTCCCTCTCGAGTGGAGACGGGTATGGCGGTGAACTTCTTGAGTTGCAGCAAGGGTGTGAAAGACCCTTTCGAAGTTCCAGAGGTTAGGTGTCATTAGTCTCCAGACGCCTCATCGGAAATAGGCCTCATCTCGCCTGGAAGGGAGAACTTCCTGGATTTTCTCGAGTTGCGGCAGGTGTTCTCGAGTTTCGACGGGGACCTCAGGGACCCGCCTTGGTGGCCTCAGCAGAGGCCAGTCCCCATGCGAGTTGCTAGGGGGCCTCTCGGGATTCCTCTCCCGTCGATACCGGGGCCAAAAACCTTGTGTGGAGTCAGGGCCGGAACCGAGGATTCCTCTCAGGGGCTGACATGGATTCTTGTGTACTTCTGGAGTCTCCCCAGGGGAGTCAGGCCTCGTCTCGAGTGGGGGCATGCACGTGCGCTATCCTTCCAGGCTGTAGCAGCAATGTCACGCTTCCCGTGGCGTGGATCAAAGGATCAGTGGTTTTCCCTCGAGGCTTTCCCGCAGGGCTGTCCCACGTGCCACCGTGGTGTGAGTGGATACTCGGCGTGAAAGATGAGCCAGTGCAGGGCAAAGAGGTTCCTCTGGAATGGACTGAGACATCTGGGGGACTCTTGGAATGGTGGTACGACCATGGAGTTCCTCTCGCCTTTCCTGTTGAGAGTGCCTCCTCTTGAGATGCGACGGGAACGCCGGGAATTCTTTCCCGTTGAAAGCAGGGAAAGGATCCCTCATCTCGAGCTACGAGGGGGAAACGGGGCTCCTCTGGATGTGGGCGGGACCATCGTGCTTCCTCTCGAGTGGAGACGGGTATGGCGGTGAACTTCTTGAGTTGCAGCAAGGGTGTGAAAGACCCTTTCGAAGTTCCAGAGGTTAGGTGTCATTAGTCTCCAGACGCCTCATCGGAAATAGGCCTCATCTCGCCTGGAAGGGAGAACTTCCTGGATTTTCTCGAGTTGCGGCAGGTGTTCTCGAGTTACGACGGGGACCTCAGGGACCCGCCCTGGTGGCCTCAGGAGAGGCCAGTCCACATGCGAGTTGCTAGGGGGCCTCTCGGGATTCCTCTCCCGTCGATACCGGGGCCAAAAACCTTGTATGGAGTCAGGTCCCGAACCGAGGATTCCTCTCAGGGGCTGACATGGATCTTTGGGTACTTCTGGAGTCTCCCCAGGGGAGTCAGGCCTCGTCTCGAGTGGGGGCATGCACGTGCGCTTTCCTTCCAGGCTGTAGCAGCAATGTCACGTTTCCCGTCGCGTGGATCAAAGGATCTGTGGTGTTCCCTGGAGGCTTTCCCTCGAGGCTTTCCCACAGGGCTGTCCCACGTGCCACCGTGGTGTGAGTCGATCCTCGGCGTGAAAGATGAGCCAGTGCAGGGCAAAGAGGTTCCTCTGGAATGGACTGAGACATCTGGGGGACTCTTGGAATGGTGGTAAGACCATGGAGTTCCTCTCGCCTTTCCTGTTGAGAGTGCCTCCTCTTGAGATGCGACGGGAACGCCGGGAATTCTTTCCAGTTGAAAGCAGGGAAAGGATCCCTCATCTCGAGCTCCGAGGGGGAAACGGGGCTCCTCTGGATGTGGGCGGGACCATCGTGCTTCCTCTCGAGTGGAGACGGGTATGGCGGTGAACTTCTTGAGTTGCAGCAAGGGTGTGAAAGACCCTTTCGAAGTTCCAGAGGTTAGGTGTCATTAGCCTCCAGACACCTCATCGGAAATAGGCCTCATCTCGCCTGGAAGGGAGAACTTCCTGGATTTTCTCGAGTTGCGGCAGGTGTTCTCGAGTTACGACGGGGACCTCAGGGACCCGCCCTGGTGGCCTCAGGAGAGGCCAGTCCCCATTTGAGTTGTTAGGGGGGTTCTCGGGATTCCTCTCCCGTCGATACCGGGGCCAAAAACCTTGTGTGGAGTCAGGGCCGGAACCGAGGATTCCTCTCAGGGGCTGACATGGATCTTTGGGTACTTCTGGAGTCTGCCCAGGGGAGTCAGGCCTCGTCTCGAGTGGGGGCATGCACGTGCGCTTTCCTTCCAGGCTGTAGCAGCAATGTCACGCTTCCCGTCGCGTGGATCAAAGGATCTGTGGTTTTCCCTCGAGGCTTTCCCTCGAGGCTTTCCCACAGGGCTGTCCCACGTGCCACCGTGGTGTGAGTCGATCCTCGGCGTGAAAGATGAGCCAGTGCAGGGCAAAGAGGTTCCTCTGGAATGGACTGAGACATCTGGGGGACTCTTGGAATGGTGGTACGACCATGGAGTTCCTCTCGCCTTTCCTGTTAAGAGTGCCTCCTCTTGAGATGCGACGGGAACGCCGGAATTCTTTCCCGTTGAAAGAAGGGAAAGGATCCCTCATCTCGAGCTCCGAGGGGGAAACGGGGCTCCTCTGGATGTGGGCGGGACCATCGTGCTCCCTCTCGAGTGGAGACGGGTATGGCGGTGAACTTCTTGAGTTGCAGCAAGGGTGTGAAAGACCCTTTCGAAGTTCCAGAGGTTAGGTGTCATTAGTCTCCAGACGCCTCATCGGAAATAGGCCTCATCTCGCCTGGAAGGGAGAACTTCCTGGATTTTCTCGAGTTGCGGCAGGTGTTCTCGAGTTACGACGGGGACCACAGGGACCCGCCCTGGTGGCCTCAGGAGAGGCCAGTCCCCATGCGAGGTGCTAGGGGGCCTCTCGGGATTCCTCTCCCGTCGATACCGGGGCCAAAAACCTTGTGTGGAGTCCGGGCCGGAACCGAGGATTCCTCTCAGGGGCTGACATGGATCTTTGGGTACTTCTGGAGTCTCCCCAGGGGAGTCAGGCCTCGTCTCGAGTGGGGGCATGCACGTGCACTTTCCTTCCAGGCTGTAGCAGCAATGTCACGCTTCCCGTCGCGTGGATCAAAGGATCTGTGGTTTTCCCTCGAGGCTTTCCCACAGGGCTTTCCCACGTGCCACCGGGGTGTGAGTCGATCCTCGGCGTGAAAGATGAGCCAGTGCAGGGCAAAGAGGTTCCTCTGGAATGGACTGAGACATCTGGGGGACTCTTGGAATGGTGGTACGACCATGGAGTTCCTCTCGCCTTTCCTGTTGAGAGTGCCTCCTCTTGAGATGCGCCGGGAACGCCGGGAATTCTTTCCCGTTGAAAGCAGGGAAAGGATCCCTCATCTCGAGCTCCGAGGGGGAAACGGGGCTCCTCTGGATGTGGGCGGGACCATCGTGCTTCCTCTCGAGTGGAGACGGGTATTGCGGTGAACTTCTTGAGTTGCAGCAAGTGTGTGAAAGACCCTTTCGAAGTTCCAGAGGTTAGGGGTCATTAGTCTCCAGACGCCTCATCGGAAATAGGCCTCATCTCGCCTGGAAGGGAGAACTTCCTGGATTTTCTCGAGTTGCGGCAGGTGATCTCGAGTTACGACGGGGACCTCAGGGACCCGCCCTGGTGGCCTCAGGAGAGGCCAGTCCCCATGCGAGTTGCTAGGGGGCCTCTCGGGATTCCTCTCCCGTCGATACCGGGGCCAAAAACCTTGTGTGGAGTCAGGACCGGAACCGGGGATTCCACTCATGGGCTGACATGGATCTTTGGGTACTTCTGGAGTCTCCCCAGGGGAGTCAGGCCTCGTCTCGAGTGGGGGCATGCACGTGTGCTTTCCTTCCAGGCTGTAGCAGCAATGTCACGCTTCCCGTGGCGTGGATCAAAGGATCTGTGGTTTTCCCTCGAGGCTTTCCCTCGAGGCTTTCCCACAGGGCTGTCCCACGTGCCACCGTGGTGTGAGTCGATCCTCGGCGTGAAAGATGAGCCAGTGCAGGCAAAGACGTTCCTCTGGAATGGACTGAGACATCTGGGGGACTCTTGGAATGGTGGTACGACCATGGAGTTCCTCTCGCCTTTCCTGTTGAGAGTGCCTCCTCTTGAGATGCGACGGGAACGCCGGGAATTCTTTCCCGTTGAAAGCAGGGAAAGGATCCCTCATCTCGAGCTCCGAGGGGGAAACGGGGCTCCTCTGGATGTGGGCGGGACCATCGTGCTACCTCTCGAGTGGAGACGGGTATGGCGGTGAACTTCTTGAGTTGCAGCAAGGGTGTGAAAAACCCTTTCGAAGTTCCAGAGTTTAGGTGTCATTAGTCTCCAGACGCCTCATCGGAAATAGGCCTCATCTCGCCTGGAAGGGAGAACTTCCTGGATTTACTCGAGTTGCGGCAGGTGATCTCGAGTTACGACGGGGACCTCAGGGACCCGCCCTGGTGGCCTCAGGAGAGGCCAGTCCCCAGGCGAGTTGCTAGGGGGCCTCTCGGGATTCCTCTCCCGTCGATACCTGGGCCAAAAACCTTGTGTGGAGTCAGGGCCGGAACTGAGGATTCCTCTCAGGGGCTGACATGGATCTTTGGGTACTTCTGGAGTCTCCCCAGGGGAGTCAGGCCTCGTCTCGAGTGGGGGCATGCACGTGCGCTTTCCTTCCAGGCTGTAGCAGCAATGTCACGCTTCCCGTGGCGTGGATCAAAGGATCTGTGGTTTTCCCTTGAGGCTTTCCCTCGAGGCTTTCCCACAGGGCTGTCCCACGTGCCACCGTGGTGTGAGTCGATCCTCGGCGTGAAAGATGAGCCAGTGCAGGGCAAAGAGGTTACTCTGGAATGGACTGAGACATCTGGGGGACTCTTGGAATGGTGATACGACCATGGAGTTCCTATCGCCTTTCCTGTTGAGAGTGCCTCCTCTTGAGATGCGACGGGAACGCCGGGAATTCTTTCCCGTTGAAAGCAGGGAAAGGATCCCTCATCTCGAGCTCCGAGGGGGAAACGGGTCTCCTCTGGATGTGGGCGGGACCATCGTGCTTCCTCTCGAGTGGAGACGGGTATGGCGGTGAACTTCTTGAGTTGCAGCAAGGGTGTGAAAGACCCTTTCGAAGTTCCAGAGGTTAGGTGTCATTAGTCTCCAGACGCTTCATCGGAAATAGGCCTCATCTCGCCTGGAAGGGAGAACTTCCTGGATTTTCTCGAGTTGCGGCAGGTGTTCTCGAGTTACGACGGGGACCTCAGGGACCCGCCCTGGTGGCCTCAGGAGAGGCCAGTCCCCACGGATGTGCTAGGGGGCCTCTCGGGATTCCTCTCCCGTGGATACCGGGGCCAAAAACCTTGTGTGGAGTCAGGGCCGGAACCGAGGATTCCTCTCAGGGGCTGACATGGATCTTTGGGTACTTCTGGAGTCTCCCCAGGGGAGTCAGGCCTCGTCTCGAGTGGGGACATGCACGTGCGCTTTCCTTCCAGGCTGTAGCAGCAATGTCACGCTTAACGTGGCGTGGATCAAAGGATCTGTGGTTTTCCCTCGAGGCTTTCCCTCGAGGCTTTCCCACAGGGCTGTCCCACGTGCCACCGTGGTGTGAGTCGATCCTCGGCGTGAAAGATGAGCCAGTGCAGGGCAAAGAGGTTCCTCTGGAATGGATTGAGAAATCTGGGGGACTCTTGGAATGGTGGTACGACCATGGAGTTCCTCTCGCCTTTCCTGTTGAGAGTGCCTCCTCTTGAGATGCGCCGGGAACGCCTGGAATTCTTTCCCGTTGAAAGCAGGGAAAGGATCCCTCATCTCGAGCTCCGAGGGGGAAACGGGGCTCCTCTGGATGTGGGCGGGACCATCGTGCTTCCTCTCGAGTGGAGACGGGTATGGCGGTGAACTTCTTGAGTTGCAGCAAGGGTGTGAAAGACACTTTCGAAGTTCCAGAGGTTAGGTGTCATTAGTCTCCAGACCCCTCATCGGAAATAGGCCTCATCTCGCCTGGAAGGGAGAACTTCCTGGATTTTCTCGAGTTGCGGCAGGTGTTCTCGAGTTACGACGGGGACCTCAGGGACCCGCCCTGATGGCCTCAGGAGAGGCCAGTCCCCATGCGAGGTGCTAGGGGGCCTCTCGGGATTCCTCTCCCGTCGATACCGGGGCCAAAAACCTTGTGTGGAGTTAGGGCCGGAACCGAGGATTCCTCTCAGGGGCTGACATGGATCTTTGGGCACTTCTGGAGTCTCCCCAGGGGAGTCAGGCCTCGTCTCGAGTGGGGGCATGCACGTGCGCTTTCCTTCCAGGCTGTAGCAGCAATGTCACGCTTCCCGTCGTGTGGATAAAGGATCTGTGGTTTTCCCTCGAGGCTTTCCCTCGAGGCTTTCCCACAGGGCTGTCCCACGTGCCACTGTGGTGTGAGTCGATCCTCGGCGTGAAAGATGAGCCAGTGCAGGGCAAAGAGGTTCCTCTGGAATGGACTGAGACATCTGGGGGACTCTTGGAATGGTGGTACGACGATGGAGTTCCTCTCGCCTTTCCTGTTGAGAGTGCCTCCTCTTGAGATGCGACGGGAACGCCGGGAATTCTTTCCCGTTGAAAGCAGGGAAAGGATCCCTCATCTCGAGCTCCGAGGGGGAAACGGGGCTCCTCTGGATGTGGGCGGGACCATCGTGCTTCCTCTCGAGTGGAGACGGGTATGGCGGTGAACTTCTTGAGTTGCAGCAAGGGTGTGAAAGACCCTTTCGAAGTTCCAGAGGTTAGGTGTCATTAGTCTCCAGACGCCTCATCGGAAATAGTCCTCATCTCGCCTGGAAGGGAGAACTTCCTGGATTTTCTCGAGTTGCGGCAGGTGTTCTCGAGTTACGACGGGGACCTCAGGGACCCGCCCTGGTGGCCTCAGGAGAGGCCAGTCCCCATGGGAGGTGCTACGGGGCCTCTCGGGATTCCTCTCCCGTCGATACCGGGGCCAAAAACCTTGTGTGGAGTCAGGGCCGGAACCGAGGATTCCTCTCAGGGGCTGACATGGATCTCTGGGTACTTCTGGAGTCTCCCCAGGGGAGTCAGGCCTCGTCTCGAGTGGGGGCATGCACGTGCGCTTTCCTTCCAGGCTGTAGCAGCAATGTCACGCTTCCCGTGGCGTGGATCAAAGGATCTGTGGTTTTCCCTCGAGGCTTTCCCTCGAGGCTTTCCCACAGGGCTGTCCCACGTGCCACCGTGGTGTGAGTCGATCCTCGGCGTGAAAGATGAGCCAGTGCAGGGCAAAGAGGTTCCTCTGGAATGGACTGAGACATCTGGGGGACTCTTGGAATGGTGGTACGACCATGGAGTTCCTCTCGCCTTTCCTGTTGAGAGTGCCTCCTCTTGAGATGCGACGGGAACGCCGGGAATTCTTTCCCGTTGAAAGCAGGGAAACGATCCCTCATCTCGAGCTACGAGGGGGAAACGGGGCTCCTCTGGATGTGGGCGGGACCATCGTGCTTCCCCTCGAGTGGAGACGGGTATGGCGGTGAACTTCTTGAGTTGCAGCAAGGGTGTGAATGACCCTTTCGAAGTTCCAGAGGTTAGGTGTCATTAGTCTCCAGACGCCTCATCGGAAATAGGCCTCATCTCGCCTGGAAGGGAGAACTTCCTGGATTTTCTCGAGTTGCGGCAGGTGTTCTCGAGTTACGACGGGGACCTCAGGGACCCGCCCTGGTGGCCTCAGGAGAGGCCAGTCCCCATGCGAGTTGCTAGGGGGCCTCTCGGGATTCCTCTCCCGTCGATAGCGGGGCCAAAAACCTTGTGTGGAGTCAGGGCCGGAACCGAGGATTCCTCTCAGGGGCTGACATGGATCTTTGGGTAATTGTGGAGTCTCCCCAGGGGAGTCAGGCCTCGTCTCTAGTGGGGGCATGCACGTGCGCTTTCCTTCCAGGCTGTAGCAGCAATGTCACGCTTCCCGTGGCTGGATCAAAGGATCTGTGGTTTTCCCTCGAGGCTTTCCCTCGAGGCTTTCCCACAGGGCTGTCCCACGTGCCACCGTGGTGTGAGTCGATCCTCGGCGTGAAAGATGAGCCAGTGCAGGGCAAAGAGTTTCCTCTGGATTGGACTGAGACATCTGGGGGACTCTTGGAATGGTGGTACGACCATGGAGTTCCTCTCGCCTTTCCTGTTGAGAGTGCCTCCTCTTGAGATGCGACGGGAACGCCGGGAATTCTTTCCCGTTGAAAGCAGGGAAAGGATCCCTCATCTCGAGCTCCGAGGGGGAAACGGGGCTCCTCTGGATGTGGGCCGGACTGTCGTGCTTCCTCTCGAGTGGAGACGGGTATGGCGGTGAACTTCTTGAGTTGCAGCAAGGGTGTGAAAGACCCTTTCGAAGTTCCAGAGGTTAGGTGTCATTAGTCTCCAGACGCCTCATCGGAAATAGGCCTCATCTCGCCTGGAAGGGAGAACTTCCTGGATTTTCTCGAGTTGCGGCAGGTGTTCTCGAGTTACGACGGGGACCTCAGGGACCCGCCCTGGTGGCCTCAGGAGAGGCCAGTCCCCATGCGAGGTGCTAGGGGGCCTCTCGGGATTCCTCTCCCGTCGATTTCGGGGCCAAAAACCTTGTGTGGAGTCAGGGCCGGAACCGAGGATTCCTCTCAAGGGCTGGCATGGATCTTTGGGTACTTGTGGAGTCTCCCCAGGTGAATCAGGCCTCGTCTCGAGTCGGGGCATGCACGTGCGCTTTCCTTCCAGGCTGTAGCAGCAATGTCACGCTTCCCGTCGCGTGGATCAAAGGATCTGTGGTTTTCCCTCGACGCTTTCCCTCGAGGCTTTCCCACAGGTCTGTCCCACGTGCCACCGTGGTGTGTGTCGATTCTCGGCGTGAAAGATGAGCCAGTGCAGGGCAAAGAGGTTCCTCTGGAATGGACTGAGACATCTGGGGGACTCTTGGAATGGTGGTACGACCATGGAGTTCCTCTCGCCTTTCCTGTTGAGAGTGCCTCCTCTTGAGATGCGACGGGAACGCCGGGAATTCTTTCCCGTTGAAAGCAGGGAAAGGATCCCTCATCTCGAGCTCCGAGGGGGAAACGGGGCTCCTCTGGATGTGGGCGGGACCGTCGTGCTTCCTCTCGAGTGGAGACGGGTATGGCGGTGAACTTCTTGAGTTGCAGCAAGGGTGTGAAAGACCCTTACGAAGTTCCAGAGGTTAGGAGTCATTAGTCTCCAGACGCCTCATCGGAAATAGGGCTCATCTCGCCTGGAAGGGAGAACTTCCTGGATTTTCTCGAGTTGCGGCAGGTGTTCTCGAGTTACGACGGGGACCTCAGGGACCCGCCCTGGTGGCCTCAGGAGAGGCCAGTCCCCATGCGAGTTGCTAGGGGGCCTCTCGGGATTCCTCTCCCGTCGATACCGGGGCCAAAAACCTTGTGTGGAGTCAGGACCGGAACCGGGGATTCCACTCATGGGCTGACATGGATCTTTGGGTACTTCTGGAGTCTCCCCAGGGGAGTCAGGCCTCGTCTCGAGTGGGGGCATGCACGTGTGCTTTCCTTCCAGGCTGTAGCAGCAATGTCACGCTTCCCGTGGCGTGGATCAAAGGATCTGTGGTTTTCCCTCGAGGCTTTCCCTCGAGGCTTTCCCACAGGGCTGTCCCACGTGCCACCGTGGTGTGAGTCGATCCTCGGCGTGAAAGATGAGCCAGTGCAGGCAAAGACGTTCCTCTGGAATGGACTGAGACATCTGGGGGACTCTTGGAATGGTGGTACGACCATGGAGTTCCTCTCGCCTTTCCTGTTGAGAGTGCCTCCTCTTGAGATGCGACGGGAACGCCGGGAATTCTTTCCCGTTGAAAGCAGGGAAAGGATCCCTCATCTCGAGCTCCGAGGGGGAAACGGGGCTCCTCTGGATGTGGGCGGGACCATCGTGCTACCTCTCGAGTGGAGACGGGTATGGCGGTGAACTTCTTGAGTTGCAGCAAGGGTGTGAAAAACCCTTTCAAAGTTCCAGAGTTTAGGTGTCATTAGTCTCCAGACGCCTCATCGGAAATAGGCCTCATCTCGCCTGGAAGGGAGAACTTCCTGGATTTACTCGAGTTGCGGCAGGTGATCTCGAGTTACGACGGGGACCTCAGGGACCCGCCCTGGTGGCCTCAGGAGAGGCCAGTCCCCATGCGAGGTGCTACAGGGCCCCTCGGGATTCCTCTCCCGTCGATACCTGGGCCAAAAACCTTGTGTGGAGTCAGGGCCGGAACTGAGGATTCCTCTCAGGGGCTGACATGGATCTTTGGGTACTTCTGGAGTCTCCCCAGGGGAGTCAGGCCTCGTCTCGAGTGGGGGCATGCACGTGCGCTTTCCTTCCAGGCTGTAGCAGCAATGTCACGCTTCCCGTGGCGTGGATCAAAGGATCTGTGGTTTTCCCTTGAGGCTTTCCCTAGAGGCTTTCCCACAGGGCTGTCCCACGTGCCACCGTGGTGTGAGTCGATCCTCGGCGTGAAAGATGAGCCAGTGCAGGGCAAAGAGGTTACTCTGGAATGGACTGAGACATCTGGGGGACTCTTGGAATGGTGATACGACCATGGAGTTCCTATCGCCTTTCCTGTTGAGAGTGCCTCCTCTTGAGATGCGACGGGAACGCCGGGAATTCTTTCCCGTTGAAAGCAGGGAAAGGATCCCTCATCTCGAGCTCCGAGGGGGAAACGGGTCTCCTCTGGATGTGGGCGGGACCATCGTGCTTCCTCTCGAGTGGAGACGGGTATGGCGGTGAACTTCTTGAGTTGCAGCAAGGGTGTGAAAGACCCTTTCGAAGTTCCAGAGGTTAGGTGTCATTAGTCTCCAGACGCTTCATCGGAAATAGGCCTCATCTCGCCTGGAAGGGAGAACTTCCTGGATTTTCTCGAGTTGCGGCAGGTGTTCTCGAGTTACGACGGGGACCTCAGGGACCCGCCCTGGTGGCCTCAGGAGAGGCCAGTCCCCACGGATGTGCTAGGGGGCCTCTCGGGATTCCTCTCCCGTGGATACCGGGGCCAAAAACCTTGTGTGGAGTCAGGGCCGGAACCGAGGATTCCTCTCAGGGGCTGACATGGATCTTTGGGTACTTCTGGAGTCTCCCCAGGGGAGTCAGGCCTCGTCTCGAGTGGGGACATGCACGTGCGCTTTCCTTCCAGGCTGTAGCAGCAATGTCACGCTTAACGTGGCGTGGATCAAAGGATCTGTGGTTTTCCCTCGAGGCTTTCCCTCGAGGCTTTCCCACAGGGCTGTCCCACGTGCCACCGTGGTGTGAGTCGATCCTCGGCGTGAAAGATGAGCCAGTGCAGGGCAAAGAGGTTCCTCTGGAATGGATTGAGAAATCTGGGGGACTCTTGGAATGGTGGTACGACCATGGAGTTCCTCTCGCCTTTCCTGTTGAGAGTGCCTCCTCTTGAGATGCGCCGGGAACGCCTGGAATTCTTTCCCGTTGAAAGCAGGGAAAGGATCCCTCATCTCGAGCTCCGAGGGGGAAACGGGGCTCCTCTGGATGTGGGCGGGACCATCGTGCTTCCTCTCGAGTGGAGACGGGTATGGCGGTGAACTTCTTGAGTTGCAGCAAGGGTGTGAAAGACACTTTCGAAGTTCCAGAGGTTAGGTGTCATTAGTCTCCAGACCCCTCATCGGAAATAGGCCTCATCTCGCCTGGAAGGGAGAACTTCCTGGATTTTCTCGAGTTGCGGCAGGTGTTCTCGAGTTACGACGGGGACCTCAGGGACCCGCCCTGATGGCCTCAGGAGAGGCCAGTCCCCATGCGAGGTGCTAGGGGGCCTCTCGGGATTCCTCTCCCGTCGATACCGGGGCCAAAAACCTTGTGTGGAGTTAGGGCCGGAACCGAGGATTCCTCTCAGGGGCTGACATGGATCTTTGGGCACTTCTGGAGTCTCCCCAGGGGAGTCAGGCCTCGTCTCGAGTGGGGGCATGCACGTGCGCTTTCCTTCCAGGCTGTAGCAGCAATGTCACGCTTCCCGTCGCGTGGATAAAGGATCTGTGGTTTTCCCTCGAGGCTTTCCCTCGAGGCTTTCCCACAGGGCTGTCCCACGTGCCACTGTGGTGTGAGTCGATCCTCGGCGTGAAAGATGAGCCAGTGCAGGGCAAAGAGGTTCCTCTGGAATGGACTGAGACATCTGGGGGACTCTTGGAATGGTGGTACGACGATGGAGTTCCTCTCGCCTTTCCTGTTGAGAGTGCCTCCTCTTGAGATGCGACGGGAACGCCGGGAATTCTTTCCCGTTGAAAGCAGGGAAAGGATCCCTCATCTCGAGCTCCGAGGGGGAAACGGGGCTCCTCTGGATGTGGGCGGGACCATCGTGCTTCCTCTCGAGTGGAGACGGGTATGGCGGTGAACTTCTTGAGTTGCAGCAAGGGTGTGAAAGACCCTTTCGAAGTTCCAGAGGTTAGGTGTCATTAGTCTCCAGACGCCTCATCGGAAATAGTCCTCATCTCGCCTGGAAGGGAGAACTTCCTGGATTTTCTCGAGTTGCGGCAGGTGTTCTCGAGTTACGACGGGGACCTCAGGGACCCGCCCTGGTGGCCTCAGGAGAGGCCAGTCCCCATGGGAGGTGCTACGGGGCCTCTCGGGATTCCTCTCCCGTCGATACCGGGGCCAAAAACCTTGTGTGGAGTCAGGGCCGGAACCGAGGATTCCTCTCAGGGGCTGACATGGATCTCTGGGTACTTCTGGAGTCTCCCCAGGGGAGTCAGGCCTCGTCTCGAGTGGGGGCATGCACGTGCGCTTTCCTTCCAGGCTGTAGCAGCAATGTCACGCTTCCCGTGGCGTGGATCAAAGGATCTGTGGTTTTCCCTCGAGGCTTTCCCTCGAGGCTTTCCCACAGGGCTGTCCCACGTGCCACCGTGGTGTGAGTCGATCCTCGGCGTGAAAGATGAGCCAGTGCAGGGCAAAGAGGTTCCTCTGGAATGGACTGAGACATCTGGGGGACTCTTGGAATGGTGGTACGACCATGGAGTTCCTCTCGCCTTTCCTGTTGAGAGTGCCTCCTCTTGAGATGCGACGGGAACGCCGGGAATTCTTTCCCGTTGAAAGCAGGGAAACGATCCCTCATCTCGAGCTACGAGGGGGAAACGGGGCTCCTCTGGATGTGGGCGGGACCATCGTGCTTCCCCTCGAGTGGAGACGGGTATGGCGGTGAACTTCTTGAGTTGCAGCAAGGGTGTGAATGACCCTTTCGAAGTTCCAGAGGTTAGGTGTCATTAGTCTCCAGACGCCTCATCGGAAATAGGCCTCATCTCGCCTGGAAGGGAGAACTTCCTGGATTTTCTCGAGTTGCGGCAGGTGTTCTCGAGTTACGACGGGGACCTCAGGGACCCGCCCTGGTGGCCTCAGGAGAGGCCAGTCCCCATGCGAGTTGCTAGGGGGCCTCTCGGGATTCCTCTCCCGTCGATAGCGGGGCCAAAAACCTTGTGTGGAGTCAGGGCCGGAACCGAGGATTCCTCTCAGGGGCTGACATGGATCTTTGGGTAATTGTGGAGTCTCCCCAGGGGAGTCAGGCCTCGTCTCTAGTGGGGGCATGCACGTGCGCTTTCCTTCCAGGCTGTAGCAGCAATGTCACGCTTCCCGTGGCTGGATCAAAGGATCTGTGGTTTTCCCTCGAGGCTTTCCCTCGAGGCTTTCCCACAGGGCTGTCCCACGTGCCACCGTGGTGTGAGTCGATCCTCGGCGTGAAAGATGAGCCAGTGCAGGGCAAAGAGTTTCCTCTGGATTGGACTGAGACATCTGGGGGACTCTTGGAATGGTGGTACGACCATGGAGTTCCTCTCGCCTTTCCTGTTGAGAGTGCCTCCTCTTGAGATGCGACGGGAACGCCGGGAATTCTTTCCCGTTGAAAGCAGGGAAAGGATCCCTCATCTCGAGCTCCGAGGGGGAAAAGGGGCTCCTCTGGATGTGGGCCGGACTGTCGTGCTTCCTCTCGAGTGGAGACGGGTATGGCGGTGAACTTCTTGAGTTGCAGCAAGGGTGTGAAAGACCCTTTCGAAGTTCCAGAGGTTAGGTGTCATTAGTCTCCAGACGCCTCATCGGAAATAGGCCTCATCTCGCCTGGAAGGGAGAACTTCCTGGATTTTCTCGAGTTGCGGCAGGTGTTCTCGAGTTACGACGGGGACCTCAGGGACCCGCCCTGGTGGCCTCAGGAGAGGCCAGTCCCCATGCGAGGTGCTAGGGGGCCTCTCGGGATTCCTCTCCCGTCGATTTCGGGGCCAAAAACCTTGTGTGGAGTCAGGGCCGGAACCGAGGATTCCTCTCAAGGGCTGGCATGGATCTTTGGGTACTTGTGGAGTCTCCCCAGGTGAATCAGGCCTCGTCTCGAGTCGGGGCATGCACGTGCGCTTTCCTTCCAGGCTGTAGCAGCAATGTCACGCTTCCCGTCGCGTGGATCAAAGGATCTGTGGTTTTCCCTCGACGCTTTCCCTCGAGGCTTTCCCACAGGTCTGTCCCACGTGCCACCGTGGTGTGTGTCGATTCTCGGCGTGAAAGATGAGCCAGTGCAGGGCAAAGAGGTTCCTCTGGAATGGACTGAGACATCTGGGGGACTCTTGGAATGGTGGTACGACCATGGAGTTCCTCTCGCCTTTCCTGTTGAGAGTGCCTCCTCTTGAGATGCGACGGGAACGCCGGGTATTCTTTCCCGTTGAAAGCAGGGAAAGGATCCCTCATCTCGAGCTCCGAGGGGGAAACGGGGCTCCTCTGGATGTGGGCGGGACCGTCGTGCTTCCTCTCGAGTGGAGACGGGTATGGCGGTGAACTTCTTGAGTTGCAGCAAGGGTGTGAAAGACCCTTACGAAGTTCCAGAGGTTAGGAGTCATTAGTCTCCAGACGCCTCATCGGAAATAGGGCTCATCTCGCCTGGAAGGGAGAACTTCCTGGATTTTCTCGAGTTGCGGCAGGTGTTCTCGAGTTACGACGGGGACCTCAGGGACCCGCCCTGGTGGCCTCAGGAGAGGCCAGTCCCCATGCGAGTTGCTAGGGGGCCTCTCGGGATTCCTCTCCCGTCGATACCGGGGCCAAAAACCTTGTGTGGAGTCAGGGCCGGAACCGAGGATTCCTCTCAAGGGCTGACATGGATCTTTGGGTACTTCTGGAGTCTCCGCAGGGGAGTCAGGCCTCGTCTCGAGTGGGGTCATGCACGTGAGCTTTCCTTCCAGGCTGTAGCAGCAATGTCACGCTTCCCGTCGCGTGGATCAAAGGATCTGTGGTTTTCCCTCGAGGCTTTCCCTCGAGGCTTTCCCACAGGGCTGTCCCACGTGCCACCGTGGTGTGAGTCGATCCTCGGCGTGAAAGATGAGCCAGTGCAGGGCAAAGAGGTTCCTCTGGAATGGACTGAGACATCTGGGGGACTCTTGGAATGGTGGTACGACCATGGAGTTCCTCTCGCCTTTCCTGTTGAGAGTGCCTCCTCTTGAGATGCGACGGGAACGCCGGGAATTCTTTCCCGTTGAAAGCAGGGAAAGGATCCCTCATCTCGAGCTCCGAGGGGGAAACGGGGCTCCTCTGGATGTGGGCGGGACCATCGTGCTTCCTCTCGAGTGGAGACGGGTATGGCGGTGAACTTCTTGAGTTGCAGCAAGGGTGTGAAAGACCCTTTCGAAGTTCCAGAGGTTAGGTGTCATTAGTCTCCAGACGCCTCATCGGAAATAGGCCTCATCTCGCCTGGAAGGGAGAACTTCCTGGATTTTCTCGAGTTGCGGCAGGTGTTCTCGAGTTACGACGGGGACCTCAGGGACCCGCCCTGGTGGCCTCAGGAGAGGCCAGTCCCCATGCGAGTTGCTAGGGGGCCTCTCGGGATTCCTCTCAGGTCGATACCGGAACCAAAAACCTTGTGTGCAGTCAGGGCCGGAACCGAGGATTCCTCTCAGGGGCTGACATGGATCTTTGGGTACTTCTGGAGTCTCCCCAGGGGAGTCAGGCCTCGTCTCGAGTGGGGGCATGCACGTGCGCTTTCCTTCCAGGCTGTAGCAGCAATGTCACGCTTCCCGTCGCGTGGATCAAAGGATCTGTGGTTTTCCCTCGAGGCTTTCCCACAGGGCTGTCCCACGTGCCACCGTGGTGTGAGTCGATCCTCGGCGTGAAAGATGAGCCAGTGCAGGGCAAAGAGGTTCCTCTGGAATGGACTGAGACATCTGGGGGACTCTTGGAATGGTGGTACGACCATGGAGTTCCTCTCGCCTTTCCTGTTGAGAGTGCCTCCTCTTGAGATGCGACGGGAACGCCGGGAATTCTTTCCAGTTGAAAGCAGGGACAGGATCCCTCATCTCGAGCTACGAGGCGGAAACGGGGCTCCTCTGGATGTGGGCGGGACCATCGTGCTTCCTCTCGAGTGGAGACGGGTATGGCGGTGAACTTCTTGAGTTGCAGCAAGGGTGTGAAAGACCCTTTCGAAGTTCCAGAGGTTAGGTGTCATTAGTCTCCAGACGCCTCATCGGAAATAGGCCTCATCTCGCCTGGAAGGGAGAACTTCCTGGATTTTCTCGAGTTGCGGCAGGTGTTCTCGAGTTACGACGGGGACCTCAGGGACACGCCTTGGTGGCCTCAGGAGAGGCCAGTCCCCATGCGAGGTGCTAGGGGGCCTCTCGGGATTCCTCTCCCATCGATACCGGGCCCAAAAACCTTGTGTGAAGTCAGGGCCGGAACCGAGGATTCCTCTCAGGGGCTGACATGGATCTTTGGGTACTTCTGGAGTCTCCCCAGGGGAGTCAGGCCTCGTCTCGAGTGGGGGCATGCACGTGCGCTTTCCTTCCAGGCTGTAGCAGCAATGTCACGCTTCCCGTCGCGTGGATCAAAGGATCTGTGGTTTTCCCTCGAGGCTTTCCCACAGGGCTGTCCCACGTGCCACCGTGGTGTGAGTCGATCCTCGGCGTGAATGATGAGCCAGTGCAGGGCAAAGAGGTTCCTCTGGAATGGACTGAGACATCTGGGGGACTCTTGGAATGGTGGTATGACCATGGAGTTCCTCTCGCCTTTCCTGTTGAGAGTGCCTCCTCTTGAGATGCGACGGGAACGCCGGGAAATCTTTCCCGTTGAAAGCAGGGAAAGGATCCCTCATCTCGAGCTCCGAGGGGGAAACGGGGCTCCTCTGGATGTGGGCGGGACCATCGTGCTTCCTCTCGAGTGGAGACGGGTATGGCGGTGAAATTCTTGAGTTGCAGCAAGGGTGTGAAAGACCCTTTCGAAGTTCCAGAGGTTAGGTGTCATTAGTCTCCAGACACCTCATCGGAAATAGGCCTCATCTCGCCTGGAAGGGAGAACTTCCTGGATTTTCTCGAGTTGCGGCAGGTGTTCTCGAGTTACGACGGGGACCTCAGGGACACGCCCTGGTGGCCTCAGGAGAGGCCAGTCCCCATGCGAGGTGCTAGGGGGCCTCTCGGGATTCCTCTCCCGTCGATACCGGGGCCAAAAACCTTGTGTGGAGTCAGGGCAGGAATCGAGGATTCCTCTCAAGGGCTGACATGGATCTTTGGGTACTTCTGGAGTCTCCCCAGGGGAGTCAGGCCTCGTCTCGAGTGGGGGCATGCACGTGCGCTTTCCTTCCAGGCTGTAGCAGCAATGTCACGCTTCCCGTCGCTTGGATCAAAGGATCTGTGGTTTTCCCTCGAGGCTTTCCCTCGAGGCTTTCCCACAGGGCTGTCCCACGTGCCACCGTGGTGTGAGTGGATACTCGGCGTGAAAGATGAGCCAGTGCAGGGCAAAGAGGTTCCTCTGGAATGGACTGAGACATCTGGGGGACTCTTGGAATGGTGGTACGACCATGGAGTTCCTCTCGCCTTTCCTGTTGAAAGTGACTCCTCTTGAGATGCGACGGGAACGCCGGAATTCTTTCCCGTTGAAAGCAGGGAAAGGATCCCTCATCTCGATCTCCGAGGGGGAAACGGGGCTCCTCTGGATGTGGGCGGGACCATCGTGCTCCCTCTCGAGTGGAGACGGGTATGGCGGTGAACTTCTTGAGTTGCAGCAAGGGTGTGAAAGACCCTTTCGAAGTTCCAGAGGTTAGGTGTCATTAGTCTTCAGACGCCTCATCGGAAATAGGCCTCATCTCGCCTGGAAGGGAGAACTTCCTGGATTTTCTCGAGTTGCGGCAGGTGTTCTCGAGTTTCGACGGGGACCTCAGGGACCCGCCTTGGTGGCCTCAGCAGAGGCCAGTCCCCATGCGAGTTGCTAGGGGGCCTCTCGGGATTCCTCTCCCGTCGATACCGGGGCCAAAAACCTTGTGTGGAGTCAGGGCCGGAACCGAGGATTCCTCTCAGGGGCTGACATGGATTCTTGTGTACTTCTGGAGTCTCCCCAGGGGAGTCAGGCCTCGTCTCGAGTGGGGGCATGCACGTGCGCTATCCTTCCAGGCTGTAGCAGCAATGTCACGCTTCCCGTGGCGTGGATCAAAGGATCTGTGGTTTTCCCTCGAGGCTTTCCCGCAGGGCTGTCCCACGTGCCACCGTGGTGTGAGTGGATACTCGGCGTGAAAGATGAGCCAGTGCAGGGCAAAGAGGTTCCTCTGGAATGGACTGAGACATCTGGGGGACTCTTGGAATGGTGGTACGACCATGGAGTTCCTCTCGCCTTTCCTGTTGAGAGTGCCTCCTCTTGAGATGCGACGGGAACGCCGGGAATTCTTTCCCGTTGAAAGCAGGGAAAGGATCCCTCATCTCGAGCTACGAGGGGGAAACGGGGCTCCTCTGGATGTGGGCGGGACCATCGTGCTTCCTCTCGAGTGGAGACGGGTATGGCGGTGAACTTCTTGAGTTGCAGCAAGGGTGTGAAAGACCCTTTCGAAGTTCCAGAGGTTAGGTGTCATTAGTCTCCAGACGCCTCATCGGAAATAGGCCTCATCTCGCCTGGAAGGGAGAACTTCCTGGATTTTCTCGAGTTGCGGCAGGTGTTCTCGAGTTACGACGGGGACCTCAGGGACCTGCCCTGGTGGCCTCAGGAGAGGCCAGTCCCCATGCGAGTTGCTAGGGGGCCTCTCGGGATTCCTCTCCCGTCGATACCGGGGCCAAAAACCTTGTATGGAGTCAGGTCCCGAACCGAGGATTCCTCTCAGGGGCTGACATGGATCTTTGGGTACTTCTGGAGTCTCCCCAGGGGAGTCAGGCCTCGTCTCGAGTGGGGGCATGCACGTGCGCTTTCCTTCCAGGCTGTAGCAGCAATGTCACGCTTCCCGTCGCGTGGATCAAAGAATCTGTGGTTATACCTCGAGGCTTTCCCTCGAGGCTTTCCCACAGGGCTGTCCCACGTGCCACCGTGGTGTGAGTCGATCCTCGGCGTGAAAGATGAGCCAGTGCAGGGCAAAGAGGTTCCTCTGGAATGGACTGAGACATCTGGGGGACTCTTGGAATGGTGGTACGACCATGGAGTTCCTCTCGCCTTTCCTGTTGAGAGTGCCTCCTCTTGAGATGCGACGGGAACGCCGGAATTCTTTCCCGTTGAAAGAAGGGAAAGGATCCCTCATCTCGAGCTCCGAGGGGGAAACGGGGCTCCTCTGGATGTGGGCGGGACCATCGTGCTCCCTCTCGAGTGGAGACGGGTATGGCGGTGAACTTCTTGAGTTGCAGCAAGGGTGTGAAAGACCCTTTCGAAGTTCCAGAGGTTAGGTGTCATTAGTCTCCAGACGCCTCATCGGAAATAGGCCTCATCTCGCCTGGAAGGGAGAACTTCCTGGATTTTCTCGAGTTGCGGCAGGTGTTCTCGAGTTACGACGGGGACCTCAGGGACCCGCCCTGGTGGCCTCAGGAGAGGCCAGTCCCCATGCGAGGTGCTAGGGGGCCTCTCGGGATTCCTCTCCCGTCGATACCGGGGCCAAAAACCTTGTGTGGAGTCCGGGCCGGAACCGAGGATTCCTCTCAGGGGCTGACATGGATCTTTGGGTACTTCTGGAGTCTCCCCAGGGGAGTCAGGCCTCGTCTCGAGTGGGGGCATGCACGTGCACTTTCCTTCCAGGCTGTAGCAGCAATGTCACGCTTCCCGTCGCGTGGATCAAAGCATTTGTGGTTTTCCCTCGAGGCTTTCCCTCAGGGCTGTCCCACGTGCCACCGTGGTGTGAGTGGATACTCGGAGTGAAAGATGAGCCAGTGCAGGGCAAAGAGGTTCCTCTGGAATGGACTGAGACATCTGGGGGACTCTTGGAATGGTGGTACGACCATGGAGTTCCTCTCGCCTTTCCTGTTGAGAGTGCCTCCTCTTGAGATGCGACGGGAACGCCGGGAATTCTTTCCCGTTGAATGCAGGGAAAGGATCCCTCATCTCGAGCTACGAGGGGGAAACGGGGCTCCTCTGGATGTGGGCGGGACCATCGTGCTTCCTCTCGAGTGGAGACGGGTATGGCGGTGAACTTCTTGAGTTGCAGCAAGGTTGTGAAAGACCCTTTCGAAGTTCCAGAGGTTAGGTGTCATTAGTCTCCAGACGCCTCATCGGAAATAGGCCTCATCTCGCCTGGAAGGGAGAACTTCCTGGATTTTCTCGAGTTGCGGCAGGTGTTCTCGAGTTACGACGGGGACCTCCGGGACCCGCCCTGGTGGCCTCAGGAGAGGCCAGTCCCCATGCGAGTTGCTAGGGGGCCTCTCGGGATTCCTCTCCCGTCGATACCGGGGCCAAAAACCTTGTGTGGAGTCAGGTCCCGAACCGAGGATTCCTCTCAGGGGCTGACATGGATCTTTGGGTACTTCTGGAGTCTCCCCAGGGGAGTCAGGCCTCGTCTCGAGTGGGGGCATGCACGTGCGCTTTCCTTCCAGGCTGTAGCAGCAATGTCACGTTTCCCGTCGCGTGGATCAAAGGATCTGTGGTGTTCCCTGGAGGCTTTCCCTCGAGGCTTTCCCACAGGGCTGTCCCACGTGCCACCGTGGTGTGAGTCGATCCTCGGCGTGAAAGATGAGCCAGTGCAGGGCAAAGAGGTTCCTCTGGAATGGACTGAGACATCTGGGGGACTCTTGGAATGGTGGTAAGACCATGGAGTGTCTCTCGCCTTTCCTGTTGAGAGTGCCTCCTCTTGAGATGCGACGGGAACGCCGGGAATTCTTTCCAGTTGAAAGCAGGGAAAGGATCCCTCATCTCGAGCTCCGAGGGGGAAACGGGGCTCCTCTGGATGTGGGCGGGACCATCGTGCTTCCTCTCGAGTGGAGACGGGTATGGCGGTGAACTTCTTGAGTTGCAGCAAGGGTGTGAAAGACCCTTTCGAAGTTCCAGAGGTTAGGTGTCATTAGTCTCCAGACACCTCATCGGAAATAGGCCTCATCTCGCCTGGAAGGGAGAACTTCCTGGATTTTCTCGAGTTGCGGCAGGTGTTCTCGAGTTACGACGGGGACCTCAGGGACCCGCCCTGGTGGCCTCAGGAGAGGCCAGTCCCCATTTGAGTTGTTAGGGGGCCTCTCGGGATTCCTCTCCCGTCGATACCGGGGCCAAAAACCTTGTGTGGAGTCAGGGCCGGAACCGAGGATTCCTCTCAGGGGCTGACATGGATCTTTGGGTACTTCTGGAGTCTGCCCAGGGGAGTCAGGCCTCGTCTCGAGTGGGGGCATGCACGTGCGCTTTCCTTCCAGGCTGTAGCAGCAATGTCACGCTTCCCGTCGCGTGGATCAAAGGATCTGTGGTTATCCCTCGAGGCTTTCCCTCGAGGCTTTCCCACAGGGCTGTCCCACGTGCCACCGTGGTGTGAGTCGATCCTCGGCGTGAAAGATGAGCCAGTGCAGGGCAAAGAGGTTCCTCTGGAATGGACTGAGACATCTGGGGGACTCTTGGAATGGTGGTACGACCATGGAGTTCCTCTCGCCTTTCCTGTTGAGAGTGCCTCCACTTGAGATGCGACGGGAACGCCGGGAATTCTTTCCCGTTGAAAGCAGGGAAAGGATCCCTCATCTCGAGCTACGAGGGGGAAACGGGGCTCCTCTGGATGTGGGCGGGACCATCGTGCTTCCTCTCGAGTGGAGACGGGTATGGCGGTGAACTTCTTGAGTTGCAGCAAGGGTGTGAAAGACCCTTTCGAAGTTCCAGAGGTTAGGTGTCATTAGTCTCCAGACGCCTCATCGGAAATAGGCCTCATCTCGCCTGGAAGGGAGAACTTCCTGGATTTTCTCGAGTTGCGGCAGGTGTTCTCGAGTTACGACGGGGACCTCAGGGACCCGCCCTGGTGGCCTCAGGAGAGGCCAGTCCCCATGCGAGTTGCTAGGGGGCCTCTCGGGATTCCTCTCCCGTCGATACCGGGGCCAAAAACCTTGTGTGGAGTCAGGTCCCGAACCGAGGATTCCTCTCAGGGGCTGACATGGATCTTTGGGTACTTCTGGAGTCTCCCCAGGGGAGTCAGGCCTCGTCTCGAGTGGGGGCATGCACGTGCGCTTTCCTTCCAGGCTGTAGCAGCAATGTCACGTTTCCCGTCGCGTGGATCAAAGGATCTGTGGTGTTCCCTGGAGGCTTTCCCTCGAGGCTTTCCCACAGGGCTGTCCCACGTGCCACCGTGGTGTGAGTCGATCCTCGGCGTGAAAGATGAGCCAGTGCAGGGCAAAGAGGTTCCTCTGGAATGGACTGAGACATCTGGGGGACTCTTGGAATGGTGGTAAGACCATGGAGTTCCTCTCGCCTTTCC
The DNA here is from genome assembly GCF_032405125.1 of Capricornis sumatraensis. Lineage (NCBI taxonomy): Eukaryota > Metazoa > Chordata > Mammalia > Artiodactyla > Bovidae > Capricornis > Capricornis sumatraensis. Next base: position 1,262,183 of record NW_027184621.1, on the reverse strand, counting down.
TGTTGAGAGTGCCTCCTCTTGAGATGCGATGGGAACGCCGGGAATTCTTTCCAGTTGAAAGCAGGGAAAGGATCCCTCATCTCGAGCTCCGAGGGGGAAACGGGGCTCCTCTGGATGTGGGCGGGACCATCGTGCTTCCTCTCGAGTGGAGACGGGTATGGTGGTGAACTTCTTGAGTTGCAGCAAGGGTGTGAAAGACCCTTTCGAAGTTCCAGTGGTTAGGTGTCATTAGTATCCAGACACCTCATCGGAAATAGGCCTCATCTCGCCTGGAAGGGAGAACTTCCTGGATTTTCTCGAGTTGCGGCAGGTGTTCTCGTGTTACGACGGGGACCTCAGGGACCCGCCCTGGTGGCCTCAGGAGAGGCCAGTCCCCATTTGAGTTGTTAGGGGGCCTCTCGGGATTCCTCTCCCGTCGATACCGGGGCCAAAAACCTTGTGTGGAGTCAGGGCCGGAACCGAGGATTCCTCTCAGGGGCTGACATGGATCTTTGGGTACTTCTGGAGTCTGCCCAGGGGAGTCAGGCCTCGTCTCGAGTGGGGGCATGCACGTGCGCTTTCCTTCCAGGCTGTAGCAGCAATGTCACGCTTCCCGTCGCGTGGAACAAAGGATCTGTGGTTATCCCTCGAGGCTTTCCCTCGAGGCTTTCCCACAGGGCTGTCCCACGTGCCACCGTGGTGTGAGTCGATCCTCGGCGTGAAAGATGAGCCAGTGCAGGGCAAAGAGGTTCCTCTGGAATGGACTGAGACATCTGGGGGACTCTTGGAATGGTGGTACGACCATGGAGTTCCTCTCGCCTTTCCTGTTGAGAGTGCCTCCTCTTGAGATGCGACGGGAACGCCGGAATTCTTTCCCGTTGAAAGAAGGGAAAGGATCCCTCATCTCGAGCTCCGAGGGGGAAACGGGGCTCCTCTGGATGTGGGCGGGACCATCGTGCTCCCTCTCGAGTGGAGACGGGTATGGCGGTGAACTTCTTGAGTTGCAGCAAGGGTGTGAAAGACCCTTTCGAAGTTCCAGAGGTTAGGTGTCATTAGTCTCCAGACGCCTCATCGGAAATAGGCCTCATCTCGCCTGGAAGGGAGAACTTCCTGGATTTTCTCGAGTTGCGGCAGGTGTTCTCGAGTTACGACGGGGACCTCAGGGACCCGCCCTGGTGGCCTCAGGAGAGGCCAGTCCCCATGCGTGGTGCTAGGGGGCCTCTCGGGATTCCTCTCCCGTCGATACCGGGGCCAAAAACCTTATGTGGAGTCAGGGCCGGAACCGAGGATTCCTCTCAGGGGCTGACATGGATCTTTGGGTACTTCTGGAGTCTCCCCAGGGGAGTCAGGCCTCGTCTCGAGTGGGGGCATGCACGTCCACTTTCCTTCCAGTCTGTAGCAGCAATGTCACGCTTCCCGTCGCGTGGATCAAAGGATCTGTGGGTTTCCCTCGAGGCTTTCCCTCGAGGCTTTCCCACAGGGCTGTCCCACGTGCCACCGTGGTGTGAGTCGATCCTCGGCGTGAAAGATGAGCCAGTGCAGGGCAAAGAGGTTCCTCTGGAATGGACTGAGACATCTGGGGGACTCTTGGAATGGTGGTACGACCATGGAGTTCCTCCCGCCTTTCCTGTTGAGAGTGCCTCCTCTTGAGATGCGACGGGAACGCCGGGAATTCTTTCCCGTTGAAAGCAGGGAAAGGATCCCTCATCTCGAGCTCCGAGGGGGAAACGGGGCTCCTCTGGATGTGGGCGGGACCATCGTGCTTCCTCTCGAGTGGAGACGGGTATGGCGATGAACTTCTTGAGTTGCAGCAAGGGTGTGAAAGACCCTTTCGAAGTTCCAGAGGTTAGGTGTCATTAGTCTCCAGACGCCTCATCGGAAATAGGCCTCATCTCGCCTGGAAGGGAGAACTTCCTGGATTTTCTCGAGTTGCGCAGGTGTTCTCGAGTTACGACGGGGACCTCAGGGACCCGCCCTGGTGGCCTCAGGAGAGGCCAGTCCCCATGCGAGTTTCTAGGGGGCCTCTCGGGATTCCTCTCCCGTCGATACCGGGGCCAAAAACCTTGTGTGGAGTCAGGGCCAGAACCGAGGATTCCTCTCAGGGGCTGACACGTATCCTTGGGTACTTCTGGAGTCTCCCCAGGGGAGTCAGGCCTCGTCTCGAGTGGGGGCATGCACGTGCGCTTTCCTTCCATGCTGTAGCAGCAATGTCACGCTTCCCGTCGCGTGGATCAAAGGATCTGTGGTTTTCCCTCGAGGCTTTCCCACAGGGCTTTCCCACGTGCCACCGTGGTGTGAGTCGATCCTCGGCGTGAAAGATGAGCCAGTGCAGGGCAAAGAGTTTCCTCTGGAATGGACTGAGACATCTGGGGGACTATTGGAATGGTGGTACGACCATGGAGTTCCTCTCGCCTTTCCTGTTGAGAGTGCCTCCTCTTGAGATGCGACGTGAACGCAGGGAATTCTTTCCCGTTGAAAGCAGGGAAAGGATCCCTCATCTCGAGCTCCGAGGGGGAAACGGGGCTCCTCTGGATGTGGGCGGGACCATCGTGCTTCCTCTCGAGTGGAGACGGGTATGGCGGTGAACTTCTTGAGTTGCAGCAAGGGTGTGAAAGACCCTTTCGAAGTTCCAGAGGTTAGGTGTCATTAGTCTCCAGACGCCTCATCGGAAATAGGCCTCATCTCGCCTGGAAGGGAGAACTTCCTGGATTTTCTCGAGTTGCACAGGTGTTCTCGAGTTACGACGGGGACCTCAGGGACCCGCCCTGGTGGCCTCAGGAGAGGCCAGTCCCCATGCGAGTTGCTAGGGGGCCTCTCGGGATTCCTCTCCCGTCGATACCGGGGCCAGAAACCTTGTGTGGAGTCAGGGCCAGAACCGAGGATTCCTCTCAGGGGTTGACAAGGATCCTTGGGTACTTCTGGAGTCTCCCCAGGGGAGTCAGGCCTCGTCTCGAGTGGGGGCATGCACGTGCGCTTTCCTTCCAGGCTGTAGCAGCAATGTCACGCTTCCCGTCGCGTGGATCAAAGGATCTGTGGTTTTCCCTCGAGGCTTTCCCACAGGGCTTTCCCACGTGCCACCGTGGTGTGAGTCAATCCTCGGCGTGAAAGATGAGCCAGTGCAGGGCAAAGAGGTTCCTCTGGAATGGACTGAGACATCTGGGGGACTCTTGGAATGGTGGTACGACCATGGAGTTCCTCTCGCCTTTCCTGTTGAGAGTGCCTCCTCTTGAGATGCGACGGGAACGCCGGGAATTCTTTCCCGTTGAAAGCAGGGAAAGGATCCCTCATCTCGAGCTATGAGGGGGAAACGGGGCTCCTCTGGATGTGGGCGGGACCATCGTGCTTCCTCTCGAGTGGAGACGGGTATGGCGGTGAACTTCTTGAGTTGCAGCAAGGGTGTGAAAGACCCTTTCGAAGTTCCAGAGGTTAGGTGTCATTAGTCTCCAGACGCCTCATCGGAAATAGGCCTCATCTCGCCTGGAAGGGAGAACTTCCTCGATTTTCTCGAGTTGTGGCAGGTGTTCTCGAGTTACGACGGGGACCTCAGGGACCCGCCCTGGTGGCCTCAGGAGAGGCCAGTCCCCATGCGAGGTGCTAGGGGGCCTCTCGGGATTCCTCTCCCGTCGATACCGGGGCCAAAAACCTTGTGTGGAGTCAGGGCCGGAACTGAGGATTCCTCTCAAGGGCTGACATGGATCTTTGGGTACTTCTGGAGTCTCCCAGGGGAGTCAGGCCTTGTCTCGAGTGGGGGCATGCACGTGCGCTTTCCTTCCAGGCTGTAGCAGCAATGTCACTCTTCCCGTCGCTTGGATCAAAGGATCTGTGCTTTTCCCTCGAGGCTTTCCCACAGGGCTGTCCCACGTGCCACCGTAGTGTGAGTCAATCCTCGGCGTGAAAGATGAGCCAGTGCAGGGCAAAGAGGTTCCTCTGGAATGGACTGAGACATCTGGGGGACTCTTGGAATGGTGGTACGACCATAATGTTCCTCTCGCCTTTCCTGTTGAGAGTGCCTCCTCTTGAGATGCGACGGGAACGCCGGGAATTCTTTCCCGTTGAAAGCAGGGAAAGGATCCCTCATCTCGAGCTCCGAGGGGGAAACGGGGCTCCTCTGGATGTGGGCGGGACCATCGTGCTTCCTCTCGAGTGGAGACGGGTATGGCGGTGAACTTCTTGAGTTGCAGCAAGGATGTGAAAGACCCTTTCGAAGTTCCAGAAGTTAGGTGTCATTAGTCTCCAGACGCCTCATCGGAAATAGGCCTCATCTCGCCTGGAAGGGAGAACTTCCTGGATTTTCTCGAGTTGCGGCAGGTGTTCTCAAATTACGACGGGGACCTCAGGGACCCGCCCTGGTGGCCTCAGGAGAGGCCAGTCCCCATGCGAGGTGCTAGGGGGCCTCTCGGGATTCCTCTCCCGTCGATACCGGGGCCAAAAACCTTGTGTGGAGTCAGGGCCGGAACCGAGGATTCCTCTCAGGGGCTGACATGGATCCTTGCGTACTTCTGGAGTCTCCCAGGGGAGTCAGGCCTCGTCTCGAGTGGGGGCATGCACGTGCGCTTTCCTTCCAGGCTTTAGCAGCAATGTCACGCTTCCCGTCGCAAGAATCAAAGGATCTGTGCTTTTCCCTCGAGGCTTTCCCTCGAGGCTTTCCCACGGGGCTGTCCCACGTGCCACCGTGGTGTGAGTCGATCCTCGACGTGAAAGATGAGCCAGTGCAGGGCAAAGAGTTTCCTCTGGAATGGACTGAGACATCTGGGGGCCTCATGGAATGGTGGTACGACCATGGAGTTCCTCTCGCCTTTCCTGTTGAGAGTGTCTCCTCTTGAGATGCGACGGGAACGCAGGGAATTCTTTCCCGTTGAAAGCAGGGAAAGGATCCCTCATCTCGAACTCCGAGGGGGAAACGGGGCTCCTCTGGATGTGGGCGGGACCATCGTGCTTCCTCTCGAGTGGAGACGGGTATGGCGGTGAACTTCTTGAGTTGCAGCAAGGGTGTGAGAGACCCTTTCGAAGTTCCAGAGGTTAGGTGTCATTAGTCTCCAGACACCTCATCGGAAATAGGCCTCATCTCGCCTGGAAGGGAGAACTTCCTGGATTTTCTCGAGTTGCGGCAGGTGTTCTCGAGTTACGACGGGGACCTCAGGGACCCGCCCTGGTGGCCTCTGGAGAGGCCAGTCCCCATGCGAGTTGCTAGGGGGCCTCTCGGGATTCCTCTCCCGTCGATACCGGGGCCAAAAACCTTGTGTAGAGTCAGGGCCAGAACCGAGGATTCCTCTCAGGGGCTGAACGGATCCTTGGGTACTTCTGGAGTCTCCCCAGGGGAGTCAGGCCTCGTCTCGAGTGGGGGCATGCACGTGCGCTTTCCTTCCAGGCTGTAGCAGCAATGTCACGCTTCCCGTCGCGTGGATCAAAGGATCTGTGGTTTTCCCTCGAGACTTTCCCTTGAGGCTTTCCCACAGGGCTGTCCCACGTGCCACCGTGGTGTGAGTCGATCCTCGGCGTGAAAGATGAGCCAGTGCAGGGCAAAGAGGTTCCTCTGGAATGGACTGAGACATCTGGGGGACTCTTGGAATGGTGGTACGACCATGGAGTTCCTCTCGCCTTTCCTGTTGAGAGTGCCTCCTCTTGAGATGCGACGGGAACGCCGGGAATTCTTTCCCGTTGAAAGCAGGGAAAGGATCCCTCATCTCGAGCTATGAGGGGGAAACGGGGCTCCTCTGGATGTGGGCGGGACCATCGTGCTTCCTCTCGAGTGGAGACGGGTATGGCGGTGAACTTCTTGAGTTGCAGCAAGGGTGTGAAAGACCCTTTCGAAATTCCAGAGGTTAGGTGTCATTAGTCTCCAGACGCCTCATCGGAAATAGGCCTCTTCTCGCCGGGAAGGGAGAACTTCCTGGATTTTCTGGAGTTGCGGCAGGTGTTCTCAAGTTACGACGGGGACCTCAGGGACCCGCCCTGGTGGCCTCAGGAGAGGCCAGTCCCCATGCGAGGTGCTAGGCGGCCTCTCGGGATTCCTCTCCCGTCGATACCTGGGCCAAAAACATTTTCTGGAGTCAGGGCCGGAACTGAGGATTCCTCTCAGGGGCTGACATGGATTTTTGAGTACTTCTGGAGTCTCCCCAGGGGAGTCAGGCCTCGTCTCGAGTGGGGGCATGCACGTGCGCTTTCCTTCCAGGCTGTAGCAGCAATGTCACGCTTCCCGTCGACTGGATCAAAGGATCTGTGCTTTTCCCTCGAGGCTTTCCCACAGGGCTGTCCCACGTGCCACCGTGGTGTGAGTCGATCCTCGGCGTGAAAGATGAGCCGGTGCAGGGCCAAAAGGTTCCTCTAGAATGGACTGAGACATCTGGGGGACTCTTGGAATGGTGGTACGACCATGGAGTTCCTCTCGCCTTTCCTGTTGAGAGTGCCTCCTCTTGAGATGCGACGGGAACGCCGGGAATTCTTTCCCGTTGAAAGCAGGGAAAGCATCGCGCATCTCGAGCTCCGAGGGGGAAACGGGGCTCCTCTGGATGTGGGCGGGACCATCGTGCTTCCTCTCGAGTGGAGACGGGTATGGCGGTGAACTTCTTGAGTTGCAGCAATGGTGGAAAGACCCTTTCGAAGTTCCAGATGTTAGGTGTCATTAGTCTCCAGACGCCTCATCGGAAATAGGCCTCATCTCGCCTGGAAGGGAGAATTTCCTGGATTTTCTCGAGTTGCGGCAGGTGTTCTCGAGTTACGCCGGAGACGTCAGGGACCCGCCCTGGTGGCCTCAGGAGAGGCCAGTCCCCATGCGAGTTGCTAGGGGGCCTCTCGGGATTCCTCTCCCGTCGATACCGGGGCCAAAAACCTTGTGTGGAGTCAGGACCGGAACCGAGGATTCCTCTCAGGGGCTGACATGGATCTTTGGGTACTTGTGGAGTCTCCCCAGGGGAGTCAGGCCTCGTCTCGAGTGGGGGCATGCACGTGCGCTTTCCTTCCAGGCTGTAGCAGCAATGTCACGCTTCCCGTGGCGTGGATCAAAGGATCTGTGGTTTTCCCTCGAGGCTTTCCCTCGAGGCTTTCCCACAGGGCTGTCCCACGTTCCACCGTGGTGTGAGTCGATCCTCGGCGTGAAAGATGAGCCAGTGCAGGGCAAAGAGTTTCCTCTGGAATGGAATGAGACATCTGGGGGACTCTTGGAATGGTGGTACGACCATGGAGTTCCTCTCGCCTTTCCTGTTGAGAGTGCCTCCTCTTGAGATGCGACGGGAACGCCGGGAATTCTTTCCCGTTGAAAGCAAGGAAAGGATCCCTCATCTCGAGCTCCGAGGGGGAAACGGGGCTCCTCTGGATGTGGGCGGGACCATCGTGCTTCCTCTCGAGTGGAGACGGGTATGGCGGTGAACTTCTTGAGTTGCAGCAAGGGTGTGAAAGACCCTTTCGAAGTTCCAGAGGTTAGGTGTCATTAGTCTCCAGACACCTCATCGGAAATAGGCCTAATCTCGCCTGGAAGGGAGAACTTTCTGGATTTTCTAGAGTTGCGGCAGGTGTTCTCGAGTTACGACGGGGACCTCAGGGACCCGCCCTGGTGGCCTCAGGAGAGGCCAGTCCCCATGCAAGTTTCTAGGGGGCCTCTCGGGATTCCTCTCCCGTCGATACCGGGGCCAAAAACCTTGTGTAGAGTCAGGGCCAGAACCGAGGATTCCTCTCAGGGGCTGACACGGATCCTTGGGTACTTCTGGAGTCTCCCAAGGGGAGTCAGGCCTCGTCTCGAGTGGGGGCATGCACGTGCGCTTTCCTTCCACGCTGTAGAAGCAATGTCAATCTTCTCGTCGCGTGGATCAAAGGATCTGTGTTTTTCCCTAGAGGCTTTCCCTCGAGGCTTTCCCACAGGGCTGTCCCACGTGCCACCGTGGTGTGAGTCGATCCTCGGCGTGAAAGATGAGCCAGTGCAGGGCAAAGAGGTTCCTCTGGAATGGACTGAGACATCTGGGGGACTCTTGGAATGGTGGTACGACCATGGAGTTCCTCTCGCCTTTCCTGTTGAGAGTGCCTCCTCTTGAGATGCGACGGGAACGCCGGGAATTCTTTCCCATTGAAAGCAGGGAAAGGATCCCTCATCTCGAGCTCCGAGGGGGAAACGGGGCTCCTCTGGATGTGGGCGGGACCATCGTGCTACCTCTCGAGTGGAGACGGGTATGGCGGTGAACTTCTTGAGTTGCAGCAAGGGTGTGAAAGACCCTTTCGAAGTTCCAGAGGTTAGGTGTCATTAGTCTCCAGACGCCTCATCGGAAATAGGCCTCATCTCGCCTGGAAGGGAGAACTTCCTGGATTTTCTCGAGTTGCGGCAGGTGTTCTCGAGTTACGACGGGGACCTCAGGGACCCGCCTTGGTGGCCTCAGGAGAGGCCAGTCCCCATGCGAGGTGCTAGGGGGCCTCTCGGGATTCCTCTCCCGTTGATACCGGGGCCAAAAACCTTGTGTAGAGTCAGGGCCGGAACCGAGGATTCCTCTCAGGGGCTGACATGGATCTTTGGGTACTTGTGGAGTCTCCCCAGGGGAGTCAGGCCTCGTCTCGAGTGGGGGCATGCACGTGCGCTTTCCTTCCAGGCTGTAGCAGCAATGTCACGCTTCCCGTCGCGTGGATCAAAGGATCTGTGGTTTTCCCTCGAGGCTTTCCCTCGAGGCTTTCCCACAGGGCTGTCCTACTTGCCACCGTGGTGTGAGTCGACCCTCGGCGTGAAAGATGAGCCAGTGCAGGGCAAAGAGGTTCCTCTGGAATGGACTGAAACATCTGGGGGACTCTTGGAATGGTGGTACGACCATGGACTTCCTCTCGCCTTTCCTGTTGAGAGTGCCTCCTCTTGAGATGCGACGGGAACGCCGGGAATTCTTTCCCGTTGAAAGCAGGGAAAGGATCCCTCATCTCGAGCTACGAGGGGGAAACGGGGCTCCTCTAGATGTGGGCGGGACCATCGTGCTTCCTCTCGAGTGGAGACGGGTATGTTGGTGAACTTCTTGAGTTGCAGCAAGGGTGTGAAAGACCCTTTCGAAGTTCCAGAGGTTAGGTGTCATTAGTCTCCAAACGCCTCATCGGAAATAGGCCTCATCTCGCCTGGAAGGGAGAACTTCCTGGATTTTCTCGAGTTGCGGCAGGTGTTCTCGAGTTACGACGGGGACCTCAGGGACCCGCCTTGGTGGCCTCAGGAGAGGCCAGTCCCCATGCGAGGTGCTAGGGGGCCTCTCGGGATTCCTCTCCCGTCGATACCGGGGCCAAAAATCTTGTGTGGAGTCAGGGCCGGAACCGAGGATTAATCTCATTTGCTGACATGGATCTTTGGGTACTTCTGGAGTCTCCCCAGGGGAGTCAGGCCTCGTCTCGAGTGGGGGCATGCACGTGCGCTTTCCTTCCAGGCTGTAGCAGCAATATCACGCTTCCCGTCCCGTGGATCAAAGGATCTGTGGTTTTCCCTCGAGGCATTCCCTCGAGGCTTTCCCACAGGGCTGTCCCACGTGCCACCGTGGTGTGAGTCGATCCTCGGCGTGAAAGATGAGCCAGTGCAGGGCAAAGAGGTTCCTCTGGAATGGACTGAGACATCTGGGGGACTCTTGGAATGGTGGTACGACCATGGAGTTCCTCTCGCCTTTCCTGTAGAGAGTGCCTCCTCTTGAGATGCGACGGGAACGCCAGGAATTCTTTCCCGTTGAAAGCAGGGAAAGCATCGCGCATCTCGAGCTCCGAGGGGGAAACGGGGCTCCTCTGGATGTGGGCGGGACCATCGTGCTTCCTCTCGAGTGGAGACGGGTATGGCGGTGAACTTCTTGAGTTGCAGCAAGGGTGTGAAAGACGCTTTCGAAGTTCCAGAGGTTAGGTGTCATTAGTCTCCAGACGCCTCATCGGAAATAGGCCTCATCTCGCCTGGAAGGGAGAACTTCCTGGATTTTCTCGAGTTGAGGCAGGTGTTCTCGAGTTACGACGGGTACATCAGGGACCCGCCCTGGTGGCCTCAGGAGAGGCCAGTCCCCATGCGAGTTGCTAGGGGGCCTCTCGGGATTCCTCTCCCGTCGATACCGGGGCCAAAAACCTTGTGTCGAGTCAGGACCGGAACCGAGGATTCCTCTCAGGGGCTGACATGGATCTTTGGGTACTTCTGGAGTCTCCCCAGGGGAGTCAGGCCTCGTCTCGAGTGGGGGCATGCACGTGCGCTTTCCCTCCAGGCTGAAGCAGCAATGTCACGCTTCCCGTCGCGTGGATCAAAGGATCTGTGGTTTTCCCTCGAGGTTTTCCCAAGGGCTGTGCCACGTGCCACCGTGGTGTGAGTCGATCCTCGGCGTGAAAGATGAGCCAGTGCAGGGCAAAGAGGTTCCTCTGGAATGGACTGAGACATCTGGGGGACTCTTGGTATGGTGGTACGACCATGGAGTTCCTGTCGCCTTTCCTGTTGAGAGTGCCTCCTCTTGAGATGCGACGGGAACGCCGGGAATTCTTTCCCGTTGAAAGCAGGGAAAGGATCCCTCATCTCGAGCTACGAGGGGGAAACGGGGCTCCTCTGGATGTGGGCGGGACCATCGTGCTTCCTCTCGAGTGGAGACGGGTATGGCGGTGAACTTCTTGAGTTGCAGCAAGGGTGTGAAAGACCCTTTCGTAGTTCCAGAGGTTAGGTGTCATTAGTCTCCAGACGCCTCATCGGAAATAGGCCTCATCTCGCCTGGAAGGGAGAACTTCCTGGATTTTCTCGAGTTGCGGCAGGTGTTCTCGAGTTACGACGGGGACCTCAGGGACCCGCCCTGGTGGCCTCAGGAGAGGGCAGTCCCCATGCGAGGTGCTAGGGGGCCTCTCGGGATTCCTCTCCCGTCGATACCGGGGCCAAAAACCTTGTGTGGATTCAGGGCCGGAATCGAGGATTCTTCTCAGGGGCTGATATGAATCTTTGGGTACTTCTGGAGACTCCCCAGGGGAGTCAGGCCTCGTCTCGAGTGGGGACATGCACGTGCGCTTTCCTTCCAGGCTGTAGCAGCAATGTCACGCTTCCCGTCGCGTGGATCAAAGGATCTGTGGTTTTCCCTCGAGGCTTTCCCAAGGGCTGTGCCACGTGCCACCGTGTTGTGCGTCGATCCTCGGCGTGAAAGATGAGCCAGTGCAGGGCAAAGAGGTTCCTCTGGAATGGACTGAGACATCTGCGGGACTCTTGGAATGGTGGTACGACCATGGAGTTCCTCTCGCCTTTCCTGTTGAGAGTGCCTCCTCTTGACATGCGACGGAAACGACGGGAATTCTTTCCCGTTGAAAGCAGGGAAACGATCCCTCATCTCGAGCTTCGAGGGGGAAACGGGGCTCCTCTGGATGTGGGCGGGACCATCGTGCTTCCTCTCGAGTGGAGACGGGTATGGCGGTCAACTTCTTGAGTTGCAGCAAGGGTGTGAAAGACCCTTTCGAAGTTCCAGAGGTTAGGTGTCATTAGTCTCCAGACGCCTCATAGGAAATAGGCCTCATCTCGCCTGGAAGGGAGAACTTCCTGGATTTTCTCGAGTTGTGGCAGGTGTTCTCGAGTTACGACAGGGACCTCAGGGACCCGTCCTGGTGGCCTCAGGAGAGGCCAGTCCCCATGCGAGGTGCTACGGGGCCTCTCGGGATTCCTCTCCCGTCGATACTGGGGCCAAAATCCTTTTGTGGAGTCAGGGCCGGTACCGAGGATTCCTCTCAGGGGCTGACATGGATCTTTGGGTACTTCTGGAGTATCCCCAGGGGAGTCAGGCCTCGTCTCGAGTGGGGGCATGCACGTGCGCTTTCCTTCCAGGCTGTAGCAGCAATGCCACGCTTCCCGTCGCGTGGATCAAAGGATCTGTGGTTTTCCCTCGAGGCTTTCCCTCGAGGCTTTCCCACAGGGCTGTCCCACGTGCCACCGTGGTGTGAGTCGATCCTCGGCGTGAAAGATGAGCCAGTGCAGGGCAAAGAGGTTCCTCTGGAATGGACTGAGACATCTGGGGGACTCTTGGAATGGTGGTACGACCATGGAGTTCCTGTCGCCTTTCCTGTTGAGAGTGCCTCCTCTTGAGATGCGACGGGAACGCCGGGAATTCTTTCCCGTTGAAAGCAGGAAAAGGATCTCTCATCTCGAGCTACGAGGGGGAAACGGGGCTCCTCTGGATGTGGGCGGGACCATCGTGCTTCCTCTCGAGTGGAGACGGGTATGGCGGTGAACTTCTTGAGTTGCAGCAAGGGTGTGAAAGACCCTTTCGAAGTTCCAGAGGTTAGGTGTCATTAGTCTCCAGACGCCTCATCGGAAATAGACCTCATCTCGCCTGGAAGGGAGAACTTCCTGGATTTTCTCGAGTTGCGGCAGGTGTTCTCAAGTTACGACGGGGACCTCAGGGACCCGCCCTGGTGGAATCAGGAGAGGCCACTCCCCATGTGATTTGCTAGGGGGCCTCTCGGGATTCCTCTCCCGTCGATACCGGGGCCAAAATCCTTGTGTGGAGTCAGGGCCGGAACCGAGGATTCCTCTCAGGGGCTGACATGGATCTTTGGGTACTTCTGGAGTCTCCCCAGGGGAGTCAGGCCTCGTCTCGAGTGGGGGCATGCACGTGCGCTTTCCTTCCAGGCTGTAGCAGCAATGCCATGCTTCCCGTGGCGTGGATCAAAGGATCTGTGGTTTTCCCTCGAGGCTTTCCCTTGAGGCTTTCCCACAGGGCTGTCCCACGTGCCACCGTGGTGTGAGTCGATCCTCGGCGTGAAAGATGTGCCAGTGCAGGGCAAAGAGGTTCCTCTGGAATTGACTGAGACATCTGGGGGATATTGGAATGGTGGTAGGACTATGGAGTTTCTCTCGCCTTTCCTGTTGAGAGTGCCTCCTCTTGAGATGCGACAGGAAAGCCGGGAATTCTTTCCCGTTGAAAGCAGGGAAACGATCCCTCATCTCGAGCTACGAGGGGGAAACGGGGCTCCTCTGGATGTGGGCGTGACCATCGTGCTTCCTCTCGAGTGGAGACGGGTATGGCGGTGAACTTCTTGAGTTGCAGCAAGGGTGTGAAAGACCCTTTCGAAGTTCCAGAGGTTAGGTGTCATTAGTCTCCAGACGCCTCATCGGAAATAGGCCTCATCTCGCCTGGAAGGGAGAACTTCCTGGATTTTCTCGAGTTGCGGCAGGAGTTCTCGAGTTACGACGGGGACTTCAGGGACCCGGCCTGGTGGCCTCAGGAGAGGCCAGTCCCCAAGCGAGTTGCTACGGGGCCTCTCAGGATTCCTCTCCCGTCGATACCGGGGCCAAAAACCTTGTGTGGAATCAGGGACGGAACCGAGGATTCCTCTCAAGTGCTGACATGGATCTTTGGGTACTTGTGTAGTCTCCCCAGGGGAGTCAGGCCTCGTCTCGAGTGGGGGCATGCACGTGCGCTTTCCTTCCAGGCTGTAGCAGCAATGCCACGCTTCCCGTCGCGTGGATCAAAGGATCTGTGGTTTTCCCTCGAGGCTTTCCCTCGAGGCTTTCCCACAGGGCTGTCCCACGTGCCACCGTGGTGTGAGTCGATCCTCGGCGTGAAAGATGAGCCAGTGCAGGGCAAAGAGGTTCCTCTGGAATGGACTGAGACATCTGGGGGACTCTTGGAATGGTGGTACGACCATGGAGTTCCTCTCGCCTTTCCTGTTGAGAGTGCCTCCTCTTGAGATGCGACGGGAACGCCGGGAATTCTTTCCCGTTGAAAGCAGGGAAAGGATCCCTCATCTCGAGCTACGAGGGGGAAACGGGGCTCCTCTGGATGTGGGCGGGACCATCGTGCTTCCTCTCGAGTGGAGACGGGTATGGCGGTGAACTTCTTGAGTTGCAGCAAGGGTGTGAAAGACCCTTTCGTAGTTCCAGAGGTTAGGTTTCATTAGTCTCCAGACGCCTCATCGGAAATAGGCCTCATCTCGCCTGGAAGGGAGAACTTCCTGGATTTTCTCGAGTTGCGGCAGGTGTTCTCGAGTTACGACGGGGACCTCAGGGACCCGCCCTGGTGGCCTCAGGAGAGGCCAGTCCCCATGCGAGGTGCTACGGGGCCTCTCAGGATTCCTCTCCCGTCGATACCGGGGCCAAAAACCTTGTGTGGAGTCAGGGCCGGAACCGAGGATTCCTCTCAGGGGCTGACATGGATCTTTGGGTACTTCTGGAGTCTCCCCAGGGGAGTCAGGCCTCGTCTCGAGTGGGGGCATGCACGTGCCCTTTCCTTCCAGGCTGTAGCAGCAATGTCACACTTCCCGACGCGTGGATCAAAGGATCTGTGGTTTTCCCTCGAGGCTTTCCCTCGAGGCTTTCCCACAGGGCTGTCCCACGTGCCACCGTGCTGTGAGTCGATCCTCGGCGTGAAAGATGAGCCAGTGCAGGGCAAAGAGCTTCCTCTGGAATGGACTGAGACATCTGGGGGACTCTTGGAATGGTGGTACGACCATGGAGTTCCTCTCGCCTTTCCTGTTGAGATTGCCTCCTCTTGAGATGCGACGGGAACGCCGGGAATTCTTTCCCGTTGAAAGCAGGGAAAGGATCCCTCATCTCGAGCTCCGAGGGGGAAACGGGGCTCCTCTGGATGTGGGCGGGAACATCGTGCTTCCTCTCCAGTGGAGACGGGTATGGCGGTGAACTTCTGGAGTTGCAGCAAGGGTGTGAAAGACCCTTTCGAAGTTCCAGAGGTTAGGTGTCATTAGTCTCCAGACGCCTCATCGGAAATAGGCCTCATCTCGCCTGGAAGGGAGAACTTCCTGGATTTTCTCGAGTTGCGGCAGGTGTTCTCAAGTTACGACGGGGACCTCAGGGAACCGCCCTGGTGGCCTCAGGAGAGGCCAGTCCACATGCGAGTTGCTAGGTGGTCTCTCGGGATTCCTCTCCCGTCGATACCGGGGCCAAAAACCTTGTGTGGAGTCAGGGCCGGAACCGAGGATTCCTCTCAGGGGCTGACATGGATCTTTGGGTACTTGTGGAGTCTCCCCAGGGGAGTCAGGCCTCGTCTCGAGTGGGGGCATGCACGTGCGCTTTCCCTCCAGGCTGTAGCAGCAATGTCACGCTTCCCGTGGCGTGGATCAAAGGATCTGTGGTTTTCCCTCGAGGCTTTCCCTCGAGGCTTTCCCACATGGCTGTCCCACGTGCCACCGTGGTGTGAGTCGATCCTCGGCGTGAAAGATGAGCCAGTGCAGGGCAAAGAGGTTCCTCTGGAATGGACTGAGACATCTGGGGGACTCTTGGAATGGTGGTACGACCATGGAGTTCCTCTCGCCTTTCCTGTTGAGAGTGCCTCCTCTTGAGATGCGACGGGAACGCCGGGAATTCTTTCCCGTTGAAAGCAGGGAAAGAATCCCTCATCTCGAGCTCCGAGGGGGAAACGGGGCTCCTCTGGATGTGTCGGGACCATAGTGCTTCCTCTCGAGTGGAGACGGGTATGGCGGTGAACTTCTTGAGTTGCAGCAAGGGTGTGAAAGACCCTTTCGAAGTTCCACAGGTTAGGTGTCATTAGGCTCCAGACGCCTCATCGGAAATAGGCCTCATCTCGCCTGGAAGGGAGAACTTCCTGGATTTTCTCGAGTTGCGGCAGGTGTTCTCGAGTTACGACGGGGACCTCAGGGACCCGCCCTGGTGGCCTCAGGAGAGGCCAGTCCCCATGGAGGTGCTAGGGGGCCTCTCGGGATTCCTCTCCCGTCGATACCGGGGCCAAAAACCTTGTGTGGAGTCAGGGCCGGAACCGAGGATTCCTCTCAGGGGCTGACATGGATCTTTGGGTACTTCTGGAGTCTCCCCAGGGGAGTCAGGCCTCGTCTCGAGTGGGGGCATGCACGTTCGCTTTCCTTCCAGGCTGTAGCAGCAATGTCACGGTTCCCGTCGCGTGGATCAAAGGATCTGTGGTTTTCCCTCGAGGCTTTCCCTCGAGGCTTTCCCACAGGGCTGTCCCACGTGCCACCGTGGTGTGAGTCGATCCTCGGCGTGAAAGATGAGCCAGTGCAGGGCAAAGAGGTTCCTCTGGAATGGATTGAGACATCTGGGGGACTCTTGGAATGGTGGTACGACCACGGAGTTCCTCTCGCCTTTCCTGTTGAGAGTGCCTCCTCTTGAGATGCGACGGGAACGCCGGGAATTCTTTCCCGTTGAAAGCAGGGAAAGGATCCCTCATCTCGAGCTCCGAGGGGGAAACGGGGCTCCTCTGGATGTGGGCGGGAACATCGTGCTTCCTCTCCAGTGGAGACGGGTATGGCGGTGAACTTCTGGAGTTGCAGCAAGGGTGTGAAAGACCCTTTCGAAGTTCCAGAGGTTAGGTGTCATTAGTCTCCAGACGCCTCATCGGAAATAGGCCTCATCTCGCCTGGAAGGGAGAACTTCCTGGATTTTCTCGAGTTGCGGCAGGTGTTCTCTAGTTAAGACGGGGACCTCAGTGACCCTCCCTGGTGGTCTCAGGAACGGCCAGTCCCCATGCGAGTTGCTAGGGGGCCTCTCGGGATTCCTCTCCCGTCGATACCGGGGCCAAAAACCTTGTGTGGAGTCAGGGCCGGAACCGAGGATTCCTCTCAGGGGCTGACATGGATCTTTGGGTACTTCTGGAGTCTCCCCAGGGGAGTCAGGCCTCGTCTCGAGTGGGGGCATGCACGTGCGCTTTCCTTCCAGGCTTTAGCAGCAATGCCACGCTTCCCGTCGCGTGGATCAAAGGATCTGTGGTTTTCCCTCGAGGCTTTCCCTCGAGGCTTTTCCACAGGGCTGTCCCACGTGCCACCGTGGTGTGAGTCGATCCTCGGCGAGAAAGATGAGCCAATGCAGGGCAAAGA
Source organism: Capricornis sumatraensis (assembly GCF_032405125.1). Lineage (NCBI taxonomy): Eukaryota > Metazoa > Chordata > Mammalia > Artiodactyla > Bovidae > Capricornis > Capricornis sumatraensis. Next base: position 1,245,467 of record NW_027184621.1, on the reverse strand, counting down.
GGTTCCTCTGGAATGGACTGAGACATCTGGGGGACTCTAGGAATGGTGGTACGACCATGGAGTTCCTCTCGCCTTTCCTGTTGAGAGTGCCTCCTCTTGAGATGCGCCGGGAACGCCGGGAATTCTTTCCCGTTGAAAGCAGGGAAAGGATCCCTCATCTCGAGCTCCGAGGAGGAAACGGGGCTCCTCTGGATGTGGGCGGGACCATCGTGCTTCCTCTCGAGTGGAGACGGGTATGGCGGTGAACTTCTTGAGTTGCAGCAAGGGTGTGAAAGACCCTTTCGAAGTTCCAGAGGTTAGGTGTCATTAGTCTCCAGACGCCTCATCGGAAATAGGCCTCATCTCGCCTGGAAGGGAGAACTTCCTGGATTTTCTCGAGTTGCGGCAGGTGTTCTCGAGTTACGACGGGGACCTCAGGGACCCGCCCTGGTGGCCTCAGGAGAGGCCAGTCCCCATGCGAGGTGCTAGGGGTCCTCTCGGGATTCCTCTCCCGTCTATACCGGGGCCAAAAACCGTGTGTGGATTCAGGGCCGGAACCGAGGATTCTTCTCAGGGGCTGATATGAATCTTTGGGTACTTCTGGAGACTCCCCAGGGGAGTCAGGCCTCGTCTCGAGTGGGGACATGCACGTGCGCTTTCCTTCCAGGCTGTAGCAGCAATGTCATGCTTCCCGTCGCGTGGATCAAAGGATCTGTGGTTTTCCCTCGAGGCTTTCCCAAGGGCTGTGCCACGTGCCACCGTGGTGTGAGTCGATCCTCGGCGTGAAAGATGAGCCAGTGCAGGGCAAAGAGGTTCCTCTGGAATGGACTGAGACATCTGGGGGACTCTTGGAATGGTGGTACGACCATGGAGTTGCTCTCGCCTTTCCTGTTGAGTGTGCCTCCTCTTGAGATGCGACGGGAACACCGGGAATTCTTTCCCGTTGAAAGCAGGGAAAGGATCCCTCATTTCGAGCTCCGAGGAGGAAACGGGGCTCCTCTGGATGTGGGCGGGACCATCGTGCTTCCTCTCGAGTGGAGACGGGTATGGCGGTGAACTTCTTGAGTTGCAGCAAGGGTGTGAAAGACCCTTTCGAAGTTCCAGAGGTTAGGTGTCATTAGTCTCCAGACGCCTCATAGGAAATAGGCCTCATCTCGCCTGGAAGGGAGAACTTCCTGGATTTTCTCGAGTTGTGGCAGGTGTTCTCGAGTTACGACGGGGACCTCAGGGACCCGTCCTGGTGGCCTCAGGAGAGGCCAGTCCCCATGCGAGGTGCTACGGGGCCTCTCGGGATTCCTCTCCCGTCGATACCGGGGCCAAAATCCTTTTGTGGAGTCAGGGCCGGAACCGAGGATTCCTCTCAGGGGCTGACATGGATCTTTGGGTACTTCTGGAGTCTCCCCAGGGGAGTCAGGCCTCGTCTCGAGTGGGGGCATGCACGTGCGCTTTCCTTCCAGGCTGTAGCAGCAATGCCACGCTTCCCGTCGCGTGGATCAAAGGATCTGTGGTTTTCCCTCGAGGCTTTCCCTCGAGGCTTTCCCACAGGGCTGTCCCACGTGCCACCGTGGTGTGAGTCGATCCTCGGCGTGAAAGATGAGCCAGTGCAGGGCAAAGAGGTTCCTCTGGAATGGACTGAGACATCTGGGGGACTCTTGGAATGGTGGTACGACCGTGGAGTTCCTCTCGCCTCTCCTGTTGAGAGTGCCTCCTCTTGAGATGCGACGGGAACGCCGGGAATTCTTTCCCGTTGAAAGCAGGGAAAGGATCCCTCATCTCGAGCTACGAGGTGGAAACGGGGCTCCTCTGGATGTGGGCGGGACCATCGTGCTTCCTCTCAAGTGGAGACGGGTATGGCGGTGAACTTCTTGAGTTGCAGCAAGGGTGTGAAAGACCCTTTCGAAGTTCCAGAGGTTAGGTGTCATTAGTCTCCAGACGCCTCATCGGAAATAGGCCACATCTCGCCTGGAAAGGAGAACTTCCTGGATTTTCTCGAGTTGTGGCAGGTGTTCTCGAGTTACGACGGGGACCTCAGGGACTCGTCCTGGTGGCCTCAGGAGAGGCCAGTCCCCATGCGAGGTGCTACGGGGCCTCTCGGGATTCCTCTCCCGTCGAAACCGGGGCCAAAAACCTTGTGTGGAGTCAGGACCGGAACCGAGGATTCCTCTCAGGGGCTGACATGGATCTTTGGGTACTTCTGGAGTCTCCCCAGGGGAGTCAGGCCTCGTCTCGAGTGGGGGCATGCACGAGCGCTTTCCTTCCAGGCTGTAGCAGCAATGTCACGCTTCCCGTGGCATGGATCAAATGATCTGTGGTTTTCCCTCGAGGCTTTCCCTCGAGGCTTTCCCACAGGGCTGTCCCACGTGCCACCGTGGTGTGAGTCGATCCTCGGCGTGAACGATGAGCCAGTGCAGGGCAAAGAGCTTCCTCTGGAATGGACTGAGACATCTGAGGGACTCTTGGAATGGTGGTACGACCATGGAGTTCCTCTCGCCTTTCCTGTTGAGAGTGCCTCCTCTTGAGATGCGCCGGGAACGCCGGGAATTCTTTCCCGTTGAAAGCAGGGAAAGGATCCCTCATCTCGAGCTCCGAGGAGGAAACGGAGCTCCTCTGGATGTGGGCGGGACCATCGTGCTTCCTCTCGAGTGGAGACGGGTATGGCGGTGAACTTCTTGAGTTGCAGCAAGGGTGTGAAAGACCCTTTCGAAGTTCCAGAGGTTAGGTGTCATTAGTCTCCAGACGCCTCATCGGAAATAGGCCTCATCTCGCCTGGAAGGGAGAACTTCCTGGATTTTCTCGAGTTGCGGCAGGAGTTCTCAAGTTACGACGGGGACCTCAGGGACCCGCCCTGGTGGCCTCAGGAGAGGCCAGTCCCCAAGCGAGTTGCTACCGGGCCTCTCGGGATTCCTCTCCCGTCGATACCGGGGCCAAAAACCTTGTGTGGAATCAGGGCCGGAACCGAGGATTCCTCTCAAGGGCTGACATGGATCTTTGGGTACTTGTGTAGTCTCCCCAGTGGAGTCAGGCCTCGTCTCGAGTGGGGGCATGCACGTGCGCTTTCCTTCCAGGCTGTAGCAGCAATGTCACGCTTCCCGTCGCGTGGATCAAAGGATCTGTGGTTTTCACTCGAGGCTTTCCCTCGAGGCTTTCCCACAGGGCTGTCCAACGTGCCACCGTGGTGTGAGTCGATCCTCGGCGTGAAAGATGAGCCAGTGCAGGGCAAAGAGGTTCCTCTGGAATGGACTGAGACATCTGGGGGACTCTTGGAATGGTGGTACGACCATGGAGTTCCTCTCGCCTTTCCTGTTGAGTGTGCCTCCTCTTGAGATGCGACGGGAACGCCGGGAATTCTTTCCCATTGAAAGCAGGGAAAGGATCCCTCATCTCGAGCTACGAGGGGAAAACGGGGCTCCTCTGGATGTGGGCGGGACCATCGTGCTTCCTCTCGAGTGGAGACGGGTATGGCGGTGATCTTCTTGAGTTGCAGCAAGGGTGTGAAAGACCCTTTCGAAGTTCCAGAGGTTAGGTGTCATTAGTCTCCAGACGCCTCATCGGAAATAGACCTCATCTCGCCTGGAAGGGAGAACTTCCTGGATTTTCTCGAGTTGCGGCAGGTGTTCTCAAGTTACGACGGGGACCTCAGGGACCCGCCCTGGTGGAATCAGGAGAGGCCACTCCCCATGTGATTTGCTAGGGGGCCTCTCGGGATTCCTCTCCCGTCGATACCGGGGCCAAAATCCTTGTGTGGAGTCAGGGCCGGAACCGAGGATTCCTCTCAGGGGCTGACATGGATCTTTGGGTACTTCTGGAGTCTCCCCAGGGGAGTCAGGCCTCGTCTCGAGTGGGGGCATGCACGTGCGCTTTCCTTCCAGGCTGTAGCAGCAATGCCATGCTTCCCGTGGCGTGGATCAAAGGATCTGTGGTTTTCCCTCGAGGCTTTCCCTTGAGGCTTTCCCACAGGGCTGTCCCACGTGCCACCGTGGTGTGAGTCGATCCTCGGCGTGAAAGATGTGCCAGTGCAGGGCAAATAGGTTCCTCTGGAATGGACTGAGACATCTGTGGGATATTGGAATGGTGGTAGGACCATGGAGTTTCTCTCGCCTTGCCTGTTGAGAGTGCCTCCTCTTGAGATGCGACAGGAAAGCCGGGAATTCTTTCCCGTTGAAAGCAGGGAAACGATCCCTCATCTCGAGCTCCGAGGAGGATACGGGGCTCCTCTGGATGTGGGCGGGACCATCGTGCTTCCTCTCGAGTGGAGACGGGTATGGCGGTGAACTTCTTGAGTTGCAGCAAGGGTGTGAAAGACCCTTTCGAAGTTCCAGAGGTTAGGTGTCATTAGTCTCCAGACGCCTCATCGGAAATAGGCCTCATCTCGCCTGGAAGGGAGAACTTCCTGGATTTTCTCGAGTTGCGGCAGGTGCTCTCGAGTTACAACGGGGACCTCAAGGACCCGCCCTGGTGGCCTCAGGAGAGGCCAGTCCCCATGCGAGTTGCTAGGGGGCCTCTCGGGATTCCTCTCCCGTCGATACCGGGGCCAAAAACCTTGTGTGGAGTCAGGGCCGGAACCGAGGATTCCTCGCAGGGGCTGACATGTATCTTTGGGTACTTGTGGAGTCTCCCCAGGGGAGTCAGGCCTCGTCTCGAGTGGGGGCATGCACGTGCGCTTTCCTTCCAGGCTGTAGCAGCAAGTCACGCTTCCCGTCGCGTGGATCAAAGGATCTGTGGTTTTCCCTCGAGGCTTTCCCTCGAGGCTTTCCCACAGGGCTGTCCCACGTGCCACCGTGGTGTGAGTCGATCCTCGGCGTGAAAGATGAGCGAGTGCAGGGCAAAGAGGTTCCTCTGGAATGGACTGAGACATCTGGGGGACTCTTGGTATGGTGGTACGACCATGGAGTTCCTGTCGCCTTTCCTGTTGAGAGTGCCTCCTCTTGAGATGCGACGGGAACGCCGGGAATTCTTTCCCGTTGAAAGCAGGGAAAGGATCCCTCATCTCGAGCTACGAGGGGGAAACGGGGCTCCTCTGGATGTGGGCGGGACCATCGTGCTTCCTCTCGAGTGGAGACGGGTATGGCGGTGAACTTCTTGAGTTGCAGCAAGGGTGTGAAAGACCCTTTCGTAGTTCCAGAGGTTAGGTGTCATTAGTCTCCAGACGCCTCATCGGAAATAGGCCTCATCTCGCCTGGAAGGGAGAACTTCCTGGATTTTCTCGAGTTGCGGCAGGTGTTCTCGAGTTACGACGGGGACCTCAGGGACCCGCCCTGGTGGCCTCAGGAGAGGCCAGTCCCCATGCGAGGTGCTAGGGGGCCTCTCGGGATTCCTCTCCCGTCGATACCGGGGCCAAAAACCTTGTGTGGATTCAGGGCCGGAACCGAGGATTCTTCTCAGGGGCTGATATGAATCTTTGGGTACTTCTGGAGACTCCCCAGGGGAGTCAGGCCTCGTCTCGAGTGGGGACATGCACGTGCGCTTTCCTTCCAGGCTGTAGCAGCAATGTCACGCTTCCCGTCGCGTGGATCAAAGGATCTGTGGTTTTCCCTCGAGGCTTTCCCAAGGGCTGTGCCACGTGCCATCGTGGTGTGAATCGATCCTCGGCGTGAAAGATGAGCCAGTGCAGGGCAAAGAGGTTCCTCTGGAATGGACTGAGACATTTGGGGGACTCTTGGAATCGTGGTACGACCATGGAGTTCCTCTCGCCTTTCCTGTTGAGAGTGCCTCCTCTTGACATGCGACGGAAACGACGGGAATTCTTTCCCGTTGAAAGCAGGGAAACGATCCCTCATCTCGAGCTTCGAGGGGGAAACGGGGCTCCTCTGGATGTGGGCGGGACCATCGTGCTTCCTCTCGAGTGGAGACGGGTATGGCGGTGAACTTCTTGAGTTGCAGCAAGGGTGTGAATGACCCTTTCGAAGTTCCAGAGGTTAGGTGTCATTAGTCTCCAGACGCCTCATCGGAAATAGGCCTCATCTCGCCTGGAAGGGAGAACTTCCTGGATTTTCTCGAGTTGCGGCAGGTGTTCTCGAGTTACGACGGGGACCTCAGGGACCCGCCCTGGTGGCCTCAGGAGAGGCCAGTCCCCATGCGAGGTGCTACGGGGCCTCTCAGGATTCCTCTCCCGTCGATACCGGGGCCAAAATCCTTGTGTGGAGTCACGGCCGGAACCGAGGATTCCTCTCAGGGGCTGACATGGATCTTTGGGTACTTCTGGAGTCTCCCCAGGGGAGTCAGGCCTCGTCTCGAGTGGGGGCATGCACGTGCGCTTTCCTTCCAGGCTGTAGCAGCAATGCCACGCTTCCCGTCGCGTGGATCAAAGGATCTGTGGTTTTCCCTCGAGGCTTTCCCTCGAGGCTTTCCCACAGGGCTGTCCCACGTGCCACCGTGGTGTGAGTCGATCCTCGGCGTGAAAGATGAGCCAGTGCAGGGCAAAGAGGTTCCTCTGGAATGGACTGAGACATCTGGGGGACTCTTGGTATGGTGGTACGACCATGGAGTTGCTCTCGCCTTTCCTGTTGAGTGTGCCTCCTCTTGAGATGCGACGGGAACACCGGGAATTTTTTCCCGTTGAAAGCAGGGAAAGGATCCCTCATCTCGAGCTACGAGGGGAAACGGGGCTCCTCTGGATGTGGGCGGGACCATCGTGCTTCCTCTCGAGTGGAGACGGGTATGGCGGTGAACTTCTTGAGTTGCAGCAAGGGTGTGAAAGACCCTTTCAAAGTTCAAAAGGTTAGGTGTCATTAGTCTCCAGACGCCTCATCGGAAATAGACCTCATCTCGCCTGGAAGGGAGAACTTCCTGGATTTTCTCGAGTTGCGGCAGGTGTTCTCAAGTTACGACGGGGACCTCAGGAACCCGCCCTGGTGGAATCAGGACAGGCCAGTCCCCATGCGAGTTGCTAGGGGGCCTCTCGGGATTCCTCTCCCGTCGACACCGGGGCCAAAAACCTTGTGTGGAGTCAGGGCCGGAACCGAGGATTCCTTTCAGGGGCTGACATGGATCTTTGGGTACTTCTGGAGTCTCCCCAGGGGAGTCAGGCCTCGTCTCGAGTGGGGTCATGCACGTGCGCTTTCCTTCCAGGCTGTAGCAGCAATGCCATTCTTCCCGTGGCGTGGATCAAAGGATCTGTGGTTTTCCCTCGAGGCTTTCCCTCGAGGCTTTCCCACAGGGCTGTCCCATGTGCCACCGTGGTGTGAGTCGATATTCGGCGTGAAAGATGTGCCAGTGCAGGGCAAAGAGGTTCCTCTGGAATGGACTGAGACATCTGGGGGACTCTTGGAATGGTGGTACGACCATGGAGTTCCTCTCGCCTTTCCTGTTGAGAGTGCCTCCTCTTGAGATGCGCCGGGAACGCCGGGAATTCTTTCCCGTTGAAAGCAGGGAAAGGATCCCTCATCTCGAGCTCCGAGGAGGAAACGGGGCTCCTCTGGATGTGGGCGGGACCATCGTGCTTCCTCTCGAGTGGAGACGGGTATGGCGGTGAACTTCTTGAGTTGCAGCAAGGGTGTGAAAGACCCTTTCGAAGTTCCAGAGGTTAGGTGTCATTAGTCTCCAGACGCCTCATCGGAAATAGGCCTCATCTCGCCTGGAAGGGAGAACTTCCTGGATTTTCTCGAGTTGCGGCAGGTGTTCTCAAGTTACGACGGGGACCTCAGGAACCCGCCCTGGTGGAATCAGGAGAGGCCAGTCCCCATGCGATTTGCTAGGGGGCCTCTCGGGATTCCTCTCCCGTCGATACCGGGGCCAAAAACCTTGTGTGGAGTCAGGGCCGGAACCGAGGATTCCTCTCAGGGGCTGACATGGATCTTTGGGTACTTCTGGAGTCTCCCCAGGGGAGTCAGGCCTCGTCTCGAGTGGGGGCATGCACGTGCGCTTTCCTTCCAGGATGTAGCAGCAATGCCATTCTTCCCGTGGCGTGGATCAAAGGATCTGTGGTTTTCCCTCGAGGCTTTCCCTCGAGGCTTTCCCACAGGGCTGTCCCACGTGCCACCGTGGTATGAGTCGATCTTCGGCGTGAAAGATGTGCCAGTGCAGGGCAAAGAGGTTCCTCTGGAATGGACTGAGACATCTGGGGGACACTTGGAATGGTGGTACGACCATGGAGTTCCTCTCGCCTTTCCTGTTGAGAGTGCCTCCTCTTGAGATGCGACGGGAACGCCGGGAATTCTTTCCCGTTGAAAGCAGGGAAAGGATCCCTCATCTCGAGCTCCGAGGGGGAAACGGGGCTCCTCTGGATGTGGGCGGGACCATCGTGCTTCCTCTCGAGTGGAGACGGGTATGGCGGTGAACTTCTTGAGTTGCAGCAAGGGTGTGAAAGACCCTTTCGAAGTTCCAGAGGTTAGGTGTCATTAGTCTCCAGACGCCTCATCGGAAATAGGCCTCATCTCGCCTGGAAGGGAGAACTTCCTGGATTTTCTCGAGTTGCGGCAGGTGTTCTCGAGTTACGACGGGGACCTCAGGGACCCGTCCTGGTGGCCTCAGGAGAGGCCAGTCCCCATGCGAGGTGCTACGGGGCCTCTCGGGATTCCTCTCCCGTCGATACCGGGGCCAAAATCCTTTTGTGGAGTCAGGGCCGGAACCGAGGATTCCTCTCAGGGGCTGACATGGATCTTTGGGTACTTCTGGAGTCTCCCCAGGGGAGTCAGGCCTCGTCTCGAGTGGGGGCATGCACGTGCGCTTTCCTTCCAGGCTGTAGCAGCAATGCCACGCTTCCCGTCGCGTGGATCAAAGGATCTGTGGTTTTCCCTCGAGGCTTTCCCTCGAGGCTTTCCCACAGGGCTGTCCCACGTGCCACCGTGGTGTGAGTCGATCCTCGGCGTGAAAGATGAGCCAGTGCAGGGCAAAGAGGTTCCTCTGGAATGGACTGAGACATCTGGGGGACTCTTGGAATGGTGGTACGACCATGGAGTTGCTCTCGCCTTTCCTGTTGAGTGTGCCTCCTCTTGAGATGCGACGGGAACGCCGGGAAATCTTTCCCGTTGAAAGCAGGGAAAGGATCCCTCATTTCGAGCTCCGAGGAGGAAACGGGGCTCCTCTGGATGTGGGCGGGACCATCGTGCTTCCTCTCGAGTGGAGACGGGTATGGCGGTGAACTTCTTGAGTTGCAGCAAGGGTGTGAAAGACCCTTTCGAAGTTCCAGAGGTTAGGTGTCATTAGTCTCCAGACGCCTCATCGGAAATAGGCCTCATCTCGCCTGGAAGGGAGAACTTCCTGAATTTTCTCGAGTTGCGGCAGGAGTTCTCGAGTTACGACGGGGACCTCAGGGACCCGGCCTGGTGGCCTCAGGAGAGGCCAGTCCCCAAGCGAGTTGCTAGGGGGCCTCTCAGGATTCCTCTCCCGTCGATACCGGGGCCAGAAACCTTGTGTGGAATCAGGGACGGAACCGAGGATTCCTCTCAAGTGCTGACATGGATCTTTGGGTACTTGTGTAGTCTCCCCAGGGGAGTCAGGCCTCGTCTCGAGTGGGGGCATGCACGTGCGCTTTCCTTCCATGCTGTAGCAGCAATGCCACGCTTCCCGTCGCGTGGATCAAAGGATCTGTGGTTTTCCCTCGAGGCTTTCCCTCGAGGCTTTCCCACAGGGCTGTCCCACGTGCCACCGTGGTGTGAGTCGATCCTCGGCGTGAAAGATGAGCCAGTGCAGGGCAAAGAGGTTCCTCTGGAATGGACTGAGACATCTGGGGGACTCTTGGAATGGTGGTACGACCATGGAGTTCCTCTCGCCTCTCCTGTTGAGAGTGCCTCCTCTTGAGATGCGCCGGGAACGCCGGGAATTCTTTCCCGTTGAAAGCAGGGAAAGGATCCCTCATCTCGAGCTCCGAGGAGGAAACGGGGCTCCTCTGGATGTGGGCGGGACCATCGTGCTTCCTCTCGAGTGGAGACGGGTATGGCGGTGAACTTCTTGAGTTGCAGCAAGGGTATGAAAGACCCTTTCGAAGTTCCAGAGGTTAGGTGTCATTAGTCTCCAGACGCCTCATCGGAAATAGGCCACATCTCGCCTGGAAAGGAGAACTTCCTGGATTTTCTCGAGTTGTGGCAGGTGTTCTCGAGTTACGACGGGGACCTCAGGGACTCGTCCTGGTGGCCTCAGGAGAGGCCAGTCCCCATGGGAGGTGCTAGGGGGCCTCTCGGGATTCCTCTCCCGTCGATACCGGGGCCAAAAACCTTGTGTGGAGTCAGGACCGGAACCGAGGATTCCTCTCAGGGGCTGACATGGATCTTTGGGTACTTCTGGAGTCTCCCCAGGGGAGTCAGGCCTCGTCTCGAGTGGGGGCATGCACGAGCGCTTTCCTTCCAGGCAGTAGCAGCAATGTCACGCTTCCCGTGGCGTGAATCAAATGATCTGTGGTTTTCCCTCGAGGCTTTCCCTCGAGGCTTTCCCACAGGGCTGTCCCACGTGCCACCGTGGTGTGAGTCGATCCTCGGCGTGAAAGATGAGCCAGTGCAGGGCAAAGAGCTTCCTCTGGAATGGACTGAGACATCTGAGGGACTCTTGGAATGGTGGTACGACCATGGAGTTCCTCTCGCCTTTCCTGTTGAGAGTGCCTCCTCTTGAGATGCGACGGGAACGCCGGGAATTCTTTCCCGTTGAAAGCAGGGAAAGGATCCCTCATCTCGAGCTCCGAGGAGGAAACGGGGCTCCTCTGGATGTGGGCGGGACCATTGTGCTTCCTCTCGAGTGGAGACGGGTATGGCGGTGAACTTCTTGAGTTGCAGCAAGGGTGTGAAAGACCCTTTCGAAGTTCCAGAGGTTAGGTGTCATTAGTCTCCAGACGCCTCATCGGAAATAGGCCTCATCTCGCCTGGAAGGGAGAACTTCCTGGATTTTCTCGAGTTGCGGCAGGAGTTCTCGAGTTACAACGGGGACCTCAGGGACCCGCCCTGGTGGCCTCAGGAGAGGCCAGTCCCCAAGCGAGTTGCTACGGGGCCTCTCGGGATTCCTCTCCCGTCGATACCGGGGCCAAAAACCTTGTGTGGAATCAGGGCCCGAACCGAGGATTCCTCTCAAGGGCTGACATGGATCTTTGGGTACTTGTGTAGTCTCCCCAGTAGAGTCAGGCCTCGTCTCGAGTGGGGGCATGCACGTGCGCTTTCCTTCCAGGCTGTAGCAGCAATGTCACGCTTCCCGTCGCGTGGATCAAAGGATCTGTGGTTTTCACTCGAGGCTTTCCCTCGAGGCTTTCCCACAGGGCTGTCCCACGTGCCACCGTGGTGTGAGTCGATCCTCGGCGTGAAAGATGAGCCAGTGCAGGGCAAAGAGGTTCCTCTGGAATGGACTGAGACATCTGGGGGACTCTTGGAATGGTGGTACGACCATGGAGTTCCTCTCGCCTTTCCTGTTGAGTGTGCCTCCTCTTGAGATGCGACGGGAACGCCGGGAATTCTTTCCCGTTGAAAGCAGGGAAAGGATCCCTCATCGCGAGCTACGAGGGGGAAACGGGGCTCCTCTGGATGTGGGCGGGACCATCGTGCTTCCTCTCGAGTGGAGACGGGTATGGCGGTGAACTTCTTGAGTTGCAGCAAGGGTGTGAAAGACCCTTTCGAAGTTCCAGAGGTTAGGTGTCATTAGTCTCCAGACGCCTCATCGGAAATAGACCTCATCTCGCCTGGAAGGGAGAACTTCCTGGATTTTCTCGAGTTGCGGCAGGTGTTGTCAAGTTACGACGGGGACCTCAGGGACCCGCCCTGGTGGAATCAGGAGAGGCCACTCCCCATGTGATTTGCTAGGGGGCCTCTCGCGATTCCTCTCCCGTCGATACCGGGGCCAAAATCCTTGTGTGGAGTCAGGGCCGGAACCGAGGATTCCTCTCAGGGGCTGACATGGATCTTTGGGTACTTCTGGAGTCTCCCCAGGGGAGTCAGGCCTCGTCTCGAGTGGGGGCATGCACGTGCGCTTTCCTTCCAGGCGGTAGCAGCAATGTCACGCTCCCCATCGCGTGGATCAAAGGATCTGTGGTTTTCCCTCGAGGCTTTCCCTCGAGGCTTTCCCACAGGGCTGTCCCACGTGCCACCGTGGTGTGAGTCGATCCTCGGCGTGAAAGATGAGCCAGTGCAGGGCAAAGAGGTTCCTCTGGAATGGACTGAGACATCTGGGGGACTCTTGGAATGGTGGTACGACCATGGAGTTCCTCTCGCCTTTCCTGTTGAGAGTGCCTCCTCTTGAGATGCGATGGGAACGATGGGAATTCTTTCCCGTTGAAAGCAGGGAAAGGATCCCTCATCTTGAGCTCCGAGGGTGAAACGGGGCTCCTCTGGATGTGGGCGGGACCATCGTGCTTCCTCTCGAGTGGAGACGGGTATGGCGGTGAACTTCTTGAGTTGCAGCAAGGGTGTGAAAGACCGTTTCGAAGTTCCAGAGGTAAGGTGTCATTAGTCTCCAGACGCCTCATCGGAAATAGGCCTCATCTCGCCTGGAAGGGAGAACATCCTGGATTTTCTCGAGTTGCGGCAGGTGTTCTCGAGTTACGAAGGGGAGCTCAGGGACAGGCCTGGTGGCCTCAGGAGAGGCCAGTCCCCATGTGAGGTACTAGGGGGCCTCTCGGGATTCCTCTCCCGTCGATACCAGGGCCAAAAACCTTGTGTGGAGTCAGGGCCAGAACCGAGGATTCCTCTCAGGGGCTGACATGGATCTTTGGGTACTTCTGGAGTCTCCCCAGGGGAGTCAGGCCTCGTCTCGAGTGGGGGCATGCACGTGCGCTTTCCTTCCAGGCTGTAGCAGCAATGTCACGCTTCCCGTGGTGTGGATCAAAGGATCTGTGGTTTTCCCTCGAGGCTTTCCCTCGAGGCTTTCCCACAGGGCTGTCCCACGTGCCACCGTGGTGTGAGTCGATCCTCGGCGTGAAAGATGAGCCAGTGCAGGGCAAAGAGGTTCCTCTGGAATGGACTGAGACATCTGGGGGACTCTTGGAATGGTGGTACGACCATGGAGTTCCTCTCGCCTTTCCTGTTGAGAGTGCCTCCTCTTGAGATGCGACGGGAACGCCGGGAATTCTTTCCCGTTGAAAGCAGGGAAAGGATCCCTCATCTCGAGCTCCGAGGGGGAAACGGGGCTCCTCTGGATGTGGGCGGGACCATCGTGCTTCCCCTCGAGTGGAGACGGGTATGGCGGTGAACTTCTTGAGTTGCAGCAAGGGTGTGAAAGACCCTTTCGAAGTTCCAGAGGTTAGGTGTCATTAGTCTCCAGACGCCTCATCGGAAATAGGCCTCATCTCGCCTGGAAGGGAGAACTTCCTGGATTTTCTCGAGTTGCGGCAGGTGTTCTCGAGTTACGACGGGGACCTCAGGGACCCGCCCTGGTGGCCTCAGGAGAGGCCAGTCCCCATGTGAGTTGATAGGGGGCCTCTCGGGATTCCTCTCCCGTCGATACCGGGGCCAAAAACCTTGTGTGGAGTCAGGGCCGGAACCGAGGATTCCTCTCAGGGGCTGACATGGATCTTTGGGTACTTGTGGAGTCTCCCCAGGGGAGTCAGGCCTCGTCACTAGTGGGGGCATGCACGTGCGCTTTCCTTCCAGGCTGTAGCAGCAATGTCACGCTTCCCGTGGCTGGATCAAAGGATCTGTGGTTTTCCCTCGAGGCTTTCCCTCGAGGCTTTCCCACAGGGCTGTTCCACGTGCCACCATGGTGTGAGTCGATCCTCGGCGTGAAAGATGAGCCAGTGCAGGGCAAAGAGTTTCCTCTGGAATGGACTGAGACATCTGGGGGACTCTTGGAATGGTGGTACGACCATGGAGTCCCTCTCGCCTTTCCTGTTGAGAGTGCCTCCTCTTGAGATGCGACGGGAACGCCGGGAATTCTTTCCCGTTGAAAGCAGGGAAAGGATCCCTCATCTCGAGCTCCGAGGGGGAAACGGGGCTCCTCTGGATGTGGGCCGGACCGTCGTGCTTCCTCTCGAGTGGAGACGGGTATGGCGGTGAACTTCTTGAGTTGAGGCAAGGGTGTGAAAGACCCTTTCGAAGTTCCAGAGGTTAGGAGTCATTAGTCTCCAGACGCCTCATCGGAAATAGGCCTCATCTCGCCTGGAAGGGAGAACTTCCTGGATTTTCTCGAGTTTCGGCAGGTGTTCTCGAGTTACGACGGGGACCTCAGGGACCCGCCCTAGTGGCCTCAGGAGAGGCCAGTCCCCATGCGAGGTGCTAGGGGGCCTCTGGGGATTCCTCTCCCGTCGATACCAGGGCCAAAAACCTTGTGTGGAGTCAGGGCTGGAACCGAGGATTCCTCTCAGGGGCTGACACGGATCTTTGGGTACTTCTGGAGTCTCCCCAGGGGAGTCAGCCCTCGTCTCGAGTGGGGGCATGCACGTGCGCTTTCCTTCCAGGCTGTAGCAGCAATGTCACGCTTCCCGTCGCGTGGATCAAAGGATCTGTGGTTTTCCCTCGAGGCTTTCCCTCGAGGCTTTCCCACAGGGCTGTCCCACGTGCCACCGTGGTGTGAGTCGATCCTCGGCGTGAAAGATGAGCCAGTGCAGGGCAAAGAGGTTCCTCTGGAATGGACTGAGACATCTGGGGGACTCTTGGAATGGTGGTACGACCATGGAGTTCCTCTCGCCTTTCCTGTTGAGAGTGCCTCCTCTTGAGATGCGATGGGAACGCCGGGAATTCTTTCCCGTTGAAAGCAGGGAAAGGATCCCTCATCTTGAGCTCCGAGGGGGAAACGGGGCTCCTCTGGATGTGGGCGGGACCATCGTGTTCCTCTCGAGTGGAGACGGGTATGGCGGTGAACTTCTTGAGTTGCAGCAAGGGTGTGAAAGACCCTTTCGAAGTTCCAGAGGTTAGGTGTCATTAGTCTCCAGACGCCTCATCGGAAATAGGCCTCATCTCGCCTGGAAGGGAGAACTTCCTGGATTTTCTCGAGTTGCGGCAGGTGTTCTCGAGTTACGACGGGGAGCTCAGGGACCCGCCCTGGTGGCCTCAGGAGAGGCCAGTCCCCATGCGAGGTACTAGAGGGCCTCTCGGGATTCCTCTCCCGTCGATGCCAGGGCCAAAAACCTTGTGTGGAGTCAGGGCCAGAACCGAGGATTCCTCTCAGGGGCTGACATGGATCCTTGGGTACTTCTGGAGTCTGCCCAGGGGAGTCAGTCCTCGTCTCGAGTGGGGGCATGCACGTGCGCTTTCCTTCCAGTCTGTAGCAGCAATGTCACGATTCCCGTCGCTTGGATCAAAGGATCTGTGGTTTTCCCTCGAGGCTTTCCCTCGAGGCTTTCCCACAGGGCTGTCTCACGTGACACCGAGGTGTGAGTCGATCCTCGGCATGAAAGATGAGCCAGTGCAGGGCAAAGAGGTTCCTCTGGAATGGAACTAGACATCTGGGGGACTCTTGGAATGGTGATACGAACATGGAGTTCCTCTCGCCTTTCCTGTTGAGAGTGCCTCCTCTTGAGATGCGACGGGAACGCCGGGAAATCTTTCCCGTTGAAAGCAGGGAAAGGATCCCTCATCTCGAGCTCCGAGGGGGAAACGGGGCTCCTCTGGATTTGGGCGGGACCATCGTGCTTCCTCTCGAGTGGAGACGGGTATGGCGGTGAACTTCTTGAGTTGCAGCAAGGGTGTGAAAGACCCTTTCGAAGTTCCAGAGGTTAGGTGTCATTAGTCTCCAGACACCTCATCGGAAATAGGCCTCATCTCGCCTGGAAGGGAGAACTTCCTGGATTTTCTCGAGTTGGGGCAGGTGTTCTCGAGTTACGACTGGGACCTCAGGGACCCGCCCTGGTGGCCTCAGGAGAGGCCAGTCCCCATGCGAGGTGCTAGGGGTCCTCTCGGGATTCCTCTCCCGTCGATACCTGGGCCAAAAACCTTGTGTGCAGTCAGGGCCGGAACCGAGGATTCCTCTCAGGGGCTGACATGGATCTTTGGGTACTTCTGGAGTCTCCCCAGGGGAGTCAGGCCTCGTCTCGAGTGGGGGCATGCACGTGCGCTTTCCTTCCAGGCTGTAGCAGCAATGTCACGCTTCCCGTCGCGTGGATCAAAGGATCTGTGGTTTTCCCTCGAGGCTTTCCCTCGAGGCTTTCCCACAGGGCTGTCCCACGTGCCACCGTGGTGTGAGTCGATCCTCGGCGTGAAAGATGAGCCAGTGCAGGGCAAAGAGGTTCCTCTGGAATGGACTGAGACATCTGGGGGACTGTTGGAATGGTGGTACGACCATGGAGTTCCTCTCGCCTTTCCTGTTGAGAGTGCCTCCTCTTGAGATGCGACGGGAACGCCGGGAATTCTTTCCCGTTGAAAGCAGGGAAAGGATCCCTCATCTCGAGCTCCGAGGGGGAAACGGGGCTCCTCTGGATGTGGGCGGGACCATCGTGCTTCCTCTCGAGTGGAGACGGGAATGGCGGTGAACTTCTTGAGTTGCAGCAAGGGTGTGAAAGACCCTTTCGAAGTTCCAGAGGTTAGGTGTCATTAGTCTCCAGACGCCTCATCGGAAATAGGCCTCATCTCGCCTTTAAGGGAGAACTTCCTGGATTTTCTCGAGTTGCGGCAGGTGTTCTCGAGTTACGACGGGGACCTCAGGGACCCGCCCTGGTGGCCTCAGGAGAGTCCAGTCCCCATGCGAGTTGCTAGGGGGCCTCTCGGGATTCCTCTCCCGTCGATACCGGGGCCACAAACCTTGTGTGCAGTCAGGGCCGGAACCGAGGATTCCTCTCAGGGGCTGACATGGATCTTTGGGTACTTCTGGAGTCTCCCCAGGGGTGTCAGGCCTCGTCTCGAGTGGGGGCATCCACGTGGGCTTTCCTTCCAGGCTGTAGCAGCAATGCCACGCTTCCCGTCGCATGGATCAAATGATCTGTGGTTTTCCCTCGAGGCTTTCCCTCGAGGCTTTCCCACAGGGCTGTCCCACGTGCCACCGTGGTGTGAGTCGATCTTCGGCGTGAAAGATGAGCCAGTGCAGGGTAAAGAGGTTCCTCTGGAATGGACTGAGACATCTGGGGGACTCTTGGAATGGTGGTACAACCATGGAGTTCCTCTCGCCTTTCCTGTTGAGAGTGCCTCCTCTTGAGATGCGACGGGAACGCCGGGAATTCTTTCCCGTTGAAAGCAGGGAAAGGATCCCTCATCTCGAGCTCCGAGGGGGAAACGGGGCTCCTCTGGATGTGGGCGGGACCATCGTGCTTCCTCTCGAGTGGAGACGGGTATGGCGGTGAACTTCTTGAGTTGCAGCAAGGGTGTGAAAGACCCTTTCGAAGTTCCAGAGGTTAGGTGTCATTAGTCTCCAGATGCCTCATCGGAAATAGGCCTCATCTCGCCTGGAAGGGAGAACTTCCTGGATTTTCTCGAGTTGCGGCAGGTGTTCTCGAGTTACGACGGGGACCTCAGGGACCCGCCCTGGTGGCCTCAGGAGAGGCCAGTCCCCATGCGAGTTGCTAGGTGGCCTCTCGGGATTCCTCTCCCGTCGATACCGGGGCCAAAAACCTTGTGTGGAGTCAGGGCCGGAACCGAGGATTACTCTCAGGGGCTGACATGGATCTTTGGGTACTTCTGGAGTCTGCCCAGGGGAGTCAGGCCTCGTCTCGAGTGGGGGCATGCACGTGCGCTTTCCTTCCAGTCTGTAGCAGCAATGTCACGATTCCCGTCGCTTGGATCAAAGGATCTGTGGTTTTCCCTCGAGGCTTTCCCTCGAGGCTTTCCCACAGGGCTGTCTCACGTGCCACCGTGGTGTGAGTCGATCCTCGGCATGAAAGATGAGCCAGTGCAGGGCAAAGAGGTTCCTCTGGAATGGACTGAGACATCTGGGGGACTCTTGGAATGGTGATACGAACATGGAGTTCTTCTCGCCTTTCCTGTTGAGAGTGCCTCCTCTTGAGATGCGACGGGAACGCCGGGAAATCTTTCCCGTTGAAAGCAGGGAAAGGATCCCTCATCTCGAGCTCCGAGGGGGAAACGGGGCTCCTCTGGATTTGGGCGGGAGCATCGTGCTTCCTCTCGAGTGGAGACGGGTATGGCGGTGAACTTCTTGAGTTGCAGCAAGGGTGTGAAAGACCCTTTCGAAGTTCCAGAGGTTAGGTGTCATTAGTCTCCAGACACCTCATCGGAAATAGGCCTCATCTCGCCTGGAAGGGAGAACTTCCTGGATTTTCTCGAGTTGGGGCAGGTGTTCTCGAGTTACGACTGGGACCTCAGGGACCCGCCCTGGTGGCCTCAGGAGAGGCCAGTCCCCATTTGAGTTGCTAGGGGGCCTCTCGGGATTCCTCTTCCGTCGATACCGGGGCCAAAAACCTTGTGTGGAGTCAGGGCCGGAACCGAGGATTCCTCTCAGGGGCTGACATGGATCTTTGGGTACTTCTGGAGTCTCCCCAGGGGAGTCAGGCCTCGTCTCGAGTGGGGGCATGCACGTGCGCTTTCCTTCCATGCTGTAGCAGCAATGTCACGCTTCCCGTCGCGTGGATCAAAGGATCTGTGGTTTTCCCTCGAGGCTTTCCCTCGAGGCTTTCCCACAGGGCTGTCCCACGTGCCACCGTGGTGTGAGTCGATCCTCGGCGTGAAAGATGAGCCAGTGCAGGGCAAAGAGGTTCCTCTGGAATGGACTGAGACATCTGGGGGACTGTTGGAATGGTGGTACGACCATGGAGTTCCTCTCGCCTTTCCTGTTGAGAGTGCCTCCTCTTGAGATGCGACGGGAACGCCGGGAATTCTTTCCCGTTGAAAGCAGGGAAAGGATCCCTCATCTCGAGCTCCGAGGGGGAAACGGGGCTCCTCTGGATGTGGGCGGGACCATCGTGCTTCCTCTCGAGTGGAGACGGGAATGGCGGTGAACTTCTTGAGTTGCAGCAAGGGTGTGAACGACCCTTTCGAAGTTGCAGAGGTTAGGTGTCATTAGTCTCCAGACGCCTCATCGGAAATAGGCCTCATCTCGCCTTTAAGGGAGAACTTCCTGGATTTTCTCGAGTTGCGGCAGGTGTTCTCGAGTTACGACGGGGACCTCAGGGACCCGCCCTGGTGGCCTCAGGAGAGGCCAGTCCCCATGCGAGTTGCTAGGGGGCCTCTCGGGATTCCTCTCCCGTCGATACCGGGGCCACAAACCTTGTGTGCAGTCAGGGCCGGAACCGAGGATTCCTCTCAGGGGCTGACATGGATCTTTGGGTACTTCTGGAGTCTCCCCAGGGGTGTCAGGCCTCGTCTCGAGTGGGGGCATCCACGTGGGCTTTCCTTCCAGGCTGTAGCAGCAATGCCACGCTTCCCGTCGCTTGGATCAAATGATCTGTGGTTTTCCCTCGAGGCTTTCCCTCGAGGCTTTCCCACAGGGCTGTCCCATGTGCCACCGTGGTGTGAGTCGATCTTCGGCGTGAAAGATGAGCCAGTGCAGGGTAAAGAGGTTCCTCTGGAATGGACTGAGACATCTGGGGGACTCTTGGAATGGTGGTACAACCATGGAGTTCCTCTCGCCTTTCCTGTTGAGAGTGCCTCCTCTTGAGATGCGACGGGAACGCCGGGAATTCTTTCCCGTTGAAAGCAGGGAAAGGATCCCTCATCTCGAGCTCCGAGGGGGAAACGGGGCTCCTCTGGATGTGGGCGGGACCATCGTGCTTCCTCTCGAGTGGAGACGGGTATGGCGGTGAACTTCTTGAGTTGCAGCAAGGGTGTGAAAGACCCTTTCGAAGTTCCAGAGGTTAGGTGTCATTAGTCTCCAGACACCTCATCGGAAATAGGCCTCATCTCGCCTGGAAGGGAGAACTTCCTGGATTTTCTCGAGTTGGGGCAGGTGTTCTCGAGTTACGACTGGGACCTCAGGGACCCGCCCTGGTGGCCTCAGGAGAGTCCAGTCCCCATGCGAGTTGCTAGGGGGCCTCTCGGGATTCCTCTCCCGTCGATACCGGGGCCACAAACCTTGTGTGCAGTCAGGGCCGGAACCGAGGATTCCTCTCAGGGGCTGACATGGATCTTTGGGTACTTCTGGAGTCTCCCCAGGGGAGTCAGGCCTCGTCTCGAGTGGGGGCATGCACGTGCGCTTTCCTTCCAGGCTGTAGCAGCAATGTCACGATTCCCGTCGCTTGGATCAAAGGATCTGTGGTTTTCCCTCGAGGCTTTCCCTCGAGGCTTTCCCACAGGGCTGTCCCACGTGCCACCGTGGTGTGAGTCGATCTTCGGCGTGAAAGATGAGCCAGTGCAGGGTAAAGAGGTTCCTCTGGAATGGACTGAGACATCTGGGGGACTCTTAAAATGGTGATACGAACATGGAGTTCCTCTCGCCTTTCCTGTTGAGAGTGCCTCCTCTTGAGATGCGACGGGAACGCCGGGAAATCTTTCCCGTTGAAAGCAGGGAAAGGATCCCTCATCTCGAGCTCCGAGGGGGAAACGGGGCTCCTCTGGATTTGGGCGGGAGCATCGTGCTTCCTCTCGAGTGGAGACGGGTATGGCGGTGAACTTCTTGAGTTGCAGCAAGGGTGTGAAAGACCCTTTCGAAGTTCCAGAGGTTAGGTGTCATTAGTCTCCAGACACCTCATCGGAAATAGGCCTCATCTCGCCTGGAAGGGAGAACTTCCTGGATTTTCTCGAGTTGGGGCAGGTGTTCTCGAGTTACGACTGGGACCTCAGGGACCCGCCCTGGTGGCCTCAGGAGAGGCCAGTCCCCATTTGAGTTGCTAGGGGGCCTCTCGGGATTCCTCTTCCGTCGATACCGGGGCCAAAAACCTTGTGTGGAGTAAGGGCCGGAACCGAGGATTCCTCTCAGGGGCTGACATGGATCTTTGGGTACTTCTGGAGTCTCCCCAGGGGAGTCAGGCCTCGTCTCGAGTGGGGGCATGCACGTGCGCTTTCCTTCCAGGCTGTAGCAGCAATGTCACGCTTCCCGTCGCGTGGATCTAAGGATCTGTGGTTATCCCTCGAGGCTTTCCCTCGAGGCTTTCCCACAGGGCTGTCCCACGTGCCACCGTGGTGTGAGTCGATCCTCGGCGTGAAAGATGAGCCAGTGCAGGGCAAAGAGGTTCCTCTGGAATGGACTGAGATATCTGGGGGACTCTTGGAATGGTGGTACGACCATGGAGTTCCTCTCGCCTTTCCTGTTGAAAGTGACTCCTCTTGAGATGCGACGGGAACGCCGAAATTCTTTCCCGCTGAAAGCAGGGAAAGGATCCCTCATCTCGAGCTCCGAGGGGGAAACGGGGCTCCTCTGGATGTGGGCGTGACCATCGTGCTTCCTCTCGAGTGGAGACGGGTATGGCGGTGAACTTCTTGAGTTACAGCAAGGGTGTGAAAAACCCTTTCGAAGTTCCAGAGGTTAGGTGTCATTAGTCTCCAGACACCTCATCGGAAATAGGCCTCATCTCGCCTGGAAGGGAGAACTTCCTGGATTTTCTCAAGTTGCGGCAGGTGTTCTCGAGTTACGACTGGGACCTCAGGGAACCGCCCTGGTGGCCTCAGGAGAGGCCAGTCCCCATTTGAGTTGCTGGGGGCCTCTCGGGATTCCTCTCCCGTCGATACCGGGACCAAAAACCTTGTGTGGAGTCAGGGCCGGAACCGAGGATTCCTCTCAGGGGCTGACATGGATCTTTGGGTACTTCTGGAGTCTCCCCAGGGGAGTCAGGCCTCGTCTCGAGTGGGGGCATGCACGTGCGCTTTCCTTCCAGGCTGTAGCAGCAATGTCACGCTTCCCGTCGCGTGGATCAAAGGATCTGTGGTTATCCCTCGAGGCTTTCCCTCGAGGCTTTCCCACAGGGCTGTCCCACGTGCCACCGTGGTGTGAGTCGATCCTCGGCGTGAAAGATGAGCCAGTGCAGGGCAAAGAGGTTCCTCTGGAATGGACTGAGACATCTGGGGGACTCTTGGAATGGTGGTACGACCATGGAGTTCCTCTCGCCTTTCCTGTTGAAAGTGACTCCTCTTGAGATGCGACGGGAACGCCGGGAATACTTTCCCATTGAAAGCAGGGAAAGGATCCCTCATCTCGAGCTCCGAGGGGGAAACGGGGCTCCTCTGGATGTGGGCGGGACCATCGTTCTCCCTCTCTAGTGGAGACGGGTATGGCGGTGAACTTCTTGAGTTGCAGCAAGGGTGTGAAAGACCCTTTTGAAGTTCCAGAGGTTATGTGTCATTAGTCTCCAGACGCCTCATCGGAAATAGGCCTCATCTCGCCTGGAAGGGAGAACTTCCTGGATTTTCTCGAGTTGGGGCAGGTGTTCTCGAGTTTCGACGGGGACCTCAGGGACCCGCATTGGTGGCCTCAGCAGAGGCCAGTCCCCATGCGAGTTGCTAGGGGGCCTCTCGGGATTCCTCTCCCGTCGATACCGGGGCCAAAAACCTTGTGTGGAGTCAGGGCCAGAACCGAGGATTCCTCTCAGGGGCTGACATGGATTCTTGCGTACTTCTGGAGTCTCCCCAGGGGAGTCAGGCCTCGTCTCGAGTGGGGGCATGCACGTGCACTTTCCTTCCAGGCTGTAGCAGCAATGTCACGCTTCCCGTCGCGTGGATCAAAGGATCTGTGGTTTTCCCTCGAGGCTTTCCCTCGAGGCTTTCCCACAGGGCTGTCCCACGTGCCACCGTGGTGTGATTCGATCCTCGGCATGAAAGATGCGCCAGTGCAGGGCAAAGAGGTTCCTCTGGAATGGACTGAGACATCTGGGGGCCTCTTGGAATGGTGGTACGACCATGGAGTTCCTCTCGCCTTTCCTGTTGAGAGTGCCTCCTCTTGAGATGCGACGGGAACGCCGGGAATTCTTTCCCGTTGAAAGCAGGGAAAGGATCCCTCATCTCGAGCTCCGAGGGGGAAACGGGGCTCCTCTGGATGTGGGCGGGACCATCGTGCTTCCTCTCGAGTGGAGACGGGTATGGCGGTGAACTTCTTGAGTTGCAGCAAGGGTGTGAAAGGCCCTTTCGAAGTTCCAGAGGTTAGGTGTCATTAGACTCCAGACACCTCATCGGAAATAGGCCTCATCTCGCCTGGAAGGGAGAACTTCCTGGATTTTCTCGAGTTGCGGCAGGTGTTCTCGAGTTACGACGGGGACCTCAGGGACCCGCCCTGGTGGCCTCAGGAGACGCCAGTCCCCATGCGAGGTGCTAGGGGGCCTCTCGGGATTCCTCTCCCGTCGATACCGGGGCCAAAAACCTTGCGTGGAGTCAGGGCCGGAACCGAGGATTCCTCTCAGGGGCTGACATGGATCTTTGGGTACTTCTGGAGTATCCCCAGGGGAGTCAGGCCTCGTCTCGAGTGGGGGCATACACGTGCACTTTCCTTCCAGGCTGTAGCACCAATGTCACGCTTCCCGTCGCGTGGATCAAAGGATCTGTGGTTTTCCCTCGAGGCTTTCCCACAGGGCTGTCCCACGTGCCACCGTGGTGTGAGTGGATACTCGGCGTGAAAGATGAGCCAGTGCAGGGCAAAGAGGTTCCTCTGGAATGGACTGAGACATCTGGGGGACTCTTGGAATGGTGGTACGACCATGGAGTTCCTCTCGCCTTTCCTGTTGAGAGTTCCTCCTCTTGAGATGCTACAGGAACGCCGGGAATACTTTCCCGTTGAAAGCAGGGAAAGGATCCCTCATTTCGAGCTACGAGGGGGAAACGGGGCTCCTCTGGATGTGGGCGGGACCATCGTGCTTCCTCTCGAGTGGAGACGGGTATGGCGGTGAACTTCTTGAGTTGCAGCAAGGGTGTGAAAGACCCTTTCGAAGTTCCAGAAGTTAGGTGTCATTAGTCTCCAGACGCCTCATCGGAAATAGGCCTCATCTCGCCTGGAAGGGAGAACTTCCTGGATTTTCTCGAGTTGCGGCAGGTGTTCTCGAGTTACGACGGGGACCTCAGGGACCCGCCCTGGTGGCCTCAGGAGAGGCCAGTCCCCATGCGAGTTGCTAGGGGGCCTCTCGGGATTCCTCTCCCGTCGACACCGGGGCCAAAAACCTTGTGTGGAGTCAGGTCCCGAACCGAAGATTCCTCTCAGGGGCTGACATGGATCTTTGGGTACTTCTGGAGTCTCCCCAGGGGAGTCAGGCCTCGTCTCGAGTGGGGGCATGCAGGTGCGCTATCCTTCCAGGCTGTAGCAGCAATGTCACGCTTCCCGTGGCGTGGATCAAAGGATCTGTGGTTTTCCCTCGAGGCTTTCCCTCGAGGCTTTCCCACAGGGCTGTCCCACGTGCCACCGTGTTGTGAGTCGATCCTCGGCGTGAAAGATGAGCCAGTGCAGGGCAAAGAGGTTCCTCTGGAATGGACTGAGACATCTGGGGGACTCTTGGAATGGTGGTACGACCATGGAGTTCCTCTCGCCTTTCCTGTTGAGAGTGCCTCCTCTTGAGATGCGACGGGAACGCCGGAATTCTTTCCCGTTGAAAGCAGGGAAAGGATCCCTCATCTCGAGCTCCGAGGGGCAAACGGGGCTCCTCTGGATGTGGGCGGGACCATCGTGCTTCCTCTCGAGTGGAGACGGGTATGGCGTTGAACTTCTTGAGTTGCAGCAAGGGTGTGAAAGACCCTTTCGAAGTTCCAGAGGTTAGGTGTCATTAGTCTCCAGACGCCTCATCGGAAATAGGCCTCATCTCGCCTGGAAGGGAGAACTTCCTGGATTTTCTCGAGTTGCGGCAGGTGTTCTCGAGTTACGACGGGGACCTCAGGGACCCGCCCTTGTGGCCTCAGGAGAGGCCAGTCCTCATGCGAGTTGCTAGGGGGCCTCTCGGGATTCCTCTCCCGTCGATATCAGGGCCAAAAACCTTGTGTGGAGTCAGGGCCGGAACCGGGGATTCCACTCAGGGGCTGACATGGATCCTTGCGTACTTCTGGAATCTCCCCAGGGGAGTCAGACCTCGTCTCCAGTGGGGGCATGCACGTGCGCTTTCCTTCCAGGCTGTAGCAGCAATGTCACGCTTCCCGTCGCGTGGAACAAAGGATCTGTGGTTTTCCCTCGAGGCTTTCCCTCGAGGCTTTCCCACAGGGCTGTCCCACGTGCCACCGTGGTGTGAGTCGACCCTCGGCGTGAAAGATGAGCCAGTGCAGGGCAAAGAGGTTCCTCTGGAATGGACTGAGACATCTGGGGGACTCTTGGAATGGTGGTACGACCATGGAGTTCCTCTCGCCTTTCCTGTTGAGAGTGCCTCCTCTTGAGATGCGCCGGGAACGCCGGGAATTCTTTCCCGTTGAAAGCAGGGAAAGGTTCCCTCATCTCGAGCTCCGAGGGGGAAACGGGGCTCCTCTGGATGTGGGCGGGACCATCGTGCTTCCTCTCGAGTGGAGACGGGTATGGCGGTGAACTTCATGAGTTGCAGCAAGGGTGTGAAAGACCCTTTCGAAGTTCCAGAGGTTAGGGGTCATTAGTCTCCAGACGCCTCATCGGAAATAGGCCTCATCTCGCCTGGAAGGGAGAACTTCCTGGATTTTCTCGAGTTGCGGCAGGTGTTCTCGAGTTACGACGGGGACCTCAGGGACCCGCCCTGGTGGCCTCAGGAGAGGCCAGTCCCCATGCGAGTTGCTAGGGGGCCTCTCGGGATTCCTCTCCCCTCGATACCGGGGCCAAAAACCTTGTGTGGAGTCAGGGCCGGAACCGGGGATTCCACTCATGGGCTGACATGTATCTTTGGGTACTTCTGGAGTCTCCCCAGGGGAGTCAGGCCTCGTCTCGAGTGGGGCATGCACGTGCACTTTCCTTCCAGGCTGTAGCAGCAATGTCACGCTTCCCGTCGCGTGGATCAAAGGATCTGTGGTTTTCCCTCGAGGCTTTCCCTCGAGGCTTTCCCACAGGGCTGTCCCACGTGCCACCGTGGTGTGAGTCGATCCTCGGCGTGAAAGATGAGCCAGTGCAGGGCAAAGAGGTTCCTCTGGAATGGACTGAGACATCTGGGGGACTCTTGGAATGGTGGTACGACCATGGAGTTCCTCTCGCCTTTCCTGTTGAAAGTGACTCCTCTTGAGATGCGACGGGAACGCCGAAATTCTTTCCCGCTGAAAGCAGGGAAAGGATCCCTCATCTCGAGCTCCGAGGGGGAAACGGGGCTCCTCTGGATGTGGGCGTGACCATCGTGCTTCCTCTCGAGTGGAGACGGGTATGGCGGTGAACTTCTTGAGTTACAGCAAGGGTGTGAAAAACCCTTTCGAAGTTCCAGAGGTTAGGTGTCATTAGTCTCCAGACACCTCATCGGAAATAGGCCTCATCTCGCCTGGAAGGGAGAACTTCCTGGATTTTCTCAAGTTGCGGCAGGTGTTCTCGAGTTACGACTGGGACCTCAGGGAACCGCCCTGGTGGCCTCAGGAGAGGCCAGTCCCCATTTGAGTTGCTGGGGGCCTCTCGGGATTCCTCTCCCGTCGATACCGGGACCAAAAACCTTGTGTGGAGTCAGGGCCGGAACCGAGGATTCCTCTCAGGGGCTGACATGGATCTTTGGGTACTTCTGGAGTCTCCCCAGGGGAGTCAGGCCTCGTCTCGAGTGGGGGCATGCACGTGCGCTTTCCTTCCAGGCTGTAGCAGCAATGTCACGCTTCCCGTCGCGTGGATCAAAGGATCTGTGGTTATCCCTCGAGGCTTTCCCTCGAGGCTTTCCCACAGGGCTGTCCCACGTGCCACCGTGGTGTGAGTCGATCCTCGGCGTGAAAGATGAGCCAGTGCAGGGCAAAGAGGTTCCTCTGGAATGGACTGAGACATCTGGGGGACTCTTGGAATGGTGGTACGACCATGGAGTTCCTCTCGCCTTTCCTGTTGAAAGTGACTCCTCTTGAGATGCGACGGGAACGCCGGGAATACTTTCCCATTGAAAGCAGGGAAAGGATCCCTCATCTCGAGCTCCGAGGGGGAAACGGGGCTCCTCTGGATGTGGGCGGGACCATCGTTCTCCCTCTCTAGTGGAGACGGGTATGGCGGTGAACTTCTTGAGTTGCAGCAAGGGTGTGAAAGACCCTTTTGAAGTTCCAGAGGTTATGTGTCATTAGTCTCCAGACGCCTCATCGGAAATAGGCCTCATCTCGCCTGGAAGGGAGAACTTCCTGGATTTTCTCGAGTTGGGGCAGGTGTTCTCGAGTTTCGACGGGGACCTCAGGGACCCGCATTGGTGGCCTCAGCAGAGGCCAGTCCCCATGCGAGTTGCTAGGGGGCCTCTCGGGATTCCTCTCCCGTCGATACCGGGGCCAAAAACCTTGTGTGGAGTCAGGGCCAGAACCGAGGATTCCTCTCAGGGGCTGACATGGATTCTTGCGTACTTCTGGAGTCTCCCCAGGGGAGTCAGGCCTCGTCTCGAGTGGGGGCATGCACGTGCACTTTCCTTCCAGGCTGTAGCAGCAATGTCACGCTTCCCGTCGCGTGGATCAAAGGATCTGTGGTTTTCCCTCGAGGCTTTCCCTCGAGGCTTTCCCACAGGGCTGTCCCACGTGCCACCGTGGTGTGATTCGATCCTCGGCATGAAAGATGCGCCAGTGCAGGGCAAAGAGGTTCCTCTGGAATGGACTGAGACATCTGGGGGCCTCTTGGAATGGTGGTACGACCATGGAGTTCCTCTCGCCTTTCCTGTTGAGAGTGCCTCCTCTTGAGATGCGACGGGAACGCCGGGAATTCTTTCCCGTTGAAAGCAGGGAAAGGATCCCTCATCTCGAGCTCCGAGGGGGAAACGGGGCTCCTCTGGATGTGGGCGGGACCATCGTGCTTCCTCTCGAGTGGAGACGGGTATGGCGGTGAACTTCTTGAGTTGCAGCAAGGGTGTGAAAGGCCCTTTCGAAGTTCCAGAGGTTAGGTGTCATTAGACTCCAGACACCTCATCGGAAATAGGCCTCATCTCGCCTGGAAGGGAGAACTTCCTGGATTTTCTCGAGTTGCGGCAGGTGTTCTCGAGTTACGACGGGGACCTCAGGGACCCGCCCTGGTGGCCTCAGGAGACGCCAGTCCCCATGCGAGGTGCTAGGGGGCCTCTCGGGATTCCTCTCCCGTCGATACCGGGGCCAAAAACCTTGCGTGGAGTCAGGGCCGGAACCGAGGATTCCTCTCAGGGGCTGACATGGATCTTTGGGTACTTCTGGAGTATCCCCAGGGGAGTCAGGCCTCGTCTCGAGTGGGGGCATACACGTGCACTTTCCTTCCAGGCTGTAGCACCAATGTCACGCTTCCCGTCGCGTGGATCAAAGGATCTGTGGTTTTCCCTCGAGGCTTTCCCACAGGGCTGTCCCACGTGCCACCGTGGTGTGAGTGGATACTCGGCGTGAAAGATGAGCCAGTGCAGGGCAAAGAGGTTCCTCTGGAATGGACTGAGACATCTGGGGGACTGTTGGAATGGTGGTACGACCATGGAGTTCCTCTCGCCTTTCCTGTTGAGAGTGCCTCCTCTTGAGATGCGACGGGAACGCCGGGAATTCTTTCCCGTTGAAAGCAGGGAAAGGATCCCTCATTTCGAGCTACGAGGGGGAAACGGGGCTCCTCTGGATGTGGGCGGGACCATCGTGCTTCCTCTCGAGTGGAGACGGGTATGGCGGTGAACTTCTTGAGTTGCAGCAAGGGTGTGAAAGACCCTTTCGAAGTTCCAGAAGTTAGGTGTCATTAGTCTCCAGACGCCTCATCGGAAATAGGCCTCATCTCGCCTGGAAGGGAGAACTTCCTGGATTTTCTCGAGTTGCGGCAGGTGTTCTCGAGTTACGACGGGGACCTCAGGGACCCGCCCTGGTGGCCTCAGGAGAGGCCAGTCCCCATGCGAGTTGCTAGGGGGCCTCTCGGGATTCCTCTCCCGTCGACACCGGGGCCAAAAACCTTGTGTGGAGTCAGGTCCCGAACCGAAGATTCCTCTCAGGGGCTGACATGGATCTTTGGGTACTTCTGGAGTCTCCCCAGGGGAGTCAGGCCTCGTCTCGAGTGGGGGCATGCAGGTGCGCTATCCTTCCAGGCTGTAGCAGCAATGTCACGCTTCCCGTGGCGTGGATCAAAGGATCTGTGGTTTTCCCTCGAGGCTTTCCCTCGAGGCTTTCCCACAGGGCTGTCCCACGTGCCACCGTGTTGTGAGTCGATCCTCGGCGTGAAAGATGAGCCAGTGCAGGGCAAAGAGGTTCCTCTGGAATGGACTGAGACATCTGGGGGACTCTTGGAATGGTGGTACGACCATGGAGTTCCTCTCGCCTTTCCTGTTGAGAGTGCCTCCTCTTGAGATGCGACGGGAACGCCGGAATTCTTTCCCGTTGAAAGCAGGGAAAGGATCCCTCATCTCGAGCTCCGAGGGGCAAACGGGGCTCCTCTGGATGTGGGCGGGACCATCGTGCTTCCTCTCGAGTGGAGACGGGTATGGCGTTGAACTTCTTGAGTTGCAGCAAGGGTGTGAAAGACCCTTTCGAAGTTCCAGAGGTTAGGTGTCATTAGTCTCCAGACGCCTCATCGGAAATAGGCCTCATCTCGCCTGGAAGGGAGAACTTCCTGGATTTTCTCGAGTTGCGGCAGGTGTTCTCGAGTTACGACGGGGACCTCAGGGACCCGCCCTTGTGGCCTCAGGAGAGGCCAGTCCTCATGCGAGTTGCTAGGGGGCCTCTCGGGATTCCTCTCCCGTCGATATCAGGGCCAAAAACCTTGTGTGGAGTCAGGGCCGGAACCGGGGATTCCACTCAGGGGCTGACATGGATCCTTGCGTACTTCTGGAATCTCCCCAGGGGAGTCAG
The DNA here is from genome assembly GCF_032405125.1 of Capricornis sumatraensis. Classification (NCBI taxonomy): domain Eukaryota; kingdom Metazoa; phylum Chordata; class Mammalia; order Artiodactyla; family Bovidae; genus Capricornis; species Capricornis sumatraensis. Next base: position 1,215,987 of record NW_027184621.1, on the reverse strand, counting down.
ACCTCGTCTCCAGTGGGGGCATGCACGTGCGCTTTCCTTCCAGGCTGTAGCAGCAATGTCACGCTTCCCGTCGCGTGGAACAAAGGATCTGTGGTTTTCCCTCGAGGCTTTCCCTCGAGGCTTTCCCACAGGGCTGTCCCACGTGCCACCGTGGTGTGAGTCGACCCTCGGCGTGAAAGATGAGCCAGTGCAGGGCAAAGAGGTTCCTCTGGAATGGACTGAGACATCTGGGGGACTCTTGGAATGGTGGTACGACCATGGAGTTCCTCTCGCCTTTCCTGTTGAGAGTGCCTCCTCTTGAGATGCGCCGGGAACGCCGGGAATTCTTTCCCGTTGAAAGCAGGGAAAGGTTCCCTCATCTCGAGCTCCGAGGGGGAAACGGGGCTCCTCTGGATGTGGGCGGGACCATCGTGCTTCCTCTCGAGTGGAGACGGGTATGGCGGTGAACTTCATGAGTTGCAGCAAGGGTGTGAAAGACCCTTTCGAAGTTCCAGAGGTTAGGGGTCATTAGTCTCCAGACGCCTCATCGGAAATAGGCCTCATCTCGCCTGGAAGGGAGAACTTCCTGGATTTTCTCGAGTTGCGGCAGGTGTTCTCGAGTTACGACGTGGACCTCAGGGACCCGCCCTGGTGGCCTCAGGAGAGGCCAGTCCCCATGCGAGTTGCTAGGGGGCCTCTCGGGATTCCTCTCCCCTCGATACCGGGGCCAAAAACCTTGTGTGGAGTCAGGGCCGGAACCGGGGATTCCACTCATGGGCTGACATGTATCTTTGGGTACTTCTGGAGTCTCCCCAGGGGAGTCAGGCCTCGTCTCGAGTGGGGCATGCACGTGCACTTTCCTTCCAGGCTGTAGCAGCAATGTCACGCTTCCCGTCGCGTGGATCAAAGGATCTGTGGTTTTCCCTCGAGGCTTTCCCTCGAGGCTTTCCCACAGGGCTGTCCCACGTGCCACCGTGGTGTGAGTCGATCCTCGGCGTGAAAGATGAGCCAGTGCAGGGCAAAGAGGTTCCTCTGGAATGGACTGAGACATCTGGGGGACTCTTGGAATGGTGGTACGACCATGGAGTTCCTCTCGCCTTTCCTGTTGAGAGTGCCTCCTCTTGAGATGCGACGGGAACGCCGGGAATTCTTTCCCGTTGAAAGCAGGGAAAGGATCCCTCATCTCGAGCTACGAGGGGGAAACGGGGCTCCTCTGGATGTGGGCGGGACCATCGTGCTTCCTCTCGAGTGGAGACGGGTATGGCGGTGAACTTCTTGAGTTGCAGCAAGGGTGTGAAAGACCCTTTCGAAGTTCCAGAGGTTAGGTGTCATTAGTCTCCAGACACCTCATCGGAAATAGGCCTCATCTCGCCTGGAAGGGAGAACTTCCTGGATTTTCTCGAGTTGCGGCAGGTGTTCTCGAGTTACGACGGGTACCTCAGGGACCCGCCCTGGTGGCGTCAGGAGAGGCCACTCCCCATTTGAGTTGCTAGGGGGCCTCTCGGGATTCCTCTCCCGTCGATACCGGGGCCAAAAACCTTGTGTGGAGTCAGGGCCGGAACCGAGGATTCCTCTCAGGGGCTGACATGGATCTTTGGGTACTTCTGGAGTCTCCCCAGGGGAGTCAGGCCTCGTCTCGAGTGGGGGCATGCACGTGCGCTTTCCTTCCAGGCTGTAGCAGCAATGTCACGCTTCCCGTCGCGTGGAACAAAGGATCTGTGGTCTTCCCTATAGGCTTTCCCACAGGGCTGTCCCACGTGTCACCGTGGTGTGAGTCGATCCTCGGAGTGAAAGATGAGCCAGTGCAGGGCAAAGAGGTTCCTCTGGAATGGACTGAGACATCTGGGGTCTCTTGGAATGGTGGTAAGACCATGGAGTTCCTCTCGCCTTTCCTCTTGAGAGTGCCTCCTCTTGAGATGCGACGGGAAACGCCGGGAATTCTTTCCCGTTGAAAGCAGGGAAAGGATCCCTCATCTCGAGCTCCAAGGTGGAAACGGGGCTCCTCTGGATGTGGGCGGGACCATCGTGCTTCCTCTCGAGTGGAGACGGGTATGGCGGTGAACTTCTTGAGCTGCAGCAAGGGTGTGAATGACCCTTTCGAAGTTCCAGAGGTTAGGTGTCATTAGTCTCCAGACACCTCATCGGAAATAGGCCTAATCTCGCCTGGAAGGGAGAACTTCCTGGATTTTCTCGAGTTGCGGCAGGTGTTCTCGAGTTACGATGGGGACCTCAGGGACCCGCCCTGGTGGCCTCAGGAGAGGCCAGTCCCCATGCGAGGTGCTAGGGGTCCTCTCGGGATTCCTCTCCCGTCGATACCTGGGCCAAAAACCTTGTGTGCAGTCAGGGCCGGAACCGAGGATTCCTCTCAGGGGCTGACATGGATCTTTGGGTACTTCTGGAGTCTCCCCAGGGGAGTCAGGCCTCGTCTCGAGTTGGGGCATGCACGTGCGCTTTCCTTCCATGCTGTAGCAGCAATGTCACGCTTCCCGTCGCGTGGATCAAAGGATCTGTGGTTTTCCCTCGAGGCTTTCCCTCGAGGCTTTCCCACAGGGCTGTCCCACGTGCCACCGTGGTGTGAGTCGATCCTCGGCGTGAAAGATGAGCCAGTGCAGGGCAAAGAGGTTCCTCTGGAATGGACTGAGACATCTGGGGGACTGTTGGAATGGTGGTACGACCATGGAGTTCCTCTCGCCTTTCCTGTTGAGAGTGCCTCCTCTTGAGATGCGACGGGAACGCCGGGAATTCTTTCCCGTTGAAAGCAGGGAAAGGATCCCTCATCTCGAGCTCCGAGGGGGAAACGGGGCTCCTCTGGATGTGGGCGGGACCATCGTGCTTCCTCTCGAGTGGAGACGGGAATGGCGGTGAACTTCTTGAGTTGCAGCAAGGGTGTGAAAGACCCTTTCGAAGTTGCAGAGGTTAGGTGTCATTAGTCTCCAGACGCCTCATCGGAAATAGGCCTCATCTCGCCTTTAAGGGAGAACTTCCTGGATTTTCTCGAGTTGCGGCAGGTGTTCTCGAGTTACGACGGGGACCTCAGGGACCCGCCCTGGTGGCCTCAGGAGAGTCCAGTCCCCATGCGAGTTGCTAGGGGGCCTCTCGGGATTCCTCTCCCGTCGATACCGGGGCCACAAACCTTGTGTGCAGTCAGGGCCGGAACCGAGGATTCCTCTCAGGGGCTGACATGGATCTTTGGGTAGTTCTGGAGTCTCCCCAGGGGTGTCAGGCCTCGTCTCGAGTGGGGGCATCCACGTGGGCTTTCCTTCCAGGCTGTAGCAGCAATGCCACGCTTCCCGTCGCTTGGATCAAATGATCTGTGGTTTTCCCTCGAGGCTTTCCCTCGAGGCTTTCCCACAGGGCTGTCCCACGTGCCACCGTGGTGTGAGTCGATCTTCGGCGTGAAAGATGAGCCAGTGCAGGGTAAAGAGGTTCCTCTGGAATGGACTGAGACATCTGGGGGACTCTTGGAATGGTGGTACAACCATGGAGTTCCTCTCGCCTTTCCTGTTGAGAGTGCCTCCTCTTGAGATGCGACGGGAACGCCGGGAATTCTTTCCCGTTGAAAGCAGGGAAAGGATCCCTCATTTCGAGCTCCGAGGGGGAAACGGGGCTCCTCTGGATGTGGGCGGGACCATCGTGCTTCCTCTCGAGTGGAGACGGGTATGGCGGTGAACTTCTTGAGTTGCAGCAAGGGTGTGAAAGACCCTTTCGAAGTTCCAGAGGTTAGGTGTCATTAGTCTCCAGACACCTCATCGGAAATAGGCCTCATCTCGCCTGGAAGGGAGAACTTCCTGGATTTTCTCGAGTTGGGGCAGGTGTTCACGAGTTACGACTGGGACCTCAGGGACCCGCCCTGGTGGCCTCAGGAGAGTCCAGTCCCCATGCGAGTTGCTAGGGGGCCTCTCGGGATTCCTCTCCCGTCGATACCGGGGCCACAAACCTTGTGTGCAGTCAGGGCCGGAACCGAGGATTCCTCTCAGGGGCTGACATGGATCTTTGGGTACTTCTGGAGTCTCCCCAGGGGAGTCAGGCCTCGTCTCGAGTGGGGGCATGCACGTGCGCTTTCCTTCCAGGCTGTAGCAGCAATGTCACGATTCCCGTCGCTTGGATCAAAGGATCTGTGGTTTTCCCTCGAGGCTTTCCCTCGAGGCTTTCCCACAGGGCTGTCCCACGTGCCACCGTGGTGTGAGTCGATCTTCGGCGTGAAAGATGAGCCAGTGCAGGGTAAAGAGGTTCCTCTGGAATGGACTGAGACATCTGGGGGACTCTTAAAATGGTGATACGAACATGGAGTTCCTCTCGCCTTTCCTGTTGAGAGTGCCTCCTCTTGAGATGCGACGGGAACGCCGGGAAATCTTTCCCGTTGAAAGCAGGGAAAGGATCCCTCATCTCGAGCTCCGAGGGGGAAACGGGGCTCCTCTGGATTTGGGCGGGAGCATCGTGCTTCCTCTCGAGTGGAGACGGGTATGGCGGTGAACTTCTTGAGTTGCAGCAAGGGTGTGAAAGACCCTTTCGAAGTTCCAGAGGTTAGGTGTCATTAGTCTCCAGACACCTCATCGGAAATAGGCCTCATCTCGCCTGGAAGGGAGAACTTCCTGGATTTTCTCGAGTTGGGGCAGGTGTTCTCGAGTTACGACTGGGACCTCAGGGACCCGCCCTGGTGGCCTCAGGAGAGGCCAGTCCCCATTTGAGTTGCTAGGGGGCCTCTCGGGATTCCTCTTCCGTCGATACCGGGGCCAAAAACCTTGTGTGGAGTCAGGGCCGGAACCGAGGATTCCTCTCAGGGGCTGACATGGATCTTTGGGTACTTCTGGAGTCTCCCCAGGGGAGTCAGGCCTCGTCTCGAGTGGGGGCATGCACGTGCGCTTTCCTTCCAGGCTGTAGCAGCAATGTCACGCTTCCCGTCGCGTGGATCTAAGGATCTGTGGTTATCCCTCGAGGCTTTCCCTCGAGGCTTTCCCACAGGGCTGTCCCACGTGCCACCGTGGTGTGAGTCGATCCTCGGCGTGAAAGATGAGCCAGTGCAGGGCAAAGAGGTTCCTCTGGAATGGACTGAGATATCTGGGGGACTCTTGGAATGGTGGTACGACCATGGAGTTCCTCTCGCCTTTCCTGTTGAAAGTGACTCCTCTTGAGATGCGACGGGAACGCCGAAATTCTTTCCCGCTGAAAGCAGGGAAAGGATCCCTCATCTCGAGCTCCGAGGGGGAAACGGGGCTCCTCTGGATGTGGGCGTGACCATCGTGCTTCCTCTCGAGTGGAGACGGGTATGGCGGTGAACTTCTTGAGTTACAGCAAGGGTGTGAAAAACCCTTTCGAAGTTCCAGAGGTTAGGTGTCATTAGTCTCCAGACACCTCATCGGAAATAGGCCTCATCTCGCCTGGAAGGGAGAACTTCCTGGATTTTCTCAAGTTGCGGCAGGTGTTCTCGAGTTACGACTGGGACCTCAGGGAACCGCCCTGGTGGCCTCAGGAGAGGCCAGTCCCCATTTGAGTTGCTGGGGGCCTCTCGGGATTCCTCTCCCGTCGATACCGGGACCAAAAACCTTGTGTGGAGTCACGGCCGGAACCGAGGATTCCTCTCAGGGGCTGACATGGATCTTTGGGTACTTCTGGAGTCTCCCCAGGGGAGTCAGGCCTCGTCTCGAGTGGGGGCATGCACGTGCGCTTTCCTTCCAGGCTGTAGCAGCAATGTCACGCTTCCCGTCGCGTGGATCAAAGGATCTGTGGTTATCCCTCGAGGCTTTCCCTCGAGGCTTTCCCACAGGGCTGTCCCACGTGCCACCGTGGTGTGAGTCGATCCTCGGCGTGAAAGATGAGCCAGTGCAGGGCAAAGAGGTTCCTCTGGAATGGACTGAGACATCTGGGGGACTCTTGGAATGGTGGTACGACCATGGAGTTCCTCTCGCCTTTCCTGTTAAAAGTGACTCCTCTTGAGATGCGACGGGAACGCCGGGAATACTTTCCCATTGAAAGCAGGGAAAGGATCCCTCATCTCGAGCTCCGAGGGGGAAACGGGGCTCCTCTGGATGTGGGCGGGACCATCGTGCTCCCTCTCTAGTGGAGACGGGTATGGCGGTGAACTTCTTGAGTTGCAGCAAGGGTGTGAAAGACCCTTTTGAAGTTCCAGAGGTTATGTGTCATTAGTCTCCAGACGCCTCATCGGAAATAGGCCTCATCTCGCCTGGAAGGGAGAACTTCCTGGATTTTCTCGAGTTGGGGCAGGTGTTCTCGAGTTTCGACGGGGACCTCAGGGACCCGCATTGGTGGCCTCAGCAGAGGCCAGTCCCCATGCGAGTTGCTAGGGGGCCTCTCGGGATTCCTCTCCCCTCGATACCGGGGCCAAAAACCTTGTGTGGAGTCAGGGCCAGAACCGAGGATTCCTCTCAGGGGCCGACATGGATTCTTGCGTACTTCTGGAGTCTCCCCAGGGGAGTCAGGCCTCGTCTCGAGTGGGGGCATGCACGTGCACTTTCCTTCCAGGCTGTAGCAGCAATGTCACGCTTCCCGTCGCGTGGATCAAAGGATCTGTGGTTTTCCCTCGAGGCTTTCCCTCGAGGCTTTCCCACAGGGCTGTCCCACGTGCCACCGTGGTGTGATTCGATCCTCGGCATGAAAGATGCGCCAGTGCAGGGCAAAGAGGTTCCTCTGGAATGGACTGAGACATCTGGGGGCCTCTTGGAATGGTGGTACGACCATGGAGTTCCTCTCGCCTTTCCTGTTGAGAGTGCCTCCTCTTGAGATGCGACGGGAACGCCGGGAATTTTTTCCCGTTGAAAGCAGGGAAAGGATCCCTCATCTCGAGCTCCGAGGGGGAAACGGGGCTCCTCTGGATGTGGGCGGGACCATCGTGCTTCCTCTCGAGTGGAGACGGGTATGGCGGTGAACTTCTTGAGTTGCAGCAAGGGTGTGAAAGGCCCTTTCGAAGTTCCAGAGGTTAGGTGTCATTAGACTCCAGACACCTCATCGGAAATAGGCCTCATCTCGCCTGGAAGGGAGAACTTCCTGGATTTTCTCGAGTTGCGGCAGGTGTTCTCGAGTTACGACGGGGACCTCAGGGACCCGCCCTGGTGGCCTCAGGAGAGGCCAGTCCCCATGCGAGGTGCTAGGGGGCCTCTCGGGATTCCTCTCCCGTCGATACCGGGGCCAAAAACCTTGCGTGGAGTCAGGGCCGGAACCGAGGATTCCTCTCAGGGGCTGACATGGATCTTTGGGTACTTCTGGAGTCTCCCCAGGGGAGTCAGGCCTCGTCTCGAGTGGGGGCATACACGTGCACTTTCCTTCCAGGCTGTAGCACCAATGTCACGCTTCCCGTCGCGTGGATCAAAGGATCTGTGGTTTTCCCTCGAGGCTTTCCCACAGGGCTGTCCCACGTGCCACCGTGGTGTGAGTGGATACTCGGCGTGAAAGATGAGCCAGTGCAGGGCAAAGAGGTTCCTCTGGAATGGACTGAGACATCTGGGGGACTCTTGGAATGGTGGTACGACCATGGAGTTCCTCTCGCCTTTCCTGTTGAGAGTTCCTCCTCTTGAGATGCTACGGGAACGCCGGGAATACTTTCCCGTTGAAAGCAGGGAAAGGATCCCTCATTTCGAGCTACGAGGGGGAAACGGGGCTCCTCTGGATGTGGGCGGGACCATCGTGCTTCCTCTCGAGTGGAGACGGGTATGGCGGTGAACTTCTTGAGTTGCAGCAAGGGTGTGAAAGACCCTTTCGAAGTTCCAGAAGTTAGGTGTCATTAGTCTCCAGACGCCTCATCGGAAATAGGCCTCATCTCGCCTGGAAGGGAGAACTTCCTGGATTTTCTCGAGTTGCGGCAGGTGTTCTCGAGTTACGACGGGGACCTCAGGGACCCGCCCTGGTGGCCTCAGGAGAGGCCAGTCCCCATGCGAGTTGCTAGGGGGCCTCTCGGGATTCCTCTCCCGTCGACACCGGGGCCAAAAACCTTGTGTGGAGTCAGGTCCCGAACCGAAGATTCCTCTCAGGGGCTGACATGGATCTTTGGGTACTTCTGGAGTCTCCCCAGGGGAGTCAGGCCTCGTCTCGAGTGGGGGCATGCAGGTGCGCTATCCTTCCAGGCTGTAGCAGCAATGTCACGCTTCCCGTGGCGTGGATCAAAGGATCTGTGGTTTTCCCTCGAGGCTTTCCCTCGAGGCTTTCCCACAGGGCTGTCCCACGTGCCACCGTGTTGTGAGTCGATCCTCGGCGTGAAAGATGAGCCAGTGCAGGGCAAAGAGGTTCCTCTGGAATGGACTGAGACATCTGGGGGACTCTTGGAATGGTGGTACGACCATGGAGTTCCTCTCGCCTTTCCTGTTGAGAGTGCCTCCTCTTGAGATGCGACGGGAACGCCGGAATTCTTTCCCGTTGAAAGCAGGGAAAGGATCCCTCATCTCGAGCTCCGAGGGGCAAACGGGGCTCCTCTGGATGTGGGCGGGACCATCGTGCTTCCTCTCGAGTGGAGACGGGTATGGCGTTGAACTTCTTGAGTTGCAGCAAGGGTGTGAAAGACCCTTTCGAAGTTCCAGAGGTTAGGTGTCATTAGTCTCCAGACGCCTCATCGGAAATAGGCCTCATCTCGCCTGGAAGGGAGAACTTCCTGGATTTTCTCGAGTTGCGGCAGGTGTTCTCGAGTTACGACGGGGACCTCAGGGACCCGCCCTTGTGGCCTCAGGAGAGGCCAGTCCTCATGCGAGTTGATAGGGGGCCTCTCGGGATTCCTCTCCCGTCGATATCAGGGCCAAAAACCTTGTGTGGAGTCAGGGCCGGAACCGGGGATTCCACTCAGGGGCTGACATGGATCCTTGCGTACTTCTGGAATCTCCCCAGGGGAGTCAGACCTCGTCTCCAGTGGGGGCATGCACGTGCGCTTTCCTTCCAGGCTGTAGCAGCAATGTCACGCTTCCCGTCGCGTGGAACAAAGGATCTGTGGTTTTCCCTCGAGGCTTTCCCTCGAGGCTTTCCCACAGGGCTGTCCCACGTGCCACCGTGGTGTGAGTCGACCCTCGGCGTGAAAGATGAGCCAGTGCAGGGCAAAGAGGTTCCTCTGGAATGGACTGAGACATCTGGGGGACTCTTGGAATGGTGGTACGACCATGGAGTTCCTCTCGCCTTTCCTGTTGAGAGTGCCTCCTCTTGAGATGCGCCGGGAACGCCGGGAATTCTTTCCCGTTGAAAGCAGGGAAAGGTTCCCTCATCTCGAGCTCCGAGGGGGAAACGGGGCTCCTCTGGATGTGGGCGGGACCATCGTGCTTCCTCTCGAGTGGAGACGGGTATGGCGGTGAACTTCATGAGTTGCAGCAAGGGTGTGAAAGACCCTTTCGAAGTTCCAGAGGTTAGGGGTCATTAGTCTCCAGACGCCTCATCGGAAATAGGCCTCATCTCGCCTGGAAGGGAGAACTTCCTGGATTTTCTCGAGTTGCGGCAGGTGTTCTCGAGTTACGACGGGGACCTCAGGGACCCGCCCTGGTGGCCTCAGGAGAGGCCAGTCCCCATGCGAGTTGCTAGGGGGCCTCTCGGGATTCCTCTCCCCTCGATACCGGGGCCAAAAACCTTGTGTGGAGTCAGGGCCGGAACCGGGGATTCCACTCATGGGCTGACATGTATCTTTGGGTACTTCTGGAGTCTCCCCAGGGGAGTCAGGCCTCGTCTCGAGTGGGGCATGCACGTGCGCTTTCCTTCCAGGCTGTAGCAGCAATGTCACGCTTCCCGTCGCGTGGATCAAAGGATCTGTGGTTTTCCCTCGAGGCTTTCCCTCGAGGCTTTCCCACAGGGCTGTCCCACGTGCCACCGTGGTGTGAGTCGATCCTCGGCGTGAAAGATGAGCCAGTGCAGGGCAAAGAGGTTCCTCTGGAATGGACTGAGACATCTGGGGGACTCTTGGAATGGTGGTACGACCATGGAGTTCCTCTCGCCTTTCCTGTTGAGAGTGCCTCCTCTTGAGATGCGACGGGAACGCCGGGAATTCTTTCCCGTTGAAAGCAGGGAAAGGATCCCTCATCTCGAGCTACGAGGGGGAAACGGGGCTCCTCTGGATGTGGGCGGGACCATCGTGCTTCCTCTCGAGTGGAGACGGGTATGGCGGTGAACTTCTTGAGTTGCAGCAAGGGTGTGAAAGACCCTTTCGAAGTTCCAGAGGTTAGGTGTCATTAGTCTCCAGACGCCTCATCGGAATTAGGCCTCATCTCGCCTGGTAGGGAGAACTTCCTGGATTTTCTCAAGTTGCGGCAGGTGTTCTCGAGTTACGACGGGGACCTCAGGGACCCGCCCTGGTGGACTCAGGAGAGGCCAGTCCCCATGCGAGTTGCTAGGGGCCCTCTCGGGATTCCTCTCCCGTCGATACCGGGGCCAAAAACCTTGTGTGGAGTCAGGGCCAGAACCGAGGATTCCTCTCAGGGGCTGACACGGATCCTTGGGTACTTCTGGAGTCTCCCCAGGGGAGTCAGGCCTCGTCTCGAGTGGGGGCATGCACGTTTGCTTTCCTTCCTGGCTGTAGCAGCAATGTCACGCTTCCCGTCGCGTGGATCAAAGGATCTGTGGTTTTCCCTCGAGGCTTTCCCTCGAGGCTTTCCCACAGGGCTGTCCCACGTGCCACCGTGGTGTGAGTCGATCCTCGGCGTGAAAGATGAGCCAGTGCAGGCAAAGACGTTCCTCTGGAATGGACTGAGACATCTGGGGGACTCTTGGAATGGTGGTACGACCATGGAGTTCCTCTCGCCTTTCCTGTTGAGAGTGCCTCCTCTTGAGATGCGACGGGAACGCCGGGAATTCTTTCCCGTTGAAAGCAGGGAAAGGATCCCTCATCTCGAGCTCCGAGGGGGAAACGGGGCTCCTCTGGATGTGGGCGGGACCATCGTGCTACCTCTCGAGTGGAGACGGGTATGGCGGTGAACTTCTTGAGTTGCAGCAAGGGTGTGAAAAACCCTTTCGAAGTTCCAGAGTTTAGGTGTCATTAGTCTCCAGACGCCTCATCGGAAATAGGCCTCATCTCGCCTGGAAGGGAGAACTTCCTGGATTTACTCGAGTTGCGGCAGGTGTTCTCGAGTTACGACGGGGACCTCAGGGACCCGCCCTGGTGGCCTCAGGAGAGGCCAGTCCCCATGCGAGTTGCTAGGGGGCCTCTCGGGATTCCTCTCCCGTCGATACCTGGGCCAAAAACCTTGTGTGGAGTCAGGGCCGGAACTGAGGATTCCTCTCAGGGGCTGACATGGATCTTTGGGTACTTCTGGAGTCTCCCCAGGGGAGTCAGGCCTCCTCTCGAGTGGGGGCATGCACGTGCGCTTTCCTTCCAGGCTGTAGCAGCAATGTCACGCTTCCCGTCGCGTGGATCAAAGGATCTGTGGTTTTCCCTCGAGGATTTCCCACAGGGCTGTCCCACGTGCCACCGTGGTGTGAGTCGATCCTCGGCGTGAAAGATGAGCCAGTGCAGGGCAAAGAGGTTCCTCTGGAATGGACTGAGACATCTGGGGGACTCTTGGAATGGTGGTACGACCATGGAGTTCCTCTCGCCTTTCCTGTTGAGAGTGCCTCCTCTTGAGATGCGACGGGAACGCCGGGAATTTTTTCCCGTTGAAAGCAGGGAAAGGATCCCTCATCTCGAGCTACGAGGGGGAAACGGGGCTCCTCTGGATGTGGGCGGGACCATCGTGCTTCCTCTCGAGTGGAGACGGGTATGGCGGTGAACTTCTTGAGTTGCAGCAAGGGTGTGAAAGACCCTTTCGAAGTTCCAGAGGTTAGGTGTCATTAGTCTCCAGACGCCTCATCGGAAATAGGCCTCATCTCGCCTGGAAGGGAGAACTTCCTGGATTTTCTCGAGTTGCGGCAGCTGTTCTCGAGTTACGACGGGGACCTCAGGGACCCGCCCTGGTGGCCTCAGGAGAGGCCAGTCCCCATGCGAGTTGCTAGGGGGCCTCTCGGGATTCCTCTCCCGTCGATACCGGAACCAAAAACCTTGTGTGCAGTCAGGGCCGGAACCGAGGATTCCTCTCAGGGGCTGACATGGATCTTTGGGTACTTCTGGAGTCTCCCCAGGGGAGTCAGGCCTCGTCTCGAGTGGGGGCATGCACGTGCGCTTTCCTTCCAGGCTGTAGCAGCAATGTCACGTTTCCCGTCGCGTGGATCAAAGGATCTGTGGTTTTCCCTCGAGGCTTTCCCACAGGGCTGTCCCACGTGCCACCGTGGTGTGAGTCGATCCTCGGCGTGAAAGATGAGCCAGTGCAGGGCAAAGAGGTTCCTCTGGAATGGACTGAGACATCTGGGGGACTCTTGGAATGGTGGTAAGGCCATGGAGTTCCTCTCACCTTTCCTGTTGAGAGTGCCTCCTCTTGAGATGCGACGGGAACGCCGGGAATTCTTTCCCGTTGAAAGCAGGGAAAGGATCCTTCATCTCGAGCTACGAGGGGGAAACGGGGCTCCTCTGGATGTGGGCGGGACCATCGTGCTTCCTCTCGAGTGGAGACGGGTATGGCGGTGAACTTATTGAGTTGCAGCAAGGGTGTGAAAGACCCTTTCGAAGTTCCAGAGGTTAGGTGTCATTAGTCTCCAGACGCCTCATTGGAAATAGGCCTCATCTCGCCTGGAAGGGAGAACTTCCTGGATTTTCTCGAGTTGCGGCAGGTGTTCTCGAGTTACGACGGGGACCTCAGGGACCCGCCCTGGTGGCCTCAGGAGAGGCCAGTCCCCATGCGAGTTGCTAGGGGGCCTCTCGGGATTCCTCTCCCATCGACACCGGGGCCAAAAACCTTGTGTGGAGTCAGGGCCGGAACCGAGGATTCCTCTCAGGGGCTGACATGGATCTTTGGGTACTTCTGGAGTCTCCCCAGGGGAGTCAGGCCTCGTCTCGAGTGGGGGCAGGCAAGTGCGCTTTCCTTCCAGGCTGTAGCAGCAATGTCACGCTTCCCGTGGCGTGGAACAAAGGATCTGTGGTTTTCCCTCGAGGCTTTCCATCGAGGCTTTCCCACAGGGCTGTCCCACGTGCCACCGTGGTGTGAGTCGATCCTCGGCGTGAAAGATGAGCCAGTGCAGGGCAAAGAGGTTCCTCTGGAATGGACTGAGACATCTGGGGGACTCTTGGAATGGTGGTACGACCATGGAGTTCCTCTCGCCTTTCCTGTTGAGAGTGCCTCCTCTTGAGATGCGACGGGAACGCCGGGAATTCTTTCCAGTTGAAAGCAGGGAAAGGATCCCTCATCTCGAGCTACGAGGCGGAAACGGGGCTCCTCTGGATGTGGGCGGGACCATCGTGCTCCCTCTCGAGTGGAGACGGGTATGGCGGTGAACTTCTTGAGTTGCAGCAAGGGTGTGAAAGACCCTTTCGAAGTTCCAGAGGTTAGGTGTCATTAGTCTCCAGACGCCTCATCGGAAATAGGCCTCATCTCGCCTGGAAGGGAGAACTTCCTGGATTTTCTCGAGTTGCGGCAGGTGTTCTCGAGTTTCGACGGGGACCTCAGGGACCCGCCTTGGTGGCCTCAGCAGAGGCCAGTCCCCATGCGAGTTGCTAGGGGGCCTCTCGGGATTCCTCTCCCGTCGATACCGGGGCCAAAAACCTTGTGTGGAGTCAGGGCCGGAACCGAGGATTCCTCTCAGGGGCTGACATGGATTCTTGTGTACTTCTGGAGTCTCCCCAGGGGAGTCAGGCCTCGTCTCGAGTGGGGGCATGCACGTGCGCTATCCTTCCAGGCTGTAGCAGCAATGTCACGCTTCCCGTGGCGTGGATCAAAGGATCAGTGGTTTTCCCTCGAGGCTTTCCCGCAGGGCTGTCCCACGTGCCACCGTGGTGTGAGTGGATACTCGGCGTGAAAGATGAGCCAGTGCAGGGCAAAGAGGTTCCTCTGGAATGGACTGAGACATCTGGGGGACTCTTGGAATGGTGGTACGACCATGGAGTTCCTCTCGCCTTTCCTGTTGAGAGTGCCTCCTCTTGAGATGCGACGGGAACGCCGGGAATTCTTTCCCGTTGAAAGCAGGGAAAGGATCCCTCATCTCGAGCTACGAGGGGGAAACGGGGCTCCTCTGGATGTGGGCGGGACCATCGTGCTTCCTCTCGAGTGGAGACGGGTATGGCGGTGAACTTCTTGAGTTGCAGCAAGGGTGTGAAAGACCCTTTCGAAGTTCAAGAGGTTAGGTGTCATTAGTCTCCAGACGCCTCATCGGAAATAGGCCTCATCTCGCCTGGAAGGGAGAACTTCCTGGATTTTCTCGAGTTGCGGCAGGTGTTCTCGAGTTACGACGGGGACCTCAGGGACCCGCCCTGGTGGCCTCAGGAGAGGCCAGTCCCCATGCGAGTTGCTAGGGGGCCTCTCGGGATTCCTCTCCCGTCGATACCGGGGCCAAAAACCTTGTATGGAGTCAGGACCCGAACCGAGGATTCCTCTCAGGGGCTGACATGGATCTTTGGGTACTTCTGGAGTCTCCCCAGGGGAGTCAGGCCTCGTCTCGAGTGGGGGCATGCACGTGCGCTTTCCTTCCAGGCTGTAGCAGCAATGTCACGTTTCCCGTCGCGTGGATCAAAGGATCTGTGGTGTTCCCTGGAGGCTTTCCCTCGAGGCTTTCCCACAGGGCTGTCCCACGTGCCACCGTGGTGTGAGTCGATCCTCGGCGTGAAAGATGAGCCAGTGCAGGGCAAAGAGGTTCCTCTGGAATGGACTGAGACATCTGGGGGACTCTTGGAATGGTGGTAAGACCATGGAGTTCCTCTCGCCTTTCCTGTTGAGAGTGCCTCCTCTTGAGATGCGACGGGAACGCCGGGAATTCTTTCCAGTTGAAAGCAGGGAAAGGATCCCTCATCTCGAGCTCCGAGGGGGAAACGGGGCTCCTCTGGATGTGGGCGGGACCATCGTGCTTCCTCTCGAGTGGAGACGGGTATGGCGGTGAACTTCTTGAGTTGCAGCAAGGGTGTGAAAGACCCTTTCGAAGTTCCAGAGGTTAGGTGTCATTAGTCTCCAGACACCTCATCGGAAATAGGCCTCATCTCGCCTGGAAGGGAGAACTTCCTGGATTTTCTCGAGTTGCGGCAGGTGTTCTCGAGTTACGACGGGGACCTCAGGGACCCGCCCTGGTGGCCTCAGGAGAGGCCAGTCCCCATTTGAGTTGTTAGGGGGGCTCTCGGGATTCCTCTCCCGTCGATACCGGGCCCAAAAACCTTGTGTGGAGTCAGGGCCGGAACCGAGGATTCCTCTCAGGGGCTGACATGGATCTTTGGGTACTTCTGGAGTCTCCCCAGGGGAGTCAGGCCTCGTCTCGAGTGGGGGCATGCACGTGCGCTTTCCTTCCAGGCTGTAGCAGCAATGTCACGCTTCCCGTCGCGTGGATCAAAGGATCTGTGGTTATCCCTCGAGGCTTTCCCTCGAGGCTTTCCCACAGGGTTGTCCCACGTGCCACCGTGGTGTGAGTCGATCCTCGGCGTGAAAGATGAGCCAGTGCAGGGCAAAGAGGTTCCTCTGGAATGGACTGAGACATCTGGGGGACTCTTGGAATGGTGGTACGACCATGGAGTTCCTCTCGCCTTTCCTGTTAAGAGTGCCTCCTCTTGAGATGCGACGGGAACGCCGGAATTCTTTCCCGTTGAAAGAAGGGAAAGGATCCCTCATCTCGAGCTCCGAGGGGGAAACGGGGCTCCTCTGGATGTGGGCGGGACCATCGTGCTCCCTCTCGAGTGGAGACGGGTATGGCGGTGAACTTCTTGAGTTGCAGCAAGGGTGTGAAAGACCCTTTCGAAGTTCCAGAGGTTAGGTGTCATTAGTCTCCAGACGCCTCATCGGAAATAGGCCTCATCTCGCCTGGAAGGGAGAACTTCCTGGATTTTCTCGAGTTGCGGCAGGTGTTCTCGAGTTACGACGGGGACCTCAGGGACCCGCCCTGGTGGCCTCAGGAGAGGCCAGTCCCCATGCGAGGTGCTAGGGGGCCTCTCGGGATTCCTCTCCCGTCGATACCGGGGCCAAAAACCTTGTGTGGAGTCCGGGCCGGAACCGAGGATTCCTCTCAGGGGCTGACATGGATCTTTGGGTACTTCTGGAGTCTCCCCAGGGGAGTCAGGCCTCGTCTCGAGTGGGGGCATGCACGTGCACTTTCCTTCCAGGCTGTAGCAGCAATGTCACGCTTCCCGTCGCGTGGATCAAAGGATCTGTGGTTTTCCCTCGAGGCTTTCCCACAGGGCTTTCCCACGTGCCACCGGGGTGTGATTCGATCCTCGGCGTGAAAGATGAGCCAGTGCAGGGCAAAGAGGTTCCTCTGGAATGGACTGAGACATCTGGGGGACTCTTGGAATGGTGGTACGACCATGGAGTTCCTCTCGCCTTTCCTGTTGAGAGTGCCTCCTCTTGAGATGCGCCGGGAACGCCGGGAATTCTTTCCCGTTGAAAGCAGGGAAAGGATCCCTCATCTCGAGCTCCGAGGGGGAAACGGGGCTCCTCTGGATGTGGGCGGGACCATCGTGCTTCCTCTCGAGTGGAGACGGGTATTGCGGTGAACTTCTTGAGTTGCAGCAAGTGTGTGAAAGACCCTTTCGAAGTTCCAGAGTTTAGGGGTCATTAGTCTCCAGACGCCTCATCGGAAATAGGCCTCATCTCGCCTGGAAGGGAGAACTTCCTGGATTTTCTCGAGTTGCGGCAGGTGTTCTCGAGTTACGACGGGGACCTCAGGGACCCGCCCTGGTGGCCTCAGGAGAGGCCAGTCCCCATGCGAGTTGCTAGGGGGCCTCTCGGGATTCCTCTCCCGTCGATACCGGGGCCAAAAACCTTGTGTGGAGTCAGGACCGGAACCGGGGATTCCACTCATGGGCTGACATGGATCTTTGGGTACTTCTGGAGTCTCCCCAGGGGAGTCAGGCCTCGTCTCGAGTGGGGGCATGCACGTGTGCTTTCCTTCCAGGCTGTAGCAGCAATGTCACGCTTCCCGTGGCGTGGATCAAAGGATCTGTGGTTTTCCCTCGAGGCTTTCCCTCGAGGCTTTCCCACAGGGCTGTCCCACGTGCCACCGTGGTGTGAGTCGATCCTCGGCGTGAAAGATGAGCCAGTGCAGGCAAAGAGGTTCCTCTGGAATGGACTGAGACATCTGGGGGACTCTTGGAATGGTGGTACGACCATGGAGTTCCTCTCGCCTTTCCTGTTGAGAGTGCCTCCTCTTGAGATGCGACGGGAACGCCGGGAATTCTTTCCCGTTGAAAGCAGGGAAAGGATCCCTCATCTCGAGCTCCGAGGGGGAAACGGGGCTCCTCTGGATGTGGGCGGGACCATCGTGCTACCTCTCGAGTGGAGACGGGTATGGCGGTGAACTTCTTGAGTTGCAGCAAGGGTGTGAAAAACCCTTTCGAAGTTCCAGAGTTTAGGTGTCATTAGTCTCCAGACGCCTCATCGGAAATAGGCCTCATCTCGCCTGGAAGGGAGAACTTCCTGGATTTACTCGAGTTGCGGCAGGTGTTCTCGAGTTACGACGGGGACCTCAGGGACCCGCCCTGGTGGCCTCAGGAGAGGCCAGTCCCCATGCGAGTTGCTAGGGGGCCTCTCGGGATTCCTCTCCCGTCGATACCTGGGCCAAAAACCTTGTGTGGAGTCAGGGCCGGAACTGAGGATTCCTCTCAGGGGCTGACATGGATCTTTGGGTACTTCTGGAGTCTCCCCAGGGGAGTCAGGCCTCGTCTCGAGTGGGGGCATGCACGTGCGCTTTCCTTGCAGGCTGTAGCAGCAATGTCACGCTTCCCGTCGCGTGGATCAAAGGATCTGTGGTTTTCCCTCGAGGATTTCCCACAGGGCTGTCCCACGTGCCACCGTGGTGTGAGTCGATCCTCGACGTGAAAGATGAGCCAGTGCAGGGCAAAGAGGTTCCTCTGGAATGGACTGAGACATCTGGGGGACTCTTGGAATGGTGGTACGACCATGGAGTTCCTCTCGCCTTTCCTGTTGAGAGTGCCTCCTCTTGAGATGCGACGGGAACGCCGGAATTCTTTCCCGTTGAAAGCAGGGAAAGGATCCCTCATCTCGAGCTCTGAGGGGGAAACGGGGCTCCTCTGGATGTGGGCGGGACCATCGTGCTTCCTCTCGAGTGGAGACGGGTATGGCGGTGAACTTCTTGAGTTGCAGCAAGGGTGTGAAAGACCCTTTCGAAGTTCCAGAAGTTAGGTGTCATTAGTCTCCAGACGCCTCATCGGAAATAGGCCTCATCTCGCCTGGAAGGGAGAACTTCCTGGATTTTCTCGAGTTGTGGCAGGTGTTCTCGAGTTACGACGGGGACCTCAGGGACCCGCCCTGGTGGCCTCAGGAGAGGCCAGTCCCCATGCGAGGTGCTAGGGGGCCTCTCGGGATTCCTCTCCCGTCGATACCGGGGCCAAAAACCTTGTGTGGAGTCCGGGCCGGAACCGAGGATTCCTCTCAGGGGCTGACATGGATCTTTGGGTACTTCTGGAGTCTCCCCAGGGGAGTCAGGCCTCGTCTCGAGTGGGGGCATGCACGTGCACTTTCCTTCCATGCTGTAGCAGCAATGTCACGCTTCCCGTCGCGTGGATCAAAGGATCTGTGGTATTCCCTCGAGGCTTTCCCACAGGGCTTTCCCACGTGCCACCGGGGTGTGAGTCGATCCTCGGCGTGAAAGATGAGCCAGTGCAGGGCAAAGAGGTTCCTCTGGAATGGACTGAGACATCTGGGGGACTCTTGGAATGGTGGTACGACCATGGAGTTCCTCTCGCCTTTCCTGTTGAGAGTGCCTCCTCTTGAGATGCGCCGGGAACGCCGGGAATTCTTTCCCGTTGAAAGCAGGGAAAGGATCCCTCATCTCGAGCTCCGAGGGGGAAACGGGGCTCCTCTGGATGTGGGCGGGACCATCGTGCTTCCTCTCGAGTGGAGACGGGTATTGCGGTGAACTTCTTGAGTTGCAGCAAGTGTGTGAAAGACCCTTTCGAAGTTCCAGAGTTTAGGGGTCATTAGTCTCCAGACGCCTCATCGGAAATAGGCCTCATCTCGCCTGGAAGGGAGAACTTCCTGGATTTTCTCGAGTTGCGGCAGGTGTTCTCGAGTTACGACGGGGACCTCAGGGACCCGCCCTGGTGGCCTCAGGAGAGGCCAGTCCCCATGCGAGTTGCTAGGGGGCCTCTCGGGATTCCTCTCCCGTCGATACCGGGGCCAAAAACCTCGTGTGGAGTCAGGGCCGGAACCGAGGATTCCTCTCAGGGGCTGACATGGATCTTTGGGTACTTGTGGAGTCTCCCCAGGGGAGTCAGGCCTCGTCTCGAGTGGGGGCATGCACGTGCGCTTTCCTTCCAGGCTGTAGCAGCAATGTCACGCTTCCCGTGGCGTGGATCAAAGGATCTGTGGTTTTCCCTTGAGGCTTTCCCTCGAGGCTTTCCCACAGGGCTGTCCCACGTGCCACCGTGGTGTGAGTCGATCCTCGGCGTGAAAGATGAGCCAGTGCAGGGCAAAGAGGTTACTCTGGAATTGACTGAGACATCTGGGGGACTCTTGGAATGGTGATACGACCATGGAGTTCCTCTCGCCTTTCCTGTTGAGAGTGCCTCCTCTTGAGATGCGACGGGAACACCGGGAATTCTTTCCCGTTGAAAGCAGGGAAAGGATCCCTCATCTCGAGCTCCGAGGGGGAAACGGGGCTCCTCTGGATGTGGGCGGGACCATCGTGCTACCTCTCGAGTGGAGACGGGTATGGCGGTGAACTTCTTGAGTTGCAGCAAGGGTGTGAAAAACCCTTTCGAAGTTCCAGAGTTTAGGTGTCATTAGTCTCCAGACGCCTCATCGGAAATAGGCGTCATCTCGCCTGGAAGGGAGAACTTCCTGGATTTACTCGAGTTGCGGCAGGTGTTCTCGAGTTACGACGGGGACCTCAGGGACCCGCCCTGGTGGCCTCAGGAGAGGCCAGTCCCCATGCGAGTTGCTAGGGGGCCTCTCGGGATTCCTCTCCCGTCGATACCTGGGCCAAGAACCTTGTGTGGAGTCAGGGCCGGAACTGAGGATTCCTCTCAGGGGCTGACATGGATCTTTGGGTACTTCTGGAGTCTCCCCAGGGGAGTCAGGCCTCGTCTCGAGTGGGGGCATGCACGTGCGCTTTCCTTCCAGGCTGTAGCAGCAATGTCACGCTTCCCGTCGCGTGGATCAAAGGATCTGTGGTTTTCCCTCGAGGATTTCCCACAGGGCTGTCCCACGTGCCACCGTGGTGTGAGTCGATCCTCGACGTGAAAGATGAGCCAGTGCAGGGCAAAGAGGTTCCTCTGGAATGGACTGAGACATCTGGGGGACTCTTGGAATGGTGGTACGACCATGGAGTTCCTCTCGCCTTTCCTGTTGAGAGTGCCTCCTCTTGAGATGCGACGGGAACGCCGGAATTCTTTCCCGTTTAAAGCAGGGAAAGGATCCCTCATCTCGAGCTCTGAGGGGGAAACGGGGCTCCTCTGGATGTGGGCGGGACCATCGTGCTTCCTCTCGAGTGGAGACGGGTATGGCGGTGAACTTCTTGAGTTGCAGCAAGGGTGTGAAAGACCCTTTCGAAGTTCCAGAAGTTAGGTGTCATTAGTCTCCAGACGCCTCATCGGAAATAGGCCTCATCTCGCCTGGAAGGGAGAACTTCCTGGATTTTCTCGAGTTGTGGCAGGTGTTCTCGAGTTACGACGGGGACCTCAGGGACCCGCCTTGGTGGCCTCAGGAGAGGCCAGTCCCCATGCGAGTTGCTAGGGGGCCTCTCGGGATTCCTCTCCCGTCGATACCGGGGCCAAAAACCTTGTGTGGAGTCAGGGCCGGAACTGAGGATTCCTCTCAAGGGCTGACATGGATCTTTGGGTACTTCTGGAGTCTCCCAGGGGAGTCAGGCCTCGTCTCGAGTGGGGGCATGCACGTGCGCTTTCCTTCCAGGCTGTAGCAGCAATGTCACGCTTCCCGTCGCTTGGATCAAAGGATCTGTGCTTTTCCCTCGAGGCTTTCCCACAGGGCTGTCCCACGTGCCACCGTGGTGTGAGTCGATCCTCGGCGTGAAAGATGAGCCAGTGCAGGGCAAAGAGGTTACTCTGGAATGGACTGAGACATCTGGGGGACTCTTGGAATGGTGGTACGACCATGGAGTTCCTATCGCCTTTCCTGTTGAGAGTGCCTCCTCTTGAGATGCGACGGGAACGCCGGGAATTCTTTCCCGTTGAAAGCAGGGAAAGGATCCCTCATCTCGAGCTCCGAGGGGGAAACGGGGCTCCTCTGGATGTGGGCGGGACCATCGTGCTTCCTCTCGAGTGGAGACGGTTATGGCGGTGAACTTCTTGAGTTTCAGCAAGGGTGTGAAAGACCCTTTCGAAGTTCCAGATGTTAGGTGTCATTAGTCTCCAGACGCCTCATCGGAAATAGGCCTCATCTCGCCTGGAAGGGAGAACTTCCTGGATTTTCTCGAGTTGCGGCAGGTGTTCTCAAGTTACGACGGGGACCACAGGGACCCGCCCTGGTGGCCTCAGGAGAGGCCAGTCCCCATGCGAGTTGCTAGGGGGCCTCTCGGGATTCCTCTCCCGTCGATACCGGGGCCAAAAACCTCGTGTGGAGTCAGGGCCGGAACCGAGGATTCCTCTCAGGGGCTGACATGGATCTTTGGGTACTTGTGGAGTCTCACCAGGGGAGTCAGGCCTCGTCTCGAGTGGGGGCATGCACGTGCGCTTTCCTTCCAGGCTGTAGCAGCAATGTCACGCTTCCCGTGGCGTGGATCAAAGGATCTGTGGTTTTCCCTTGAGGCTTTCCCTCGAGGCTTTCCCACAGGGCTGTCCCACGTGCCACCGTGGTGTGAGTCGATCCTCGGCGTGAAAGATGAGCCAGTGCAAGGCAAAGAGGTTACTCTGGAATTGACTGAGACATCTGGGGGACTCTTGGAATGGTGATACGACCATGGAGTTCCTATCGCCTTTCCTGTTGAGAGTGCCTCCTCTTGAGATGCGACGGGAACGCCGGGAATTCTTTCCCGTTGAAAGCAGGGAAAGGATCCCTCATCTCGAGCTCCGAGGGGGAAACGGGTCTCCTCTGGATGTGGGCGGGACCATCGTGCTTCCTCTCGAGTGGAGACGGGTATGGCGGTGAACTTCTTGAGTTGCAGCAAGGGTGTGAAAGACCCTTTCGAAGTTCCAGAGGTTAGGTGTCATTAGTCTCCAGACGCTTCATCGGAAATAGGCCTCATCTCGCCTGGAAGGGAGAACTTCCTGGATTTTCTCGAGTTGCGGCAGGTGTTCTCGAGTTACGACGGGGACCTCAGGGACCCGCCCTGGTGGCCTCAGGAGAGGCCAGTCCCCACGGATGTGCTAGGGGGCCTCTCTGGATTCCTCTCCCGTGGATACCGGGGCCAAAAACCTTGTGTGGAGTCAGGGCCGGAACCGAGGATTCCTCTCAGGGGCTGACATGGATCTTTGGGTACTTCTGGAGTCTCCCCAGGGGAGTCAGGCCTCGTCTCGAGTGGGGACATGCACGTGCGCTTTCCTTCCAGGCTGTAGCAGCAATGTCACGCTTAACGTGGCGTGGATCAAAGGATCTGTGGTTTTCCCTCGAGGCTTTCCCTCGAGGCTTTCCCACAGGGCTGTCCCACGTGCCACCGTGGTGTGAGTCGATCCTCGGCGTGAAAGATGAGCCAGTGCAGGGCAAAGAGGTTCCTCTGGAATGGACTGAGACATCTGGGGGACTCTTGGAATGGTGGTACGACCATGGAGTTCCTCTCGCCTTTCCTGTTGAGAGTGCCTCCTCTTGAGATGCGACGGGAACGCCGGGAATTCTTTCCCGTTGAAAGCAGGGAAACGATCCCTCATCTCGAGCTACGAGGGGGAAACGGGGCTCCTCTGGATGTGGGCGGGACCATCGTGCTTCCCCTCGAGTGGAGACGGGTATGGCGGTGAACTTCTTGAGTTGCAGCAAGGGTGTGAATGACCCTTTCGAAGTTCCAGAGGTTAGGTGTCATTAGTCTCCAGACGCCTCATCGGAAATAGGCCTCATCTCGCCTGGAAGGGAGAACTTCCTGGATTTTCTCGAGTTGCGGCAGGTGTTCTCGAGTTACGACGGGGACCTCAGGGACCCGCCCTGGTGGCCTCAGGAGAGGCCAGTCCCCATGCGAGTTGCTAGGGGGCCTCTCGGGATTCCTCTCCCGTCGATAGCGGGGCCAAAAACCTTGTGTGGAGTCAGGGCCGGAACCGAGGATTCCTCTCAGGGGCTGACATGGATCTTTGGGTAATTGTGGAGTCTCCCCAGGGGAGTCAGGCCTCGTCTCTAGTGGGGGCATGCACGTGCGCTTTCCTTCCAGGCTGTAGCAGCAATGTCACGCTTCCCGTGGCTGGATCAAAGGATCTGTGGTTTTCCCTCGAGGCTTTCCCTCGAGGCTTTCCCACAGGGCTGTCCCACGTGCCACCGTGGTGTGAGTCGATCCTCGGCGTGAAAGATGAGCCAGTGCAGGGCAAAGAGTTTCCTCTGGATTGGACTGAGACATCTGGGGGACTCTTGGAATGGTGGTACGACCATGGAGTTCCTCTCGCCTTTCCTGTTGAGAGTGCCTCCTCTTGAGATGCGACGGGAACGCCGGGAATTCTTTCCCGTTGAAAGCAGGGAAAGGATCCCTCATCTCGAGCTCCGAGGGGGAAACGGGGCTCCTCTGGATGTGGGCCGGACTGTCGTGCTTCCTCTCGAGTGGAGACGGGTATGGCGGTGAACTTCTTGAGTTGCAGCAAGGGTGTGAAAGACCCTTTCGAAGTTCCAGAGGTTAGGTGTCATTAGTCTCCAGACGCCTCATCGGAAATAGGCCTCATCTCGCCTGGAAGGGAGAACTTCCTGGATTTTCTCGAGTTGCGGCAGGTGTTCTCGAGTTACGACGGGGACCTCAGGGACCCGCCCTGGTGGCCTCAGGAGAGGCCAGTCCCCATGCGAGGTGCTAGGGGGCCTCTCGGGATTCCTCTCCCGTCGATTTCGGGGCCAAAAACCTTGTGTGGAGTCAGGGCCGGAACCGAGGATTCCTCTCAAGGGCTGGCATGGATCTTTGGGTACTTGTGGAGTCTCCCCAGGTGAATCAGGCCTCGTCTCGAGTCGGGGCATGCACGTGCGCTTTCCTTCCAGGCTGTAGCAGCAATGTCACGCTTCCCGTCGCGTGGATCAAAGGATCTGTGGTTTTCCCTCGACGCTTTCCATCGAGGCTTTCCCACAGGGCTGTCCCACGTGCCACCGTGGTGTGTGTCGATTCTCGGCGTGAAAGATGAGCCAGTGCAGGGCAAAGAGGTTCCTCTGGAATGGACTGAGACATCTGGGGGACTCTTGGAATGGTGGTACGACCATGGAGTTCCTCTCGCCTTTCCTGTTGAGAGTGCCTCCTCTTGAGATGCGACGGGAACGCCGGGAATTCTTTCCCGTTGAAAGCAGGGAAAGGATCCCTCATCTCGAGCTCCGAGGGGGAAACGGGGCTCCTCTGGATGTGGGCGGGACCGTCGTGCTTCCTCTCGAGTGGAGACGGGTATGGCGGTGAACTTCTTGAGTTGCAGCAAGGGTGTGAAAGACCCTTACGAAGTTCCAGAGGTTAGGAGTCATTAGTCTCCAGACGCCTCATCGGAAATAGGGCTCATCTCGCCTGGAAGGGAGAACTTCCTGGATTTTCTCGAGTTGCGGCAGGTGTTCTCGAGTTACGACGGGGACCTCAGGGACCCGCCCTGGTGGCCTCAGGAGAGGCCAGTCCCCATGCGAGGTGCTAGGGGGCCTCTCGGGATTCCTCTCCCGTCGATACCGGGGCCAAAAACCTTGTGTGGAGTCAGGGCCGGAACCTAGGATTCCTCTCAGGGGCTGACATGGATCTTTGGGTACTTCTGGAGTCTCCCCAGGGGAGTCAGGCCTCGTCTCGAGTGGGGGCATGCACGTGCTCTTTCCTTCCAGGCTGTAGCAGCAGTGTCACGCTTCCCGTCTCGTGGATCAAAGGATCTGTGGTTTTCCCTCGAGGCTTTCCCTCGAGGCTTTCCCACAGGGCTGTCCCACGTGCCACCGTGGTGTGAGTCGATCCTCAGCGTGAAAGATGAGGCAGTGCAGGGCAAAGAGGTTCCTCTGCAATGGACTGAGACATCTGGGGGACTCTTGGAATGGTGGCACGACCATGGAGTTCCTCTCGCCTTTCCTGTTGAGAGTGCCTCCTCTTGAGATGCGACGGGAACGCCGGGAATTCTTTCCCGTTGATAGCAGTTAAACGATCCCTCATCTCGAGCTACGAGGGGGAAACGGGGCTCCTCTGGATGTGGGCGGGACCATCGTGCTTCCTCTCGAGTGGAGACGGGTATGGCGGTGAACTTCTTGAGTTGCAGCAAGGGTGTGAAAGACCCTTTCGAAGTTCCAGAGGTTAGGTGTCATTAGTCTCCAGACGCCTCATCGGAAATAGTCCTCATCTCGCCTGGAAGGGAGAACTTCCTGGATTTTCTCGAGTTGCGGCAGGTGTTCTCGAGTTACGACGGGGACCTCAGGGACCCGCCCTGGTGGCCTCAGGAGAGGCCAGTCCCCATGCGAGTTGCTAGGGGGCCTCTCGGGATTCCTCTCCCGTCGATACCGGGGCCAAAAACCTTGTGTGGAGTCAGGGCCGGAACCGAGGATTCCTCTCAAGGGCTGACATGGATCTTTGGGTACTTCTGGAGTCTCCGCAGGGGAGTCAGGCCTCGTCTCGAGTGGGGTCATGCACGTGAGCTTTCCTTCCAGGCTGTAGCAGCAATGTCACGCTTCCCGTCGCGTGGATCAAAGGATCTGTGGTTTTCCCTCGAGGCTTTCCCTCGAGGCTTTCCCACAGGGCTGTCCCACGTGCCACCGTGGTGTGAGTCGATCCTCGGCGTGAAAGATGAGCCAGTGCAGGGCAAAGAGGTTCCTCTGGAATGGACTGAGACATCTGGGGGACTCTTGGAATGGTGGTACGACCATGGAGTTCCTCTCGCCTTTCCTGTTGAGAGTGCCTCCTCTTGAGATGCGACGGGAACGCCGGGAATTCTTTCCCGTTGAAAGCAGGGAAAGGATCCCTCATCTCGAGCTACGAGGGGGAAACGGGGCTCCTCTGGATGTGGGCGGGACCATCGTGCTTCCTCTCGAGTGGAGACGGGTATGGCGGTGAACTTCTTGAGTTGCAGCAAGGGTGTGAAAGACCCTTTCGAAGTTCCAGAGGTTAGGTGTCATTAGTCTCCAGACGCCTCATCGGAAATAGGCCTCATCTCGCCTGGAAGGGAGAACTTCCTGGATTTTCTCGAGTTGCGGCAGCTGTTCTCGAGTTACGACGGGGACCTCAGGGACCCGCCCTGGTGGCCTCAGGAGAGGCCAGTCCCCATGCGAGTTGCTAGGGGGCCTCTCGGGATTCCTCTCAGGTCGATACCGGAACCAAAAACCTTGTGTGCAGTCAGGGCCGGAACCGAGGATTCCTCTCAGGGGCTGACATGGATCTTTGGGTACTTCTGGAGTCTCCCCAGGGGAGTCAGGCCTCGTCTCGAGTGGGGGCATGCACGTGCGCTTTCCTTCCAGGCTGTAGCAGCAATGTCACGCTTCCCGTCGCGTGGATCAAAGGATCTGTGGTTTTCCCTCGAGGCTTTCCCACAGGGCTGTCCCACGTGCCACCGTGGTGTGAGTCGATCCTCGGCGTGAAAGATGAGCCAGTGCAGGGCAAAGAGGTTCCTCTGGAATGGACTGAGACATCTGGGGGACTCTTGGAATGGTGGTAAGGCCATGGAGTTCCTCTCGCCTTTCCTGTTGAGAGTGCCTCCTCTTGAGATGCGACGGGAACGCCGGGAATTCTTTCCCGTTGAAAGCAGGGAAAGGATCCTTCATCTCGAGCTACGAGGGGGAAACGGGGCTCCTCTGGATGTGGGCGGGACCATCGTGCTTCCTCTCGAGTGGAGACGGGTATGGCGGTGAACTTCTTGAGTTGCAGCAAGGGTGTGAAAGACCCTTTCGAAGTTCCAGAGGTTAGGTGTCATTAGTCTCCAGACGCCTCATCGGAAATAGGCCTCATCTCGCCTGGAAGGGAGAACTTCCTGGATTTTCTCGAGTTGCGGCAGGTGTTCTCGAGTTACGACGGGGACCTCAGGGACCCGCCCTGGTGGCCTCAGGAGAGGCCAGTCCCCATGCGAGTTGCTAGGGGGCCTCTCGGGATTCCTCTCCCATCGACACCGGGGCCAAAAACCTTGTGTGGAGTCAGGGCCGGAACCGAGGATTCCTCTCAGGGGCTGACATGGATCTTTGGGTACTTCTGGAGTCTCCCCAGGGGAGTCAGGCCTCGTCTCGAGTGGGGGCAGGCAAGTGCGCTTTCCTTCCAGGCTGTAGCAGCAATGTCACGCTTCCCGTCGCGTGGAACAAAGGATCTGTGGTTTTCCCTCGAGGCTTTCCATCGAGGCTTTCCCACAGGGCTGTCCCACGTGCCACCGTGGTGTGAGTCGATCCTCGGCGTGAAAGATGAGCCAGTGCAGGGCAAAGAGGTTCCTCTGGAATGGACTGAGACATCTGGGGGACTCTTGGAATGGTGGTACGACCATGGAGTTCCTCTCGCCTTTCCTGTTGAGAGTGCCTCCTCTTGAGATGCGACGGGAACGCCGGGAATTCTTTCCCGTTGAAAGCAGGGAAAGGATCCCTCATCTCGAGCTACGAGGCGGAAACGGGGCTCCTCTGGATGTGGGCGGGACCATCGTGCTTCCTCTCGAGTGGAGACGGGTATGGCGGTGAACTTCTTGAGTTGCAGCAACGGTGTGAAAGACCCTTTCGAAGTTCCAGAGGTTAGGTGTCATTAGTCTCCAAACGCCTCATCGGAAATAGGCCTCATCTCGCCTGGAAGGGAGAACTTCCTGGATTTTCTCGAGTTGCGGCAGGTGTTCTCGAGTTACGACGGGGATCTCAGGGACACGCCTTGGTGGCCTCAGGAGAGGCCAGTCCCCATGCGAGGTGCTAGGGGGCCTCTCGGGATTCCTCTCCCATCGATACCGGGCCCAAAAACCTTGTGTGAAGTCAGGGCCGGAACCGAGGATTCCTCTCATGGGCTGACATGGATCTTTGGGTACTTCTGGAGTCTCCCCAGGGGAGTCAGGCCTCGTCTCGAGTGGGGGCATGCACGTGCGCTTTCCTTCCAGGCTGTAGCAGCAATGTCACGCTTCCCGTCGCGTGGATCAAAGGATCTGTGGTTTTCCCTCGAGGCTTTCCCACAGGGCTGTCCCACGTGCCACCGTGGTGTGAGTCGATCCTCGGCGTGAATGATGAGCCAGTGCAGGGCAAAGAGGTTCCTCTGGAATGGACTGAGACATCTGGGGGACTCTTGGAATGGTGGTATGACCATGGAGTTCCTCTCGCCTTTCCTGTTGAGAGTGCCTCCTCTTGAGATGCGACGGGAACGCCGGGAATTCTTTCCCGTTGAAAGCAGGGAAAGGATCCCTCATCTCGAGCTACGAGGGGGAAACGGGGCTCCTCTGGATGTGGGCGGGACCATCGTGCTTCCTCTCGAGTGGAGACGGGTATGGCGGTGAACTTCTTGAGTTGCAGCAAGGGTGTGAAAGACCCTTTCGAAGTTGCAGAGGTTAGGTGTCATTAGTCTCCAGACGCCTCATCGGAAATAGGCCTCATCTCGCCTGGAAGGGTGAACTTCCTGGATTTTCTCGAGTTGCGGCAGGTGTTCTCGAGTTACGACGGGGACCTCAGGGACACGCCTTGGTGGCCTCAGGAGAGGCCAGTCCCCATGCGAGGTGCTAGGGGGCCTCTCGGGATTCCTCTCCCGTCGATACCGGGGCCAAAAACCTTGTGTGCAGTCAGGGCCGGAACCGAGGATTCCTCTCAGGGGCTGACATGGATCTTTGGGTACTTCTGGAGTCTCCCCAGGGGAGTCAGGCCTCGTCTCGAGTGGGGGCATGCACGTGCGCTTTCCTTCCAGGCTGTAGCAGCAATGTCACGCTTCCCGTCGCGTGGATCAAAGGATCTGTGGTTTTCCCTCGAGGCTTTCCCACAGGGCTGTCCCACGTGCCACCGTGGTGTGAGTCGATCCTCGGCGTGAAAGATGAGCCAGTGCAGGGCAAAGAGGTTCCTCTGGAATGGACTGAGACATCTGGAGGACTCTTGGAATGGTGGTACGACCATGGAGTTCCTCTCGCCTTTCCTGTTGAGAGTGCCTCCTCTTGAGATGCGACGGGAACGCCGGGAAATCTTTCCCGTTGAAAGCAGGGAAAGGATCCCTCATCTCGAGCTCCGAGGGGGAAACGGGGCTCCTCTGGATGTGGGCGGGACCATCGTGCCTCCTCTCGAGTGGAGACGGGTATGGCGGTGAAATTCTTGAGTTGCAGCAAGGGTGTGAAAGACCCTTTCGAAGTTCCAGAGGTTAGGTGTCATTAGTCTCCAGACGCCTCATCGGAAATAGGCCTCATCTCGCCTGGAAGGGAGAACTTCCTGGATTTTCTCGAGTTGCGGAAGGTGTTCTCGAGTTACGACGGGGACCTCAGGGACCCGCCCTGGTGGCCTCAGGAGAGGCCAGTTCCCATGCGAGTTGCTAGGGGGCCTCTCGGGATTCCTCTCCCGTCGATACCGGGGCCAAAAACCTTGTATGGAGTCAGGTCCCGAACCGAGGATTCCTCTCAGGGGCTGACTAGGAACTTTGGGTACTTCTGGAGTCTCCCCAGGGGAGTCAGGCCTCGTCTCGAGTGGGGGCATGCACGTGCGCTTTCCTTCCAGGCTGTAGCAGCAATGTCACGTTTCCCGTCGCGTGGATCAAAGGATCTGTGGTGTTCCCTGGAGGCTTTCCCTCGAGGCTTTCCCACAGGGCTGTCCCACGTGCCACCGTGGTGTGAGTCGATCCTCGGCGTGAAAGATGAGCCAGTGCAGGGCAAAGAGGTTCCTCTGGAATGGACTGAGACATCTGGGGGACTCTTGGAATGGTGGTAAGACCATGGAGTTCCTCTCGCCTTTCCTGTTGAGAGTGCCTCCTCTTGAGATGCGACGGGAACGCCGGGAATTCTTTCCAGTTGAAAGCAGGGAAAGGATCCCTCATCTCGAGCTCCGAGGGGGAAACGGGGCTCCTCTGGATGTGGGCGGGACCATCGTGCTTCCTCTCGAGTGGAGACGGGTATGGCGGTGAACTTCTTGAGTTGCAGCAAGGGTGTGAAAGACCCTTTCGAAGTTCCAGAGGTTAGGTGTCATTAGTCTCCAGACACCTCATCGGAAATAGGCCTCATCTCGCCTGGAAGGGAGAACTTCCTGGATTTTCTCGAGTTGCGGCAGGTGTTCTCGAGTTACAACGGGGACCTCAGGGACCCGCCCTGGTGGCCTCAGGAGAGGCCAGTCCCCATTTGAGTTGTTAGGGGGGCTCTCGGGATTCCTCTCCCGTCGATACCGGGGCCAAAAACCTTGTGTGGAGTCAGGGCCGGAACCGAGGATTCCTCTCAGGGGCTGACATGGATCTTTGGGTACTTCTGGAGTCTCCCCAGGGGAGTCAGGCCTCGTCTCGAGTGGGGGCATGCACGTGCGCTTTCCTTCCAGGCTGTAGCAGCAATGTCACGCTTCCCGTCGCGTGGATCAAAGGATCTGTGGTTATCCCTCGAGGCTTTCCCTCGAGGCTTTCCCACAGGGCTGTCCCACGTGCCACCGTGGTGTGAGTCGATCCTCGGCGTGAAAGATGAGCCAGTGCAGGGCAAAGAGGTTCCTCTGGAATGGACTGAGACATCTGGGGGACTCTTGGAATGGTGGTACGACCATGGAGTTCCTCTCGCCTTTCCTGTTGAGAGT
Source organism: Capricornis sumatraensis (assembly GCF_032405125.1). NCBI lineage: Eukaryota > Metazoa > Chordata > Mammalia > Artiodactyla > Bovidae > Capricornis > Capricornis sumatraensis. Next base: position 1,185,328 of record NW_027184621.1, on the reverse strand, counting down.
GCCTCCTCTTGAGATGCGACGGGAACGCCGGAATTCTTTCCCGTTGAAAGAAGGGAAAGGATCCCTCATCTCGAGCTCCGAGGGGGAAACGGGGCTCCTCTGGATGTGGGCGGGACCATCGTGCTCCCTCTCGAGTGGAGACGGGTATGGCGGTGAACTTCTTGAGTTGCAGCAAGGGTGTGAAAGACCCTTTCGAAGTTCCAGAGGTTAGGTGTCATTAGTCTCCAGACGCCTCATCGGAAATAGGCCTCATCTCGCCTGGAAGGGAGAACTTCCTGGATTTTCTCGAGTTGCGGCAGGTGTTCTCGAGTTACGACGGGGACCTCAGGGACCCACCCTGGTGGCCTCAGGAGAGGCCAGTCCCCATGCGAGGTGCTAGGGGGCCTCTCGGGATTCCTCTCCCGTCGATACCGGGGCCAAAAACCTTGTGTGGAGTCCGGGCCGGAACCGAGGATTCCTCTCAGGGGCTGACATGGATCTTTGGGTACTTCTGGAGTCTCCCCAGGGGAGTCAGGCCTCGTCTCGAGTGGGGGCATGCACGTGCACTTTCCTTCCAGGCTGTAGCAGCAATGTCACGCTTCCCGTCGCGTGGATCAAAGCATTTGTGGTTTTCCCTCGAGGCTTTCCCTCAGGGCTGTCCCACGTGCCACCGTGGTGTGAGTGGATACTCGGCGTGAAAGATGAGCCAGTGCAGGGCAAAGAGGTTCCTCTGGAATGGACTGAGATATCTGGGGGACTCTTGGAATGGTGGTACGACCATGGAGTTCCTCTCGCCTTTCCTGTTGAGAGTGCCTCCTCTTGAGATGCGACGGGAACGCCGGGAATTCTTTCCCGTTGAATGCAGGGAAAGGATCCCTCATCTCGAGCTACGAGGGGGAAACGGGGCTCCTCTGGATGTGGGCGGGACCATCGTGCTTCCTCTCGAGTGGAGACGGGTATGGCGGTGAACTTCTTGAGTTGCAGCAAGGGTGTGAAAGACCCTTTCGAAGTTCCAGAGGTTAGGTGTCATTAGTCTCCAGACGCCTCATCGGAAATAGGCCTCATCTCGCCTGGAAGGGAGAACTTCCTGGATTTTCTCGAGTTGCGGCAGGTGTTCTCGAGTTACGACGGGGACCTCAGGGACCCGCCCTGGTGGCCTCAGGAGAGGCCAGTCCCCATGCGAGTTGCTAGGGGGCCTCTCGGGATTCCTCTCCCGTCGATACCGGGGCCAAAAACCTTGTGTGGAGTCAGGTCCCGAACCGAGGATTCCTCTCAGGGTCTGACATGGATCTTTGGGTACTTCTGGAGTCTCCCCAGGGGAGTCAGGCCTCGTCTCGAGTGGGGGCATGCACGTGCGCTTTCCTTCCAGGCTGTAGCAGCAATGTCACGTTTCCCGTCGCGTGGATCAAAGGATCTGTGGTGTTCCCTGGAGGCTTTCCCTCGAGGCTTTCCCACAGGGCTGTCCCACGTGCCACCGTGGTGTGAGTCGATCCTCGGCGTGAAAGATGAGCCAGTGCAGGGCAAAGAGGTTCCTCTGGAATGGACTGAGACATCTGGGGGACTCTTGGAATGGTGGTAAGACCATGGAGTGTCTCTCGCCTTTCCTGTTGAGAGTGCCTCCTCTTGAGATGCGACGGGAACGCCGGGAATTCTTTCCAGTTGAAAGCAGGGAAAGGATCCCTCATCTCGAGCTCCGAGGGGGAAACGGGGCTCCTCTGGATGTGGGCGGGACCATCGTGATTCCTCTCGAGTGGAGACGGGTATGGCGGTGAACTTCTTGAGTTGCAGCAAGGGTGTGAAAGACCCTTTCGAAGTTCCAGAGGTTAGGTGTCATTAGTCTCCAGACACCTCATCGGAAATAGGCCTCATCTCGCCTGGATGGGAGAACTTCCTGGATTTTCTCGAGTTGCGGCAGGTGTTCTCGAGTTACGACGGGGACCTCAGGGACCCGCCCTGGTGGCCTCAGGAGAGGCCAGTCCCCATTTGAGTTGTTAGGGGGCCTCTCGGGATTCCTCTCCCGTCGATACCGGGGCCAAAAACCTTGTGTGGAGTCAGGGCCGGAACCGAGGATTCCTCTCAGGGGCTGACATGGATCTTTGGGTACTTCTGGAGTCTGCCCAGGGGAGTCAGGCCTCGTCTCGAGTGGGGGCATGCACGTGCGCTTTCCTTCCAGGCTGTAGCAGCAATGTCATGCTTCCCGTCGCGTGGAACAAAGGATCTGTGGTTATCCCTCGAGGCTTTCCCTCGAGGCTTTCCCACAGGGCTGTCCCACGTGCCACCGTGGTGTGAGTCGATCCTCGGCGTGAAAGATGAGCCAGTGCAGGGCAAAGAGGTTCCTCTGGAATGGACTGAGACATCTGGGGGACTCTTGGAATGGTGGTACGACCATGGAGTTCCTCTCGCCTTTCCTGTTGAGAGTGCCTCCTCTTGAGATGCGACGGGAACGCCGGAATTCTTTCCCGTTGAAAGAAGGGAAAGGATCCCTCATCTCGAGCTCCGAGGGGGAAACGGGGCTCCTCTGGATGTGGGCGGGACCATCGTGCTCCCTCTCGAGTGGAGACGGGTATGGCGGTGAACTTCTTGAGTTGCAGCAAGGGTGTGAAAGACCCTTTCGAAGTTCCAGAGGTTAGGTGTCATTAGTCTCCAGACGCCTCATCGGAAATAGGCCTCATCTCGCCTGGAAGGGAGAACTTCCTGGATTTTCTCGAGTTGCGGCAGGTGTTCTCGAGTTACGACGGGGACCTCAGGGACCCGCCCTGGTGGCCTCAGGAGAGGCCAGTCCCCATGCGTGGTGCTAGGGGGCCTCTCGGGATTCCTCTCCCGTCGATACCGGGGCCAAAAAGCTTATGTGGAGTCAGGGCCGGAACCGAGGATTCCTCTCAGGGGCTGACATGGATCTTTGGGTACTTCTGGAGTCTCCCCAGGGGAGTCAGGCCTCGTCTCGAGTGGGGGCATGCACGTCCACTTTCCTTCCAGTCTGTAGCAGCAATGTCACGCTTCCCGTCGCGTGGATCAAAGGATCTGTGGGTTTCCCTCGAGGCTTTCCCTCGAGGCTTTCCCACAGGGCTGTCCCACGTGCCACCGTGGTGTGAGTCGATCCTCGGCGTGAAAGATGAGCCAGTGCAGGGCAAAGAGGTTCCTCTGGAATGGACTGAGACATCTGGGGGACTCTTGGAATGGTGGTACGACCATGGAGTTCCTCTCGCCTTTCCTGTTGAGAGTGCCTCCTCTTGAGATGCGACCGGAACGCCGGGAATTCTTTCCCGTTGAAAGCAGGGAAAGGATCCCTCATCTCGAGCTCCGAGGGGCAAACGGGGCTCCTCTGGATGTGGGCGGGACCATCGTCCTTCCTCTCGAGTGGAGACGGGTATGGCGGTAAACTTCTTGAGTTGCAGCAAGGGTGTGAAAGACCCTTTCCAAGTTCCAGAGGTTAGGTGTCATTAGTCTCTAGACGCCTCATCGGAAATAGGCCTCATCTCGCCTGGAAGGGAGAACTTCCTGGATTTTCTCAAGTTGCGGCAGGTGTTCTCGAGTTACGACGGGGACCTCAGGGACCTGCCCCGGTGGCCTCAGGAGAGGCCAGTCCCCATGCGAGGTGCTAGGGGGCCTCTCGGGATTCCTCTCCCGTCGATACCGGGGCCAAAAACCTTGTGTGGAGTCAGGGCCGGAACCGAGGATTCCTCTCAGGGACTGACATGGATCTTTGGGTACTTCTGGAGTCTCCCTAGGGGAGTCAGGCCTCGTCTCGAGTGGGGGCATGCAAGTGCACTTTCCTTCCAGGCTGTAACAGCAATGTCACGCTTCCCGTCGCGTGGATCAAAGGATCTGTGGTTTTCCCTCGAGGCTTTCCCTCGAGGCTTTCCCACAGGGCTGTCCCACGTGCCACCGTGGTGTGAGTCGATCCTCGGCGTGAAAGATGAGCCAGTGCAGGGCAAAGAGGTTCCTCTGGAATGGACTGAGACATCTGGGGGACTCTTGGAATGGTGGTACGACCATGGAGTTCCTCTCGCCTTTCCTGTTGAGAGTGCCTCCTCTTGAGATGCGACGGGAACGCCGGAATTCTTTCCCGTTGAAAGAAGGGAAAGGATCCCTCATCTCGAGCTCCGAGGGGGAAACGGGGCTCCTCTGGATGTGGGCGGGACCATCGTGCTCCCTCTCGAGTGGAGACGGGTATGGCGGTGAACTTCTTGAGTTTCAGCAAGGGTGTGAAAGACCCTTTCGAAGTTCCAGAGGTTAGGTGTCATTAGTCTCCAGACGCCTCATCGGAAATAGGCCTCATCTCGCCTGGAAGGGAGAACTTCCTGGATTTTCTCGAGTTGCGGCAGGTGTTCTCGAGTTACGACGGGGACCTCAGGGACCTGCCCCGGTGGCCTCAGGAGAGGCCAGTCCCCATGCGAGGTGCTAGGGGGCCTCTCGGGATTCCTCTCCCGTCGATACCGGGGCCAAAAACCTTGTGTGGAGTCAGGGCCGGAACCGAGGATTCCTCTCAGGGACTGACATGGATCTTTGGGTACTTCTGGAGTCTCCCTAGGGGAGTCAGGCCTCGTCTCGAGTGGGGGCATGCAAGTGCACTTTCCTTCCAGGCTGTAACAGCAATGTCACGCTTCCCGTCGCGTGGATCAAAGGATCTGTGGTTTTCCCTCGAGGCTTTCCCTCGAGGCTTTCCCACAGGGCTGTCCCACGTGCCACCGTGGTGTGAGTCGATCCTCGGCGTGAAAGATGAGCCAGTGCAGGGCAAAGAGGTTCCTCTGGAATGGACTGAGACATCTGGGGGACTCTTGGAATGGTGGTACGACCATGGAGTTCCTCTCGCCTTTCCTGTTGAGAGTGCCTCCTCTTGAGATGCGACGGGAACGCCGGAATTCTTTCCCGTTGAAAGAAGGGAAAGGATCCCTCATCTCGAGCTCCGAGGGGGAAACGGGGCTCCTCTGGATGTGGGCGGGACCATCGTGCTCCCTCTCGAGTGGAGACGGGTATGGCGGTGAACTTCTTGAGTTGCAGCAAGGGTGTGAAAGACCCTTTCGAAGTTCCAGAGGTTAGGTGTCATTAGTCTCCAGACGCCTCATCGGAAATAGGCCTCATCTCGCCTGGAAGGGAGAACTTCCTGGATTTTCTCGAGTTGCGGCAGGTGTTCTCGAGTTACGACGGGGACCTCAGGGACCCGCCCTGGTGGCCTCAGGAGAGGCCAGTCCCCATGCGAGGTGCTAGGGGGCCTCTCGGGATTCCTCTCCCGTCGATACCGGGGCCAAAAACCTTGTGTGGAGTCCGGGCCGGAACCGAGGATTCCTCTCAGGGGCTGACATGGATCTTTGGGTACTTCTGGAGTCTCCCCAGGGGAGTCAGGCCTCGTCTCGAGTGGGGGCATGCACGTGCACTTTCCTTCCAGGCTGTAGCAGCAATGTCACGCTTCCCGTCGCGTGGATCAAAGCATTTGTGGTTTTACCTCGAGGCTTTCCCTCAGGGCTGTCCCACGTGCCACCGTGGTGTGAGTGGATACTCGGCGTGAAAGATGAGCCAGTGCAGGGCAAAGAGGTTCCTCTGGAATGGACTGAGACATCTGGGGGACTCTTGGAATGGTGGTACGACCATGGAGTTCCTCTCGCCTTTCCTGTTGAGAGTGCCTCCACTTGAGATGCGACGGGAACGCCGGGAATTCTTTCCCGTTGAAAGCAGGGAAAGGATCCCTCATCTCGAGCTACGAGGGGGAAACGGGGCTCCTCTGGATGTGGGCGGGACCATCGTGCTTCCTCTCGAGTGGAGACGGGTATGGCGGTGAACTTCTTGAGTTGCAGCAAGGGTGTGAAAGACCCTTTCGAAGTTCCAGAGGTTAGGTGTCATTAGTCTCCAGACGCCTCATCGGAAATAGGCCTCATCTCGCCTGGAAGGGAGAACTTCCTGGATTTTCTCGAGTTGCGGCAGGTGTTCTCGAGTTACGACGGGGACCTCAGGGACCCGCCCTGGTGGCCTCAGGAGAGGCCAGTCCCCATGCGAGTTGCTAGGGGGCCTCTCGGGATTCCTCTCCCGTCGATACCGGGGCCAAAAACCTTGTGTGGAGTCAGGTCCCGAACCGAGGATTCCTCTCAGGGGCTGACATGTATCTTTGGGTACTTCTGGAGTCTCCCCAGGGGAGTCAGGCCTCGTCTCGAGTGGGGGCATGCACGTGCGCTTTCCTTCCAGGCTGTAGCAGCAATGTCACGTTTCCCGTCGCGTGGATCAAAGGATCTGTGGTGTTCCCTGGAGGCTTTCCCTCGAGGCTTTCCCACAGGGCTGTCCCACGTGCCACCGTGTTGTGAGTCGATCCTCGGCGTGAAAGATGAGCCAGTGCAGGGCAAAGAGGTTCCTCTGGAATGGACTGAGACATCTGGGGGACTCTTGGAATGGTGGTAAGACCATGGAGTTCCTCTCGCCTTTCCTGTTGAGAGTGCCTCCTCTTGAGATGCGACGGGAACGCCGGGAATTCTTTCCAGTTGAAAGCAGGGAAAGGATCCCTCATCTCGAGCTCCGAGGGGGAAACGGGGCTCCTCTGGATGTGGGCGGGACCATCGTGCTTCCTCTCGAGTGGAGACGGGTATGGCGGTGAACTTCTTGAGTTGCAGCAAGGGTGTGAAGGACCCTTTCGAAGTTCCAGAGGTTAGGTGTCATTAGTCTCCAGACACCTCATCGGAAATAGGCCTCATCTCGCCTGGAAGGGAGAACTTCCTGGATTTTCTCGAGTTGCGGCAGGTGTTCTCGTGTTACGACGGGGACCTCAGGGACCCGCCCTGGTGGCCTCAGGAGAGGCCAGTCCCCATTTGAGTTGTTAGGGGGCCTCTCGGGATTCCTCTCCCGTCGATTTCGGGGCCAAAAACCTTGTGTGGAGTCAGGGCCGGAACCGAGGATTCCTCTCAGGGGCTGACATGGATCTTTGGGTACTTCTGGAGTCTGCCCAGGGGAGTCAGGCCTCGTCTCGAGTGGGGGCATGCACGTGCGCTTTCCTTCCAGGCTGTAGCAGCAATGTCACGCTTCCCGTCGCGTGGAACAAAGGATCTGTGGTTATCCCTCGAGGCTTTCCCTCGAGGCTTTCCCACAGGGCTGTCCCACGTGCCACCGTGGTGTGAGTCGATCCTCGGCGTGAAAGATGAGCCAGTGCAGGGCAAAGAGGTTCCTCTGGAATGGACTGAGACATCTGGGGGACTCTTGGAATGGTGGTACGACCATGGAGTTCCTCTCGCCTTTCCTGTTGAGAGTGCCTCCTCTTGAGATGCGACGGGAACGCCGGAATTCTTTCCCGTTGAAAGAAGGGAAAGGATCCCTCATCTCGAGCTCCGAGGGGGAAACGGGGCTCCTCTGGATGTGGGCGGGACCATCGTGCTCCCTCTCGAGTGGAGACGGATATGGCGGTGAACTTCTTGAGTTGCAGCAAGGGTGTGAAAGACCCTTTCGAAGTTCCAGAGGTTAGGTGTCATTAGTCTCCAGACGCCTCATCGGAAATAGGCCTCATCTCGCCTGGAAGGGAGAACTTCCTGGATTTTCTCGAGTTGCGGCAGGTGTTCTCGAGTTACGACGGGGACCTCAGGGACCCGCCCTGGTGGCCTCAGGAGAGGCCAGTCCCCATGCGTGGTGCTAGGGGGCCTCTCGGGATTCCTCTCCCGTCGATACCGGGGCCAAAAACCTTATGTGGAGTCAGGGCCGGAACCGAGGATTCCTCTCAGGGGCTGACATGGATCTTTGGGTACTTCTGGAGTCTCCCGAGGGGAGTCAGGCCTCGTCTCGAGTGGGGGCATGCACGTCCACTTTCCTTCCAGTCTGTAGCAGCAATGTCACGCTTCCCGTCGCGTGGATCAAAGGATCTGTGGGTTTCCCTCGAGGCTTTCCCTCGAGGCTTTCCCACAGGGCCGTCCCACGTGCCACCGTGGTGTGAGTCGATCCTCGGCGTGAAAGATGAGCCAGTGCAGGGCAAAGAGGTTCCTCTGGAATGGACTGAGACATCTGGGGGACTCTTGGAATGGTGGTACGACCATGGAGTTCCTCTCGCCTTTCCTGTTGAGAGTGCCTCCTCTTGAGATGCGACGGGAACGCCGGGAATTCTTTCCCGTTGAAAGCAGGGAAAGGATCCCTCATCTCGAGCTCCGAGGGGCAAACGGGGCTCCTCTGGATGTGGGCGGGACCATCGTCCTTCCTCTCGAGTGGAGACGGGTATGGCGGTAAACTTCTTGAGTTGCAGCAAGGGTGTGAAAGACCCTTTCCAAGTTCCAGAGGTTAGGTGTCATTAGTCTCTAGACGCCTCATCGGAAATAGGCCTCATCTCGCCTGGAAGGGAGAACTTCCTGGATTTTCTCAAGTTGCGGCAGGTGTTCTCGAGTTACGACGGGGACCTCAGGGACCTGCCCCGGTGGCCTCAGGAGAGGCCAGTCCCCATGCGAGGTGCTAGGGGGCCTCTCGGGATTCCTCTCCCGTCGATACCGGGGCCAAAAACCTTGTGTGGAGTCAGGGCCGGAACCGAGGATTCCTCTCAGGGACTGACATGGATCTTTGGGTACTTCTGGAGTCTCCCTAGGGGAGTCAGGCCTCGTCTCGAGTGGGGGCATGCAAGTGCACTTTCCTTCCAGGCTGTAGCAGCAATGTCACGCTTCCCGTCGCGTGGATCAAAGGATCTGTGGTTTTCCCTCGAGGCTTTCCCTCGAGGCTTTCCCACAGGGCTGTCCCACGTGCCACCGTGGTGTGAGTCGATCCTCGGCGTGAAAGATGAGCCAGTGCAGGGCAAAGAGGTTCCTCTGGAATGGACTGAGACATCTGGGGTCTCTTGGAATGGTGGTAAGACCATGGAGTTCCTCTCGCCTTTCCTGTTGAGAGTGCCTCCTCTTGAGATGCGACGGGAAACGCCGGGAATTCTTTCCCGTTGAAAGCAGGGAAAGGATCCCTCATCTCGAGCTCCAAGGTGGAAACGGGGCTCCTCTGGATGTGGGCGGGACCATCGTGCTTCCTCTCGAGTGGAGACGGGTATGGCGGTGAACTTCTTGAGCTGCAGCAAGGGTGTGAAAGACCCTTTCGAAGTTCCAGAGGTTAGGTGTCATTAGTCTCCAGACACCTCATCGGAAATAGGCCTCATCTCGCCTGGAAGGGAGAACTTCCTGGATTTTCTCGAGTTGCGGCAGGTGTTCTCGAGTTACGACGGGGACCTCAGGGACCCGCCCTGGTGGCCTCAGGAGAGGCCAGTCCCCATGCGAGGTGCTAGGGGGCCTCTCGGGATTCCTCTCCCGTCGATACCGGGGCCAAAAACCTTGTGTGGAGTCAGGGCCGGAACCGGGGATTCCACTCATGGGCTGACATGGATCTTTGGGTACTTCTGGAGTCTCCCCAGGGGAGTCAGGCCTCGTCTCGAGTGGGGGCATGCACGTGCGCTTTCCTTCCAGGCTGTAGCAGCAATGTCACGCTTCCCGTCGCGTGGATCAAAGGATCTGTGGTTTTCCCTCGAGGCTTTCCCTCGAGGCTTTCCCACAGGGCTGTCCCACGTGCCACCGTGGTGTGAGTCGATCCTCGGCGTGAAAGATGAGCCAGTGCAGGGCAAAGAGGTTCCTCTGGAATGGACTGAGACATCTGGGGGACTCTTGGAATGGTGGTACGACCATGGAGTTCCTCTCGCCTTTCCTGTTGAGAGTGCCTCCTCTTGAGATGCGACGGGAACGCCGGAATACTTTCCCGTTGAAAGCAGGGAAAGGATCCCTCATCTCGAGCTCTGAGGGGGAAACGGGGCTCCTCTGGATGTGGGCGGGACCATCGTGCTTCCTCTCGAGTGGAGACGGGTATGGCGGTGAACTTCTTGAGTTGCAGCAAGGGTGTGAAAGACCCTTTCGAAGTTCCAGAGGTTAGGTGTCATTAGTCTCCAGACGCCTCATCGGATATAGGCCTCATCTCGCCTGGAAGGGAGAACTTCCTGGATTTTCTCGAGTTGTGGCAGGTGTTCTCGAGTTACGACGGGGACCTCAGGGACCCGCCTTGGTGGCCTCAGGAGAGGCCAGTCCCCATGCGAGTTGCTAGGGGGCCTCTCGGGATTCCTCTCCCGTCGATACCAGGGCCAAAAACCTTGTGTGTAGTCAGGGCCGGAACTGAGGATTCCTCTCAAGGGCTGACATGGATCTTTGGGTACTTCTGGAGTCTCCCAGGGGAGTCAGGCCTCGTCTCGAGTGAGGGCATGCACGTGCGCTTTCCTTCCATGCTGTAGCAGCAATGTCACGCTTCCCGTCGCGTGGATCAAAGGATCTGTGGTTTTCCCTCGAGGCTTTCCCACAGGGCTTTCCCACGTGCCACCGTGGTGTGAGTCGATCCTCGGCGTGAAAGATGAGCCAGTGCAGGGCAAAGAGTTTCCTCTGGAATGGACTGAGACATCTGGGGGACTATTGGAATGGTGGTACGACCATGGAGTTCCTCTCGCCTTTCCTGTTGAGAGTGCCTCCTCTTGAGATGCGACGTGAACGCAGGGAATTCTTTCCCGTTGAAAGCAGGGAAAGGATCCCTCATCTCGAGCTCCGAGGGGGAAACGGGGCTCCTCTGGATGTGGGCGGGACCATCGTGCTTCCTCTCGAGTGGAGACGGGTATGGCGGTGAACTTCTTGAGTTGCAGCAAGGGTGTGAAAGACCCTTTCGAAGTTCCAGAGGTTAGGTGTCATTAGTCTCCAGACGCCTCATCGGAAATAGGCCTCATCTCGCCTGGAAGGGAGAACTTCCTGGATTTTCTCGAGTTGCACAGGTGTTCTCGAGTTACGACGGGGACCTCAGGGACCCGCCCTGGTGGCCTCAGGAGAGGCCAGTCCCCATGCGAGTTGCTAGGGGGCCTCTCGGGATTCCTCTCCCGTCGATACCGGGGCCAGAAACCTTGTGTGGAGTCAGGGCCAGAACCGAGGATTCCTCTCAGGGGTTGACAAGGATCCTTGGGTACTTCTGGAGTCTCCCCAGGGGAGTCAGGCCTCGTCTCGAGTGGGGGCATGCACGTGCGCTTTCCTTCCAGGCTGTAGCAGCAATGTCACGCTTCCCGTCGCGTGGATCAAAGGATCTGTGGTTTTCCCTCGAGGCTTTCCCACAGGGCTTTCCCACGTGCCACCGTGGTGTGAGTCAATCCTCGGCGTGAAAGATGAGCCAGTGCAGGGCAAAGAGGTTCCTCTGGAATTGACTGAGACATCTGGGGGACTCTTGGAATGGTGGTACGACCATGGAGTTCCTCTCGCCTTTCCTGTTGAGAGTGCCTCCTCTTGAGATGCGACGGGAACGCCGGGAATTCTTTCCCGTTGAAAGCAGGGAAAGGATCCCTCATCTCGAGCTATGAGGGGGAAACGGGGCTCCTCTGGATGTGGGCGGGACCATCGTGCTTCCTCTCGAGTGGAGACGGGTATGGTGGTGAACTTCTTGAGTTGCAGCAAGGGTGTGAAAGACCCTTTCGAAGTTCCAGAGGTTAGGTGTCATTAGTCTCCAGACGCCTCATCGGAAATAGGCCTCATCTCGCCTGGAAGGGAGAACTTCCTCGATTTTCTCGAGTTGTGGCAGGTGTTCTCGAGTTACGACGGGGACCTCAGGGACCCGCCCTGGTGGCCTCAGGAGAGGCCAGTCCCCATGCGAGGTGCTAGGGGGCCTCTCGGGATTCCTCTCCCGTCGATACCGGGGCCAAAAACCTTGTGTGGAGTCAGGGCCGGAACTGAGGATTCCTCTCAAGGGCTGACATGGATCTTTGGGTACTTCTGGAGTCTCCCAGGGGAGTCAGGCCTTGTCTCGAGTGGGGGCATGCTCGTGCGCTTTGCTTCCAGGCTGTAGCAGCAATGTCACTCTTCCCGTCGCTTGGATCAAAGGATCTGTGCTTTTCCCTCGAGGCTTTCCCACAGGGCTGTCCCACGTGCCACCGTAGTGTGAGTCAATCCTCGGCGTGAAAGATGAGCCAGTGCAGGGCAAAGAGGTTCCTCTGGAATGGACTGAGACATCTGGGGGACCTTTGGAATGGTGGTACGACCATAATGTTCCTCTCGCCTTTCCTGTTGAGAGTGCCTCCTCTTGAGATGCGACGGGAACGCCGGGAATTCTTTCCCGTTGAAAGCAGGGAAAGGATCCCTCATCTCGAGCTCCGAGTGGGAAACGGGGCTCCTCTGGATGTGGGCGGGACCATCGTGCTTCCTCTCGAGTGGAGACGGGTATGGCGGTGAACTTCTTGAGTTGCAGCAAGGATGTGAAAGACCCTTTCGAAGTTCCAGAAGTTAGGTGTCATTAGTCTCCAGACGCCTCATCGGAAATAGGCCTCATCTCGCCTGGAAGGGAGAACTTCCTGGATTTTCTCGAGTTGCGGCAGGTGTTCTCAAATTACGACGGGGACCTCAGGGACCCGCCCTGGTGGCCTCAGGAGAGGCCAGTCCCCATGCGAGGTGCTAGGGGGCCTCTCGGGATTCCTCTCCCGTCGATACCGGGGCCAAAAACCTTGTGTGGAGTCAGGGCCGGAACCGAGGATTCCTCTCAGGGGCTGACATGGATCCTTGCGTACTTCTGGAGTCTCCCAGGGGAGTCAGGCCTCGTCTCGAGTGGGGGCATGCACGTGCGCTTTCCTTCCAGGATGTAGCAGCAATGTCACGCTTCCCGTCGCAAGAATCAAAGGATCTGTGCTTTTCCCTCGAGGCTTTCCCTCGAGGCTTTCCCACGGGGCTGTCCCACGTGCCACCGTGGTGTGAGTCGATCCTCGACGTGAAAGATGAGCCAGTGCAGGGCAAAGAGTTTCCTCTGGAATGGACTGAGACATCTGGGGGCCTCATGGAATGGTGGTACGACCATGGAGTTCCTCTCGCCTTTCCTGTTGAGAGTGTCTCCTCTTGAGATGCGACGGGAACGCAGGGAATTCTTTCCCGTTGAAAGCAGGGAAAGGATCCCTCATCTCGAACTCCGAGGGGGAAACGGGGCTCCTCTGGATGTGGGCGGGACCATCGTGCTTCCTCTCGAGTGGAGACGGGTATGGCGGTGAACTTCTTGAGTTGCAGCAAGGGTGTGAGAGACCCTTTCGAAGTTCCAGAGGTTAGGTGTCATTAGTCTCCAGACACCTCATCGGAAATAGGCCTCTTCTCGCCGGGAAGGGAGAACTTCCTGGATTTTCTCGAGTTGCGGCAGGTGTTCTCGAGTTACGACGGGGACCTCAGCGACCCGCCCTGGTGGCCTCAGGAGAGGCCAGTCCCCATGCGAGGTGCTAGGGGGCCTCTCGGGATTCCTCTCCCGTCGATACCGGGGCCAAAAACCTTGTGTAGAGTCAGGGCCGGAACCGAGGATTCCTCTCAGGTGCTGACATGGATCTTTGGGTACTTCTGGAGTCTCCCCAGGGGAGTCAGGCCTCGTCTCGAGTGGGGGCATGCACGTGCGCTTTCCTTCCAGGCTGTAGCAGCAATATCACGCTTCCTGTCGCGTGGATCAAAGGATCTGCGGTTTTCCCTCAAGGCATTCCCTCGAGGCTTTCCCACAGGGCTGTCCCACGTGCCACCGTGGTTTGAGTCGATCCTCGGCGTGAAAGATGAGCCAGTGCAGGGCAAAGAGGTTCCTCTGGAATGGACTGAGACATCTGGGGGACTCTTGGAATGGTGGTACGACCATGGAGTTCCTCTCGCCTTTCCTGTTGAGAGTGCCTCCTCTTGAGATGCGACGGGAACGCCGGGAATTCTTTCCCGTTGAAAGCAGGGAAAGCATCGCGCATCTCGAGCTCCGAGGGGGAAACGGGGCTCCTCTGGATGTGGGCGGGACCATCGTGCTTCCTCTCGAGTGGAGACGGGTATGGCGGTGAACTTCTTGAGTTGCAGCAAGGGTGTGAAAGACCCTTTCGAAGTTCCAGAGGTTAGGTGTCATTAGTCTCCAGACACCTCATCGGAAATAGGCCTAATCTCGCCTGGAAGGGAGAACTTTCTGGGTTTTCTAGAGTTGCGGCAGGTGTTCTCGAGTTACGACGGGGACCTCAGGGACCCGCCCTGGTGGCCTCAGGAGAGGCCAGTCCCCATGCGAGTTTCTAGGGGGCCTCTCGGGATTCCTCTCCCGTCGATACCGGGGCCAAAAACCTTGTGTAGAGTCAGGGCCAGAACCGAGGATTCCTCTCAGGGGCTGACACGGATCCTTGGGTACTTCTGGAGTCTCCCAAGGGGAGTCAGGCCTCGTCTCGAGTGGGGGCATGCACGTGCGCTTTCCTTCCACGCTGTAGCAGCAATGTCACTCTTCTCGTCGCGTGGATCAAAGGATCTGTGTTTTTCCCTAGAGGCTTTCCCTCGAGGCTTTCCCACAGGGCTGTCCCACGTGCCACCGTGGTGTGAGTCGATCCTCGGCGTGAAAGATGAGCCAGTGCAGGGCAAAGAGGTTCCTCTGGAATGGACTGAGACATCTGGGGGACTCTTGGAATGGTGGTACGACCATGGAGTTCCTCTCGCCTTTCCTGTTGAGAGTGCCTCCTCTTGAGATGCGACGGGAACGCCGGGAATTCTTTCCCATTGAAAGCAGGGAAAGGATCCCTCATCTCGAGCTCCGAGGGGGAAACGGGGCTCCTCTGGATGTGGGCGGGACCATCGTGCTACCTCTCGAGTGGAGACGGGTATGGCGGTGAACTTCTTGAGTTGCAGCAAGGGTGTGAAAGACCCTTTCGAAGTTCCAGAGGTTAGGTGTCATTAGTCTCCAGACGCCTCATCGGAAATAGGCCTCATCTCGCCTGGAAGGGAGAACTTCCTGGATTTTCTCGAGTTGCGGCAGGTGTTCTCGAGTTACGACGGGGACCTCAGGGACCCGCCTTGGTGGCCTCAGGAGAGGCCAGTCCCCATGCGAGGTGCTAGGGGGCCTCTCGGGATTCCTCTCCCGTTGATACCGGGGCCAAAAACCTTGTGTAGAGTCAGGGCCGGAACCGAGGATTCCTCTCAGGGGCTGACATGGATCTTTGGGTACTTCTGGAGTCTCCCCAGGGGAGTCAGGCCTCGTCTCGAGTGGGGGCATGCACGTGCGCTTTCCTTCCAGGCTGTAGCAGCAATATCACGCTTCCCGTCGCGTGGATCAAAGGATCTGTGGTTTTCCCTCGAGGCATTCCCTCGAGGCTTTCCCACAGGGCTGTCCCACGTGCCACCGTGGTGTGAGTCGATCCTCGGCGTGAAAGATGAGCCAGTGCAGGGCAAAGAGGTTCCTCTGGAATGGACTGAGACATCTGGGGGACTCTTGGAATGGTGGTACGACCATGGAGTTCCTCTCGCCTTTCCTGTAGAGAGTGCCTCCTCTTGAGATGCGACGGGAACGCCAGGAATTCTTTCCCGTTGAAAGCAGGGAAAGCATCGCGCATCTCGAGCTCCGAGGGGGAAACGGGGCTCCTCTGGATGTGGGCGGGACCATCGTGCTTCCTCTCGAGTGGAGACGGGTATGGCGGTGAACTTCTTGAGTTGCAGCAAGGGTGTGAAAGACGCTTTCGAAGTTCCAGAGGTTAGGTGTCATTAGTCTCCAGACGCCTCATCGGAAATAGGCCTCATCTCGCCTGGAAGGGAGAACTTCCTGGATTTTCTCGAGTTGAGGCAGGTGTTCTCGAGTTACGACGGGTACATCAGGGACCCGCCCTGGTGGCCTCAGGAGAGGCCAGTCCCCATGCGAGTTGCTAGGGGGCCTCTCGGGATTCCTCTCCCGTCGATACCGGGGCCAAAAACCTTGTGTCGAGTCAGGACCGGAACCGAGGATTCCTCTCAGGGGCTGACATGGATCTTTGGGTACTTCTGGAGTCTCCCCAGGGGAGTCAGGCCTCGTCTCGAGTGGGGGCATGCACGTGCGCTTTCCTTCCAGGCTGTAGCAGCAATGTCACGCTTCCCGTCGCGTGGATCAAAGGATCTGTGGTTTTCCCTCGAGGCTTTCCCTCGAGGCTTTCCCACAGGGCTGTCCCACGTGCCACCGTGGTGTGAGTGGATCCTCGGCGTGAAAGATGAGCCAGTGCAGGGCAAAGAGGTTCCTCTGGAATGGACTGAGACATCTGGGGGCCTCTTGGAATGGTGGTACGACCATGGAGTTCCTCTCGCCTTTCCTGTTGAGAGTGCCTCCTCTTGAGATGCGACGGGAACGCCGGGAATTCTTTCCCGTTGAAAGCAGGGAAAGGATCCCTCATCTCGAGCTCCGAGGGGGAATCGGGGCTCCTCTGGATGTGGGCGGGACCATCGTGCTTCCTCTCGAGTGGAGACGAGTATGGCGGTGAACTTCTTGATTTGCAGCAAGGGTGTGAAAGACCCTTTCGAAGTTCCAGAGGTTAGGTGTCATTAGTCTCCAGACGCCTCATCGGAAATAGGCCTCATCTCGCCTGGAAGGGAGAACTTCCTGGATTTTCTCGAGTTGCGGCAGGTGTTCTCGAGTTACGACGGGGACCTCAGGGACCCGCCCTGGTGGCCTCAGGAGAGGCCAGTCCCCATGTGAGGTGCTAGGGGGCCTCTCGGGATTCCTCTCCCGTCGATACCTGGGCCAAAAACCTTGTGTGGAGTCAGGGCCGGAACTGAGGATTCCTCTCAGGGGCTGACATGGATCTTTGGTTACTTCTGGAGTCTCCCCAGGGGAGTCAGGCCTCGTCTCGAGTGGGGGCATGCACGTGCGCTTTCCTTCCAGGCTGTAGCAGCAATGTCACGCTTCCGTCGCGTGGATCAAAGGATCTGTGGTTTTCCCTCGAGGCTTTCCCTCAAGGCTTTCCCACAGGGCTGTCCCACGTGCCACCGTGGTGTGAGTCGATCCTCGGCGTGAAAGATGAGCCAGTGCAGGGCAAAGAGGTTCCTCTGGAATGGACTGAGACATCTGGGGGACTCTTGGAATGGTGGTACGACCATGGAGTTCCTCTCGCCTTTCCTGTTGAGTTAGCCTCCTCTTGAGATGCGACGGGAACGCCGGGAATTCTTTCCCGTTGAAAGCAGGGAAAGGATCCCTCATCTCGAGCTCCGAGGGGGAAACGGGGCTCCTCTGGATGTGGGCGGGACCATCGTGCTTCCTCTCGAGTGGAGACGGGTATGGCGGTGAACTTCTTGAGTTGCAGCAAGGGTGTGAAAGACCCTTTCGAAGTTCCAGAGGTTAGGTGTCATTAGTCTCCAGACGCCTCATCGGAAATAGGCCTCATCTGGCCTGGAAGGGAGAACTTCCTGGATTTTCTCGAGTTGCGGCAGGTGTTCTCGAGTTACGACGGGGACCTCAGGGACCCGCCCTGGTGGCCTCAGGAGAGGCCAGTCCCCATGCGAGGTGCTAGGGGGCCTCTCGGGATTCCTCTCCCGTCGATACCGGGGCCAAAATCCTTGTGTGGAGTCAGGCCTGGAACCGAGGATTCCTCTCAAGGGCTGACATGGATCTTTGGGTACTTCTGGAGTTTCCCCAGGGGAGTCAGGCCTCGTCTCGAGTGGGGGCATGCACGTGCACTTTCCTTCCAGGCTGTAGCAACAATGTCACGCTTCCCGTCGCGTGGATCAAAGGATCTGTGGTTTTCCCTCGAGGCTTTCCCTCGAGGCTTTCCCACAGGGCTGTCCCACGTGCCATCGTGGTGTGAGTCGATCCTCGGCGTGAAAGATGAGCCAGTGCAGGGCAAAGAGTTTCCTCTGGAATGGACTGAGACATCTGGGGGACTCTTGGAATGGTGGTACGACTATGGAGTTCCTATCGCCTTTCCTGTTGAGAGTGCCTCCTCTTGAGATGCGCCGGGAACGCCGGGAATTCTTTCCCGTTGAAAGCAGGGAAAGGATCCCTCATCTAGAGCTCCGAGGGGGAAACGGGGCTCCTCTGGATGTGGGCGGGACCATCGTGCTTCCTCTCGAGTGGAGAGGGGTATGGCGGTTAACTTCTTGAGTTGCAGCAAGGGTGTGAAAGACCCTTTCGAAGTTCCAGAGGTTAGGTGTCATTAGTCTCCAGACGCCTCATCGGAAATAGGCCTCATCTCGCCTGGAAGGGAGAACTTCCTGGATTTTCTCGAGTTGCGGCAGGTGTTCTCGAGTTACGACGGGGACCTCAGGGACCCGCCTTGGTGGCCTCAGGAGAGGCCAGTCCCCATGCGAGTTTCTAGGGGGCCTCTCGGGATTCCTCTCCCGTCGATACCGGGGCCAAAAACCTTGTGTGGAGTCAGGGCCGGAACCGAGGATTCCTCTCAGGTGCTGACATGGATCTTTGGGTACTTCTGGAGTCTCCCCAGGGGAGTCAGGCCTCGTCTCGAGTGGGGGCATGCACGTGCACTTTCCTTCCAGGCTGTAGCAGCAATATCACGCTTCCCGTCGCGTGGATCAAAGGATCTGTGGTTTTCCCTCGAGGCATTCCCTCGAGGCTTTCCCACAGGGCTGTCCCACGTGCCACCGTGGTGTGAGTCGATCCTCGGCGTGAAAGATGAGCCAGTGCAGGGCAAAGAGGTTCCTCTGGAATGGACTGAGACATCTGGGGGACTCTTCGAATGGTGGTACGACCATGGAGTTCCTCTCGCCTTTCCTGTTGAGAGTGCCTCCTCTTGAGATGCGACGGGAACGCCGGGAATTCTTTCCCGTTGAAAGCAGGGAAAGCATCGCGCATCTCGAGCTCCGAGGGGGAAACGGGGCTCCTCTGGATGTGGGCGGGACCATCGTGCTTCCTCTCGAGTGGAGACGGGTATGGCGGTGAACTTCTTGAGTTGCAGCAAGGGTGTGAAAGACCCTTTCAAAGTTCCAGAGGTTAGGTGTCATTAGTCTCCAGACGCCTCATCGGAAATAGGCCTCATCTCGCCTGGAAGGGAGAACTTCCTGGATTTTCTCGATTTGAGGCAGGTGTTCTCGAGTTACGACGGGTACATCAGGGACCCGCCCTGGTGGCCTCAGGAGAGGCCAGTCCCCATGCGAGTTGCTATGGGGCCTCTCGGGATTCCTCTCCCGTCGATACCGGGGCCAAAAACCTTGTGTGGAGTCAGGACCGGAACCGAGGATTCCTCTCAGGGGCTGACATGGATCTTTGGGTACTTCTGGAGTCTCCCCAGGGGAGTCAGGCCTCGTCTCGAGTGGGGGCATGCACGTGCGCTTTCCTTCCAGGCTGTAGCAGCAATGTCACGCTTCCCGTCGCGTGGATCAAAGGATCTGTGGTTTTCCCTCGAGGCTTTCCCTCGAGGCTTTCCCACAGGGCTGTCCCACGTGCCACCGTGGTGTGAGTCGATCCTCGACGTGAAAGATGAGCCAGTGCAGGGCAAAGAGTTTCCTCTGGAATGGACTGAGACATCTGGGGGCCTCATGGAATGGTGGTACGACCATGGAGTTCCTCTCGCCTTTCCTGTTGAGAGTGTCTCCTCTTGAGATGCGACGGGAACGCAGGGAATTCTTTCCCGTTGAAAGCAGGGAAAGGATCCCTCATCTCGAACTCCGAGGGGGAAACGGGGCTCCTCTGGATGTGGGCGGGACCATCGTGCTTCCTCTCGAGTGGAGACGGGTATGGCGGTGAACTTCTTGAGTTGCAGCAAGGGTGTGAGAGACCCTTTCGAAGTTCCAGAGGTTAGGTGTCATTAGTCTCCAGACACCTCATCGGAAATAGGCCTCATCTCGCCTGGAAGGGAGAACTTCCTGGATTTTCTCGAGTTGCGGCAGGTGTTCTCGAGTTACGACGGGGACCTCAGGGACCCGCCCTGGTGGCCTCTGGAGAGGCCAGTCCCCATGCGAGTTGCTAGGGGGCCTCTCGGGATTCCTCTCCCGTCGATACCGGGGCCAAAAACCTTGTGTAGAGTCAGGGCCAGAACCGAGGATTCCTCTCAGGGGTTGAACGGATCCTTGGGTACTTCTGGAGTCTCCCCAGGGGAGTCAGGCCTCGTCTCGAGTGGGGGCATGCACGTGCGCTTTCCTTCCAGGCTGTAGCAGCAATGTCACGCTTCCCGTGGCGTGGATCAAAGGATCTGTGGTTTTCCCTCGAGACTTTCCCTTGAGGCTTTCCCACAGGGCTGTCCCACGTGCCACCGTGGTGTGAGTCGATCCTCGGCGTGAAAGATGAGCCAGTGCAGGGCAAAGAGGTTCCTCTGGAATGGACTGAGACATCTGGGGGACTCTTGGAATGGTGGTACGACCGTGGAGTTCCTCTCGCCTTTCCTGTTGAGAGTGCCTCCTCTTGAGATGCGACGGGAACGCCGGGAATTCTTTCCCGTTGAAAGCAGGGAAAGGATCCCTCATCTCGAGCTATGAGGGGGAAACGGGGCTCCTCTGGATGTGGGCGGGACCATCGTGCTTCCTCTCGAGTGGAGACGGGTATGGCGGTGAACTTCTTGAGTTGCAGCAAGGGTGTGAAAGACCCTTTCGAAATTCCAGAGGTTAGGTGTCATTAGTCTCCAGACGCCTCATCGGAAATAGGCCTCTTCTCGCCGGGAAGGGAGAACTTCCTGGATTTTCTGGAGTTGCGGCAGGTGTTCTCAAGTTACGACGGGGACCTCAGGGACCCGCCCTGGTGGCCTCAGGAGAGGCCAGTCCCCATGCGAGGTGCTAGGCGGCCTCTCGGGATTCCTCTCCCGTCGATACCTGGGCCAAAAACATTTTCTGGAGTCAGGGCCGGAACTGAGGATTCCTCTCAGGGGCTGACATGGATTTTTGGGTACTTCTGGAGTCTCCCCAGGGGAGTCAGGCCTCGTATCGAGTGGGGGCATGCACGTGCGCTTTCCTTCCAGGCTGTAGCAGCAATGTCACGCTTCCCGTCGACTGGATCAAAGGATCTGTGCTTTTCCCTCGAGGCTTTCCCACAGGGCTGTCCCACGTGCCACCGTGGTGTGAGTCGATCCTCGGCGTGAAAGATGAGCCGGTGCAGGGCCAAAAGGTTCCTCTAGAATGGACTGAGACATCTGGGGGACTCTTGGAATGGTGGTACGACCATGGAGTTCCTCTCGCCTTTCCTGTTGAGAGTGCCTCCTCGTGAGATGCGACGGGAACACCGGAATTCTTTCCCGTTGAAAGCAGGGAAAGGATCCCTCATCTCGAGCTCCGAGGGGGAAACGGGGCTCCTCTGGATGTGGGCGGGACCATCGTGCTTCCTCTCGAGTGGAGACGGGTATGGCGGTGAACTTCTTGAGTTGCAGCAAGGGTGTGAAAGACCCTTTCGAAGTTCCAGAGGTTAGGTGTCATTAGTCTCCAGACGCCTCATCGGAAATAGGCCTCATCTCGCCTGGAAGGGAGAACTTCCTGGATTTTCTCGAGTTGCGGCAGGTGTTCTCGAGTTACGACGGGGACCTCAGCGACCCGCCCTGGTGGCCTCAGGAGAGGCCAGTCCCCATGCGAGGTGCTAGGGGGCCTCTCGGGATTCCTCTCCCGTCGATACCGGGGCCAAAAACCTTGTGTAGAGTCAGGGCCGGAACCGAGGATTCCTCTCAGGTGCTGACATGGATCTTTGGGTACTTCTGGAGTCTCCCCAGGGGAGTCAGGCCTCGTCTCGAGTGGGGGCATGCACGTGCGCTTTCCTTCCAGGCTGTAGCAGCAATATCACGCTTCCTGTCGCGTGGATCAAAGGATCTGTGGTTTTCCCTCAAGGCATTCCCTCGAGGCTTTCCCACAGGGCTGTCCCACGTGCCACCGTGGTTTGAGTCGATCCTCGGCGTGAAAGATGAGCCAGTGCAGGGCAAAGAGGTTCCTCTGGAATGGACTGAGACATCTGGGGGACTCTTGGAATGGTGGTACGACCATGGAGTTCCTCTCGCCTTTCCTGTTGAGAGTGCCTCCTCTTGAGATGCGACGGGAACGCCGGGAATTCTTTCCCGTTGAAAGCAGGGAAAGCATCGCGCATCTCGAGCTCCGAGGGGGAAACGGGGCTCCTCTGGATGTGGGCGGGACCATCGTGCTTCCTCTCGAGTGGAGACGGGTATGGCGGTGAACTTCTTGAGTTGCAGCAAGGGTGTGAAAGACCCTTTCGAAGTTCCAGAGGTTAGGTGTCATTAGTCTCCAGACACCTCATCGGAAATAGGCCTAATCTCGCCTGGAAGGGAGAACTTTCTGGGTTTTCTAGAGTTGCGGCAGGTGTTCTCGAGTTACGACGGGGACCTCAGGGACCCGCCCTGGTGGCCTCAGGAGAGGCCAGTCCCCATGCGAGTTTCTAGGGGGCCTCTCGGGATTCCTCTCCCGTCGATACCGGGGCCAAAAACCTTGTGTAGAGTCAGGGCCAGAACCGAGGATTCCTCTCAGGGGCTGACACGGATCCTTGGGTACTTCTGGAGTCTCCCAAGGGGAGTCAGGCCTCGTCTCGAGTGGGGGCATGCACGTGCGCTTTCCTTCCACGCTGTAGCAGCGATGTCACTCTTCTCGTCGCGTGGATCAAAGGATCTGTGTTTTTCCCTAGAGGCTTTCCCTCGAGGCTTTCCCACAGGGCTGTCCCACGTGCCACCGTGGTGTGAGTCGATCCTCGGCGTGAAAGATGAGCCAGTGCAGGGCAAAGAGGTTCCTCTGGAATGGACTGAGACATCTGGGGGACTCTTGGAATGGTGGTACGACCATGGAGTTCCTCTCGCCTTTCCTGTTGAGAGTGCCTCCTCTTGAGATGCGACGGGAACGCCGGGAATTCTTTCCCATTGAAAGCAGGGAAAGGATCCCTCATCTCGAGCTCCGAGGGGGAAACGGGGCTCCTCTGGATGTGGGCGGGACCATCGTGCTACCTCTCGAGTGGAGACGGGTATGGCGGTGAACTTCTTGAGTTGCAGCAAGGGTGTGAAAGACCCTTTCGAAGTTCCAGAGGTTAGGTGTCATTAGTCTCCAGACGCCTCATCGGAAATAGGCCTCATCTCGCCTGGAAGGGAGAACTTCCTGGATTTTCTCGAGTTGCGGCAGGTGTTCTCGAGTTACGACGGGGACCTCAGGGACCCGCCTTGGTGGCCTCAGGAGAGGCCAGTCCCCATGCGAGGTGCTAGGGGGCCTCTCGGGATTCCTCTCCCGTTGATACCGGGGCCAAAAACCTTGTGTAGAGTCAGGGCCGGAACCGAGGATTCCTCTCAGGGGCTGACATGGATCTTTGGGTACTTCTGGAGTCTCCCCAGGGGAGTCAGGCCTCGTCTCGAGTGTGGGCATGCACGTGCGCTTTCCTCCCAGGCTGTAGCAGCAATATCACGCTTCCCGTCGCGTGGATCAAAGGATCTGTGGTTTTCCCTCGAGGCATTCCCTCGAGGCTTTCCCACAGGGCTGTCCCACGTGCCACCGTGGTGTGAGTCGATCCTCGGCGTGAAAGATGAGCCAGTGCAGGGCAAAGAGGTTCCTCTGGAATGGACTGAGACATCTGGGGGACTCTTGGAATGGTGGTACGACCATGGAGTTCCTCTCGCCTTTCCTGTAGAGAGTGCCTCCTCTTGAGATGCGACGGGAACGCCAGGAATTCTTTCCCGTTGAAAGCAGGGAAAGCATCGCGCATCTCGAGCTCCGAGGGGGAAACGGGGCTCCTCTGGATGTGGGCGGGACCATCGTGCTTCCTCTCGAGTGGAGACGGGTATGGCGGTGAACTTCTTGAGTTGCAGCAAGGGTGTGAAAGACGCTTTCGAAGTTCCAGAGGTTAGGTGTCATTAGTCTCCAGACGCCTCATCGGAAATAGGCCTCATCTCGCCTGGAAGGGAGAACTTCCTGGATTTTCTCGAGTTGAGGCAGGTGTTCTCGAGTTACGACGGGTACATCAGGGACCCGCCCTGGTGGCCTCAGGAGAGGCCAGTCCCCATGCGAGTTGCTAGGGGGCCTCTCGGGATTCCTCTCCCGTCGATACCGGGGCCAAAAACCTTGTGTCGAGTCAGGACCGGAACCGAGGATTCCTCTCAGGGGCTGACATGGATCTTTGGGTACTTCTGGAGTCTCCCCAGGGGAGTCAGGCCTCGTCTCGAGTGGGGGCATGCACGTGCGCTTTCCTTCCAGGCTGTAGCAGCAATGTCACGCTTCCCGTCGCGTGGATCAAAGGATCTGTGGTTTTCCCTCGAGGCTTTCCCTCGAGGCTTTCCCACAGGGCTGTCCCACGTGCCACCGTGGTGTGAGTGGATCCTCGGCGTGAAAGATGAGCCAGTGCAGGGCAAAGAGGTTCCTCTGGAATGGACTGAGACATCTGGGGGCCTCTTGGAATGGTGGTACGACCATGGAGTTCCTCTCGCCTTTCCTGTTGAGAGTGCCTCCTCTTGAGATGCGACGGGAACGCCGGGAATTCTTTCCCGTTGAAAGCAGGGAAAGGATCCCTCATCTCGAGCTCCGAGGGGGAATCGGGGCTCCTCTGGATGTGGGCGGGACCATCGTGCTTCCTCTCGAGTGGAGACGAGTATGGCGGTGAACTTCTTGATTTGCAGCAAGGGTGTGAAAGACCCTTTCGAAGTTCCAGAGGTTAGGTGTCATTAGTCTCCAGACGCCTCATCGGAAATAGGCCTCATCTCGCCTGGAAGGGAGAACTTCCTGGATTTTCTCGAGTTGCGGCAGGTGTTCTCGAGTTACGACGGGGACCTCAGGGACCCGCCCTGGTGGCCTCAGGAGAGGCCAGTCCCCATGTGAGGTGCTAGGGGGCCTCTCGGGATTCCTCTCCCGTCGATACCTGGGCCAAAAACCTTGTGTGGAGTCAGGGCCGGAACTGAGGATTCCTCTCAGGGGCTGACATGGATCTTTGGTTACTTCTGGAGTCTCCCCAGGGGAGTCAGGCCTCGTCTCGAGTGGGGGCATGCACGTGCGCTTTCCTTCCAGGCTGTAGCAGCAATGTCACGCTTCCGTCGCGTGGATCAAAGGATCTGTGGTTTTCCCTCGAGGCTTTCCCTCAAGGCTTTCCCACAGGGCTGTCCCACGTGCCACCGTGGTGTGAGTCGATCCTCGGCGTGAAAGATGAGCCAGTGCAGGGCAAAGAGGTTCCTCTGGAATGGACTGAGACATCTGGGGGACTCTTGGAATGGTGGTACGACCATGGAGTTCCTCTCGCCTTTCCTGTTGAGTTAGCCTCCTCTTGAGATGCGACGGGAACGCCGGGAATTCTTTCCCGTTGAAAGCAGGGAAAGGATCCCTCATCTCGAGCTCCGAGGGGGAAACGGGGCTCCTCTGGATGTGGGCGGGACCATCGTGCTTCCTCTCGAGTGGAGACGGGTATGGCGGTGAACTTCTTGAGTTGCAGCAAGGGTGTGAAAGACCCTTTCGAAGTTCCAGAGGTTAGGTGTCATTAGTCTCCAGACGCCTCATCGGAAATAGGCCTCATCTGGCCTGGAAGGGAGAACTTCCTGGATTTTCTCGAGTTGCGGCAGGTGTTCTCGAGTTACGACGGGGACCGCAGGGACCCGCCCTGGTGGCCTCAGGAGAGGCCAGTCCCCATGCGAGGTGCTAGGGGGCCTCTCGGGATTCCTCTCCCGTCGATACCGGGGCCAAAATCCTTGTGTGGAGTCAGGCCTGGAACCGAGGATTCCTCTCAAGGGCTGACATGGATCTTTGGGTACTTCTGGAGTTTCCCCAGGGGAGTCAGGCCTCGTCTCGAGTGGGGGCATGCACGTGCACTTTCCTTCCAGGCTGTAGCAACAATGTCACGCTTCCCGTCGCGTGGATCAAAGGATCTGTGGTTTTCCCTCGAGGCTTTCCCTCGAGGCTTTCCCACAGGGCTGTCCCACGTGCCATCGTGGTGTGAGTCGATCCTCGGCGTGAAAGATGAGCCAGTGCAGGGCAAAGAGATTCCTCTGGAATGGACTGAGACATCTGGGGGACTCTTGGAATGGTGGTACGACTATGGAGTTCCTATCGCCTTTCCTGTTGAGAGTGCCTCCTCTTGAGATGCGCCGGGAACGCCGGGAATTCTTTCCCGTTGAAAGCAGGGAAAGGATCCCTCATCTCGAGCTCCGAGGGGGAAACGGGGCTCCTCTGGATGTGGGCGGGACCATCGTGCTTCCTCTCGAGTGGAGAGGGGTATGGCGGTTAACTTCTTGAGTTGCAGCAAGGGTGTGAAAGACCCTTTCGAAGTTCCAGAGGTTAGGTGTCATTAGTCTCCAGACGCCTCATCGGAAATAGGCCTCATCTCGCCTGGAAGGGAGAACTTCCTGGATTTTCTCGAGTTGCGGCAGGTGTTCTCGAGTTACGACGGGGACCTCAGGGACCCGCCTTGGTGGCCTCAGGAGAGGCCAGTCCCCATGCGAGGTGCTAGGGGGCCTCTCGGGATTCCTCTCCCGTCGATACCGGGGCCAAAAACCTTGTGTGGAGTCAGGGCCGGAACCGAGGATTCCTCTCAGGTGCTGACATGGATCTTTGGGTACTTCTGGAGTCTCCCCAGGGGAGTCAGGCCTCGTCTCGAGTGGGGGCATGCACGTGCACTTTCCTTCCAGGCTGTAGCAGCAATATCACGCTTCCCGTCGCGTGGATCAAAGGATCTGTGGTTTTCCCTCGAGGCATTCCCTCGAGGCTTTCCCACAGGGCTGTCCCACGTGCCACCGTGGTGTGAGTCGATCCTCGGCGTGAAAGATGAGCCAGTGCAGGGCAAAGAGGTTCCTCTGGAATGGACTGAGACATCTGGGGGACTCTTCGAATGGTGGTACGACCATGGAGTTCCTCTCGCCTTTCCTGTTGAGAGTGCCTCCTCTTGAGATGCGACGGGAACGCCGGGAATTCTTTCCCGTTGAAAGCAGGGAAAGCATCGCGCATCTCGAGCTCCGAGGGGGAAACGGGGCTCCTCTGGATGTGGGCGGGACCATCGTGCTTCCTCTCGAGTGGAGACGGGTATGGCGGTGAACTTCTTGAGTTGCAGCAAGGGTGTGAAAGACCCTTTCAAAGTTCCAGAGGTTAGGTGTCATTAGTCTCCAGACGCCTCATCGGAAATAGGCCTCATCTCGCCTGGAAGGGAGAACTTCCTGGATTTTCTCGATTTGAGGCAGGTGTTCTCGAGTTACGACGGGTACATCAGGGACCCGCCCTGGTGGCCTCAGGAGAGGCCAGTCCCCATGCGAGTTGCTATGGGGCCTCTCGGGATTCCTCTCCCGTCGATACCGGGGCCAAAAACCTTGTGTGGAGTCAGGACCGGAACCGAGGATTCCTCTCAGGGGCTGACATGGATCTTTGGGTACTTCTGGAGTCTCCCCAGGGGAGTCAGGCCTCGTCTCGAGTGGGGGCATGCACGTGCGCTTTCCTTCCAGGCTGTAGCAGCAATGTCACGCTTCCCGTCGCGTGGATCAAAGGATCTGTGGTTTTCCCTCGAGGCTTTCCCTCGAGGCTTTCCCACAGGGCTGTCCCACGTGCCACCGTGGTGTGAGTCGATCCTCGACGTGAAAGATGAGCCAGTGCAGGGCAAAGAGTTTCCTCTGGAATGGACTGAGACATCTGGGGGCCTCATGGAATGGTGGTACGACCATGGAGTTCCTCTCGCCTTTCCTGTTGAGAGTGTCTCCTCTTGAGATGCGACGGGAACGCAGGGAATTCTTTCCCGTTGAAAGCAGGGAAAGGATCCCTCATCTCGAACTCCGAGGGGGAAACGGGGCTCCTCTGGATGTGGGCGGGACCATCGTGCTTCCTCTCGAGTGGAGACGGGTATGGCGGTGAACTTCTTGAGTTGCAGCAAGGGTGTGAGAGACCCTTTCGAAGTTCCAGAGGTTAGGTGTCATTAGTCTCCAGACACCTCATCGGAAATAGGCCTCATCTCGCCTGGAAGGGAGAACTTCCTGGATTTTCTCGAGTTGCGGCAGGTGTTCTCGAGTTACGACGGGGACCTCAGGGACCCGCCCTGGTGGCCTCTGGAGAGGCCAGTCCCCATGCGAGTTGCTAGGGGGCCTCTCGGGATTCCTCTCCCGTCGATACCGGGGCCAAAAACCTTGTGTAGAGTCAGGGCCAGAACCGAGGATTCCTCTCAGGGGCTGAACGGATCCTTGGGTACTTCTGGAGTCTCCCCAGGGGAGTCAGGCCTCGTCTCGAGTGGGGGCATGCACGTGCGCTTTCCTTCCAGGCTGTAGCAGCAATGTCACGCTTCCCGTGGCGTGGATCAAAGGATCTGTGGTTTTCCCTCCAGACTTTCCCTTGAGGCTTTCCCACAGGGCTGTCCCACGTGCCACCGTGGTGTGAGTCGATCCTCGGCGTGAAAGATGAGCCAGTGCAGGGCAAAGAGGTTCCTCTGGAATGGACTGAGACATCTGGGGGACTCTTGGAATGGTGGTACGACCGTGGAGTTCCTCTCGCCTTTCCTGTTGAGAGTGCCTCCTCTTGAGATGCGACGGGAACGCCGGGAATTCTTTCCCGTTGAAAGCAGGGAAAGGATCCCTCATCTCGAGCTATGAGGGGGAAACGGGGCTCCTCTGGATGTGGGCGGGACCATCGTGCTTCCTCTCGAGTGGAGACGGGTATGGCGGTGAACTTCTTGAGTTGCAGCAAGGGTGTGAAAGACCCTTTCGAAATTCCAGAGGTTAGGTGTCATTAGTCTCCAGACGCCTCATCGGAAATAGGCCTCTTCTCGCCGGGAAGGGAGAACTTCCTGGATTTTCTGGAGTTGCGGCAGGTGTTCTCAAGTTACGACGGGGACCTCAGGGACCCGCCCTGGTGGCCTCAGGAGAGGCCAGTCCCCATGCGAGGTGCTAGGCGGCCTCTCGGGATTCCTCTCCCGTCGATACCTGGGCCAAAAACATTTTCTGGAGTCAGGGCCGGAACTGAGGATTCCTCTCAGGGGCTGACATGGATTTTTGGGTACTTCTGGAGTCTCCCCAGGGGAGTCAGGCCTCGTCTCGAGTGGGGGCATGCACGTGCGCTTTCCTTCCAGGCTGTAGCAGCAATGTCACGCTTCCCGTCGACTGGATCAAAGGATCTGTGCTTTTCCCTCGAGGCTTTCCCACAGGGCTGTCCCACGTGCCACCGTGGTGTGAGTCGATCCTCGGCGTGAAAGATGAGCCGGTGCAGGGCCAAAAGGTTCCTCTAGAATGGACTGAGACATCTGGGGGACTCTTGGAATGGTGGTACGACCATGGAGTTCCTCTCGCCTTTCCTGTTGAGAGTGCCTCCTCGTGAGATGCGACGGGAACACCGGAATTCTTTCCCGTTGAAAGCAGGGAAAGGATCCCTCATCTCGAGCTCCGAGGGGGAAACGGGGCTCCTCTGGATGTGGGCGGGACCATCGTGCTTCCTCTCGAGTGGAGACGGGTATGGCGGTGAACTTCTTGAGTTGCAGCAAGGGTGTGAAAGACCCTTTCGAAGTTCCAGAGGTTAGGTGTCATTAGTCTCCAGACGCCTCATCGGAAATAGGCCTCATCTCGCCTGGAAGGGAGAACTTCCTGGATTTTCTCGAGTTGCGGCAGGTGTTCTCGAGTTACGACGGGGACCTCAGCGACCCGCCCTGGTGGCCTCAGGAGAGGCCAGTCCCCATGCGAGGTGCTAGGGGGCCTCTCGGGATTCCTCTCCCGTCGATACCGGGGCCAAAAACCTTGTGTAGAGTCAGGGCCGGAACCGAGGATTCCTCTCAGGTGCTGACATGGATCTTTGGGTACTTCTGGAGTCTCCCCAGGGGAGTCAGGCCTCGTCTCGAGTGGGGGCATGCACGTGCGCTTTCCTTCCAGGCTGTAGCAGCAATATCACGCTTCCTGTCGCGTGGATCAAAGGATCTGTGGTTTTCCCTCAAGGCATTCCCTCGAGGCTTTCCCACAGGGCTGTCCCACGTGCCACCGTGGTTTGAGTCGATCCTCGGCGTGAAAGATGAGCCAGTGCAGGGCAAAGAGGTTCCTCTGGAATGGACTGAGACATCTGGGGGACTCTTGGAATGGTGGTACGACCGTGGAGTTCCTCTCGCCTTTCCTGTTGAGAGTGCCTCCTCTTGAGATGCGACGGGAACGCCGGGAATTCTTTCCCGTTGAAAGCAGGGAAAGGATCCCTCATCTCGAGCTATGAGGGGGAAACGGGGCTCCTCTGGATGTGGGCGGGACCATCGTGCTTCCTCTCGAGTGGAGACGGGTATGGCGGTGAACTTCTTGAGTTGCAGCAAGGGTGTGAAAGACCCTTTCGAAATTCCAGAGGTTAGGTGTCATTAGTCTCCAGACGCCTCATCGGAAATAGGCCTCTTCTCGCCGGGAAGGGAGAACTTCCTGGATTTTCTGGAGTTGCGGCAGGTGTTCTCAAGTTACGACGGGGACCTCAGGGACCCGCCCTGGTGGCCTCAGGAGAGGCCAGTCCCCATGCGAGGTGCTAGGCGGCCTCTCGGGATTCCTCTCCCGTCGATACCTGGGCCAAAAACATTTTCTGGAGTCAGGGCCGGAACTGAGGATTCCTCTCAGGGGCTGACATGGATTTTTGGGTACTTCTGGAGTCTCCCCAGGGGAGTCAGGCCTCGTCTCGAGTGGGGGCATGCACGTGCGCTTTCCTTCCAGGCTGTAGCAGCAATGTCACGCTTCCCGTCGACTGGATCAAAGGATCTGTGCTTTTCCCTCGAGGCTTTCCCACAGGGCTGTCCCACGTGCCACCGTGGTGTGAGTCGATCCTCGGCGTGAAAGATGAGCCGGTGCAGGGCCAAAAGGTTCCTCTAGAATGGACTGAGACATCTGGGGGACTCTTGGAATGGTGGTACGACCATGGAGTTCCTCTCGCCTTTCCTGTTGAGAGTGCCTCCTCGTGAGATGCGACGGGAACACCGGAATTCTTTCCCGTTGAAAGCAGGGAAAGGATCCCTCATCTCGAGCTCCGAGGGGGAAACGGGGCTCCTCTGGATGTGGGCGGGACCATCGTGCTTCCTCTCGAGTGGAGACGGGTATGGCGGTGAACTTCTTGAGTTGCAGCAAGGGTGTGAAAGACCCTTTCGAAGTTCCAGAGGTTAGGTGTCATTAGTCTCCAGACGCCTCATCGGAAATAGGCCTCATCTCGCCTGGAAGGGAGAACTTCCTGGATTTTCTCGAGTTGCGGCAGGTGTTCTCGAGTTACGACGGGGACCTCAGCGACCCGCCCTGGTGGCCTCAGGAGAGGCCAGTCCCCATGCGAGGTGCTAGGGGGCCTCTCGGGATTCCTCTCCCGTCGATACCGGGGCCAAAAACCTTGTGTAGAGTCAGGGCCGGAACCGAGGATTCCTCTCAGGTGCTGACATGGATCTTTGGGTACTTCTGGAGTCTCCCCAGGGGAGTCAGGCCTCGTCTCGAGTGGGGGCATGCACGTGCGCTTTCCTTCCAGGCTGTAGCAGCAATATCACGCTTCCTGTCGCGTGGATCAAAGGATCTGTGGTTTTCCCTCAAGGCATTCCCTCGAGGCTTTCCCACAGGGCTGTCCCACGTGCCACCGTGGTTTGAGTCGATCCTCGGCGTGAAAGATGAGCCAGTGCAGGGCAAAGAGGTTCCTCTGGAATGGACTGAGACATCTGGGGGACTCTTGGAATGGTGGTACGACCATGGAGTTCCTCTCGCCTTTCCTGTTGAGAGTGCCTCCTCTTGAGATGCGACGGGAACGCCGGGAATTCTTTCCCGTTGAAAGCAGGGAAAGCATCGCGCATCTCGAGCTCCGAGGGGGAAACGGGGCTCCTCTGGATGTGGGCGGGACCATCGTGCTTCCTCTCGAGTGGAGACGGGTATGGCGGTGAACTTCTTGAGTTGCAGCAAGGGTGTGAAAGACCCTTTCGAAGTTCCAGAGGTTAGGTGTCATTAGTCTCCAGACACCTCATCGGAAATAGGCCTAATCTCGCCTGGAAGGGAGAACTTTCTGGGTTTTCTAGAGTTGCGGCAGGTGTTCTCGAGTTACGACGGGGACCTCAGGGACCCGCCCTGGTGGCCTCAGGAGAGGCCAGTCCCCATGCGAGTTTCTAGGGGGCCTCTCGGGATTCCTCTCCCGTCGATACCGGGGCCAAAAACCTTGTGTAGAGTCAGGGCCAGAACCGAGGATTCCTCTCAGGGGCTGACACGGATCCTTGGGTACTTCTGGAGTCTCCCAAGGGGAGTCAGGCCTCGTCTCGAGTGGGGGCATGCACGTGCGCTTTCCTTCCACGCTGTAGCAGCAATGTCACTCTTCTCATCGCGTGGATCAAAGGATCTGTGTTTTTCCCTAGAGGCTTTCCCTCGAGGCTTTCCCACAGGGCTGTCCCACGTGCCACCGTGGTGTGAGTCGATCCTCGGCGTGAAAGATGAGCCAGTGCAGGGCAAAGAGGTTCCTCTGGAATGGACTGAGACATCTGGGGGACTCTTGGAATGGTGGTACGACCATGGAGTTCCTCTCGCCTTTCCTGTTGAGAGTGCCTCCTCTTGAGATGCGACGGGAACGCCGGGAATTCTTTCCCATTGAAAGCAGGGAAAGGATCCCTCATCTCGAGCTCCGAGGGGGAAACGGGGCTCCTCTGGATGTGGGCGGGACCATCGTGCTACCTCTCGAGTGGAGACGGGTATGGCGGTGAACTTCTTGAGTTGCAGCAAGGGTGTGAAAGACCCTTTCGAAGTTCCAGAGGTTAGGTGTCATTAGTCTCCAGACGCCTCATCGGAAATAGGCCTCATCTCGCCTGGAAGGGAGAACTTCCTGGATTTTCTCGAGTTGCGGCAGGTGTTCTCGAGTTACGACGGGGACCTCAGGGACCCGCCTTGGTGGCCTCAGGAGAGGCCAGTCCCCATGCGAGGTGCTAGGGGGCCTCTCGGGATTCCTCTCCCGTTGATACCGGGGCCAAAAACCTTGTGTAGAGTCAGGGCCGGAACCGAGGATTCCTCTCAGGGGCTGACATGGATCTTTGGGTACTTCTGGAGTCTCCCCAGGGGAGTCAGGCCTCGTCTCGAGTGGGGGCATGCACGTGCGCTTTCCTTCCAGGCTGTAGCAGCAATATCACGCTTCCCGTCGCGTGGATCAAAGGATCTGTGGTTTTCCCTCGAGGCATTCCCTCGAGGCTTTCCCACAGGGCTGTCCCACGTGCCACCGTGGTGTGAGTCGATCCTCGGCGTGAAAGATGAGCCAGTGCAGGGCAAAGAGGTTCCTCTGGAATGGACTGAGACATCTGGGGGACTCTTGGAATGGTGGTACGACCATGGAGTTCCTCTCGCCTTTCCTGTAGAGAGTGCCTCCTCTTGAGATGCGACGGGAACGCCAGGAATTCTTTCCCGTTGAAAGCAGGGAAAGCATCGCGCATCTCGAGCTCCGAGGGGGAAACGGGGCTCCTCTGGATGTGGGCGGGACCATCGTGCTTCCTCTCGAGTGGAGACGGGTATGGCGGTGAACTTCTTGAGTTGCAGCAAGGGTGTGAAAGACGCTTTCGAAGTTCCAGAGGTTAGGTGTCATTAGTCTCCAGACGCCTCATCGGAAATAGGCCTCATCTCGCCTGGAAGGGAGAACTTCCTGGATTTTCTCGAGTTGAGGCAGGTGTTCTCGAGTTACGACGGGTACATCAGGGACCCGCCCTGGTGGCCTCAGGAGAGGCCAGTCCCCATGCGAGTTGCTAGGGGGCCTCTCGGGATTCCTCTCCCGTCGATACCGGGGCCAAAAACCTTGTGTCGAGTCAGGACCGGAACCGAGGATTCCTCTCAGGGGCTGACATGGATCTTTGGGTACTTCTGGAGTCTCCCCAGGGGAGTCAGGCCTCGTCTCGAGTGGGGGCATGCACGTGCGCTTTCCTTCCAGGCTGTAGCAGCAATGTCACGCTTCCCGTCGCGTGGATCAAAGGATCTGTGGTTTTCCCTCGAGGCTTTCCCTCGAGGCTTTCCCACAGGGCTGTCCCACGTGCCACCGTGGTGTGAGTGGATCCTCGGCGTGAAAGATGAGCCAGTGCAGGGCAAAGAGGTTCCTCTGGAATGGACTGAGACATCTGGGGGCCTCTTGGAATGGTGGTACGACCATGGAGTTCCTCTCGCCTTTCCTGTTGAGAGTGCCTCCTCTTGAGATGCGACGGGAACGCCGGGAATTCTTTCCCGTTGAAAGCAGGGAAAGGATCCCTCATCTCGAGCTCCGAGGGGGAATCGGGGCTCCTCTGGATGTGGGCGGGACCATCGTGCTTCCTCTCGAGTGGAGACGAGTATGGCGGTGAACTTCTTGATTTGCAGCAAGGGTGTGAAAGACCCTTTCGAAGTTCCAGAGGTTAGGTGTCATTAGTCTCCAGACGCCTCATCGGAAATAGGCCTCATCTCGCCTGGAAGGGAGAACTTCCTGGATTTTCTCGAGTTGCGGCAGGTGTTCTCGAGTTACGACGGGGACCTCAGGGACCCGCCCTGGTGGCCTCAGGAGAGGCCAGTCCCCATGTGAGGTGCTAGGGGGCCTCTCGGGATTCCTCTCCCGTCGATACCTGGGCCAAAAACCTTGTGTGGAGTCAGGGCCGGAACTGAGGATTCCTCTCAGGGGCTGACATGGATCTTTGGTTACTTCTGGAGTCTCCCCAGGGGAGTCAGGCCTCGTCTCGAGTGGGGGCATGCACGTGCGCTTTCCTTCCAGGCTGTAGCAGCAATGTCACGCTTCCGTCGCGTGGATCAAAGGATCTGTGGTTTTCCCTCGAGGCTTTCCCTCAAGGCTTTCCCACAGGGCTGTCCCACGTGCCACCGTGGTGTGAGTCGATCCTCGGCGTGAAAGATGAGCCAGTGCAGGGCAAAGAGGTTCCTCTGGAATGGACTGAGACATCTGGGGGACTCTTGGAATGGTGGTACGACCATGGAGTTCCTCTCGCCTTTCCTGTTGAGTTAGCCTCCTCTTGAGATGCGACGGGAACGCCGGGAATTCTTTCCCGTTGAAAGCAGGGAAAGGATCCCTCATCTCGAGCTCCGAGGGGGAAACGGGGCTCCTCTGGATGTGGGCGGGACCATCGTGCTTCCTCTCGAGTGGAGACGGGTATGGCGGTGAACTTCTTGAGTTGCAGCAAGGGTGTGAAAGACCCTTTCGAAGTTCCAGAGGTTAGGTGTCATTAGTCTCCAGACGCCTCATCGGAAATAGGCCTCATCTGGCCTGGAAGGGAGAACTTCCTGGATTTTCTCGAGTTGCGGCAGGTGTTCTCGAGTTACGACGGGGACCGCAGGGACCCGCCCTGGTGGCCTCAGGAGAGGCCAGTCCCCATGCGAGGTGCTAGGGGGCCTCTCGGGATTCCTCTCCCGTCGATACCGGGGCCAAAATCCTTGTGTGGAGTCAGGCCTGGAACCGAGGATTCCTCTCAAGGGCTGACATGGATCTTTGGGTACTTCTGGAGTTTCCCCAGGGGAGTCAGGCCTCGTCTCGAGTGGGGGCATGCACGTGCACTTTCCTTCCAGGCTGTAGCAACAATGTCACGCTTCCCGTCGCGTGGATCAAAGGATCTGTGGTTTTCCCTCGAGGCTTTCCCTCGAGGCTTTCCCACAGGGCTGTCCCACGTGCCATCGTGGTGTGAGTCGATCCTCGGCGTGAAAGATGAGCCAGTGCACGGCAAAGAGATTCCTCTGGAATGGACTGAGACATCTGGGGGACTCTTGGAATGGTGGTACGACTATGGAGTTCCTATCGCCTTTCCTGTTGAGAGTGCCTCCTCTTGAGATGCGCCGGGAACGCCGGGAATTCTTTCCCGTTGAAAGCAGGGAAAGGATCCCTCATCTCGAGCTCCGAGGGGGAAACGGGGCTCCTCTGGATGTGGGCGGGACCATCGTGCTTCCTCTCGAGTGGAGAGGGGTATGGCGGTTAACTTCTTGAGTTGCAGCAAGGGTGTGAAAGACCCTTTCGAAGTTCCAGAGGTTAGGTGTCATTAGTCTCCAGACGCCTCATCGGAAATAGGCCTCATCTCGCCTGGAAGGGAGAACTTCCTGGATTTTCTCGAGTTGCGGCAGGTGTTCTCGAGTTACGACGGGGACCTCAGGGACCCGCCTTGGTGGCCTCAGGAGAGGCCAGTCCCCATGCGAGGTGCTAGGGGGCCTCTCGGGATTCCTCTCCCGTCGATACCGGGGCCAAAAACCTTGTGTGGAGTCAGGGCCGGAACCGAGGATTCCTCTCAGGTGCTGACATGGATCTTTGGGTACTTCTGGAGTCTCCCCAGGGGAGTCAGGCCTCGTCTCGAGTGGGGGCATGCACGTGCACTTTCCTTCCAGGCTGTAGCAGCAATATCACGCTTCCCGTCGAGTGGATCAAAGGATCTGTGGTTTTCCCTCGAGGCATTCCCTCGAGGCTTTCCCACAGGGCTGTCCCACGTGCCACCGTGGTGTGAGTCGATCCTCGGCGTGAAAGATGAGCCAGTGCAGGGCAAAGAGGTTCCTCTGGAATGGACTGAGACATCTGGGGGACTCTTCGAATGGTGGTACGACCATGGAGTTCCTCTCGCCTTTCCTGTTGAGAGTGCCTCCTCTTGAGATGCGACGGGAACGCCGGGAATTCTTTCCCGTTGAAAGCAGGGAAAGCATCGCGCATCTCGAGCTCCGAGGGGGAAACGGGGCTCCTCTGGATGTGGGCGGGACCATCGTGCTTCCTCTCGAGTGGAGACGGGTATGGCGGTGAACTTCTTGAGTTGCAGCAAGGGTGTGAAAGACCCTTTCAAAGTTCCAGAGGTTAGGTGTCATTAGTCTCCAGACGCCTCATCGGAAATAGGCCTCATCTCGCCTGGAAGGGAGAACTTCCTGGATTTTCTCGATTTGAGGCAGGTGTTCTCGAGTTACGACGGGTACATCAGGGACCCGCCCTGGTGGCCTCAGGAGAGGCCAGTCCCCATGCGAGTTGCTATGGGGCCTCTCGGGATTCCTCTCCCGTCGATACCGGGGCCAAAAACCTTGTGTGGAGTCAGGACCGGAACCGAGGATTCCTCTCAGGGGCTGACATGGATCTTTGGGTACTTCTGGAGTCTCCCCAGGGGAGTCAGGCCTCGTCTCGAGTGGGGGCATGCACGTGCGCTTTCCTTCCAGGCTGTAGCAGCAATGTCACGCTTCCCGTCGCGTGGATCAAAGGATCTGTGGTTTTCCCTCGAGGCTTTCCCTCGAGGCTTTCCCACAGGGCTGTCCCACGTGCCACCGTGGTGTGAGTCGATCCTCGGCGTGAAAGATGAGCCAGTGCAGGGCAAAGAGGTTCCTCTGGAATGGACTGAGACATCTGGGGGACTCTTGGAATGGTGGTACGACCATGGAGTTCCTCTCGCCTTTCCTGTTGAGAGTGCCTCCTCTTGAGATGCGACGGGAACGCCGGGAATTCTTTCCCGTTGAAAGCAGGGAAAGGATCCCTCATCTCGAGCTCCGAGGGGGAATCGGGGCTCCTCTGGATGTGGGCGGGACCATCGTGCTTCCTCTCGAGTGGAGACGGGTATGGCGGTGAACTTCTTGATTTGCAGCAAGGGTGTGAAAGACCCTTTCGAAGTTCCAGAGGTTAGGTGTCATTAGTCTCCAGACGCCTCATCGGAAATAGGCCTCATCTCGCCTGGAAGGGAGAACTTCCTGGATTTTCTCAAGTTGCGGCAGGTGTTCTCGAGTTACGACGGGGACCTCAGGGACCCGCCCTGGTGGCCTCAGGAGAGGCCAGTCCCCATGCGAGGTGCTAGGGGGCCTCTCGGGATTACTCTCCCGTCGATACCTGGGCCAAAAACCTTGTGTGGAGTCAGGGCCGGAACTGAGGATTCCTCTCAGGGGCTGACATGGATCTTTGGGTACTTCTGGAGTCTCCCCAGGGGAGTCAGGCCTCGTCTCGAGTGGGGGCATGCACGTGCGCTTTCCTTCCAGGCTGTAGCAGCAATGTCACGCTTCCGTCGCGTGGATCAAAGGATCTGTGGTTTTCCCTCGAGGCTTTCCCTCGAGGCTTTCCCACAGGGCTGTCCCACGTGCCACCGTGGTGTGAGTCGATCCTCGGCGTGAAAGATGAGCCAGTGCAGGGCAAAGAGGTTCCTCTGGAATGGACTGAGACATCTGGGGGACTCTTGGAATGGTGGTACGACCATGGAGTTCCTCTCGCCTTTCCTGTTGAGTTAGCCTCCTCTGGAGATGCGACGGGAACGCCGGGAATTCTTTCCCGTTGAAAGCAGGGAAAGGATCCCTCATCTCGAGCTCCAAGGAGGAAACGGGGCTCCTCTGGATGTGGGCGGGACCATCGTGCTTCCTCTCGAGTGGAGACGGGTATGGCGGTGAACTTCTTGAGTTGCAGCAAGGGTGTGAAAGACCCTTTCGAAGTTCCAGAGGTTAGGTGTCATTAGTCTCCAGACGCCTCATCGGAAATAGGCCTCATCTGGCCTGGAAGGGAGAACTTCCTGAATTTTCTCGAGTTGCGGCAGGTGTTCTTGAGTTACGACGGGGACCTCAGGGACCCGCCCTGGTGGCCTCAGGAGAGGCCAGTCCCCATGCGAGGTGCTAGGGGGCCTCTCGGGATTCCTCTCCCGTCGATACCGGGGCCAAAATCCTTGTGTGGAGTCAGGGCCGGAACCGAGGATTCCTCTCAGGGGCTGACATGGATCTTTGGGTACTTCTGGAGTCTCCCCAGGGGAGTCAGGCCTCGTCTCGAGTGGGGGCATGCACGTGCGCTTTCCTTCCAGGCTTTAGCAGCAATGCCACGCTTCCCGTCGCGTGGATCAAAGGATCTGTGGTTTTCCCTCGAGGCTTTCCCTCGAGGCTTTCCCACAGGGCTGTCCCACGTGCCACCGTGGTGTGAGTCGATCCTCGGCGTGAAAGATGAGCCAGTGCAGGGCAAAGAGGTTCCTCTGGAATGGAATGAGACATCTGGGGGACTCTTGGAATGGTGGTACGACCATGGAGTTCCTCTCGCCTTTCCTGTTGAGAGTGCCTCCTCTTGAGATGCGACGGGAACGCCGGGAATTCTTTCCCGTTGAAAGCAGGGAAAGGATCCCTCATCTCGAGCTCCGAGGGGGAAACGGGGCTCCTCTGGATGTGGGCGGGACCATCGTGCTTCCTCTCGAGTGGAGACGGGTATGGCGGTGAACATCTTGAGTTGCAGCAAGGGTGTGAAAGACCCTGTCGAAGTTCCAGAGGTTAGGTGTCATTAGTCTCCAGACGCCTCATCGGAAATAGGCCTCATCTGGCCTGGAAGGGAGAACTTCCTGGATTTTCTCGAGTTGCGGCAGGTGTTCTCGAGTTACGACGGGGACCGCAGGGACCCGCCCTGGTGGCCTCAGGAGAGGCCAGTCCCCATGCGAGGTGCTAGGGGGCCTCTCGGGATTCCTCTCCCGTCGATACCGGGGCCAAAATCCTTGTGTGGAGTCAGGCCCGGAACCGAGGATTCCTCTCAGGGGCTGACATGGATCTTTGGGTACTTCTGGAGTCTCCCCAGGGGAGTCAGGCCTCGTCTCGAGTGGGGGCATGCACGTGTGCTTTCCTTCCAGGCTGTAGAAGCAATGTCACGCTTCCCGTCGCGTTGATCAAAGGATCTGTGGTTTTCCCTCGAGGCTTTCCCTCGAGGCTTTCCCACAGGGCTGTCCCACGTGCCATCGTGGTGTGAGTCGATCCTCGGCGTGAAAGATGAGCCAGTGCAGGGCAAAGAGTTTCCTCTGGAATGGACTGAGACATCTGGGGGACTCTTGGAATGGTGGTACGACCATGGAGTTCCTATCGCCTTTCCTGTTGAGAGTGCCTCCTCTTGAGATGCGCCGGGAACGCCGGGAATTCTTTCCCGTTGAATGCAGGGAAACGATCCCTCATCTCGAGCTACGAGGGGGAAACGGGGCTCCTCTGGATGTGGGCGGGACCATCGTGCTTCCTCTCGAGTGGAGACGTGTGTGGCAGTGAACTTCTTGAGTTGCAGCAAGGGTGTGAAAGACCCTTTCGAAGTTCCAGAGGTTAGGTGTCATTAGTCTCCAGACGCCTCATCGGAAATAGGCCTCATCTCGCCTGGAAGGGAGAACTTCCTGGATTTTCTCGAGTTGCGGCAGGTGTTCTCGAGTTACGACGGGGACCTCAGGGACCCGCCCTGGTGGCCTCAGGAGAGGCCAGTCCCCATGCGAGGTGCTACGGGGCCTCTCGGGATTCCTCTCCCGTCGATACCGGGGCCAAAATCCTTGTGTGGAGTCAGGGCCGGAACCGAGGATTCCTCTCAGGGGCTGACGTGGATTTTGGGTACTTCTGGAGTCTACCCAGGGGAGTCAGGCCTCGTCTCGAGTTGGGGCATGCACGTGCGCTTTCCTTCCAGGCTGTAGCAGCAATGTCACGCTTCCCGTCGCGTTGATCAAAGGATCTGTGGTTTTCCCTCGAGGCTTTCCCTCGAGGCTTTCCCACAGGGCTGTCCCACGTGCCATCGTGGTGTGAGTCGATCCTCGGCGTGAAAGATGAGCCAGTGCAGGGCAAAGAGTTTCCTCTGGAATGGACTGAAACATCTGGGGGACTCTTGGAATGGTGGTACGACCATGGAGTTCCTCTCGCCTCTCCTGTTGAGAGTGCCTCCTCTTGAGATGCGACGGGAACGCCGGGAATTCTTTCCCATTGAAAGCAGGGAAAGGATCCCTCATCTCGAGCTACGAGGTGGAAACGGGGCTCCTCTGGATGTGGGCGGGACCATCGTGCTTCCTCTCGAGTGGAGACGGGTATGGCGGTGAACTTCTTGAGTTGCAGCAAGGGTGTGAAAGACCCTTTCGAAGTTCCAGAGGTTAGGTGTCATTAGTCTCCAGACGCCTCATCGGAAATAGGCCTCATCTCGCCTGGAAGGGAGAACTTCCTGGATTTTCTCGAGTTGCGGCAGGTGTTCTCGAGTTACGACGGGGACCTCAGGGACCCGCCCTGGTGGCCTCAGGAGAGGCCAGTCCCCATGCGAGGTGCTACGGGACCTCTCGGGATTCCTCTCCCGTCGATACCGAGGCCAAAATCCTTGTGTGGAGTCAGGGCCGGAACCGAGGATTCCTCTCAGGGGCTGACATGGATCTTTGGGTACTTCTGGAGTCTCCCCAGGGGAGTCAGGCCTCGTCTCGAGTGGGGGCATGCACGTGCGCTTTCCTTCCAGGCTTTAGCAGCAATGCCACGCTTCCCGTCGCGTGGATCAAAGGATCTGTGGTTTTCCCTCGAGGCTTTCCCTCGAGGCTTTCCCACAGGGCTGTCCCACGTGCCACCGTGGTGTGAGTCGATCCTCGGCGAGAAAGATGAGCCAGTGCAGGGCAAAGAGGTTCCTCTGGAATGGACTGAGACATCTGGGGGACTCTTGGAATGGTGGTACGACCATGGAGCTCCTCTCGCCTTTCCTGTTGAGAGTGCCTCCTCTTGAGATGCGCCGGGAACGCCGGGAATTCTTTCCCGTTGAAAGCAGTGAAACGATCCCTCATCTCAGGCTCCGAGGGGGAAACGGGGCTCCTCTGGATGTGGGGCGGGACCATCGTGCTTCCTCTCGAGTGGAGACGGGTATGGCGGTGAACTTCTTGAGTTGCAGCAAGGGTGTGAATGACCCTTTCGAAGATCCAGAGGTTAGGTGTCATTAGTCTCCAGACGCCTCATCGGAAATAGGCCTCATCTCGCCTGGAAGGGAGAACTTCCTGGATTTTCTCGAGTTGCGGCAGGTGTTCTCGAGTTACGCTGGGGACCTCAGGGACCCGCCCTGGTGGCCTCAGGAGAGGCCAGTCCCCATGCGAGTTGCTAGGGGGCCTCTCGGGATTCCTCTCCCGTCGATACCGGGGCCAAAACCCTTGTGTGGAGTCAGGGCCGGAACCGAGAATTCCTCTCAGGGGCTGACATGGATCCTTGGGTACTTCTGGAGTCTCCCCAGGGGAGTCAGGCCTTGTCTCGAGTGGGGGCATGCACGTGCGCTTTCCTCCAGGCTGTAGCAGCAATGTCACGCTTCCCGTCGCGTGAATCAAAGGATCTCTGGTTTTCCCTCGAGGCTTTCCCTCGAGGCTTTCCCACAGGGCTGTCCCACGTGCCACCGTGGTGTGAGTCGATCCTCGGCGTGAATGATGAGCCAGTGCAGGGCAAAGAGGTTCCTCTGGAATGGACTGAGACATCTGGGGGACTCTTGGAATGGTGGTACGACCATGGAGTTCCTCTCGCCTTTCCTGTTGAGAGTGCCTCCTCTTGAGATGCGACGGGAACGCCGGGAATTCTTTCCCGTTGAAAGCAGGGAAAGGATCCCTCATCTCGAGCTACGGTGGGGAAACAGGGCTCCTCTGGATGTGGGCGGGACCATCGTGCTTCCTCTCGAGTGGAGACGGGTATGGCGGTGAACTTCTTGAGTTGCAGCAAGGGTGTGAAAGACCCTTTCGAAGTTCCAGAGGTTAGGTGTCATTAGTCTCCAGACGCCTCATCGGAAATAGGCCTCATCTCGCCTGGAAGGGAGAACTTCCTGGATTTTCTCGAGTTGCGGCAGGTGTTCTCGAGTTACGACGGGGACCTCAGGGACCCGCTCTGGTGGCCTCAGGAGAGGCCAGTCCCCATGCGAGTTGCTAGGGGGCCTCTCGGGATTCCTCTCCCGTCGATACCTGGGCCAAAAACCTTGTGTGGAGTCAGGGCCGGAACCGAGGATTCCTCTCACGGGCTGATATGGATCTTTGGGTATTTCTGGAGTCTCCCCAGGGGAGTCAGGCCTCGTCTCGAGTGGGAGCATGCACGTGCGTATTCCTTCCAGGCTGTAGCAGCAATGTCACGCTTCCCATCGCGTGGATCAAAGGATCTGTGGTTTTCCCTCGAGGCTTTCCCACAGGGCTGTCCCACGTGCCACCGTGGTGTGAGTCGATCCTCGGCGTGAAAGATGAGCCAGTGCAGGGCAAAGAGGTTCCTCTGGAATGGACTGAGACATCTGGGGGACTCTTGGAATGGTGGTACGACCATGGAGTTCCTCTCGCCTTTCCTGGTGAGAGTGCCTCCTCTTGAGATGCGACGGGAACGCCGGGAATTCTTTCCCGTTGAAAGCAGGGAAAGGATCCCTCATCTCGAGCTCCGAGGGGGAAATGGGGCTCCTCTGGATGTGGGCGGGACCATCGTGCTTCCTCTCGAGTGGAGACGGGTATGGCGGTGAACTTCTTGAGTTGCAGCAAGGGTGTGAAAGACCCTTTCGAAGTTCCAGAGGTTAGGTGTCATTAGTCTCCAGACGCCTCATCGGAAATAGGCCTCATCTCGCCTGGAAGGGAGAACTTCCTGGATTTTCTCGAGTTGCGGCAGGTGTTCTCGAGTTACGACGGGGACCTCAGGGACCCGCCCTGGTGGCGTCAGGAGAGGCCAGTCCCCATGCGAGTTGCTAGGGGGCCTCTCGGGATTCCTCTCCCGTCGATACCGGGGCCAAAAACCTTGTGTGGAGTCAGGGCCGGAACCGAGGATTCCTCTCAGGGGCTGACATGGACCTTTGGGTACTTCTGAAGTCTCCCCAGGGGAGTCAGGCCTCGTCTCGAGTGGGAGCATGCACGTGCGCTTTCCTTCCAGGCTGTAGCAGCAATGTCACGCTTCCCGTCGCGTGGATCAAAGGATCTGTGGTTTTCCCTCGAGGCTTTCCCTCGAGGCTTTCCCACAGGGCTGTCCCACGTGCCACCGTGGTGTGAGTCGATCCTCGGCGAGAAAGATGAGCCAGTGCAGGGCAAAGAGGTTCCTCTGGAATGGACTGAGACATCTGGGGGACTCTTGGAATGGTGGTACGACCATGGAGCTCCTCTCGCCTTTCCTGTTGAGAGTGCCTCCTCTTGAGATGCGCCGGGAACGCCGGGAATTCTTTCCCGTTGAAAGCAGTGAAACGATCCCTCATCTCAGGCTCCGAGGGGGAAACGGGGCTCCTCTGGATGTGGGGCGGGACCATCGTGCTTCCTCTCGAGTGGAGACGGGTATGGCGGTGAACTTCTTGAGTTGCAGCAAGGGTGTGAATGACCCTTTCGAAGATCCAGAGGTTAGGTGTCATTAGTCTCCAGACGCCTCATCGGAAATAGGCCTCATCTCGCCTGGAAGGGAGAACTTCCTGGATTTTCTCGAGTTGCGGCAGGTGTTCTCGAGTTACGCCGGGGACCTCAGGGACCCGCCCTGGTGGCCTCAGGAGAGGCCAGTCCCCATGCGAGTTGCTAGGGGGCCTCTCGGGATTCCTCTCCCGTCGATACCGGGGCCAAAACCCTTGTGTGGAGTCAGGGCCGGAACCGAGAATTCCTCTCAGGGGCTGACATGGATCCTTGGGTACTTCTGGAGTCTCCCCAGGGGAGTCAGGCCTCGTCTCGAGTGGGGGCATGCACGTGCGCTTTCCTCCAGGCTGTAGCAGCAATGTCACGCTTCCCGTCGCGTGAATCAAAGGATCTCTGGTTTTCCCTCGAGGCTTTCCCTCGAGGCTTTCCCACAGGGCTGTCCCACGTGCCACCGTGGTGTGAGTCGATCCTCGGCGTGAAAGATGAGCCAGTGCAGGGCAAAGAGGTTCCTCTGGAATGGACTGAGACATCTGGGGGACTCTTGGAATGGTGGTACGACCATGGAGTTCCTCTCGCCTTTCCTGTTGAGAGTGCCTCCTCTTGAGATGCGACGGGAACGCCGGGAATTCTTTCCCGTTGAAAGCAGGGAAAGGATCCCTCATCTCGAGCTACGGTGGGGAAACAGGGCTCCTCTGGATGTGGGCGGACCATCGTGCTTCCTCTCGAGTGGAGACGGGTATGGCGGTGAACTTCTTGAGTTGCAGCAAGGGTGTGAAAGACCCTTTCGAAGTTCCAGAGGTTAGGTGTCATTAGTCTCCAGACGCCTCATCGGAAATAGGCCTCATCTCGCCTGGAAGGGAGAACTTCCTGGATTTTCTCGAGTTGCGGCAGGTGTTCTCGAGTTACGACGGGGACCTCAGGGACCCGCTCTGGTGGCCTCAGGAGAGGCCAGTCCCCATGCGAGTTGCTAGGGGGCCTCTCGGGATTCCTCTCCCGTCGATACCTGCGCCAAAAACCTTGTGTGGAGTCAGGGCCGGAACCGAGGATTCCTCTCACGGGCTGATATGGATCTTTGG
The DNA here is from genome assembly GCF_032405125.1 of Capricornis sumatraensis. Lineage (NCBI taxonomy): Eukaryota > Metazoa > Chordata > Mammalia > Artiodactyla > Bovidae > Capricornis > Capricornis sumatraensis. The sequence goes on along the minus strand of NW_027184621.1, from coordinate 1,140,761 downwards.
GTACTTCTGGAGTCTCCCCAGGGGAGTCAGGCCTCGTCTCGAGTGGGGGCATGCACGTGCGCTTTCCTTCCAGGCTGTAGCAGCAGTGTCACGCTTCCCGTGGCGTGGATCAAAGGATCTGTGATTTTCCCTCGAGGCTTTCCCACAGGGCTGTCCCACGTGCCACCGTGGTGTGAGTCGATCCTCGGCGTGAAAGATGAGCGAGTGCAGGGCAAAGAGGTTCCTCTGGAATGGACTGAGACATCTGGGGGACTCTTGGAATGGTGGTACGACCATGGAGTTCCTCTCGCCTTTCCTGTTGAGAGTGCCTCCTCTTGAGATGCGACGGGAACGCCGGGAATTCTTTCCCGTTGAAAGCAGGGAAAGGATCCCTCATCTCGAGCTCCGAGGGGGAAACGGGGCTCCTCTGGATGTGGGCGGGACCATCGTGCTTCCTCTCGAGTGGGGACGGGTATGGCGGTGAACTTCTTGAGTTGCAGCAAGGGTGTGAAAGACCCTTTCGAAGTTCCAGAGGTTAGGTGTCATTAGTCTCCGGACGCCTCATCGGAAATAGGCCTCATCTCGCCTGGAAGGGAGAACTTCCTGGATTTTCTCGAGTTGCGGCAGGAGTTCTCGAGTTACGACGGGGACCTCAGGGACCCGCCCTGGTGGCCTCAGGAGAGGCCAGTCCCCAAGCGAGTTGCTACGGGGCCTCTCGGGATTCCTCTCCCGTCGATACCGGTGCCAAAAACCCTGTGTGGAATCAGGGCCGGAACCGAGGATTCCTCTCAAGGGCTGACATGGATCTTTGGGTACTTCTGGAGTCTCCCCAGGGGAGTCAGGCCTCGTCTCGAGTGGGGGCATGCACGTGCGCTTTCCTTCCAGGCTGTAGCAGCAATGTCACGCTTCTCGTCGCGTGAATCAAAGGATCTCTGGTTTTCCCTCGAGGCTTTCCCTCGAGGCTTTCCCACAGGGCTGTCCCACGTGCCACCGTGGTGTGAGTCGATCCTCGGCGTGAAAGATGAGCCAGTGCAGGGCAAAGAGGTTCCTCTGGAATGGACTGAGACATCTGGGGGACTCTTGGAATGGTGGTACGACCATGGAGTTTCTCTCGCCTTTCCTGTTGAGAGTGCCTCCTCTTGAGATGCGACGGGAACGCCGGGAATTCTTTCCCTTTGAAAGCAGGGAAAGGATCCCTCATCTCGAGCTACGGTGGGGAAACAGGGCTCCTCTGGATGTGGGCGGGACCATCGTGCGTCCTCTCGAGTGGAGACGGGTATGGCGGTGAACTTCTTGAGTTGCAGCAAGGGTGTGAAAGACCCTTTCGAAGTTCCAGAGGTTAGGTGTCATTAGTCTCCAGACGCCTCATCGGAAATAGGCCTCATCTCGCCTGGAAGGGAGAACTTCCTGGATTTTCTCGAGTTGCGGCAGGTGTTCTCGAGTTACGACGGGGACCTCAGGGACCCGCTCTGGTGGCCTCAGGAGAGGCCAGTCCCCATGCGAGTTGCTAGGGTGCCTCTCGGGATTCCTCTCCCGTCGATACCTGGGCCAAAAACCTTGTGTTGGGTCAGGGCCGGAACCGAGGATTCCTCTCACGGGCTGACATGGATCTTTGGGTATTTCTGGAGTCTCCACAGGGGAGTCAGGCCTCGTCTCGAGTGGGAGCATGCACGTGCGCTTTCCTTCCAGGCTGTAGCAGCAATGTCACGCTTCCCATCGCTTGGATCAAAGGATCTGTGGTTTTCCCTCGAGGCTTTCCCTCGAGGCTTTCCCACAGGGCTGTCCCACGTGCCACCGTGGTGTGAGTCGATCCTCGGCGTGAAAGATGAGCCAGTGCAGGGCACAGAGTTTCCTCTGGAATGGACTGAGACATCTGGGGGACTCTTGGAATGGTGGTACGACCATGGAGTTGCTCTCGCCTTTCCTGTTGAGTGTGCCTCCTCTTGAGATGCGACGGGAACGCCGGGAATTCTTTCCCGTTGAAAGCAGGGAAAGGATCCCCCATTTCGAGCTCCGAGGGGAAAACGGGGCTCCTCTGGATGTGGGCGGGACCATCGTGCTTCCTCTCGAGTGGAGACGGGTATGGCGGTGAACTTCTTGAGTTGCAGCAAGGGTGTGAAAGACCCTTTCGAAGTTCAAGAGGTTAGGTGTCATTAGTTCCAGACGCCTCATCGGAAATAGGCCTCATCTCGCCTGGAAGGGAGAACTTCCTGGATTTTCTCGAGTTACGGCAGGTGTTCTCGAGTTACGACGGGGACCTCAGGGACCCGCCCTGGTGGCCTCAGGAGAGGCCAGTCCACAAGCGATTTGCTAGGGGGCCTCTCGGGATTCCTCTCCCGTCGATACCGGGGCCAAAAACCTTGTGTGGAGTCAGGGCCGGAACCGAGGATTCCTCTCAGGGGCTGACATGGATCTTTGGGTACTTCTGGAGTCTCCCCAGGGGAGTCAGGCCTCGTTTCGAGTTGGGGCATGCACGTGCGCTTTCCTTCCAGGCTGTAGCAGCAATGCCATGCTTCCCGTGGCGTGGATCAAAGGATCTGTGGTTTTCCCTCGAGGCTTTCCCTCGAGGATTTCCCACAGGGCTGTCCCACGAGCCAACGTGGTGTGAGTCGATCCTCGGCGTGAAAGATGAGCCAGTGCAGGGCAAAGAGGTTCCTCTGGAATGGACTGAGACATCTGGGGGACTCTTGGAATGGTGGTACGACCATGGAGTTCCTCTCGCCTTTCCTGTTGAGAGTGCCTCCTCTTGAGATGCGACGGGAACGCCGGGAATTCTTTCCCGTTGAAAGCAGGGAAAGGATCCCTCATCTCGAGCTACGAGGGGGAAACGGGGCTCCTCTGGATGTGGGCGGGACCATCGTGCTTCCTCTCGAGTGGAGACGGGTATGGCGGTGAACCTCTTGAGTTGCAGCAAGGGTGTGAAAGACCCTTTCGAAGTTCCAGAGGTTAGGTGTCATTAGTCTCCAGACGCCTCATCGGAAATAGGCCTCATCTCGCCTGGAAGGGAGAACTTCCTGGATTTTCTCGAGTTGCGGCAGGTGTTCTCGAGTTACGACGGGGACCTCAGGGACACGCCTTGGTGGCCTCAGGAGAGGCCAGTCCCCATGCGATTTGCTAGGGGGCCTCTCGGGATTCCTCTCCCGTCGATACCGGGGCCAAAAACCTTGTGTGCAGTCAGGGCCGGAACCGAGGATTCCTCTCAGGGGCTGACATGGATCTTTGGGTACTTCTGGAGTCTCCCCAGGGGAGTCAGGCCTCGTCTCGAGTGGGGGCATGCACGTGCGCTTTCCTTCCAGGCTGTAGCAGCCATGTCACGCTTCCCGTGGCGTGGATCAAAGGATCTGTGGTTTTCCCTCGAGGCTTTCCCTCGAGGCTTTCCCTCGAGGCTTTCCCACAGGGCTGTCCCAAGGGCCACCGTGGTGTGAGTCGATCCTCGGCGTGAAAGATGAGCCAGTGCAGGGCAAAGAGGTTCCTCTGGAATGGACTGAGACATCTGGGGGACTCTTGGAATGGTGGTACGACCATGGAGTTCCTCTCGCCTTTCCTGTTGAGAGTGCCTCCTCTTGAGATGCGACGGGAACGCCGGGAATTCTTTCCCGTTGAAAGCAGGGAAAGGATCCCTCATCTCGAGCTACGAGGGGGAAACGGGGCTCCTCTGGATGTGGGCGGGACCATCGTGCTTCCTCTCGAGTGGAGACGGGTATGGCGGTGAACTTCTTGAGTTGCAGCAAGGGTCTGAAAGACCCTTTCGAAGTTCCAGAGGTTAGGTGTCATTAGTTTCCAGACGCCTCATCGGAAATAGGCCTCATCTCGCCTGGAAGGGAGAACTTCCTGGATTTTCTCGAGTTGCGGCAGGTGTTCTCGAGTTACGACGGGGACCTCAGGGTCACGCCTTGGTGGCCTCAGGAGAGTCCAGTCCCCATGCGAGGTGCTAGGGGGCCTCTCGGGATTCCTCTCCCGTCGATACCGGGGCCAAAAACATTGTGTGCAGTCAGGGCCGGAACCGAGGATTCCTCTCAGGGGCTGACATGGATCTTTGGGTACTTCTGGAGTCTCCCCAGGGGAGTCAGGCCTCGTCTCGAGTGGGGGCATGCACGTGCGCTTTCCTTCCAGGCTGTAGCAGCAATGTCACGCTTCCCGTGGCGTGGATCAAAGGATCTGTGGTTTTCCCTCGAGGCTTTCCCTCGAGGCTTTTCCTCGAGGCTTTCCCACAGGGCTGTCCCAAGTGCCACCGTGGTGTGAGTCGATCCTCGGCGTGAAAGATGAGCCAGTGCAGGGCAAAGAGGTTCCTCTGGAATGGACTGAGACATCTGGGGGACTCTTGGAATGGTGGTACGACCATGGAGTTCCTCTCGCCTTTCCTGTTGAGAGTGCCTCCTCTTGAGATGCGACGGGAACGCCGGGAATTCTTTCCCGTTGAAAGCAGGGAAAGGATCCCTCATCTCGAGCTCCGAGGGGGAAACGGGGCTCCTCTGGAATTGGGCGGGACCATCGTGCTTCCTCTCGAGTGGAGACGGGTATGGCGGTGAAATTCTTGAGTTGCAGCAAGGGTGTGAAAGACCCTTTCGAAGTTCCAGAGGTTAGGTGTCATTAGTCTCCAGACACCTCATCGGAAATAGGCCTCATCTGGCCTGGAAGGGAGAACATCCTGGATTTTCTCGAGTTGCGGCAGGTGTTCTCGAGTTACGACGGGGACCTCAGGGACACGCCCTGGTGGCCTCAGGAGAGGCCAGTCCCCATGCGAGGTGCTAGGGGGCCTCTCGGGATTCCTCTCCCGTCGTTACCGGGGCCAAAATCCTTGTGTGGAGTCAGGGCCGGAACCGAGGATTCCTCTCAAGGGCTGACATGGATCTTTGGGTACTTCTGGAGTCTCCCCAGGGGAGTCAGGCCTCGTCTCGAGTGGGGGCATGCACGTGCGCTTTCCTTCCAGGCTGTAGCAGGAATGTCACGCTTCCCGTCGCGTGGATCAAAGGATCTGTGGTTTTCCCTCGAGGCTTTCCCTCGAGGCTTTCCCACAGGGCTGTCCCACGTGCCACCGTAGTGTGAGTCGATCCTCGGCGTGAAAGATGAGCCAGTGCAGGGCAAAGAGGTTCCTCTGGAATGGACTGAGACATCTGGGGGATTCTTGGAATGGTGGTACGACCATGGAGTTCCTCTCGCCTTTCCTGTTGAGAGTGCCTCCTCTTGAGATGCGACGGGAACGCCGGGAATTCTTTCCCGTTGAAAGCAGGGAAAGGATCCCTCATCTCGAGCTCCGAGGGGGAAACGGGGCTCCTCTGGATGTGGGCGGGACCATCGTGCTTCCTCTCGTGTGGAGACGGGTATGGCGGTGAACTTCTTGAGTTGCAGCAAGGGTGTGAAAGACCCTTTCGAAGTTCCAGAGTTTAGGTGTCATTAGTCTCCAGACGCCTCATCGGAAAGAGGCCTCATCTCGCCTGGAAGGGAGAACTTCCTGGATTTTCTCGAGTTGAGGCAGGTGTTCTCGAGTTAAGACGGGGACCTCAGGGACCCGCCCTGGTGGCCTCAGGAGAGGCAAGTCCCCATGCGAGTTGCTAGGGGGCCTCTCGGGATTCCTCTCCCGTCGATACCGGGGCCAAAAAGCTTGTGTGGAGTCAGGGCCGGAACCGAGGATTCCTCTCAGGGGCTGACATGGATCTTTGGGTACTTCTGGAGTCTCCCCAGGGGAGTCAGGCCTCGTCTCGAGTGGGGGCATGCACGTGCGCTTTCCTTCCAGGCTGTAGCAGCAATGTCACGCTTCCCGTCGCGTGGATCAAAGGATCTGTGGTTTTCCCTCGAGGCTTTCCCACAGGGCTGTCCCACGTGACACCGTGGTGTGAGTCGATCCTCGGCGTGAAAGATGAGCCAGTGCAGGGCAAAGAGGTTCCTCTGGAATGGACTGAGACATCTGGGGGACTCTTGGAATGGTGGTATGACCATGGAGTTCCTCTCGCCTTTCCTGTTGAGAGTGCCTCCTCTTGAGATGCGACGGGAACGCCGGGAATTCTTTCCCGTTGAAAGCAGGGAAAGGATCCCACATCTCGAGCTACGAGGGGGAAACGGGGCTCCTCTGGATGTGGGCGGGACCATCGTGCTTCCTCTCGAGTGGAGACGGGTTTGGCGGTGAACTTCTTGAGTTGCAGCAAGGGTGTGAAAGACCCTTTTGAAGTTCCAGAGGTTAGGTGTCATTAGTCTCCAGACACCTCATCGGAAATAGGCCTCATCTCGCGTGGAAGGGAGAACTTCCTGGATTTTCTCGAGTTGTGGCAGGTGTTCTCGAGTTACGACGGGGACCTCAGGGACACGCCCTGGTGGCCTCAGCAGAGGCCAGTCCCCATGCGAGGTGCTAGGGGGCCTCTCGGGATTCCTCTCCCGTCGATACCGGGGCCAAAAACCTTATGTGGAGTCAGGGCCGGAACCGAGGATTCCTCTCAAGGGCTGACATGGATCTTTGGGTACTTCTGGAGTCTCCCCAGGGGAGTCAGGCCTCGTCTCGAGTGGGGACATGCACGTGCGCTTTCCTTCCAGGCTGTAGCAGCAATGTCACGCTTCCCGTCGCGTGGATCAAAGGATCTGTGGTTTTCCCTCGAGGCTTTCCCTGGAGGCTTTCCCAAAGGGCTGTCCCACGTGCCACCGTGGTGTGAGTCGATCCTCGGCGTGAAAGATGAGCCAGTGCAGGGCAAAGAGGTTCCTCTGGAATGGACTGAGACATCTGCGGGACTCTTGGAATGGTGGTACGACCATGGAGTTCCTCTCGCCTTTCCTGTTGAGAGTGCCTCCTCTTGAGATGCGACGGGAACGCCGGGAATTCTTTCCCGTTGAAAGCAGGGAAAGGATCCCTCATCTCGAGCTCCGAGGGGGAAACGGGGCTCCTCTGGATGTGGGCGGGACCATCGTGCTTCCTCTCGAGTGAAGACGGGTATGGCGGTGATCTTCTTGAGTTGCAGCAAGGGTGTGAAAGACCCTTTCGAAGTTCCAGAGGTTAGGTGTCATTAGTCTCCAGACGCCTCATCGGAAAGTGGCCTCATCTCGCCTGGAAGGGAGAACTTCCTGGATTTTCTCGAGTTGCGGCAGGTGTTCTCGAGTTAAGACGGGGACCTCAGGGATCCGCCCTGGTGGCCTCAGGAGAGGCAAGTCCCCATGCGAGTTGCTAGGGGGCCTCTCGGGATTCCTCTCCCGTCGATACCGGGGCCAAAACCCTTGTGTGCAGTCAGGGCCGGAACCGAGGATTCCTCTCAAGGGCTGACATGGATCTTTGGGTACTTCTGGAGTCTCCCCAGGGGAGTCAGGCCTCGTCTCGAGTGGGGGCATGCACGTGCGCTTTCCTTCCAGGCTGTAGCAGCAATGTCACGCTTCCCGTCGCCTGGATCAAAGGATCTGCGGTTTTCCCTCAAGGCTTTCCCTCGAGGCTTTCCCACAGGTCTGTCCCACGTGCCACCGTGATGTGAGTCGATCCTCGGCGTGAAAGATGAGCCAGTGCAGGGCAAAGAGGTTCCTCTGGAATGGACTGAGACATCTGGGGGACTCTTGGAATGGTGGTACGACCATGGAGTTCCTCTCGCCTTTCCTGTTGAGAGTGCCTCCTCTTGAGATGCGACGGGAACGCCGGGAATTCTTTCCCGTTGAAAGCAGGGAAAGGATCCCGCATCTCGAGCTTCGAGGGGGAAACGGGGCTCCTCTGGATGTGGACGGACCATCGTGCTTCCTCTCGAGTGGAGACGGGTATGGCGGTGAACTTCTTGAGTTGCAGCAAGGGTGTGAAAGACCCTTTCGAAGTTCCAGAGGTTAGGTGTCATTAGTCTCCAGACGCCTCATCGGAAATAGGCCTCATCTCCCCTGGAAGGGAGAACTTCCTGGATTTTCACGAGTTGCGGCAGGTGTTCTCGAGTTACGACGGGGACTTCAGGGACACGCCATGGTGGCCTCAGGAGAGGCCAGTCCCCATGCGAGGTGCTAGGGGGCCTCTCGGGATTCCTCTCCCGTCGATACCGGGGCCAAAAACCTTGTGTGGAGTCAGGGCCGGTACCGAGGATTCCTCTCAAGGGCTGACATGGATCTTTGGGTACTTCTGGAGTCTCCCCAGGGGAGTCAGGCCTCGTCTCGAGTGGGGGCATGCACGTGCGCTTTCCTTCCAGGCTGTAGCAGCAATGTCACTCTTCCTGTGGCGTGGATCATAGGATCTGTGGTTTTCCCTCGAGGCTTTCCCACAGGGCTGTCCCACGTGCCACCGTGGTGTGAGTCGATCCTCGGCGTGAAAGATGAGCCAGTGCAGGGCAAAGAGGTTCCTCTGGAATGGACTGAGACATCTGGGGGACTCTTGGAATGGTGGTACGACCATGGAGTTCCTCTCGCCTTTCCTGTTGAGAGTGCCTCCTCTTGAGATGCGACGGGAACGCCGGGAATTCTTTCCCGTTGAAAGCACGGAAAGGATCCCGCATCTCGAGCTTCGAGGGGGAAACGGGGCTCCTCTGGATGTGGGCGGACCATCGTGCTTCCTCTCGAGTGGAGACGGGTATGGCGGTGAACTTCTTGAGTTGCAGCAAGGGTGTGAAAGACCCTTTCGAAGTTCCAGAGGTTAGGTGTCATTAGTCTCCAGACGCCTCATCGGAAAAAGGCCTCATCTCGCCTAGAAGGGAGAACTTCCTGGATTTTCTCGAGTTGCGGCAGGTGTTCTCGAGTTACGCCGGGGACCTCAGGGACCCGCCCTGTAGGCCAGTCCCCATGCGAGGTGCTAGGGCGCCTCTCGGGATTCCTCTCCCGTCGATACCGGGGAAAAAAACCTTGTCAGAGTCAGGGCCGGAACCGAGGATTACTCTCAGGGGCTGACATGGATCTTTGGGTACTTCTGGAGTCTCCCCAGGGGAGTCAGGCCTCGTCTCGAGTGGGGGCATGCATGTGCGCTTTCCTTCCAGGCTGTAGCAGCAATGTCACGCTTCCCATCGCGTGGATCAAAGGATCTGTGGTTTTCCCTGGAGGATTTCCCTCGAGGCTTTCCCACAGGGCTGTCCCACGTGCCACCGTGGTGTGAGTCGATCCTCGGCGTGAAAGATGAGCCAGTGCAGGGCAAAGAGGTTCCTCTGGAATGGACTGAGTCATCTGGGGGACTCTTGGAATGGTGGTACGACCATGGAGTTCCTCTCGCCTTTCCTGTTGAGAGTGCCTCCTCTTGAGATGCGACGGGAACGCCGGGAATTCTTTCCCGTTGAAAGCAGGGAAAGGATCCCTCATCTCGAGCTCCGAGGGGGAAACGGGGCTCCTCTGGATGTGGGCGGGACCATCGTGCTTCCTCTCGAGTGGAGACGGGTATGGCGTTGAACTTCTTGAGTTGCAGCAAGGGTGTGAAAGACCCTTTCGAAGTTCCAGAGGTTAGGTGTCATTAGTCTCCAGACGCCTCATCGGAAATAGGCCTCATCTCGCCTGGAAGGGAGAACTTCCTGGATTTTCTTGAGTTGCGGCAGGTGTTCTCGAGTTACGACGGGGACCTCAGGGACCCGCCCTGGTGGCCTCAGGAGAGGCCAGTCCCCTAGCGAGTTGCTAGGGGGCCTCTCGGGATTCCTCTCCCGTCGATACCGGGGCCAAAAACCTTGTGTGGAGTCAGGGCCGGAATCGAGGATTCCTCTCAGGGGCTGACAAGGATCTTTGGGTACTTGTGGAGTCTCCCCAGGGGAGTCAGGCCTCCTCTCGAGTGGGGGCATCCACGTGCGCTTTCCTTCCAGGCTGTATCAGCAATGTCACGCTTCCCGTCGCATGGATCAATTGATCTCTGGTTTTCCCTCGAGGCTTTCCCTCGAGGCTTTCCCACAGGGCTGTCCCACGTGCCACCGTGGTGTGAGTCGATCTTCGGCGTGAAAGATGAGCCAGTGCAGGGTAAAGAGTTTCCTCTGGAATGGACTGAGACATCTGGGGGACTCTTGGAATGGTGGTATGACCATGGAGTTCCTCTCGCCTTTCCTGTTGAGAGTGCCTCCTCTTGAGATGCGATGGGAACGCCGGGAATTCTTTCCCGTTGAAAGCAGGGAAAGGATCCCTCATCTCGAACTCCGAGGAGGAAACGGGGCTCCTCTGGATGTGGGCGGACCATCGTGCTTCCTCTCGAGTGGAGACGGGTATGGCGGTGAACTTCTTGAATTGCAGCAAGGGTGTGAAAGACCCTTTCGAAGTTTCAGAGGTTAGGTGTCATTAGTCTCCAGACGCCTCATCGGAAATAGGCCTCATCTCGTCTGGAAGGGAAAACTTTCTGGATTTTCGCGAGTTGCAGCAGGTGTTGTCGAGTTACGACGGGGACCTCAGGGACCCGCCCTGGTAGCCTCAGGAGAGGCCAGTCCCCATTCGAGTTGCTAGGGGGCCTCTCGGGATTCCTCTCCCGTCGATACCGGGGCCAAAAACCTTGTGTGCAGTCAGGGCCGGAACCGAGGATTCCTCTCAGGGGCTGACATGGATCTTTGGGTACTTCTGGAGTCTCCCCAGGGGAGTCAGGCCTCGTCTCGAGTGGGGGCATGCACGTGCGCTTTCCTTCCAGGCTGTAGCAGCAATGTCACGCTTCCCGTCGCCTGGATCAAAGGATCTGCGGTTTTCCCTCAAGGCTTTCCCTCGAGGCTTTCCCACAGGTCTGTCCCACGTGCCACCGTGATGTGAGTCGATCCTCGGCGTGAAAGATGAGCCAGTGCAGGGCAAAGAGGTTCCTCTGGAATGGACTGAGACATCTGGGGGACTCTTGGAATGGTGGTACGACCATGGAGTTCCTCTCGCCTTTCCTGTTGAGAGTGCCTCCTCTTGAGATGCGACGGGAACGCCGGGAATTCTTTCCCGTTGAAAGCAGGGAAAGGATCCCGCATCTCGAGCTTCGAGGGGGAAACGGGGCTCCTCTGGATGTGGACGGACCATCGTGCTTCCTCTCGAGTGGAGACGGGTATGGCGGTGAACTTCTTGAGTTGCAGCAAGGGTGTGAAAGACCCTTTCGAAGTTCCAGAGGTTAGGTGTCATTAGTCTCCAGACGCCTCATCGGAAAAAGGCCTCATCTCGCCTAGAAGGGAGAACTTCCTGGATTTTCTCGAGTTGCGGCAGGTGTTCTCGAGTTACGCCGGGGACCTCAGGGACCCGCCCTGTAGGCCAGTCCCCATGCGAGGTGCTAGGGCGCCTCTCGGGATTCCTCTCCCGACGATACCGGGGCCAAAAACCTTGTGTAGAGTCAGGGCCGGAACCGAGGATTACTCTCAGGGGCTGACATGGATCTTTGGGTACTTCTGGAGTCTCCCCAGGGGAGTCAGGCCTCGTCTCGAGTGGGGGCATGCATGTGCGCTTTCCTTCCAGGCTGTAGCAGCAATGTCATGCTTCCCATCGCGTGGATCAAAGGATCTGTGGTTTTCCCTGGAGGCTTTCCCTCGAGGCTTTCCCACAGGGCTGTCCCACGTGCCACCGTGGTGTGAGTCGATCCTCGGCGTGAAAGATGAGCCAGTGCAGGGCAAAGAGGTTCCTCTGGAATGGACTGAGTCATCTGGGGGACTCTTGGAATGGTGGTACGACCATGGAGTTCCTCTCGCCTTTCCTGTTGAGAGTGCCTCCTCTTGAGATGCGACGGGAACGCTGGGAATTCTTTCCCGTTGAAAGCAGGGAAAGGATCCCGCATCTCGAGCTACGAGGGGGAAACGGGGCTCCTCTGGATGTGGGCGGGACCATCGTGCTTCCTCTCGAGTGGAGACGGGTATGGCGGTGAACTTCTTGAGTTGCAGCAAGGGTGTGAAAGACCCTTTCGAAGTTCCAGAGGTTAGGTGTCATTAGTCTCCAGACGCCTCATCGGAAATAGGCCTCATCTCCCCTGGAAGGGAGAACTTCCTGGATTTTCTCGAGTTGTGGCAGGTGTTCTCGAGTTACGACGGGGACTTCAGGGACACGCCATGGTGGCCTCAGGAGAGGCCAGTCCCCATGCGAGGTGCTAGGGGGCCTCTCGGGATTCCTCTCCCGTCGATACCGGGGCCAAAAACCTTGTGTGGAGTCAGGGCCGGTACCGAGGATTCCTCTCAAGGGCTGACATGGATCTTTGGGTACTTCTGGAGTCTCCCCAGGGGAGTCAGGCCTCGTCTCGAGTGGGGGCATGCACGTGCGCTTTCCTTCCAGGCTGTAGCAGCAATGTCACGCTTCCTGTGGCGTGGATCAGAGGATCTGTGGTTTTCCCTCGAGGCTTTCCCACAGGGCTGTCCCACGTGCCACCGTGGTGTGAGTCGATCCTCGGCGTGAAAGATGAGCCAGTGCAGGGCAAAGAGGTTCCTCTGGAATGGACTGAGACATCTGGGGGACTCTTGGAATGGTGGTACGACCATGGAGTTCCTCTCGCCTTTCCTGTTGAGAGTGCCTCCTCTTGAGATGCGACGGGAACGCCGGGAATTCTTTCCCGTTGAAAGCAGGGAAAGGATCCCGCATCTCGAGCTTCGAGGGGGAAACGGGGCTCCTCTGGATGTGGACGGACCATCGTGCTTCCTCTCGAGTGGAGACGGGTATGGCGGTGAACTTCTTGAGTTGCAGCAAGGGTGTGAAAGACCCTTTCGAAGTTCCAGAGGTTAGGTGTCATTAGTCTCCAGACGCCTCATCGGAAAAAGGCCTCATCTCGCCTAGAAGGGAGAACTTCCTGGATTTTCTCGAGTTGCGGCAGGTGTTCTCGAGTTACGCCGGGGACCTCAGGGACCCGCCCTGTAGGCCAGTCCCCATGCGAGGTGCTAGGGCGCCTCTCGGGATTCCTCTCCCGTCGATACCGGGGAAAAAAACCTTGTGTAGAGTCAGGGCCGGAACCGAGGATTACTCTCAGGGGCTGACATGGATCTTTGGGTACTTCTGGAGTCTCCCCAGGGGAGTCAGGCCTCGTCTCGAGTGGGGGCATGCATGTGCGCTTTCCTTCCAGGCTGTAGCAGCAATGTCACGCTTCCCATCGCGTGGATCAAAGGATCTGTGGTTTTCCCTGGAGGATTTCCCTCGAGGCTTTCCCACAGGGCTGTCCCACGTGCCACCGTGGTGTGAGTCGATCCTCGGCGTGAAAGATGAGCCAGTGCAGGGCAAAGAGGTTCCTCTGGAATGGACTGAGTCATCTGGGGGACTCTTGGAATGGTGGTACGACCATGGAGTTAATCTCGCCTTTCTTGTTGAGAGTGCCTCCTCTTGAGATGCGACGGGAACGCCGGGAATTCTTTCCCGTTGAAAGCAGGGAAAGGATCCCTCATCTCGAGCTCCGAGGGGGAAACGGGGCTCCTCTGGATGTGGGCGGGACCATCGTGCTTCCTCTCGAGTGGAGACGGGTATGGCGTTGAACTTCTTGAGTTGCAGCAAGGGTGTGAAAGACCCTTTCGAAGTTCCAGAGGTTAGGTGTCATTAGTCTCCAGACGCCTCATCGGAAATAGGCCTCATCTCGCCTGGAAGGGAGAACTTCCTGGATTTTCTTGAGTTGCGGCAGGTGTTCTCGAGTTACGACGGGGACCTCAGGGACCCGCCCTGGTGGCCTCAGGAGAGGCCAGTCGCCATGCGAGTTGCTAGGGGGCCTCTCGGGATTCCTCTCCCGTCGATACCGGGGCCAAAAACCTTGTGTGGAGTCAGGGCCAGAATCGAGGATTCCTCTCAGGGGCTGACAAGGATCTTTGGGTACTTGTGGAGTCTCCCCAGGGGAGTCAGGCCTCCTCTCGAGTGGGGGCATCCACGTGCGCTTTCCTTCCAGGCTGTATCAGCAATGTCACGCTTCCCGTCGCATGGATCAATTGATCTCTGGTTTTCCCTCGAGGCTTTCCCTCGAGGCTTTCCCACAGGGCTGTCCCACGTGCCACCGTGGTGTGAGTCGATCTTCGGCGTGAAAGATGAGCCAGTGCAGGGTAAAGAGTTTCCTCTGGAATGGACTGAGACATCTGGGGGACTCTTGGAATGGTGGTATGACCATGGAGTTCCTCTCGCCTTTCCTGTTGAGAGTGCCTCCTCTTGAGATGCGATGGGAACGCCGGGAATTCTTTACCGTTGAAAGCAGGGAAAGGATCCCTCATCTCGAACTCCGAGGAGGAAACGGGGCTCCTCTGGATGTGGGCGGACCATCGTGCTTCCTCTCGAGTGGAGACGGGTATGGCGGTGAACTTCTTGAATTGCAGCAAGGGTGTGAAAGACCCTTTCGAAGTTTCAGAGGTTAGGTGTCATTAGTCTCCAGACGCCTCATCGGAAATAGGCCTCATCTCGTCTGGAAGGGAAAACTTTCTGGATTTTCGCGAGTTGCGGCAGGTGTTGTCGAGTTACGACGGGGACCTCAGGGACCCGCCCTGGTGGCCTCAGGAGAGGCCAGTCCCCATTCGAGTTGCTAGGGGGCCTCTCGGGATTCCTCTCCCGTCGATACCGGGGCCAAAAACCGTGTGTGGAGTCAGGGCCGGAACCGAGGATTCCTCTCAGGGGCTGACATGGATCTTTGGGTACTTCTGGAGTCTCCCCACGGGAGTCAGGCCTCGTCTCGAGTGGGGGCATGCACGTGCGCTTTCCTTCCAGGCTGTAGCAGCAAAGTCTCGCTTCCCATCGCGTGGATCAAAGGATCTGTGGTTTTCCCTCGAGGCTTTCCCACAGGGCTGTCCCACGTGCCACCGTGGTGTGAGTCGATCCTCGACGTGAAAGATGAGCCAGTGCAGGGCAAAGAGGTTCCTCTGGAATGGACTGAGACATCTGGGGGACTCTTGGAATGGTGGTACGACCATGGAGTTCCTCTCGCCTTTCCTGTTGAGAGTGCCTCCTCTTGAGATGCTACGGGAACGCCGGGAATTCTTTCCCGTTGAAAGCCGGGAAAGGATCCCTCATCTCGAGCTCCGAGGGGGAAACGGGGCTCCTCTGGATGTGGGCTGGACCATCGTGCTTCCTCTCGAGTGGAGACGGGTATGGCGGTGAACTTCTTGAGTTGCAGCAAGGGTGTGAAAGACCCTTTCGACGTTCCAGAGGTTAGGTGTCATTAGTCTCCAGACGCCTCATCGGAAATAGGCCTCATCTCGCCTGGAAGGGAGAACTTCCTGGATTTTCTCGAGTTGCGGCAGGTGTTCTCGAGTTACGACGGGGACCTCAGGGACCCGCCCTGGTGGCCTCAGAAGAGGCCAGTCCCCATGCGATTTGCTAGGGGCCCTATCGGGATTCCTCTCCCTTGATACCCGGGCCAAAAACCTTGTGTGGAGTCAGGGCCGGAACCGAGGATTCCTCTCAGGGGCTGACATGGATCTTTGGGTACTCGTGGAGTCTCCCCAGGGGAGTCAGGCCTCGTCTCGAGTGGGGGCATGCACGTGCGCTTTCCTTCCATGCTGTAGCAGCAATGTCACGCTTCCCGTCGCGTGGATCAAAGGATCTGTGGTTTTCCCTCGAGGCTTTCCCTCGAGGCTTTCCCACAGGGCTGTCCCACGTACCACCGTGGTGTTAGTCGATCCTCGTTGGGAAAGATGAGCCAGTGCAGGGCAAAGAGGTTCCTCTGGAATGGACTGAGACATCTGGGGGACTCTTGGAATGGTGGTACGACCATGGATTTCCTCTCGCCTTTCCTGTTGAGAGTGCCTCCACTTGAGATGCGACGGGAACGCCGGGAATTCTTTCCCGTTGAAAGCAGGGAAAGGATCCCTCATCTCGAGCTCCGAGGGGGAAACGGGGCTCCTCTGGATATGGGCGGGACCATCGTGCTTCCTCTCGAGTGGAGACGGGTATGGCGGTGAACTTCTTGAGTTGCAGCAAGGGTGTGAAAGACCCTTTCGAAGTTCCAGAGGTTAGGTGTCATTAGTCTCCAGAGGCCTCATCGGAAATAGGCCTCATCTCGTCTGGAAGAGAGAACTTCCTGGATTATCTCGAGTTGCGGCAGGTGTTCTCGAGTTACGACGGGGACCTCAGGGACCCGCCCTGGTGGCCTCAGGAGAGGCCAGTCCCCATGCGAGTTGCTAGGGGGCCTCTCGGGATACCTCTCCCATCGATACCGGGGCCAAAAACCTTTTCTGGAGTCAGGGCCGGAACCGAGGATTCCTCTCAGGGGCTGACATGGATATTTGGGTACTTGTGGATTTTCCCGAGGGGTGTCAGGCCTCGTCTCGAGTGGGGGCATGCACGTGCACTTTCCTTCCAGGCTGTAGCAGCAATGTCACGCTTCCCGTGGCGTGGATCAAAGGATCTGTGGTTTTCCCTCGAGGCTTTCCCTCGAGGCTTTCCCACAGGGCTGTCCCACGTGCCACCGTGGTGTGAGTCGATCCTCGGCGTGAAAGATGAGCCAGTGCAGGGCAAAGAGGTTCCTCTGGAATGGACTGAGACATCTCGGGGACTCTTGGAATGGTGGTACGACCATGGATTTCCTCTCGCCTTTCCTGTTGAGAGTGCCTCCTCTTGAGATGCGACGGGAACGCCGGGAATTCTTTCCCGTTGAAAGCAGGGAAAGGATCCCTCATCTCGAGCTACGAGGGGGAAACGGGGCTCCTCTGGATGTGGGCGGTACCATCGTGCTTCCTCTCGAGTGGAGACGGGTATGGCGGTGAACTTCTTGAGTTGCTGCAAGGGTGTGAAAGACCCTTTCGAAGTTCCAGAGGTTAGGTGTCATTAGTCTCCAGAGGCCTAATCGGAAATAGGCCTCATCTCGTCTGGAAGGGAGAACTTCCTGGATTTTCTCGAGTTGCGGCAGGTGTTCTCGAGTTACGACGGGGACCTCAGGGACCCGCCCTGGTGGCCTCAGTAGAGGCCAGTCCCCATGCGAGTTGCTAGGGGGCCTCTCGGGATTCCTCTCCCGTCGATACCGGGGCCAAAAACCTTGTGTGGAGTCAGGGCCGGAACCGAGGATTCCTCTCAGGGGCGGACATGGATCTTTGGGTACTTCTGGAGTCTCCCCAGTGGAGTCAGGCCTCGTCTCGAGTGGGGGCATGCACGTGCGCTTTCCTTCCAGGCTGTAGCAGCAATGTCACGCTTCCCGTCGCGTGGATCAAAGGATCTGTGTTTTTCCCTCGAGGCTTTCCCTCGAGGCTTTCCCACAGGGCTGTCCCACGTGCCACCGTGGTGTGAGTCGATCCTCTGCGTGAAAGATGAGCCAGTGCAGGGCAAAGAGGTTCCTCTGGAATGGACTGAGACATCTGGGGGACTCTTGGGATGGTGGTACGACCATGGAGTTCCTCTCGCCTTTCCTGTTGAGAGTGCCTCCTCTTGAGATGCGACGGGAACGCCGGGAATTCTTTCCCGTTGAAAGCAGGGAAAGGATCCCGCATCTCTAGCTACGAGGGGGAAACGGGGCTCCTCTGGATGTGGGCGGGACCATCGTGCTTCCTCTCGAGTGGAGACGGGTATGGCGGTGAACTTCCTGAGTTGCAGCAAGGGTGTGAAAGACCCTTTCCAAGTTTCAGAGGTTAGGTGTCATTAGTCTCCAGACCCCTCATCGGAAATAGGCCTCATCTCGCCTGGAGGGGAGAACTTCCTGGATTTTCTCGAGTTGCTGCAGGTGTTCTCGAGTTACGCCGGGGACCTCAGGGACCCGCCCTGGTGGCCTCAGGAGAGGCCAGTCGCCATGCGAGTTGCTAGGGGGCCTCTCGGGATTCCTCTCCCGTCGATACCGGGGCCAAAAACCTTGTGTGGAGTCAGGGCCGGAACCGAGGATTCCTCTCAGGGGCTGACATGGATCTTTGGGTACTTCTGGAGTCTCCCCAGGTGAGTCAGGCCTCGTCTCGAGTGGGGGCATGCACGTGCGCTTTCCTTCCATGCTGTAGCAGCAATGTCACGCTTCCCGACGCGTGGATCAAAGGATCTGTGGTTTTCCCTCGAGGCTTTCCCACAGGGCTGTTCCACGTGCCACCGTGGTGTGAGTCGATCCTCGGCGTGAAAGATGAGCCAGTGCAGGGCAAAAAGGTTCCTCTGGAATGGACTGAGACATCTGGGGGACTCTTGGAGTGGTGGTACGACCATGGAGTTCCTCTCGCCTCTCCTGTTGAGAGTGCCTCCTCTTGAGATGCGACGGGAACGCCGGGAATTCTTTCCCGTTGAAAGCAGGGAAAGGATCCCTCATCTCGAGCTCCGAGGGGGAAACGGGGCTCCTCTGGATGTGGGCGGGACCATCGTGCTTCCTCTCGAGTGGAGCCGGGTATGGCGGTGAACTTCTTGAGTTGCAGCAAGGGTGTGAAATACCCTTTCGAAGTTCCAGATGTTAGGTGTCATTAGTCTCCAGACACCTCATCGGAAATAGGCCTCATCTCGCCTGGAAGGGAGAACTTCCTGGATTTTCTCGAGTTGCGGCAGGTGTTCTCGAGTTACGACGGGGAACTCAGGGACCCGCCCTGGAGGCCAGTCCCCATGCGAGGTACTAGGGGTTCTCTCGGGATTCCTCTCCCGTCGATACGGGGCCAAAATCCTTGTGTGGAGTCAGGGCCGGAACCGAGGATTCCTCTCAAGGGCTGACATGGATCTTTGGGTACTTCTGGAGTCTCCCCAGGGGAGTATGGCCTCGTCTCGAGTGGGGGCATGCACGTGCGCTTTCCTTCCAGGCTGTAGCAGCAATGTCACGCTTCCCGTCGCGTGGATCAAAGGATCTGTGGTTTTCCCTCGAGGCTTTCCCACAGGGCTGTCCCACGTGCCACCGTGGTGTGAGTCGATCCTCGGCGTGAAAGATGAGCCAGTGCAGGGCAAAGAGGTTCCTCTGGAATGGACTGAGACATCTGGGGGACTCTTGGAATGGTGGTATGACCATGGAGTTCCTCTCGCCTTTCCTGTTGAGAGTGCCTCCTCTTGAGATGCGACGGGAACGCCGGGATTTCTTTCCCGTTGAAAGCAGGGAAAGGATCCCTCATCTCGAGCTCCGAGGGGGAAACGGGGCTCCTCTGGATGTGGGCGGGACCATCGTGCTTCCTCTCGAGTGGAGACGGGTATGGCGTTGAACTTCTTGAGTTGCAGCAAGGGTGTGAAAGACCCTTTCGAAGTTCCAGAGGTTAGGTGTCATTAGCCTCCAGACGCCTCATCGGAAATAGGCCTCATCTCGCCTGGAAGGGAGAACTTCCTGGATTTTCTCGAGTTGCGGCAGGTGTTCTCGAGTTTCGACGGGGACCTCAGGGACCCGCCCTGGTGGCCTCAGGAGAGGCCAGTCCCCATGCGAGTTGCTAGGGGGCCTCTCGGGATTCCTCTCCCGTCGATACCGGGGCCAAAAACCTTGTGTGGAGTCAGGGCCGGAACCGAAGATTCCTCTCAAGGCCTGACATGGATCTTTGGGTACTTGTGGAGTCCTCCCAGGGGAGTCAGGCCCTGTCTCGAGTGGGTTCATGCACGTGCGCTTTCCTTCCAGGCTGTAGCAGCAATGTCACGCTTCCCGTCGCGTGGATCAAAGGATCTGTGGTTTTCCCTCGAGGCTTTCCCTCGAGGCTTTCCCACAGGGCTGTCCCACGTGCCACCGTGGTGTGAGTCGATCCTCGGCGTGAAAGATGAGCCAGTGCAGGGCAAAGAGGTTCCTCTGGAATGGACTGAGACATCTGGGGGACTCTTGGAATGGTGGTACGACCATGGAGTTCCTCTCGCCTTTCCTGTTGAGAGTGCCTCCTCTTGAGATACGACGGGAACGCCGGGAATTCTTTCCCATTGAAAGCAGGGAAAGGATCCCTCATCTCGAGCTCCAGGGGGGAAACGGGGCTCCTCTGGATGTGGGCGGTACCATCGTGCTTCCTCTCGAGTGGAGACGGGTATGGCGGTGAACTTCTTGAGTTGCAGCAAGGGTGTGAAAGACCCTTTCGAAGTTCCAGAGGTTAGGTGTCATTAGTATCCAGACGCCTCATCGGAAATAGGCCTCATCTCGCCTGGAAGGGAGAACTTCCTGGATTTTCTCGAGTTGCGGCAGGTGTTCTCGAGTTACGACGGGGACCTCAGGGACCCGCCCTGGTGGCCTCAGGAGAGGCCAGTCCCCATGCGAGGTGCTAGGGGGCCTCTCGGGATTCCTCTCCCGTCCATACCGGGGCCAAAAACCTTGTGTGGAGTCAGGGCCGGAACCGAGGATTCCTCTCAGGGGCTGACATGGATCTTTGGGTTCTTGTGGAGTCTCCCCAGGGAAGTCAGGCCTCGTCTCGAGTGGGGGCATGCACGTGCGCTTTCCTTCCAGGCTGTAGCAGCAATGTCACCCTTCCCGTTGCGTGGATCAAAGGATCTGTGGTTTTCCCTCGAGGCTTTCCCTCGAGGCTTTCCCACAGGGCTGTCCCACGTGCCACCGTGGTGTGAGTCGATCCTCGGCGTGAAAGATGAGCCAGTGCAGGGCAAAGAGGTTCCTCTGGAATGGACTGAGACATCTGGGGGACTCTTGGAATGGTGGTACGACCATGGAGTTCCTCTGGCCTTTCCTGCTGAGAGTGCCTCCTCTTGAGATGCGACGGGAACGCCGGGAATTCTTTCCCGTTGAAAGCAGGGAAAGGATCCCTCATCTCGAGCTCCGAGGGGGAAACGGGGCTCCTCTGGATGTGGGCGGGACCATCGTGTTTCCTCTCCAGTGGAGACGGGTATGGCGGTAAACTTCTTGAGTTGCAGCAAGGGTGTGAAAGACCCTTTCGAAGTTCCAGAGGTTAGGTGTCATTAGTCTCCAGACGCCTCATCGGAAATAGGCCTCATCTCGCCTGGAAGGGAGAACTTCCTGGATTTTCTCAAGTTGAGGCAGGTGTTCTCGAGTTACGACGGGGACCTCAGGGACCCGCCCTGGTGGCCACAGGAGAGGCCAGTCCCCATGCAAGGTGCTAGGGGGCCTCTCGGGATTCCTCTCCCGTCGATACCGGGGCCAAAAACCTTGTGTGGAGTCAGGGCCGGAACCGAGGATTCCTCTCAGGGGCTGACATGGATCTTTGGGTACTTGTGGAGTCTCCACAGGGGAGTCAGGCCTCGTCTCGAGTGGGGGCATGCACTTGCGCTTTCCTTCCAGGCTGTAGCAGCAATGTCACGCTTCCCGTGGCGTGGATCAAAGGATCTGTGGTTTTCCCTCGAGGCTTTCCCTCGAGGCTTTCCCACAGGGCTGTCCCACGTGCCACCGTGGTGTGAGTCGATCCTCGGCGTGAAAGATGAGCCAGTGCAGGGCAAAGAGGTTCCTCTGGAATGGACTGAGACATCTGGGGGACTCTTGGAATGGTGGTACGACCATGGAGTTCCTCTCGCCTTTCCTGTTGAGAGTGCCTCCTCTTGAGATGCGACGGGAACGCCGGGAATTCTTTCCCATTGAAAGCAGGGAAAGGATCCCTCATCTCGAGCTCCGAGGGGGAAACGGGGCTCCTCTGGATGTGGGCGGGACCATCGTGCTTCCTTTCGAGTGGAGACGGGTATGGCGGTGAACTTCTTGAGTTGCAGCAAGGGTGTGAAAGACCCTTTCGAAGTTCCAGAGGTTAGGTGTCATTAGTCTCCAGACGCCTCATCGGAAATAGGCCTCATCTCGCCTGGAAGGGAGAACTTCCTGGATTTTCTCGAGTTGCGGCAGGTGTTCTCGAGTTACGACGGGGACCTCAGGGACCCGCCCTGGTGGCCTCAGGAGAGGCCAGTCCCCATGCGAGGTGCTAGGGGGCCTCTCGGGATTCCTCTCCCGTCGATACCGGGGCCAAAAACCTTGTGTGGAGTCAGGGCCGGAAATGAGGATTCCTCTCAGGGGCTGACATGGATCTTTGGGTACTTGTGCAGTCTCCCCAGGGGAGTCAGGCCCTGTCTCGAGTGGGTTCATGCACGTGCGCTTTCCTTCCAGGCTGTAGCAGCAATGTCACGCTTCCCGTCGCTTGGATCAAAGGATCTGTGGTTTTCCCTCGAGGCTTTCCCTCGAGGCTTTCCCACAGGGCTGTCCCACGTGCCACCGTGGTGTGATTCGATCCTCGGCGTGAAAGATGAGCCAGTGCAGGGCAAAGAGGTTCCTCTGGAATGGACTGAGACATCTGGGGGACTCTTGGAATGGTGGTACGACCATGGAGTTCCTCTCGCCTTTCCTGTTGAGAGTGCCTCCTCTTGAGATGCGACGGGAACGCCGGGAATTCTTTCCCGTTGAAAGCAGGGAAAGGATCCCCCATCTCGAGCTCCGAGAGGGAAACGGGGCTCCTCTGGATGTGGGCGGGACCATCGTGCTTCCTCTCGAGTGGAGACGGGTATGGCGGTGAACTTCTTGAGTTGCAGCAAGGGTGTGAAAGACCCTTTCGAAGTTCCAGAGGTTAGGTGTCATTAGTCTCCAGACGCCTCATCGGAAATAGGCCTCATCTCGCCTGGAAGGGAGAACTTCCTGGATTTTCTCGAGTTGCGGCAGGTGTTCTCGAGTTACGACGGGGACCTCAGGGACCCGCCCTGGTGGCCTCAGGAGAGGCCAGTCCCCATGCGAGGTGCTAGGGGGCCTCTCGGGATTCCTCTCCCGTCGATACCGGAGCCAAAAACCTTGTGTGGAGTCAGGGCCGGAACCGAGGATTCCTCTCAAGTGCTGACATGGATCTTTGGGTACTTCTGGAGTCTCCCCAGGGGATTCAGGCCTCGTCTCGAGAGGGGGCATGCACGTGCGCTTTCCTTCCTGGCTCTAGCAGCAATGTCACGCTTCCCGTCGCGTGGATCAAAGGATCTGTGGTTTTCCCTCGAGGCTTTCCCTCGAGGCTTTCCCACAGGGCTGTCCCACGTGCCACCGTGGTGTGAGTCGATCCTCGGCGTGAAAGATGAGCCAGTGCAGGGCAAAGAGGTTCCTCTTGAATGGACTGAGACATCTGGGGGACTCTTGGAATGGTGGTACGACCATGGAGTTCCTCTCGCCTTTCCTGTTGAGAGTGCCTCCTCTTGAGATGCGACGGGAACGCCGGGAACTCTTTCCCGTTGAAAGCAGGGAAAGGATCCCTCATCTCGAGCTCCGAGTGGGAAACGGGGCTCCTCTGGATGTGGGCGGGACCATCGTGCTTCCTCTCGAGTGGAGACGGGTATGGCAGTGAACTTCTTGAGTTGCAGCAAGGGTGTGAAAGACCCTTTCGAAGTTCCAGAGGTTAGGTGTCATTAGTCTCCAGACGCCTCATCGGAAATAGGCCTCATCTCGCCTGGAAGGGAGAACTTCCTGGATTTTCTCGAGTTGCGGCAGGTGTTTTCGAGTTACGACGGGGACCTCAGGGACCCGCCCTGGTGGCCTCAGGAGAGGCCAGTCCCCATGCGATTTGCTAGGGGGCCTCTCGGGATTCCTCTCCCGTCGATACCGGGGCCAAAAACCTTGTGTGGAGGCAGGGCCGGAAATGAGGATTCCTCTCAGGGGCTGACATGGATCTTTGGGTACTTCTGGAGTCTCCCCAGGGGAGTCAGGCCTCGTCTCGAGTGGGGGCATGCACGTGCGCTTTCCTTCCAGGCTGTAGCAGCAATGTCCCGCTTCCCGTCGCGTGGATCAAAGGATCTGTGGTTTTCCCTCGAGGCTTTCCCACGAGGCTTTCCCACAGGGCTGTCCCACGTGCCACCGTGGTGTGAGTCGATCCTCGGCGTGAAAGATGAGCCAGTGCAGGGCAAAGAGGTTCCTCTGGAATGGACTGAGACATCTGGGGGACTCTTGGAATGGTGGTACGACCATGGAGTTCCTCTCGCCTTTCCTGTTGAGAGTGCCTCCTCTTGAGATGCGACGGGAATGCCGGGAATTCTTTCCCGTTGAAAGCAGGGAAAGGATCCCTCATCTCGAGCTCCGAGGGGGAAACGGGGCTCCTCTGGATGTGGGCGGGACCATCGTGCTTCCTCTCGAGTGGAGACGGGTATGGCGGTGAACTTCTTGAGTTGCAGCAAGGGTGTGAAAGACCCTTTCGAAGTTCCAGAGGTTAGGTGTCATTAGTCGCCAGACGCCTCATCGGAAATAGGCCTCATCTCGCCTGGAAGGGAGAACATCCTGGATTTTCTCGAGTTGCGGCAGGTGTTCTCGAGTTACGACGGGGACCTCAGGGACCCGCCCTGGTGGCCAGAGGAGAGGCCAGTCCCCATGCAAGGTGCTAGGGGGCCTCTCGGGATTCCTCTCCCGTCGATACCGGGGCCAAAAACCTTGTGTGGAGTCAGGGCCGGAACCGAGGATTCCTCTCAGGGGCTGACATGGATCTTTGGGTACTTCTGGAGTCTCCCCAGGGGAGTCAGGCCTCGTCTCGAGTGGGGGCATGCACTTGCGCTTTCCTTCCAGGCTGTAGCAGCAATGTCACGCTTCCCGTGGCGTGGATCAAAGGATCTGTGGTTTTCCCTCGAGGCTTTCCCTCGAGGCTTTCCCACAGGGCTATCCCACCTGCCACCGTGGTGTGAGTCGATCCTCGGCGTGAAAGATGAGCCAGTGCAGGGCAAAGAGGTTCCTCTGGAATGGACTGAGACATCTGGGGGACTCTTGGAATGGTGGTACGACCATGGAGTTCCTCTCGCCTTTCCTGTTGAGAGTGCCTCCTCTTGAGATGCGACGGGAACGCCGGGAATTCTTTCCCGTTGAAAGCAGGGAAAGGATCCCCCATCTCGAGCTCCGAGAGGGAAACGGGGCTCCTCTGGATGTGGGCGGGACCATCGTGCTTCCTCTCGAGTGGAGACGGGTATGGCGGTGAACTTCTTGAGTTGCAGCAAGGGTGTGAAAGACCCTTTCGAAGTTCCAGAGGTTAGGTGTCATTAGTCTCCAGACGCCTCATCGGAAATAGGCCTCATCTCGCCTGGAAGGGAGAACTTCCTGGATTTTCTCGAGTTGCGGCAGGTGTTCTCGAGTTACGACGGGGACCTCAGGGACCCGCCCTGGTGGCCTCAGGAGAGGCCAGTCCCCATGCGAGGTGCTAGGGGGCCTCTCGGGATTCCTCTCCCGTCGATACCGGAGCCAAAAACCTTGTGTGGAGTCAGGGCCGGAACCGAGGATTCCTCTCAAGTGCTGACATGGATCTTTGGGTACTTCTGGAGTCTCCCCAGGGGATTCAGGCCTCGTCTCGAGAGGGGGCATGCACGTGCGCTTTCCTTCCTGGCTCTAGCAGCAATGTCACGCTTCCCGTCGCGTGGATCAAAGGATCTGTGGTTTTCCCTCGAGGCTTTCCCTCGAGGCTTTCCCACAGGGCTGTCCCACGTGCCACCGTGGTGTGAGTCGATCCTCGGCGTGAAAGATGAGCCAGTGCAGGGCAAAGAGGTTCCTCTTGAATGGACTGAGACATCTGGGGGACTCTTGGAATGGTGGTACGACCATGGAGTTCCTCTCGCCTTTCCTGTTGAGAGTGCCTCCTCTTGAGATGCGACGGGAACGCCGGGAATTCTTTCCCGTTGAAAGCAGGGAAAGGATCCCTCATCTCGAGCTCCGAGTGGGAAACGGGGCTCCTCTGGATGTGGGCGGGACCATCGTGCTTCCTCTCGAGTGGAGACGGGTATGGCAGTGAACTTCTTGAGTTGCAGCAAGGCTGTGAAAGACCCTTTCGAAGTTCCAGAGGTTAGGTGTCATTAGTCTCCAGACGCCTCATCGGAAATAGGCCTCATCTCGCCTGGAAGGGAGAACTTCCTGGATTTTCTCGAGTTGCGGCAGGTGTTTTCGAGTTACGACGGGGACCTCAGGGACCCGCCCTGGTGGCCTCAGGAGAGGCCAGTCCCCATGCGATTTGCTAGGGGGCCTCTCGGGATTCCTCTCCCGTCGATACCGGGGCCAAAAACCTTGTGTGGAGGCAGGGCCGGAAATGAGGATTCCTCTCAGGGGCTGACATGGATCTTTGGGTACTTCTGGAGTCTCCCCAGGGGAGTCAGGCCTCGTCTCGAGTGGGGGCATGCACGTGCGCTTTCCTTCCAGGCTGTAGCAGCAATGTCCCGCTTCCCGTCGCGTGGATCAAAGGATCTGTGGTTTTCCCTCGAGGCTTTCCCACGAGGCTTTCCCACAGGGCTGTCCCACGTGCCACCGTGGTGTGAGTCGATCCTCGGCGTGAAAGATGAGCCAGTGCAGGGCAAAGAGGTTCCTCTGGAATGGACTGAGACATCTGGGGGACTCTTGGAATGGTGGTACGACCATGGAGTTCCTCTCGCCTTTCCTGTTGAGAGTGCCTCCTCTTGAGATGCGACGGGAATGCCGGGAATTCTTTCCCGTTGAAAGCAGGGAAAGGATCCCTCCTCTCGAGCTCCGAGGGGGAAACGGGGCTCCTCTGGATGTGGGCGGGACCATCGTGCTTCCTCTCGAGTGGAGACGGGTATGGCGGTGAACTTCTTGAGTTGCAGCAAGGGTGTGAAAGACCCTTTCGAAGTTCCAGAGGTTAGGTGTCATTAGTCGCCAGACGCCTCATCGGAAATAGGCCTCATCTCGCCTGGAAGGGAGAACATCCTGGATTTTCTCGAGTTGCGGCAGGTGTTCTCGAGTTACGACGGGGACCTCAGGGACCCGCCCTGGTGGCCAGAGGAGAGGCCAGTCCCCATGCAAGGTGCTAGGGGGCCTCTCGGGATTCCTCTCCCGTCGATACCGGGGCCAAAAACCTTGTGTGGAGTCAGGGCCGGAACCGAGGATTCCTCTCAGGGGCTGACATGGATCTTTGGGTACTTCTGGAGTCTCCCCAGGGGAGTCAGGCCTCGTCTCGAGTGGGGGCATGCACTTGCGCTTTCCTTCCAGGCTGTAGCAGCAATGTCACGCTTCCCGTGGCGTGGATCAAAGGATCTGTGGTTTTCCCTCGAGGCTTTCCCTCGAGGCTTTCCCACAGGGCTGTCCCACGTGCCACCGTGGTGTGAGTCGATCCTCGGCGTGAAAGATGAGCCAGTGCAGGGCAAAGAGGTTCCTCTGGAATGGACTGAGACATCTGGGGGACTCTTGGAATGGTGGTACGACCATGGAGTTCCTCTCGCCTTTCCTGTTGAGAGTGCCTCCTCTTGAGATGCGACGGGAACGCCGGGAATTCTTTCCCGTTGAAAGCAGGGAAAGGATCCCTCATCTCGAGCTCCGAGGGGGAAACGGGGCTCCTCTGGATGTGGGCGGGACCATCGTGCTTCCTCTCGAGTGGAGACGGGTATGGCGGTGAACTTCTTAAGTTGCAGCAAGGGTGTGAAAGACCCTTTCGAAGTTCCAGAGGTTAGGTGTCATTAGTCTCCAGACGCCTCATCGGAAATAGGCCTCATCTCGCCTGGAAGGGAGAACTTCCTGGATTTTCTCGAGTTGCGGCAGGTGTTCTCGAGTTACGACGGGGACCTCAGGGACCCGCCCTGGTGGCCAGAGGAGAGGCCAGTCCCCATGCAAGGTGCTAGGGGGCCTCTCGGGATTCCTCTCCCGTCAATACCGGGGCCAAAAACCTTGTGTGGAGTCAGGGCCGGAACCGAGGATTCCTCTCAGGGGCTGACATGGATCTTTGGGTACTTCTGGAGTCTCCCCAAGGGAGTCAGGCCTCGTCTCGAGTGGGGGCATGCACTTGCGCTTTCCTTCCAGGCTGTAGCAGCAATGTCACGCTTCCCGTGGCGTGGATCAAAGGATCTGTGGTTTTCCCTCGAGGCTTTCCCTCGAGGCTTTCCCACAGGGCTGTCCCACGTGCCACCGTGGTGTGAGTCGATCCTCGGCGTGAAAGATGAGCCAGTGCAGGGCAAAGAGGTTCCTCTGGAATGGACTGAGACATCTGGGGGACTCTTGGAATGGTGGTACGACCATGGAGTTCCTCTCGCCTTTCCTGTGGAGAGTGCCTCCTCTTGAGATGCGACGGGAACGCCGGGAATTCTTTCCCGTTGAAAGCAGGGAAAGGATCCCTCATCTCGAGCTCCGAGGGGGAAACGGGGCTCCTCTGGATTTGGGCGGGAACATCGTGCTTCCTCTCGAGTGGAGACGGGTATGGCGGTGAACTTCTTGAGTTGCAGCAAGGGTGTGAAAGGCCCTTTCGAAGTTCCAGAGGTTAGGTGTCATTAGTCTCCAGACGCCTCATCGGAAATAGGCCTCATCTCGCCTGGAAGGGAGAACTTCCTGGATTTTCTTGAGTTGCGGCAGGTGTTCTCGAGTTACGACGGGGACCTCAGGGACCCGCCCTGGTGGCCACAGGAGAGGCCAGTCCCCATGCAAGGTGCTAGGGGGCCTCTCGGGATTCCTCTCCCATCGATCCCGGGGCCAAAAACCTTGTGTGGAGTCAGGGCCGGAACCGAGGATTCCTCTCAGGGGCTGACATGGATCTTTGGGTACTTGTGGAGTCTCCCCAGGGGAGTCAGGCCTCGTCTCGAGTGGGGGCATGCACGTGCGCTTTCCTTCCAGGCTCTAGCAGCAATGTCACGCTTCCCGTGGCGTGGATCAAAGGATCTGTGGTTTTCCCTCGAGGCTTTCCCTCGAGGCTTTCCCACAGGGCTGTCCCACGTGCCACTGTGGTGTGAGTCGATCCTCGGCGTGAAAGATGAGCCAGTGCAGGGCAAAGAGGTTCCTCTGGAATGGACTGAGACATCTGGGGGACTCTTGGAATGGTGTTACGACCATGGATTTCCTGTCGCCATTCCTGTTGAGAGTGCCTCCTCTTGAGATGCGACGGGAACGCCGGGAATTCTTTCCCATTGAAAGCAGGGAAAGGATCCCTCATCTCGAGCTCCGAGGGGGAAACGGGGCTCCTCTGGATGTGGGCGGGACCATCGTGCTTCCTCTCGAGTGGAGACGGGTATGGCGGTGAACTTCTTGAGTTGCAGCAAGGGTGTGAAAGACCCTTTCGAAGTTCCAGAGGTTAGGTGTCATTAGTCTCCAGACGCCTCATCGGAAATAGGCCTCATCTCGCCTGGAAGGGAGAACTTCCTGGATTTTCTCGAGTTGCGGCAGGTGTTTTCGAGTTACGACGGGGACCTCAGGGACCCGCCCTGGTGGCCTCAGGAGAGGCCAGTCCCCATGCGATTTGCTAGGGGGCCTCTCGGGATTCCTCTCCCGTCGATACCGGGGCCAAAAACCTTGTGTGGAGGCAGGGCCGGAAATGAGGATTCCTCTCAGGGGCTGACATGGATCTTTGGGTACTTCTGGAGTCTCCCCAGGGGAGTCAGGCCTCGTCTCGAGTGGGGGCATGCACGTGCGCTTTCCTTCCAGGCTGTAGCAGCAATGTCCCGCTTCCCGTCGCGTGGATCAAAGGATCTGTGGTTTTCCCTCGAGGCTTTCCCACGAGGCTTTCCCACAGGGCTGTCCCACGTGCCACCGTGGTGTGAGTCGATCCTCGGCGTGAAAGATGAGCCAGTGCAGGGCAAAGAGGTTCCTCTGGAATGGACTGAGACATCTGGGGGACTCTTGGAATGGTGGTACGACCATGGAGTTCCTCTCGCCTTTCCTGTTGAGAGTGCCTCCTCTTGAGATGCGACGGGAATGCCGGGAATTCTTTCCCGTTGAAAGCAGGGAAAGGATCCCTCATCTCGAGCTCCGAGGGGGAAACGGGGCTCCTCTGGATGTGGGCGGGACCATCGTGCTTCCTCTCGAGTGGAGACGGGTATGGCGGTGAACTTCTTGAGTTGCAGCAAGGGTGTGAAAGACCCTTTCGAAGTTCCAGAGGTTAGGTGTCATTAGTCGCCAGACGCCTCATCGGAAATAGGCCTCATCTCGCCTGGAAGGGAGAACATCCTGGATTTTCTCGAGTTGCGGCAGGTGTTCTCGAGTTACGACGGGGACCTCAGGGACCCGCCCTGGTGGCCAGAGGAGAGGCCAGTCCCCATGCAAGGTGCTAGGGGGCCTCTCGGGATTCCTCTCCCGTCGATACCGGGGCCAAAAACCTTGTGTGGAGTCAGGGCCGGAACCGAGGATTCCTCTCAGGGGCTGACATGGATCTTTGGGTACTTCTGGAGTCTCCCCAGGGGAGTCAGGCCTCGTCTCGAGTGGGGGCATGCACTTGCGCTTTCCTTCCAGGCTGTAGCAGCAATGTCACGCTTCCCGTGGCGTGGATCAAAGGATCTGTGGTTTTCCCTCGAGGCTTTCCCTCGAGGCTTTCCCACAGGGCTGTCCCACGTGCCACCGTGGTGTGAGTCGATCCTCGGCGTGAAAGATGAGCCAGTGCAGGGCAAAGAGGTTCCTCTGGAATGGACTGAGACATCTGGGGGACTCTTGGAATGGTGGTACGACCATGGAGTTCCTCTCGCCTTTCCTGTTGAGAGTGCCTCCTCTTGAGATGCGACGGGAACGCCGGGAATTCTTTCCCGTTGAAAGCAGGGAAAGGATCCCTCATTTCGAGCTCCGAGGGGGAAACGGGGCTCCTCTGGATGTGGGCGGGACCATCGTGCTTCCTCTCGAGTGGAGACGGGTATGGCGGTGAACTTCTTAAGTTGCAGCAAGGGTGTGAAAGACCCTTTCGAAGTTCCAGAGGTTAGGTGTCATTAGTCTCCAGACGCCTCATCGGAAATAGGCCTCATCTCGCCTGGAAGGGAGAACTTCCTGGATTTTCTCGAGTTGCGGCAGGTGTTCTCGAGTTACGACGGGGACCTCAGGGACCCGCCCTGGTGGCCAGAGGAGAGGCCAGTCCCCATGCAAGGTGCTAGGGGGCCTCTCGGGATTCCTCTCCCGTCAATACCGGGGCCAAAAACCTTGTGTGGAGTCAGGGCCGGAACCGAGGATTCCTCTCAGGGGCTGACATGGATCTTTGGGTACTTCTGGAGTCTCCCCAAGGGAGTCAGGCCTCGTCTCGAGTGGGGGCATGCACTTGCGCTTTCCTTCCAGGCTGTAGCAGCAATGTCACGCTTCCCGTGGCGTGGATCAAAGGATCTGTGGTTTTCCCTCGAGGCTTTCCCTCGAGGCTTTCCCACAGGGCTGTCCCACGTGCCACCGTGGTGTGAGTCGATCCTCGGCGTGAAAGATGAGCCAGTGCAGGGCAAAGAGGTTCCTCTGGAATGGACTGAGACATCTGGGGGACTCTTGGAATGGTGGTACGACCATGGAGTTCCTCTCGCCTTTCCTGTGGAGAGTGCCTCCTCTTGAGATGCGACGGGAACGCCGGGAATTCTTTCCCGTTGAAAGCAGGGAAAGGATCCCTCATCTCGAGCTCCGAGGGGGAAACGGGGCTCCTCTGGATTTGGGCGGGACCATCGTGCTTCCTCTCGAGTGGAGACGGGTATGGCGGTGAACTTCTTGAGTTGCAGCAAGGGTGTGAAAGGCCCTTTCGAAGTTCCAGAGGTTAGGTGTCATTAGTCTCCAGACGCCTCATCGGAAATAGGCCTCATCTCGCCTGGAAGGGAGAACTTCCTGGATTTTCTCGAGTTGCGGCAGGTGTTCTCGAGTTACGACGGGGACCTCAGGGACCCGCCCTGGTGGCCACAGGAGAGGCCAGTCCCCATGCAAGGTGCTAGGGGGCCTCTCGGGATTCCTCTCCCATCGATCCCGGGGCCAAAAACCTTGTGTGGAGTCAGGGCCGGAACCGAGGATTCCTCTCAGGGGCTGACATGGATCTTTGGGTACTTGTGGAGTCTCCCCAGGGGAGTCAGGCCTCGTCTCGAGTGGGGGCATGCACGTGCGCTTTCCTTCCAGGCTCTAGCAGCAATGTCACGCTTCCCGTGGCGTGGATCAAAGGATCTGTGGTTTTCCCTCGAGGCTTTCCCTCGAGGCTTTCCCACAGGGCTGTCCCACGTGCCACTGTGGTGTGAGTCGATCCTCGGCGTGAAAGATGAGCCAGTGCAGGGCAAAGAGGTTCCTCTGGAATGGACTGAGACATCTGGGGGACTCTTGGAATGGTGTTACGACCATGGATTTCCTGTCGCCATTCCTGTTGAGAGTGCCTCCTCTTGAGATGCGACGGGAACGCCGGGAATTCTTTCCCATTGAAAGCAGGGAAAGGATCCCTCATCTCGAGCTCCGAGGGGGAAACGGGGCTCCTCTGGATGTGGGCGGGACCATCGTGCTTCCTCTCGAGTGGAGACGGGTATGGCGGTGAACTTCTTGAGTTGCAGCAAGGGTGTGAAAGACCCTTTCGAAGTTCCAGAGGTTAGGTGTCATTAGTCTCCAGACGCCTCATCGGAAATAGGCCTCATCTCGCCTGGAAGGGAGAACTTCCTGGATTTTCTCGAGTTGCGGCAGGTGTTCTCAAGTTACGACGGGGACCTCAGGGACCCGCCCTGGTGGCCTCAGAAGAGGCCAGTCCCCATGCGATTTGCTAGGGGGCCTCTCGGGATTCCTCTCCCGTCGATACCGGGGCCAAAAACCTTGTGTGGAGTCAGGGCCGGAAATGAGGATTCCTCTCAGGGGCTGACATGGATCTTTGGGTACTTCTGGAGTCTCCCCAGGGGAGTCAGGCCTCGTCTCGAGTGGGGGCATGCACGTGCGCTTTCCTTCCAGGCTGTAGCAGCAATGTCCCGCTTCCCGTCGCGTGGATCAGAGGATCTGTGGTTTTCCCTCGAGGCTTTCCCTCGAGGCTTTCCCACAGGGCTGTCCCACGTGCCACCGTGGTGTGAGTCGATCCTCGGTGTGAAAGATGAGCCAGTGCAGGGCAAAGAGGTTCCTCTGGAATGGACTGAGACATCTGGGGGACTCTTGGAATGGTGGTACGACCATGGAGTTCCTCTCGCCTTTCCTGTTGAGAGTGCCTCCTCTTGAGATGCGACGGGAACGCCGGGAATTCTTTCCCGTTGAAAGCAGGGAAAGGATCCCTCATCTCGAGCTCCGAGGGGGAAACGGGGCTCCTCTGGATGTGGGCGGGACCATCGTGCTTCCTCTCGAGTGGAGACGGGTATGGCGGTGAACTTCTTGAGTTGCAGCAAGGGTGTGAAAGACCCTTTCGAAGTTCCAGAGGTTAGGTGTCATTAGTCTCCAGACGCCTCATCGGAAATAGGCCTCATCTCGCCTGGAAGGGAGAACATCCTGGATTTTCTCGAGTTGCGGCAGGTGTTCTCGAGTTACGACGGGGACCTCAGGGACCCGCCCTGGTGGCCAGAGGAGAGGCCAGTCCCCATGCAAGGTGCTAGGGGGCCTCTCGGGATTCCTCTCCCGTCGATACCGGGGCCAAAAACCTTGTGTGGAGTCAGGGCCGGAACCGAGGATTCCTCTCAGGGGCTGACATGGATCTTTGGGTACTTCTGGAGTCTCCCCAGGGGAGTCAGGCCTCGTCTCGAGTGGGGGCATGCACTTGCGCTTTCCTTCCAGGCTGTAGCAGCAATGTCACGCTTCCCGTGGCGTGGATCAAAGGATCTGTGGTTTTCCCTCGAGGCTTTCCCTCGAGGCTTTCCCACAGGGCTGTCCCACGTGCCACCGTGGTGTGAGTCGATCCTCGGCGTGAAAGATGAGCCAGTGCAGGGCAAAGAGGTTCCTCTGGAATGGACTGAGACATCTGGGGGACTCTTGGAATGGTGGTACGACCATGGAGTTCCTCTCGCCTTTCCTGTTGAGAGTGCCTCCTCTTGAGATGCGACGGGAACGCCGGGAATTCTTTCCCGTTGAAAGCAGGGAAAGGATCCCTCATTTCGAGCTCCGAGGGGGAAACGGGGCTCCTCTGGATGTGGGCGGGACCATCGTGCTTCCTCTCGAGTGGAGACGGGTATGGCGGTGAACTTCTTAAGTTGCAGCAAGGGTGTGAAAGACCCTTTCGAAGTTCCAGAGGTTAGGTGTCATTAGTCTCCAGACGCCTCATCGGAAATAGGCCTCATCTCGCCTGGAAGGGAGAACTTCCTGGATTTTCTCGAGTTGCGGCAGGTGTTCTCGAGTTACGACGGGGACCTCAGGGACCCGCCCTGGTGGCCAGAGGAGAGGCCAGTCCCCATGCAAGGTGCTAGGGGGCCTCTCGGGATTCCTCTCCCGTCAATACCTGGGCCAAAAACCTTGTGTGGAGTCAGGGCCGGAACCGAGGATTCCTCTCAGGGGCTGACATGGATCTTTGGGTACTTCTGAAGTCTCCCCAGGGGAGTCAGGCCTCGTCTCGAGTGGGGGCATGCACTTGCGCTTTCCTTCCAGGCTGTAGCAGCAATGTCACGCTTCCCGTGGCGTGGATCAAAGGATCTGTGGTTTTCCCTCGAGGCTTTCCCTCGAGGCTTTCCCACAGGGCTGTCCCACGTGCCACCGTGGTGTGAGTCGATCCTCGGCGTGAAAGATGAGCCAGTGCAGGGCAAAGAGGTTCCTCTGGAATGGACTGAGACATCTGGGGGACTCTTGGAATGGTGGTACGACCATGGAGTTCCTCTCGCCTTTCCTGTGGAGAGTGCCTCCTCTTGAGATGCGACGGGAACGCCGGGAATTCTTTCCCGTTGAAAGCAGGGAAAGGATCCCTCATCTCGAGCTCCGAGGGGGAAACGGGGCTCCTCTGGATTTGGGCGGGACCATCGTGCTTCCTCTCCAGTGGAGACGGGTATGGCGGTGAACTTCTTGAGTTGCAGCAAGGGTGTGA
Organism: Capricornis sumatraensis; assembly: GCF_032405125.1. Lineage (NCBI taxonomy): Eukaryota > Metazoa > Chordata > Mammalia > Artiodactyla > Bovidae > Capricornis > Capricornis sumatraensis. The sequence continues at coordinate 1,106,613 of NW_027184621.1, read as the reverse complement.
AAGGCCCTTTCGAAGTTCCAGAGGTTAGGTGTCATTAGTCTCCAGACGCCTCATCGGAAATAGGCATCATCTCGCCTGGAAGGGAGAACTTCCTGGATTTTCTCGAGTTGCGGCAGGTGTTCTCGAGTTACGACGGGGACCTCAGGGACCCGCCCTGGTGGCCACAGGAGAGGCCAGTACCCATGCAAGGTGCTAGGGGGCCTCTCGGGATTCCTCTCCCATCGATCCCGGGGCCAAAAACCTTGTGTGGAGTCAGGGCCGGAACCGAGGATTCCTCTCAGGGGCTGACATGGATCTTTGGGTACTTGTGGAGTCTCCCCAGGGGAGTCAGGCCTCGTCTCGAGTGGGGGCATGCACGTGCGCTTTCCTTCCAGGCTCTAGCAGCAATGTCACGCTTCCCGTGGCGTGGATCAAAGGATCTGTGGTTTTCCCTCGAGGCTTTCCCTCGAGGCTTTCCCACAGGGCTGTCCCACGTGCCACCGTGGTGTGAGTCGATCCTCGGCGTGAAAGATGAGCCAGTGCAGGGCAAAGAGGTTCCTCTGGAATGGACTGAGACATCTGGGGGACTCTTGGAATGGTGGTACGACCATGGAGTTCCTCTCGCCTTTCCTGTGGAGAGTGCCTCCTCTTGAGATGCGACGGGAACGCCGGGAATTCTTTCCCGTTGAAAGCAGGGAAAGGATCCCTCATCTCGAGCTCCGAGGGGGAAACGGGGCTCCTCTGGATGTTGGCGGGACCATCGTGCTTCCTCTCGAGTGGAGACGGGTATGGCGGTGAACTTCTTGAGTTGCAGCAAGGGTGTGAAAGACCCTTTCGAAGTTCCAGAGGTTAGGTGTCATTAGTCTCCAGACGCCTCATCGGAAATAGGCCTCATCTCGCCTGGAAGGGAGAACTTCCTGGATTTTCTCGAGTTGCGGCAGGTGTTCTAAAGTTACGACGGGGACCTCAGGGACCCGCCCTGGTGGCCAGAGGAGAGGCCAGTCCCCATGCAAGGTGCTAGGGGGCCTCTCGGGATTCCTCTCCCGTCGATACCGGGGCCAAAAACCTTGTGTGGAGTCAGGGCCGGAACCGAGGATTCCTCTCAGGGGCTGACATGGATCTTTGGGTACTTGTGGAGTCTCCCCAGGGGAGTCAGGCCTCGTCTCGAGTGGGGGCATGCACTTGCGCTTTCCTTCCAGGCTGTAGCAGCAATGTCACGCTTCCCGTGGCGTGGATCAAAGGATCTGTGGTTTTCCCTCGAGGCTTTCCCTCGAGGCTTTCCCACAGGGCTGTCCCACGTGCCACTGTGGTGTGAGTCCATCCTCGGCGTGAAAGATGAGCCAGTGCAGGGCAAAGAGGTTCCTCTGGAATGGACTGAGACATCTGGGGGACTCTTGGAATGGTGTTACGACCATGGATTTCCTGTCGCCATTCCTGTTGAGAGTGCCTCCTCTTGAGATGCGACGGGAACGCCGGGAATTCTTTCCCATTGAAAGCAGGGAAAGGATCCCTCATCTCGAGCTCCGAGGGGGAAACGGGGCTCCTCTGGATGTGGGCGGGACCATCGTGCTTCCTCTCGAGTGGAGACGGGTATGGCGGTGAACTTCTTGAGTTGCAGCAAGGGTGTGAAAGACCCTTTCGAAGTTCCAGAGGTTAGGTGTCATTAGTTTCCAGACGCCTCATCGGAAATAGGCTTCATCTCGCCTGGAAGGGAGAACTTCCTGGATTTTCTCGAGTTGCGGCAGGTGTTCTCGAGTTACGACGGGGACCTCAGGGACCCGCCCTGGTGGCCTCAGGAGAGGCCAGTCCCCATGCGAGTTGCTAGGGGGCCTCTCGGGATTCCTCTCCCGTCGATACCGGGGCCAAAAACCTTGTGTGGAGTCAGGGCCGGAAATGAGGATTCCTCTCAGGGGCTGACATGGATCTTTGGGTACTTCTGGAGTCTCCCAAGGGGAGTCAGGCCCTGTCTCGAGTGGGTTCATGCACGTGCGCTTCCCTTCCAGGCTGTAGCAGCAATGTCACGCTTCCCGTCGCTTGGATCAAAGGATCTGTGGTTTTCCCTCGAGGCTTTCCCTCAAGGCTTTCCCACAGGGCTGTCACACGTGCCACCGTGGTGTGAGTCGATCCTCGGCGTGAAAGATGAGCCAGTGCAGGGCAAAGAGGTTCCTCTGGAATGGACTGAGACATCTGGGGGACTCTTGGAATGGTGGTACGACCATGGAGTTCCTCTCGCCTTTCCTGTTGAGAGTGGCTCCTCTTGAGATGCGACGGGAACGCCGGGAATTCTTTCCCGTTGAAAGCAGAGAAAGGATCCCTCATCTCGAGCTCCGAGGGGGAAACGGGGCTCCTCTGGATGTGGTCGGGACCATCGTGCTTCCTCTCCAGTGGAGACGGGTATGGCGGTGAACTTCTTGAGTTGCAGCAAGGGTGTGAAAGACCCTTTCGAAGTTCCAGAGGTTAGGTGTCATTAGTCTCCAGACGCCTCATCGGAAATAGGCCTCATCTCGCCTGGAAGGGAGAACTTCCTGGATTTTCTCGAGTTGCGGCAGGTTTTCTCGAGTTACGACGGAGACCTCAGGGACCCGCCCTGGTGGCCACAGGAGAGGCCAGTCCCCATGCAAGGTGCTAGGGGGCCTCTCGGGATTCCTCTCCCGTCGATACCGGGGCCAAAAACCTTGTGTGGAGTCAGGGCCGGAACCGAGGATTCCTCTCAGGGGCTGACATGGATCTTTGGGTACTTCTGGAGTCTCCCCAGGGGAGTCAGGCCTCGTCTCGAGTGGGGGCATGCACTTGCGCTTTCCTTCCAGGCTGTAGCAGCAATGTCCCGCTTCCCGTCGCGTGGATCAAAGGATCTGTGGTTTTCCCTCGAGGCTTTCCCTCGAGGCTTTCCCACAGGGCTGTCCAACGTGCCACCGTGGTGTGAGTCGATCCTCGGCGTGAAAGATGAGCCAGTGCAGGGCAAAGAGGTTCCTCTGGAATGGACTGAGACATCTGGGGGACTCTTGGAATGGTGGTACGACCATGGATTTCCTCTCGCCTTTCCTGTTGAGAGTGCCTCCTCTTGAGATGCGACGGGAACGCCGGGAATTCTTTCCCATTGAAAGCAGGGAAAGGATCCCTCATCTCGAGCTCCGAAGGGGAAACGGGGCTCCTCTGGATGTGGGCGGGACCATCGTGCTTCCTCTCGAGTGGAGACGGGTATGGCGGTGAACTTCTTGAGTTGCAGCAAGGGTGTGAAAGACCCTTTCGAAGTTCCAGAGGTTAGGTGTCATTAGTCTCCAGACGCCTCATCGGAAATAGGCCTCATCTCGCCTGGAAGGGAGAACTTCCTGGATTTTCTCGAGTTGCGGCAGGTGTTCTCGAGTTTCGACGGGGACCTCAGGGACCCGCCCTCGTGGCCTCAGGAGATGCCAGTCCCCATGCGAGTTGCTAGGGGGCCTCTCGGGATTCCTCTCCCGTCGATACCGGGGCCAAAAACCTTGTGTGGAGTCAGGGCCGGAACCGAGGATTCCTCTCAAGGGCTGACATGGATCTTTGGGTACTTGTGGAGTCCTCCCAGGGGAGTCAGGCCCTGTCTCGAGTGGGTTCATGCACGTGCGCTTTCCTTCCAGGCTGTAGCTGCAATGTCACGCTTCCCGTCGCTTGGATCAAAGGATCTGTGGTTTTCCCTCGAGGCTTTCCCTCGAGGCTTTCCCACCGGGCTGTCCCACGTGCCACCGTGGTGTGAGTCGATACTCGGCGTGAAAGATGAGCCAGTGCAGGGCAAAGAGGTTCCTCTGGAATGGACTGAGACATCTGGGTGACTCTTGGAATGGTGGTACGACCATGGAGTTCCTCTCGCCTTTCCTGTTGAGAGTGCCTCCTCTTGAGATGCGACGGGAACGCCGGGAATTCTTTCCCATTGAAAGCAGGGAAAGGATCCCTCATCTCGAGCTCCAGGGGGGAAACGGGGCTCCTCTGGATGTGGGCGGGACCATCGTGCTTCCTCTCGAGTGGAGACGGGTATGGCGGTGAACTTCTTGAGTTGCAGCAAGGGTGTGAAAGACCCTTTCGAAGTTCCAGAGGTTAGGTGTCATTAGTATCCAGACGCCTCATCGGAAATAGGCCTCATCTCGCCTGGAAGGGAGAACTTCCTGGATTTTCTCGAGTTGCGGCAGGTGTTCTCGAGTTACGACGGGGACCTCAGGGACCCGCCCTGGTGGCCTCAGGAGAGGCCAGTCCCCATGCGAGGTGCTAGGGGGCCTCTCGGGATTCCTCTCCCGTCCATACCGGGGCCAAAAACCTTGTGTGGAGTCAGGGCCGGAACCGAGGATTCCTCTCAGGGGCTGACATGGATCTTTGGGTACTTCCGGAGTGTCCCCAGGGGAGTCAGGCCTCGTCTCGAGTGGGGGCATGCACGTGCTCTTTCCTTCCAGGCTGTAGCAGCAATGTCACGCTTCCCGTCGCGTGGATCAAAGGATCTGTGGTTTTCCCTCGAGGCTTTCCCTCGAGGCTTTCCCACAGGGCGGTCCCACGTGCCACCGTGGTGTGAGTCGATCCTCGGCGTGAAAGATGAGCCAGTGCAGGGCAAAGAGGTTCCTCTGGAATGGACTGAGACATCTGGGGGACTCTTGGAATGGTGGTACGACCATGGAGTTCCTCTCGCCTTTCCTGTTGAGAGTGCCTCCTCTTGAGATGCGACGGGAACGCCGGGAATTCTTTCCCGTTGAAAGCAGGGAAAGGATCCCTCATCTCGAGCTCCGAGGGGGAAACGGGGCTCCTCTGGATGTGGGGGGGACCATCGTGCTTCCTCTCCAGTGGAGACGGGTATGGCGGTGAACTTCTTGAGTTGCAGCAAGGGTGTGAAAGACCCTTTCGAAGTTCCAGAGGTTAGGTGTCATTAGTCTCCAGACGCCTCATCGGAAATAGGCCTCATCTCGCCTGGAAGGGAGAACTTCCTGGATTTTCTCGAGTTGCGGCAGGTGTTCTCGAGTTACGACGGGGACCTCAGGGACCCGCCCTGGTGGCCACAGGAGAGGCCAGTCCCCATGCAAGGTGCTAGGGGGCCTCTCGGGATTCCTCTCCCGTCGATACCGGGGCCAAAAACCTTGTGTGGAGTCAGGGCCGGAACCGAGGATTCCTCTCAGGGGCTGACATGGATCTTTGGGTACTTGTGGAGTCTCCCCAGGGGAGTCAGGCCTCGTCTCGAGTGGGGGCATGCACTTGCGCTTTCCTTCCAGGCTGTAGCAGCAATGTCACGCTTCCCGTGGCGTGGATCAAAGGATCTGTGGTTTTCCCTCGAGGCTTTCCCTCGGGGCTTTCCCACAGGGCTGTCCCACGTGCCACCGTGGTGTGAGTCGATCCTCGGCGTGAAAGATGAGCCAGTGCAGGGCAAAGAGGTTCCTCTGGAATGGACTGAGACATCTGGGGGACTCTTGGAATGGTGGTACGACCATGGATTTCCTCTCGCCTTTCCTGTTGAGAGTGCCTCCTCTTGAGATGCGACGGGAACGCCGGGAATTCTTTCCCGTTGAAAGCAGGGAAAGGATCCCTCATCTCGAGCTCCGAGGGAGAAACGGGGCTCCTCTGGATGTGGGCGGGACCATCGTGCTTCCTCTCGAGTGGAGACGGGTATGGCGGTGAACTACTTGAGTTGCAGCAAGGGTGTGAAAGACCCTTTCGAAGTTCCAGAGGTTAGGTGTCATTAGTCTCCAGACGCCTCATCGGAAATAGGCCTCATCTCGCCTGGAAGGGAGAACTTCCTGGATTTTCTCGAGTTGCGGCAGGTGTTCTCGAGTTACGACGGGGACCTCAGGGACCTGCCCTGGTGGCCTCAGGAGAGGCCAGTCCCCATGCGATTTGCTAGGGGGCCTCTCGGGATTCCTCTCCCGTCGATACCGGGGCCAAAAACTTTGTGTGGAGTCAGGGCCGGAAATGAGGATTCCTCTCAGGGGCTGACATGGATCTTTGGGTACTTCTGGAGTCTCCCCAGGGGAGTCAGGCCTCGTCTCGAGTGGGGGCATGCACGTGCGCTTTCCTTACAGGCTGTAGCAGCAATGTCACGCTTCCCGTGGCGTGGATCAAAGGATCTGTGGTTTTCCCTCGAGGCTTTCCCTCGAGGCTTTCCCACAGGGCTGTCCGACGTGCCACCGTGGTGTGAGTCGATCCTCGGCGTTAAAGATGAGCCAGTGCAGGGCAAAGAGGTTCCTCTGGAATGGACTGAGACATCTGGGGGACTCTTGGAATGGTGGTACGACCATGGAGTTCCTCTCGCCTTTCCTGTTGAGAGTGCCTCCTCTTGAGATGCGACGGGAACGACGGGAATTCTTTCCCGTTGAAAGCAGGGAAAGGATCCCTCATCTCGAGCTCCGAGGGGGAAACGGGGCTCCTCTGGATGTGGGCGGGACCATCGTGCTTCCTCTCGAGTGGAGACGGGTATGGCGGTGAACTTCTTGAGTTGCAGCAAGGGTGTGAAAGACCCTTTCGAAGTTCCAGAGGTTAGGTGTCATTAGTCTCCAGATGCCTCATCGGAAATAGGCCTCATCTCGCCTGGAAGGGAGAACTTCCTGGATTTTCTCGAGTTGCGGCAGGTGTTCTCGAGTTTCGACGGGGACCTCAGGGACCCGCCCTGGTGGCCTCAGGAGAGGCCAGTCCCCATTTGAGTTGCTAGGGGGCCTCTCGGGATTCCTCTCCCGTCGATACCGGGGCCAAAAACCTTGTGTGGAGTCAGGGCCGGAACCAAGGATTCCTCTCAAGGGCTGACATGGATCTTTGGGTACTTCTGGAGTCTCCCCAGGGGAGTCAGGCCTCGTCTCGAGTGGGGGCATGCACGTGCGCTTTCCTTACAGGCTGTAGCAGCAATGTCACGCTTCCCGTCGCTTGGATCAAAGGATCTGTGGTTTTCCCTCGAGGCTTTCCCTCAAGGCTTTCCCACAGGGCTGTCCCACGTGCCACCGTGGTGTGAGTCGATCCTCGGCGTGAAAGATGAGCCAGTGCAGGGCAAAGAGGTTCCTCTGGAATGGACTTAGACATCTGGGGGACTCTTGGAATGGTGGTACGACCTTGGAGTTCCTCTCGCCTTTCCTGTTGAGAGTGCCTCCTCTTGAGATGCGACGGGAACGCCGGGAATTCTTTCCCGTTGAAAGCAGGGAAAGGATCCCTCATCTCGAGCTCCGAGAGGGAAACGGGGCTCCTCTGGATGTGGGCGGGACCATCGTGCTTCCTCTCGAGTGGAGCCGGGTATGGCGGTGAACTTCTTGAGCTGCAGCAAGGGTGTGAAAGACCCTTTCGAAATTCCAGAGGTTAGGTGTCATTAGTCTCCAGACGCCTCATCGGAAATAGGCCTCATCTCGCCTGGAAGGGAGAACTTCCTGGATTTTGTCGAGTTGCGGCAGGTGTTCTCGAGTTACGACGGGGACCTCAGGGACCCGCCCTGGTGGCCTCAGGAGAGGCCAGTCCCCATGCGAGTTGCTAGGGGGCCTCTCGGGATTCCTCTCCCGTCGATACCGGGGCCAAAAACCTTGTGTGGAGTCAGGGCCGGAACCGAGGATTCCTCTCAAGGGCTGACATGGATCTTTGGGTACTTGTGGAGTCTCCCCAGGGGAGTCAGGCCTCGTCTCGAGTGGGGGCATGCACTTGCGCTTTCCTTCCAGGCTGTAGCAGCAATGTCACGCTTCCCGTGGCGTGGATCAAAGGATCTGTGGTTTTCCCTCGAGGCTTTCCCTCGAGGCTTTCCCACAGGGCTGTCCCACGTGCCACCGTGGTGTGAGTCGATCCTCGGCGTGAAAGATGAGCCAGTGCAGGGCAAAGAGGTTCCTCTGGAATGGACTGAGACATCTGGGGGACTCTTGGAATGGTGGTACGACCATGGATTTCCTCTCGCCTTTCCTGTTGAGAGTGCCTCCTCTTGAGATGCGACAGGAACGCCGGGAATTCTTTCCCATTGAAAGCAGGGAAAGGATCCCTCATCTCGAGCTCCGAGGGGGAAACGGGGCTCCTCTGGATGTGGGCGGGACCATCGTGCTTCCTCTCGAGTGGAGACGGGTATGGCGGTGAACTTCTTGAGTTGCAGCAAGGGTGTGAAAGACCCTTTCGAAGTTCCAGAGGTTAGGTGTCATTAGTCTCCAGACGCCTCATCGGAAATAGGCCTCATCTCGCCTGGAAGGGAGAACTTCCTGGATTTTCTCGAGTTGCGGCAGGTGTTCTCGAGTAACGACGGGGACCTCAGGGACCTGCCCTGGTGGCCTCAGGAGAGGCCAGTCCCCATACGATTTGCTAGGGGGCCTCTCGGGATTCCTCTCCCGTCGATACCGGGGCCAAAAACCTTGTGTGGAGTCAGGGCCGGAAATGAGGATTCCTCTCAGGGGCTGACATGGATCTTTGGGTACTTCTGGAGTCTCCCCAGGGGAGTCAGGCCTCGTCTCGAGTGGGGGCATGCACGTGCGCTTTCCTTACAGGCTGTAGCAGCAATGTCACTCTTCCCGTGGCGTGGATCAAAGGATCTGTGGTTTTCCCTCGAGGCTTTCCCTCGAGGCTTTCCCACAGGGCTGTCCCACGTGCCACCGTGGTGTGAGTCGATCCTCGGCGTGAAAGATGAGCCAGTGCAGGGCAAAGAGCTTCCCCTGGAATGGACTGAGACATCTGGGGGACTCTTGGAATGGAGGTACGACCATGGAGTTCCTCTCGCCTATCCTGTTGAGAGTGCCTTCTCTTGAGATGCGACGGGAACGCCGGGAATTCTTTCCCGTTGAAAGCAGGGAAAGGATCCCTCATCTCGAGCTCCGAGGGGGAAACGGGGCTCCTCTGGATGTGGGCGGGACCATCGTGCTTCCTCTCGAGTGGAGACGGGTATGGCGGTGAACTTCTTGAGTTGCAGCAAGGGTGTGAAAGACCCTTTCGAAGTTCCAGAGGTTAGGTGTCATTAGTCTCCAGACGCCTCATCGGAAATAGGCCTCATCTCGCCTGGAAGGGAGAACTTCCTGGATTTTCTCGAGTTGCGGCAGGTGTTCTCGAGTTACGACGGGGACCTCAGGGACCCGCCCTGGTGGCCTCAGGAGAGGCCAGTCCCCATGCGAGTTGCTAGGGGGCCTCTCGGGATTCCTCTCCCGTCGATACCGGGGCCAAAAACCTTGTGTGGAGTCAGGGCCGGAACCGAGGATTCCTCTCAGGGGCTGACATGGATCTTTGGGTACTTGTGGAGTCTCCCCAGGGGAGTCAGGCCCTGTCTCGAGTGGGTTCATGCACGTGAGCTTTCCTTCCAGGCTGTAGCAGCAATGTCACGCTTCCCGTGGCGTGGATCAAAGGATCTGTGGTTTTCCCTCGAGGCTTTCCCTCGAGGCTTTCCCACAGGGCTGTCCCACGTGCCACCGTGGTGTGATTCGATCCTCGGCGTGAAAGATGAGCCAGTGCAGGGCAAAGAGGTTCCTCTGGAATGGCCTGAGACATCTGGGGGACTCTTGGAATGGTGGTACGACCATGGAGTTCCTCTCGCCTTTCCTGTTGAGAGTGCCTCCTCTTGAGATGCGACTGGAACGCCGGGAATTCTTTCCCGTTGAAAGCAGGGAAAGGATCCCTCATCTCGAGCTCCGAGAGGGAAACGGGGCTCCTCTGGATGTGGGCGGGACCATCGTGCTTCCTCTCGAGTGGAGACGGGTATGGCGGTGAACTTCTTGAGTTGCAGCAAGGGTGTGAAAGACCCTTTCGAAGTTCCAGAGGTTAGGTGTCATTAGTCTCCAGACGCCTCATCGGAAATAGGCCTCATCTCGCCTGGAAGGGAGAACTTCCTGGATTTTCTCGAGTTGCGGCAGGTGTTCTCGAGTTACGACGGGGACCTCAGGGACCCGCCCTGGTGGCCTCAGGAGAGGCCAGTCCCCATGCGAGGTGCTAGGGGGCCTCTCGGGATTCTTCTCCCGTCGATACCGGAGCCAAAAACCTTGTGTGGAGTCAGGGCCGGAACCGAGGATTCCTCTCAAGGGCTGACATGGATCTTTGGGTACTTCTGGAGTCTCCCCAGGGGATTCAGGCCTCGTCTCGAGAGGGGGCATGCACGTGCGCTTTCCTTCCAGGCTGTAGCAGCAATGTCACGCTTCCCGTCGCGTGGATCAAAGGATCTGTGGTTTTCCCTCGAGGCTTTCCCTCGAGGCTTTCCCACAGGGCTGTCCCACGTGCCACCGTGGTGTGAGTCGATCCTCGGCGTGAAAGATGAGCCAGTGCAGGGCAAAGAGGTTCCTCTGGAATGGACTGAGACATCTGGGGGACTCTTGGAATGGTGGTACGACCATGGAGTTCCTCTCGCCTTTCCTGTTGAGAGTGCCTCCTCTTGAGATGCGACGGGAACGCCGGGAATTCTTTCCCGTTGAAAGCAGGGAAAGGATCCCTCATCTCGAGCTCCGAGGGGGAAACGGGGCTCCTCTGGATGTGGGCGGGACCATCGTGCTTCCTCTCGAGTGGAGACGGGTATGGCAGTGAACTTCTTGAGTTGCAGCAAGGGTGTGAAAGACCCTTTCGAAGTTCCAGAGGTTAGGTGTCATTAGTCTCCAGACGCCTCATCGGAAATAGGCCTCATCTCGCCTGGAAGGGAGAACTTCCTGGATTTTCTCGAGTTTCGGCAGGTGTTCTCGAGTTACGACGGGGACCTCAGGGACCCGCCCTGGTGGCCTCAGGAGAGGCCAGTCCCCATGCGATTTGCTAGGGGGGCTCTCGGGATTCCTCTCCCGTCGATACCGGGGCCAAAAGCCTTGTGTGGAGGAAGGGCCGGAACCGAGGATTCCTCTCAGGGGCTGACATGGATCTTTGGGTACTTCTGGAGTCTCCCCAGGGGAGTCAGGCCTCGTCTCGAGTGGGGGCATGCACTTGCGCTTTCCTTCCAGGCTGTAGCAGCAATGTCACGCTTCCCGTCGCGTGGATCAAAGGATTTGTGGTTTTCCCTCGAGGCTTTCCCTCGAGGCTTTCCCACAGGGCTGTCCCACGTGCCACCGTGGTGTGAGTCGATCCTCGGCGTGATAGATGAGCCAGTGCAGGGCAAAGAGGTTCCTCTGGAATGGACTGAGACATCTGGGGGACTCTTGGAATGGTGGTACGACCATGGATTTCCTCTCGCCTTTCCTGTTGAGAGTGCCTCCTCTTGAGATGCGACGGGAACGCCGGGAATTCTTTCCCATTGAAAGCAGGGAAAGGATCCCTCATCTCGAGCTCCGAGGGGTAAACGGGGCTCCTCTGGATGTGGGCGGGACCATCGTGCTTCCTCTCGAGTGGAGACGGGTATGGCGGTGAACTTCTTGAGTTGCAGCAAGGGTGTGAAAGACCCTTTCGAAGTTCCAGAGGTTAGGTGTCATTAGTCTCCAGACGCCTCATCGGAAATAGGCCTCATCTCGCCTGGAAGGGAGAACTTCCTGGATTTTCTCGAGTTGCGGCAGGTGTTCTCGAGTTACGACGGGGACCTCAGGGACCCGCCCTGGTGGCCTCAGGAGAGGCCAGTCCCCATGCGATTTGCTAGGGGGCCTCTCGGGATTCCTCTCCCGTCGATACCGGGGCCAAAAACCTTGTGTGGAGTCAGGGCCGGAAATGAGGATTCCTCTCAGGGGCTGACATGGATCTTTGGGTACTTCTGGAGTCTCCCCAGGGGAGTCAGGCCTCGTCTCGAGTGGGGGCATGCACGTGCGCTTTCCTTCCAGGCTGTAGCAGCAATGTCCCGCTTCCCGTGGCGTGGATCAAAGGATCTGTGGTTTTCCCTCGAGGCTTTCCCTCGAGGCTTTCCCACAGGGCTGTCCCACGTGCCACCGTGGTGTGAGTCGATCCTCGGCGTGAAAGATGAGCCAGTGCAGGGCAAAGAGGTTCCTCTGGAATGGACTGAGACATCTGGGGGACTCTTGGAATGGTGGTACGACCATGGAGTTCCTCTCGCCTTTCCTGGTGAGAGTGCCTCCTCTTGAGATGCGACGGGAACGCCGGGAATTCTTTCCCATTGAAAGCAGGGAAAGGATCCCTCATCTCGAGCTCCGAGGGGGAAACGGGGCTCCTCTGGATGTGGGCGGGACCATCGTGCTTCCTCTCCAGTGGAGACGGGTATTGCGGTGAACTTCTTGAGTTGCTGCAAGGGTGTGAAAGGCCCTTTCGAAGTTCCAGAGGTTAGGTGTCATTAGTCTCCAGACGCCTCATCGGAAATAGGCCTCATCTCGCCTGGAAGGGAGAACTTCCTGGATTTTCTCGAGTTGCGGCAGGTGTTGTCGAGTTACGACGGGGACCTCAGGGACCCGCCCTGGTGGCCACAGGAGAGGCCAGTCCCCATGCAAGGTGCTAGGGGGCCTCTCGGGATTCCTCTCCCGTCGATACCTGGGCCAAAAACCTTGTGTGGAGTCAGGGCCGGAACCGAGGATTCCTCTCAGGGGCTGACATGGATCTTTGGGTACTTGTGGAGTCTCCCCAGGGGAGTCGGGCCTCGTCTCGAGTGGGGGCATGCACGTGCGCTTTCCTTCCAGGCTGTAGCAGCAATGTCACGCTTCCCGTCGCGTGGATCAAAGGATCTGTGGTTTTCCCTCGAGGCTTTCCCACAGGGCTGTCCCACGTGCCACGGTGGTGTGAGTCGATCCTCGGCGTGAAAGATAAGCCAGTGCAGGGCAAAGAGGTTCCTCTGGAATGGACTGTGACATCTGGGGGACTCTTGGAATGGTGGTACGACCATGGAGTTCCTCCCGCGTTTCCTGTTGAGAGTGCCTCCTCTTGAAATGCGACGGGAACGCCGGGAATTCTTTCCCGTTGAAAGCAGGGAAAGGATCCCTCATCTCGAGCTCCGAGGGGGAAACGGGGATCCTCTGGATGTGGGCGGGACCATCGTGCTTCCTCTCCAGTGGAGACGGGTATGGCGGTGAACTTCATGAGTTGCAGCAAGGGTGTGAAAGACCCTTTCGAAGTTCCAGAGGTTAGGTGTCATTAGTCTCCAGACGCCTCATCGGAAATAGGCCTCATCTCGCCTGGAAGGGAGAACTTCCTGGATTTTCTCGAGTTGCGGCAGGTGTTCTCGAGTTACGACGGGGACCTCAGGGACCCGCCCTGGTGGCCTCAGGAGAGGCCAGTCCCCATGCGAGTTGCTAGGGGGCCTCTCGGGATTCCTCTCCCGTCGATACCGGGGCCAAAAACCTTGTGTGGATTCAGGGCCGGAACCGAGGATTCCTCTCAGGGGCTGACATGGATCTTTGGGTACTTCTGGAGTCTCCCCAGGGGAGTCAGGCCTCGTCTCGAGTGGGGGCATGCACGTGCGCTTTCCTTCCAGGCTGTAGCAGCAATGTCACGCTTCCCGTCGCATGGATCAAATGATCTGTGGTTTTCCCTCGAGGCTTTCCCTCGAGGCTTTCCCACAGGGCTGTCCCACGTGCCACCGTGGTGTGAGTCGATCCTCGGCGTGAAAGATGAGCCAGTGCAGGGCAAAGAGGTTCCTCTGGAATGGACTGAGACATCTGGGGTCTCTTGGAATGGTGGTACGACCATGGAGTTCCTCTCGCCTTTCCTGTTGAGAGTGCCTCCTCTTGAGATGCGACGGGAACGCCGGGAATTCTTTCCCGTTGAAAGCAGGGAAAGGATCCCTCATCTCGAGCTCCGAGGGGGAAACGGGGCTCCTCTGGATGTGGGCGGGACCATCGTGCTTCCTCTCGAGTGGAGACGGGTATGGCGGTGAACTTCTTGAGTTGCAGCAAGGGTGTGAAAGACCCTTTCGAAGTTCCAGAGTTTAGGTGTCATTAGTCTCCAGACGCCTCATCGGAAATAGGCCTCATCTCGCCTGGAAGGGAGAACTTCCTGGATTTTCTCGAGTTGCGGCAGGTGTTCTCGAGTTACGACGGGGACCTCAGGGACCCGCCCTGGTGGCCTCAGGAGAGGCCAGTCCCCATGCGAGGTGCTAGGGGGCCTCTCGGGATTCCTCTCCCGTCCATACCGGGGCCAAAAACCTTCTGTGGAGTCAGGGCCGGAACCGAGGATTCCTCTCAGGGGCTGACATGGATCTTTGGGTACTTCTGGAGTCTCCCCAGGGGAGTCAGGCCTCGTCTCGAGTGGGGGCATGCACGTGCGCTTTCCTTCCAGGCTGTAGCAGCAATGTCACGCTTCCCGTCGCGTGGATCAAAGGATCTGTGGTTTTCCCTCGAGGCTTTCCATTGAGGCTTACCCACAGGACTGTCCCAAGTGCCACCGTGGTGTGAGTCGATCCTCGGCGTGAAAGATGAGCCAGTGCAGGGCAAAGAGGTTCCTCTGGAATGGACTGAGACATCTGGGGGACTCTTGGAATGGTGGTACGACCATGGAGTTCCTCTCGCCTTTCCTGGTGAGAGTGCCTCCTCTTGAGATGCGACGGGAACGCCGGGAATTCTTTCCCGTTGAAAGCAGGGAAAGGATCCCTCATCTCGAGCTCCGAGGGGGAAACGGGGCTCCTCTGGATGTGGGCGGGAACATCGTGCTTCCTCTCGAGTGGAGACGGGTATGGCGGTGAACTTCTTGAGTTGCAGCAAGGGTGTGAAAGACCCTTTCGAAGTTCCAGAGGTTAGGTGTCATTAGTCTCCAGACGCCTCATCGGAAATAGGCCTCATCTCGCCTGGAAGGGAGAACTTCCTGGATTTTCTCGAGTTTCGGCAGGTGTTCTCGAGTTACGACGGGGACCTCAGGGACCCGCCCTGGTGGCCTCAGGAGAGGCCAGTCCCCATGCGATTTGCTAGGGGGCCTCTCGGGATTCCTCTCCCGTCGATACCGGGGCCAAAAACCTTGTGTGGAGTCAGGGCCGGAACCGAGGATTCCTCTCAGCGGCTGACATGGATCTTTGGGTACTTCTGGAGTCTCCCCAGGGGAGTCAGGCCTCGTCTCGAGTGGGGGCATGCACTTGTGCTTTCCTTCCAGGCTGTAGCAGCAATGTCACGCTTCCCGTGGCGTGGATCAAAGGATCTGTGGTTTTCCCTCGAGGCTTTCCCTCAAGGCTTTCCCACAGGGCTGTCCCACGTGCCACCGTGGTGTGAGTCGATCCTCGGCGTGAAAGATGAGCCAGTGCAGGGCAAAGAGGTTCCTCTGGAATGGACTGAGACATCTGGGGGACTCTTGGAATGGTGGTACGACCATGGAGTTCCTCTCGCCTTTCCTGTTGAGAGTGCCTCCTCTTGAGATGCGACGGGAACGCCGGGAATTCTTTCCCGTTGAAAGCAGGGAAAGGATCCCTCATCTCGAGCTCCGAGGGGGAAACGGGGCTCCTCTGGATGTGGGCGGGACCATCGTGCTTCCTCTCCAGTGGAGACGGGTATGGCGGTGAACTTCTTGAGTTGCAGCAAGGGTGTGAAAGGCCCTTTCGAAGTTCCAGAGGTTAGGTGTCATTAGTCTCGAGACGCCTCATCGGAAATAGGCCTCATATCGCCTGGAAGGGAGAACTTCCTGGATTTTCTCGAGTTGCGGCAGGTGTTCTCGAGTTACGACGGGGACCTCAGGGACCCGCCCTGGTGGCCACAGGAGAGGCCAGTCCCCATGCAAGGTGCTAGGGGGCCTCTCGGGATTCCTCTCCCATCGATACCGTGGCCAAGAACCTTGTGTGGAGTCAGGGCCGGAACCGAGGATTCCTCTCAGGGGCTGACATGGATCTTTGGGTACTTCTGGAGTCTCCCCAGGGGAGTCGGGCCTCGTCTCGAGTGGGGGCATGCACGTGGGCTTTCCTTCCAGGCTCTAGCAGCAATGTCACGCTTCCCGTGGCGTGGATCAAAGGATCTGTGGTTCTCCCTCGAGGCTTTACCTCGAGGCTTTCCCACAGGGCTGTCCCACGTGCCACTGTGGTGTGAGTCGATCCTCGGCGTGAAAGATGAGCCAGTGCAGGGCAAAGAGGTTCCTCTGGAATGGACTGAGACATCTGGGGGACTCTTGGAATGGTGGTACGACCATGGAGTTCCTCTCGCCTTTCCTGTTGAGAGTGCCTCCTCTTGAGATGCGACGGGAACGCCGGGAATTCTTTCCCATTGAAAGCAGGTTAAGGATCCCTCATCTCGAGCTACGAGGGGGAAACGGGGCTCCTCTGGATGTGGGCGGGACCATCGTGCTTCCTCTCGAGTGGAGACGGGTATGGCGGTGAACTTCTTGAGTTGCAGCAAGGGTGTGAAAGACCCTTTCGAAGTTCCAGAGGTTAGGTGTCATTAGTTTCCAGACGACTCATCGGAAATAGGCTTCATCTCGCCTGGAAGGGAGAACTTCCTGGATTTTCTCGAGTTGCGGCAGGTGTTCTCGAGTTACGACGGGGACCTCAGGGACCCGCCCTGGTGGCCTCAGGAGAGGCCAGTCCCCATGCGATTTGCTAGGGGGCCTCTCGGGATTCCTCTCCCGTCGATACCGGGGCCAAAAACCTTGTGTGGAGTCAGGGCCGGAAATGAGGATTCCTCTCAGGGGCTGACATGGATCTTTGGGTACTTCTGGAGTCTCCCCAGGGGAGTCAGGCCCTGTCTCGAGTGGGTTCATGCACTTGCGGTTTCCTTCCAGGCTGTAGCAGCAATGTCACGCTTCCCGTGGTGGGGATCAAAGGATCTGTGGTTTTCCCTCGAGGCTTTCCCTCGAGGCTTTCCCACAGGCCTGTCCCACGTGCCACCGTGGTGTGAGTCGATCCTCGGCGTGAAAAATGAGCCAGTGCAGGGCAAAGAGGTTCCTCTGGAATGGACTGAGACATCTGGGGGACTCTTGGAATGGTGGTACGACCATGGAGTTCCTCTCGCCTTTCCTGTTGAGAGTGCCTCCTCTTGAGATGCGACGGGAACGCCGGGAATTCTTTCCCGTTGAAAGCAGGGAAAGGATCCCTCATCTCGAGCTCCGAGGGGGAAACGGGGCTCCTCTGGATGTGGGCGGGACCATCGTGCTTCCTCTCCAGTGGAGACGGGTATGGCGGTGAACTTCTTGAGTTGCAGCAAGGGTGTGAAAGACCCTTTCGAAGTTCCAGAAGTTAGGTGTCATTAGTCCCCAGACGCCTCATCGGAAATAGGCCTCATCTCGCCTGGAAGGGAGAACTTCCTGGATTTTCTCGAGTTTCGGCAGGTGTTCTCGAGTTATGACGGGGACCTCAGGGACCCGCCCTGGTGGCCTCAGGAGAGGCCAGTCCCCATGCGAGTTGCTAGGGGGCCTCTCGGGATTCCTCTCCCGTCGATACCGGGGCCAAAACCCTTGTGTGGAGTCAGGGCCGGAACCGAGGATTCCTCTCAGGGGCTGACATGGATCTTTGGGTACTTCTGGAGTCTCCCCAGGGGAGTCAGGCCTCGTCTCGATTGGGGCATGCACGTGCGCTTTCCTTCCAGGCTGTAGCAGCAATGTCCCGCTTCCCGTGGCGTGGATCAAAGGATCTGTGGTTTTCCCTCGAGGCTTTCCCTCGAGGCTTTCCCACAGGGCTGTCCCACGTGCCACCGTGGTGTGAGTCGATCCTCCGCGTGAAAGATGAGCCAGTGCAGGGCAAAGAGGTTCCTCTGGAATGGACTGAGACATCTGGGGGACTCTTGGAATGGTGGTACGACCATGGAGTTCCTCTCGCCTTTCCTGTTGAGAGTGCCTCCTCTTGAGATGCGACGGGAACGCCGGGAATTCTTTCCCGTTGAAAGCAGGGAAAGGATCCCTCATCTCGAGCTCCGAGGGGGAAACGGGTCTCCTCTGGATGTGGGCGGGACCATCGTGCTTCCTCTCGAGTGGAGACGGGTATGGCGGTGAACTTCTTGAGTTGCAGCAAGGGTGTGAAAGACCCTTTCGAAGTTCCAGAGGTTAGGTGTCATTAGTCTCCAGATGCCTCATCGGAAATAGGCCTCATCTCGCCTGGAAGGGAGAACTTCCTGGATTTTCTCGAGTTGCGGCAGGTGTTCTCGAGTTTCGACGGGGACCTCAGGGACCCGCCCTGGTGGCCTCAGGAGAGGCCAGTCCCCATGCGAGTTGCTAGGGGGCCTCTCGGGATTCCTCTCCCGTCGATACCGGGGCCAAAAACCTTGTGTGGAGTCAGGGCCGGAACCGAGGATTCCTCTCAGGGGCTGACATGGATCTTTGGGTACTTGTGGAGTCTCCCCAGGGGAGTCAGGCCCTGTCTCGAGTGGGTTCATGCACGTGAGCTTTCCTTCCAGGCTGTAGCAGCAATGTCACGCTTCCCGTGGCGTGGATCAAAGGATCTGTGGTTTTCCCTCGAGGCTTTCCCTCGAGGCTTTCCCACAGGGCTGTCCCACGTGCCACCGTGGTGTGATTCGATCCTCGGCGTGAAAGATGAGCCAGTGCAGGGCAAAGAGGTTCCTCTGGAATGGCCTGAGACATCTGGGGGACTCTTGGAATGGTGGTACGACCATGGAGTTCCTCTCGCCTTTCCTGTTGAGAGTGCCTCCTCTTGAGATGCGACGGGAACGCCGGGAATTCTTTCCCGTTGAAAGCAGGGAAAGGATCCCTCATCTCGAGCTCCGAGAGGGAAACGGGGCTCCTCTGGATGTGGGCGGGACCATCGTGCTTCCTCTCGAGTGGAGACGGGTATGGCGGTGAACTTCTTGAGTTGCAGCAAGGGTGTGAAAGACCCTTTCGAAGTTCCAGAGGTTAGGTGTCATTAGTCTCCAGACGCCTCATCGGAAATAGGCCTCATCTCGCCTGGAAGAGAGAACTTCCTGGATTTTCTCGAGTTGCGGCAGGTGTTCTCGAGTTACGACGGGGACCTCAGGGACCCGCCCTGGTGGCCTCAGGAGAGGCCAGTCCCCATGCGAGGTGCTAGGGGGCCTCTCGGGATTCTTCTCCCGTCGATACCGGAGCCAAAAACCTTGTGTGGAGTCAGGGCCGGAACCGAGGATTCCTCTCAAGGGCTGACATGGATCTTTGGGTACTTCTGGAGTCTCCCCAGGGGATTCAGGCCTCGTCTCGAGAGGGGGCATGCACGTGCGCTTTCCTTCCAGGCTGTAGCAGCAATGTCACGCTTCCCGTCGCGTGGATCAAAGGATCTGTGGTTTTCCCTCGAGGCTTTCCCTCGAGGCTTTCCCACAGGGCTGTCCCACGTGCCACCGTGGTGTGAGTCGATCCTCGGCGTGAAAGATGAGCCAGTGCAGGGCAAAGAGGTTCCTCTGGAATGGACTGAGACATCTGGGGGACTCTTGGAATGGTGGTACGACCATGGAGTTCCTCTCGCCTTTCCTGTTGAGAGTGCCTCCTCTTGAGATGCGACGGGAACGCCGGGAATTCTTTCCCGTTGAAAGCAGGGAAAGGATCCCTCATCTCGAGCTCCGAGGGGGAAACGGGGCTCCTCTGGATGTGGGCGGGACCATCGTGCTTCCTCTCGAGTGGAGACGGGTATGGCAGTGAACTTCTTGAGTTGCAGCAAGGGTGTGAAAGACCCTTTCGAAGTTCCAGAGGTTAGGTGTCATTAGTCTCCAGACGCCTCATCGGAAATAGGCCTCATCTCGCCTGGAAGGGAGAACTTCCTGGATTTTCTCGAGTTTCGGCAGGTGTTCTCGAGTTACGACGGGGACCTCAGGGACCCGCCCTGGTGGCCTCAGGAGAGGCCAGTCCCCATGCGATTTGCTAGGGGGGCTCTCGGGATTCCTCTCCCGTCGATACCGGGGCCAAAAGCCTTGTGTGGAGGAAGGGCCGGAACCGAGGATTCCTCTCAGGGGCTGACATGGATCTTTGGGTACTTCTGGAGTCTCCCCAGGGGAGTCAGGCCTCGTCTGGAGTGGGGGCATGCACTTGCGCTTTCTTTCCAGGCTGTAGCAGCAATGTCACGCTTCCCGTCGCGTGGATCAAAGGATTTGTGGTTTTCCCTCGAGGCTTTCCCTCGAGGCTTTCCCACAGGGCTGTCCCACGTGCCACCGTGGTGTGAGTCGATCCTCGGCGTGATAGATGAGCCAGTGCAGGGCAAGGAGGTTCCTCTGGAATGGACTGAGACATCTGGGGGACTCTTGGAATGGTGGTACGACCATGGATTTCCTCTCGCCTTTCCTGTTGAGAGTGCCTCCTCTTGAGATGCGACGGGAACGCCGGGAATTCTTTCCCATTGAAAGCAGGGAAAGGATCCCTCATCTCGAGCTCCGAGGGGGAAACGGGGCTCCTCTGGATGTGGGCGGGACCATCGTGCTTCCTCTCGAGTGGAGACGGGTATGGCGGTGAACTTCTTGAGTTGCAGCAAGGGTGTGAAAGACCCTTTCGAAGTTCCAGAGGTTAGGTGTCATTAGTCTCCAGACGCCTCATCGGAAATAGGCCTCATCTCGCCTGGAAGGGAGAACTTCCTGGATTTTCTCGAGTTGCGGCAGGTGTTCTCGAGTTACGACGGGGACCTCAGGGACCCGACCTGGTGGCCTCAGGAGAGGCCAGTCCCCATGCGATTTGCTAGGGGGCCTCTCGGGATTCCTCTCCCGTCGATACCGGGGCCAAAAACCTTGTGTGGAGTCAGGGCCGGAAATGAGGATTCCTCTCAGGGGCTGACATGGATCTTTGGGTACTTCTGGAGTCTCCCCAGGGGAGTCAGGCCTCGTCTCGAGTGGGGGCATGCACGTGCGCTTTCCTTCCAGGCTGTAGCAGCAATGTCCCGCTTCCCGTGGCGTGGATCAAAGGATCTGTGGTTTTCCCTCGAGGCTTTCCCTCGAGGCTTTCCCACAGGGCTGTCCCACGTGCCACCGTGGTGTGAGTCGATCCTCGGCGTGAAAGATGAGCCAGTGCAGGGCAAAGAGGTTCCTCTGGAATGGACTGAGACATCTGGGGGACTCTTGGAATGGTGGTACGACCATGGAGTTCCTCTCGCCTTTCCTGGTGAGAGTGCCTCCTCTTGAGATGCGACGGGAACGCCGGGAATTCTTTCCCGTTGAAAGCAGGGAAAGGATCCCTCATCTCGAGCTCCGAGGGGGAAACGGGGCTCCTCTGGATGTGGGCGGGACCATCGTGCTTCCTCTCCAGTGGAGACGGGTATGGCGGTGAACTTCTTGAGTTGCAGCAAGGGTGTGAAAGGCCCTTTCGAAGTTCCAGAGGTTAGGTGTCATTAGTCTCGAGACGCCTCATCGGAAATAGGCCTCATCTCGCCTGGAAGGGAGAACTTCCTGGATTTTCTCGAGTTGCGGCAGGTGTTGTCGAGTTACGACGGGGACCTCAGGGACCCGCCCTGGTGGCCACAGGAGAGGCCAGTCCCCATGCAAGGTGCTAGGGGGCCTCTCGGGATTCCTCTCCCGTCGATACCTGGGCCAAAAACCTTGTGTGGAGTCAGGGCCGGAACCGAGGATTCCTCTCAGGGGCTGACATGGATCTTTGGGTACTTGTGGAGTCTCCCCAGGGGAGTCGGGCCTCGTCTCGAGTGGGGGCATGCACGTGCGCTTTCCTTCCAGGCTGTAGCAGCAATGTCACGCTTCCCGTCGCGTGGATCAAAGGATCTGTGGTTTTCCCTCGAGGCTTTCCCACAGGGCTGTCCCACGTGCCACGGTGGTGTGAGTCGATCCTCGGCGTGAAAGATAAGCCAGTGCAGGGCAAAGAGGTTCCTCTGGAATGGACTGTGACATCTGGGGGACTCTTGGAATGGTGGTACGACCATGGAGTTCCTCCCGCGTTTCCTGTTGAGAGTGCCTCCTCTTGAAATGCGACGGGAACGCCGGGAATTCTTTCCCGTTGAAAGCAGGGAAAGGATCCCTCATCTCGAGCTCCGAGGGGGAAACGGGGATCCTCTGGATGTGGGCGGGACCATCGTGCTTCCTCTCCAGTGGAGACGGGTATGGCGGTGAACTTCATGAGTTGCAGCAAGGGTGTGAAAGACCCTTTCGAAGTTCCAGAGGTTAGGTGTCATTAGTCTCCAGACGCCTCATCGGAAATAGGCCTCATCTCGCCTGGAAGGGAGAACTTCCTGGATTTTCTCGAGTTGCGGCAGGTGTTCTCGAGTTACGACGGGGACCTCAGGGACCCGCCCTGGTGGCCTCAGGAGAGGCCAGTCCCCATGCGAGTTGCTAGGGGGCCTCTCGGGATTCCTCTCCCGTCGATACCGGGGCCAAAAACCTTGTGTGGATTCAGGGCCGGAACCGAGGATTCCTCTCAGGGGCTGACATGGATCTTTGGGTACTTCTGGAGTCTCCCCAGGGGAGTCAGGCCTCGTCTCGAGTGGGGGCATGCACGTGCGCTTTCCTTCCAGGCTGTAGCAGCAATGTCACGCTTCCCGTCGCATGGATCAAATGATCTGTGGTTTTCCCTCGAGGCTTTCCCTCGAGGCTTTCCCACAGGGCTGTCCCACGTGCCACCGTGGTGTGAGTCGATCCTCGGCGTGAAAGATGAGCCAGTGCAGGGTAAAGAGGTTCCTCTGGAATGGACTGAGACATCTGGGGTCTCTTGGAATGGTGGTACGACCATGGAGTTCCTCTCGCCTTTCCTGTTGAGAGTGCCTCCTCTTGAGATGCGACGGGAACGCCGGGAATTCTTTCCCGTTGAAAGCAGGGAAAGGATCCCTCATCTCGAGCTCCGAGGGGGAAACGGGGCTCCTCTGGATGTGGGCGGGACCATCGTGCTTCCTCTCGAGTGGAGACGGGTATGGCGGTGAACTTCTTGAGTTGCAGCAAGGGTGTGAAAGACCCTTTCGAAGTTCCAGAGTTTAGGTGTCATTAGTCTCCAGACGCCTCATCGGAAATAGGCCTCATCTCGCCTGGAAGGGAGAACTTCCTGGATTTTCTCGAGTTGCGGCAGGTGTTCTCGAGTTACGACGGGGACCTCAGGGACCCGCCCTGGTGGCCTCAGGAGAGGCCAGTCCCCATGCGAGGTGCTAGGGGGCCTCTCGGGATTCCTCTCCCGTCGATACCGGGGCCAAAAACCTTCTGTGGAGTCAGGGCCGGAACCGAGGATTCCTCTCAGGGGCTGACATGGATCTTTGGGTACTTCTGGAGTCTCCCCAGGGGAGTCAGGCCTCGTCTCGAGTGGGGGCATGCACGTGCGCTTTCCTTCCAGGCTGTAGCAGCAATGTCACGCTTCCCGTCGCGTGGATCAAAGGATCTGTGGTTTTCCCTCGAGGCTTTCCCTTGAGGCTTACCCACAGGACTGTCCCAAGTGCCACCGTGGTGTGAGTCGATCCTCGGCGTGAAAGATGAGCCAGTGCAGGGCAAAGAGGTTCCTCTGGAATGGACTGAGACATCTGGGGGACTCTTGGAATGGTGGTACGACCATGGAGTTCCTCTCGCCTTTCCTGGTGAGAGTGCCTCCTCTTGAGATGCGACGGGAACGCCGGGAATTCTTTCCCGTTGAAAGCAGGGAAAGGATCCCTCATCTCGAGCTCCGAGGGGGAAACGGGGCTCCTCTGGATGTGGGCGGGACCATCGTGCTTCCTCTCGAGTGGAGACGGGTATGGCGGTGAACTTCTTGAGTTGCAGCAAGGGTGTGAAAGACCCTTTCGAAGTTCCAGAGGTTAGGTGTCATTAGTCTCCAGACGCCTCATCGGAAATAGGCCTCATCTCGCCTGGAAGGGAGAACTTCCTGGATTTTCTCGAGTTGCGGCAGGTGTTCTCGAGTTACGACGGGGACCTCAGGGACCCGCCCTGGTGGCCTCAGGAGAGGCCAGTCCCCATGCGAGGTGCTAGGGGGCCTCTCGGGATTCCTCTCCCGTCCATACCGGGGCCAAAAACCTTCTGTGGAGTCAGGGCCGGAACCGAGGATTCCTCTCAGGGGCTGACATGGATCTTTGGGTACTTCTGGAGTCCCCCCAGGGGAGTCAGGCCTCGTCTCGAGTGGGGGCATGCACGTGCGCTTTCCTTCCAGGCTGTAGCAGCAATGTCACGCTTCCCGTCGCGTGGATCAAAGGATCTGTGGTTTTCCCTCGAGGCTTTCCATTGAGGCTTACCCACTGGACTGTCCCAAGTGCCACCGTGGTGTGAGTCGATCCTCGGCGTGAAAGATGAGCCAGTGCAGGGCAAAGAGGTTCCTCTGGAATGGACTGAGACATCTGGGGGACTCTTGGAATGGTGGTACGACCATGGAGTTCCTCTCGCCTTTCCTGGTGAGAGTGCCTCCTCTTGAGATGCGACGGGAACGCCGGGAATTCTTTCCCGTTGAAAGCAGGGAAAGGATCCCTCATCTCGAGCTCCGAGGGGGAAACGGGTCTCCTCTGGATGTGGGCGGGAACATCGTGCTTCCTCTCGAGTGGAGACGGGTATGGCGGTGAACTTCTTGAGTTGCAGCAAGGGTGTGAAAGACCCTTTCGAAGTTCCAGAGGTTAGGTGTCATTAGTCTCCAGACGCCTCATCGGAAATAGGCCTCATCTCGCCTGGAAGGGAGAACTTCCTGGATTTTCTCGAGTTTCGGCAGGTGTTCTCGAGTTACGACGGGGACCTCAGGGACCCGCCCTGGTGGCCTCAGGAGAGGCCAGTCCCCATGCGATTTGCTAGGGGGCCTCTCGGGATTCCTCTCCCGTCGATACCGGGGCCAAAAACCTTGTGTGGAGTCAGGGCCGGAACCGAGGATTCCTCTCAGCGGCTGACATGGATCTTTGGGTACTTCTGGAGTCTCCCCAGGGGAGTCAGGCCTCGTCTCGAGTGGGGGCATGCACTTGTGCTTTCCTTCCAGGCTGTAGCAGCAATGTCACGCTTCCCGTGGCGTGGATCAAAGGATCTGTGGTTTTCCCTCGAGGCTTTCCCTCAAGGCTTTCCCACAGGGCTGTCCCACGTGCCACCGTGGTGTGAGTCGATCCTCGGCGTGAAAGATGAGCCAGTGCAGGGCAAAGAGGTTCCTCTGGAATGGACTGAGACATCTGGGGGACTCTTGGAATGGTGGTACGACCATGGAGTTCCTCTCGCCTTTCCTGTTGAGAGTGCCTCCTCTTGAGATGCGACGGGAACGCCGGGAATTCTTTCCCGTTGAAAGCAGGGAAAGGATCCCTCATCTCGAGCTCCGAGGGGGAAACGGGGCTCCTCTGGATGTGGGCGGGACCATCGTGCTTCCTCTCCAGTGGAGACGGGTATGGCGGTGAACTTCTTGAGTTGCAGCAAGGGTGTGAAAGGCCCTTTCGAAGTTCCAGAGGTTAGGTGTCATTAGTCTCGAGACGCCTCATCGGAAATAGGCCTCATCTCGCCTGGAAGGGAGAACTTCCTGGATTTTCTCGAGTTGCGGCAGGTGTTCTCGAGTTACGACGGGGACCTCAGGGACCCGCCCTGGTGGCCACAGGAGAGGCCAGTCCCCATGCAAGGTGCTAGGGGGCCTCTCGGGATTCCTCTCCCATCGATACCGTGGCCAAGAACCTTGTGTGGAGTCAGGGCCGGAACCGAGGATTCCTCTCAGGGGCTGACATGGATCTTTGGGTACTTCTGGAGTCTCCCCAGGGGAGTCGGGCCTCGTCTCGAGTGGGGGCATGCACGTGGGCTTTCCTTCCAGGCTCTAGCAGCAATGTCACGCTTCCCGTGGCGTGGATCAAAGGATCTGTGGTTTTCCCTCGAGGCTTTACCTCGAGGCTTTCCCACAGGGCTGTCCCACGTGCCACTGTGGTGTGAGTCGATCCTCGGCGTGAAAGATGAGCCAGTGCAGGGCAAAGAGGTTCCTCTGGAATGGACTGAGACATCTGGGGGACTCTTGGAATGGTGGTACGACCATGGAGTTCCTCTCGCCTTTCCTGTTGAGAGTGCCTCCTCTTGAGATGCGACGGGAACGCCGGGAATTCTTTCCCATTGAAAGCAGGTTAAGGATCCCTCATCTCGAGCTACGAGGGGGAAACGGGGCTCCTCTGGATGTGGGCGGGACCATCGTGCTTCCTCTCGAGTGGAGACGGGTATGGCGGTGAACTTCTTGAGTTGCAGCAAGGGTGTGAAAGACCCTTTCGAAGTTCCAGAGGTTAGGTGTCATTAGTTTCCAGACGACTCATCGGAAATAGGCTTCATCTCGCCTGGAAGGGAGAACTTCCTGGATTTTCTCGAGTTGCGGCAGGTGTTCTCGAGTTACGACGGGGACCTCAGGGACCCGCCCTGGTGGCCTCAGGAGAGGCCAGTCCCCATGCGATTTGCTAGGGGGCCTCTCGGGATTCCTCTCCCGTCGATACCGGGGCCAAAAACCTTGTGTGGAGTCAGGGCCGGAAATGAGGATTCCTCTCAGGGGCTGACATGGATCTTTGGGTACTTCTGGAGTCTCCCCAGGGGAGTCAGGCCCTGTCTCGAGTGGGTTCATGCACTTGCGGTTTCCTTCCAGGCTGTAGCAGCAATGTCACGCTTCCCGTGGTGGGGATCAAAGGATCTGTGGTTTTCCCTCGAGGCTTTCCCTCGAGGCTTTCCCACAGGCCTGTCCCACGTGCCACCGTGGTGTGAGTCGATCCTCGGCGTGAAAAATGAGCCAGTGCAGGGCAAAGAGGTTCCTCTGGAATGGACTGAGACATCTGGGGGACTCTTGGAATGGTGGTACGACCATGGAGTTCCTCTCGCCTTTCCTGTTGAGAGTGCCTCCTCTTGAGATGCGACGGGAACGCCGGGAATTCTTTCCCGTTGAAAGCAGGGAAAGGATCCCTCATCTCGAGCTCCGAGGGGGAAACGGGGCTCCTCTGGATGTGGGCGGGACCATCGTGCTTCCTCTCCAGTGGAGACGGGTATGGCGGTGAACTTCTTGAGTTGCAGCAAGGGTGTGAAAGACCCTTTCGAAGTTCCAGAAGTTAGGTGTCATTAGTCCCCAGACGCCTCATCGGAAATAGGCCTCATCTCGCCTGGAAGGGAGAACTTCCTGGATTTTCTCGAGTTTCGGCAGGTGTTCTCGAGTTATGACGGGGACCTCAGGGACCCGCCCTGGTGGCCTCAGGAGAGGCCAGTCCCCATGCGAGTTGCTAGGGGGCCTCTCGGGATTCCTCTCCCGTCGATACCGGGGCCAAAACCCTTGTGTGGAGTCAGGGCCGGAACCGAGGATTCCTCTCA
The DNA here is from genome assembly GCF_032405125.1 of Capricornis sumatraensis. Lineage (NCBI taxonomy): Eukaryota > Metazoa > Chordata > Mammalia > Artiodactyla > Bovidae > Capricornis > Capricornis sumatraensis. The sequence goes on along the minus strand of NW_027184621.1, from coordinate 1,079,830 downwards.
GGGGCTGACATGGATCTTTGGGTACTTCTGGAGTCTCCCCAGGGGAGTCAGGCCTCGTCTCGATTGGGGCATGCACGTGCGCTTTCCTTCCAGGCTGTAGCAGCAATGTCCCGCTTCCCGTGGCGTGGATCAAAGGATCTGTGGTTTTCCCTCGAGGCTTTCCCTCGAGGCTTTCCCACAGGGCTGTCCCACGTGCCACCGTGGTGTGAGTCGATCCTCCGCGTGAAAGATGAGCCAGTGCAGGGCAAAGAGGTTCCTCTGGAATGGACTGAGACATCTGGGGGACTCTTGGAATGGTGGTACGACCATGGAGTTCCTCTCGCCTTTCCTGTTGAGAGTGCCTCCTCTTGAGATGCGACGGGAACGCCGGGAATTCTTTCCCGTTGAAAGCAGGGAAAGGATCCCTCATCTCGAGCTCCGAGGGGGAAACGGGTCTCCTCTGGATGTGGGCGGGACCATCGTGCTTCCTCTCGATTGGAGACGGGTATGGCGGTGAACTTCTTGAGTTGCAGCAAGGGTGTGAAAGACCCTTTCGAAGTTCCAGAGGTTAGGTGTCATTAGTCTCCAGATGCCTCATCGGAAATAGGCCTCATCTCGCCTGGAAGGGAGAACTTCCTGGATTTTCTCGAGTTGCGGCAGGTGTTCTCGAGTTTCGACGGGGACCTCAGGGACCCGCCCTGGTGGCCTCAGGAGAGGCCAGTCCCCATGCGAGGTGCTAGGGGGCCTCTCGGGATTCCTCTCCCGTCGATACCGGGGCCAAAAACCTTGTGTGGAGTCAGGGCCGGAACCAAGGATTCCACTCAGGGGCTTACATTTAACTTTGGGTACTTCTGGAGTCGCACCAGGGGAGTCAGGCCTCCATTCGAGTGGGGGCATGCACGTGCGCTTTCCTTCAAGGCTGTAGCAGCAATGTCAGGCTTCCCATCGCGTGGATCAAAGGATCTGTGGTATTCCCTAGAGGCTTTCCCTCGAGGCTTTCCCACAGGGCTGTCCCACGTGCCACCGAGGTATGTGTCGATCCTCGGCGTGAAAGATGAGCCATTGCAGGGCTAAGAGTTTCGTCTGGAATGGACTGAGACATCTGGGGGACTCTTGGAAAGGTGGTACGACCATGGAGTTCCTCTCGCCTTTCCTGTAGAAAGTGCCTCCTCTTGAGATGCGACGGGAATGCCGGGAATTCTTTCCCTTTGAAAGCAGGGAAAGGATCCCTCACCTCGAGCTACGAGGGGGAAACGGGGCTCCTCAGGATGTGGGTGGGACCATCGTGCTTCCTCTCGAGTGGAGAGGGGTATGGCGGTGAACTTCTTGAGTTGCAGCAAGGGTGTGAAAGACCCTTTCGAAGTTCCAGAGGTTAGCTGTCATTAGTCTTCAGACGCCTCATCGGGAGTAGGTCTTATCTCTCCTGGAATGGAGAACTTCCTGGATTTTCTCGAGATGCAGCAGGTGTTCGCGAGTTACGACGGGGACCTCAGGAACCCGACCTGGTGGCCTCAGGAGAGGCCAGTCCCCATGTGATGTGCTATGGGTCCTCTCGGGATTCCTCTCCTGTCGATACCGGGGCCAAAAACCTTGTGTGAAGTCAGGGCCGGAACCGAGGATTCCTCTCAGGGGCTGACATGGATCTTCAGGTACTTCTGGAGTCTCCCCAGGGGAGTCAGGCCTCGTCTCGAGTGGGGGCATGCATGTGCGCTTTCCATCCAGGCTGTAGCAGCAATGTCACGCTTCCCGTCCCGTGGATCAAAGGATCTGTGGTTTTCCCTCGAGGCTTTCCCTCGAGGCTTTCCCACAGGGCTGTCCCACGTGCCACCGAGGTGTGAGTCGATCCTCGGCGTGAAAGATGAGCCAGTGAAAGGCAAAGAGTTTCCTCTGGAATGGACTGAGACATCTGGGGGACTCTTGGCATGGTGGTACGAACATGGAGTTCCTCTCGCCTTTCCTGTTGAAAGTGCCTCCTCTTGAGATGCGACGGGAACGCCGGGAATTCTTTCCCGTTGAAAGCAGGGAAAGGATCCCTCATCTCGAGCTACGAGGGGGAAACGGGGCTCCTCTGGATGTGGGCGGGACCATCGTGCTTCCTCTCGAGTGGAGACGGGTATGGCGGTGAACTTCTTGAGCGGCAGCAAGGGTGTGAAAGACCCTTTCGAAGTTCCAGAGGTTAGGTGTCATTAGTCTCCAGACGCCTCATCGGAAATAGGCCTCATTACGCCTGGAATGGAGAACTTCCTGGATTTTCTCGAGTTGCGGCAGGAGTTCTCGAGTTACGACGGGGACCTCAGGGACCCGCCTTGGTAGCCTCAGGAAAGGACAGTCCCCATGGGAGTTGCTAGGGGGCCTCTCGGGATTCCTCTCCCGTCGATACGGGGGTCAAAAACCTTGTGTGGAGTCAGGGCCGGAACCGAGGATTCCTCTCAGGGGCTGACATCGATCTTTGGGTACTTCTGGAGTCTCGCCAGGGCGACAGGCCTCGTCTCGTGTGGGGGCATGCACGTGCACTTTCCTTCCAGGCTGTAGCAGCAATGTCACGCTTCCCGTCGCGTGGATCAAAGGATCTGTGGTTTTTCCTCGAGTCTTTCCCTCTAGGCTTGCCCACAGGGCTGTCCCACGTGCCACCGTGGTGTGAGTCGATCCTTGGCGTGAAAGATGAGCCAGTGCAGGGCAAAGAGGTTCCTCTGGAATGGACTGAAACATCTGGGGGACTCTTGGAGTGGTGGTACGACCATGCAGTTCCTCTCGACTTTCCTGTTGAGAGGGCCAACCCTTGAGATGAGACAGGAACGCCGGGAATTCTTTCCTTTGAAAGCAGGGAAAGGAAACCTCATCTCGAACTACGAGGGGGAAACAGGGCTCCTCTGGATGTGGGCGGGACCATCGTGCTTCCTCTCGAGTGGAGACGGGTATGGCGGTGAACTTCTTGAGTTGCAGCAAGGGTGTGAAAGACCCTTTCGAAGGTCCAGAGGTTAGGTGTCATTAGTCTCCAGACGCCTCATCGGAAATAGGCCTCATCTCGCCTGGAAGGGAGAACTTCCTGGATTTTCTCGCGTTGCGGCAGGTGTTCTCGAGTTACGAAGGGGACCTCAGGGACCCGCCCTGGTGGCCTCAGGAGAGGCCAGTCCCCATGCGAGTTACTATGGGGCCTCTCGGGATTCCTCTCCAGTCGATACCGGAGCCAAAAACCTTGAGTGGAGTCAGGGCCGGAACCGAGGATTCCTCTCAGGGGCTGACATGAATCTTCCTCTACTTCTGGAGTCTCCCCTGGAGAGTCAGGCTTCGTCTCGAGTTGGGGCATGCACGTGTGTTTTCCTTCCAGGCTGTAGCAGCAATGTCACGCTTCCCGTCGCGTGGATCAAAGGTTCTGTGGTTTTCCCTCGAGGCTTTCCCACAGGGCTGTCCCACGTGCCACCGTGATGTGAGTCGATCCTCGGCGTGAACGATGAGCCAGTGCAGGGCAAAGAGGTTCCTCTGGAATGGACTGAGACATCTGGGGGACTCTTGGAATGGTGGTACGACCATGGAGTTCCTCTCGCCTTTCCTGTTGAGAGTGCCTCCTCTTGAGATGCGACGGGAACGCCGGGAATTCTTTCCCGATGAAAGCAGGGAAAGGATCCCTCTTCTCAAGCTACGAGGGGGAAACGGGGCTCCTATGGATGTGGGCAGGACCATCGTTCTTCCTCTCGAGTGGAGTCGGGTATGGCGGAGAACTTCTTGAGTTGCAGCAAGGGTGTGAAAGACCCTTTCGAAGTTCCAGATGTTAGGTGTCATTAGTCTTCAGAACCCTCATCGGGAATAGGCCTTATCTCTCCTGGAATGGAGAACTTCCTGGATTTTCTCGAGTTGCTGCAGGTGTTCTCGAGTTACGACAGGGACCTCAGGAACCCGACCTGGTGGCCTCAGGAGAGGCCAGTCCCCATGCGAGTTGCTATGGGTCCTCTCGGGATTCCTCTCCTGTTGATACAGGGGCCAAAACCTTGTGTGGAGTCAGGGCCGGAACCGAGGATTCCTCTCAGGGTCTGACATGGATCTTCAGGTACTTCTGGAGTCTCCCCAGGGGAGTCAGGCCTCGTCTCGAATGGGGGCACGCTTGTACGCTTTCCTAACAGGCTGTAGCTGCAATGTCACGCTTCCCGTCGCGTGGATCACAGGATCTGTGGTATTCCCTCGAGGCTTTCCCTCGAGGCTTTCCCACAGGGCTGTCCCACGTGCCACCGTGGTATGAGTCGATCCTCGGCGTGAAAGACGAGCCATTGCAGGGCTAAGAGTTTCGTCTGGAATGGACTGAGACATCTGGGGGACTCTTGGAATGGTGGTACGACCATGGAGTTCCTCTCGCCTTTCCTGTTGAGAGTGCCTCCTCTTGAGATGCGACGGAAACGCCGGGAATTCTTTCCCGTTGAAAGCAGGGAAAGGATCCCTCACCTCGAGCTACGAGGGGGAAACGGGGCTCCTCAGGATGTGGGTGGGACCATCGTGCTTCCTCTCGAGTGGAGAGGGGTATGGCCGTGAACTTCTTGAGTTGCAGCAAGGCTGTGAAAGACCCTTTCAAAGTTCCAGAGTTTAGGTGTCATTAGTCTCCAGACGCGTCATCGGAAATAGGCCACATCTCTCCTGGAATGGAGAACTTCCTGGATTTTCTCGAGTTGAGGCAGGTGTTCTCGAGTTACGACGGGGACCTCAGGGACCTGCCTTGGTGGCCTCAGGAAAGGCCAGTCCCCATGCCAGTTGCTAGGGGGCCTCTCGGGATTCCTCTCCCGTCGATACTGGGGCCAAAAACCTTGTGTGGAGTCAGGGCCGGAACCGAGGATTCCTCTCAGGGGCTGACATGCATCTTTGGGTACTTCTGGAGTCTCCCCAGGGCTTCTGGCCTCGTCACGAGTGGGGGCATGCACGTGCGCTTTCCTTCCAGGCTGTAGCAGCAATGTCATGCTTCCCGTCGCGTGGATCAAAGGATCTGTGGTTTTCCCTCGAGGCTTTCCCACAGGGCTGTCCCACGTGCCACCGTGGTGTGAGTCGATCCTCGGCGTGAAAGATGAGCCAGTGCAGGGCAAAGAGGTTCCTCTGGAATGGACTGAGACATCTGGGGAACTCTTGGAAAGGTGGTACGACCATGGAGTTCCTCTCGCCTTTCCTGTTGAGAGTGCCTCCTCTTGAGGTGCGACGGGAAGGCCGGGAATACTTTCCCGATGAAAGCAGGGAAAGGATCCCTCTTCTCAAAATACGAGGGGGAAACGGGGCTCCTATGGATGTGGGCAGGACCATCCTTCTTCCTCTCGAGTGGAGTCGGGTATGGCGGAGAACTTCTTGAGTTGCAGCAAGGGTGTGAAAGACCCTTTCGAAGTTCCAGAGGTTAGGTGTCATTAGTCTTCAGACGCCTCATCGGGAATAGGCCTTATCTCTCCTGGAATGGAGAACTTCCTGGATTTTCTCGAGTTGCAGCAGGTGTTCTCGAGTTACGACGGGGACCTCAGGAACCCGACCTGGTGGCCTCAGGAGAGGCCAGTCCCCATGCGAGGTGCTAGGAGGCCTCTCGGGATTCCTCTCCCGTCGATACCGGGGCCAAAAACCTTGTGTGGCGTCAGGGCCGGAACCAAGGATTCCACTCAGGGGCTGACATGGAACTTTGGGTACTTCTGGAGTCGCACCAGGGCAGTCAGGCCTCCATTCGAGTGGGGGCATGCACGTGCGCTTTCCTTCAAGGCTGTAGCAGCAATGTCAGGCTTCCCATCGCGTGGATCAAAGGATCTGTGGTATTCCCTAGAGGCTTTCCCTCGAGGCTTTCCCACAGGGCTGTCCCACGTGCCACCGAGGTATGTGTCGATCCTCGGCGTGAAAGATGAGCCATTGCAGGGCTAAGAGTTTCGTCTAGAATGGACTGAGACATCTGGGGGACTCTTGGAATGGTGGTACGACCATGGGGTTCCTCTCGCTTTTCCTGTAGAAAGTGCCTCCTCTTGAGATGCGACGGGAATGCCGGGAATTCTTTCCCTTTGAAAGCAGGGAAAGGATCCCTCACCTCGAGCTACGAGGGGGAAACGGGGCTCCTCAGGATGTGGGTGGGACCATCGTGCTTCCTCTCGAGTGGAGAGGGGTATGGCGGTGAACTTCTTGAGTTGCAGCAAGGGTGTGAAAGACCCTTTCGAAGTTCCAGAGGTTAGGTGTCATTCGTCTTCAGACGCCTCATCGGGAGTAGGCCTTATCTCTCCTGGAATGGAGAACTTCCTGGATTTTCTCGAGATGCAGCAGGTGTTCTCGAGTTACGACGGGGACCTCAGGAACCCGACCTGGTGGCCTCAGGAGATTCCAGTCCCCATGTGAAGTGCTATGGGTCCTCTCGGGATTCCTCTCCTGTCGTAACCGGGGCCAAAAACCTTGTGTGGAGTCAGGGCCTGAACCGAGGATTCCTCTCAGGGGCTGACATGGGTTTTGGGTACTTCTGGAGTCTCCCCAGGGCGTCAGGCCTCGTCTCGAGTGTGGGCATGCACGTGCGCTTTCTTTTCAGGCTTTAGCAGCAATGTCACGCTTCCCGTCCCGTGGATCATAGGATCTGTGGTTTTCCCTCGAGGCTTCCCCTGGAGGCTTTCCCACTGGGCTGTCCCACGTGACACCGTGGTTTGAGTCGATCCTCGGCATGAACGATGAGCCAGTGCAGGGCAAAGAGGTTCCTCTGGAATGGACTGAGACATCTGGGGGACCCTTGGAATGGTGGTACGACCATGGAGTTCCTCTCGCCTTTCCTGTTGAGAGTGCCTCCTCTTGAGATGCGACGGGAACGCCGGGAATTCTTTCCCGTTGAAAGCAGGGAAGGATCCCTCATCTCGATGTATGAGGGGGAAACGGGGCTCCTCTGGATGTGGGTGGGACCATCGTGCTTCCTCTCGAGTGGAGATGGGTATGGCGGTGAACTTCTTGAGTTGCAGCAAGGGTGTGAAAGACCCTTTTGAAGTTCCAGAGGTTAGGTGTCATTAGTCTCCAGACGCCTCATCGGAAATAGGCCTCATCTCGCCTGGAAGGGAGAACTTCCTGGATTTTCTCGAGTTGCGGCAGGTGTTCTCGAGTTATGACGGGGACCTCAGGGACCCGCCCTGGCAGCCTCAGGAGAGGCCAGTCCCCATGCGAGTTGCTAGGGGGCCTCTCGGGATTCCTCTCCCGTCCATACCGGGGCCAAAAACCTTGTGTGGAGTCAGGGATGGAACCGAGAATTCCTCTCAGGGGCTGACATGGATTTTTGGGTACTTCTGGAGTCTCCCCAGGGGAGTCAGGAATCGTCTCAAGTGGGGGCATGCACGTGAGCTTTCCTTCCAGGCTGTAGCAACAATGTCACGCTTCCCGTCGCGTGGATCAAAGGATCTGTGGTTTTTCCTCGATGCTTTCCCTCGAGGCTTTCCCACAGGGCTGTCCCACGTGCCACCATGGTGTGAGTCGATCCTCTGCGTAAAACATGAGCCAGTGCAGGGAAAATAGGTTCCTCTGGAATGGAATGAGACATCTGGGGGACTCTTGGAATGGTGGTACGACCATGGAGTTCCTCTCGCCTTTCCTGTTGAGAGTGCCTCCTCTGGAGATACGACAGGAACGCCTGTAATTCTCTCCCGTTGAAAGCAGAGAAAGGATCCCTCATCTCGAGCTACGAGGGGGAAACGGGGCTCCTCTGGATGTGGGCGGGACCATCGTGCTTCCTCTCAAGTGGAGACGGGTATGGCGGTGAACTTCTTGAGTTGCAGCAAGGGTGTGAAAGACCCTTTCGAAGTTCCAGAGGTTAGGTGTCATTCGTCTCCAGACGCCTCATCGGAAATAGGCCTCATCTCGCCTGGAAGGCAGAACTTCCAGGATTATCTCGAGTTGCGGCAGGTGTTCTCGAGTTACGACGGGGACCTCAGGGACCCGCCCTGGTGGCCTCAGGAGAGGCCAGTCCCCATGCGAGTTGCTAGGGGGCCTCTCGGGATTCCTCTCCCGTCGATACCGGGGCCAAAAACCTTGTGTGGAGTCAGGGCCGGAACCGAGGATTCCTCTCAGGGGCTGACATGGATCTTTGGGTACTTCTGGAGTCTCCCCAGTGAAGTCAGGCCACGTCTCGAGTGGGGGCATGCACGTGCGCTATCCTTCCAGGCTGTAGCAGCAATATCACGCTTCCCGTCGGGTGGATCAAAGGATATGTGGTTTTCCCTCGAGGCTTTCCCTCGAGGCTTTCCCACAGGGCTGTCCCACGTGCCACCGTGGTGTGAGTCGGTCCTCGGCATGAAAGATGAGCCAGTGCAGGGCAAAGAGGTTCCTCTGGAATGGACTGAGACATCTGGGGGACTCTTGGAATGGTGGTACGACCATGGAGTTCCTCTCGCCTTTCCTGTTGAGAGTGCCTCCTCTTGAGATGCGACGGGAACGCCGGGAATTCTTTCCCTTTGAAAGCAGGGAAAGGATCCCTCATCTCGCGCTACGAAGGGGAAACGGGGCTCCTTTGGATGTGAGCGGGACCATCGTGCTTCCTCTCGAGAGGAGACGGGTATGGCGGTGAACTTCTTGAGTTGCAGCAAGGGTGTGAAAGACCCTTCCGAAGTTCCAGAGGTTAGGTGTTATTAGTCTCCAGACGCCTCATCGGAAATAGGCCTCATCTCACCTGGAAGGGAGAACTTCCTGGATTTTCTCGAGTTGGGGAATGTGTTCTCGAGTTATGACGGGGACCTCAGGGACCCTCCCTGGTGGCCTCAGGAAAGGCCAGTCCCCTTGCGAGTTGCTAGGGGGCCTCTCGGGATTCCTCTCCCCTTGATACCGGGGCCAAAATCCTTGTGTGGAGTCAGGGCCGGAACCGAGGATTCCTCTCAGGGGATGACATGGATCTTTGGGTACTTCTGGAGTCTCCCCTGGGGAGTCAGGCCTCGTCTAGAGTCAGGGCATGCACGTGCGCTTTCCTTCCAGGCTGTAGCAGCAATGGCACGTTTCCCGTCGCGTGGATCAAAGGATCTGTGGTTTTCCTTTGAGGCTTTCCCTCGAGGCTTTCCCACATGGTTGTCCCACGTGCCACCGTGGTGTGAGTCGATCCTCGGCGTGAAAGATGAGCCTGTGCAGGGCAAAGAGGTTCCTCTGGAATGGACTGAGACATCTGAGGGACTCTTGGAATGGTGGTACGACCATGGAGTTCCTCTCCCCTTTCCTGTTGAGAGTGCCTCCTCTTGAGATGCGACGGGAACGCCGGGAATTCTTTCCCGTTGAAAGCAGGGAAAGGATCCCTCATTTCGAGCTACGAGGGGGAAACGGGGCTCCTCTGGATTCGGGCGGGACCATCGTGCTTCCTCTCGAGTGGAGACGGGTATGGCGGTGAACTTCTTGAGTTGCAGCAAGGGTGTGAAAGACCCTTTCAAAGTTCCAGAGGTTAGGTGTCATTAGTCTCCAGACGCCTCATCGGAAATAGGCCTCATCTCGCCTGGAAGGGAGAACTTCCTGGATTTTCTCGAGTTGCGGCAGGTGTTCTCGAGTTATGACCGGGACTTCAGGGACCCTCCTTGGTGGCCTCAGGAAAGGCCAGTCCCCATGCGAGTTGCTAGGGGGCCTCTCGGGATTCCTCTCCCGTCGATACCGGGGCCAAAAACCTTGTGTTGAGTCAGGGCCTGAACCGAGGATTCCTCTCAGGGGCTGACATGGGTCTTTGGGTACTTCTGGAGTCTCCCCAGGGCGTCAGGCCTCGTCTCGAGTGGGGGCATGCACGTGCGCTTTCTTTCCAGGCTGTAGCAGCAATGTCACGGTTCCCGTCGCGTGGATAAAAGGATCTGTGGTTTTCCCTCGAGGCTTTCCCTTGAGGCTTTCCCACAGGGCTGTCCCACGTGCCACCGTGGTGTGAGTCGATCCTCGGAGTGAACGATGAGCCAGTGCAGGGCAAAGAGGTTCCTCTGGAATGGACTGAGACATCTGGGGGACTCTTGGAATGGTGGTACGACCATGGAGTTCCTCTCGCCTTTCCTGTTGAGAGTGCCTCCTCTGGAGATACGACAGGAACGCCTGTAATTCTCTCCCGTTGAAAGCAGAGAAAGGATCCCTCATCTCGAGCTACGACGGGGAAACGGGGCTCCTCTGGATGTGGGCGGGACCATCGTGCTTCCTCTCGAGTGGAGACGGGTATGGCGGTGAACTTCTTGAGTTGCAGCAAGGGTGTGAAAGACCCTTTCGAAGTTCCAGAGGTTAGGTGTCATTCGTCTCCAGACGCCTCATCGGAAATAGGCCTCATCTCGCCTGGAAGGCAGAACTTCCAGGATTTTCTCGAGTTGCGGCAGGTGTTCTCGAGTTACGACGGGGACCTCAGGGACCCGCCCTCGTGGACTCAGGAGAGGCCAGTCCACATGCGAGTTGCTAGGGGGCCTCTTGGGATTCCTCTCCCGTCGATACTGGGTCCAAAAACCTTGTGTGGTGTCAGGGCTGGAACCGAGGATTCCTCTCAGGGGCTGACATGGATCTTTGGGTACTTCTGGAGTCTCCCCAGGGCTTCAGGCCTCGTCTCGAGTGGGGGCATGCACGTGCGCTTTCCTTCCAGGCTGTAGCAGCAATGCCACGCTTCCCGTCGCGTGGATCCAAGGATCTGTGGTTTTCCCTCGAGGCTTTCGTACAGGGCTGTCCCACGTGCCACCGTGGTGTGAGTCGATCCTCGGCGTGACAGATGAGCCAGTGCAGGGCAAAGAGGTTCCTCTGGAATGGACTGAGACATCTGGGGGACTCTTGGAATGGTGGTACGACCATGGAGTTCCTCTCGCCTTTCCTGTTTAGAGTGCCTCCTCTTGAGATGCGACGGGTACGCCGGGAATTCTTTCCCGTTGAAAGCAGGGAAAGGATCCCTCATCTCGAACTACGAGGTTGAATCGGGGCTCCTCTGGATGTGGGCGGGACCATCGTGCCTCCTCTCGAGTTGAGACGGGTATGGCGGTGAACTTCTTGAGTTGCAGCAAGGGTGTGAAAGACCCTTTTGAAGTTCCAGAGGTTAGGTGTCATTCGTCTCCAGACGCCTCATCGGAAATAGGCCTCATCTCGCCTGGAAGGCAGAACTTCCTGGATTTTCTCGAGTTGCGGCAGGTGTTCTCGTGTTAAGAAGGGGACCGCAGGGACCCGCCCTGGTGGCCTCAGGAGAGGCCAGTCCCCATGCGAGTTGCTAGGGGGCCTCTCGGGATTCCTCTTCAGTCAATACCGGGGCAGAAAACCTTGTGTGGAGTCAGGGCCGGAACCGAGGATTCCTCTCAGTGGCTGACATGGGTCGTTGGGTACTACTGGAGTTTCCCCAGGGCGCCAGGCCTTGTCTCGAATGGGGTCATGCACGTGCGCTTTCCTTCCAGGCTGTAGCAGCAATGTCACACTTCCCGTCGCGTGGATCCAAGGATCTGTGGTTTTCCCTCGAGGCTGTCCCACAGGCTTGTCCCACATGCCACCGTGGTGTGAGTCGATCCTCGGCGTGAAAGATGAGCCAGTGCAGGGCAAAGAGGTTCCTCTGGAATGGACAAGACATCTGGGGGACTCTTGGAATGGTGGTACGACCATGGAGTTCCTCTCGCCTTTCCTGTTTAGAGTGCCTCCTCTTGAGATGCGACGGGAACGCCGGGAATACTTTCCCGTTGAAAGCAGTGAAACGATCCCACATCTCGAACTACGAGTTTGAACGGGGGCGCCTCTGGATGTGAACGGGACCATCGTGCTTCCTCTCGAGTGGAGACGGGTATGGCGGTGAACTTCTTGAGTTGCAGCAAGGGTGTGAAAGACCCTTTCGAAGTTCCATAGTTTAGGTGTCATTCGTCTCCAGACGCCTAATCGGAAATAGGCCTCATCTCGCCTGGAAGGCAGAACTTCCTGGATTTTCTCGAGTTGTGGCAGGTGTTCTCGAGTTACGACGGGGACCGCAGGGACCCGCCTTGGTGGCCTCAGGAGAGGCCAGTCCCCATGCGAGTTGATAGGGCGACTCTCGGGATTCCTCTCCCGTCGATACCGGGGCCAAAAACCTTGTGTGGAGTCAGGGCCGGAACCGAGGATTCCTCTCAGGGGCTGACCAGGATCTTTGGCTACTTCTGAAGTCTCCACAGGTCGTCAGGCCTCGTCTCGAGTGGGTGCATGCACGTGCGCTTTCCTTCCAGGCTGTAGCAGCAATGTCACGCTTCCCATCGCTTCGATCAAATGATCTGTGGTTTTCCCTCGAGGCGTTCCCTCGAGGCTTTCCCACAGGGCTGTCCCACGTGCCACCGTGGTGTGAGTGGATCCTCGGCGTGAAAGATGCGCCAGTGTAGGGCAAAGAGTTTCCTCTGGAATGGACTGAGACATCTTGGGGACTCTTGGCATGGTGGTACGACCATGGAGTTCCTCTCGCCTTTCCTGTTGAGAGTGCCTCCGCTTGAGATGCGACGGGAACGCCGGGAATTCTTTCCCGTTGAAAGCAGGGAAAGGATCCCTCATCTCGAGCTACGAGGGGGAAACGGGTCTCCTCTTTATGTGGGCGGGACCATCGTGCTTCCTCTCGAGTGGAGACGGGTATGGCGGTGAACTTCTTGAGTTGCAGCAAGGGTGTGAAAGACCCTTTCAAGTTCCAGAGGTTAGGTGTCATTAGTCTACAGACGCCTCATCGGAAATAGGCCTCATCTCGCCTGGAAGGCAGAACTTTCTGGATTTTCTCGAGTTGCGGCAGGTGTTCTCGAGTTATGACGGGGACCTCAGGGACCCGCCCTGGTAGCCTCAGGAGAGGCCAGTCCCCATGCGAGTTGCTAGGGGGCCTCTCGGGATTCCTCTCCCGTCCATACCGGGGCCAAAAACCTTGTGTGGAGTCAGGGATGGAACCGAGAATTCCTCTCAGGGGCTGACATGGATTTTTGGGTACTTCTGGAGTCTCCCCAGGGAAGTCAGGAATCGTCTCAAGTGGGGGCATGCACGTGAGCTTTCCTTCCAGGCTGTAGCAACAATGTCACGCTTCCCGTCGCGTGGATCAAAGGATCTGTGGTTTTCCCTCGATGCTTTCCCTCGAGGCTTTCCCACAGGGCTGTCCCACGTACCACCATGGTGTGAGTCGATCCTCTGCGTAAAACATGAGCAAGTGCAGGGAAAAGAGGTTCCTCTGGAATGGACTGAGACATCTGGGGGACTCTTGGAATGGTGGTACGACCATGGAGTTCCTCTCGCCTTTCCTGTTTAGAGTGCCTCCTCTTGAGATGCGACGGGTACGCCGGGAATTCTTTCCCGTTGAAAGCAGGGAAAGGATCCCTCATCTCGAACTACGAGGTTGAACCGGGGCTCCTCTGGATGTGGGCGGGACCATCGTGCCTCCTCTCGAGTGGAGACGGGTATGGCGGTGAACTTCTTGAGTTGCAGCAAGGGTGTGAAAGACCCTTTTGAAGTTCCAGAGGTTAGGTGTCATTCGTCTCCAGACGCCTCATCGGAAATAGGCCTCATCTCGCCTGGAAGGCAGAACTTCCTGGATTTTTTCGAGTTGCGGCAGGTGTTCTCGTGTTACGAAGGGGACCGCAGGGACCCGCCCTGGTGGCCTCAGGAGAGGCCAGTCCCCATGCGAGTTGCTAGGGGGCCTCTCGGGATTCCTCTCCCGTCGATACCGGGGCCAAAAACCTTGTGTGGAGTCAGGGCCGGAACCGAGGATTCCTCTCAGGGGATGACATGGATCTTTGGGTACTTCTGGCGTCTCCTCAGGGGAGTCAAACCTCGTCTCGAGTGGGGGCATGCACGTGTGCTTTCCTTCCAGGCTGTAGCAGCAATGTCACGCTTCCCGTCGCGTGGATCAAAGGATCTGATGTTTTCCCTCGAGGCTATCCCACAGGGCTGTCCCACGTGCCACCGTGGTGTGAGTCGATCCTCGGCGTGAAAGATGAGCCAGTGCAGGGCAAAGAGGTTCCTCTGGAATGCCTGAGACATCTGGGGGACTCTTGGAATGGTGGTACGACCATGGGGTTCCTCTCGCCTTTCCTGTTGAGAGTGCCTCCTCTTGAGATGCGACGGGAACGCCGGAAATTCTTTCCCGTTTAAAGCAGGGAAAGGATCCCTCATCTCGAGCTACGAGGGGGAGACGGGGCTCCTCTGGATGTGGGCGGGACCATCGTGCTTCCTCTCGAGTGGAGACGGGTATGGCGGTGAACTTCTTGAGTTGCAGCAAGGGTGTGAAAGACCCTTTCAAAGTTCCAGAGGTTAGGTGTCATTAGTCTCCTGACGCCTCATAGGAAATATGCCTCATCTCGCCTGGAAGGGAGAACTTCCTGGATTTTCTCGAGTTGCGGCAGGTGTTCTCGAGTTACGACGGGGACCTGAGGGACCCGCTCTGGTGGCCTCAGGAAAGGCTAGTCCCCATGCGAATTGCTAGGTGGCCTCTCGGGATTCGTCTCCCGTCGATACCGGGGCCAAAATCCTTGTGTGGAGTCAGGGCCGGAACCGAGGATTCCTCTCAGGGGCTGACATGGATCTTTGGGTACTTCTGGAGTCTCCTCAGGGGAGTCAGGCCTCGTCTCGAGTGGGGGCATGCACGTGCGCTTTCCTTCCAGGCTATAGCAGAAATGTCACTCTTCCCGTCGCATGGATCAAAGGATCTGTGGTTTTCCCTCGAGGCTTTCCCTCGAGGCTTTCCCACAGGGCTGTCCCACGTGCCACCGTGGTGTGAGTCGATCCTCAGCGTGAAAGATGAGCCAGTGCAGGGCACAGAGGTTCCTCAGGAATGGACTGAGACATCTGGGGAACTCTTTGAATGGTGGTACGACCAAGGAGTTCCTCTCGCCTTTCCTGTTGAGAGTGCCTCCTCTTGAGGTGCGACGGGAACGCCGGGAATTTTTTCCCGTTGAAAACAGGGAAAGGATCCCTCATCTCGAGCTATGAGGGGGAAACGGGGCTCCTCTGGATGTGGGCGGGAACATCGTGCTTCCTCTCGAGTGGAGACGGGTATGGCGGTGAACTTCTTGAGTTGCAGCAAGGGTGTGAAAGACCCTTTCGAAGTTCCAGAGGTTAGGTGTCATTAGTCTCGAGACGCCTCATCGGAAATAGGCCTCATCTCGCCTGGAAGGGAGAACTTCCTGGATTTTCTCGAGTTGCGTCAGGTGTTCTCGAGTTACGACGGGGACCTCAGCGACCCGCCCTGGTGGCCTCAGGAAAGGCCAGTCCACATGCGAGTTGCTAGGGGGCCTCTCAGAATTCCTCTCCCGTCCATACCGGGGCCAAAATCCTTGTGTGGATTCAGGGCCGGAACCGGGATTCCTCTCAGGGCCTGCCATGGATCTTTGGGTACTTCTGGAGTCTCCCCAGTGGAGTCAGGCCTCGTCTCGAGTGGGGGCATGCACGTGCGCTTTCCGTCCAGGCTGTAGCAGCAATGTCACACTTCCCGTCGCGTGGATCAAAGGATCTGTGGATTTCCCTCGAGGCTTTCCCACAGGGCTGTCCCTCGTGCCACCATGGTGTGAGTCGATCCTCGGCGTGAAAGATGAGCCAGTGCAGGGCAAAGAGGTTCCTCTGGAATAGACTGAGACA
The DNA here is from genome assembly GCF_032405125.1 of Capricornis sumatraensis. Lineage (NCBI taxonomy): Eukaryota > Metazoa > Chordata > Mammalia > Artiodactyla > Bovidae > Capricornis > Capricornis sumatraensis. The sequence goes on along the minus strand of NW_027184621.1, from coordinate 1,064,371 downwards.
TCTGGGGGACTCTTGGAATGGTGGTACGACCATGGAGTCCCTCTCGCCTTTCCTGTTTAGAGTGCCATCTCTTGAGATGCGACGGGAACGCCGGGAATTCTTTCCCGTTGAAAGCAGGGAAAGGATCCATCATCTCAAGCTACGAGGGGGAAACGGGGCTCCTCTGGATGTGGGAGGGACCATCGTGCTTACTCTCGAATTGAGACGGGTATGGCGGTGAACTTCTTGAGTTGCAGCAAGGGTGTGAAAGACCCTTTCGAAGTTCCAGAGGTTAAGTGTCATTCGTCTCCAGACGCCTCATCCGAAATCGGCCTCATCTCGCCTGGAAGGGAGAACTTCCTGGATTTTCTCGAGTTGCGGCAGGTGTTCTCAAGTTATGACGGGGACCTCAGGGACACGTCCTGGTGGCCTCAGGAAAGGCCAGTCCCCATGCGAGTTGCTAGGGGGCCTCTCGGGATTCCTCTCCCGTCGATACCGGGGCCAAAAACCTTGTGTGTAGTCAGGGCCGGAAACGAGGATTCTTCTCAGGGACTGCCATGGATCTTTGGGTACTTCTAGAATCTCCCCAGTGGAGTCAGGCCTCGTCTGGAGTGGGGGAATGCACGTGCGCTTTCCGTCCAGGCTGTAGCAGCAATGTCACGCTTCCCGTCGCGTGGATCAAAGGATCAGTAGTTTTCCCTCGAAGCTTTCCCTGGAAGCTTTCCCACAGGGCTGTCCCACGTGCCATCGTGGAGTGAGTCGATCCTCGGCGTGAAAGATGAGCCAGTGCAGGGCAAAGAGATTCCTCTGGAATGGACTGAGACATCTGGGGGACTCTTTGAATGGTGGTACGACCATGGAGTTCCTCTCGCCTTTCCTGTTGAGAGGGTCTCCTCTTGAGATGCGAGGGGAACGCCGGGAATTCCTTCCCGTTGAAAGCAGGGAAAGGATCCCTCATCTCGAGCTACGAGGGGGAAACGGGGCTCCTCTGGATGTGGGCGGGACCATCGTGCTTCCTCTCGAGTGGAGACGGGTATGGCGGTGAACTTCTTGAGTTGCAGCAAGGGTGTGAAAGACCCTTTTGAAGTTCCACAGGTTAGGTGTCATTAGTCTCCAGACGCCTCATTGGAAATAGGCCTCATCTCGCCTGGAAGAGAGAACTTCCTGGATTTCCTCGAGTTGCGGCAGGTGTTCTCGAAATATGACGGGGACCTCAGGGACCCGCCCTGGTGGCCTCAGGAAAGGCCAGTCCCCATGCGAGTTGCTAGGGGGCCTCTCGGGATTCCTCTCCCGTCGATACCGGGGCCAAAAACCTTGTGTGGAATCAGGGCCGGAACCGAGGATTCCTCTCAGGGGCTGACATGGATCTTTGGGTACTTCTGGAGTCTCCCCAAGGGAGTCAGACCTCGTCTCGAGTGGGGGCATGCACGTGCGCTTTCCTTCCAGGCTCTAGCAGCAATGTCACGCTTCCCTTCGCGTGGATCAAAGGATCTGTGGTTTTCCCTCGAGGCTTTCCCACAGGGCTGTCCCACGTGCCACCGTGGTGTGAGTCGATCCTCGGCGTGAAAGATGAGCCAGTGCAGGGCAAAGAGGTTCCTCTGGAATGGACTGAGACATCTGGGGGACTCTTGGAAAGGTGGTACGACCATGGAGTTCCTCTCGCCTTTCCTGTTGAGAGTGCCTCCTCTTGAGGTGCGACGGGAAGGCCGGGAATACTTTCCCGATGAAAGCAGGGAAAGGATCCCTCTTCTCAAACTACGAGGGGGAAACGGGGCTCCTATGGATGTGGGCAGGACCATCCTTCTTCCTCTCGAGTGGAGTCGGGTATGGCGGAGAACTTCTTGAGTTGCATCAAGGGTGTGAAAGACCCTTTCGAAGTTCCAGAGGTTAGGTGTCATTAGTCTTCAGACGCCTCATCGGGAATAGGCCTTATCTCTCCTGGAATGGAGAACTTCCTGGATTTTCTCGAGTTGCAGCAGGTGTTCTCGAGTTACGACGGGGACCTCAGGAACCCGACCTGGTGGCCTCAGGAGAGGCCAGTCCCCATGCGAGGTGCTAGGGGGCCTCTCGGGATTCCTCTCCCGTCGATACCGGGGCCAAAAACCTTGTGTGGAGTCAGGGCCGGAACCAAGGATTCCACTCAGGGGCTGACATTTAACTTTGGGTACTTCTGGAGTCGCACCAGGGGAGTCAGGCCTCCATTCGAGTGGGGGCATGCACGTGCGCTTTCCTTCAAGGCAGTAGCAGCAATGTCAGGCTTCCCATCGCGTGGATCAAAGGATCTGTGGTATTCCCTAGAGGCTTTCCCTCGAGGCTTTCCCACAGGGCTGTCCCACGTGCCACCGAGGTATGTGTCGATCCTCGGCGTGAAAGATGAGCCATTGCAGGGATAAGAGTTTCGTCTGGAATGGACTGAGACATCTGGGGGACTCTTGGAAAGGTGGTACGACCATGGAGTTCCTCTCGCCTTTCCTGTAGAAAGTGCCTCCTCTTGAGATGCGACGGGAATGCCGGGAATTCTTTCCCTTTGAAAGCAGGGAAAGGATCCCTCACCTCGAGCTATGAGGGGGAAACGGGGCTCCTCAGGATGTGGGTGGGACCATCGTGCTTCCTCTCGAGTGGAGAGGGGTATGGCGGTGAACTTCTTGAGTTGCAGCAAGGGTGTGAAAGACCCTTTCGAAGTTCCAGAGGTTAGGTGTCATTAGTCTTCAGACGCCTCATCGGGAGTAGGCCTTATCTCTCCTGGAATGGAGAACTTCCTGGATTTTCTCGAGATGCAGCAGGTGTTCGCGAGTTACGACGGGGACCTCAGGAACCCGACCTGGTGGCCTCAGGAGAGGCCAGTCCCCATGTGATGTGCTATGGGTCCTCTCGGGATTCCTCTCCTGTCGATACCGGGGCCAAAAACCTTGTGTGAAGTCAGGGCCAGAACCGAGGATTCCTCTCAGGGGCTGACATGGATCTTCAGGTACTTCTGGAGTCTCCCCAGGGGAGTCAGGCCTCGTCTCGAGTGGGGGCATGCATGTGCGCTTTCCATCCAGGCTGTAGCAGCAATGTCACGCTTCCCGTCGCGTGGATCAAAGGATCTGTGGTTTTCCCTCGAGGCTTTCCCTCGAGGCTTTCCCACAGGGCTGTCCCACGTGCCACCGAGGTGTGAGTCGATCCTCGGCGTGAAAGATGAGCCAGTGAAAGGCAAAGAGTTTCCTCTGGAATGGACTGAGACATCTGGGGGACTCTTGGCATGGTGGTACGAACATGGAGTTCCTCTCGCCTTTCCTGTTGAAAGTGCCTCCTCTTGAGATGCGACGGGAACGTCGGGAATTCTTTCCCGTTGAAAGCAAGGAAAGGATCCCTCATCTCGAGCTACGAGGGGGAAACGGGGCTCCTCTGAATGTGGGCGGGACCATCGTGCTTCCTCTCGAGTGGAGACGGGTATGGCGGTGAACTTCTTGAGCGGCAGCAAGGGTATGAAAGACCCTTTCGAAGTTCCAGAGGTTAGGTGTCATTAGTCTCCAGACGCCTCATCGGAAATAGGCCTCATTACGCCTGGAAGGGAGAACTTCCTGGATTTTCTCGAGTTGCGGCAGGTGTTCTCGAGTTACGACGGGGACCTCAGGGACCCGCCTTGGTAGCCTCAGGAAAGGACAGTCCCCATGCGAGTTGCTAGGGGGCCTCTCGGGATTCCTCTCCCGTCGATACGGGGGTCAAAAACCGTGTGTGGAGTCAGGGCCGGAACCGAGGATTCCTCTCAGGGGCTGACATGGATCTTTGGGTACTTCTGGAGTCTCGCCAGGGCGTCAGGCCTCGTCTCGTGTGGGGGCATGCACGTGCACTTTCCTTCCAGGCTGTAGCAGCAATGTCACGCTTCCCGTCGCGTGGATCAAAGGATCTGTGGTTTTTCCTCGAGTCTTTCCCTCTAGGCTTGCCCACAGGGCTGTCCCACGTGCCACCGTGGTGTGAGTCGATCCTTGGCGTGAAAGATGAGCCAGTGCAGGGCAAAGAGGTTCCTCTGGAATGGACTGAGACATCTGGGGGACTCTTGGAATGGTTGGACGACCATGCACTTCCTCTCGCCTTTCCTGTTGAGAAGGCCTCCTCTTGAGATGCGACAGTAAAGCCGGGAATTCTTTCCTTTGAAAGCAAGGTAAGGATCCCTCATCTCGAGCTTCGAGGGGGAAACGGGGCTCCTCTGGATGTGGGCGGGACCATCGTGCTTCCTCTCGAGTGGAGACGGGTATGACGGTGAACTTCTTGAGTTGCAGCAAGGGTGTGAAAGACCCTTTCGAAGGTCCAGAGGTTAGGTGTCATTAGTCTCCAGACGCCTCAGCGGAAATAGGCCTCATCTCGCCTGGAAGGGAGAACTTCCTGGATTTTCTAGAGTTGCGGCAGGTGTTCTCGAGTTACGACGGGGACCTCAGGGACCCGCCCTGGTGGCCTCAGGAGAGGCCAGTCCCGATTCGAGTTGGTAGGGGGCCTCTCGGGATTCCTCTCCCGTTGATACCGGGGCCAAAAACATTGTGTGGAGTCAGGGACGGAACCGAGGATTCCTCTCAGGTGCTGACATGGATCTTAGGGTACTTCTGGAGTCTCCCCAGGGGAGTCAGGCCTCGACTCGAGTGGGGGCATGCACGTGCGCTTTCCTTCCAGGCTGTCGCAGCAATGTCAAGCTTCCCGTCGCGTGAATCAAAGATCTGTGGTTTTCCCTCGAGGCTTTCCCTCGAAGCTTTCCCAAAGGGCTGTCCCACGTGCCACCGTGGTGTGAGTCGATCCTCGGCGTGAACGATGAGCCTGTGCACTGCAAAGAGGTTTCTCTGGAATGTACTGAGACATCTGGGGGACTCTTGGAATGGTGGTACGACCATGGAGTTCCTCTCACCTTTCCTGTTGAGAGTGCCTCCTCTTGACATGCGTCGGGAACGCTGGGAATTCTTTCCCGTTGAAAGCAGGGAAAGGATCCCTCATCTCGAGCTACGAGGGGGAAACGGGGCTCCTCTGGATGCGGGCGGGACCATCGTGCTTCCTCTCGAGTGGAGACGGGTATGGCGGTGAACTTCTTGAGTTGCAGCAAGGGTGTGAAAGACCCTTTCGAAGTTCCAGAGGTAAGGTGTCATTAGACTTCAGAAGCCTCATCGGGAATAGGACTTATCTCTCCTGGAATGGAGAACTTCCTGGATTTTCTCGAGTTGCAGCAGGTGTTCTCGAGTTAGGACGGGGACCTCAGGAACCCGACCTGGTGGCCTCAGGAGAGGCCAGTCCCCATGCGAGGTGCTATGGGTCCTCTCAGGATTCCTCTCCTGTCGATACCGGGGCCAAAAACCTTGTGTGGAATCAGGGCCGGAACCGAGGATTCCTCTCAGGGGCTGACATGGATCTTCAGGTACTTCTGGAGTCTCCCCAGGGGAGTCAGGCCTCGTCTCGAGTGGGGGCATGCATGTGTGCTTTCCTTCCATGCTGTAGCAGCAATGTCACGCTTCCCGTCCCGTGGATCATAGGATCTGTGGTTTTCCCTCGAGGCTTTCCCTTGAGGCTTTCCCACAGGGCTGTCCCACGTGCCACCGTGGTGTGAGTCGATCCTCGGCGTGAAAGATGAGCCAGTGCAGGGCAAAGAGGTTCCTCTGGAATGGACTGAGACATCTGGAGGACTCTTGGAATGGTGGTACGACCATGGAGTTCCTCTCGCCTTTCCTGTTGAGAGTGCGTCCTCTTTAGATGCAACGGGAACGCCGGGAATTCTTTCCCGTTGAAAGCAGGGAAAGGATCCCTCATCCCAAGCTACGAGGGGGAAACGGGGCTCCTCTGGATGTGGGCGGGACCATCGTGCTTCTTCTCGAGTGGAGACAGGTATGGCGGTGAACTTCTTGAGTTGCAGCAAGCCTGTGAAAGACCCTTTCGAAGTTCCAGAGGTTAAGTGTCATTCGTCTCCAGACGCCTCATCGGAAATCGGCCTCATCTCGCCTGGAAGGGAGAACTTCCTGGATTTTCTCGAGTTGCGGCAGGTGTTCTCAAGTTATGACGGGGACCTCAGGGACACGTCCTGGTGGCCTCAGGAAAGGCCAGTCCCCATGCGAGTTGCTAGGGGGCCTCTCGGGATTCCTCTCCCGTCGATACCGGGGCCAAAAACCTTGTGTGTAGTCAGGGCCGGAAACGAGGATTCTTCTCAGGGACTGCCATGGATCTTTGGGTACTTCTAGAATCTCCCCAGTGGAGTCAGGCCTCGTCTGGAGTGGGGGAATGCACGTGCGCTTTCCGTCCAGGCTGTAGCAGCAATGTCACGCTTCCCGTCGCGTGGATCAAAGGATCAGTAGTTTTCCCTCGAAGCTTTCCCTGGAAGCTTTCCCACAGGGCTGTCCCACGTGCCATCGTGGAGTGAGTCGATCCTCGGCGTGAAAGATGAGCCAGTGCAGGGCAAAGAGATTCCTCTGGAATGGACTGAGACATCTGGGGGACTCTTTGAATGGTGGTACGACCATGGAGTTCCTCTCGCCTTTCCTGTTGAGAGGGTCTCCTCTTGAGATGCGAGGGGAACGCCGGGAATTCCTTCCCGTTGAAAGCAGGGAAAGGATCCCTCATCTCGAGCTACGAGGGGGAAACGGGGCTCCTCTGGATGTGGGCGGGACCATCGTGCTTCCTCTCGAGTGGAGACGGGTATGGCGGTGAACTTCTTGAGTTGCAGCAAGGGTGTGAAAGACCCTTTTGAAGTTCCACAGGTTAGGTGTCATTAGTCTCCAGACGCCTCATTGGAAATAGGCCTCATCTCGCCTGGAAGAGAGAACTTCCTGGATTTCCTCGAGTTGCGGCAGGTGTTCTCGAGATATGACGGGGACCTCAGGGACCCGCCCTGGTGGCCTCAGGAAAGGCCAGTCCCCATGCGAGTTGCTAGGGGGCCTCTCGGGATTCCTCTCCCGTCGATACCGGGGCCAAAAACCTTGTGTGGAATCAGGGCCGGAACCGAGGATTCCTCTCAGGGGCTGACATGGATCTTTGGGTACTTCTGGAGTCTCCCCAAGGGAGTCAGACCTCGTCTCGAGTGGGGGCATGCACGTGCGCTTTCCTTCCAGGCTCTAGCAGCAATGTCACGCTTCCCTTCGCGTGGATCAAAGGATCTGTGGTTTTCCCTCGAGGCTTTCCCACAGGGCTGTCCCACGTGCCACCGTGGTGTGAGTCGATCCTCGGCGTGAAAGATGAGCCAGTGCAGGGCAAAGAGGTTCCTCTGGAATGGACTGAGACATCTGGGGGACTCTTGGAAAGGTGGTACGACCATGGAGTTCCTCTCGCCTTTCCTGTTGAGAGTGCCTCCTCTTGAGGTGCGACGGGAAGGCCGGGAATACTTTCCCGATGAAAGCAGGGAAAGGATCCCTCTTCTCAAACTACGAGGGGGAAACGGGGCTCCTATGGATGTGGGCAGGACCATCCTTCTTCCTCTCGAGTGGAGTCGGGTATGGCGGAGAACTTCTTGAGTTGCATCAAGGGTGTGAAAGACCCTTTCGAAGTTCCAGAGGTTAGGTGTCATTAGTCTTCAGACGCCTCATCGGGAATAGGCCTTATCTCTCCTGGAATGGAGAACTTCCTGGATTTTCTCGAGTTGCAGCAGGTGTTCTCGAGTTACGACGGGGACCTCAGGAACCCGACCTGGTGGCCTCAGGAGAGGCCAGTCCCCATGCGAGGTGCTAGGGGGCCTCTCGGGATTCCTCTCCCGTCGATACCGGGGCCAAAAACCTTGTGTGGAGTCAGGGCCGGAACCAAGGATTCCACTCAGGGGCTGACATTTAACTTTGGGTACTTCTGGAGTCGCACCAGGGGAGTCAGGCCTCCATTCGAGTGGGGGCATGCACGTGCGCTTTCCTTCAAGGCAGTAGCAGCAATGTCAGGCTTCCCATCGCGTGGATCAATGGATCTGTGGTATTCCCTAGAGGCTTTCCCTCGAGGCTTTCCCACAGGGCTGTCCCACGTGCCACCGAGGTATGTGTCGATCCTCGGCGTGAAAGATGAGCCATTGCAGGGATAAGAGTTTCGTCTGGAATGGACTGAGACATCTGGGGGACTCTTGGAAAGGTGGTACGACCATGGAGTTCCTCTCGCCTTTCCTGTAGAAAGTGCCTCCTCTTGAGATGCGACGGGAATGCCGGGAATTCTTTCCCTTTGAAAGCAGGGAAAGGATCCCTCACCTCGAGCTATGAGGGGGAAACGGGGCTCCTCAGGATGTGGGTGGGACCATCGTGCTTCCTCTCGAGTGGAGAGGGGTATGGCGGTGAACTTCTTGAGTTGCAGCAAGGGTGTGAAAGACCCTTTCGAAGTTCCAGAGGTTAGGTGTCATTAGTCTTCAGACGCCTCATCGGGAGTAGGCCTTATCTCTCCTGGAATGGAGAACTTCCTGGATTTTCTCGAGATGCAGCAGGTGTTCGCGAGTTACGACGGGGACCTCAGGAACCCGACCTGGTGGCCTCAGGAGAGGCCAGTCCCCATGTGATGTGCTATGGGTCCTCTCGGGATTCCTCTCCTGTCGATACCGGGGCCAAAAACCTTGTGTGAAGTCAGGGCCAGAACCGAGGATTCCTCTCAGGGGCTGACATGGATCTTCAGGTACTTCTGGAGTCTCCCCAGGGGAGTCAGGCCTCGTCTCGAGTGGGGGCATGCATGTGCGCTTTCCATCCAGGCTGTAGCAGCAATGTCACGCTTCCCGTCGCGTGGATCAAAGGATCTGTGGTTTTCCCTCGAGGCTTTCCCTCGAGGCTTTCCCACAGGGCTGTCCCACGTGCCACCGAGGTGTGAGTCGATCCTCGGCGTGAAAGATGAGCCAGTGAAAGGCAAAGAGTTTCCTCTGGAATGGACTGAGACATCTGGGGGACTCTTGGCATGGTGGTACGAACATGGAGTTCCTCTCGCCTTTCCTGTTGAAAGTGCCTCCTCTTGAGATGCGACGGGAACGTCGGGAATTCTTTCCCGTTGAAAGCAAGGAAAGGATCCCTCATCTCGAGCTACGAGGGGGAAACGGGGCTCCTCTGAATGTGGGCGGGACCATCGTGCTTCCTCTCGAGTGGAGACGGGTATGGCGGTGAACTTCTTGAGCGGCAGCAAGGGTATGAAAGACCCTTTCGAAGTTCCAGAGGTTAGGTGTCATTAGTCTCCAGACGCCTCATCGGAAATAGGCCTCATTACGCCTGGAAGGGAGAACTTCCTGGATTTTCTCGAGTTGCGGCAGGTGTTCTCGAGTTACGACGGGGACCTCAGGGACCCGCCTTGGTAGCCTCAGGAAAGGACAGTCCCCATGCGAGTTGCTAGGGGGCCTCTCGGGATTCCTCTCCCGTCGATACGGGGGTCAAAAACCGTGTGTGGAGTCAGGGCCGGAACCGAGGATTCCTCTCAGGGGCTGACATGGATCTTTGGGTACTTCTGGAGTCTCGCCAGGGCGTCAGGCCTCGTCTCGTGTGGGGGCATGCACGTGCACTTTCCTTCCAGGCTGTAGCAGCAATGTCACGCTTCCCGTCGCGTGGATCAAAGGATCTGTGGTTTTTCCTCGAGTCTTTCCCTCTAGGCTTGCCCACAGGGCTGTCCCACGTGCCACCGTGGTGTGAGTCGATCCTTGGCGTGAAAGATGAGCCAGTGCAGGGCAAAGAGGTTCCTCTGGAATGGACTGAGACATCTGGGGGACTCTTGGAATGGTTGGACGACCATGCACTTCCTCTCGCCTTTCCTGTTGAGAAGGCCTCCTCTTGAGATGCGACAGTAAAGCCGGGAATTCTTTCCTTTGAAAGCAAGGTAAGGATCCCTCATCTCGAGCTTCGAGGGGGAAACGGGGCTCCTCTGGATGTGGGCGGGACCATCGTGCTTCCTCTCGAGTGGAGACGGGTATGACGGTGAACTTCTTGAGTTGCAGCAAGGGTGTGAAAGACCCTTTCGAAGGTCCAGAGGTTAGGTGTCATTAGTCTCCAGACGCCTCAGCGGAAATAGGCCTCATCTCGCCTGGAAGGGAGAACTTCCTGGATTTTCTAGAGTTGCGGCAGGTGTTCTCGAGTTACGACGGGGACCTCAGGGACCCGCCCTGGTGGCCTCAGGAGAGGCCAGTCCCGATTCGAGTTGGTAGGGGGCCTCTCGGGATTCCTCTCCCGTTGATACCGGGGCCAAAAACATTGTGTGGAGTCAGGGCCGGAACCGAGGATTCCTCTCAGGTGCTGACATGGATCTTAGGGTACTTCTGGAGTCTCCCCAGGGGAGTCAGGCCTCGACTCGAGTGGGGGCATGCACGTGCGCTTTCCTTCCAGGCTGTCGCAGCAATGTCAAGCTTCCCGTCGCGTGAATCAAAGATCTGTGGTTTTCCCTCGAGGCTTTCCCTCGAAGCTTTCCCAAAGGGCTGTCCCACGTGCCACCGTGGTGTGAGTCGATCCTCGGCGTGAACGATGAGCCTGTGCACTGCAAAGAGGTTTCTCTGGAATGTACTGAGACATCTGGGGGACTCTTGGAATGGTGGTACGACCATGGAGTTCCTCTCACCTTTCCTGTTGAGAGTGCCTCCTCTTGACATGCGTCGGGAACGCTGGGAATTCTTTCCCGTTGAAAGCAGGGAAAGGATCCCTCATCTCGAGCTACGAGGGGGAAACGGGGCTCCTCTGGATGCGGGCGGGACCATCGTGCTTCCTCTCGAGTGGAGACGGGTATGGCGGTGAACTTCTTGAGTTGCAGCAAGGGTGTGAAAGACCCTTTCGAAGTTCCAGAGGTAAGGTGTCATTAGACTTCAGAAGCCTCATCGGGAATAGGACTTATCTCTCCTGGAATGGAGAACTTCCTGGATTTTCTCGAGTTGCAGCAGGTGTTCTCGAGTTAGGACGGGGACCTCAGGAACCCGACCTGGTGGCCTCAGGAGAGGCCAGTCCCCATGCGAGGTGCTATGGGTCCTCTCAGGATTCCTCTCCTGTCGATACCGGGGCCAAAAACCTTGTGTGGAATCAGGGCCGGAACCGAGGATTCCTCTCAGGGGCTGACATGGATCTTCAGGTACTTCTGGAGTCTCCCCAGGGGAGTCAGGCCTCGTCTCGAGTGGGGGCATGCATGTGTGCTTTCCTTCCATGCTGTAGCAGCAATGTCACGCTTCCCGTCCCGTGGATCATAGGATCTGTGGTTTTCCCTCGAGGCTTTCCCTTGAGGCTTTCCCACAGGGCTGTCCCACGTGCCACCGTGGTGTGAGTCGATCCTCGGCGTGAAAGATGAGCCAGTGCAGGGCAAAGAGGTTCCTCTGGAATGGACTGAGACATCTGGAGGACTCTTGGAATGGTGGTACGACCATGGAGTTCCTCTCGCCTTTCCTGTTGAGAGTGCCTCCTCTTTAGATGCAACGGGAACGCCGGGAATTCTTTCCCGTTGAAAGCAGGGAAAGGATCCCTCATCCCAAGCTACGAGGGGGAAACGGGGCTCCTCTGGATGTGGGCGGGACCATCGTGCTTCTTCTCGAGTGGAGACAGGTATGGCGGTGAACTTCTTGAGTTGCAGCAAGCCTGTGAAAGACCCTTTCGAAGTTCCAGAGGTTAAGTGTCATTCGTCTCCAGACGCCTCATCGGAAATCGGCCTCATCTCGCCTGGAAGGGAGAACTTCCTGGATTTTCTCGAGTTGCGGCAGGTGTTCTCAAGTTATGACGGGGACCTCAGGGACACGTCCTGGTGGCCTCAGGAAAGGCCAGTCCCCATGCGAGTTGCTAGGGGGCCTCTCGGGATTCCTCTCCCGTCGATACCGGGGCCAAAAACCTTGTGTGTAGTCAGGGCCGGAAACGAGGATTCTTCTCAGGGACTGCCATGGATCTTTGGGTACTTCTAGAATCTCCCCAGTGGAGTCAGGCCTCGTCTGGAGTGGGGGAATGCACGTGCGCTTTCCGTCCAGGCTGTAGCAGCAATGTCACGCTTCCCGTCGCGTGGATCAAAGGATCAGTAGTTTTCCCTCGAAGCTTTCCCTGGAAGCTTTCCCACAGGGCTGTCCCACGTGCCATCGTGGAGTGAGTCGATCCTCGGCGTGAAAGATGAGCCAGTGCAGGGCAAAGAGATTCCTCTGGAATGGACTGAGACATCTGGGGGACTCTTTGAATGGTGGTACGACCATGGAGTTCCTCTCGCCTTTCCTGTTGAGAGGGTCTCCTCTTGAGATGCGAGGGGAACGCCGGGAATTCCTTCCCGTTGAAAGCAGGGAAAGGATCCCTCATCTCGAGCTACGAGGGGGAAACGGGGCTCCTCTGGATGTGGGCGGGACCATCGTGCTTCCTCTCGAGTGGAGACGGGTATGGCGGTGAACTTCTTGAGTTGCAGCAAGGGTGTGAAAGACCCTTTTGAAGTTCCACAGGTTAGGTGTCATTAGTCTCCAGACGCCTCATTGGAAATAGGCCTCATCTCGCCTGGAAGAGAGAACTTCCTGGATTTTCTCGAGTTGCGGCAGGTGTTCTCGAGATATGACGGGGACCTCAGGGACCCGCCCTGGTGGCCTCAGGAAAGGCCAGTCCCCATGCGAGTTGCTAGGGGGCCTCTCGGGATTCCTCTCCCGTCGATACCGGGGCCAAAAACCTTGTGTGGAATCAGGGCCGGAACCGAGGATTCCTCTCAGGGGCTGACATGGATCTTTGGGTACTTCTGGAGTCTCCCCAAGGGAGTCAGACCTCGTCTCGAGTGGGGGCATGCACGTGCGCTTTCCTTCCAGGCTCTAGCAGCAATGTCACGCTTCCCTTCGCGTGGATCAAAGGATCTGTGGTTTTCCCTCGAGGCTTTCCCACAGGGCTGTCCCACGTGCCACCGTGGTGTGAGTCGATCCTCGGCGTGAAAGATGAGCCAGTGCAGGGCAAAGAGGTTCCTCTGGAATGGACTGAGACATCTGGGGGACTCTTGGAAAGGTGGTACGACCATGGAGTTCCTCTCGCCTTTCCTGTTGAGAGTGCCTCCTCTTGAGGTGCGACGGGAAGGCCGGGAATACTTTCCCGATGAAAGCAGGGAAAGGATCCCTCTTCTCAAACTACGAGGGGGAAACGGGGCTCCTATGGATGTGGGCAGGACCATTCTTCTTCCTCTCGAGTGGAGTCGGGTATGGCGGAGAACTTCTTGAGTTGCATCAAGGGTGTGAAAGACCCTTTCGAAGTTCCAGAGGTTAGGTGTCATTAGTCTTCAGACGCCTCATCGGGAATAGGCCTTATCTCTCCTGGAATGGAGAACTTCCTGGATTTTCTCGAGTTGCAGCAGGTGTTCTCGAGTTACGATGGGGACCTCAGGAACCCGACCTGGTGGCCTCAGGAGAGGCCAGTCCCCATGCGAAGTGCTATGGGGCCTCTCGGGATTCCTCTCCCGTCGATACCGGGGCCAAAAACCTTGTGTGGAGTCAGGGCCGGAACCAAGGATTCCACTCAGGGGCTGGCATTTAACTTTGGGTACTTCTGGAGTCGCACCAGGGGAGTCAGGCCTCCATTCGAGTGGGGGCATGCACGTGCGCTTTCCTTCAAGGCTGTAGCAGCAATGTCAGGCTTCCCATCGCGTGGATCAAAGGATCTGTGGTATTCCCTAGAGGCTTTCCCTCGAGGCTTTCCCACAGGGCTGTCCCACGTGCCACCGAGGTATGTGTCGATCCTCGGCGTGAAAGATGAGCCATTGCAGGGCTAAGAGTTTCGTCTGGAATGGACTGAGACATCTGGGGGACTCTTGGAAAGGTGGTACGACCATGGAGTTCCTCTCGCCTTTCCTGTAGAAAGTGCCTCCTCTTGAGATGCGACGGGAATGCCGGGAATTCTTTCCCTTTGAAAGCAGGGAAAGGATCCCTCACCTCGAGCTACGAGGGGGAAACGGGGCTCCTCAGGATGTGGGTGGGACCATCGTGCTTCCTCTCGAGTGGAGAGGGGTATGGCGGTGAACTTCTTGAGTTGCAGCAAGGGTGTGAAAGACCCTTTCGAAGTTCCAGAGGTTAGGTGTCATTTGTCTTCAGACGCCTCATCGGGAGTAGGCCTTATCTCTCCTGGAATGGAGAACTTCCTGGATTTTCTCGAGATGCAGCAGGTGTTCGCGAGTTACGACGGGGACCTCAGGAACCCGACCTGGTGGCCTCAGGAGAGGCCAGTCCCCATGTGATGTGCTATGGGTCCTCTCGGGATTCCTCTCCTGTCGATACCGGGGCCAAAAACCTTGTGTGAAGTCAGGGCCGGAACCGAGGATTCCTCTCAGGGGCTGACATGGATCTTCAGGTACTTCTGGAGTCTCCCCAGGGGAGTCAGGCCTCGTCTCGAGTGGGGGCATGCATGTGCGCTTTCCATCCAGGCTGTAGCAGCAATGTCACGCTTCCCGTCCCGTGGATCAAAGGATCTGTGGTTTTCCCTCGAGGCTTTCCCTCGAGGCTTTCCCACAGGGCTGTCCACGTGCCACCGAGGTGTGAGTCGATCCTCGGCGTGAAAGATGAGCCAGTGAAAGGCAAAGAGTTTCCTCTGGAATGGACTGAGACATCTGGGGGACTCTTGGCATGGTGGTACGAACATGGAGTTCCTCTCGCCTTTCCTGTTGAAAGTGCCTCCTCTTGAGATGCGACGGGAACGCCGGGAATTCTTTCCCGTTGAAAGCAGGGAAAGGATCCCTCATCTCGAGCTACGAGGGGGAAACGGGGCTCCTCTGGATGTGGGCGGGACCATCGTGCTTCCTCTCGAGTGGAGACGGGTATGGCGGTGAACTTCTTGAGCGGCAGCAAGGGTGTGAAAGACCCTTTCGAAGTTCCAGAGGTTAGGTGTCATTAGTCTCCAGACGCCTCATCGGAAATAGGCCTCATTACGCCTGGAAGGGAGAACTTCCTGGATTTTCTCGAGTTGCGGCAGGAGTTCTCGAGTTACGACGGGGACCTCAGGGACCCGCCTTGGTAGCCTCAGGAAAGGACAGTCCCCATGGGAGTTGCTAGGGGGCCTCTCGGGATTCCTCTCCCTTCGATACGGGGGTCAAAAACCTTGTGTGGAGTCAGCGCCGGAACCGAGGATTCCTCTCAGGGGCTGACATCGATCTTTGGGTACTTCTGGAGTCTCGCCAGGGCGACAGGCCTCGTCTCGTGTGGGGGCATGCACGTGCACTTTCCTTCCAGGCTGTAGCAGCAATGTCACGCTTCCCGGCGCGTGGATCAAAGGATCTGTGGTTTTTCCTCGAGTCTTTCCCTCTAGGCTTGCCCACAGGGCTGTCCCACGTGCCACCGTGGTGTGAGTCGATCCTTGGCGTGAAAGATGAGCCAGTGCAGGGCAAAGAGGTTCCTCTGGAATGGACTGAAACATCTGGGGGACTCTTGGAGTGGTGGTACGACCAAGCAGTTCCTCTCGACTTTCCTGTTGAGAGGGCCAACCCTTGAGATGAGACAGGAACGCCGGGAATTCTTTCCTTTGAAAGCAGGGAAAGGAAACCTCATCTCGAACTACGAGGGGGAAACGGGGCTCCTCTGGATGTGGGCGGGACCATCGTGCTTCCTCTCGAGTGGAGACGGGTATGGCGGTGAACTTCTTGAGTTGCAGCAAGGGTGTGAAAGACCCTTTCGAAGGTCCAGAGGTTAGGTGTCATTAGTCTCCAGACGCCTCATCGGAAATAGGCCTCATCTCGCCTGGAAGGGAGAACTTCCTGGATTTTCTCGCGTTGCGGCAGGTGTTCTCGAGTTACGAAGGGGACCTCAGGGACCCGCCCTGGTGGCCTCAGGAGAGGCCAGTCCCCATGCGAGTTACTATGGGGCCTCTCGGGATTCCTCTCCAGTCGATACCGGAGCCAAAAACCTTGAGTGGAGTCAGGGCCGGAACCGAGGATTCCTCTCAGGGGCTGACATGAATCTTCCTCTACTTCTGGAGTCTCCCCTGGAGAGTCAGGCTTCGTCTCGAGTTGGGGCATGCACGTGTGTTTTCCTTCCAGGCTGTAGCAGCAATGTCACGCTTCCCGTCGCGTGGATCAAAGGTTCTGTGGTTTTCCCTCGAGGCTTTCCCACAGGGCTGTCCCACGTGCCACCGTGATGTGAGTCGATCCTCGGCGTGAACGATGAGCCAGTGCAGGGCAAAGAGGTTCCTCTGGAATGGACTGAGACATCTGGGGGACTCTTGGAATGGTGGTACGACCATGGAGTTCCTCTCGCCTTTCCTGTTGAGAGTGCCTCCTCTTGAGATGCGACGGGAACGCCGGGAATTCTTTCCCGATGAAAGCAGGGAAAGGATCCCTCATCTCAAGCTACGAGGGGGAAACGGGGCTCCTATGGATGTGGGCAGGACCATCGTTCTTCCTCTCGAGTGGAGTCGGGTATGGCGGAGAACTTCTTGAGTTGCAGCAAGGGTGTGAAAGACCCTTTCGAAGTTCCAGAGGTTAGGTGTCATTAGTCTCCAGACGCCTCATCGGAAATAGGCCTCATCTCGCCTGGAAGGGAGAACTTCCTGGATTTTCTCGAGTTGCGGCAGGTGTTCTCGAGTTACGACGGGGACCTCAGGAACCCGACCTGGTGGCCTCAGGAAAGGCCAGTCCCCATGCGAGTTGCTAGGGGGCCTCTCGGGATTCCTCTCCCGTCGATACGGGGGCCAAAAACCTTGTGTGGAGTCAGGGCCGGAACCGAGGATTCCTCTCAGGGGCTGACATGGATCTTTGGGTATTTCTGGAGTCTCCACAGGGGAGTCAGGCCTCGTCTCGAGTGGGGGCATGCACGTGCGCTTTTCTTCCAGGCTGTAGTAGCAATGTCACGCTTCCCGTCGCGTGGATCAAAGGATCTCTGGTTTTCCCTCGAGGCTTTCCCTCGAGGCTTTCCCACAGGGCTGTCCCACGTGCCACCGTGGTGTGAGTCGATCCTCGGCGTGAAAGATGAGCCAGTGCAGGGCAAAGAGGTTCCTCTGGAATGGACTGAGACATCTGGGGGACTCTTGGAATAGTGGTATGACCATGGAGTTCCTCTCGCCTTTCCTGTTGAGAGTGCCTCCACTTGAGATGCGACCGGAACGCTGGTTATTCTTTCCCGTTGAAAGCAGGGAAAGGATCCCTCATCTCGAACTACGAGGGGGATACGGGGCTCCGCTGGATGTGGGCGGGACCATCGTGCTTCCTCTCGAGTGGAGACGGGTATGGCGGTGAACTTCTTGAGTTGCAGCAAGGGTGTGAAAGACCTTTTCGAAGTTCCAGAGGTTAGGTGTCATTAGTCTCCAGACGCATCATCGGAAATAGGCCTCATCTCGCCTGGAAGGGAGAACTTCCTGGATTTTCTCGAGTTGCGGCAGGTGTTCTCGAGTTACGACGGGGACCTCAGGGACCCGCCCTGGTGGCCTCAGGAAAGGCCAGTCCCCATGCGAGTTGCTAGGGGGTCTCTCGGGATTCATCTCCCGTCGATACCGGGGCCAAAAACCTTGTGTGGAGTCAGGGCCGGAACCGAGGATTCCTCTCAGGGGCTGACATGGATCTTTGGGTACTTCTGGAGTATCCCAAGGGGAGTCAGGCCTCGTCTCGACTGGGGGCATGGACGTGCGCTTTCCTTCCAGGCTGTAGCAGCAATGTCACGCTTCCCGTCCCGTGGATCATAGGATCTGTGGTTTTCCCTCGAGGCTTTCCCTGGAGGCTTTCCCACAGGGCTGTCCCACGTGCCCCCGTGGTGTGAGTCGATCCTCGGCGTGAAAGATGAGCCAGTGAAGGGCAAAGAGGTTCCTCTGGAATGGACTGAGACATCTGGGGAATTCTTTGAATGGTGGTACGACCAAGGAGTTCCTCTCGCCTTTCCTGTTGAGAGTGCCTCCTCTTGAGATGCGTCGGGAACGCAGGGAATTCTTTCCCGTTGAAAGCAGGGAAAGGATCCCTCATCTCGAGCTACGAGGGGGAAACGGGGCTCCTCTGGATGTGGGCGGGACCATCGTGCTTCCTCTCGAGTGGAGAAGGTATGACGGTAAACTTCTTGAGTTGCAGCAAGGGTGTGAAAGACCCTTTCAAAGTTCCAGAGGTTAGGTGTCATTAGTCTCCAGACGCCTCATCGGAAATAGGCCTCATCTCGCCTGGAAGGGAGAACTTCCTGGATTTTCTCGAGTTGCGGCAGGTGTTCTCGAGTTACGACGGGGACCTCAGGGACCCGCCCTGGTGGCCTCAGGAGAGGCCAGTCCCCATGCGAGTTGCTAGGGGGCCTCTCGGGATTCCTCTCCCGTCGATACCGGGGCCAAAAACCTTGTGTGGAGTCAGGGCCGGAACCGAGGATTCCTCTTAGGGGTGACATGGTTCTTTGGGTACTTCTGGAGTCTCCCCAGGGGAGTCAGGCCTCGTCTCGAGTGGGGGCATGCACGTGCGCTTTCCTTCCAGGCTGTAGCAGCAATATCACGATTCCTGTCGGGTGGATCAAAGGATCTGTGGTTTTCCCTCGAGGCTTTCCCTCGAGGCTTTCCCACATAGTTGTCCATCATGCCACCGTGGTGTGAGTCGATCCTCGGCGTGAAAGATGAGCCAGTGCAGGGCAAACAGGTTCCTCTGGAATGGACTGAGACATCTGGGGGACTCTTGGAATGGTTGTACGACCATGGAGTTCCTCTCGCCTTTCCTGTTTAGAGTGCCTCCTCTTGAGATGCGATGGGAACGCCGGGAATTCTTTCCCGTTGAAAGCAGGGAAAGGATCCCTCATCTCGAACTACGAGGTTGAAACGGGGCTCCTCTGCATGTGGGCGGGACCATCGTGCTTCCTCTCGAGTGGAGAAGGGTATGGCGGTGAACTTCTTGAGTTGTAGCAAGGGTGTGAAAGACCCTTTTGAAGTTTCAGAGGTTAGGTGTCTTTCGTCTCCAGACGCCTCTTCGGAAATAGGCCTCATCTCGCCTGGAAGGCAGAACTTCCTGGATTTTCTCGAGTTGCGGCAGGTGTTCTCGAGTTACGACGGGGACCTCAGGGACCCGCCCTCGTGGCCTCAGGAGAGGCCAGTCCACATGCGAGTTGCTAGGGGGCCTCTTGGGATTCCTCTCCCGTCGATACTGGGTCCAAAAACCTTGTGTGGAGTCAGGGCTGGAACCGAGGATTCCTCACAGGGGCTGACATGGATCTTTGGGTACTTCTGGAGTCTCCCCAGGGCTTCAGGCCTCGTCTCGAGTGGGGGCATGCACGTGCGCTTTCCTTCCAGGCTGTAGCAGCAATGCCACGCTTCCCGTCACGTGGATCCAAGGATCTGTGGTTTTCCCTCGAGGCATTCGCACAGGGCTGTCCCACGTGCCACCGTGGTGTAAGTCGATCCTCGGCGTGACAGATGAGCCAGTGCAGGGCAAAGAGGTTCCTCTGGAATGGACTGAGACATCTGGGGGACTCTTGGAATGGTGGTACGACCATGGAGTTCCTCTCGCCTTTCCTGTTTAGAGTGCTTCCTCTTGAGATGCGACGGGTACGCCGGGAATTCTTTCCCGTTGAAAGCAGGGAAAGGATCCCTCATCTCGAACTACGAGGTTGAACCGGGGCTCCTCTGGATGTGGGCGGGACCATCGTGCCTCCTCTCGAGTGGAGACGGGTATGGCGGTGAACTTCTTGAGTTGCAGCAAGGGTGTGAAAGACCCTTTTGAAGTTCCAGAGGTTAGGTGTCATTCGTCTCCAGACGCCTCATCGGAAATAGGCCTCATCTCGCCTGGAAGGCAGAACTTCCTGGATTTTTTCGAGTTGCGGCAGGTGTTCTCGTGTTACGAAGGGGACCGCAGGGACCCGCCCTGGTGGCCTCAGGAGAGGCCAGTCCCCATGCGAGTTGCTAGGGGGCCTCTCGGGATTCCTCTCCCGTCGATACCGGGGCCAAAAACCTTATGTGGAGTCAGGGCCGGAACCGAGGATTCCTCTCAGGGGATGACATGGATCTTTGGGTACTTCTGGCGTCTCCTCAGGGGAGTCAAACCTCGTCTCGAGTGGGGGCATGCACGTGTGCTTTCCTTCCAGGCTGTAGCAGCAATGTCACGCTTCCCGTCGCGTGGATCAAAGGATCTGATGTTTTCCCTCGAGGCTATCCCACAGGGCTGTCCCACGTGCCACCGTGGTGTGAGTCGATCCTCGGCGTGAAAGATGAGCCAGTGCAGGGCAAAGAGGTTCCTCTGGAATGCCTGAGACATCTGGGGGACTCTTGGAATGGTGGTACGACCATGGGGTTCCTCTCGCCTTTCCTGTTGAGAGTGCCTCCTCTTGAGGTGCGACGGGAACGCCGGAAATTCTTTCCCGTTGAAAGCAGGGAAAGGATCCCTCATCTCGAGCTACGAGGGGGAGACGGGGCTCCTCTGGATGTGGGCGGGACCATCGTGCTTCCTCTCGAGTGGAGACGGGTATGGCGGTGAACTTCTTGAGTTGCAGCAAGGGTGTGAAAGACCCTTTCAAAGTTCCAGAGGTTAGGTGTCATTAGTCTCCTGACGCCTCATAGGAAATATGCCTCATCTCGCCTGGAAGGGAGAACTTCCTGGATTTTCTCGAGTTGCGGCAGGTGTTCTCGAGTTACGACGGGGACCTGAGGGACCCGCTCTGGTGGCCTCAGGAAAGGCTAGTCCCCATGCGAATTGCTAGGTGGCCTCTCGGGATTCGTCTCCCGTCGATACCCGGGCCAAAAACCTTGTGTGGAATCAGGGCTGGTACCGAGGATTCCTCTCAGGGGCTGACATGGATGTTTGGGTTCTTCTGGAGTCTCCCCAGGGGAGTCAGGCCTCGTCTCGAGTGGCGGCATGCACGTGCGCTTTAGTTCCAGGCTGTAGCAGCAATGTCACACTTCCCGTCGCGTGGATCAAAGGATCTGTGTTTTTCCCTCGAGGCTTTCCCTCGAGGCTTTCCCACAGGGCTGTCCCACGTGCCACCGTGGTGTGAGTCGATCCTCGACGAGAAAGTTGAGACATTGCAGGGCAAAGAGTTTCCTCTGTAATGGACTGAGAATTCTCGGGGACTCTTGGAATGGTGGTAAGACCATAGAGTTCCTCTCGCCTTTCCTGTTGAGAGTGGCTCCTCTTGAGATGCGACGGGAACGCCGGGAATTCTTTCCCGAAGAAAGCAGGGAAAGGATCCCTCATCTCGGGCTACGAGGGGGAAACGGGGCTCCTCTGGATGTGGGCGGGACCATCGTGCTTCCTCTCGAGTGGAGACGGGTATGGCGGTGAACTTCTTGAGTTGCATCAAGGGTGTGAAAGACCCTTTCGACGTTCCAGAGGTTAGGTGTCATTAGTCTCCAGTTGCCTCATCGGAAATAGGCCTCATCTCGCCTGGAAGGGAGAACTTCCTGGATTTTCTCGAGTTGCGGCTGGTGTTCTCGAGTTACGACTTGGATCTTAGGGACCCGCCCTGGTGGCCTCAGGAAAGGCCAGTCCCCATGCGAGTTGCTAGGGGGCCTCTCGGGATTCCTCTCCCGTCGATACTGGGACGAAAAACCTTGTGTGGAGTCAGGGCCGGAACCGAGGATTCCTCTCAGGGGCTTACATGGATCTTTGGGTACTTCTGGCGTCTCCTCAGGGGAGTCAAACCTCGTCTCGAGTGGGGGCATGCACGTGCGCTTTCCTTCCAGGCTCTAGCAGCAATGTCACGCTTCCCGTCGCGTGGATCAAAGGATCTGATGTTTTCCCTCGTGGCTTTCCCTTGAGGCTTTCCCACAGGGCTGTCCCACGTGCCACCGTGGTGTGAGTCGATCCTCGGCGTAAACGATGAACCAGTGCAGGGCAAAGAGGTTCCTCTGGAATGGACTGAGACATCTGGGGGACTCTTGGAATGTTGGTACCACCATGGAGTTCCTCTCGCCTTTCCTTTTGAGAGTGCCTCCTCTTGAGATGCGATGGAAACGCCGGGAATTCGTTCCCGTTGAAAGCAGGGAAAGGATCCCTCATGTCTAGCTACGAGGGGGAAACGGGGCTCCTCTGGATGTGGTTGGGACCATCGTGCTTCCACTCTAGTGGAGACGGGTATGGCGGTGAACTTCTTGAGTTGCAGCAAGGGTGTGAAAGACCCTTTCGAAGTTCCAGAGGTTAGGTGTAATTAGTCTCCAGACGCCTCATCGGAAATAGGCCTCATCTCGCCTGGAAGGGAGAACTTCCTGGATTTTCTCGAGTTGCGGCAGGTGTTCTCGAGTTACGACGGGGACCTCAGGGACCTGCCCTGGTGGCCTCAGGAAGGGCCAGTCCCCATGCGAGTTGCTAGGGGGCTTCTCGGGATTCCTCTCCCGTCGATACCGGGGCCAAAAACATTGTGTGGAGTTAGGGATGGATCCGAGGAATCCTCTCAGGGGCTGACATGGATCTTTGGGTACTTCTGGAGTCTCCCCAGGGGAGTCAGGCCTCGACTCGGGTGGGGGCATGCACGTGCGCTTTCCTTCCAGGCTGTAGCAGCAATGGCACGTTTCCCGTCGCGTGGATCAAAGGATCTGTGGTTTTCCCTCGAGGCTTTCCCTCGAGGCTTTCCCACAGGGCTGTCCCACGTGCCACCGTGGTGTGAGTCGATCCTCGGCGTGAAAGATGAGCCAGTGCAGGGCAAAGAGTTTCCTCTGGAATGGACTGAGACATCTGAGGGACTCTTGGAATGGTGGTACGACCATGGAGTTCCTCTCGCCTTTCCTGTTGAGAGTGCCTCCTCTTGAGATGCGACGGGAACGCCGGGAATTCTTTCCCGTTGAAAGCAGGGAAAGGATCCCTCATCTCGAGCTACGAGGATAACGGGGCTCCTCTGGATGTGGGCGGGACCATCTTGCTTCCTCTCGAGTGGAGACGGGTATGGCGGTGAACTTCTTGAGTTGCAGCAAGGGTGTGAAAGACCCTTTCGAAGTTCCAGAGGTTAGGTGTAATTAGTCTCCAGACGCCTCATCGGAAATAGGCCTCATCTCGCCTGGAAGGGAGAACTTCCTGGATTTTCTCGAGTTGCGGCAGGTGTTCTCGAGTTACGACGGGGACCTCAGGGACCCGCCCTGGTGGCCTCAGGAAAGGCCAGTCCCCATGCGAGTTGCTAGGGGGCTTCTCGGGATTCCTCTCCCGTCAATACCGGGGCCAAAAACCTTGTGTAGAGTCAGGGATGGATCCGAGGATTCCTCTCAGGGGCTGACATGGATCTTTGGGTACTTCTGGAGTCTCCCCAGGGGAGTCAGGCCTCGTCGCGGGTCGGGGCATGCACGTGCGCTTTCCTTCCAGGCTGTAGCAGCAATGGCACGTTTCCCGTCGAGTGGATCAAAGGATCTGTGGTTTTCCCTCGAGGCTTTCCCTCGAGGCTTTCCCACAGGGCTGTCCCACGTGCCACCGTGGTGTGAGTCGATCCTCGGGGTGAAAGATGAGCCAGTGCAGGGCAAAGAGTTTCCTCTGGAATGGACTGAGACATTTGAGGGACTCTTGGAATGGTGGTACGACCATGGAGTTGCTCTCGCCTTTCCTGTTGAGAGTGCCTCCTCTTCAGATGCGACGGGAACGCCGGGAATTCTTTCCCGTTGAAAGCAGGGAAAGGATCCCTCATCTCGAGCTCCGAGGGAGAAACGGGGCTCCTCTGGATGTGGGCGGGACCATAGTGCTTCCTCTCTAGTGGAGACGGGTATGGCGGTGAACTTCTTGAGTTGCAGCAAGGGTGTGAAAGACCCTTTCGAAGTTCCAGAGGTTAGGTGTCATTAGTCTCCAGACACTTCATCGGAAAGAGGCCTCATCTCACCTGGAAGGGAGAACTTCCTGGATTTTCTCGAGTTGCGGCAGGTGTTCTCGAGTTATGACGGGGACCTCAGGGACCTGCCTTGGTGGCCTCAGGAAAGGCCAGTCACCAAGCCAGTTGCCAGGGGGCCTCTCGGGATTCCTCTCCCGTCGATCCTGGGGCCAAAAACCTTGTGTGGAGTCAGGGCCGGAACCGAGGATTCCTCTCAGGGGCTGACATACATCTTTGGGTACTTCTGGAGTCTCCCCAGGGCTTCCGGCCATGTCTCGAGTGGGGGCATGCACGTTCGCTTTCCTTCCAGGCTGTAGCAGCAATGTCACGCTTCCCGTCGCGTGGATCAAAGGATCTGTGGTTTTCCCTCGAGGCATTCCCACAGGGCTGTCCCACGTGCCACCGTGGTGTGAGTCGATCCTCGGCGTGAAAGATGAGCCAGTGCAGGGCAAAGAGGTTCCTCTGGAATGGACTGAGACATCTGGGGGACTCTTGGAATGGTGGTACGAACATGGAGTTCCTCTTGCCTTTCCTGTTGAGAGTGCCTCCTCTTGAGATGTGATGAGAACGCCGGGAATTCTTTCCCGATGAAAGCAGGGAAAGGATCCCTCATCTCAAGCTGCGAGGATAACGGGGCTCCTCTGGATGTGGGCGGGACCATCGTGCTTCCTCTCGAGTGGAGACGGGTATGGCGGTGAACTTCTTGAGTTGCAGCAAGGGTGTGAAAGACCCTTTCGAAGTTCCAGAGGTTAGGTGTCATTAGTCTCCAGACGCCTCATCGGAAATAGGCTTGATCTCGCCTGGAAGGGAGAACCTCCTGGATTTTCTCGAGTTGCGGCAGGTGTTCTCGAGTTACGACGGGGACCTCAGGGACCCGCCCTGGTGGCCTCAGGATAGGCCAGCCCACATGCGAGTTGCTAGGGGGCCTCTTGGGATTCCTCTCCCGTAGATAGTGGGGCGAAAAACCTTGTGTGGAGTTAGGGCCGGAACCGAGGATTCCTCTCAGGGGCTGACATGGATCTTTGGGTACTTCTGGAGTCTCCCCAGGGCGTCAGTCCTCGTCTCGAGTGGGGGCATGCACGTGCGCTTTCCTTCCAGGCTGTAGCAGCAATGTCACGCTTCCCGTCGCGTGGATCAAAGGATCTGTGGTTTTCCCTCGAGGCTTTCCCTCGAGGCTTTCCCACAGGGCTGTCCCACGTGCCACCGTGGTGTGAGTCGATCCTCGGCGTGAAAGATGAGCAAGTGCAGGGCAAAGAGTTTCCTCTGGAATGGACTGAGACATCTGAGGGACTCTTGGAATGGTGGTACAACCATGGAGTGCCTCTCGCCTTTCCTGTTGAGAGTGCCTCCTCTTGAGATGCGACGGGAACGCCGGGAATTCTTTCCCGTTGAAAGCAAGGAAAGGATCCCTCATCTCGAGCTACGAGGGGGAAACGGGGCTCCTCTGGATGTGGGCGGGACCATCGTGCTTCCTCTCGAGTGGAGACGGGTATGGCGGTGAACTTCTTGAGTTGCAGCAAGGGTGTGAAAGATCCTTTCGAAGTTCCAGAGGTTAGGTGTCATTAGTCTCCAGACGCCTCATCGGAAATAGGCCTCATTACGCCTGGAAGGGAGAACTTCCTGGATTTTCTCGAGTTGCGGCAGGTGTTCTCGAGTTACGACGGGGACCTCAGGGACCCGCCTTGGTAGCCTCAGGAAAGGACAGTCCCCATGCGAGTTGCTAGGGGGCCTCTCGGGATTCCTCTCCCGTCGATACGGGGGCCAAAAACCTTGTGTGGAGTCAGGGCCGGAACCGAGGATTCCTCTCAGGGGCTGACATGGATCTTTGGGTACTTCTGGAGTCTCCCCAGGGCGTCAGGCCTCGTCTCGTGTGGGGGCATGCACGTGCGCTTTCCTTCCAGGCTGTAGCAGCAATGTCACGCTTCCCGTCGCGTGGATCAAAGGATCTCTGGTTTTCCCTCGAGGCTTTCCCTCGAGGCTTTCCCACTGGGCTGTCCCACGCGCCACCGTGGTGTGAGTCGATCCTCGGCGTGAAAGATGAGCCAGTGCAGGGCAACGAGGTTCCTCTGGAATGGACTGAGACATCTGCGGGACTCTTGGAATGGTGGTACGACCATGAAGTTCCTCTCGCCTTTCCTGTTGAGAGTTCCTCCTCTTGAGATGCGTCGGGAACGCCGGGAATTCTTTCCCGTTGAAAGCAGGGAAAGGATCCCTCATCTCGAGCTACGAGGGGGAAACGGGGCTCCTCTGGATGTGGGCGGGACCATCGTGCTTCCTCTCGAGTGGAGACGGGTATGGCGGTGAACTTCTTGAGTTGCAGCAAGGGTGTGAAAGACCCTTTTGAAGTTTCAGAGGTTAGGTGTCTTTCGTCTCCAGACGCCTCATCGGAAATAGGCCTCATCTCGCCTGGAAGGCAGAACTTCCTGGATTTTCTCGAGTTGCGGCAGGTGTTCTCGAGTTACGACGGGGACCTCAGGGACCCGCCCTCGTGGCCTCAGGAGAGGCCAGTCCACATGCGAGTTGCTAGGGGGCCTCTTGGGATTCCTCTCCCGTCGATACTGGGTCCAAAAACCTTGTGTGGAGTCAGGGCTGGAACCGAGGATTCCTCTCAGGGGCTGACATGGATCTTTGCCTACTTCTGGAGTCTCCCCAGGGCTTCAGGCCTCGTCTCGAGTGGGGGCATGCACGTGCGCTTTCCTTCCAGGCTGTAGCAGCAATGCCACGCTTCCCGTCGCGTGGATCCAAGGATCTGTGGTTTTCCCTCGAGGCTTTCCCACAGGGCTGTCCCACGTGCCACCGTGGTGTGAGTCGATCCTCGGCGTGACAGATGAGCCAGTGCAGGGCAAAGAGGTTCCTCTGGAATGGACTGAGACATCTGGGGGACTCTTGGAATGGTGGTACGACCATGGAGTTCCTCTCGCCTTTCCTGTTGAGAGTGCCTCCTCTTCAGATGCGACGGGTACGCCGGGAATTCTTTCCCGTTGAAAGCAGGGAAAGGATCCCTCATCTCGAACTACGAGGTTGAACCGGGGCTCCTCTGGATGTGGGCGGGACCATCGTGCCTCCTCTCGAGTGGAGACGGGTATGGCGGTGAACTTCTTGAGTTGCAGCAAGGGTGTGAAAGACCCTTTTGAAGTTCCAGAGGTTAGGTGTCATTCGTCTCCAGACGCCTCATCGGAAATAGGCCTCATCTCGCCTGGAAGGCAGAACTTCCTGGATTTTCTCGAGTTGCGGCAGGTGTTCTCATGTTACGACGGGGACCGCAGGGACCCGCCCTGGTGGCCTCAGGAGAGGCCAGTCCCCATGCGAGTTGCTAGGGGGCCTCTCGGGATTCCTCTCCCGTCGATACCGGGGCCAAAAACCTTGTGTGGAGTCAGGGCCGGAACCGAGGATTCCTCTCAGGGGCTTACATGGATCTTTGGGTACTTCTGGCGTCTCCTCAGGGGAGTCAAACCTCGTCTCGAGTGGGGGCATGCACGTGCGCTTTCCTTCCAGGCTCTAGCAGCAACGTCACGCTTCCCGTCTCGTGGATCAAAGGATCTGATGTTTTCCCTCGTGGCTTTCCCTTGAGGCTTTCCCACAGGGCTGTCCCACGTGCCACCGTGGTGTGAGTCGATCCTCGGCGTAAACGATGAACCAGTGCAGGGCAAAGAGGTTCCTCTGGAATGGACTGAGACATCTGGGGGACTCTTGGAATGTTGGTACCACCATGGAGTTCCTCTCGCCTTTCCTTTTGAGAGTGCCTCCTCTTGAGATGCGATGGGAACGCCGGGAATTCGTTCCCGTTGAAAGCAGGGAAAGGATCCCTCATGTCTAGCTACGAGGAGGAAACGGGGCTCCTCTGGATGTGGTTGGGACCATCGTGCTTCCACTCTAGTGGAGACGGGTATGGCGGTGAACTTCTTGAGTTGCAGCAAGGGTGTGAAAGACCCTTTCGAAGTTCCAGAGGTTAGGTGTCATTAGTCTCCAGACACTTCATCGGAAATAGGCCTTATCTCACCTGGAAGGGAGAACTTCCTGGATTTTCTCGAGTTGCGGCAGGTGTTCTCGAGTTATGACGGGGACCTCAGAGACCTGCCTTGGTGGCCTCAGGAAAGGCCAGTCACCATGCCAGTTGCCAGGGGGCCTCTCGGGATTCCTCTCCCGTCGATCCTGGGGCCAAAAACCTTGTGTGGAGTCAGGGCCGGAACCGAGGATTCCTCTCAGGGGCTGACATACATCTTTGGGTACTTCTGGAGTCTCCCGAGGGCTTCCGGCCATGTCTCGAGTGGGGGCATGCACGTGTGCTTTCCTTCCAGGCTGTAGCAGCAATGTCACGCTTCCCGTCGCGTGGATCAAAGGATCTGTGGTTTTCCCTCGAGGCATTCCCACAGGGCTGTCCCACGTGCCACCGTGGTGTGAGTCGATCCTCGGCGTGAAAGATGAGCCAGTGCAGGGCAAAGAGGTTCCTCTGGAATGGACTGAGACATCTGGGGGACTCTTGGAATGGTGGTACGAACATGGAGTTCCTCTTGCCTTTCCTGTTGAGAGTGCCTCCTCTTCAGATGTGATGAGAACGCCGGGAATTCTTTCCCGATGAAAGCAGGGAAAGGATCCCTCATCTCAAGCTACGAGGATAACGGGGCTCCTCTGGATGTGGGCGGGACCATCGTGCTTCCTCTCGAATGGAGACGGGTATGGCAGTGAACTTCTTGAGTTGCAGCAAGGGTGTGATAGACTCTTTCGAAGATCCAGAGGTTAGGTGTCGTTAATCTCCAGGCGCCTCATCGGAAATAGGCCTCATCTGGCCTGGAAGGGAAAACTTCCTGGATTTTTTCGAGTTGCGGCAGGTGTTCTCGAGTAACGACGGGGACCTCAGTGACCCGCCCTTGTGGATTCAGGAAAGGCCAGTCCCCATGCAAGTTGCTAGGTGGCATCTCGGAATTCCTCTCCCGTCGATTCCGGGGCCTAAAACCTTGTGTGCAATCACGGCCGGAACCTGAGGATTCCTTTCCGGTGGTGACATAGATCTTGGGATACTTCTGCAGTCTCGCCAGGGGAGTCAGGCCTCGTCTCAAGTGGGGGCAGGCACGTGCGCTTTCCTTCCAGGCTGTAGCAGCAATGGCACGCTTCCCATCACGTGGATCAAAGGATCTGTGGTTTTCCCTCGAGGCTTTCCCTCGAGGCTTTCCCACAGGGCTGTCCCACGTGCCACCGTGGTGTGAGTGGATCCTCTGCGTGAAAGATGAACCAGTGCAGGGAAAAGAGGTTCCTCTGGAATGGACTGAGACATCTGAGGGACTCTTGGAATAGTGGTACGACCATCGAGTTCCTCTCGCCTTTCCTGTTGAGAGTGCCTCCCCTTGAGATGCGACCGCAACCCCGGGAATTCATTCCTGTTGAAAGCAGGGAAAGGATCCCTCATCTCAAGCTACGAGGTGGAAACGGGGCACCTCTGGATGTAGGAGGGACCAACGTGCTTCCTCTCGAGTGGAGATGGGTATGACGGTGAACTTCTTGAGTTGCAGCAAGGGTGTGAAAGACCCTGTCGAAGTTCCAGAAGTTAGGTGTCATTAGTCTCCAGGCGCATCATCGGAAATAGGCCTCATCTCGCCTGGAAGGGAGAACTTTCTGGATTATCTCGAGTTGCTGCAGGTGTTCTCGAATTACGACGGGGACCTCATGGACCCGCCCTGGTGGCCTCAGGAAAGGCCAGTCCCCATACGATTTGCTAGGGGGCCTCTCGGTATTCCTCTCCTCTCGATACCGGGGCCAAAAACCTTGTGTGGAGTCAGGGCCGGAACCAGAGGAATCCTCTCCGGTGCAGACATGGATCTTGGGGTACTTGTGGAGTCTCCCCAGGGGAGACAGGCCTCGTCTCGAGTGGGGGCATGCACGCGCGCTTTCCTTCCAGGCTGTAGCAGCAATGTCACACTTCCCGTCGCATGGATCAAAGGATCTGTGGTTTTCCCTCGAGGCTTTCTCACAGGACTGTCCCACTTGCCACCGTTGTGTGAGTATCGATCCTCGGCGTGAAAGATGAGCCAGTGCAGGGAAAAGAGTTTCCTCTGGAATGGCCTGAGACATCTCGGGGAATATTGGAATGTTGGCAAGATCCTGGAGTGCCTCTCGCCTTTCCTATATAGAGCTCCACCTTTTGAGATGCAAGGGGAACGCCGGGAATTCTTTCCCGACGTAGTAGGGAAAGAATCGCTCATCTCGATCAATGAGGTGGAAACGGGGCTCCTCTGGATGTGGGCGGGACCGTCGTGCTTCCTCTCGAGTGGAGACTGGTATGGTGGGGAACTTCTTGAATTGCAGCAATGGTGTGAAGTACCCTTTCGACGTTCCAGAGGTTAGGTGTGATTAGCCTCGAGACGCCTCAGCGGAAATGGGCCTCATCTCGCCTGGAGGGGACAACTTCCTGGATTTTCTCGAGTTGCTGCAGGTGTTCTCGAGTTACGACGGGGACCACAGGGACCCGCTCTGGTGGCCTCAGGAAAGGCCAGTCCCCATGCGAGTTGCTAGGGGGCCTCTCGGGATTCCTCTCCGGTCGATGCCGGGGCTGAAGACCTTGTGTGGAGTTGGGGCCGGAACCTGAGGATTCCTCTCCAGTGCTGATATGGATCATGGGGTACTTCTGGAGTATCCCCAGGGGAGTCAGTCCTTGTCTTGAGTGGGGGCATGCACGTGTGCTTTCCTCCCTAGCTCTAGCAGCAGTGTCATGCTTCAAGTCACGTGAATCAAGGGATCTGTGGCTTTCCCTCGAGTCTTTCTCACGAAGCTTTCCCACAGGGCTGTCACTCGTGCCACCGTGGTGTGAGTCGATCCTCGCTGTGAAAAACGAGCCAGTGCAGGAAAAAGAGGTTCCTCTGGAATGAACTGAGATATCTGGGGGACTCTTGGAATTGTGGCTCGACCCTGGAGTTCCTCTCGCCTTTCCTGTTGAGAGTGCCTCCTCTTGAGATGCGAGGGGCACGCCAGGAATTCTTTCCCGATGTAGCAGGGAAAGGATCCCTCATCTCGAGCTATGAGGCCGAAATGAGGTTCCTCTGAATGTGGACGGGACCCTCCTGCTTCATCTCGGGTAGAGACAGGTATGTCATGGAACTTCTTGAGTTGCAGCAAGGGTGTAAAGGACCCTTTCGAAGTTCCAGAGGTTAGGTGTGATTAGCCTCAAGATGCCTCAGCGGAAATGGGCCTCATCTCGCACGGAGGGGAGAACTTCCTGGATTTTCTCCAGTTGCGGCAGGTGTTCTCGACTAATAACCGGGACCTCAGGGACCCGCAATGGTGTCCTCAGGAAAGGCCAGTCCCATGCGAGTTGCTAGGGGAACTTCGGGATTCCTCTACCGTCAATGCCGGGGCCTAAGACTTTGTGTGGAGTCGGGGCTGGAACCTGAGTATTCCTCTCCAGTGCTGATATGGATCTTGGGGTACTTCTGAAGTCTCCACAGGGGAGTCTGTCCTCGTCTTGATTGGGGGCATGCACGTGCGCTTTCCTCTCTAGCTGTTGCAGCAGTGTCACGCTTCCCGTCACGTGAACCAAGAGATCTGTGGCTTTCCCTCGTGGCTTTCCCAGTACGCTTTCCCTCAGGGCTGTCCCACGTGCCACCGTGGTGTGAGTTGATCCTCGTCATGAAAGACGAGCCAGTGCAGGGAAAATATGTTCGTCTGGAATGGACTGAGACATCGGGGGACTCTTGAAATGGTGACACGACCATGAAGTTCCTCTCGCCTTTCCTGTTGAGAGCGCTTCCTCTTGAGTTGTGACGGGATCGCAGGGAATTCTTTCCCGACAAAGCAGGGAAAGGATCCCTCATCTCGACCTACTAGGCGGAAACGGGCTCCTATGGATGTGGGCGGGATCCTCGTGCTTCCTCTCGAGTGGAGAGGGGTATGTCGGGGAACTTCTTGAGTTGCAGCAAGGGGGTGAAGGACCCTTTCGGAGTTCCAGAGCATAGGTGTGATGGGCCTCGAGACGCCTCAGCGGAAATGGGCCACATCTCGCCTGGAGGGGAGAATTTCCTGGATTTTCTCGAGTTGCGTCAGGTGTTCTCGAGTTACAACGGGGACCTCAGGAACCCGCACTGGTGGCCTCAGGAAAGGCCAGTCCCCATGCGAGTTGCTAGGGGGCCTCTTGGGATTCCTCTCCTGTCGATGCCGGGGCGGAAGTCCTTGTGTGGAATCGGGGCCGGAACCTGAGGATTCCTCTCCTGTGCTGATATGGAACTTGGGGTACTTCTGGAGGCTCCCCAGGGGAGTCAGTCCTGGTCTCGAGTGGAGACATGCTGGTGAGCTTTCCTCCTAGCCATAGCAGCAGTGTTATGCCTGCCATCACGTGGATCAAGGGATCTGTCACTTTCCCTCGAGGCTTTCCCATGAGGCTTTCCCACAGGGCTGTCCCATGTGCAACCGTGGTGTGAATCGATCCTCGGCCTGATAGAAGAGCCAGTTCAGGGAAAACAGGTTTTTCTGGAACGGACTGAGACATCTGGGGGACTCTTGGAATGATGGCACGACCCTGGAGTTCCTCTCACCTTTCCTGTTGAGAGCGCCTCCTCTTGAGTTGCAATGGGAACGCCGGGAATTCTTTCCCTACAAAGCAGGGAAAGGATCCCTCATCTCGAGCTATGAGGCAGAAACGGGGCTCCTCTGGATGTGGGCGGGACCCTCGTTCTTCCTCTCGAGTGCAGACGGGTATTTCAGGGAACTTCATGAGGTGCAGCAAGGGTGTGAAAGCCCTATCGAAGTTCCAGAGTTTAGGTGTGATTAGCCTCGAGCGGCATCAGCGGAAATGGGCCTCATCTCGCCTGGAGGGGAGAACCTCCTGGATTGCCGGGGTCCAGCCCCGGTGGATCCAGGGAATTTGAAGGTGGTCAGCCTTGGCACGGAAAGACTTGTTTATTCATCAATATAAGATTAGATTAAGAAACTATAGTGTAGTAAGTAGATTAAGTTGAGGAAGAGGGCTGAATAGCTTGGTTTAGGTGGAAGACCAATAAAATTCCAGACAAGGAATTTGCACCATCTACGTTGGGGCACCGGCGCCCACTTGAATACCTAAGGGTGCCTCGCCTTAAGCTCCCTTTCGCGCGGGTCTTAAAAGCCAGGGCAATTAAGTAGACCTGGCGAGCCTCCATGGCCCAGGTTGAGATTCAGCCTGAAATTAAAGAGCAGAGAAGGAAAGGGAGAGAAGAAGAGAGACAGAAAGACACCGGGGGAGCCAGAGTCCCAGGAAACCAGGCCGAGAGCCCAGTTCGAGAATCTGGTCCGAGAAGCTGGTTTGAGAAGCTGGTCTGCTCCTTTATTGTTCAGAAGGCCTTTTATCCTTTTAATAAACATGGAGATCAATGGGTAACACAAAATTATGTAGTGTTCTCACCCCAGAGACTTTCTATACATCATTTTGTATACAAAAGAACTCAGGTGATTGACATTATCTTCTGGTCAAGAGGCTTGTTAAAACTTTTTGGCTCTCTTCCTTAATGAATATTAATATGGTTTCCCCTGAAGTGTTTTTCTTTAATCTTCATCTCCTTAAAAACGCTAAAGTTGCATCTCTATAGAACAAAGGCGCAGTGGGGTATAACAAAGAAGGTACTTAACTCAAGGATCTAATGTTGCTAATACAAGGTCTACTACTTGTTTTTCTATATACCAACTATATCTACAAACAAAGGATATGAAAATTTGGCAGCAAGCATTGACTCAACAAATGAAACCTTTAATCAGTCCTATTCTAAAGATTTTGACTCTTCGGAAGCCCCTACATTCCTAGGATGTTTTAAGCTTCCTGTGCCTCCTGCGGTCAGGAGGCCTCAAACAATCACATGTGCAGCTGTAGGAGTCCTGCAGGCAGGCTCGAAAGCCATCAGAGGGGTTTTTTGGATTGAAACACTCTTTCAAATGTAGAAGACAAAAGCCCTAAATTTACTTTTACCAGAAAATGTCAGAATAGTGGAAAAGCAGAGCACAAAAGCCGGCAGATTTTTGTTGGAGTACATGCTTAGGATTTTCCAGAGGGGTCCCTGAAGTCTGAGCACACCTGGCGTATGTAGCTTCCTTCCTGATGAGCTTGTCACGGGCGGGATTCCTCACACTGGCTCCTGGCACAGGATTTTCTCGAGTTGTGGCAGTGGCAGGTACTCTCGAGTTACGACGGGGACCTCAGGGACCCGCTCTTGTGGCCTCAGGAAAGGCCAGTCCCCATACGAGTTGCTAGGAGGCCGGCGAGATACCTCTCCAGTAGATACAGGGGCCTAAAACCTGTGTGGAGTCGGGGCTGAAACCTGAGGATTCCTCGCCAGTGCTGACATGGATGATGGGGCACTTCTGGAGTCTCCACAGGGGAGTCAGTGGTCGTCTCGAGTGGGGGCTTGCCCGTCCGCTTTCCTCCCCAGCAGTGGCACCAGTTTCACGCTTCCGGTTGCGTGGATCAAGGGATCTGTGGCTTTCCCTCGAGGCTTTCCCACGAGGATTTCCAACAGGGCTGTCCCACGTGCCACCGTGGTGTCAGTCGATCCTCAGCGTGAAAGTCGAGGCAGTGCAGAAAAAAGTTTCCTCTGGAATGGACTGAGAAATCTGGGGGACTCGGAATGGTCGCACAACCCTGAAGTTCCTCTCACTTTTCCTGTTGAGCGTACCTCCTCTTGAGATTCGACAGGAAAGCCGGGAATTCTTTCCCGACGAAGCAGGGAAAGGATCCCTCATCTCGAGCTACGAGGTGGCAACGGGGCTCCTCTGGATGTGGGCGGGACACTCAGGCTTCCTCTCGAGTGGAGACGGGTATTTCGGGGAACTTCCTGAGGTGCAGCAATGGTGTGAAGGACCCTTTCGAAGTTCCAGAGTTTAGGTGTGATTAGCCTCGAGCGGCGTCAGCGGAAATGGGCCTTATCTCGCCTGGAGGGGAGAACCTCCTGGATTTTCTCGAGATGCGACAGGTGCTCTGCAGTTACTACGGGGACCTCAGGGACCCGCTCTGGTGGCCTCAGGAAAGGCCAGTACCCGTGCGAGTTGCTAGGGGGCCCCTCGGGATTCCTCTCCAGTCGAGGCCAGGGCCTAAGACCTTGTGTGCACTTCCGACCAGATCCTGTGGATTCCTCTCCAGTGGTGACATGAATCTTGGGTAATTCTGGAGTCTACACAGGGGAGTCAGTCGTCATCTCGAGTGGGGGAATGCACGTCCGCTTTCCTCCCGAGCTGTAGCAGCAGTGTCACGCTCCCCGTCGCGTGGATCAAGGGATCTGTGGTCTTCCCTCGAAGCTTTCCCACGAGGATTTCCCACAGGGCTGTCCCACGTTCCACCGTGATGTGACTCAATCCTCAGAGAGAGTCTTGGCAGTGCGGGGAAAAAAGTTGCCTCTGGAATGGACTGAGACATCTGGGGGACTCGGATGCTGACAGGACCCTGGAGTTCCTCTCGCCTTTCCTGTTGAGCACGCATCCTCTTTAGATGTGACCAGAACGCCGGGAATACTTTCCCGAAGAAGCAGGGAAAGGATCCCACATCTCAAGCTATGATGTGGAATCGGGGCTCCTCTGGATGTGAGCGGGATCCTAGTGCTTCCTCTCGAGGGGAGACGGGCATGTCGGGGAACTTCTTGAGTTGCAGCAAGGGTTTGAAGGACCCTTTCGAAGTTTCAGACGTTATGTGTGATTTGCCTCGAGACGCCTCAACGGAAATAGGCCTCATCTCGCCTGGAGGGGAGAACATCCTGATTTTCTCCAGTTGTGGCAGGTGTTCTCGAGTTTCGACGGGGACCTCAGGGACTCGCACTGGTGGCCTCAGGAAAGGCCAGTCGCCATGCGAGTTGCTAGGGGGACTTCGGGATTCCTCTTCCGTCGATTCCGGGGCCTAAGACTTTGTGTGGAGTCGTGGCCGGAACCTGAGGATTCCTCTTCTGTGCTGATATGGAACTTGGGGTACTTCTGGAATCTCCCTAGGGGAGTCAGCCCTTGTCTTGAGTGGGGGCATGCACATGCACTTTCCTCCCGAGCTGTAGCAGCACTGTCACGCTTCCGGTCACCTGGAACAAGGGATCTCTGGCTTTCCCTCAAAGATTTCCCAGGACACTTTCCCTCAGGGCTGTCCCACGTGCCACCGTGGTGTGAGTTGATCCTCGGCGTGAAAGACGAGACATTGCAGGGAAAAGAAGTTCCTCTGGAATGGACTGGAATATCGGGGGACCTTTGGAATAGTAGCACAACCCTGGAGATCCTCTCGCCTATCCTGTTGAAAGCGCCTCCTCTTGAGATGCGACTTGAATGCCGGGAATTCTTTCCCGATGAAGCAGGGAAAGGATCCCTCATCTCAAGCTATGAGGCGTAAACGGGGCTCCTTTGGATGTGGGTGGGATCCTCCTGCTTCCTCTCGAGTGGAGACGGGTATGTCGGGGAACTTCTTAGTTGCAGCAAGGGTGTGAAGGACCCTTTTGAAGTTCCAGAG
The DNA here is from genome assembly GCF_032405125.1 of Capricornis sumatraensis. NCBI lineage: Eukaryota > Metazoa > Chordata > Mammalia > Artiodactyla > Bovidae > Capricornis > Capricornis sumatraensis. The sequence continues at coordinate 1,028,411 of NW_027184621.1, read as the reverse complement.
GTTATGTGTGATTAGCCTCGAGACGCCTCAGTGGAAATGGGCCTCACCTCGCATGGAAGGGATAACATCCAGGATTTTCTCGAGTTGCGGCAGGTGTTCTCGAATTACGATGGGGACCACAGGGACCCGCTCTGGTGGCTTCAGGAAAGGCCAGTCCCCATGCCATTTGCTAGGAGTCCTCTCGGGATTCATCTCCTGTCAATGCCGGGGCCGAAGTCCTTGTGTGGAGTCGGGGCCGTAACCTGTGAATTCCTCTCCTGTGCTGATATGGAACTTGGTTTACTTCTGGAATCTCCCCAGGGGAGTCAGTCCTCGTCTTGATTTGGGGCATGCACGTACGCTTTCCTCCCGAGCTGTAGCAGGAGTGTCAGGCTTCCCGTCACGTGGACCAAGAGATCTGAGACTTTCCCTCGAGGCTTTCCCAGGACGCTTTCCCTCAGGGCTGTCCCACGTGCCACCGTGGTGTGAGTTGATCCTCGGCGTGAAAGACGAGCCAGTGCAGGGATAAGAGGTTCCTCTGGAATGAACTGAGACATTTGGGGGACTCTTGGAATGGTGGCACGACCGTGGAGTTCCTCTCGCCTTTCCTTTTGAGAGCGCCTCCTCTTGAGATGCGACAACAACGCCGGGAATTCTTTCCCGACGAAGCAGGGAAAGGATCCCTCATCTCGAGCTACGAGGCGGAAACGGGGCTCCTCTGGATGTGGGCGGGACCCTCGTGCTTCCTCTTGAGTGGAGACGGGTATGTCGGGGAACTTCTTGAGTTGCAGCAAGGGTGTGAAGGACCCTTTCGAAGTTTCAGAGGTTAGGTGTGATTAGCCTCGAGAAGCCTCAGTGAAAATGGACCTCATCTTGCATGGAGGGGAGAACTTCCTGATTTTCTCCAGTTGCGGAAGGTGTTCTTGACTTTTGACGGGGACCTCAGGAACCCGCACTAGTGGCCTCACGAAAAGCCATTCCCCGTGCGAATTGCTAGGGGGACTTCGGGATTCCTCTTCCGTCGATGCCTTGGCCTAAGACTTTGTGTGGAGTCGTGGCCAGAACCTGAGGATTCCTCTCCAGTGCTGATATGGATCTTTGGGTACTTCTGGAGTCTCCCCAGGGGAATTATTCCTTGTCTTGAGTGGGGGCATGCACATGCGCTTTCCTCCCGAGCTGTATCAGCAGTGTCACGCTTCCCGTCACGTGGATCAAGAGATCTGTGGCTTTCCCTCGAGGCCTTCCCAGGACGCTTTCCCTGAGGGCTGTCCCACCTGCCACCGTGGTGTGAATTGATCCTCGGCGTGAAAGACGAGACAGTGCAGGGAAAAGAAGTTCCTCTGGAGTGGACTGAGATATCGGGGGACTCCTGGAATGGTAGCACGACCCTGGAGTGCTTCTCGCCTTTCATGTTGAGAGCGCCTCCACTTGAGATGTGACGGGAACGCCGGGAATTCTTTCCCGACGAAGCAGGGAAAGGATCCCTCATCTCGACCTACGAGGCGGAAACGGGGCTCCTCTGGATATGGGCGGGACCCTCGTGCTTCCTCTCGAGTGGAGACGGGTATGTCGGGGAACTTCTTGAGTTGCAGCAATGGTGTGAACGACCCTTTCGAAGATCCAGAGGTTAGGTGTGATTAGACTCGAGACACCTCAGCGAAAATGGTCCTCATCTCTCCTGGAGGGGAGAACCTCATGGATTTTCTCGAGTTGGGCAGTTGTTATTAAGTTACGACGAGGACTTCAGGGACTGGCTCTGGTGGCCTCAGGAAAGGCCAGTCCCCATGCGAGTTGCTAGGGGACATCTCGGGATTCCTCTCCCATCTATGCCGGGGCCTAAGACCTTGTGTGGAATCGGTGCCGGACCTGAGGATTCCTCTCAGGTGCTGACATGGATCTTGGAGTACTTCTGTAGCCTCCCCAGGAAAGTCAGTGCTCGTATCGAGTGGGGCTATGCACGTGGGGTTTCCTCCCGAGCTGTAGCAGCAGTGTCACGCTTCCTGTTGAGTGGATCAAGGGATCTGTGGCTTTCCCTCGAGGCTTTCCCACGAGGCTTTCCCACAGGGCTGTCCCACTTGCCACCTTGGTGTGAGTCGATCCTCGGCCTGATAGAAGAGCCAGTTCAGGGAAAGCAGGTTCCTCTGGAACGGACTGAGACACCTGGGGCACTTCTGGAATGGTGGCACGACCCTGGAGTTCCTCTCGCCTTTCCTGTTGAGAGTGCCTCCTCTTTAGTTGCGACGGGAACGCTGGGAATTCTTTTCGGACAAAGCAGGGAAAGGATCCATCATCTCGAGCTATGAGGCGGAAACGGGGCTCCTCTGGATGTGGGCGGGACCCTCGTTCTTCCTCTCGAGTGCAGACGGGTATTTCGGGGAACTTCGTGAGGTTCAGCAAGGGTGTGAAGGACCCTATCGAAGTTCCAGAGGTTAGGTGTGATTAGCCTCCAGTGGCGTCAGCGGAAATGGGCCTCATCTCGCCTGGAGGGGAGAACCTCCTGGATTTTCTCGAGTTGCGGCAGGTGTTCTTGAGTTACGTCGGGGACCTCAGGGACCCCCACTAGTGGCATCAGGAAAGGCCAGTCCCCATGCGAGTTGCTAGGGGGCCTCTCCGGATTCCTCTCCCGTTGATGCCGGGGCCCAAGACCTTGTGTGAAGTCGGGGCCGGAAACTGACGATTCCTCTCCAGCGCTGATATGGATCTTGGGGTACTTCTGGAGTCTCCCCAGGGTAGTCAGTCCTTGTCTTGATTGGGGGCATGCATGTTCGCTTTCCTTCCGAGCTGTAGCAGGAGTGTCAGGCTTCCGTCATGTGGACCAAAAGATCTGTGGCTTTCCCTCAGCGCTTTCCCAGGACGCTTTCCCTCAGGGCTGTCCCACGTGCCACCGTGGTGTGAGCTGATCCTCGGCGTGAAAGACGAGCCAGTGCAGGGAAAAGAGTTTCCTCTGGAATGGACTGAGACATCGGGGGACTCTTGGAATGGTGGCACGACCCTGAAGTTCCTCTCGCCTTTCTTGTTGAGAGGGCCTCCTCTTGAGATGCGACGGGAACGCCGGGAATTCTTTCCCGACGAAGCAGGGAAAGGATCCCTCATCTCGACCTACGAGGCGGAAACGGGGCTCCTCTGGATATGGGCGGGACCCTCGTGTTTCCTCTGGAGTGGAGACGGGTATGTCGGGGAACTTCTTAAGTTGAAGCAAGGGTGGGAAAGACCCTTTCAAAGTTCCAGAGGTTAGGTTTGATTAGCCTCGAGACGCCTCAGCGGAAATGGGCCTCATCTGCCTGGAGGTGAGCACTTCCTGGATTTTCTCCAGTTGCGGCATTTTCTCTTGAGTTACAACGGGGACTTCAGGGACCGGCTCTGAAAAGGCCAGTCCTCATGCGAGTTGCAAAGGAGCCTCTCAGGATTCCTCTTCAATCCATGCTGGGTCCTAAGACCTTGTGTGGAGTCGGGGCCGGAAACTGAAGATTTCTCTCCAGTGCTGACATGGATCTTGGGATACTTCTGGAGGCTCCCCAGGGGAGTCAGTCCTGGTCTTGAGTGGAGACATGCTGGTGAGCTTTCCTCCTAGCTATAGCAGCAGTGTTATGCTTGCCATCACGTGGATCAAGGGATCGGTGGCTTTCCCTCGAGGATTTCCCACGAGGCTTTCCCACAGGGCTGTCCCACGTGCCACCGTGGTGTGAATCGATCCTCGGCCTGATAGAAGAGCCAGTTCAGGGAAAACAGGTTCCTCTGGAACGGACTGAGACATCTGGGGGATTCTTGAAATGATGGCACCACCCTGGAGTTCCTCTCGCCTTTCCTGTTGAGAGTGCCTCCTCTTGAGTTGCGACGGGAACGCCGGGAATTCTTTCCCAATGTAGCAGGGAAAGGATCCCTCATCTCGAGCTATGAGGCGGAAACGGGGCTCCTCTGGATGTGGGCGGGAACCTCGTTCTTCCTCTCGAGTGCAGACGGGTATTTCAGAGAACTTCGTGAGGTGCAGCAAGGGTGTGAAGGACCCTATCGAAGTTCCGGAGTTTAGGTGTGATTAGCCTCGAGCGGCGTCTGCGGAAATGGGCCTCATCTCGCCTGGAGGGGAGAACCTCCTGGATTGCCGGGGTCCAGCCCCGGTGGATACAGGGAATTTGAAGGTGGTCGGCCTTGGCATGGAAAGACTTGTTTATTCATCAATATAAGATTAGATTAAGAAACTATAGTGTGTAACGAGATTAAGTGGAGGAAGAGTGCTGAATAACTCGGTTTACGCAAAAGACCAATAAAATTCCAGACAAGGAATTTGCACCATCTACGTTGGGGCACTGGCGCCCACTTGAATACCTAAGGGTGCCTCGCCTTAAGCTCCCTTTCGCGCGGGTCTTAAAAGCCAGGGCAATTAAGTAGACCTGGCGAGCCTCCATGGCCCAGGTGGAGATTCAGCCTGAAATTAAAGTAAAGAGCAGAGAGGGAAAGGGAGAGAAGAAGAGAGACAGAAAGACACCGGGGGAGCCAGAGTCCCAGTAAACCAGGCCGAGAGCCCAGTTCGAAAATCTGGTCCTAGAAGCTGGTTCGAGAAGCTGGTCTGCTCCTTTATTGTTCAGAAGTCCTTTTATCCTTTTAATAAAACATGGAGATCATTGGGTAACACAAAATTATGTAGCGTTCTCACCCCAGAGACTTTCTATACATCATTTTGTATACAAAAGAACTCAGGTGATTGACATTATCTTCTGGTCAAGAGGCTTGTTAAAACTTTTTGGCTCTCTTCTTTAATGAATATTAACTTGGTTTCCCCTGAAGTGTTTTTCTTTAATCTTCATCTCCTTAAAAACGCTAAAGTTGCATCTCTATAGAACAAAGGCGCAGTGGGTTATAACAAAGAAGGTACTTAACTCATGGATCTAATGTTGCTAATACAAGGTCTACTACTTGTTTTTCTATATACCAACTATATCTAAACACAAAGGATATGAAAATTTGGCAGCAAGCATTGACTCAACAAATGAAACTTTTAATCAGTCCTATTCTAAAGATTTTGACTCTTCGGAAGCCCCTCCATTCATAGGATGTTTTAAGCTTCATGTGCCTCCTGCGGTCAGGAGGCCTCAAACAATCACATGTGCAGTTCTATGAGTCCTGCAGGCAGGCTAGAAAGACATCAGAGGGGTTTTCTGAATTGAAACACTCTTTCAAATGAAGAAGACTGAAGCCTTAAATTTACTTTTTCCAGAAAATGTCAGAAGAGTGGAAAAGCAGAGCACAAAAGCCGGCAGATTTTTGTTGGAGTACATGCTTAGGACTTTTCAGAGGGGTTCCTGAAGTCTGAGCACGCCTGGCGTATGTAGCTTCCTTCCTGATGAGCTTGTCACGGGCGGGATTCCTCACACTGGCTCCCGGCACTGGATATTCTCCAGTTGTGGCAGGTACTCTCGAGTTACGATGGGGACCTCAGGGACCCGCTCTGGTGGCCTAAGGAAAGGCCAGTCCCCATACGAGTTGCTAGGAGGCCGGCGAGATTCCTCTCCAGTCGATACAGGCGCCTAAAACCTGTGTGGAGTCGGGGCTGAAAACTGAGGATTCCTCGCCAGTGCTGACATGGATGATGGGGCACTTCTGGAGTCTCCACAGGGGAGTCAGTCGTCGTCTCGAGTGGGACCTTGCCCGTCCACTTTCCTCCCCAGCAGTGGCACCAGTTTCACGCTTCCCGTTGTGTGGATCAAGGGATCTGTGGCTTTCCCTTGAGGCTTTCCCACGAGGATTTCCCACAGGTCTGTCCCACGTGCCACCGCAGTGTCAGTCGATCCTTGGCGTGAAAGTCGAGGCAGTGCAGAAAAAAGAGGTTCCTCTGGAATGGACTGAGAAATCTGGGGGACTCGGAATGGTCGCACAACCCTGAAGTTCCTCTCACATTTCCTGTTGAGCCCGCCTCCTCTTGAGACTCGACAGGAAGGCTGGGAATTCTTTCCCGACAAAGCAGGGAAAGGATCCCTCATCTCGAGCTACGAGGCGGCAACGGGGCTCCTCTGGATGTGGGCGGGACACTCGGGCTTCCTCTCGAGTGGAGACGGGTATTTCGGGGAACTTCCTGTGGTGCAGCAATGGTGTGAAGGACCCTTTCGAAGTTCCAGAGTTTAGGTGTGATTAGCCTCGAGCGGCGTTAGCGTAAATGGGCCTCATCTCGCCTGGAGGGGAGAACCTCCTGGATTTCCTCAAGATGCGGCAGGTGCTCTCCAGTTACTACGGGGACCTCAGGGACCCCCTCTGGTGGCCTCAGGAAAGGCCAGTACCCGTGCGAGTTGCTAGGGGGCCCCTCGGGATTCCTCTCCAGTCGAGTCCAGGGCCTAAGAATTTGTGTGGAGTCGGGACAGGAACCTGAGGATTCCTCTCCAGTGCTGACATGAATCTTGGGTGATTCTGGAGTCTACACAGGGGAGTCCGTCGTCGTCTCGAGTGGAGGCATGCACCTCCCCTTTCCTCCCGAGCTGTAGTAGCAGTCTCACACTTACCCTCGCGTGGATCAAGGGATCTGTGGTCTTCCCGGGAGGCTTTCCCACGGGGATTTCCCACAGGGCTGTCCCACGTTCCACCGTGATGTGACTCGATCCTCGGCGACAAAGTCTTGGCAGTGCGGGGTAAAAAGGTGCCTCTGGAATGGACTAAGACATCTGGGGGACTTGGATGGTGACACGAACCTGGAGTTCCTCTCGCCGTTCCTGTTGAGCACACATCCTCTTGAGATGCGACCAGAATGTCGGGAATACTTTCCAGAAGAAACAGGGAAAGGATCCCACATCTCAAGCTACGAGGTGGAATCGGAGCTCCTCTGGAGGTGAGTGGGATCCTCGTGCTTCCTCTCGAGGGGAGACGGGCATGTCGGGGAACTTCTTGAGTTGCAGCAAGGGTGTGAATGACCCTTTCGACGTTCCAGAGGTTAGGTGTGATTAGCCTCGAGACGCCTCAGCGAAAATGGGCCTCATCTCGCCTGGAGGGAAGAAACTCTTGGATTGCCGGGGTCCAGCCCCGGTGGATCCAGGGAATTTGAAGGGTGGATGGCGTTGGTGTGGAAAGACTTGTTTATTCATCAATATAAGATTAGATTAAGAAACTATAGTGTAGTAAGAAGATTAAGTGGAGGAAGAGGGCTGAATAGCTTGGTTTATGCGGAAGACCAATAAAATTCCAGACAAGGAATTTGCACCATCTACGTTGGGGCATCGGCACCCACTTGAATATCTAAGGGTGCCTCGCCTTAAGCTCCCTTTCCCGTGGGTCTTAACAGCCAGGGCAAGTAAGTAGACCTGGCGAGCCTCTGCGCCCCAGGTGGAGATTCAGCCTGAAAACAAAGTAAAGAGCAGAGAGGGAAAGGGAGACAAGAAGAGAGAGAGAAAGACACGGGGGGAGCCAGATTCCCAGGAAACCAGGCCGAGAGCCCAGTTCGAGAATCTGGTCTGAGAAACGGGTCTGAGAACCTGGTCCGCTCCTTTATTGTTCAGAAGGCCTTTTATAGTTTTGATAAAACATGGAGATCAATGGGCAAGACAAAATTATATAGTGTTCGCAGCCCAGACACTTTCTATACATCATTTTGTATACAAAAGGTCTCAGGTGATTGACATTATCTTCTGGCCAAGAGGCTTGTTAACACTTTTTGGCTCTCTTCCTTAGTGAATGTTAATTTTGTTTCCCCTGAAGTGTTTTTCTTTAATCTGCATCTCCTTAAAGCGCTAAAGTTGCATCTCTATAGAACAAAGGCACAGTGGGTTATAACAAAGAAGGTTCTTAACTCAAAGATCTAATGTTGCTAATACAAGGTCTACTACTTGTTTTTCTATATACCAACTATATCTACAAACAAAGGATATGAAAATTTGGCAGCAAGCATTGACTCAACAATTGAAACCTTTAATCAGTCCTATTCTAAAGATTGTGACTCTTTGGAAGCCGCTACATTCCTTGGACATTTTAAGCTTCCTGTGCCTCCTGCGGTCAGGAGGCCTCAAACAATCACATGCGCAGCTGTACGAGTCCTGCAGGCAGGCTAGAAAGCCATCAGAGGGGTTTGTTGGATTGAAACACTCTTTCAAATGTAGAAGACTCAAGCCCTAAATTTACTTCTTCTAGAAAATGTAAGAAGAGTGGAAAAGCAGAGCACAAAATTTGCAGATTTTTGTTGGAGTACATGCTTAGGAATTTCCAGAGGGATCCCTGAAGTCTGAGCTCGCCTTGCGTATATAGCTTCCTTCCTGATGAGCTTGTCACGGGCGGCATTCCTCACACTGGCTCCTGGCACTGGATTTTCTCGAGTTGTGGCAGGTACTCTCGAGTTACGATTGAGACCTCAGGGAACCGATCTGGTGGCCTCAGGAAAGGCCAGTCCCCATACGAGTTGCTAGGAGGCCGACGAGATTCCTCTCCAGTCGATACGGGGGCCTAAAACCTGTGTGGAGTCGGGGCTGAAACCTGAGGATTCCTCGCCAGTGCTGACATGGATGATGGGGCACTTCTGGAGTCTCCACCGGGGAGTCAGACGTCGTCTCGAGTGGGGGCTTACCCGTCCGCTTTCCTCCCGAGCAGTGGCACCAGTTTTACGCTTCCCGTTTCGTGGATCAAGGGATCTGTGGCTTTCCCTCGAGGCTTTCCCATGAGGATTTCCCACAGGGCTGTCCCACGTGCCACCGTGGTGTCAGTCTATCCTCGGGGTGAAAGTCGAGGCAGTGCAGAAAAAAGAGGTTCCTCTGGAATAGACTGAGAAATCTGGGGGACTCAGAATGGTCGCACAACCCTGAAGTTACTCTCACGTTTCCTGTTGAGCGCGCCTCCACTTCAGATTCAACGGGAAGGCCGGGAATTCTTTCCCGACGAAGCAGCGAAAGGATCCCTCATGTCGAGCTATGAGGCGGCAACGGGGCTCCTCTGGATGTGGGCGGGACCCTCGGGATTCCTCTCGAGTGGAGGCAGGTATTTCGGGGAACTTCGTGAGGTGCAGCAATGGTGTGAAGGATCCTTTCGAAGTTCCAGAGTTTAGGTGTGATTAGCCTCGAGCGGCGTCAGCGGAAATGGGCCTCATCTTGCCTGGAGGGCAGAACCTCATGGATTTTCTCGAGATGTGGCAGGTGCTCTCCTTTTACGAAGGGAACCTCAGGGACACACTCTGGTGGCCTCAGGAAAGGCCAGTACCCCTGCAAGTTGCTAGGGGGCCCCTCGGGATTCCTCTCCAGTCGAGTCCAGGGCCTAAGACCTTGTGTGGAGTTGGGACTGGAACCTGAGGATTCCTCTCCAGTGCTGACATGAATCTGGGGTGATTCTGGAGTCTACACAGGGGAGTCCCTCGTCGTCTCGAGTGGAGGCATGCACCTCCCCTTTCCTCCCTAGCTGTAGCAGCAGTCTCATGCTTACCGTTGCATGGATCACGGGAACTGTGGTCTTCCCTCGAGGCTTTCCCACGAGGATTTCCCACAGGGCTGTCCCACGTTCCACCGTGATGTGACTCGATCCTCGGCGACAAAGTCTTGGCAGTGCAGGGTAAAAAGGTGCCTCTGGAATGGACTAAGACATCTGGGGGACTCGGATGGTGACACGAACCTGGAGTTCCTCTCGCCGTTCCTGTTGAGCACACATCCTCTTGAGATACGACCAGAACGTCGGGAATACTTTCCCGAAGAAACAGGGAAAGGATCCCACATCTCAAGCTACGAGGTGGAATCGGGGCTCCTCTGGAGGTGAGTGGGATCCTCGTGCTTCCTCTTGAGTGGAGACGGGTACGTCGGGAAACTTCTTGAGTTGCAGCAAGGGTGTGAATGACCCTTTCGAAGTTCCAGAGGTTAGATGTGATTAGCCTCGAGACGCCTCAGCGGAAATGGGCCTCATCTCACTTGGAGGGGAGAACCTCCTGGATGTTCTCGAGTTGCGGCAGGTGCTCACGAGTTATGACGTAGACCTCAGTGACCCGCTCTGGTGGCCTCAGAAAAGGCCAACCCCATGCGAGTTGCTCGGGGGAACATTGGGATTCCTCTCCAGTCGATACCGGGCCTTAGACCTTGAGAGTAGTTGGGGCCAGAACCTGAGGATTCCTCTCCAGTGCTGACATGAATCCTGGGTAATTCTGCACTCTCCTAATGGGAGTAAGTCATCGTCTCGAGTGGGGGCATACACGTCCGCTTTCCTCCCGAGTTGTAGCAGCAGTCTCATGATTCCCGTCGCGTGGATCAAGGCATCTGTGGCCTTCCCTCGAGGCTTTACCACAAGAATTTCCCACAGGGCTGTCCCAAATGCCATCGTGGTGTAGGTCGATCCTCGTGTGAAAGCCGAGGGAGTGCAGGGAAAACAGATTCCTCTGGAATTGACTGAGACATCTGGGGGACTCGGATGGAGGCACGATGCTGAAGTTCCTTTCACCTTTCCTGTGGAGCACGTCTCCAATTGAGATGCGACCAGAACCCCGGGAATTCTTTCCAGAAGAAACAGGGAAATGATCCCTCATCTCGAGCAGAGATGTGGAAATGGGGCTCCTCTGGATTTGGGCTGGTCCCTCGTGATTCCTCACCAGTAGAGAGCGGTATGTAACGGAACTTTTTGAGTTGCAGCAAGGGTGTGAAGGACCCTTTCGAAGTTCCAGAGGTTAGGTGAGATTAGCCTCGAGACGCCTCAGCGAAAATGGGCCTCATCTCGCCTGGAGGGGAGAACCTCCTGGATTGCCGGGGTCCAGCCCCGGTGGATCCAGGGAATTTGAAGGGTGGACGGCATTGGCATGGAAAGACTTGTGTGTTCATCAATATAAGATTAGATTAAGCAACTATAGTGTAGTAAGAAGATTAAGTGGAGGAAGAGGGCTGAATAGCTTGGTTTATGCGGAAGACCAATAAAATTCCAGACAAGGAATTTGCACCATCTACGTTGGGGCATCGGCACCCACTTGAATATCTAAGGGTGCCTCGCCTTAAGCTCCCTTTCCCGTGGGTCTTAACAGCCAGGGCAAGTAAGTAGACCTGGTGAGCCTCCGCGCCCCAGGTGGAGATTCAGCCTGAAAACAAAGTAAAGAGCAGAGAGGGAAAGGGAGACAAGAAGAGAGAGAGAAAGACACGGGGGGAGCCAGATTCCCAGGAAACCAGGCCGAGAGCCCAGTTCGAGAATCTGGTCTGAGAAGCGGGTCTGAGAACCTGGTCCGCTCCTTTATTGTTCAGAAGGCCTTTTATACTTTTGATAAAACATGGAGATCAATGGGTAACACAAAATTATATAGCGTTTGCAGCCCAGACTCTTTCTATACATCATTTTGTATACAAAAGGTCTCAGGTGATTGACATTATCTTCTGGCCAAGAGGCTTGTTAACACTTTTTGGCTCTCTTCCTTAATGAATGTTAATTTTGTTACCCCTGAAGTGTTTTTCTTTAATCTGCATCTCCTTAAGGCGCTAAAGTTGCATCTCTATTGAACAAAGGCGCAGTGGGATATAACAAAGAAGGTACTTAACTCAAAGATCTAATGTTGCTAATACAAGGTCTACTACTTGTTTTTCTATATACCAACTATATCTAAAAGCAAAGGATACGAAAATTTGGCAGCAAGCATTGACTCAACAATTGAAACCTTTAATCACTCCTATTCTAAAGATTTTGACTCTTCGGAAGCCCCTACATTACTAGGATGCTTTAAGCTTCCTGTGCCTCCTGCGGTCAGGAGGCCTCAAACAATCACATGCGCAGCTGTACGAGTCCTGCATGCAGGATAGAAAGGCATCAGAGGAGTTTTTGGATTGAAACACTCTTTGAAATATAGAAGACTAAAGTCCTAAATCGACTTTGTCCAGAAAATGTCAGAAGAGTGGAAAAGCAGAGCACAAAAGCCGGCAGATTTTTGTTGGGGCACATGCTTAGGAATTTCTAGAGGGGTCCCTGAAGTCTGAGCATGCCTTTTATATTTAGCTTCCTTCCTGATGACCTTGTCACGGGCGGGATTCCTCACACTGGCTCCCGGCACTGGATATTCTCGAGTTGTGGCAGGTACTCTCGAGTTACGACGGGGACCTCAGGGACCCGCTCTGGTGGCCTCAGGAAAAGCCAGTCCCCATATGAGATGCTAGGAAGCCCGCGGGATTCCTCCCCAGTCGATGCCGGGGCCTAAAACCTGTGGAGTCGGGGCCGAAACCTGAGGATTCCTCGCCAGTGCTGACATGGATGATGGGGCATTTCTGGAATCTCCACAGGGGAGTAGGTCGTCGTCTCGAGTGGGGGCTTGCCCGTCCCGTTTCCTCCCAAGCAGTGACACCAGTGTCATGCTTCCCGTTGCGTGGATCAATGGATCTGTGGCTTTCCCGCGAGGCTTTCCCACGAGGATTTCCCACAGGGCTGTCCCACGTGCCACCGTGGTGTCAGTCGATCCTCGGCGTGAAAGTCGAGGCAGTGCAGAAAAAAGAGGTTCCTCTGGAATGGATTGAGAAATCTGGGGGACGCGGAATGGTCGCACAACCCTGGAGTTCCTCTCATCTTTCCTGTTGAGCGCGCCTCCTCTTGAGATTCGACGGGAAGGCCGGGAATTCTTTCCCGACAAAGCAGCGAAAGGATCCCTCATCTCGAGCTACGAGGCGGCAACGGGGCTCCTCTGGATGTGGGCGGGACCCTCGGGCTTCCTCTCGAGTGGAGACGGGTATTTCGGGGAACTTCGTGAAGTGCTGCAAAGATGTGAAGGACCCTTTCGATGTTCCAGAGTTTAGGTGTGATTAGCCTCTAGTGACGTCAGCGAAAATGGGCCTCATTTCGCCTGGAGGGGAGAACCTCCTGGATTTCCTGGAGATACGGCAGGTGCTCTCCAGTTACTATGGGGACCTCAGGGACCCGCTCTGGTGGCCTCAGGAAAGGCCAGTACCCGTGCGAGTTGCTAGGGGGCCCCTCGGGATTCCTCTCCAGTCGAGGCCGGGGCCTAAGACCTTGTGTGGACTCGGGACCGGAACCTGAAGATTCCTCTCCAGTGCTGACATGAATCTTGGGTAACTCTGGAGTCTACACAGGGGAGTCAGTCGTCGTCTCGAGTGGGGGCATACACATCCGCTTTCCTCCCGAGCTGTAGCAGCAGTGTCACGCTTCCCGTCGTGTGGATCAAGGGATCTGTCGTCTTCCCTCGAGGCTTTCCCACCAGGATTTCCCACAGGGCTGTCCCACATTACACCGTGATGTGACTCGATCCTCCGCAAGAAAGTCTTGGCAATGCAGGGAAAAAAGGTGCCTCTGGAATGGACTGAGACATTGGGGGACTCGGATGATGACACGACCTTGGTGTTACTCTCGCCTTTCCTGTTGAGCGCGCTTCCCGTTCAGATGCAACCAGAACGCCAGGAATTCTTTCCCGAAGGAGCAGGGAAAGAATCCCTCATCTTAAGCTACGAGTTGGAATCGGGGCTCCTCTGGATGTGAGCGGGATCCTCGTGCTTCCTCCCGAGGGGAGACGGGTATGTCGGGGAACTTCTTGAGTTGCAGCAAGGGTGTGAAGGACCCTTTCGATGCTCCAGAGGTTTGGTGTGATTAGCCTCGAGACGCCTCAGCGGAAAAGGGCCTCATCTCGCCTGGAGGAGAGAACATTCTGGATGTTCTCGAGTTATGGCAGGTGGTCACGAATTACGACTGGAACCTCAGGGACCCGCCCTGGTGATCTCAGGAAAGGGCAATCCCCATACGAGTGGCTCGGGGGACCAACGGGAGTCCTCTCCAGGCGATGATGGGCCTAAGACCTTGAGAGGAGTCGGGGCCAGAACCTGAGAATTCCTCTCCAGGGCTAACATGAATCTTGGGTAATTCTGGAGTCTCCTCTGGGGAGTCAGTCGTCGTCTCGAGTAGGGGCATACACGTCCGCTTTCCTCCCGAGCTGTAGCAGCAGTGTCACGCTTCCCGTCGCGTGGATCAAGGGATCTGTGGCCTTCCCTCGAGGCTTTCCCACGAGGATTTCCCACAGGGCTGTCCCAAATGCCATCGTGCTGTAGGTCGATCCTCATGTGAAAGTCAAGGCAGTGCAGGGAAAACAGATTCCTCTGGAATTGACTGAGACATCTGGGGGACTCGGATGGAGGCATGATGCTGAAGTTCCTCTCACCTTTCCTGTTGAGCACGTCTCCAATTGAGATGCGACCAGAACCCCGGGAATTCTTTCCAGAAGAAACCGGGAAAGGATCCCTCATCTCGAGCAGAGATGTGGAAACGGGGCTCCTCTGGATTTGGGCTGGTCCCTCGTGATTCCTCGCCAGTAGAGAGCGGTATGTAACGGAACTTTTTGAGTTGCAGCAAGGGTGTGAAGGACCCTTTCGAAGTACCAGAGGTTAGGTGAGATTAGCCTCGAGACGCCTCAGCGAAAATGGGCCTCATCTCTCCCCTGGAGGGGAGAACCTCCTGGATTGCCGGGCTCCAGCCCCGGTGGATCCAGGGAATTTGAAGGGTGGACGGCGGTGGCGTGGAAAGACTTGTTTATTCATCAATATAAGATTAGATTAAGCAACTATAGTGTAGTAAGAAGATTAAGTGGAGGAAGAGGGCTGAATAGCTTGGTTTATGTGGAAGACCAATAAAATTCCAGACAAGGAATTTGCACCATCTACGTTGGGGCATCGGCACCCACTTGAATATCTAAGGGTGCCTCGCCTTAAGCTCCCTTTCCCGCAGGTCTTAACAGCCAGGGCAAGTAAGTAGACCTGGCGAGCCTCCGCGCCCCAGGTGGAGATTCAGCCTGAAAACAAAGTAAAGAGCAGAGAGGGAAAGGGAGACAAGAAGAGAGAGAGAAAGACACGGGGGGAGCCAGATTCCCAGGAAACCAGGCCGAGAGCCCAGTTCGAGAATCTGGTCCGAGAAGCGGGTCTGAGAACCTGGTCCGCTCCTTTATTGTTCAGAAGGCCTTTTATACTTTTGATAAAACATGGAGATCAATGGGTAACACAAAATTATATAGCGTTTGCAGCCCAGACTCTTTCTATACATCATTTTGTATACAAAAGGTCTCAGGTGATTGACATTATCTTCTGGCCAAGAGGCTTGTTAACACTTTTTGGCTCTCTTCCTTAGTGAATGTTAATTTTGTTTCCCCTGAAGTGTTTTTCTTTAATCTGCATCTCCTTAAAGCGCTAAATTTGCATCTCTATAGAACAAAGGCGCAGTGGGTTCTAACAAAGAAGGTACTTAACTCAAAGTTCTAATGTTGCTAATACAAGGTCTACTACTTGTTTTTTCTATATACAACTATATCTACAAACAAAGGATATGAAAATTTGGCAGCAAGCATTGACTCAACAATTGAAACCTTTAATCAGTCCTTTTCTAAAGATTTTGACTCTTCGGAAGCCCCTACATTCCTTGGATGTTTTAAGCTTCCTGTGCCTCCTGCGGTCAGGAGGCCTCAAACAATCACATGCGCAGCTGTACGAGTCCTGCAGGCAGGCTAGAAAGCCATCAGAGGAGTTTTTGGATTGAAACACTCATTCAAATGTAGAGGACTAAAGCCCTAAATCGACTTTGTCCAGAAAATGTCAGAAGAGTGAAAAAGCAGAGCACAAAAGCCGGCAGATTTTTGTTGGGGCACATGCTTAGGAATTTCCAGAGGGGTCTCTGAAGTCTGAGCATGCCTTGCGTATGTAGCTTTCTTCCTGGTGACCTTGTCACGGGCGGGATTCCTCACACTGGCTCCCGGCACTGGATATTCTCGAGTTGTGGCAGGTACTCTCGAGTTACGACGGGGACCTCAGGGACCCGCTCTGGTGGCCTCAGGAAAAGCCAGTCCCCATATGAGATGCTAGGAAGCCCGCGGGATTCCTCCCCAGTCGATGCCGGGGCCTAAAACCTGTGGAGTCGGGGCCGAAACCTGAGGATTCCTCGCCAGTGCTGACATGGATGATGGGGCATTTCTGGAGTCTCCACAGGGGAGTAGGTCGTCGTCTCGAGTGGGGGCTTGCCCGTCCCGTTTCCTCCCAAGCAGTGGCACCAGTGTCACGCTTCCCGTTGCGTGGATCAAGGGATCTGTGGCTTTCCCGCGAGGCTTTCCCATGAGGACTTCCCACAGGGCTGTCCCACGTGCAACCGTGGTGTCAGTCGATCCTCGGCGTGAAAGTCGAGGCAGTGCAGAAAAAAGAGGTTCCTCTGGAATGGATTGAGAAATCTGGGGGACGCGGAATGGTCGCACGACCCTGGAGTTCCTCTCACCTTTCCTGTTGAGCGTGCCTCCTCTTGAGATTCGACGGGAAGGCGGGGAATTCTTTCCCGACGAAGCAGCGAAAGGATCCCTCATCTCGAGCTACGAGGCGGCAACGGGGCTCCTCTGGATGTGGGCGGGACCCTCGGGCTTCCTCTCGAGTGGAGACGGATATTTCGGGGAACTTCGTGAGGTGCAGCAAGGGTGTGAAGGACCCTTTCGATGTTCCAGATTTTAGGTGTGATTAGCCTCCAGCGGCGTCAGTGGAAATGGGCCTCATCTCGCCTGGAGGGGAGAACCTCCTGGATTTCTTCGAGATGCGGCAGGTGCTCTCCAGTTACTACGGGGACCTCAGGGACCCGCTCTGGTGGCCTCAGGAAAGGCCAGTACCCGTGCGAGTTGCTAGGGGGCCCCCCGGGATTCCTCTCCAGTCGAGGCCGGGGCCTAAGACCTTTTGTGGACTCGGGACCGGAACCTGAGGATTCCTCTCCAGTGCTGACATGAATCTTGGGTAACTCTGGAGTCTACACAGGGGATTCAGTCGTCGTCTCGAGTGGGGGCATGCACGTCCGCTTTCCTCCCGAGCTGTAGCAGCAATCTCACGCTTCCCATCGCTTGGATCAAGGGATCTGTGGTCTTCCCGCGAGGCTTTCCCACCAGGATTTCCCACAGGGCTGTCCAACGTTCCACCGTGATGTGACTCGATCCTCGGCAAGAAAGTCTTGGCAGTGCGGGGAAGAAAGGTGCCTCTGGAATGGACTGAGACATCTGGGGGACTCGGATGGTGACACGACCTTGGAGTTACTCTCGCCTTTCCTGTTGAGCGCGCCTCCTGTTCAGATGCGACCAGAACGCCGGGAATTCTTTCCCGACGAAGCAGGGAAAGGATCCCTCATCTCAAGCTATGAGGTGGAATCGGGGCTCCTCTGGATGTGAGCGGCATCCTCGTGCTTCCTCTCGAGGGGAGACGGGTATGTCGGGGAACTTCTTGAGTTGCAGCAAGGGTGTGAAGGACCCTTTCGAAGTTCCAGAGGTTAGGTGTGATTAGCCTCGAGACGCCTCAGCGGAAAAGGGCCTCATCTCGCCTGGAGGAGAGAACATTCTGGATGTTCTCGAGTTGTGGCAGGAGGTCACGAATTACGATGCGGACATCAGGGATCCACTCTGGTAGTCTCAGGAAAGGCCAATCCCCATGCGAGTAGCTCGGGGGAACATCGAGATTCCTCTCCAGTCAGTGCCGGGCCTAAGACCTTGAGAGGAGTCGGGGCCAGAACCTGAGGATTCCTTTCCAAGGCTAACATGAATCTTGGGCAATTCTGGAGTCTCCTCAGGGGAGTAAGTCGTCATCTCTAGTGGGGGCATACATGTCCACTTTTCTCCCGGGCTGTAGTAGCAGTCTCATGCTTCCCGTCGTGTGGATCTAGAGATCTGTGGCCTTCCCTCGAGGCTTTCCCACGAGGATTTCCCACAGGGCTGACCCAAATGCCATCGTGGTGTAGGTCGATCCTCGTGTGAAAGTCGAGGCAGTGCAGGGAAAACAGATTCCTCTGGAATTGACTGAGACATCTGGGGGACTCGGATGGAGGCATGATGCTGAAGTTCCTCTCACCTTTCCTGTTGAGCACGTCTCCAATTGAGATGCGACCAGAACCCCGGGAATTCTTTCCAGAAGAAACAGGGAAAGGATCCCTCATCTCGAGCAGAGATGTGGAAACAGGGTTCCGCTGGATTTGGGCTGGCCCCTCGTGATTCCTCGCCAGTGGAGACCGGTATGTTACGGAACTTTTTGAGTTGCAGCAAGGGTGTGAAGGACCCTTTCGAAGTTCCAGAGGTTAGGTGAGATTAGCCTCGAGATGCCTCAGCGAAAATGGCCTCATCTCTCCCCTGAAGGGGAGAACCTCCTGGATTGCCGGGGTCCAGCCCCGGTGGATCCAGGGAATTTGAAGGGTGGACGGCGTTGGCGTGGAAAGACTTGTTTATTCATCAATATAAGATTAGATTAAGCAACTATAGTGTAGTAAGAAGATTAAGTGGAGGAAGAGGGCTGAATAGCTTGGTTTATGCGGAAGACCAATAAAATTCCAGACAAGGAATTTGCACCATCTACATTGGGGCATCGGAGCCCACTTGAATATCTAAGGGTGCCTCGCCTTAAGCTCCCTTTCCCGTGGGTCTTAACAGCCAGGGCAAGTAAGTAGACCTGGCGAGCCTCTGCGCCCCAGGTGGAGATTCAGCCTGAAAACAAAGTAAAGAGCAGAGAGGGAAAGGGAGACAAGAAGAGAGAGAGAAAGACACGGGGGGAGCCAGATTCCCAGGAAACCAGGCCGAGAGCCCAGTTCGAGAATCTGGTTCGAGAAGCGGGTCCGAGAACCTGGTCCACTCCTTTATTGTTCAGAAGGCTTTTTATACTTTTGATAAAACATGGAGATCAATGGATAACACAAAATTATATAGCGTTTGCAGCCCAGACTCTTTCTATACATCATTTTGTATACAAAAGGTCTCAGGTGATTGACATTATCTTCTGGCCAAGAGTTTTGTTAAACACTTTTTGGCTCTGTTCCTTAATGAATGTTAATTTTGTTTCCCCTGAAGTGTTTTTCTTTAATCTGCATCTCCTTAAAGCGCTAAATTTGCATCTCTATAGAACAAAGGCACAGTGGGTTCTAACAAAGAAGGTACTTAACTCAAAGATCTAATGTTGCTAATACAAGGTCTACTACTTGTTTTTCTATATACCAACTATATCTACAAACATAGGATATGAAAATTTGGCAGCAAGCATTGACTCAACAATTGAAACCTTTAATCAGTCCTTTTCTAAAGATTTTGACTCTTCGGAAGCCCCTACATTCCTTGGATGTTTTAAGCATCCTGTGCCTCCTGCGGTCAGGAGGCCTCAAACAATCACATGTGCAGCTCTACGAGTCCTGCAGGCAGGATAGAAAGCCATCAGAGGAGATTTGGATTGAAACACTCTCTCAAATGTAGAAGACTAAAGCCCGAAATCGACTTTGTTCAGAAAATGTCAGAAGAGTGGAAAAGCAGAGCACAAAAGCCGGCAGATTTTTGTTGGGGTACATGCTTAGGAATTTCCAGAGGGGTCCCTGAAGTCTGAGCATGCCTTGCGTATGTAGCATCCTTCCTGGTATCCTTATCACAGGCGGGATTCCTCACACTGGCTCCCGGCACTGGATATTCTCGAGTTGTGGCAGGTACTCTCGAGTTACGACGGGGACCTCAGGGACCCGCTCTGGTGGCCTCAGGAAAAGCCAGTCCCCATATGAGATGCTAGGAAGCCCGCGGGATTCCTCCCCAGTCGATGCTGGGGCCTAAAACCTGTGGAGTCGGGGCCAAAACCTGAGGATTCCTCGCCAGTGCTGACATGGATGATGGGGCACTTCTGGAGTCTCCACAGGGGAGTAGGTCGTCGTCTCGAGTGGGGGCTTGCCCGTCCCGTTTCCTCCCAAGCAGTGGCACCAGTGTCACGCTTCCCGTTGCGTGGATCAAGGGATCTGTGGCTTTCCCTCGAGGCTTTCCAAGAGGATTTCCCACAGGGCTGTCCCATGTGCCACCGTGGTGTTAGTCGATCCTCGGCGTGAAAGTCGAGGCAGTGCAGAAAAAAGAGGTTCCTCTGGAATGGACTGAGAAATCTGGGGGACGCGGAATGGTCGCGCGACCCTGGAGTTCCTCTCAACTTTCCTGTTGAGCGCGCCTCCTCTTGAGATTCGACGGGAAAGCCGGGAATTCTTTCCCGAGGAATCAGCGAAAGGATCCCTCATCTCGAGCTTCGAGGCGGCAACGGGGCTCCTCTGGATGTGGGCGGGACCCTCGGGCTTCCTCTCGAGTGGAGACGGGTATTTCGGGGAACTTCGTGAGGTGCAGCAAGGGTGTGAAGGACCCTTTCGAAGTTCCAGATTTTAGGTGTGATTAGCCTCGAGCGGTGTCACCGGAAATGGGCCTCATTTCAGCTGGAGTGCAGAACCTCCTGGATTTTCTCGAGATGCGGCAGGTGCTCTCCAGTTACTACGGGGACCTCAGGGACCCACTCTGGGGGCCTCAGGAAAGGCCAGTACCCGTGCGAGTTGTTGAGGGCCCCTTGGGATTCCTCTCCAGTCGAGGCCGGGGCCTAAGACCTTGTGTGGACTCGGGACCGGAACCTGAGGATTCCTCTCCAGTGCTGACATGAATCTTGGGTAACTCTGGAGTCTACACAGGGGAGTCAGTCGTCGTCTCGAGTGGGGGCATGCACGTCCGCTATCCTCCAGAGCTGTAGCAGCAGTCTCACGCTTCCCGTCGCGTGGATCAAGGGATCTGTAGTCTTCCCTCGAGGCTTTCCCAGGAGGATTTCCCACAGGGCTGTCCCAAGTTCCAAGGTGATGTGACTCGATCCTCAGCAAGAAAGTCTTGGTAGTGCGGGGAAGAAAAGTGCCTCTGGAATGAACTGAGACATCTGGGGGACTCGGATGGTGACACGACCTTGGAGTTACTCTTGCCTTTCCTGTTGAGCGTGCCTCTTGTTCAGATGCGACCAGAACGCCGGGAATTCTTTCCCGAGGAAGCAGGGAAAGGATCCCTCATCTCAAGCTACGAGGTGGAATCGGGGCTCCTCTGGATGTGAGCGGGATCCTCGTGCTTCCTCTCGAGGGGAGACGGGTATGTCGGGGAACTTCTTGAGTTGCAGCAAGGGTGTGAAGGACACTTTCAAAGTTCCAGAGGTTAGGTGTGATTAGCCTCGAGACGCCTCAGCATAAAAAGGCCTCATCTCTCCTGGAGGAGAGAACATACTGGATGTTATCTAGTAATGGCAGGTGGTCACGAATTACGACGAGGACCTCAGGGACCCGCTCTGGTGGTCTCAGGAAAGGCCAATCCCCATGCGAGTGGCTCCGGGGACCAGCGGGATTCCTCTCCAGTCGTTGCCGGGCCTAAGACCTTGAGAGGAGTCGGGGCCAGAACCTGAGGATTCCTCTCCAGGGCTAACATGAATCTTGGGCAATTCTGGAGTCTCCTCAGGGGAGTCAGCCATCGTCTCGAGTGGGGGCATACACGTCCGCTTTCCTCCCGAGTTGTAGCAGCAGTCTCATGATTCCCGTCGCGTGGATCAAGGCATCTGTGGCCTTCCCTCGAGGCTTTACCACAAGAATTTCCCACAGGGCTGTCCCAAATGCCATCGTGGTGTAGGTCGATCCTCGTGTGAAAGCCGAGGGAGTGCAGGGAAAACAGATTCCTCTGGAATTGACTGAGACATCTGGGGGACTCGGATGGAGGCACGATGCTGAAGTTCCTTTCACCTTTCCTGTGGAGCACGTCTCCAATTGAGATGCGACCAGAACCCCGGGAATTCTTTCCAGAAGAAACAGGGAAATGATCCCTCATCTCGAGCAGAGATGTGGAAATGGGGCTCCTCTGGATTTGGGCTGGTCCCTCGTGATTCCTCACCAGTAGAGACCGGTATGTTACGGAACTTTTTGAGTTGCAGCAAGGGTGTGAAGGACCCTTTCGAAGTTCCAGAGGTTAGGTGAGATTAGCCTCGAGACGCCTCAGCGAATATGGGCCTCATCTCGCCTGGAGGGGAGAACCTCCTGGATTGCCGGGGTCCAGCCCCGGTGGATCCAGGGAATTTGAAGGGTGGACGGCATTGGCATGGAAAGACTTGTGTATTCATCAATATAAGATTAGATTAAGCAACTATAGTGTAGTAAGAAGATTAAGTGGAGGAAGAGGGCTGAATAGCTTGGTTTATGCGGAAGACCAATAAAATTCCAGACAAGGAATTTGCACCATCTACGTTGGGGCATCGGCACCCACTTGAATATCTAAGGGTGCCTCGCCTTAAGCTCCCTTTCCCGTGGGTCTTAACAGCCAGGGCAAGTAAGTAGACCTGGTGAGCCTCCGCGCCCCAGGTGGAGATTCAGCCTGAAAACAAAGTAAAGAGCAGAGAGGGAAAGGGAGACAAGAAGAGAGAGAGAAAGACACGGGGGGAGCCAGATTCCCAGGAAACCAGGCCGAGAGCCCAGTTCGAGAATCTGGTCTGAGAAGCGGGTCTGAGAACCTGGTCCGCTCCTTTATTGTTCAGAAGGCCTTTTATACTTTTGATAAAACATGGAGATCAATGGGTAACACAAAATTATATAGCGTTTGCAGCCCAGACTCTTTCTATACATCATTTTGTATACAAAAGGTCTCAGGTGATTGACATTATCTTCTGGCCAAGAGGCTTGTTAACACTTTTTGGCTCTCTTCCTTAATGAATGTTAATTTTGTTACCCCTGAAGTGTTTTTCTTTAATCTGCATCTCCTTAAGGCGCTAAAGTTGCATCTCTATTGAACAAAGGCGCAGTGGGATATAACAAAGAAGGTACTTAACTCAAAGATCTAATGTTGCTAATACAAGGTCTACTACTTGTTTTTCTATATACCAACTATATCTAAAAGCAAAGGATACGAAAATTTGGCAGCAAGCATTGACTCAACAATTGAAACCTTTAATCACTCCTATTCTAAAGATTTTGACTCTTCGGAAGCCCCTACATTACTAGGATGCTTTAAGCTTCCTGTGCCTCCTGCGGTCAGGAGGCCTCAAACAATCACATGCGCAGCTGTACGAGTCCTGCATGCAGGATAGAAAGGCATCAGAGGAGTTTTTGGATTGAAACACTCTTTGAAATATAGAAGACTAAAGTCCTAAATCGACTTTGTCCAGAAAATGTCAGAAGAGTGGAAAAGCAGAGCACAAAAGCCGGCAGATTTTTGTTGGGGCACATGCTTAGGAATTTCTAGAGGGGTCCCTGAAGTCTGAGCATGCCTTTTATATTTAGCTTCCTTCCTGATGACCTTGTCACGGGCGGGATTCCTCACACTGGCTCCCGGCACTGGATATTCTCGAGTTGTGGCAGGTACTCTCGAGTTACGACGGGGACCTCAGGGACCCGCTCTGGTGGCCTCAGGAAAAGCCAGTCCCCATATGAGATGCTAGGAAGCCCGCGGGATTCCTCCCCAGTCGATGCCGGGGCCTAAAACCTGTGGAGTCGGGGCCGAAACCTGAGGATTCCTCGCCAGTGCTGACATGGATGATGGGGCATTTCTGGAATCTCCACAGGGGAGTAGGTCGTCGTCTCGAGTGGGGGCTTGCCCGTCCCGTTTCCTCCCAAGCAGTGACACCAGTGTCATGCTTCCCGTTGCGTGGATCAATGGATCTGTGGCTTTCCCGCGAGGCTTTCCCACGAGGATTTCCCACAGGGCTGTCCCACGTGCCACCGTGGTGTCAGTCGATCCTCGGCGTGAAAGTCGAGGCAGTGCAGAAAAAAGAGGTTCCTCTGGAATGGATTGAGAAATCTGGGGGACGCGGAATGGTCGCACAACCCTGGAGTTCCTCTCATCTTTCCTGTTGAGCGCGCCTCCTCTTGAGATTCGACGGGAAGGCCGGGAATTCTTTCCCGACAAAGCAGCGAAAGGATCCCTCATCTCGAGCTACGAGGCGGCAACGGGGCTCCTCTGGATGTGGGCGGGACCCTCGGGCTTCCTCTCGAGTGGAGACGGGTATTTCGGGGAACTTCGTGAAGTGCTGCAAAGATGTGAAGGACCCTTTCGATGTTCCAGAGTTTAGGTGTGATTAGCCTCTAGTGACGTCAGCGAAAATGGGCCTCATTTCGCCTGGAGGGGAGAACCTCCTGGATTTCCTGGAGATACGGCAGGTGCTCTCCAGTTACTATGGGGACCTCAGGGACCCGCTCTGGTGGCCTCAGGAAAGGCCAGTACCCGTGCGAGTTGCTAGGGGGCCCCTCGGGATTCCTCTCCAGTCGAGGCCGGGGCCTAAGACCTTGTGTGGACTCGGGACCGGAACCTGAAGATTCCTCTCCAGTGCTGACATGAATCTTGGGTAACTCTGGAGTCTACACAGGGGAGTCAGTCGTCGTCTCGAGTGGGGGCATACACATCCGCTTTCCTCCCGAGCTGTAGCAGCAGTGTCACGCTTCCCGTCGTGTGGATCAAGGGATCTGTCGTCTTCCCTCGAGGCTTTCCCACCAGGATTTCCCACAGGGCTGTCCCACATTACACCGTGATGTGACTCGATCCTCCGCAAGAAAGTCTTGGCAATGCAGGGAAAAAAGGTGCCTCTGGAATGGACTGAGACATTGGGGGACTCGGATGATGACACGACCTTGGTGTTACTCTCGCCTTTCCTGTTGAGCGCGCTTCCCGTTCAGATGCAACCAGAACGCAAGGAATTCTTTCCCGAAGGAGCAGGGAAAGAATCCCTCATCTTAAGCTACGAGTTGGAATCGGGGCTCCTCTGGATGTGAGCGGGATCCTCGTGCTTCCTCCCGAGGGGAGACGGGTATGTCGGGGAACTTCTTGAGTTGCAGCAAGGGTGTGAAGGACCCTTTCGATGCTCCAGAGGTTTGGTGTGATTAGCCTCGAGACGCCTCAGCGGAAAAGGGCCTCATCTCGCCTGGAGGAGAGAACATTCTGGATGTTCTCGAGTTATGGCAGGTGGTCACGAATTACGACTGGAACCTCAGGGACCCGCCCTGGTGATCTCAGGAAAGGGCAATCCCCATACGAGTGGCTCGGGGGACCAACGGGAGTCCTCTCCAGGCGATGATGGGCCTAAGACCTTGAGAGGAGTCGGGGCCAGAACCTGAGAATTCCTCTCCAGGGCTAACATGAATCTTGGGTAATTCTGGAGTCTCCTCTGGGGAGTCAGTCGTCGTCTCGAGTAGGGGCATACACGTCCGCTTTCCTCCCGAGCTGTAGCAGCAGTGTCACGCTTCCCGTCGCGTGGATCAAGGGATCTGTGGCCTTCCCTCGAGGCTTTCCCACGAGGATTTCCCACAGGGCTGTCCCAAATGCCATCGTGCTGTAGGTCGATCCTCATGTGAAAGTCAAGGCAGTGCAGGGAAAACAGATTCCTCTGGAATTGACTGAGACATCTGGGGGACTCGGATGGAGGCATGATGCTGAAGTTCCTCTCACCTTTCCTGTTGAGCACGTCTCCAATTGAGATGCGACCAGAACCCCGGGAATTCTTTCCAGAAGAAACCGGGAAAGGATCCCTCATCTCGAGCAGAGATGTGGAAACGGGGCTCCTCTGGATTTGGGCTGGTCCCTCGTGATTCCTCGCCAGTAGAGAGCGGTATGTAACGGAACTTTTTGAGTTGCAGCAAGGGTGTGAAGGACCCTTTCGAAGTACCAGAGGTTAGGTGAGATTAGCCTCGAGACGCCTCAGCGAAAATGGGCCTCATCTCTCCCCTGGAGGGGAGAACCTCCTGGATTGCCGGGCTCCAGCCCCGGTGGATCCAGGGAATTTGAAGGGTGGACGGCGGTGGCGTGGAAAGACTTGTTTATTCATCAATATAAGATTAGATTAAGCAACTATAGTGTAGTAAGAAGATTAAGTGGAGGAAGAGGGCTGAATAGCTTGGTTTATGCGGAAGACCAATAAAATTCCAGACAAGGAATTTGCACCATCTACGTTGGGGCATCGGCACCCACTTGAAT
Organism: Capricornis sumatraensis; assembly: GCF_032405125.1. Lineage (NCBI taxonomy): Eukaryota > Metazoa > Chordata > Mammalia > Artiodactyla > Bovidae > Capricornis > Capricornis sumatraensis. Next base: position 1,002,787 of record NW_027184621.1, on the reverse strand, counting down.
ATCTAAGGGTGCCTCGCCTTAAGCTCCCTTTCCCGCAGGTCTTAACAGCCAGGGCAAGTAAGTAGACCTGGCGAGCCTCCGCGCCCCAGGTGGAGATTCAGCCTGAAAACAAAGTAAAGAGCAGAGAGGGAAAGGGAGACAAGAAGAGAGAGAGAAAGACACGGGGGGAGCCAGATTCCCAGGAAACCAGGCCGAGAGCCCAGTTCGAGAATCTGGTCCGAGAAGCGGGTCTGAGAACCTGGTCCGCTCCTTTATTGTTCAGAAGGCCTTTTATACTTTTGATAAAACATGGAGATCAATGGGTAACACAAAATTATATAGCGTTTGCAGCCCAGACTCTTTCTATACATCATTTTGTATACAAAAGGTCTCAGGTGATTGACATTATCTTCTGGCCAAGAGGCTTGTTAACACTTTTTGGCTCTCTTCCTTAGTGAATGTTAATTTTGTTTCCCCTGAAGTGTTTTTCTTTAATCTGCATCTCCTTAAAGCGCTAAATTTGCATCTCTATAGAACAAAGGCGCAGTGGGTTCTAACAAAGAAGGTACTTAACTCAAAGTTCTAATGTTGCTAATACAAGGTCTACTACTTGTTTTTTCTATATACAACTATATCTACAAACAAAGGATATGAAAATTTGGCAGCAAGCATTGACTCAACAATTGAAACCTTTAATCAGTCCTTTTCTAAAGATTTTGACTCTTCGGAAGCCCCTACATTCCTTGGATGTTTTAAGCTTCCTGTGCCTCCTGCGGTCAGGAGGCCTCAAACAATCACATGCGCAGCTGTACGAGTCCTGCAGGCAGGCTAGAAAGCCATCAGAGGAGTTTTTGGATTGAAACACTCATTCAAATGTAGAGGACTAAAGCCCTAAATCGACTTTGTCCAGAAAATGTCAGAAGAGTGAAAAAGCAGAGCACAAAAGCCGGCAGATTTTTGTTGGGGCACATGCTTAGGAATTTCCAGAGGGGTCTCTGAAGTCTGAGCATGCCTTGCGTATGTAGCTTTCTTCCTGGTGACCTTGTCACGGGCGGGATTCCTCACACTGGCTCCCGGCACTGGATATTCTCGAGTTGTGGCAGGTACTCTCGAGTTACGACGGGGACCTCAGGGACCCGCTCTGGTGGCCTCAGGAAAAGCCAGTCCCCATATGAGATGCTAGGAAGCCCGCGGGATTCCTCCCCAGTCGATGCCGGGGCCTAAAACCTGTGGAGTCGGGGCCGAAACCTGAGGATTCCTCGCCAGTGCTGACATGGATGATGGGGCATTTCTGGAGTCTCCACAGGGGAGTAGGTCGTCGTCTCGAGTGGGGGCTTGCCCGTCCCGTTTCCTCCCAAGCAGTGGCACCAGTGTCACGCTTCCCGTTGCGTGGATCAAGGGATCTGTGGCTTTCCCGCGAGGCTTTCCCATGAGGACTTCCCACAGGGCTGTCCCACGTGCAACCGTGGTGTCAGTCGATCCTCGGCGTGAAAGTCGAGGCAGTGCAGAAAAAAGAGGTTCCTCTGGAATGGATTGAGAAATCTGGGGGACGCGGAATGGTCGCACGACCCTGGAGTTCCTCTCACCTTTCCTGTTGAGCGTGCCTCCTCTTGAGATTCGACGGGAAGGCGGGGAATTCTTTCCCGACGAAGCAGCGAAAGGATCCCTCATCTCGAGCTACGAGGCGGCAACGGGGCTCCTCTGGATGTGGGCGGGACCCTCGGGCTTCCTCTCGAGTGGAGACGGATATTTCGGGGAACTTCGTGAGGTGCAGCAAGGGTGTGAAGGACCCTTTCGATGTTCCAGATTTTAGGTGTGATTAGCCTCCAGCGGCGTCAGTGGAAATGGGCCTCATCTCGCCTGGAGGGGAGAACCTCCTGGATTTCTTCGAGATGCGGCAGGTGCTCTCCAGTTACTACGGGGACCTCAGGGACCCGCTCTGGTGGCCTCAGGAAAGGCCAGTACCCGTGCGAGTTGCTAGGGGGCCCCCCGGGATTCCTCTCCAGTCGAGGCCGGGGCCTAAGACCTTTTGTGGACTCGGGACCGGAACCTGAGGATTCCTCTCCAGTGCTGACATGAATCTTGGGTAACTCTGGAGTCTACACAGGGGATTCAGTCGTCGTCTCGAGTGGGGGCATGCACGTCCGCTTTCCTCCCGAGCTGTAGCAGCAATCTCACGCTTCCCATCGCTTGGATCAAGGGATCTGTGGTCTTCCCGCGAGGCTTTCCCACCAGGATTTCCCACAGGGCTGTCCAACGTTCCACCGTGATGTGACTCGATCCTCGGCAAGAAAGTCTTGGCAGTGCGGGGAAGAAAGGTGCCTCTGGAATGGACTGAGACATCTGGGGGACTCGGATGGTGACACGACCTTGGAGTTACTCTCGCCTTTCCTGTTGAGCGCGCCTCCTGTTCAGATGCGACCAGAACGCCGGGAATTCTTTCCCGACGAAGCAGGGAAAGGATCCCTCATCTCAAGCTATGAGGTGGAATCGGGGCTCCTCTGGATGTGAGCGGCATCCTCGTGCTTCCTCTCGAGGGGAGACGGGTATGTCGGGGAACTTCTTGAGTTGCAGCAAGGGTGTGAAGGACCCTTTCGAAGTTCCAGAGGTTAGGTGTGATTAGCCTCGAGACGCCTCAGCGGAAAAGGGCCTCATCTCGCCTGGAGGAGAGAACATTCTGGATGTTCTCGAGTTGTGGCAGGAGGTCACGAATTACGATGCGGACATCAGGGATCCACTCTGGTAGTCTCAGGAAAGGCCAATCCCCATGCGAGTAGCTCGGGGGAACATCGAGATTCCTCTCCAGTCAGTGCCGGGCCTAAGACCTTGAGAGGAGTCGGGGCCAGAACCTGAGGATTCCTTTCCAAGGCTAACATGAATCTTGGGCAATTCTGGAGTCTCCTCAGGGGAGTAAGTCGTCATCTCTAGTGGGGGCATACATGTCCACTTTTCTCCCGGGCTGTAGTAGCAGTCTCATGCTTCCCGTCGTGTGGATCTAGAGATCTGTGGCCTTCCCTCGAGGCTTTCCCACGAGGATTTCCCACAGGGCTGACCCAAATGCCATCGTGGTGTAGGTCGATCCTCGTGTGAAAGTCGAGGCAGTGCAGGGAAAACAGATTCCTCTGGAATTGACTGAGACATCTGGGGGACTCGGATGGAGGCATGATGCTGAAGTTCCTCTCACCTTTCCTGTTGAGCACGTCTCCAATTGAGATGCGACCAGAACCCCGGGAATTCTTTCCAGAAGAAACAGGGAAAGGATCCCTCATCTCGAGCAGAGATGTGGAAACAGGGTTCCGCTGGATTTGGGCTGGCCCCTCGTGATTCCTCGCCAGTGGAGACCGGTATGTTACGGAACTTTTTGAGTTGCAGCAAGGGTGTGAAGGACCCTTTCGAAGTTCCAGAGGTTAGGTGAGATTAGCCTCGAGATGCCTCAGCGAAAATGGCCTCATCTCTCCCCTGAAGGGGAGAACCTCCTGGATTGCCGGGGTCCAGCCCCGGTGGATCCAGGGAATTTGAAGGGTGGACGGCGTTGGCGTGGAAAGACTTGTTTATTCATCAATATAAGATTAGATTAAGCAACTATAGTGTAGTAAGAAGATTAAGTGGAGGAAGAGGGCTGAATAGCTTGGTTTATGCGGAAGACCAATAAAATTCCAGACAAGGAATTTGCACCATCTACATTGGGGCATCGGAGCCCACTTGAATATCTAAGGGTGCCTCGCCTTAAGCTCCCTTTCCCGTGGGTCTTAACAGCCAGGGCAAGTAAGTAGACCTGGCGAGCCTCTGCGCCCCAGGTGGAGATTCAGCCTGAAAACAAAGTAAAGAGCAGAGAGGGAAAGGGAGACAAGAAGAGAGAGAGAAAGACACGGGGGGAGCCAGATTCCCAGGAAACCAGGCCGAGAGCCCAGTTCGAGAATCTGGTTCGAGAAGCGGGTCCGAGAACCTGGTCCACTCCTTTATTGTTCAGAAGGCTTTTTATACTTTTGATAAAACATGGAGATCAATGGATAACACAAAATTATATAGCGTTTGCAGCCCAGACTCTTTCTATACATCATTTTGTATACAAAAGGTCTCAGGTGATTGACATTATCTTCTGGCCAAGAGTTTTGTTAAACACTTTTTGGCTCTGTTCCTTAATGAATGTTAATTTTGTTTCCCCTGAAGTGTTTTTCTTTAATCTGCATCTCCTTAAAGCGCTAAATTTGCATCTCTATAGAACAAAGGCACAGTGGGTTCTAACAAAGAAGGTACTTAACTCAAAGATCTAATGTTGCTAATACAAGGTCTACTACTTGTTTTTCTATATACCAACTATATCTACAAACATAGGATATGAAAATTTGGCAGCAAGCATTGACTCAACAATTGAAACCTTTAATCAGTCCTTTTCTAAAGATTTTGACTCTTCGGAAGCCCCTACATTCCTTGGATGTTTTAAGCATCCTGTGCCTCCTGCGGTCAGGAGGCCTCAAACAATCACATGTGCAGCTCTACGAGTCCTGCAGGCAGGATAGAAAGCCATCAGAGGAGATTTGGATTGAAACACTCTCTCAAATGTAGAAGACTAAAGCCCGAAATCGACTTTGTTCAGAAAATGTCAGAAGAGTGGAAAAGCAGAGCACAAAAGCCGGCAGATTTTTGTTGGGGTACATGCTTAGGAATTTCCAGAGGGGTCCCTGAAGTCTGAGCATGCCTTGCGTATGTAGCATCCTTCCTGGTATCCTTATCACAGGCGGGATTCCTCACACTGGCTCCCGGCACTGGATATTCTCGAGTTGTGGCAGGTACTCTCGAGTTACGACGGGGACCTCAGGGACCCGCTCTGGTGGCCTCAGGAAAAGCCAGTCCCCATATGAGATGCTAGGAAGCCCGCGGGATTCCTCCCCAGTCGATGCTGGGGCCTAAAACCTGTGGAGTCGGGGCCAAAACCTGAGGATTCCTCGCCAGTGCTGACATGGATGATGGGGCACTTCTGGAGTCTCCACAGGGGAGTAGGTCGTCGTCTCGAGTGGGGGCTTGCCCGTCCCGTTTCCTCCCAAGCAGTGGCACCAGTGTCACGCTTCCCGTTGCGTGGATCAAGGGATCTGTGGCTTTCCCTCGAGGCTTTCCAAGAGGATTTCCCACAGGGCTGTCCCATGTGCCACCGTGGTGTTAGTCGATCCTCGGCGTGAAAGTCGAGGCAGTGCAGAAAAAAGAGGTTCCTCTGGAATGGACTGAGAAATCTGGGGGACGCGGAATGGTCGCGCGACCCTGGAGTTCCTCTCAACTTTCCTGTTGAGCGCGCCTCCTCTTGAGATTCGACGGGAAAGCCGGGAATTCTTTCCCGAGGAATCAGCGAAAGGATCCCTCATCTCGAGCTTCGAGGCGGCAACGGGGCTCCTCTGGATGTGGGCGGGACCCTCGGGCTTCCTCTCGAGTGGAGACGGGTATTTCGGGGAACTTCGTGAGGTGCAGCAAGGGTGTGAAGGACCCTTTCGAAGTTCCAGATTTTAGGTGTGATTAGCCTCGAGCGGTGTCACCGGAAATGGGCCTCATTTCAGCTGGAGTGCAGAACCTCCTGGATTTTCTCGAGATGCGGCAGGTGCTCTCCAGTTACTACGGGGACCTCAGGGACCCACTCTGGGGGCCTCAGGAAAGGCCAGTACCCGTGCGAGTTGTTGAGGGCCCCTTGGGATTCCTCTCCAGTCGAGGCCGGGGCCTAAGACCTTGTGTGGACTCGGGACCGGAACCTGAGGATTCCTCTCCAGTGCTGACATGAATCTTGGGTAACTCTGGAGTCTACACAGGGGAGTCAGTCGTCGTCTCGAGTGGGGGCATGCACGTCCGCTATCCTCCAGAGCTGTAGCAGCAGTCTCACGCTTCCCGTCGCGTGGATCAAGGGATCTGTAGTCTTCCCTCGAGGCTTTCCCAGGAGGATTTCCCACAGGGCTGTCCCAAGTTCCAAGGTGATGTGACTCGATCCTCAGCAAGAAAGTCTTGGTAGTGCGGGGAAGAAAAGTGCCTCTGGAATGAACTGAGACATCTGGGGGACTCGGATGGTGACACGACCTTGGAGTTACTCTTGCCTTTCCTGTTGAGCGTGCCTCTTGTTCAGATGCGACCAGAACGCCGGGAATTCTTTCCCGAGGAAGCAGGGAAAGGATCCCTCATCTCAAGCTACGAGGTGGAATCGGGGCTCCTCTGGATGTGAGCGGGATCCTCGTGCTTCCTCTCGAGGGGAGACGGGTATGTCGGGGAACTTCTTGAGTTGCAGCAAGGGTGTGAAGGACACTTTCAAAGTTCCAGAGGTTAGGTGTGATTAGCCTCGAGACGCCTCAGCATAAAAAGGCCTCATCTCTCCTGGAGGAGAGAACATACTGGATGTTATCTAGTAATGGCAGGTGGTCACGAATTACGACGAGGACCTCAGGGACCCGCTCTGGTGGTCTCAGGAAAGGCCAATCCCCATGCGAGTGGCTCGGGGGACCAGCGGGATTCCTCTCCAGTCGTTGCCGGGCCTAAGACCTTGAGAGGAGTCGGGGCCAGAACCTGAGGATTCCTCTCCAGGGCTAACATGAATCTTGGGCAATTCTGGAGTCTCCTCAGGGGAGTCAGCCATCGTCTCGAGTGGGGGCATACACGTCCGCTTTCCTCCCGAGTTGTAGCAGCAGTCTCATGATTCCCGTCGCGTGGATCAAGGCATCTGTGGCCTTCCCTCGAGGCTTTACCACAAGAATTTCCCACAGGGCTGTCCCAAATGCCATCGTGGTGTAGGTCGATCCTCGTGTGAAAGCCGAGGGAGTGCAGGGAAAACAGATTCCTCTGGAATTGACTGAGACATCTGGGGGACTCGGATGGAGGCACGATGCTGAAGTTCCTTTCACCTTTCCTGTGGAGCACGTCTCCAATTGAGATGCGACCAGAACCCCGGGAATTCTTTCCAGAAGAAACAGGGAAATGATCCCTCATCTCGAGCAGAGATGTGGAAATGGGGCTCCTCTGGATTTGGGCTGGTCCCTCGTGATTCCTCACCAGTAGAGACCGGTATGTTACGGAACTTTTTGAGTTGCAGCAAGGGTGTGAAGGACCCTTTCGAAGTTCCAGAGGTTAGGTGAGATTAGCCTCGAGACGCCTCAGCGAAAATGGGCCTCATCTCGCCTGGAGGGGAGAACCTCCTGGATTGCCGGGGTCCAGCCCCGGTGGATCCAGGGAATTTGAAGGGTGGACGGCATTGGCATGGAAAGACTTGTGTATTCATCAATATAAGATTAGATTAAGCAACTATAGTGTAGTAAGAAGATTAAGTGGAGGAAGAGGGCTGAATAGCTTGGTTTATGCGGAAGACCAATAAAATTCCAGACAAGGAATTTGCACCATCTACGTTGGGGCATCGGCACCCACTTGAATATCTAAGGGTGCCTCGCCTTAAGCTCCCTTTCCCGTGGGTCTTAACAGCCAGGGCAAGTAAGTAGACCTGGTGAGCCTCCGCGCCCCAGGTGGAGATTCAGCCTGAAAACAAAGTAAAGAGCAGAGAGGGAAAGGGAGACAAGAAGAGAGAGAGAAAGACACGGGGGGAGCCAGATTCCCAGGAAACCAGGCCGAGAGCCCAGTTCGAGAATCTGGTCTGAGAAGCGGGTCTGAGAACCTGGTCCGCTCCTTTATTGTTCAGAAGGCCTTTTATACTTTTGATAAAACATGGAGATCAATGGGTAACACAAAATTATATAGCGTTTGCAGCCCAGACTCTTTCTATACATCATTTTGTATACAAAAGGTCTCAGGTGATTGACATTATCTTCTGGCCAAGAGGCTTGTTAACACTTTTTGGCTCTCTTCCTTAATGAATGTTAATTTTGTTACCCCTGAAGTGTTTTTCTTTAATCTGCATCTCCTTAAGGCGCTAAAGTTGCATCTCTATTGAACAAAGGCGCAGTGGGATATAACAAAGAAGGTACTTAACTCAAAGATCTAATGTTGCTAATACAAGGTCTACTACTTGTTTTTCTATATACCAACTATATCTAAAAGCAAAGGATACGAAAATTTGGCAGCAAGCATTGACTCAACAATTGAAACCTTTAATCACTCCTATTCTAAAGATTTTGACTCTTCGGAAGCCCCTACATTACTAGGATGCTTTAAGCTTCCTGTGCCTCCTGCGGTCAGGAGGCCTCAAACAATCACATGCGCAGCTGTACGAGTCCTGCATGCAGGATAGAAAGGCATCAGAGGAGTTTTTGGATTGAAACACTCTTTGAAATATAGAAGACTAAAGTCCTAAATCGACTTTGTCCAGAAAATGTCAGAAGAGTGGAAAAGCAGAGCACAAAAGCCGGCAGATTTTTGTTGGGGCACATGCTTAGGAATTTCTAGAGGGGTCCCTGAAGTCTGAGCATGCCTTTTATATTTAGCTTCCTTCCTGATGACCTTGTCACGGGCGGGATTCCTCACACTGGCTCCCGGCACTGGATATTCTCGAGTTGTGGCAGGTACTCTCGAGTTACGACGGGGACCTCAGGGACCCGCTCTGGTGGCCTCAGGAAAAGCCAGTCCCCATATGAGATGCTAGGAAGCCCGCGGGATTCCTCCCCAGTCGATGCCGGGGCCTAAAACCTGTGGAGTCGGGGCCGAAACCTGAGGATTCCTCGCCAGTGCTGACATGGATGATGGGGCATTTCTGGAATCTCCACAGGGGAGTAGGTCGTCGTCTCGAGTGGGGGCTTGCCCGTCCCGTTTCCTCCCAAGCAGTGACACCAGTGTCATGCTTCCCGTTGCGTGGATCAATGGATCTGTGGCTTTCCCGCGAGGCTTTCCCACGAGGATTTCCCACAGGGCTGTCCCACGTGCCACCGTGGTGTCAGTCGATCCTCGGCGTGAAAGTCGAGGCAGTGCAGAAAAAAGAGGTTCCTCTGGAATGGATTGAGAAATCTGGGGGACGCGGAATGGTCGCACAACCCTGGAGTTCCTCTCATCTTTCCTGTTGAGCGCGCCTCCTCTTGAGATTCGACGGGAAGGCCGGGAATTCTTTCCCGACAAAGCAGCGAAAGGATCCCTCATCTCGAGCTACGAGGCGGCAACGGGGCTCCTCTGGATGTGGGCGGGACCCTCGGGCTTCCTCTCGAGTGGAGACGGGTATTTCGGGGAACTTCGTGAAGTGCTGCAAAGATGTGAAGGACCCTTTCGATGTTCCAGAGTTTAGGTGTGATTAGCCTCTAGTGACGTCAGCGAAAATGGGCCTCATTTCGCCTGGAGGGGAGAACCTCCTGGATTTCCTGGAGATACGGCAGGTGCTCTCCAGTTACTATGGGGACCTCAGGGACCCGCTCTGGTGGCCTCAGGAAAGGCCAGTACCCGTGCGAGTTGCTAGGGGGCCCCTCGGGATTCCTCTCCAGTCGAGGCCGGGGCCTAAGACCTTGTGTGGACTCGGGACCGGAACCTGAAGATTCCTCTCCAGTGCTGACATGAATCTTGGGTAACTCTGGAGTCTACACAGGGGAGTCAGTCGTCGTCTCGAGTGGGGGCATACACATCCGCTTTCCTCCCGAGCTGTAGCAGCAGTGTCACGCTTCCCGTCGTGTGGATCAAGGGATCTGTCGTCTTCCCTCGAGGCTTTCCCACCAGGATTTCCCACAGGGCTGTCCCACATTACACCGTGATGTGACTCGATCCTCCGCAAGAAAGTCTTGGCAATGCAGGGAAAAAAGGTGCCTCTGGAATGGACTGAGACATTGGGGGACTCGGATGATGACACGACCTTGGTGTTACTCTCGCCTTTCCTGTTGAGCGCGCTTCCCGTTCAGATGCAACCAGAACGCCAGGAATTCTTTCCCGAAGGAGCAGGGAAAGAATCCCTCATCTTAAGCTACGAGTTGGAATCGGGGCTCCTCTGGATGTGAGCGGGATCCTCGTGCTTCCTCCCGAGGGGAGACGGGTATGTCGGGGAACTTCTTGAGTTGCAGCAAGGGTGTGAAGGACCCTTTCGATGCTCCAGAGGTTTGGTGTGATTAGCCTCGAGACGCCTCAGCGGAAAAGGGCCTCATCTCGCCTGGAGGAGAGAACATTCTGGATGTTCTCGAGTTATGGCAGGTGGTCACGAATTACGACTGGAACCTCAGGGACCCGCCCTGGTGATCTCAGGAAAGGGCAATCCCCATACGAGTGGCTCGGGGGACCAACGGGAGTCCTCTCCAGGCGATGATGGGCCTAAGACCTTGAGAGGAGTCGGGGCCAGAACCTGAGAATTCCTCTCCAGGGCTAACATGAATCTTGGGTAATTCTGGAGTCTCCTCTGGGGAGTCAGTCGTCGTCTCGAGTAGGGGCATACACGTCCGCTTTCCTCCCGAGCTGTAGCAGCAGTGTCACGCTTCCCGTCGCGTGGATCAAGGGATCTGTGGCCTTCCCTCGAGGCTTTCCCACGAGGATTTCCCACAGGGCTGTCCCAAATGCCATCGTGCTGTAGGTCGATCCTCATGTGAAAGTCAAGGCAGTGCAGGGAAAACAGATTCCTCTGGAATTGACTGAGACATCTGGGGGACTCGGATGGAGGCATGATGCTGAAGTTCCTCTCACCTTTCCTGTTGAGCACGTCTCCAATTGAGATGCGACCAGAACCCCGGGAATTCTTTCCAGAAGAAACCGGGAAAGGATCCCTCATCTCGAGCAGAGATGTGGAAACGGGGCTCCTCTGGATTTGGGCTGGTCCCTCGTGATTCCTCGCCAGTAGAGAGCGGTATGTAACGGAACTTTTTGAGTTGCAGCAAGGGTGTGAAGGACCCTTTCGAAGTACCAGAGGTTAGGTGAGATTAGCCTCGAGACGCCTCAGCGAAAATGGGCCTCATCTCTCCCCTGGAGGGGAGAACCTCCTGGATTGCCGGGCTCCAGCCCCGGTGGATCCAGGGAATTTGAAGGGTGGACGGCGGTGGCGTGGAAAGACTTGTTTATTCATCAATATAAGATTAGATTAAGCAACTATAGTGTAGTAAGAAGATTAAGTGGAGGAAGAGGGCTGAATAGCTTGGTTTATGCGGAAGACCAATAAAATTCCAGACAAGGAATTTGCACCATCTACGTTGGGGCATCGGCACCCACTTGAATATCTAAGGGTGCCTCGCCTTAAGCTCCCTTTCCCGCAGGTCTTAACAGCCAGGGCAAGTAAGTAGACCTGGCGAGCCTCCGCGCCCCAGGTGGAGATTCAGCCTGAAAACAAAGTAAAGAGCAGAGAGGGAAAGGGAGACAAGAAGAGAGAGAGAAAGACACGGGGGGAGCCAGATTCCCAGGAAACCAGGCCGAGAGCCCAGTTCGAGAATCTGGTCCGAGAAGCGGGTCTGAGAACCTGGTCCGCTCCTTTATTGTTCAGAAGGCCTTTTATACTTTTGATAAAACATGGAGATCAATGGGTAACACAAAATTATATAGCGTTTGCAGCCCAGACTCTTTCTATACATCATTTTGTATACAAAAGGTCTCAGGTGATTGACATTATCTTCTGGCCAAGAGGCTTGTTAACACTTTTTGGCTCTCTTCCTTAGTGAATGTTAATTTTGTTTCCCCTGAAGTGTTTTTCTTTAATCTGCATCTCCTTAAAGCGCTAAATTTGCATCTCTATAGAACAAAGGCGCAGTGGGTTCTAACAAAGAAGGTACTTAACTCAAAGTTCTAATGTTGCTAATACAAGGTCTACTACTTGTTTTTTCTATATACAACTATATCTACAAACAAAGGATATGAAAATTTGGCAGCAAGCATTGACTCAACAATTGAAACCTTTAATCAGTCCTTTTCTAAAGATTTTGACTCTTCGGAAGCCCCTACATTCCTTGGATGTTTTAAGCTTCCTGTGCCTCCTGCGGTCAGGAGGCCTCAAACAATCACATGCGCAGCTGTACGAGTCCTGCAGGCAGGCTAGAAAGCCATCAGAGGAGTTTTTGGATTGAAACACTCATTCAAATGTAGAGGACTAAAGCCCTAAATCGACTTTGTCCAGAAAATGTCAGAAGAGTGAAAAAGCAGAGCACAAAAGCCGGCAGATTTTTGTTGGGGCACATGCTTAGGAATTTCCAGAGGGGTCTCTGAAGTCTGAGCATGCCTTGCGTATGTAGCTTTCTTCCTGGTGACCTTGTCACGGGCGGGATTCCTCACACTGGCTCCCGGCACTGGATATTCTCGAGTTGTGGCAGGTACTCTCGAGTTACGACGGGGACCTCAGGGACCCGCTCTGGTGGCCTCAGGAAAAGCCAGTCCCCATATGAGATGCTAGGAAGCCCGCGGGATTCCTCCCCAGTCGATGCCGGGGCCTAAAACCTGTGGAGTCGGGGCCGAAACCTGAGGATTCCTCGCCAGTGCTGACATGGATGATGGGGCATTTCTGGAGTCTCCACAGGGGAGTAGGTCGTCGTCTCGAGTGGGGGCTTGCCCGTCCCGTTTCCTCCCAAGCAGTGGCACCAGTGTCACGCTTCCCGTTGCGTGGATCAAGGGATCTGTGGCTTTCCCGCGAGGCTTTCCCATGAGGACTTCCCACAGGGCTGTCCCACGTGCAACCGTGGTGTCAGTCGATCCTCGGCGTGAAAGTCGAGGCAGTGCAGAAAAAAGAGGTTCCTCTGGAATGGATTGAGAAATCTGGGGGACGCGGAATGGTCGCACGACCCTGGAGTTCCTCTCACCTTTCCTGTTGAGCGTGCCTCCTCTTGAGATTCGACGGGAAGGCGGGGAATTCTTTCCCGACGAAGCAGCGAAAGGATCCCTCATCTCGAGCTACGAGGCGGCAACGGGGCTCCTCTGGATGTGGGCGGGACCCTCGGGCTTCCTCTCGAGTGGAGACGGATATTTCGGGGAACTTCGTGAGGTGCAGCAAGGGTGTGAAGGACCCTTTCGATGTTCCAGATTTTAGGTGTGATTAGCCTCCAGCGGCGTCAGTGGAAATGGGCCTCATCTCGCCTGGAGGGGAGAACCTCCTGGATTTCTTCGAGATGCGGCAGGTGCTCTCCAGTTACTACGGGGACCTCAGGGACCCGCTCTGGTGGCCTCAGGAAAGGCCAGTACCCGTGCGAGTTGCTAGGGGGCCCCCCGGGATTCCTCTCCAGTCGAGGCCGGGGCCTAAGACCTTTTGTGGACTCGGGACCGGAACCTGAGGATTCCTCTCCAGTGCTGACATGAATCTTGGGTAACTCTGGAGTCTACACAGGGGATTCAGTCGTCGTCTCGAGTGGGGGCATGCACGTCCGCTTTCCTCCCGAGCTGTAGCAGCAATCTCACGCTTCCCATCGCTTGGATCAAGGGATCTGTGGTCTTCCCGCGAGGCTTTCCCACCAGGATTTCCCACAGGGCTGTCCAACGTTCCACCGTGATGTGACTCGATCCTCGGCAAGAAAGTCTTGGCAGTGCGGGGAAGAAAGGTGCCTCTGGAATGGACTGAGACATCTGGGGGACTCGGATGGTGACACGACCTTGGAGTTACTCTCGCCTTTCCTGTTGAGCGCGCCTCCTGTTCAGATGCGACCAGAACGCCGGGAATTCTTTCCCGACGAAGCAGGGAAAGGATCCCTCATCTCAAGCTATGAGGTGGAATCGGGGCTCCTCTGGATGTGAGCGGCATCCTCGTGCTTCCTCTCGAGGGGAGACGGGTATGTCGGGGAACTTCTTGAGTTGCAGCAAGGGTGTGAAGGACCCTTTCGAAGTTCCAGAGGTTAGGTGTGATTAGCCTCGAGACGCCTCAGCGGAAAAGGGCCTCATCTCGCCTGGAGGAGAGAACATTCTGGATGTTCTCGAGTTGTGGCAGGAGGTCACGAATTACGATGCGGACATCAGGGATCCACTCTGGTAGTCTCAGGAAAGGCCAATCCCCATGCGAGTAGCTCGGGGGAACATCGAGATTCCTCTCCAGTCAGTGCCGGGCCTAAGACCTTGAGAGGAGTCGGGGCCAGAACCTGAGGATTCCTTTCCAAGGCTAACATGAATCTTGGGCAATTCTGGAGTCTCCTCAGGGGAGTAAGTCGTCATCTCTAGTGGGGGCATACATGTCCACTTTTCTCCCGGGCTGTAGTAGCAGTCTCATGCTTCCCGTCGTGTGGATCTAGAGATCTGTGGCCTTCCCTCGAGGCTTTCCCACGAGGATTTCCCACAGGGCTGACCCAAATGCCATCGTGGTGTAGGTCGATCCTCGTGTGAAAGTCGAGGCAGTGCAGGGAAAACAGATTCCTCTGGAATTGACTGAGACATCTGGGGGACTCGGATGGAGGCATGATGCTGAAGTTCCTCTCACCTTTCCTGTTGAGCACGTCTCCAATTGAGATGCGACCAGAACCCCGGGAATTCTTTCCAGAAGAAACAGGGAAAGGATCCCTCATCTCGAGCAGAGATGTGGAAACAGGGTTCCGCTGGATTTGGGCTGGCCCCTCGTGATTCCTCGCCAGTGGAGACCGGTATGTTACGGAACTTTTTGAGTTGCAGCAAGGGTGTGAAGGACCCTTTCGAAGTTCCAGAGGTTAGGTGAGATTAGCCTCGAGATGCCTCAGCGAAAATGGCCTCATCTCTCCCCTGAAGGGGAGAACCTCCTGGATTGCCGGGGTCCAGCCCCGGTGGATCCAGGGAATTTGAAGGGTGGACGGCGTTGGCGTGGAAAGACTTGTTTATTCATCAATATAAGATTAGATTAAGCAACTATAGTGTAGTAAGAAGATTAAGTGGAGGAAGAGGGCTGAATAGCTTGGTTTATGCGGAAGACCAATAAAATTCCAGACAAGGAATTTGCACCATCTACATTGGGGCATCGGAGCCCACTTGAATATCTAAGGGTGCCTCGCCTTAAGCTCCCTTTCCCGTGGGTCTTAACAGCCAGGGCAAGTAAGTAGACCTGGCGAGCCTCTGCGCCCCAGGTGGAGATTCAGCCTGAAAACAAAGTAAAGAGCAGAGAGGGAAAGGGAGACAAGAAGAGAGAGAGAAAGACACGGGGGGAGCCAGATTCCCAGGAAACCAGGCCGAGAGCCCAGTTCGAGAATCTGGTTCGAGAAGCGGGTCCGAGAACCTGGTCCACTCCTTTATTGTTCAGAAGGCTTTTTATACTTTTGATAAAACATGGAGATCAATGGATAACACAAAATTATATAGCGTTTGCAGCCCAGATTCTTTCTATACATCATTTTGTATACAAAAGGTCTCAGGTGATTGACATTATCTTCTGGCCAAGAGTTTTGTTAAACACTTTTTGGCTCTGTTCCTTAATGAATGCTAATTTTGTTTCCCCTGAAGTGTTTTTCTTTAATCTGCATCTCCTTAAAGCGCTAAATTTGCATCTCTATAGAACAAAGGCACAGTGGGTTCTAACAAAGAAGGTACTTAACTCAAAGATCTAATGTTGCTAATACAAGGTCTACTACTTGTTTTTCTATATACCAACTATATCTACAAACATAGGATATGAAAATTTGGCAGCAAGCATTGACTCAACAATTGAAACCTTTAATCAGTCCTTTTCTAAAGATTTTGACTCTTCGGAAGCCCCTACATTCCTTGGATGTTTTAAGCATCCTGTGCCTCCTGCGGTCAGGAGGCCTCAAACAATCACATGTGCAGCTCTACGAGTCCTGCAGGCAGGATAGAAAGCCATCAGAGGAGATTTGGATTGAAACACTCTCTCAAATGTAGAAGACTAAAGCCCGAAATCGACTTTGTTCAGAAAATGTCAGAAGAGTGGAAAAGCAGAGCACAAAAGCCGGCAGATTTTTGTTGGGGTACATGCTTAGGAATTTCCAGAGGGGTCCCTGAAGTCTGAGCATGCCTTGCGTATGTAGCATCCTTCCTGGTATCCTTATCACAGGCGGGATTCCTCACACTGGCTCCCGGCACTGGATATTCTCGAGTTGTGGCAGGTACTCTCGAGTTACGACGGGGACCTCAGGGACCCGCTCTGGTGGCCTCAGGAAAAGCCAGTCCCCATATGAGATGCTAGGAAGCCCGCGGGATTCCTCCCCAGTCGATGCTGGGGCCTAAAACCTGTGGAGTCGGGGCCAAAACCTGAGGATTCCTCGCCAGTGCTGACATGGATGATGGGGCACTTCTGGAGTCTCCACAGGGGAGTAGGTCGTCGTCTCGAGTGGGGGCTTGCCCGTCCCGTTTCCTCCCAAGCAGTGGCACCAGTGTCACGCTTCCCGTTGCGTGGATCAAGGGATCTGTGGCTTTCCCTCGAGGCTTTCCAAGAGGATTTCCCACAGGGCTGTCCCATGTGCCACCGTGGTGTTAGTCGATCCTCGGCGTGAAAGTCGAGGCAGTGCAGAAAAAAGAGGTTCCTCTGGAATGGACTGAGAAATCTGGGGGACGCGGAATGGTCGCGCGACCCTGGAGTTCCTCTCAACTTTCCTGTTGAGCGCGCCTCCTCTTGAGATTCGACGGGAAAGCCGGGAATTCTTTCCCGAGGAATCAGCGAAAGGATCCCTCATCTCGAGCTTCGAGGCGGCAACGGGGCTCCTCTGGATGTGGGCGGGACCCTCGGGCTTCCTCTCGAGTGGAGACGGGTATTTCGGGGAACTTCGTGAGGTGCAGCAAGGGTGTGAAGGACCCTTTCGAAGTTCCAGATTTTAGGTGTGATTAGCCTCGAGCGGTGTCACCGGAAATGGGCCTCATTTCAGCTGGAGTGCAGAACCTCCTGGATTTTCTCGAGATGCGGCAGGTGCTCTCCAGTTACTACGGGGACCTCAGGGACCCACTCTGGGGGCCTCAGGAAAGGCCAGTACCCGTGCGAGTTGTTGAGGGCCCCTTGGGATTCCTCTCCAGTCGAGGCCGGGGCCTAAGACCTTGTGTGGACTCGGGACCGGAACCTGAGGATTCCTCTCCAGTGCTGACATGAATCTTGGGTAACTCTGGAGTCTACACAGGGGAGTCAGTCGTCGTCTCGAGTGGGGGCATGCACGTCCGCTATCCTCCAGAGCTGTAGCAGCAGTCTCACGCTTCCCGTCGCGTGGATCAAGGGATCTGTAGTCTTCCCTCGAGGCTTTCCCAGGAGGATTTCCCACAGGGCTGTCCCAAGTTCCAAGGTGATGTGACTCGATCCTCAGCAAGAAAGTCTTGGTAGTGCGGGGAAGAAAAGTGCCTCTGGAATGAACTGAGACATCTGGGGGACTCGGATGGTGACACGACCTTGGAGTTACTCTTGCCTTTCCTGTTGAGCGTGCCTCTTGTTCAGATGCGACCAGAACGCCGGGAATTCTTTCCCGAGGAAGCAGGGAAAGGATCCCTCATCTCAAGCTACGAGGTGGAATCGGGGCTCCTCTGGATGTGAGCGGGATCCTCGTGCTTCCTCTCGAGGGGAGACGGGTATGTCGGGGAACTTCTTGAGTTGCAGCAAGGGTGTGAAGGACACTTTCAAAGTTCCAGAGGTTAGGTGTGATTAGCCTCGAGACGCCTCAGCATAAAAAGGCCTCATCTCTCCTGGAGGAGAGAACATACTGGATGTTATCTAGTAATGGCAGGTGGTCACGAATTACGACGAGGACCTCAGGGACCCGCTCTGGTGGTCTCAGGAAAGGCCAATCCCCATGCGAGTGGCTCGGGGGACCAGCGGGATTCCTCTCCAGTCGTTGCCGGGCCTAAGACCTTGAGAGGAGTCGGGGCCAGAACCTGAGGATTCCTCTCCAGGGCTAACATGAATCTTGGGCAATTCTGGAGTCTCCTCAGGGGAGTCAGCCATCGTCTCGAGTGGGGGCATACACGTCCGCTTTCCTCCCGAGTTGTAGCAGCAGTCTCATGATTCCCGTCGCGTGGATCAAGGCATCTGTGGCCTTCCCTCGAGGCTTTACCACAAGAATTTCCCACAGGGCTGTCCCAAATGCCATCGTGGTGTAGGTCGATCCTCGTGTGAAAGCCGAGGGAGTGCAGGGAAAACAGATTCCTCTGGAATTGACTGAGACATCTGGGGGACTCGGATGGAGGCACGATGCTGAAGTTCCTTTCACCTTTCCTGTGGAGCACGTCTCCAATTGAGATGCGACCAGAACCCCGGGAATTCTTTCCAGAAGAAACAGGGAAATGATCCCTCATCTCGAGCAGAGATGTGGAAATGGGGCTCCTCTGGATTTGGGCTGGTCCCTCGTGATTCCTCACCAGTAGAGACCGGTATGTTACGGAACTTTTTGAGTTGCAGCAAGGGTGTGAAGGACCCTTTCGAAGTTCCAGAGGTTAGGTGAGATTAGCCTCGAGACGCCTCAGCGAAAATGGGCCTCATCTCGCCTGGAGGGGAGAACCTCCTGGATTGCCGGGGTCCAGCCCCGGTGGATCCAGGGAATTTGAAGGGTGGACGGCATTGGCATGGAAAGACTTGTGTATTCATCAATATAAGATTAGATTAAGCAACTATAGTGTAGTAAGAAGATTAAGTGGAGGAAGAGGGCTGAATAGCTTGGTTTATGCGGAAGACCAATAAAATTCCAGACAAGGAATTTGCACCATCTACGTTGGGGCATCGGCACCCACTTGAATATCTAAGGGTGCCTCGCCTTAAGCTCCCTTTCCCGTGGGTCTTAACAGCCAGGGCAAGTAAGTAGACCTGGTGAGCCTCCGCGCCCCAGGTGGAGATTCAGCCTGAAAACAAAGTAAAGAGCAGAGAGGGAAAGGGAGACAAGAAGAGAGAGAGAAAGACACGGGGGGAGCCAGATTCCCAGGAAACCAGGCCGAGAGCCCAGTTCGAGAATCTGGTCTGAGAAGCGGGTCTGAGAACCTGGTCCGCTCCTTTATTGTTCAGAAGGCCTTTTATACTTTTGATAAAACATGGAGATCAATGGGTAACACAAAATTATATAGCGTTTGCAGCCCAGACTCTTTCTATACATCATTTTGTATACAAAAGGTCTCAGGTGATTGACATTATCTTCTGGCCAAGAGGCTTGTTAACACTTTTTGGCTCTCTTCCTTAATGAATGTTAATTTTGTTACCCCTGAAGTGTTTTTCTTTAATCTGCATCTCCTTAAGGCGCTAAAGTTGCATCTCTATTGAACAAAGGCGCAGTGGGATATAACAAAGAAGGTACTTAACTCAAAGATCTAATGTTGCTAATACAAGGTCTACTACTTGTTTTTCTATATACCAACTATATCTAAAAGCAAAGGATACGAAAATTTGGCAGCAAGCATTGACTCAACAATTGAAACCTTTAATCACTCCTATTCTAAAGATTTTGACTCTTCGGAAGCCCCTACATTACTAGGATGCTTTAAGCTTCCTGTGCCTCCTGCGGTCAGGAGGCCTCAAACAATCACATGCGCAGCTGTACGAGTCCTGCATGCAGGATAGAAAGGCATCAGAGGAGTTTTTGGATTGAAACACTCTTTGAAATATAGAAGACTAAAGTCCTAAATCGACTTTGTCCAGAAAATGTCAGAAGAGTGGAAAAGCAGAGCACAAAAGCCGGCAGATTTTTGTTGGGGCACATGCTTAGGAATTTCTAGAGGGGTCCCTGAAGTCTGAGCATGCCTTTTATATTTAGCTTCCTTCCTGATGACCTTGTCACGGGCGGGATTCCTCACACTGGCTCCCGGCACTGGATATTCTCGAGTTGTGGCAGGTACTCTCGAGTTACGACGGGGACCTCAGGGACCCGCTCTGGTGGCCTCAGGAAAAGCCAGTCCCCATATGAGATGCTAGGAAGCCCGCGGGATTCCTCCCCAGTCGATGCCGGGGCCTAAAACCTGTGGAGTCGGGGCCGAAACCTGAGGATTCCTCGCCAGTGCTGACATGGATGATGGGGCATTTCTGGAATCTCCACAGGGGAGTAGGTCGTCGTCTCGAGTGGGGGCTTGCCCGTCCCGTTTCCTCCCAAGCAGTGACACCAGTGTCATGCTTCCCGTTGCGTGGATCAATGGATCTGTGGCTTTCCCGCGAGGCTTTCCCACGAGGATTTCCCACAGGGCTGTCCCACGTGCCACCGTGGTGTCAGTCGATCCTCGGCGTGAAAGTCGAGGCAGTGCAGAAAAAAGAGGTTCCTCTGGAATGGATTGAGAAATCTGGGGGACGCGGAATGGTCGCACAACCCTGGAGTTCCTCTCATCTTTCCTGTTGAGCGCGCCTCCTCTTGAGATTCGACGGGAAGGCCGGGAATTCTTTCCCGACAAAGCAGCGAAAGGATCCCTCATCTCGAGCTACGAGGCGGCAACGGGGCTCCTCTGGATGTGGGCGGGACCCTCGGGCTTCCTCTCGAGTGGAGACGGGTATTTCGGGGAACTTCGTGAAGTGCTGCAAAGATGTGAAGGACCCTTTCGATGTTCCAGAGTTTAGGTGTGATTAGCCTCTAGTGACGTCAGCGAAAATGGGCCTCATTTCGCCTGGAGGGGAGAACCTCCTGGATTTCCTGGAGATACGGCAGGTGCTCTCCAGTTACTATGGGGACCTCAGGGACCCGCTCTGGTGGCCTCAGGAAAGGCCAGTACCCGTGCGAGTTGCTAGGGGGCCCCTCGGGATTCCTCTCCAGTCGAGGCCGGGGCCTAAGACCTTGTGTGGACTCGGGACCGGAACCTGAAGATTCCTCTCCAGTGCTGACATGAATCTTGGGTAACTCTGGAGTCTACACAGGGGAGTCAGTCGTCGTCTCGAGTGGGGGCATACACATCCGCTTTCCTCCCGAGCTGTAGCAGCAGTGTCACGCTTCCCGTCGTGTGGATCAAGGGATCTGTCGTCTTCCCTCGAGGCTTTCCCACCAGGATTTCCCACAGGGCTGTCCCACATTACACCGTGATGTGACTCGATCCTCCGCAAGAAAGTCTTGGCAATGCAGGGAAAAAAGGTGCCTCTGGAATGGACTGAGACATTGGGGGACTCGGATGATGACACGACCTTGGTGTTACTCTCGCCTTTCCTGTTGAGCGCGCTTCCCGTTCAGATGCAACCAGAACGCCAGGAATTCTTTCCCGAAGGAGCAGGGAAAGAATCCCTCATCTTAAGCTACGAGTTGGAATCGGGGCTCCTCTGGATGTGAGCGGGATCCTCGTGCTTCCTCCCGAGGGGAGACGGGTATGTCGGGGAACTTCTTGAGTTGCAGCAAGGGTGTGAAGGACCCTTTCGATGCTCCAGAGGTTTGGTGTGATTAGCCTCGAGACGCCTCAGCGGAAAAGGGCCTCATCTCGCCTGGAGGAGAGAACATTCTGGATGTTCTCGAGTTATGGCAGGTGGTCACGAATTACGACTGGAACCTCAGGGACCCGCCCTGGTGATCTCAGGAAAGGGCAATCCCCATACGAGTGGCTCGGGGGACCAACGGGAGTCCTCTCCAGGCGATGATGGGCCTAAGACCTTGAGAGGAGTCGGGGCCAGAACCTGAGAATTCCTCTCCAGGGCTAACATGAATCTTGGGTAATTCTGGAGTCTCCTCTGGGGAGTCAGTCGTCGTCTCGAGTAGGGGCATACACGTCCGCTTTCCTCCCGAGCTGTAGCAGCAGTGTCACGCTTCCCGTCGCGTGGATCAAGGGATCTGTGGCCTTCCCTCGAGGCTTTCCCACGAGGATTTCCCACAGGGCTGTCCCAAATGCCATCGTGCTGTAGGTCGATCCTCATGTGAAAGTCAAGGCAGTGCAGGGAAAACAGATTCCTCTGGAATTGACTGAGACATCTGGGGGACTCGGATGGAGGCATGATGCTGAAGTTCCTCTCACCTTTCCTGTTGAGCACGTCTCCAATTGAGATGCGACCAGAACCCCGGGAATTCTTTCCAGAAGAAACCGGGAAAGGATCCCTCATCTCGAGCAGAGATGTGGAAACGGGGCTCCTCTGGATTTGGGCTGGTCCCTCGTGATTCCTCGCCAGTAGAGAGCGGTATGTAACGGAACTTTTTGAGTTGCAGCAAGGGTGTGAAGGACCCTTTCGAAGTACCAGAGGTTAGGTGAGATTAGCCTCGAGACGCCTCAGCGAAAATGGGCCTCATCTCTCCCCTGGAGGGGAGAACCTCCTGGATTGCCGGGCTCCAGCCCCGGTGGATCCAGGGAATTTGAAGGGTGGACGGCGGTGGCGTGGAAAGACTTGTTTATTCATCAATATAAGATTAGATTAAGCAACTATAGTGTAGTAAGAAGATTAAGTGGAGGAAGAGGGCTGAATAGCTTGGTTTATGCGGAAGACCAATAAAATTCCAGACAAGGAATTTGCACCATCTACGTTGGGGCATCGGCACCCACTTGAATATCTAAGGGTGCCTCGCCTTAAGCTCCCTTTCCCGCAGGTCTTAACAGCCAGGGCAAGTAAGTAGACCTGGCGAGCCACCGCGCCCCAGGTGGAGATTCAGCCTGAAAACAAAGTAAAGAGCAGAGAGGGAAAGGGAGACAAGAAGAGAGAGAGAAAGACACGGGGGGAGCCAGATTCCCAGGAAACCAGGCCGAGAGCCCAGTTCGAGAATCTGGTCCGAGAAGCGGGTCTGAGAACCTGGTCCGCTCCTTTATTGTTCAGAAGGCCTTTTATACTTTTGATAAAACATGGAGATCAATGGGTAACACAAAATTATATAGCGTTTGCAGCCCAGACTCTTTCTATACATCATTTTGTATACAAAAGGTCTCAGGTGATTGACATTATCTTCTGGCCAAGAGGCTTGTTAACACTTTTTGGCTCTCTTCCTTAGTGAATGTTAATTTTGTTTCCCCTGAAGTGTTTTTCTTTAATCTGCATCTCCTTAAAGCGCTAAATTTGCATCTCTATAGAACAAAGGCGCAGTGGGTTCTAACAAAGAAGGTACTTAACTCAAAGTTCTAATGTTGCTAATACAAGGTCTACTACTTGTTTTTTCTATATACAACTATATCTACAAACAAAGGATATGAAAATTTGGCAGCAAGCATTGACTCAACAATTGAAACCTTTAATCAGTCCTTTTCTAAAGATTTTGACTCTTCGGAAGCCCCTACATTCCTTGGATGTTTTAAGCTTCCTGTGCCTCCTGCGGTCAGGAGGCCTCAAACAATCACATGCGCAGCTGTACGAGTCCTGCAGGCAGGCTAGAAAGCCATCAGAGGAGTTTTTGGATTGAAACACTCATTCAAATGTAGAGGACTAAAGCCCTAAATCGACTTTGTCCAGAAAATGTCAGAAGAGTGAAAAAGCAGAGCACAAAAGCCGGCAGATTTTTGTTGGGGCACATGCTTAGGAATTTCCAGAGGGGTCTCTGAAGTCTGAGCATGCCTTGCGTATGTAGCTTTCTTCCTGGTGACCTTGTCACGGGCGGGATTCCTCACACTGGCTCCCGGCACTGGATATTCTCGAGTTGTGGCAGGTACTCTCGAGTTACGACGGGGACCTCAGGGACCCGCTCTGGTGGCCTCAGGAAAAGCCAGTCCCCATATGAGATGCTAGGAAGCCCGCGGGATTCCTCCCCAGTCGATGCCGGGGCCTAAAACCTGTGGAGTCGGGGCCGAAACCTGAGGATTCCTCGCCAGTGCTGACATGGATGATGGGGCATTTCTGGAGTCTCCACAGGGGAGTAGGTCGTCGTCTCGAGTGGGGGCTTGCCCGTCCCGTTTCCTCCCAAGCAGTGGCACCAGTGTCACGCTTCCCGTTGCGTGGATCAAGGGATCTGTGGCTTTCCCGCGAGGCTTTCCCATGAGGACTTCCCACAGGGCTGTCCCACGTGCAACCGTGGTGTCAGTCGATCCTCGGCGTGAAAGTCGAGGCAGTGCAGAAAAAAGAGGTTCCTCTGGAATGGATTGAGAAATCTGGGGGACGCGGAATGGTCGCACGACCCTGGAGTTCCTCTCACCTTTCCTGTTGAGCGTGCCTCCTCTTGAGATTCGACGGGAAGGCGGGGAATTCTTTCCCGACGAAGCAGCGAAAGGATCCCTCATCTCGAGCTACGAGGCGGCAACGGGGCTCCTCTGGATGTGGGCGGGACCCTCGGGCTTCCTCTCGAGTGGAGACGGATATTTCGGGGAACTTCGTGAGGTGCAGCAAGGGTGTGAAGGACCCTTTCGATGTTCCAGATTTTAGGTGTGATTAGCCTCCAGCGGCGTCAGTGGAAATGGGCCTCATCTCGCCTGGAGGGGAGAACCTCCTGGATTTCTTCGAGATGCGGCAGGTGCTCTCCAGTTACTACGGGGACCTCAGGGACCCGCTCTGGTGGCCTCAGGAAAGGCCAGTACCCGTGCGAGTTGCTAGGGGGCCCCCCGGGATTCCTCTCCAGTCGAGGCCGGGGCCTAAGACCTTTTGTGGACTCGGGACCGGAACCTGAGGATTCCTCTCCAGTGCTGACATGAATCTTGGGTAACTCTGGAGTCTACACAGGGGATTCAGTCGTCGTCTCGAGTGGGGGCATGCACGTCCGCTTTCCTCCCGAGCTGTAGCAGCAATCTCACGCTTCCCATCGCTTGGATCAAGGGATCTGTGGTCTTCCCGCGAGGCTTTCCCACCAGGATTTCCCACAGGGCTGTCCAACGTTCCACCGTGATGTGACTCGATCCTCGGCAAGAAAGTCTTGGCAGTGCGGGGAAGAAAGGTGCCTCTGGAATGGACTGAGACATCTGGGGGACTCGGATGGTGACACGACCTTGGAGTTACTCTCGCCTTTCCTGTTGAGCGCGCCTCCTGTTCAGATGCGACCAGAACGCCGGGAATTCTTTCCCGACGAAGCAGGGAAAGGATCCCTCATCTCAAGCTATGAGGTGGAATCGGGGCTCCTCTGGATGTGAGCGGCATCCTCGTGCTTCCTCTCGAGGGGAGACGGGTATGTCGGGGAACTTCTTGAGTTGCAGCAAGGGTGTGAAGGACCCTTTCGAAGTTCCAGAGGTTAGGTGTGATTAGCCTCGAGACGCCTCAGCGGAAAAGGGCCTCATCTCGCCTGGAGGAGAGAACATTCTGGATGTTCTCGAGTTGTGGCAGGAGGTCACGAATTACGATGCGGACATCAGGGATCCACTCTGGTAGTCTCAGGAAAGGCCAATCCCCATGCGAGTAGCTCGGGGGAACATCGAGATTCCTCTCCAGTCAGTGCCGGGCCTAAGACCTTGAGAGGAGTCGGGGCCAGAACCTGAGGATTCCTTTCCAAGGCTAACATGAATCTTGGGCAATTCTGGAGTCTCCTCAGGGGAGTAAGTCGTCATCTCTAGTGGGGGCATACATGTCCACTTTTCTCCCGGGCTGTAGTAGCAGTCTCATGCTTCCCGTCGTGTGGATCTAGAGATCTGTGGCCTTCCCTCGAGGCTTTCCCACGAGGATTTCCCACAGGGCTGACCCAAATGCCATCGTGGTGTAGGTCGATCCTCGTGTGAAAGTCGAGGCAGTGCAGGGAAAACAGATTCCTCTGGAATTGACTGAGACATCTGGGGGACTCGGATGGAGGCATGATGCTGAAGTTCCTCTCACCTTTCCTGTTGAGCACGTCTCCAATTGAGATGCGACCAGAACCCCGGGAATTCTTTCCAGAAGAAACAGGGAAAGGATCCCTCATCTCGAGCAGAGATGTGGAAACAGGGTTCCGCTGGATTTGGGCTGGCCCCTCGTGATTCCTCGCCAGTGGAGACCGGTATGTTACGGAACTTTTTGAGTTGCAGCAAGGGTGTGAAGGACCCTTTCGAAGTTCCAGAGGTTAGGTGAGATTAGCCTCGAGATGCCTCAGCGAAAATGGCCTCATCTCTCCCCTGAAGGGGAGAACCTCCTGGATTGCCGGGGTCCAGCCCCGGTGGATCCAGGGAATTTGAAGGGTGGACGGCGTTGGCGTGGAAAGACTTGTTTATTCATCAATATAAGATTAGATTAAGCAACTATAGTGTAGTAAGAAGATTAAGTGGAGGAAGAGGGCTGAATAGCTTGGTTTATGCGGAAGACCAATAAAATTCCAGACAAGGAATTTGCACCATCTACATTGGGGCATCGGAGCCCACTTGAATATCTAAGGGTGCCTCGCCTTAAGCTCCCTTTCCCGTGGGTCTTAACAGCCAGGGCAAGTAAGTAGACCTGGCGAGCCTCTGCGCCCCAGGTGGAGATTCAGCCTGAAAACAAAGTAAAGAGCAGAGAGGGAAAGGGAGACAAGAAGAGAGAGAGAAAGACACGGGGGGAGCCAGATTCCCAGGAAACCAGGCCGAGAGCCCAGTTCGAGAATCTGGTTCGAGAAGCGGGTCCGAGAACCTGGTCCACTCCTTTATTGTTCAGAAGGCTTTTTATACTTTTGATAAAACATGGAGATCAATGGATAACACAAAATTATATAGCGTTTGCAGCCCAGACTCTTTCTATACATCATTTTGTATACAAAAGGTCTCAGGTGATTGACATTATCTTCTGGCCAAGAGTTTTGTTAAACACTTTTTGGCTCTGTTCCTTAATGAATGCTAATTTTGTTTCCCCTGAAGTGTTTTTCTTTAATCTGCATCTCCTTAAAGCGCTAAATTTGCATCTCTATAGAACAAAGGCACAGTGGGTTCTAACAAAGAAGGTACTTAACTCAAAGATCTAATGTTGCTAATACAAGGTCTACTACTTGTTTTTCTATATACCAACTATATCTACAAACATAGGATATGAAAATTTGGCAGCAAGCATTGACTCAACAATTGAAACCTTTAATCAGTCCTTTTCTAAAGATTTTGACTCTTCGGAAGCCCCTACATTCCTTGGATGTTTTAAGCATCCTGTGCCTCCTGCGGTCAGGAGGCCTCAAACAATCACATGTGCAGCTCTACGAGTCCTGCAGGCAGGATAGAAAGCCATCAGAGGAGATTTGGATTGAAACACTCTCTCAAATGTAGAAGACTAAAGCCCGAAATCGACTTTGTTCAGAAAATGTCAGAAGAGTGGAAAAGCAGAGCACAAAAGCCGGCAGATTTTTGTTGGGGTACATGCTTAGGAATTTCCAGAGGGGTCCCTGAAGTCTGAGCATGCCTTGCGTATGTAGCATCCTTCCTGGTATCCTTATCACAGGCGGGATTCCTCACACTGGCTCCCGGCACTGGATATTCTCGAGTTGTGGCAGGTACTCTCGAGTTACGACGGGGACCTCAGGGACCCGCTCTGGTGGCCTCAGGAAAAGCCAGTCCCCATATGAGATGCTAGGAAGCCCGCGGGATTCCTCCCCAGTCGATGCTGGGGCCTAAAACCTGTGGAGTCGGGGCCAAAACCTGAGGATTCCTCGCCAGTGCTGACATGGATGATGGGGCACTTCTGGAGTCTCCACAGGGGAGTAGGTCGTCGTCTCGAGTGGGGGCTTGCCCGTCCCGTTTCCTCCCAAGCAGTGGCACCAGTGTCACGCTTCCCGTTGCGTGGATCAAGGGATCTGTGGCTTTCCCTCGAGGCTTTCCAAGAGGATTTCCCACAGGGCTGTCCCATGTGCCACCGTGGTGTTAGTCGATCCTCGGCGTGAAAGTCGAGGCAGTGCAGAAAAAAGAGGTTCCTCTGGAATGGACTGAGAAATCTGGGGGACGCGGAATGGTCGCGCGACCCTGGAGTTCCTCTCAACTTTCCTGTTGAGCGCGCCTCCTCTTGAGATTCGACGGGAAAGCCGGGAATTCTTTCCCGAGGAATCAGCGAAAGGATCCCTCATCTCGAGCTTCGAGGCGGCAACGGGGCTCCTCTGGATGTGGGCGGGACCCTCGGGCTTCCTCTCGAGTGGAGACGGGTATTTCGGGGAACTTCGTGAGGTGCAGCAAGGGTGTGAAGGACCCTTTCGAAGTTCCAGATTTTAGGTGTGATTAGCCTCGAGCGGTGTCACCGGAAATGGGCCTCATTTCAGCTGGAGTGCAGAACCTCCTGGATTTTCTCGAGATGCGGCAGGTGCTCTCCAGTTACTACGGGGACCTCAGGGACCCACTCTGGGGGCCTCAGGAAAGGCCAGTACCCGTGCGAGTTGTTGAGGGCCCCTTGGGATTCCTCTCCAGTCGAGGCCGGGGCCTAAGACCTTGTGTGGACTCGGGACCGGAACCTGAGGATTCCTCTCCAGTGCTGACATGAATCTTGGGTAACTCTGGAGTCTACACAGGGGAGTCAGTCGTCGTCTCGAGTGGGGGCATGCACGTCCGCTATCCTCCAGAGCTGTAGCAGCAGTCTCACGCTTCCCGTCGCGTGGATCAAGGGATCTGTAGTCTTCCCTCGAGGCTTTCCCAGGAGGATTTCCCACAGGGCTGTCCCAAGTTCCAAGGTGATGTGACTCGATCCTCAGCAAGAAAGTCTTGGTAGTGCGGGGAAGAAAAGTGCCTCTGGAATGAACTGAGACATCTGGGGGACTCGGATGGTGACACGACCTTGGAGTTACTCTTGCCTTTCCTGTTGAGCGTGCCTCTTGTTCAGATGCGACCAGAACGCCGGGAATTCTTTCCCGAGGAAGCAGGGAAAGGATCCCTCATCTCAAGCTACGAGGTGGAATCGGGGCTCCTCTGGATGTGAGCGGGATCCTCGTGCTTCCTCTCGAGGGGAGACGGGTATGTCGGGGAACTTCTTGAGTTGCAGCAAGGGTGTGAAGGACACTTTCAAAGTTCCAGAGGTTAGGTGTGATTAGCCTCGAGACGCCTCAGCATAAAAAGGCCTCATCTCTCCTGGAGGAGAGAACATACTGGATGTTATCTAGTAATGGCAGGTGGTCACGAATTACGACGAGGACCTCAGGGACCCGCTCTGGTGGTCTCAGGAAAGGCCAATCCCCATGCGAGTGGCTCGGGGGACCAGCGGGATTCCTCTCCAGTCGTTGCCGGGCCTAAGACCTTGAGAGGAGTCGGGGCCAGAACCTGAGGATTCCTCTCCAGGGCTAACATGAATCTTGGGCAATTCTGGAGTCTCCTCAGGGGAGTCAGCCATCGTCTCGAGTGGGGGCATACACGTCCGCTTTCCTCCCGAGCTGTAGCAGCAATCTCATGCTTCCCGTCATGTGGATCAAGTGTTCTGTGGCCTTTCCTCGAGGCTTTCCCACGAGGATTTCCCACAGGGCTGTCCCAAATGCCATCGTGGTGTAGGTCGATCCTCGTGTGAAAGTCAAGGCAGTTCAGGGAAAACAGATTCCTCTGGAATTG
Source organism: Capricornis sumatraensis (assembly GCF_032405125.1). NCBI lineage: Eukaryota > Metazoa > Chordata > Mammalia > Artiodactyla > Bovidae > Capricornis > Capricornis sumatraensis. The sequence continues at coordinate 973,876 of NW_027184621.1, read as the reverse complement.
ACTGAGACATCTGGGGGACTCGGATGGAGGCACGATGCTGAAGTTCCTCTCACCTTTCCTGTTGAGCACGTCTCCAATTAAGATGCGACCAGAACCCCGGGAATTCTTTCCAGAAGAAACAGGGAAAGGATCCCTCATCTCGAGCAGAGATGCGGAAACGGGGCTCCTCTGGATTTGGGCTGGTCCCTCGTGATTCCTCGCCAGTGGAGACCGGTATGTAACGGAACTTTTTGAGTTGCAGCAAGGGTGTGAAGGACCCTTTCGAAGTTCCAGAGGTTAGGTGAGATTAGCCTCGAGACGCCTCAGCGAAAATGGGCCTCATCTCTCCCCTGGAGGGGAGAACCTCCTGGATTGCCGGGCTCCAGCCCCGGTGGATCCAGGGAATTTGAAGGGTGGACGGCGTTGGCGTGGAAAGACTTGTTTATTCATCAATATGAGATTAGATTAAGCAACTATAGTGTAGTAAGAAGATTAAGTGGAGGAAGAGGGCTGAATAGCTTGGTTTATGCGGGAGACCAATAAAATTCCAGACAAGGAATTTGCACCATCTAAGTTGGGTCATCGGCACCCACTTGAATATCTAAGGGTGCCTCGCCTTAAGCTCCCTTTCCCGCAGGTCTTAACAGCCAGGGCAAGTAAGTAGACCTGGCGAGCCTCCGCGCCCCAGGTGGAGATTCAGCCTGAAAACAAATTAAAGAGCAGAGAGGGAAAGGGAGACAAGAAGAGAGAGAGAAAGACACCGGGGGAGCCAGATTCCCAGGAAACCAGGTCGAGAGCCCAGTTCGAGAATCTGGTCCGAGAAGCGGATCCGAGAACCTGGTCCGCTCCTTTATTGTTCAGAAGGCCTTTTATACTCTTGATTAAACATGAAGATCAATGGGTAACACAAAATTATATAGCGTTTGCAGCCCAGACTCTTTCTATACATCATTTTGTATACAAAAGGTCTCAGGTGATTGACATTATCTTCTGGCCAAGAGGATTGTTAACACTTTTTGGCTCTCTTCCTTAGTGAATGTTAATTTTGTTTCCCCTGAAGTGTTTTTCTTTAATCTGCATCTCCTTAAAGCGCTAAATTTGCATCTCTATAGAACAAAGGTGCAGTGGGTTCTAACAAAGAAGGTACTTAACTCAAAGTTCTAATGTTGCTAATACAAGGTCTACTACTTGTTTTTTCTATATACAACTATATCTACAAACAAAGGATATGAAAATTTGGCAGCAAGCATTGACTCAACAATTGAAACCTTTAATCAGTCCTTTTCTAAAGATTTTGACTCTTCGGAAGCCCCTACATTCCTTGGATGTTTTAAGCTTCCTGTGCCTCCTGCGGTCAGGAGGCCTCAAACAATCACATGCGCAGCTGTATGAGTCCTGCAGGCAGGCTAGAAAGCCATCAGAGGAGTTTTTGGATTGAAACACTCATTCAAATGTAGAGGACTAAAGCCCTAAATCGACTTTGTCCAGAAAATGTCAGAAGAGTGAAAAAGCAGAGCACAAAAGCCGGCAGATTTTTGTTGGGGCACATGCTTAGGAATTTCCAGAGGGGTCTCTGAAGTCTGAGCATGCCTTGCGTATGTAGCTTTCTTCCTGGTGACCTTGTCACGGGCGGGATTCCTCACACTGGCTCCCGGCACTGGATATTCTCGAGTTGTGGCAGGTACTCTCGAGTTACGACGGGGACCTCAGGGACCCGCTCTGGTGGCCTCAGGAAAAGCCAGTCCCCATATGAGATGCTAGGAAGCCCGCGGGATTCCTCCCCAGTCGATGCCGGGGCCTAAAACCTGTGGAGTCGGGGCCGAAACCTGAGGATTCCTCGCCAGTGCTGACATGGATGATGGGGCATTTCTGGAGTCTCCACAGGGGAGTAGGTCGTCGTCTCGAGTGGGGGCTTGCCCGTCCCGTTTCCTCCCAAGCAGTGGCACCAGTGTCACGCTTCCCGTTGCGTGGATCAAGGGATCTGTGGCTTTCCCGCGAGGCTTTCCCATGAGGACTTCCCACAGGGCTGTCCCACGTGCAACCGTGGTGTCAGTCGATCCTCGGCGTGAAAGTCGAGGCAGTGCAGAAAAAAGAGGTTCCTCTGGAATGGATTGAGAAATCTGGGGGACGCGGAATGGTCGCACGACCCTGGAGTTCCTCTCACCTTTCCTGTTGAGCGTGCCTCCTCTTGAGATTCGACGGGAAGGCGGGGAATTCTTTCCCGACGAAGCAGCGAAAGGATCCCTCATCTCGAGCTACGAGGCGGCAACGGGGCTCCTCTGGATGTGGGCGGGACCCTCGGGCTTCCTCTCGAGTGGAGACGGATATTTCGGGGAACTTCGTGAGGTGCAGCAAGGGTGTGAAGGACCCTTTCGATGTTCCAGATTTTAGGTGTGATTAGCCTCCAGCGGCGTCAGTGGAAATGGGCCTCATCTCGCCTGGAGGGGAGAACCTCCTGGATTTCTTCGAGATGCGGCAGGTGCTCTCCAGTTACTACGGGGACCTCAGGGACCCGCTCTGGTGGCCTCAGGAAAGGCCAGTACCCGTGCGAGTTGCTAGGGGGCCCCCCGGGATTCCTCTCCAGTCGAGGCCGGGGCCTAAGACCTTTTGTGGACTCGGGACCGGAACCTGAGGATTCCTCTCCAGTGCTGACATGAATCTTGGGTAACTCTGGAGTCTACACAGGGGATTCAGTCGTCGTCTCGAGTGGGGGCATGCACGTCCGCTTTCCTCCCGAGCTGTAGCAGCAATCTCACGCTTCCCATCGCTTGGATCAAGGGATCTGTGGTCTTCCCGCGAGGCTTTCCCACCAGGATTTCCCACAGGGCTGTCCAACGTTCCACCGTGATGTGACTCGATCCTCGGCAAGAAAGTCTTGGCAGTGCGGGGAAGAAAGGTGCCTCTGGAATGGACTGAGACATCTGGGGGACTCGGATGGTGACACGACCTTGGAGTTACTCTCGCCTTTCCTGTTGAGCGCGCCTCCTGTTCAGATGCGACCAGAACGCCGGGAATTCTTTCCCGACGAAGCAGGGAAAGGATCCCTCATCTCAAGCTATGAGGTGGAATCGGGGCTCCTCTGGATGTGAGCGGCATCCTCGTGCTTCCTCTCGAGGGGAGACGGGTATGTCGGGGAACTTCTTGAGTTGCAGCAAGGGTGTGAAGGACCCTTTCGAAGTTCCAGAGGTTAGGTGTGATTAGCCTCGAGACGCCTCAGCGGAAAAGGGCCTCATCTCGCCTGGAGGAGAGAACATTCTGGATGTTCTCGAGTTGTGGCAGGAGGTCACGAATTACGATGCGGACATCAGGGATCCACTCTGGTAGTCTCAGGAAAGGCCAATCCCCATGCGAGTAGCTCGGGGGAACATCGAGATTCCTCTCCAGTCAGTGCCGGGCCTAAGACCTTGAGAGGAGTCGGGGCCAGAACCTGAGGATTCCTTTCCAAGGCTAACATGAATCTTGGGCAATTCTGGAGTCTCCTCAGGGGAGTAAGTCGTCATCTCTAGTGGGGGCATACATGTCCACTTTTCTCCCGGGCTGTAGTAGCAGTCTCATGCTTCCCGTCGTGTGGATCTAGAGATCTGTGGCCTTCCCTCGAGGCTTTCCCACGAGGATTTCCCACAGGGCTGACCCAAATGCCATCGTGGTGTAGGTCGATCCTCGTGTGAAAGTCGAGGCAGTGCAGGGAAAACAGATTCCTCTGGAATTGACTGAGACATCTGGGGGACTCGGATGGAGGCATGATGCTGAAGTTCCTCTCACCTTTCCTGTTGAGCACGTCTCCAATTGAGATGCGACCAGAACCCCGGGAATTCTTTCCAGAAGAAACAGGGAAAGGATCCCTCATCTCGAGCAGAGATGTGGAAACAGGGTTCCGCTGGATTTGGGCTGGCCCCTCGTGATTCCTCGCCAGTGGAGACCGGTATGTTACGGAACTTTTTGAGTTGCAGCAAGGGTGTGAAGGACCCTTTCGAAGTTCCAGAGGTTAGGTGAGATTAGCCTCGAGATGCCTCAGCGAAAATGGCCTCATCTCTCCCCTGAAGGGGAGAACCTCCTGGATTGCCGGGGTCCAGCCCCGGTGGATCCAGGGAATTTGAAGGGTGGACGGCGTTGGCGTGGAAAGACTTGTTTATTCATCAATATAAGATTAGATTAAGCAACTATAGTGTAGTAAGAAGATTAAGTGGAGGAAGAGGGCTGAATAGCTTGGTTTATGCGGAAGACCAATAAAATTCCAGACAAGGAATTTGCACCATCTACATTGGGGCATCGGAGCCCACTTGAATATCTAAGGGTGCCTCGCCTTAAGCTCCCTTTCCCGTGGGTCTTAACAGCCAGGGCAAGTAAGTAGACCTGGCGAGCCTCTGCGCCCCAGGTGGAGATTCAGCCTGAAAACAAAGTAAAGAGCAGAGAGGGAAAGGGAGACAAGAAGAGAGAGAGAAAGACACGGGGGGAGCCAGATTCCCAGGAAACCAGGCCGAGAGCCCAGTTCGAGAATCTGGTTCGAGAAGCGGGTCCGAGAACCTGGTCCACTCCTTTATTGTTCAGAAGGCTTTTTATACTTTTGATAAAACATGGAGATCAATGGATAACACAAAATTATATAGCGTTTGCAGCCCAGACTCTTTCTATACATCATTTTGTATACAAAAGGTCTCAGGTGATTGACATTATCTTCTGGCCAAGAGTTTTGTTAAACACTTTTTGGCTCTGTTCCTTAATGAATGCTAATTTTGTTTCCCCTGAAGTGTTTTTCTTTAATCTGCATCTCCTTAAAGCGCTAAATTTGCATCTCTATAGAACAAAGGCACAGTGGGTTCTAACAAAGAAGGTACTTAACTCAAAGATCTAATGTTGCTAATACAAGGTCTACTACTTGTTTTTCTATATACCAACTATATCTACAAACATAGGATATGAAAATTTGGCAGCAAGCATTGACTCAACAATTGAAACCTTTAATCAGTCCTTTTCTAAAGATTTTGACTCTTCGGAAGCCCCTACATTCCTTGGATGTTTTAAGCATCCTGTGCCTCCTGCGGTCAGGAGGCCTCAAACAATCACATGTGCAGCTCTACGAGTCCTGCAGGCAGGATAGAAAGCCATCAGAGGAGATTTGGATTGAAACACTCTCTCAAATGTAGAAGACTAAAGCCCGAAATCGACTTTGTTCAGAAAATGTCAGAAGAGTGGAAAAGCAGAGCACAAAAGCCGGCAGATTTTTGTTGGGGTACATGCTTAGGAATTTCCAGAGGGGTCCCTGAAGTCTGAGCATGCCTTGCGTATGTAGCATCCTTCCTGGTATCCTTATCACAGGCGGGATTCCTCACACTGGCTCCCGGCACTGGATATTCTCGAGTTGTGGCAGGTACTCTCGAGTTACGACGGGGACCTCAGGGACCCGCTCTGGTGGCCTCAGGAAAAGCCAGTCCCCATATGAGATGCTAGGAAGCCCGCGGGATTCCTCCCCAGTCGATGCTGGGGCCTAAAACCTGTGGAGTCGGGGCCAAAACCTGAGGATTCCTCGCCAGTGCTGACATGGATGATGGGGCACTTCTGGAGTCTCCACAGGGGAGTAGGTCGTCGTCTCGAGTGGGGGCTTGCCCGTCCCGTTTCCTCCCAAGCAGTGGCACCAGTGTCACGCTTCCCGTTGCGTGGATCAAGGGATCTGTGGCTTTCCCTCGAGGCTTTCCAAGAGGATTTCCCACAGGGCTGTCCCATGTGCCACCGTGGTGTTAGTCGATCCTCGGCGTGAAAGTCGAGGCAGTGCAGAAAAAAGAGGTTCCTCTGGAATGGACTGAGAAATCTGGGGGACGCGGAATGGTCGCGCGACCCTGGAGTTCCTCTCAACTTTCCTGTTGAGCGCGCCTCCTCTTGAGATTCGACGGGAAAGCCGGGAATTCTTTCCCGAGGAATCAGCGAAAGGATCCCTCATCTCGAGCTTCGAGGCGGCAACGGGGCTCCTCTGGATGTGGGCGGGACCCTCGGGCTTCCTCTCGAGTGGAGACGGGTATTTCGGGGAACTTCGTGAGGTGCAGCAAGGGTGTGAAGGACCCTTTCGAAGTTCCAGATTTTAGGTGTGATTAGCCTCGAGCGGTGTCACCGGAAATGGGCCTCATTTCAGCTGGAGTGCAGAACCTCCTGGATTTTCTCGAGATGCGGCAGGTGCTCTCCAGTTACTACGGGGACCTCAGGGACCCACTCTGGGGGCCTCAGGAAAGGCCAGTACCCGTGCGAGTTGTTGAGGGCCCCTTGGGATTCCTCTCCAGTCGAGGCCGGGGCCTAAGACCTTGTGTGGACTCGGGACCGGAACCTGAGGATTCCTCTCCAGTGCTGACATGAATCTTGGGTAACTCTGGAGTCTACACAGGGGAGTCAGTCGTCGTCTCGAGTGGGGGCATGCACGTCCGCTATCCTCCAGAGCTGTAGCAGCAGTCTCACGCTTCCCGTCGCGTGGATCAAGGGATCTGTAGTCTTCCCTCGAGGCTTTCCCAGGAGGATTTCCCACAGGGCTGTCCCAAGTTCCAAGGTGATGTGACTCGATCCTCAGCAAGAAAGTCTTGGTAGTGCGGGGAAGAAAAGTGCCTCTGGAATGAACTGAGACATCTGGGGGACTCGGATGGTGACACGACCTTGGAGTTACTCTTGCCTTTCCTGTTGAGCGTGCCTCTTGTTCAGATGCGACCAGAACGCCGGGAATTCTTTCCCGAGGAAGCAGGGAAAGGATCCCTCATCTCAAGCTACGAGGTGGAATCGGGGCTCCTCTGGATGTGAGCGGGATCCTCGTGCTTCCTCTCGAGGGGAGACGGGTATGTCGGGGAACTTCTTGAGTTGCAGCAAGGGTGTGAAGGACACTTTCAAAGTTCCAGAGGTTAGGTGTGATTAGCCTCGAGACGCCTCAGCATAAAAAGGCCTCATCTCTCCTGGAGGAGAGAACATACTGGATGTTATCTAGTAATGGCAGGTGGTCACGAATTACGACGAGGACCTCAGGGACCCGCTCTGGTGGTCTCAGGAAAGGCCAATCCCCATGCGAGTGGCTCGGGGGACCAGCGGGATTCCTCTCCAGTCGTTGCCGGGCCTAAGACCTTGAGAGGAGTCGGGGCCAGAACCTGAGGATTCCTCTCCAGGGCTAACATGAATCTTGGGCAATTCTGGAGTCTCCTCAGGGGAGTCAGCCATCGTCTCGAGTGGGGGCATACACGTCCGCTTTCCTCCCGAGCTGTAGCAGCAATCTCATGCTTCCCGTCATGTGGATCAAGTGTTCTGTGGCCTTTCCTCGAGGCTTTCCCACGAGGATTTCCCACAGGGCTGACCCAAATGCCATCGTGGTGTAGGTCGATCCTCGTGTGAAAGTCAAGGCAGTTCAGGGAAAACAGATTCCTCTGGAATTGACTGAGACATCTGGGGGACTCGGATGGAGGCACGATGCTGAAGTTCCTCTCACCTTTCCTGTTGAGCACGTCTCCAATTAAGATGCGACCAGAACCCCGGGAATTCTTTCCAGAAGAAACAGGGAAAGGATCCCTCATCTCGAGCAGAGATGCGGAAACGGGGCTCCTCTGGATTTGGGCTGGTCCCTCGTGATTCCTCGCCAGTGGAGACCGGTATGTAACGGAACTTTTTGAGTTGCAGCAAGGGTGTGAAGGACCCTTTCGAAGTTCCAGAGGTTAGGTGAGATTAGCCTCGAGACGCCTCAGCGAAAATGGGCCTCATCTCTCCCCTGGAGGGGAGAACCTCCTGGATTGCCGGGCTCCAGCCCCGGTGGATCCAGGGAATTTGAAGGGTGGACGGCGTTGGCGTGGAAAGACTTGTTTATTCATCAATATGAGATTAGATTAAGCAACTATAGTGTAGTAAGAAGATTAAGTGGAGGAAGAGGGCTGAATAGCTTGGTTTATGCGGGAGACCAATAAAATTCCAGACAAGGAATTTGCACCATCTAAGTTGGGTCATCGGCACCCACTTGAATATCTAAGGGTGCCTCGCCTTAAGCTCCCTTTCCCGCAGGTCTTAACAGCCAGGGCAAGTAAGTAGACCTGGCGAGCCTCCGCGCCCCAGGTGGAGATTCAGCCTGAAAACAAATTAAAGAGCAGAGAGGGAAAGGGAGACAAGAAGAGAGAGAGAAAGACACCGGGGGAGCCAGATTCCCAGGAAACCAGGTCGAGAGCCCAGTTCGAGAATCTGGTCCGAGAAGCGGATCCGAGAACCTGGTCCGCTCCTTTATTGTTCAGAAGGCCTTTTATACTCTTGATTAAACATGAAGATCAATGGGTAACACAAAATTATATAGCGTTTGCAGCCCAGACTCTTTCTATACATCATTTTGTATACAAAAGGTCTCAGGTGATTGACATTATCTTCTGGCCAAGAGGATTGTTAACACTTTTTGGCTCTCTTTCTTAATGAATGTTAATTTTGTTACCCCTGAAGTGTTTTTCTTTAATCTGCATCTCCTTAAAGCGCTAAATTTGCATCTCTATAGAACAAAGGTGCAGTGGGTTATAACAAAGTATGTACTTAACTCAAAGATCTAATATTGCTAATACAAGGTCTACTACTTGTTTTTCTATATACCAACTATATCTAAACACAAAGGATATGAAAATTTGGCAGCAAGCATTGACTCAACAAATGAAACCTTTAATCAGTCCTATTCTAAAGATTTTGACTCTTCGGAAGCCCCTACATTCCTAGGATGTTTTAAGCTTCCTTTGCCTCCTGTGGTCAGCAGGCCTCGAACAATCTCATGCGCAGCTGTACGAGTCCTGCAGGCAGGATAGAAAGCCATCAGAGGGGTTGTTAGAATTGAAACACTCTTTCACAAGTAGAAAACTAAAGCCCTAAATTGACTTTTTCCAGAAAATGTCAGAAGAGTCGAAAAGCAGAGCTCGGAATCCAGCATATTTTTGTTGGGGTACATGCTTAGGAATTTCCAGAGGGGTCCTTGAAGTCTGAGCACGCCTTGCGTATGTAGCTTCCTTCCTGATGACCTTGTCACGGGCGGGATTCCTCACACTGGCTCCCGGCACTGGATTTTCTCGTTTTGTGGCTGGTACTCTCGAGTTACGACCGGGACCTCAGGGACTCGCTCTGGTGGCCTCAGGAAAGGCCAGTCCCCATACGAGTTGCTAGGAGGCCTGCGGGATTCCTCTCCAGTCGATGCCGGGGCCTAAAACCTGTGTGGAGTCGGGGCCGAAACCTGAGGATTCCTCGCCAGTGCTGACATGGATGATGGGGCACTTCTGGAGTCTCCACAGGGGAGTCAGTCGTCGTCTCGAGTGGGGGCTTGCCTGTCCGCTTTCCTCCCGAGCAGTGGCACCAGTTTCACGCTTCCCGTTGCGTGGGTCAAGGTATCTGTGGCTTTCCCTGGAGGCTTTCCCACGAGGATTTCCCACAGGACTGTCCCACGTGCCACCGTGGTGTCAGTCGATCCTCGGCATGAAAGTGGAGGCAGTGCTGAACAAAGTGTTTCCTCTGGAATGGACTGAGAAATCTGGGGGACTCGGAATGGTCGCACGACCCTCGAGTTCCTCTCACCTTTCTGTTGAGCGAGCCTCCTCTTCAGATTCGAAGGGAATCCCGGGAATTCTTTCCCGACGAAGCAGTGAAAGGATCCTTCATCTCGAGCTCCGAGATGGCAACGGGGCTCCTCTGGATGTGGGCGGGACCCTCGGGCTTCCTCTCGAGTGGAGACGGATATTTCGGGGAACTTCGTGAGGTGCAGCAAGGGTGTGAAGGACCATTTCGAAGTTCCAGATTTTAGGTGTGATTAGCCTCGAGCGGCGTCAGTGGAAATGGTCCTCATCTCGCCTGGAGGGGAGAACCTCCTGGATTTTCTCGAGATGCGGCAGGTGCTCTCCAGTTACTATGGGGACCTCAGGGACCCGCTCTGGTGGCCTCAGGAAAGGCCAGTACCCGTGCGAGTTGCTAGGGGGCCCCTCGTGATTCCTCTCCAGTCGAGGCCGGGGCCTAAGACCTTGTGTGGACTCGGGACCGGAACCTGAGGATTCGTCTCCAGTGCTGACATGAATCTTGGGTAATTCTGGAGTCTACACAGGGGAGTCAGTCGTCATCTCGAGTGGGGGCTTGCCCATCCGCTTTCCTCCCGAGCAGTGGCACCAGTTTCACGCTTCCCATTGCGTGGATCAAGGGATCAGTGGCTTTCCCTTGAGGCTTTTCCACGAGGATTTCCCACAGGGCTGTCCCACATGCCACCGTGCTGTAGTTCAATCCTCGTCATGAAAGTCGAGGCAGTGCAGCGAAAACAGGTTCCTCTGGAATTGACTGAGACATCTGGGGGACTCGGATGGAGGCACGATGCTGGAGTTCCTCTCACCTTTCCTGTTGAGCACGCCTCCTCTTGAGATGCGACCAGAACGCCGGGAATTCTTTCCAGAAGAAGCAGGGAAAGGATACCTCATCTCGAGCAAAGATGCGGAAACGGGGCTCCTCTGGATGTGGGTGGGTCCCTCGTGCTTCCTCGCCAGTGGAGACCGGTATGTTACGGAACTTTTGAGTTGCAGCAAGGGTGTGAAGGGGCCTTTCGAAGTTCCAGAGGTTAGGTGTGATTAGCTTCAAGACGCCTCAGCGAAAATGGGCCTCATCTCGCCTGGAGGGGAGAACCTCCTGGATTGCCGGGGTCCAGCCCTGGTGGATCCAGGGAATTTGAAGGGTGGACGGCGTTGGCATGGAAAGACTTGTTTATTCATCAATATAAGATTTGATTAAGCAACTATAGTGTAGTAAGAAGATTAAGTGGAGGAAGAGGGCTGAAGAGCTTGGTTTACGTGGAAGACCAATAAAATTCCAGACAAGTAATTTGCACCATCTACGTTGGGGCACCAGCGCCCACGTGAGTATATAAGGATGCCTCCCCTTAAGTTCCCTTTCGCGCGGGTCTTAACAGCCAGGACAAATAAGTAGACCTGGCTGGCCTCCGCGCCCCAGGTGGAGATTCAGCCTGAAAACAAAGTAAAGAGCAGAGAGGGAAAGGGAGAGAAGAAGAGAGAGAGAAAGACACGGGGGGAGCCAGATTCTCAAGAAACCAGGCCGAGAGCCCAGTTCGAGAATCTGGTCCGAGAAGCTGGTCCAAAAAGCTGGTCCGCTCCTTTATTGTTCAGAAGGCCTTTTATACTTTTGATAAAACATGGAGATCAATGGGTAACACAAAATTATGTAGCGTTTGCAGCCCAGATTCTATCTATACATCGCTTTGTATACAAAAGTTCTCAGGTGATTGACATTATCTTCTGGCCAAGAGGCTTGTTAACACTTTTTGGCTCTCTTCCTTAATGAATGCTAATTTTGTTTCCCTTGAAGTGTTTTTCTTTAATCTGCATCTCCTTAAAAGCGCTAAAGTTGCATCTCTATAGAACAAAGGCACAGTAGGTTATAACCAAGAAGGTACTTAACTCAAAGATCTAATGTTGCTAATACAAGGTCTACTACTTGTTTTTCTATATACCAACTATATCTAAACACAAAGGATATGAAAATTTGGCAGCAAGCATTGACTCAACAAATGAAACCTTTAATCAGTCCTATTCTAAAGATTTTGACTCTTCGGAAGCCCCTACATTCCTAGGATGTTTTAAGCTTCCTTTGCCTCCTGTGGTCAGCAGGCCTCGAACAATCTCATGCGCAGCTGTACGAGTCCTGCAGGCAGGATAGAAAGCCATCAGAGGGGTTGTTAGAATTGAAACACTCTTTCACAAGTAGAAAACTAAAGCCCTAAATTGACTTTTTCCAGAAAATGTCAGAAGAGTCGAAAAGCAGAGCTCGGAATCCAGCATATTTTTGTTGGGGTACATGCTTAGGAATTTCCAGAGGGGTCCTTGAAGTCTGAGCACGCCTTGCGTATGTAGCTTCCTTCCTGATGACCTTGTCACGGGCGGGATTCCTCACACTGGCTCCCGGCACTGGATTTTCTCGTTTTGTGGCTGGTACTCTCGAGTTACGACCGGGACCTCAGGGACTCGCTCTGGTGGCCTCAGGAAAGGCCAGTCCCCATACGAGTTGCTAGGAGGCCTGCGGGATTCCTCTCCAGTCGATGCCGGGGCCTAAAACCTGTGTGGAGTCGGGGCCGAAACCTGAGGATTCCTCGCCAGTGCTGACATGGATGATGGGGCACTTCTGGAGTCTCCACAGGGGAGTCAGTCGTCGTCTCGAGTGGGGGCTTGCCTGTCCGCTTTCCTCCCGAGCAGTGGCACCAGTTTCACGCTTCCCGTTGCGTGGGTCAAGGTATCTGTGGCTTTCCCTGGAGGCTTTCCCACGAGGATTTCCCACAGGACTGTCCCACGTGCCACCGTGGTGTCAGTCGATCCTCGGCATGAAAGTGGAGGCAGTGCTGAACAAAGTGTTTCCTCTGGAATGGACTGAGAAATCTGGGGGACTCGGAATGGTCGCACGACCCTCGAGTTCCTCTCACCTTTCTGTTGAGCGAGCCTCCTCTTCAGATTCGAAGGGAATCCCGGGAATTCTTTCCCGACGAAGCAGTGAAAGGATCCTTCATCTCGAGCTCCGAGATGGCAACGGGGCTCCTCTGGATGTGGGCGGGACCCTCGGGCTTCCTCTCGAGTGGAGACGGATATTTCGGGGAACTTCGTGAGGTGCAGCAAGGGTGTGAAGGACCATTTCGAAGTTCCAGATTTTAGGTGTGATTAGCCTCGAGCGGCGTCAGTGGAAATGGTCCTCATCTCGCCTGGAGGGGAGAACCTCCTGGATTTTCTCGAGATGCGGCAGGTGCTCTCCAGTTACTATGGGGACCTCAGGGACCCGCTCTGGTGGCCTCAGGAAAGGCCAGTACCCGTGCGAGTTGCTAGGGGGCCCCTCGTGATTCCTCTCCAGTCGAGGCCGGGGCCTAAGACCTTGTGTGGACTCGGGACCGGAACCTGAGGATTCGTCTCCAGTGCTGACATGAATCTTGGGTAATTCTGGAGTCTACACAGGGGAGTCAGTCGTCATCTCGAGTGGGGGCTTGCCCATCCGCTTTCCTCCCGAGCAGTGGCACCAGTTTCACGCTTCCCATTGCGTGGATCAAGGGATCAGTGGCTTTCCCTTGAGGCTTTTCCACGAGGATTTCCCACAGGGCTGTCCCACATGCCACCGTGCTGTAGTTCAATCCTCGTCATGAAAGTCGAGGCAGTGCAGCGAAAACAGGTTCCTCTGGAATTGACTGAGACATCTGGGGGACTCGGATGGAGGCACGATGCTGGAGTTCCTCTCACCTTTCCTGTTGAGCACGCCTCCTCTTGAGATGCGACCAGAACGCCGGGAATTCTTTCCAGAAGAAGCAGGGAAAGGATACCTCATCTCGAGCAAAGATGCGGAAACGGGGCTCCTCTGGATGTGGGTGCGTCCCTCGTGCTTCCTCGCCAGTGGAGACCGGTATGTTACGGAACTTTTGAGTTGCAGCAAGGGTGTGAAGGGGCCTTTCGAAGTTCCAGAGGTTAGGTGTGATTAGCTTCAAGACGCCTCAGCGAAAATGGGCCTCATCTCGCCTGGAGGGGAGAACCTCCTGGATTGCCGGGGTCCAGCCCTGGTGGATCCAGGGAATTTGAAGGGTGGACGGCGTTGGCATGGAAAGACTTGTTTATTCATCAATATAAGATTTGATTAAGCAACTATAGTGTAGTAAGAAGATTAAGTGGAGGAAGAGGGCTGAAGAGCTTGGTTTACGTGGAAGACCAATAAAATTCCAGACAAGTAATTTGCACCATCTACGTTGGGGCACCAGCGCCCACGTGAGTATATAAGGATGCCTCCCCTTAAGTGCCCTTTCGCGCGGGTCTTAACAGCCAGGACAAATAAGTAGACCTGGCTGGCCTCCGCGCCCCAGGTGGAGATTCAGCCTGAAAACAAAGTAAAGAGCAGAGAGGGAAAGGGAGAGAAGAAGAGAGAGAGAAAGACACGGGGGGAGCCAGATTCTCAAGAAACCAGGCCGAGAGCCCAGTTCGAGAATCTGGTCCGAGAAGCTGGTCCAAAAAGCTGGTCCGCTCCTTTATTGTTCAGAAGGCCTTTTATACTTTTGATAAAACATGGAGATCAATGGGTAACACAAAATTATGTAGCGTTTGCAGCCCAGATTCTATCTATACATCGCTTTGTATACAAAAGTTCTCAGGTGATTGACATTATCTTCTGGCCAAGAGGCTTGTTAACACTTTTTGGCTCTCTTCCTTAATGAATGCTAATTTTGTTTCCCTTGAAGTGTTTTTCTTTAATCTGCATCTCCTTAAAAGCGCTAAAGTTGCATCTCTATAGAACAAAGGCACAGTAGGTTATAACCAAGAAGGTACTTAACTCAAAGATCTAATGTTGCTAATACAAGGTCTACTACTTGTTTTTCTATATACCAACTATATCTAAACACAAAGGATATGAAAATTTGGCAGCAAGCATTGACTCAACAAATGAAACCTTTAATCAGTCCTATTCTAAAGATTTTGACTCTTCGGAAGCCCCTACATTCCTAGGATGTTTTAAGCTTCCTTTGCCTCCTGTGGTCAGCAGGCCTCGAACAATCTCATGCGCAGCTGTACGAGTCCTGCAGGCAGGATAGAAAGCCATCAGAGGGGTTGTTAGAATTGAAACACTCTTTCACAAGTAGAAAACTAAAGCCCTAAATTGACTTTTTCCAGAAAATGTCAGAAGAGTCGAAAAGCAGAGCTCGGAATCCAGCATATTTTTGTTGGGGTACATGCTTAGGAATTTCCAGAGGGGTCCTTGAAGTCTGAGCACGCCTTGCGTATGTAGCTTCCTTCCTGATGACCTTGTCACGGGCGGGATTCCTCACACTGGCTCCCGGCACTGGATTTTCTCGTTTTGTGGCTGGTACTCTCGAGTTACGACCGGGACCTCAGGGACTCGCTCTGGTGGCCTCAGGAAAGGCCAGTCCCCATACGAGTTGCTAGGAGGCCTGCGGGATTCCTCTCCAGTCGATGCCGGGGCCTAAAACCTGTGTGGAGTCGGGGCCGAAACCTGAGGATTCCTCGCCAGTGCTGACATGGATGATGGGGCACTTCTGGAGTCTCCACAGGGGAGTCAGTCGTCGTCTCGAGTGGGGGCTTGCCTGTCCGCTTTCCTCCCGAGCAGTGGCACCAGTTTCACGCTTCCCGTTGCGTGGGTCAAGGTATCTGTGGCTTTCCCTGGAGGCTTTCCCACGAGGATTTCCCACAGGACTGTCCCACGTGCCACCGTGGTGTCAGTCGATCCTCGGCATGAAAGTGGAGGCAGTGCTGAACAAAGTGTTTCCTCTGGAATGGACTGAGAAATCTGGGGGACTCGGAATGGTCGCACGACCCTCGAGTTCCTCTCACCTTTCTGTTGAGCGAGCCTCCTCTTCAGATTCGAAGGGAATCCCGGGAATTCTTTCCCGACGAAGCAGTGAAAGGATCCTTCATCTCGAGCTCCGAGATGGCAACGGGGCTCCTCTGGATGTGGGCGGGACCCTCGGGCTTCCTCTCGAGTGGAGACGGATATTTCGGGGAACTTCGTGAGGTGCAGCAAGGGTGTGAAGGACCATTTCGAAGTTCCAGATTTTAGGTGTGATTAGCCTCGAGCGGCGTCAGTGGAAATGGTCCTCATCTCGCCTGGAGGGGAGAACCTCCTGGATTTTCTCGAGATGCGGCAGGTGCTCTCCAGTTACTATGGGGACCTCAGGGACCCGCTCTGGTGGCCTCAGGAAAGGCCAGTACCCGTGCGAGTTGCTAGGGGGCCCCTCGTGATTCCTCTCCAGTCGAGGCCGGGGCCTAAGACCTTGTGTGGACTCGGGACCGGAACCTGAGGATTCGTCTCCAGTGCTGACATGAATCTTGGGTAATTCTGGAGTCTACACAGGGGAGTCAGTCGTCATCTCGAGTGGGGGCTTGCCCATCCGCTTTCCTCCCGAGCAGTGGCACCAGTTTCACGCTTCCCATTGCGTGGATCAAGGGATCAGTGGCTTTCCCTTGAGGCTTTTCCACGAGGATTTCCCACAGGGCTGTCCCACATGCCACCGTGCTGTAGTTCAATCCTCGTCATGAAAGTCGAGGCAGTGCAGCGAAAACAGGTTCCTCTGGAATTGACTGAGACATCTGGGGGACTCGGATGGAGGCACGATGCTGGAGTTCCTCTCACCTTTCCTGTTGAGCACGCCTCCTCTTGAGATGCGACCAGAACGCCGGGAATTCTTTCCAGAAGAAGCAGGGAAAGGATACCTCATCTCGAGCAAAGATGCGGAAACGGGGCTCCTCTGGATGTGGGTGGGTCCCTCGTGCTTCCTCGCCAGTGGAGACCGGTATGTTACGGAACTTTTGAGTTGCAGCAAGGGTGTGAAGGGGCCTTTCGAAGTTCCAGAGGTTAGGTGTGATTAGCTTCAAGACGCCTCAGCGAAAATGGGCCTCATCTCGCCTGGAGGGGAGAACCTCCTGGATTGCCGGGGTCCAGCCCTGGTGGATCCAGGGAATTTGAAGGGTGGACGGCGTTGGCGTGGAAAGACTTGTTTATTCATCAATATAAGATTTGATTAAGCAACTATAGTGTAGTAAGAAGATTAAGTGGAGGAAGAGGGCTGAAGAGCTTGGTTTACGTGGAAGACCAATAAAATTCCAGACAAGTAATTTGCACCATCTACGTTGGGGCACCAGCGCCCACGTGAGTATATAAGGATGCCTCCCCTTAAGTGCCCTTTCGCGCGGGTCTTAACAGCCAGGACAAATAAGTAGACCTGGCTGGCCTCCGCGCCCCAGGTGGAGATTCAGCCTGAAAACAAAGTAAAGAGCAGAGAGGGAAAGGGAGAGAAGAAGAGAGAGAGAAAGACACGGGGGGAGCCAGATTCTCAAGAAACCAGGCCGAGAGCCCAGTTCGAGAATCTGGTCCGAGAAGCTGGTCCAAAAAGCTGGTCCGCTCCTTTATTGTTCAGAAGGCCTTTTATACTTTTGATAAAACATGGAGATCAATGGGTAACACAAAATTATGTAGCGTTTGCAGCCCAGATTCTATCTATACATCGCTTTGTATACAAAAGTTCTCAGGTGATTGACATTATCTTCTGGCCAAGAGGCTTGTTAACACTTTTTGGCTCTCTTCCTTAATGAATGCTAATTTTGTTTCCCTTGAAGTGTTTTTCTTTAATCTGCATCTCCTTAAAAGCGCTAAAGTTGCATCTCTATAGAACAAAGGCACAGTAGGTTATAACCAAGAAGGTACTTAACTCAAAGATCTAATGTTGCTAATACAAGGTCTACTACTTGTTTTTCTATATACCAACTATATCTAAACACAAAGGATATGAAAATTTGGCAGCAAGCATTGACTCAACAAATGAAACCTTTAATCAGTCCTATTCTAAAGATTTTGACTCTTCGGAAGCCCCTACATTCCTAGGATGTTTTAAGCTTCCTGTGCCTCCTGCGGTCAGGAGGCCTCAAACAATCACATGTGCAGCTGTAGGAGTCCTGCAGGCAGGATAGAAAGCCATCAGAGGGGTTTTTAGGATTGAAACACTCTTTCAAAAGAAGAAGACTAAAGCCCTAAATTGACTTTTTCCAGAAAATGTCAGAAGAGTGGAAAAGCAGAGCACAAAATCCGGCAGATTTTTGTTGGGGTACATGCTTAGGAATTTCCAGAGGGGTCCCTGAAGCCTGAGCATGCCTTGTGTATGTAGCTTCCTTCCTGATGACCTTGTCACGGGCGGGATTCCTCCCACTGGCTCCCGGCACTGGATATTCTCGAGTTGTGGCAGGTACTCTCGAGTTACGACGGGGACCTCAGGGACCCGCTCTGGTGGCCTCAGGAAAGGCCAGTCCCCATACGAGTTGCTAGGAGGCCCGCGGGATTCCTCTCCAGTCGATGCCGGGGCCTAAAACCTGTGTGGAGTGGGGGCCAAAACCTGAGGATTCCTCGCCAGTGATGACATGGATGATGGGGCACTTCTGGAGTATCCACAGGGGCGTCAGTCGTCGTCTCGAGTGGCGGCTTGCCCGTCCGCTTTCCTCCCGAGCAGTGGCACTAGTTTCAAGCTTCCCCTTGCGTGGATCAAGGGATCTGTGGCTTTCTCTCGAGGCTTTCCCACGAGGATTTCCCACAGGACTGTCCCACGTGCCACCGTGGTGTCAGTCGATCCTCGGCGTGAAAGTGGAGGCAGTGCAGAACAAAGAGTTTCCTCTGGAATGGACTGAGAAATCTGGGGGACTCAGAATGGTCGCACGACCCTGGAGTTACTCTCACCTTTCCTGTTGAGCGCCCCTGCTCTTCAGATTCGACAGGAAGGCCGGGAATTCTTTCCCGACGAAGCAGTGAAAGGATCCTTCATCTCGAGCTCTGAGGCGGCAACGGGGCTCCTCTTGATGTGGGCGGGACACTCGTGCTTCCTCTCGAGTGGAGACGAGTATTTCGGGGAACTTCGTGAGGTGTAGCAAGGGTGTGAAGGACCCTTTCGAAGTTCCAGATTTTAGGTGTGATTAGCCTCGAGCGGTGTCAGCAGAAATGGGCCTCATTTCACCTGGAGCGCAGAACCTCCTGGATTTTCTCGAGATGCGGCAGGTGCTCTCCAGTTACTACGGGGACCTCAGGGACACGCTCTGGTGGCCTCAGGAAAGGCCAGTACCCGTGCTTGTTGCTAGGGGGACCCTCATGATTCCTCTCCAGTCGAAGCCGTGGCCTAAGACCTTGTGTGGACTTGGGACTGGAACCTGAAGATTCCTCTCCAGTGCTGACATGAATCTTGGGTAATTCTGGAGTCTACACAGGGGAGTAAGTCATCTTCTCGGGTGGGGCCATGCACGTCCGCTTTCCTCCTGAGCTGTAGCAGCAGTCTCACGCTTCCCGTCGCGTGGATCAAGGGATCTGTGGCCTTCCCTCGAGGTTTTCCCACGAGGATTTCCCACAGGGCTATCCCACATGCCACCGTGGTGTAGGTCGATCCTCATCGTGAAAGTCGAGGCAGTCAAGGGAAAACAGGTTTCTCTGGAATGGACTGAGACATCTGGGGGACTCAGATGGAGGCATGATGCTGGAGTTCCTCCCACCATTCCTGTTGAGCACGCCTCCTCTTGAGATGTGACCAGAACGCCAGGAATTCTTTCCAGATGAAGCAGGGAAAGGATCCCTCATCTCGAGCAAAGATGCGGAAACGGAGCTCCTCTGGATGTGGGCGGGTCCCTCGTGCTTCCTCGCCAGTGGAGACCGGTATGTTACGGAACTTTTTGAGTTGCAGCAAGGGTGTGAAGGACCCTTTCGAAGTTCCAGAGGTTAGGTGTGATTAGCCTCGAGACGCCTCAGCGAAAATGGGCCTCATCTCGCCTGGAGGGGAGAACCTCCTGGATTGCCGGGGTCCAGCCCCGGTGGATCCAGGGAATTTGAAGGGTGGACGGCGTTGGTGTGGAAAGACTTGTTTATTCATCAATATAAGATTAGATAAAGAAACTATAGTGTAGTAAGAAGATTAAGTGGAGGAAGAGGGCTGAAGAGCTTGGTTTATGCGTAAAACCAATAAAATTCCAGACAAGGAATTTGCACCATCTACGTTGGGGCACCGGCGCCTACGTGAATATCTAAGGATGCCTCGCGTTAAGCTCCCTTTCGTGCGAGTCTTAACAGCAAGGGCAAGTAAGTAGACCTGGCGAGCCTCCGTGCCCCAGGTGGAGAATCAGCCTGAAATTAAAGTAAAGATCAGAGAAGGAAAGGAAGAGAAAAAGAGAGTGAGAAAGATACGTGGGGAGCCAGATTCTCAAGAAACCAGGCCGAGAGCCCAGTTCAAAAATCTGGTCCGAGAAGCTGGTCCGAGAAGCTGGTCCGCTCCTTTATTGTTCAGAAGGCCTTTTATACTTTTGATAAAACATGGAGATCAATGGCTAACCCATAATTATGTAGCGTTCGCAGCCCAGGCTCTTTCTATACATCATTTTGTATACAAAAGGTCTCAGGTGATTGACATTATCTTCTGGCCAAGAGGCTTGTTAACACTTTTTGGCTCTCTTCCTTAATGAATGTTAATGTTGTTTCCCCTGAAGTGTTGTTCTTTAATCTGCATCTCCTTAAAAGCGCTAAAGTTGCATCTCCATGGAACAAAGGTGCAGTGGGTTATAACAAAGAAGGTACTTAACTCAAAGTTCTAATGTTGCTAATACAAGTTCTACTACTTGTTTTTCTATATACCAACTATATCTAAAAATAAAGGATATGAATATTTGACAGCAAGCATTGACTCTACAAATGAAACCTTTAATCAGTCCTATTCTTAAGATTTTGACTCTTCAGAAGCCCCTACATTCCTAGGATGTTTTAAGCTTCCTGTGCCTCCTGCGGTTAGGAGGCCTCAAACAATCACATGTGCAGCTGTAAGAGTCCTGCAGTCAGGCTATAAAGCCATCAGAGGGGTTTTCTGGATTGAAACACTCTTTCAAATGTAGAAGACTCAAGCCCTAAATTGACTTTTTCCAGAAAATGTCAGAAGAGTGGAAAAGCAGAGCACAAAAGCCGGCAGATTTTTGTTGGGGTACATGCTTCGGAATTTCCAGAGGGGTCCCTGAAGCCTGAGCACGCCTTGCGTATGTAGCTTCCTTCCTGGTTACCTTGTCACAGGCGGGATTCCTCCCACTGGCTCCCGGCACTGGATTTTCTCGAGTTGTGGCAGGTACTCTCGAGTTACGATGGGGACCTCAGGGACCCGCTCTGGTGGCCTCAGGAAAGGCCAGTCACCATATGAGTTGCTAGGAGGCCTGCGGGATTCCTCTCCACTTGATGCCGGGGCCTAAAACCTGTGTGGAATCGGGGCCGAATTCTGAGGATTCCTCGCCAGTGCTGACATGGATGATGGGTCACTTCTGGAGTCTCCACAGGGGAGTCAGTCGTCGTCTCGAGTGGGGGCTTGGCTGTTCGCTTTCCTCCCGAGCAGTGGCACCAGTTTCACGCTTCCCGTTGCGTGGATCAAGGGATCTGTGGCTTTCCCTGGAGGCTTTCCCACGAGGATTTCCCACAGGGCTGTCCCACGTGCCACCGTGATGTCAGTAGATCCTCGGTGTGAAAGTGGAAGCAGTGCAGAACAGAGAGTTTAATCTGGAATGGACTGAGAAATCTGGGGGACTCGGAATGGTCGCACGACCCTCGAGTTCCTCTCACCTTTCCTGTTGAGCGCAGCTCCTCTTCAGATTCGAGGGGAAGGCCGGGAATTCTTTCCCGACGAAGCAAGGAAAGGATCCCTCATCTCGAGCTACGAGGCGGAAACGGGGCTCCTCTGGATGTGGGCGGGACCCTCGTGCTTCCTCTCGAGTGGAGACGGGTATGTCGGGGTACTTCTTGAGTTACAACAAGGATGTGAAGCACCCTTTCGAATTTCCAGAGGTTAGGTGTGATTAGCCTGGAGACACCTCAGCGGAAATGGGCCACATCTCGCCTGGAGGGGAGAACCTCCAGGATTTTCTCGAGTTGCCGCAGGTGTTCTCGAGTTACGACGGGGACCTCAGGGATCCGCTCTGTTGGCCTCAGGAAAGGCCTGTCCCCATGCGAGTTACTCAGGGGCACCTCGGGATTTCTCTCCCGTCGATCCAGGGGCCTAAGACCTTGTGTGGAGTCCGGGCCGGAACCTGAGGATTCCCCTCCCGTACTGACATGGATCCTAGGGTACTTCTTAAGTATCCTCAGGGGAATCAGTCCTCGTCTCGAGTGGGGGCATGCACGTGCCCTTTCCTCCCGAGCTGTAGCAGCAGTGTCACGCTTCCTGTCACGTGGATCAAGGGATCTGCTGCTTTCCCACAAGGCTTTCCCAGAGGGCTGTCCCATGTGCCACCATGGTGTGAGTCGATACTCGGCGAGAAAGTCGAGGCAGTTCAGGGAATACAGGTTCTTCTGGAAAGGTCTGAGACCTCTCGGGGACTCTTGGAATGGTGGCACGACCCTTGAGATCCTCTCGCCTATCCTGTTGAGAGCTCATCCACTTGAGATGCAATGAGAACCCCGGGAATTCTTTCGCGAAGAGGCAGGGAAAGGAACCCTCATCTCGAGCTACGGGGCGGAAACAGGGCTCCTCTGCATGCGGGCGGGAACCTCATGCTTCCTCTCGAGTGGAGAGGGGTATGTTGGGGAACTTCTTGAGTTGCATCAAGCGTGTGAAGGACCCTTTCGAAGTTCCCGAGGTTAAGTGTGATTAGCCTCGAGACATCTCTGCGGAAATGGGCCTCATATCACCTGGACGGTAGAACATCCTGGATTTTCTCGCATTGCGGCAGGTGTTCTCGAGTTACGACGGGGACCTCAGGGACCCTGTCTGGTTGCCTCAGGAAAAGCCAGTCCCCATGTGAGTTGCTAGGGGGCCTCTAGAGATTCCTCTCCCGTCGATGCCGGGGACTAAGACCTTGTGTGGAGTCAGGCCCGGAACCTGAGGATTCCTCTCCAGTACTGAAATTGATCTTGGGGTACTTTTGAGTCTCCCCAGGGGAGTCAGTCCTCGTCTCGAGTGGGGTCATGCACGTGCTCTTTCCTCCCGAGCTGTAGCAGCAGTGTCACTCTTCCCGTCACGTGGATCAAGGGATCCGTGCCTTTCCCTCGAGGCTTTTCCACGAGGCTTTCCCACAGGGCTGTCCCACGTGCCACCGTGGTGTGAGTCGATCTTTACCGTGAAAGTCGAGGCAGTGCAGGGTAAACAGGTTCCTCTGGAATGGACTGAGACATCTGGGGGACTCTTGAAATGGTGGCACGACCCTGGAGTTCCTCTGGCCTTTCCTGTTGAGAGCGCCTCCTCTTGAGATGCGACGGTATCGCCGGGAATTCTTTCCCGACAAAGCAGGGAAAGGATCCCTCATCTCGAGCTATGAGGCGGAAACGGGGCTCCTCTGGATGTGGGCGGACCCTCGTGCTTCCTCTCAAGTGGAGACAAGTATGTCGGGGTACTTGTTGAGTTGCAGCAAGTGTGTGAAGGACCCTTTCGAAATTCCAGAGGCTATGTGTGATTAGCCTCGAGACGCCTCAGCCTAAAGGGGCCTAATCTAGCCTGGAGGGGAGAACTTCCTGGATATTCTCGAGTTGCGGCAGGTGTTCCGTGTTACGACGGGGACCTCAGAAACCCGCACTGGTGGCCCCAGGAAAGGCCAGTCCCCATGCGAGTTGCTAGGGCGCCTCTCGGGGTTCCTCTCCCATCGATGCCGGGGCCTAAGACCTTGTGTTGAGTCGCGGCCGGAACCTGAGGACTCCTCTCCGGTGCTGACATGGATCTTCGGTTACTTCTGGAGTCTCCCCAGGGAGTCAAGCCACTTCTCGTCTGGGGGAATGCACGTGTGCTTTCCTCCCGATCTGTAGCAGCAGTGTCACGCTTCCCGTCAGGTGGACAAAGGGATCTGTGGCTTTGCCTTAAGGCTGTCCCACGAGGCTTTCCCAGACGGCTGTCCCACGTGCCACCATGGTGTGAGTTGATCCTCGCCATGAAAGAGGAGCCAGTGCAGGGAAAAACAGTTCCTCTGGAATGGGATAACACATATGGAGGACTCTTGGAATGGTGGCATGACACTGGAGTTCCTCTCGCCTTTCCGGTTAAGAGCACATCCTCTTGAGATGCGACTGGAACGCCGGGAATTCTTTCCTGACGAAGCAGGGAAAGGATCCCTCATCTTGAGCTACGAGGTGGAAACGGGGCTCCTCTGGATGTGGGTGGGACCCTCGTGCATCCTCTCGAGTGGAGACGGGCATGACTGGGACCTTCTTGAGTTGCAGCAAGGGTGTGAAGGACCCTTTCGAAGTTCCAGAGGTTATGTGTGATTAGCCTTAAGATGCCTAGGCGGAAATGGGCCTCATCTCGCCTGGAGGGGAGAACTTCCTGGATATTCTCGAGTTGGGGCAGGTGTTCTCGAGTTACGACAGGGACATCAGGGACCCGCTCTGGTGGCCTCAATAAAGGCCAGTCCCCATTCGTGTTGCTAGGGGTCCTCTCGAGATTCCTCTCCCGTGGATGCCGGGGCTAAGCCCTTGTGTGGAGTCAGAGCCAGAACCTGAGGATTCCTCTCCGGTGCTGACATGGATCTTTGGGCACTTCTGGAGTCTCCCCTGGGGAGTCAGCCCTCGTCTTGAGTGGGGGCATGCACGTGCACTTTCCTCCCGAGCGGTAGCAGCAGTGTCACGCTTCCCGTCGCGAGGATTAAGGGATCTGTGGCTTTCCCTCGAGGCTTTCCCCCGAGGCTTTCCCACAGTGCGGTCCCACGTGTCACCGTGGTGTGAGTCCATCCTCGGCATGAAAGACGAGCCAGTGCAGGGTAAAAAGGTTCCTCTGCAATGGACTGAGACATCTGGAAGACTCTTGAAATGGTGGTACGACCCTGGAGTTCGTCTCGCCTTTCCTGCTGAGAGCACCTCCTCTTGAGATGCGACGGGAATGCCGGGAATTCTTTCCCGACGAAGCAGGGAAAGGATCCCTCATCTCGAGCTTCGAGGTGAAAACGGGGCTCCTCTGGATGTGGGCGGGATGTTCGTGTTCCTCTCGAGTGGAGACGGGTATGTCGGGGGATTTCTTGAGTTGCAGCAAGTGTGTGAAGGACCCTTTTGAAGTTCAACAGGTTAGGTGTGATTCGCCTCAAGATGCCTCTGCGGAAATGGGCCTCATCTCGCCTGGATGGTAGAACATCCTGGATTTTCTCGCATTGCGGCAGGTGTTCTTGAGTTACGACGGGGACCTCAGGGACCCGGTCTGGTTGCCTCAGGAAAGGCCAGTCCCCTTGTGAGTTGCTAGCGGGCCTTTAGAGATTCCTCTCCTGTCAATGCCGGGGCCTAAGACCTTGTGTGGAGTCAGGCCTGGAACCTGACGATTCCTCTCCAGTACTGAAATTTATCTTGGGGTACTTTTGAGTCTCCCCAGGGGAGTCAGTCCTCGTCTCGAGTGGGGTCGTGCACGTGCTCTTTCCTCCCGAGCTGTAGCAGCAGTGTCACGCTTTGCGTCACGTGGATCAAGGGATCTGTGGCTTTCCCTCGAGGCTTTCCCACGAGGATATCCCACAGGGCTGCCCAAGTGAGACTGTGGTGTGAGTCGATCCTCAGCGTGAAAGATGAGCCAGTGCAGGGAAAACAGGTTCCTCTGGAATGGACTGAGATATCTGGGGGACTCTTGGAATGGTGGCACGACCCTGGAGTTCCTCTCGCCTTTCCTGTTGAGAGTGACTCCTCTTGAGATGCGACGGGAACACCAGGAATTCTTTCTCGACGAAGCAGGGAATGGATCCCTCATCTTGAGCTTTGAGGCGAAAACGGGGCTCCTCTGGATGTGGGCGGGAACCTCTTGTTCCTCTCGAGTGGAGATGGGTATGTCGGGGGACCTCTTGAGTTGTAGCAAGGGCGTGAAGGACCCTTTCGAAGTTCCAGAGTTTAGGTGTGATTAGCCTCGAGACGCCTCAGCGGAAATGGGCCTCATCTTGCCTGGAGGGGAGAACCTCCTGGATTTTCTCAAATTGCGGCAGGTGTTCTCGAGTTACGACGGGGACCTCAGGGATCCGTTCTGTTGGCCTCAGGAAAGGCCATTCCCCATGCGAGTTGCAGGGGGGCATCACCGTATTCCTCTCCCGTCGATGCTGGGGCCTAAGACCTTGTGTGGAGTCCGGTCCGGAACCTGAGGATTACCCTCCAGTACTGACATGGATCCTAGGGTACTTCTGAAGTATCCTCAGGGGAATCAGTCCTCGTCTCGAGTGGGGGAATGCACGTGCGCTTTCCTCCCGAGCTGTAGCAGCAGTGTCACGCTTCCCGTCACGTGGATCAAGGGATCTGCTGCTTTCCCACAAGGCTTTCCCAGAGGGCTGTCCCACGTGCCACCGTGGTGTGAGTCGATCCTCGGCGTGAAAGTCGAGGCAGTGCAGGGAATACAGGTATTTCTGGAAAGGACTGACCTCTCGGGGACTCTTGGATTGGTGGCACGACCCTGGAGATCCTCTCGCCTTTCCTATTGAGAGCGCATCCACTTTAGATGTCATGGGAACCCCGGGAATTCTTTCCCGATGAAGCAGGGAAAGGATCCCACATCTTGAGCTACAAGGCGGAAACAGGGCTCCTCTGCATGCGGGCGGGACCCTCGTGCTTCCTCTCGAGTGGAGACGGGTATGGCGGTGAACTTCTTGACTTGCATCAAGGGTGTGAAGGACCCTTTCGAAGTTCCCGATGTTAAGTGTGATTAGCCTCGAGACGCCTCTGCGGAAATGGGCCTCATCTCGCCTGGAGAGTCGAACCTCCTGGATTTTTTCGAGTTTCGGCAGGTGTTCTCAAGTTACGACGGGGACCTCAGGGACCCTGTCTGTTTGCCTCAGGAAAGGCCAGTCCCCATGTGAGTTGCTAGGGGGCCTCTAGAGATTCCTCTCCCGTCGATGCCGGGGCTTAAGACCTTGTGTGGAGTCAGGCCTGGAACCTGAGGATTCCTCTCCAGTACTGAAATTGATCTTGGGATACTTTTGAGTCTCCCCAGGGGAGTCAGTCCTCGTCTCGAGTGGGGTCGTGTACGTGCTCTTTCCTCCCGAGCTGTAGCACCAGTGTCAGGCTTACCATCCCATGGATCAAGGGATCTTTAGCTTTCCCTCCAGTCTTTCCCACGAGGCTTTCCCACAGGGCTCTCCCACGTGCCACCTTGGTGTGAGTCGATCCTCAGCGTGAAAGTCGAGGCAGTGCAGGGAAAACAGTTTCCTTTGGAAAGGACTGAGACCTCTAGCGGACTACTGGAATGGTGGCATGGCCCTGGAGTTCCACTCGCCTTTCCTGTTGAGAGTGCCCTCTTTTGAGATGCGACAGGAACCCAGGGAATTTTTCCCAACGAAGCAGGGAAAGGATGCCTCATCTGAAGCTACGAGACGGTACCGGTGCTCCTCTGGATGTGGGCGTGACCCTCGTGCTTCCTCTCGATTGGAGACAGGTATGTCGGGGAACCTCTTGATTTGCAGCAAGGGTGTGAAGGACCCTTTCGAAGTTCCAGAGGTTAGATGTGATTAGCCTCGAGACTCCTCAGCGGAAATGGTCCTGATGTAGCCTGGAGTGGAGAACCTCCTGGATTTTCTCGAGTTGCGGCAGGTGCACGCAAGTTACCACGGGGATCTCAGGGACCTGCTCTGGTGGCTTCAGGAAAGGCCAATCCCCATGCGAGTTGCTAGGGGGACTCTAGGGATTCCCTCCCATCCATGCCGGGGCCTAAGACCTTGTGCGGAACCGGGGCTGGAGCCTCAGGATTACTCTCCAGTCTTGACATTGATCTTGGGGTTCTTCTGGAGTCTCCACAGGGGAGTCAGTCCTGGTCAGGAGTAGGGGCATGCACGTGCGCATTCCTACAGAGCTGTAGCAGCAGTTTCTCACTTCCCATCACGTGGATCAAGGGATCTGAGGCTTTCCCTCCAGGCTTTCCCACGAGGCTTTCCCACAGGGCTCTAACACGTAACACCGTAGTGTGAGTTGATGCTCGGCGTGAAAGTCGAGGCACTTCAGGGAAAACAGGTTCCTCTGGAATGGACTGAGACATTGGGGGACTCTTGGAATGGTGATACGACCCTGGAGTATCCCTCGCCTTTCCTGTTGAGAGAACTTCCTCTTGAGATGCGACGGGACTGCGGGGAATTCTTTCCCGACGAAGCAAGGAAAGGATCCCTCATCTCGAGCTACGGGGCGGAAACGGGGCTCCTCTGGATGTGGGCGGGACCCTCGTGCTTCCTCTCGAGTGGAGACGGGTATGTCGGGGAACTTCCTGACTAGCAGCAAGGGTGTGAAGGACCCTTTCGAAGTTCCAGAGTTTAGGTGTGGTTAGCCTCGTGACGCCTCAGTAGAAATGGGCCTCATGTCGCCTGGAGGGGAGAACCTCCTGGATTTTCTCTAGTTGCGGCAGGTGCTCCCGAGTTACGACGGGGACCACAGGGACCCACTCTGGTGGCCTCAGGAAAGGCCAGTCCCCATGCGAGTTGCTAGGGGCCCTCTCGGGATTCCTCTCCCGTCGATACCCGGGCCAAAAACCTTGTGTGGAGTCAGGGCCGGAACCGAGGATTCCTCTCAGGGGCTGACATGGATCTTTGGGTACTTGTGGAGTCTCCCCAGGGGAGTCAGGCCTCGTCTCGAGTGGGGGCATGCACGTGCGCTTTCCTTCCAGGCTGTAGCAGCAATGTCACGCTTCCCGTGGCATGGATCAAAGGATCTGTGGTTTTCCCTCGAGGCTTTCCCTCGAGGCTTTCCCACAGGGCTGTCCCACGTGCCACCGTGGTGTGAGTGGATCCTCGGCGTGAAAGATGAGCCAGTGCAGGGCAAAGAGGTTCCTCTGGAATGGACTGAGACATCTGGGGGACTCTTGGAATGGTGGTACGACCATGGAGTTCCTCTCCCCTTTCCTGTTGAGAGTGCCTCCTGTTGAGATGCGACGGGAAAGCCGGGAATTCTTTCCCGTTGAAAGCAGGGAAAGGATCCCTCATCTCGAGCTCCGAGGGGGAAACGGGGCTCCTCTGGATGTGGGCGGGACCATCGTGCTTCCTCTCGAGTGGAGACGGGTATGGCGGTGATCTTCTTGAGTTGCAGCAAGGGTGTGAAAGACCCTTTCGAAGTTCCAGAGGTTAGGTGTCATTAGTCTCCAGACGCCTCATCGGAAATAGGCCTCATCTCGCCGGGAAGGGAGAACTTCCTGGATTTTCTCGAGTTGCGGCAGGTGTTCTCGAGTTACGACGGGGACCTCAGGGACCCGCCCTGGTGGCCTCAGGTGAGGCCAGTACCCATGCGAGGTGCTAGGGGACCTCTCGGGATTCCTCTCCCGTCGATACTGGGGCCAAAAACCTTGTGTAGAGTCAGGGCCGGAACCGAGGATTCCTCTCAGGGGCTGACATGGATCTTTGGGTACTTCTGGAGTCTCCCCAGGGGAGTCAGGCCTCGTCTCGAGTGGGGGCATGCACGTGCGCTTTCCTTCCAGGCTGTAGCAGCCATGTCACGCTTCCCATGGCGTGGATCAAAGGATCTGTGGTTTTCCCTCGAGGCTTTCCCTCGAGGCTTTCCCACAGGGCTGTCCCACGTGCCACCGTGGTGTGAGTCGATCCTCGGCGTGAAAGATGAGCCACTGCAGGGCAAAGAGGTTTCTCTGGAATGGACTGAGACATCTGCGGGACTATTGGAATGGGGGTACGACCATGGAGTTCCTCTCGCCTTTCCTGTTGAGAGTGCCTCCTCCTGAGATGCGACGGGAACGCCGGGAATTCTTTCCCGTTGAAAGCAGGGAAAGGATCCCTCATCTCGAGCTCCGAGGGGGAAACGGGGCTCCTCTGGATGTGGGCGGGACCATCGTGCTTCCTCTCGAGTGGAGACGGGTATGGCGGTGAACTTCTTGAGTTGCAGCAAGGGTGTGAAAGACCCTTTCGAAGTTCCAGAGGTTAAGTGTCATTAGTCTCCAGACGCCTCATCGGAAATAGGCCTCATCTCGCCTGGAAGGGAGAACTTCCTGGATTTTCTCGAGTTGCGGCAGGTGTTCTCGAGTTACGACGGGGACCTCAGGGACCCGCCCTGGTGGCCTCAGGAGTGGCCAGTCCCCATGCGAGTTGCTAGGGGGCCTCTCGGGATTCCTCTCCCGTCCATACCGGGGCCAAAAACCTTGTGTAGAGTCAGGGCCGGAACCGAGGATTCCTCTCAGGGGCTGACATGGATCATTGGGTACTTCTGGAGTCTCCCCAGGGGAGTCAGGCCTCGTCTCGAGTGGGGGCATGCACGTGCGCTTTCCTTCCAGGCTGTAGCAGCAATGTCACGCTTCCCGTGGCGTGGATCAAAGGATCTGTGGTTTTCCCTCGAGGCTTTCCCTCGAGGCTTTCCCACAGGGCTGTCCCACGTGCCACCGTGGTGTGAGTCGATCCTCGGCGTGAAAGATGAGCCAGTGCAGGGCAAAGAGGTTCCTCTGGAATGGACTGAGACATCTGGGGGACTCTTGGAATGGTGGTACGACCATGGAGTTCCTCTCGCCTTTCCTGTTGAGAGTGCCTCCTCTTGAGATGCGACGGGAACGCCGGGAATTCTTTCCCGTTGAAAGCAGGGAAAGGATCCCTCATCTCGAGCTCCGAGGGGGAAACGGGGCTCCTCTGGATGTGGGTGGGACCATCGTGCTTCCTCTCGAGTGGAGACGGGTATGGCGGTGAACTTCTTGAGTTGCAGCAAGGATGTGAAAGACCCTTTCGAAGTTCCAGAGGTTAGGTGTCATTAGTCTCCAGACGCCTCATCGGAAATAGGCCTCATCTCGCCTGGAAGGGAGAACTTCCTGGATTTTCTCGAGTTGCGGCAGGTGTTCTCGAGTTACGACGGGGACCTCAGGGACCCGCCCTGGTGGCCTCAGGAGAGGCCAGTACCCATGCGAGGTGCTAGGGTGCCTTTCGGGATTCCTCTCCCGTCGATACCGGGGCCAAAAACCTTGTGTGGAGTCAGGGCCGGAACCGAGGATTCCTCTCAGGGGCTGACATGGATCTTTGGGTACTTCTGGAGTCTCCCCAGGGGAGTCAGGCCTCGTCTCGAGTGGGGGCATGCACGTGCGCTTTCCTTCCAGGCTGTAGCAGCAATGTCACGCTTCCCGTGGCGTGGATCAAAGGATCTGTGGTTTTCCCTCGAGGCTTTCCCTCGAGGCTTTCCCACAGGGCTGTCCCACGTGCCACCGTGGTGTGAGTCGATCCTCGGCGTGAAAGATGAGCCAGTGCAGGGCAAAGAGGTTCCTCTGGAATGGACTGAGACATCTGGGGGACTCTTGGAATGGTGGTACGACCATGGAGTTCCTCTCGCCTTTCCTGTTGAGAGTGCCTCCTCTTGAGATGCGACGGGAACGCCGGGAATTCTTTCCCGTTGAAAGCAGGGAAAGGATCCCTCATCTCGAGCTCCGAGGGGGAAACGGGGCTCCTCTGGATGTGGGTGGGACCATCGTGCTTCCTCTCGAGTGGAGACGGGTATGGCGGTGAACTTCTTGAGTTGCAGCAAGGATGTGAAAGACCCTTTCGAAGTTCCAGAGGTTAGGTGTCATTAGTCTCCAGACGCCTCATCGGAAATAGGCCTCATCTCGCCTGGAAGGGAGAACTTCCTGGATTTTCTCGAGTTGCGGCAGGTGTTCTCGAGTTACGACGGGGACCTCAGGGACCCGCCCTGGTGGCCTCAGGAGAGGCCAGTCCCCATGCGAGTTGCTAGGGGGCCTCTCGGTATTCCTCTCCCGTCGATACCGTGGCCAAAAACCTTGTGTGGAGTCAGGGCCGGAACCGAGGATTCCTCTCAGGGGCTGACATGGATCTTTGGGTACTTGTGGAGTCTCCCCAGGGGAGTCAGGCCTCGTCTCGAGTGGGGGCATGCACGTGCGCATTCCTTCCAGGCTGTAGCAGCAATGTCACGCTTCCCGTCGCCTGGATCAAAAGATCTGTGTTTTTCCCTCGAGGCTTTCCCTCGAGGCTTTCCCACAGGGCTGACCCCCGTGCCACCGTGGTGTGAGTCGATCTTCGGCATGAAAGATGAGCTAGTGCAGGGTAAAGAGGTTCCTCTGGAATGGACTGAGACATCTGGGGGACTCTTGGAATGGTGGTACGACCATGGAGTTCCCCTCGCCTTTCCTGTTGAGAGTGCCTCCTCTTGAGATGCGACGGGAACGCCGAGAATTATTTCCCGTTGAAAGCAGGGAAAGGATCCCTCATCTCGAGCTCCGAGGGGAAAACGGGGCTCCTCTGGATGTGGGCGGGAGCATCGTGCTTCCTCTCGAGTGGAGACGGGTATGGCGGTGAACTTCTTGAGTTGCAGCAAGGGTGTGAAAGACCCTTTCGAAGTTCCAGAGGTTAGGTGTCATTAGTCTCCAGACGCCTCATCGGAAATAGGCCTCATCTCGCCTGGAAGGGAGAACTTCCTGGATTTTCTCGAGTTGCGCAGGTGTTCTCGAGTTACGACGGGGACCTCAGGGACCCGCCCTGGTGGCCTCAGGAGAGGCCAGTCCCCATGCGAGTTGCTAGGGGGCCTCTCGGGATTCCTCTCCCGTCGATACCGGGGCCAAAAACCTTGTGTGTAGTCAGGGCCGGAACCGAGGATTCCTCTCAGGGGCTGACATGGAACTTTGGGTACTTCTGGAGTCTCCCCAGGGGAGTCAGGCCTCGTCTCGAGTGGGGGCATGCACGTGCGCTTTCCTTCCAGGCTGTAGCAGCAATGTCCCGCTTCCCGTGGCGTGGATCAAAGGATCTGTGGTTTTCCCTCGAGGCTTTCCCTCGAGGCTTTCCCACAGGGCTGTCCCACGTGCCACCGCGGTGTGAGTCGATGTTCGGCGTGAAAGATGTGCCAGTGCAGGGCAAAGAGGTTCCTCTGGAATGGACTGAGACATCTGGGGGACTCTTGGAATGGTGGTACGACCATGGAGTTCCTCTCGCCTTTCCTGTTGAGAGTGCCTCCTTTTGAGATGCAACGGGAACGCTGGGAATTCTTTCCCGTTGAAAGCAGGGAAAGGATCCGTCATCTCTAGCTCCGAGGGGGAAACGGGGCTCCTCTGGATGTGGGCGGGACCATCGTGCTTCCTCTCGAGTGGAGACGGGTATGGCGGTGAACTTCTTGAGTTGCAGCAAGGGTGTGAAAGACCCTTTCGAAGTTCCAGAGGTTAGGTGTCATTAGTCTCCAGACGCCTCATCGGAAATAGGCCTCATCTCGCCTGGAAGGGAGAACTTCCTGGATTTTCTCGAGTTGCGGCAGGTGTTCTCGAGTTACGACGGGGACCTCAGGGACCCGCCCTGGTGGCCTCAGGAGAGGCCAGTACCCATGCGAGGTGCTAGGGTGCCTCTCGGGATTCCTCTCCCGTCGATACCGGGGCCAAAAACCTTGTGTGGAGTCAGGGCCGGAACCGAGGATTCCTCTCAGGGGCTGACATGGATCTTTGGGTATTTCTGGAGTCTCCCCAGGGGAGTCAGGCCTCGTCTCGAGTGGGGGCATGCACGTGCGCTTTCCTTCCAGGCTGTAGCAGCAATGTCACGCTTCCCGTGGCGTGGATCAAATGATCTGTGGTTTTCCCTCGAGGCTTTCCCACAGGGCTGTCCCACGTGCCACCGTGGTGTGAGTCGATCCTCGGCGTGAAAGATGAGCCAGTGCAGGGCAAAGAGGTTCCTCTGGAATGGACTGAGACATCTGGGGGACTCTTGGAATGGTGGTACGACCATGGAGTTCCTCTCGCCTTTCCTGTTGAGAGTGCCTCCTCTTGAGATGCGACGGGAACGCCGGGAATTCTTTCCCGTTGAAAGCAGGGAAAGGATCCCTCATCTCGAGCTCCGAGGGGGAAACGGGGCTCCTCTGGATGTGGGCGGGACCATCGTGCTTCCTCTCGAGTGGAGACGGGTATGGCGGTGAACTTCTTGAGTTGCAGCAAGGATGTGAAAGACCCTTTCGAAGTTCCAGAGGTTAGGTGTCATTAGTCTCCAGACGCCTCATCGGAAATAGGCCTCATCTCGCCTGGAAGGGAGAACTTCCTGGATTTTCTCGAGTTGCGGCAGGTGTTCTCGAGTTACGACGGGGACCTCAGGGACCCGCCCTGGTGGCCTCAGGAGAGGCCAGTCCCCATGCGAGTTGCTAGGGGGCCTCTCGGTATTCCTCTCCCGTCGATACCGTGGCCAAAAACCTTGTGTGGAGTCAGGGCCGGAACCGAGGATTCCTCTCAGGGGCTGACATGGATCTTTGG
Organism: Capricornis sumatraensis; assembly: GCF_032405125.1. Taxonomy (NCBI): domain Eukaryota; kingdom Metazoa; phylum Chordata; class Mammalia; order Artiodactyla; family Bovidae; genus Capricornis; species Capricornis sumatraensis. Next base: position 940,290 of record NW_027184621.1, on the reverse strand, counting down.
GTACTTGTGGAGTCTCCCCAGGGGAGTCAGGCCTCCTCTCGAGTGGGGGCATGCACGTGCGCTTTCCTTCCAGGCTGTAGCAGCAATGTCACGCTTCCCGTCGCCGGGATCAAAAGATCTGTGTTTTTCCCTCGAGGCTTTCCCTCGAGGCTTTCCCACAGGGCTGTCCCACGTGCCACCGTGGTGTGAGTCGATCCTCGGCGTGAAAGATGAGCCAGTGCAGGGCAAAGAGGTTCCTCTGGAATGGACTGAGACATCTGGGGGACTCTTGGAATGGTGGTACGACCGTGGATTTCCTCTCGCCTTTCCTGTTGAGAGTGCCTCCTCTTGAGTTGCGACGGGAACGCCGGGAATTCTTTCCCGTTGAAAGCAGGGAAAGGATCCCTCATCTCAAGCTCCGAGGGGGAAACGGGGCTCCTCTGGATGTGGGCGGGACCATCGTGCTTCCTCTCGAGTGGAGACGGGTATGGCGGTGAACTTCTTGAGTTGCAGCAAGGGTGTGAAAGACCCTTTCGAAGTTCCAGAGGTTAGGTGTCATTAGTCTCCAGACGCCTCATCGGAAATAGGCCTCATCTCGCCTGGAAGGGAGAACTTCCTGGATTTTCTCGAGTTGCGGCAGGTGTTCTCGAGTTACGACGGGGACCTCAGGGACCCGCCCTGGTGGCCTCAGGAGAGGCCAGTCCCCATGCGAGTTGCTAGGGGGCCTCTCGGGATTCCTCTCCCGTCGATACCGGGGCCAAAAACCTTGTGTGTAGTCAGGGCCGGAACCGAGGATTCCTCTCAGGGGCTGACATGGAACTTTGGGTACTTCTGGAGTCTCCCCAGGGGAGTCAGGCCTCGTCTCGAGTGGGGGCATGCACGTGCGCTTTCCTTCCAGGCTGTAGCAGCAACGTCCCGCTTCCCGTGGCGTGGATCAAAGGATCTGTGGTTTTCCCTCGAGGCTTTCCCTCGAGGCTTTCCCACAGGGCTGTCCCACGTGCCACCGCGGTGTGAGTCGATCTTCGGCGTGAAAGATGAGCCAGTGCAGGGCAAAGAGGTTCCTCTGGAATGGACTGAGACATCTGGGGGACTCTTGGAATGGTGGTACGACCATGGAGTTCCTCTCGCCTTTCCTGTTGAGAGTGCCTCCTCTTGAGATGCAACGGGAACGCTGGGAATTCTTTCCCGTTGAAAGCAGGGAAAGGATCCGTCATCTCTAGCTCCGAGGGGGAAACGGGGCTCCTCTGGATGTGGGCGGGACCATCGTGCTTCCTCTCGAGTGGAGACGGGTATGGCGGTGAACTTCTTGAGTTGCAGCAAGGGTGTGAAAGACCCTTTCGAAGTTCCAGAGGTTAGGTGTCATTAGTCTCCAGAGGCCTCATCGGAAATAGGCCTCATCTCGCCTGGAAGGGAGAACTTCCTGGATTTTCTCGAGTTGCGGCAGGTGTTCTCGAGTTACGACGGGGACCTCAGGTACCCGCCCTGGTGGCCTCAGGAGAGGCCAGTACCCATGCGAGGCGCTAGGGGGCCTCTCGGGATTCCTCTCCCGTCGATACCGGGGCCAAAAACCTTGTGTGGAGTCAGGGCCGGAACCGAGGATTCCTCTCAGGGGCTGACATGGATCGTTGGGTACTTCTGGAGTCTCCCCAGGGGAGTCAGGCCTCGTCTCGAGTGGGGGCATGCACATGTGCTTTCCTTCCAGGCTGTAGCAGCAATGTCACGCTTCCCGTGGCTTGGATCAAAGGATCTGTGGTTTTCCCTCGAGGCTTTCCCTCGAGGCTTTCCCACAGGGCTGTCCCACGTGCCACCGTGGTGTGAGTCGATCCTCGGCGTGAAAGATGAGCCAGTGCAGGGCAAAGAGGTTCCTCTGGAATGGACTGAGACATCTGGCGGACTCTTGGAATGGTGGTACGACCATGGAGTTCCTCTCGCCTTTCCTGTTGAGAGTGCCTCCTCTTGAGATGCGACGGGTACGCCGGGAATTCTTTCCCGTTGAAAGCAGGGAAAGGATCCCTCATCTCGAGCTCCGAGGGGGAAACGGGGCTCCTCTGGATGTGGGTGGGACCATCGTGCTTCCTCTCGAGTGGAGACGAGTATGGAGGTGAACTTCTTGAGTTGCAGCAAGGATGTGAAAGACCCTTTCGAAGTTCCAGAGGTTAGGTGTCATTAGTCTCCAGACGCCTCATCGGAAATAGGCCTCATCTCGCCTGGAAGGGAGAACTTCCTGGATTTTCTCGAGTTGCGGCAGGTGTTCTCGAGTTACAACGGGGACCTCAGGGACCCGCCCTGGTGGCCTCAGGAGAGGCCAGTCCCCATGCGAGGTGCTAGGGGGCCTCTCGGTATTCCTCTCCCGTCGATACCGTGGCCAAAAACCTTGTGTGGAGTCAGGGCCGGAACCGAGGATTCCTCTCAGGGGCTGACATGGATCTTTGGGTACTTGTGGAGTCTCCCCAGGGGAGTCAGGCCTCCTCTCGAGTGGGGGCATGAACGTGCGCTTTCCTTCCAGGCTGTAGCAGCAATGTCACGCTTCCCGTCGCCTGGATCAAAAGATCTGTGTATTTCCCTCGAGGCTTTCCCTCGAGGCTTTCCCACAGGGCTGTCCCACGTGCCACCGTGGTGTGAGTCGATCTTCGGCATGAAAGATGAGCTAGTGCAGGGTAAAGAGGTTCCTCTGGAATGGACTGAGACATCTGGGGGACTCTTGGAATGGTGGTACGACCATGGAGTTCCTCTCGCCTTTCCTGATGAGAGTGTCTCGTCTTGAGATGCGACGGGAACGCCGGGAATTCTTTCCCGTTGAAAGCAGGGAAAGGATCCCTCATCTCGAGCTCCGAGGGGGAAAGGGGGCTCCTCTGGATGTGGGCGGGACCATCGTGCTTCCTCTCGAGTGGAGACGGGTATGGCGGTGAACTTCTTGAGTTGCAGCAAGGGTGTGAAAGACCCTTTCGAAGTTCCAGAGGTTAGGTGTCATTAGTCTCCAGACGCCTCATCGGAAATAGGCCTCATCTCGCCTGGAAGGGAGAACTTCCTGGATTTTCTCGAGTTGCGGCAGGTGTTCTCGAGTTACGACGGGGACCTCAGGGACCCGCCCTGTTGGCCTCAGGAGAGGCCAGTCCCCATGCGAGTTGCTAGGGGGCCTCTCGGGATTCCTCTCCCGTCGATACCGGGGCCAAAAACCTTGTGTGGAGTCAGGGCCGGAACCGAGGATTCCTCTCAGGGGCTGACATGGATCTTTGGTTACTTGTGGAGTCTCCCCAGGGCAGTCAGGCCTCGTCTCGAGTGGGGGCATGCACGTGCGCTTTCCTTCCAGGCTGTAGCAGCAATGTCCCGCTTCCCGTGGCGTGGATCAAAGGATCTGTGTTTTTCCCTCGAGGCTTTCCCGCGAGGCTTTCCCACAGGGCTGTCCCACATGCCACCGTGGTGTGAGTCGATCCTCGGCGTGAAAGATGAGCCAGTGCAGGGCAAAGAGTTTCCTCTGGAATGGACTGAGACATCTGGGGGACTCTTGGAATGGTGGTACGACCATGGAGTTCCTCTCGCCTTTCCTGTTGAGAGTGCCTCCTCTTGAGATGCGACGGGAACGCCGGGAATTCTTTCCCGTTGATAGCAGGGAAAGGATCCCTCATCTCGAGCTCCGAGGGGGAAACGGGGCTCCTCTGGATGTGGGCGGGACCATCGTGCTTCCTCTAGAGTGGAGACGGGTATGGCGTGAACTTCTTGAGTTGCAGCAAGGGTGTGAAAGACCCTTTCGAATTTCCAGAGGTTAGGTGTCATTAGTCTCCAGACGCCTCATCGGAAATAGGCCTCATCTCGCCTGGAAGGGAGAACTTCCTGGATTTTCTCGAGTTGCGGCAGGTGTTCTCGAGTTACAACGGGGACCTCAGGGACCCGCCCTGGTGGCCTCAGGAGAGGCCAGTCCCCATGCGAGTTGCTAGGGGGCCTCTCGGGATTCCTCTCCCGTCGATACCGGGGCCAAAAACGTTGTGTGGAGTCAGGGCCGGAACCGAGGATTCCTCTCAGGGGCTGACATGGATCTTTGGGTACTTGTGGAGTCTCCCCAGGGGAGTCAGGCCTCGTCTCGAGTGGGGGCATGCACGTGCGCTTTCCTTCCAGGCTGTAGCAGCAATGTCACGCTTCCCGTGGCGTGGATCAAAGGATCTGTGGTTTTCCCTCGAGGCTTTCCCTCGAGGCTTTCCCACAGGGCTGTCCCACATGCCACCGTGGTGTGAGTCGATCCTCGGCGTGAAAGATGAGCCAGTGCAGGGCAAAGAGGTTCCTCTGGAATGGACTGAGACATCTGGGGGACTCTTGGAATGGTGGTACGACCATGGAGTTCCTCTCGCCTTTCCTGTTGAGAGTGCCTCCTCTTGAGATGCGACGGGAACGCCGGGAATTCTTTCCCGTTGAAAGCAGGGAAAGGATCCCTCATCTCGAGCTCCGAGGGGGAAACGGGGCTCCTCTGGATGTGGGCGGGACCATCGTGCTTCCTCTCGAGTGGAGTTGGGTATGGCGGTGAACTTCTTGAGTTGCAGCAAGGGTGTGAAAGACCCTTTCGAAGTTCCAGAGGTTAGGTGTCATTAGTCTCCAGACGCCTCATCGGAAATAGGCCTCATCTCGCCTGGAAGGGAGAACTTCCTGGATTTTCTCGAGTTGCGGCAGGTGTTCTCGAGTTACGACGGGGACCTCAGGGACCCGCCTTGGTGGCCTGAGGAGAGGCCAGTCCCCATGCGAGTTGCTAGGGGGCCTCTCGGGATTCCTCTCCCGTCGATACCGGGGCCAAAAACGTTGTGTGGAGTCAGGGCCGGAACCGAGGATTCCTCTCAAGGGCTGACATGGATCTTTGGGTACTTGTGGAGTCTCCCCAGGGGAGTCAGGCCTCGTCTCGAGTGGGGGCATGCACGTGCGCATTCCTTCCAGGCTGTAGCAGCAATGTCACACTTCCCGTCGCTTGGATCAAAGGATCTGTGGTTTTCCCTGGAGGCTTTCCCTCGAGGCATTCCCACAGGGCTGTCCCACGTGCCACCGTGGTGTGAGTCGATCCTCGGCGTGAAAGATGAGCCAGTGCAGGGCAAAGAGGTTCCTCTGGAATGGACTGAGACATCTGGGGGACTCTTGGAATGGTGGTACGACCATGGAGTTCCTCTCGCCTTTCCTGTTGAGAGTGCCTCCTCTTGAGATGCGACGGGAACGCCGGGAATTCTTTCCCGTTGAAAGCAGGGAAAGGATCCCTCATCTCGAGCTCCGAGGGGGAAACGGGGCTCCTCTGGATGTGGGTGGGACCATCGTGCTTCCTCTCGAGTGAAGACGAGTATGGCGGTGAACTTCTTGAGTTGCAGCAAGGATGTGAAAGACCCTTTCGAAGTTCCAGAGGTTAGGTGTCATTAGTCTCCAGACGCCTCATCGGAAATAGGCCTCATCTCGCCTGGAAGGGAGAACTTCCTGGATTTTCTCGAGTTGCGGCAGGTGTTCTCGAGTTACGACGGGGACCTCATGGACCCGCCCTGGTGGCCTCAGGAGAGGCCAGTCCCCATGCGAGGTGCTAGGGGGCCTCTCGGTATTCCTCTCCCGTCGATACCGTGGCCAAAAACCTTGTGTGGAGTCAGGGCCGGAACCGAGGATTCCTCTCAGGGGCTGACATGGATCTTTGGGTACTTGTGGAGTCTCCCCAGGGGAGTCAGGCCTCCTCTCGAGTGGGGGCATGCACGTGCGCTTTCCTTCCAGGATGTAGCAGCAATGTCACGCTTCCCGTCGCCTGGATCAAAAGATCTGTGTATTTCCCTCGAGGCTTTCCCTCGAGGCTTTCCCACAGGGCTGTCCCACATGCCACCGTGGTGTGAGTCGATCTTCGGCATGAAAGATGAGCTAGTGCAGGGTAAAGAGGTTCCTCTGGAATGGACTGAGACATCTGGGGGACTCTTGAAATGGTGGTACGACCATGGAGTTCCCCTCGCCTTTCCTGTTGAGAGTGCCTCCTCTTGAGATGCGACGGGAACGCCGAGAATTATTTCCCGTTGAAAGCAGGGAAAGGATCCCTCATCTCGAGCTCTGAGGGGAAAACGGGGCTCCTCTGGATGTGGGCGGGAGCATCGTGCTTCCTCTCGAGTGGAGACGGGTATGGCGGTGAACTTCTTGAGTTGCAACAAGGGTGTGAAAGACCCTTTCGAAATTCCAGAGGTTAGGTGTCATTAGTCTCCAGACGCCTCATCGGAAATAGGCCTCATCTCGCCTGGAAGGGAGAACTTCCTGGATTTTCTCGAGTTGCGGCAGGTGTTCTCGAGTTACGACGGGGACCTCAGGGACCCGCCCTGGTGGCCTCAGGAGAGGCCAGTCCCCATGCGAGTTGCTAGGGGGCCTCTCGGGATTCCTCTCCCGTCGATACCGGGGCCAAAAACGTTGTGTGGTGTCAGGGCCGGAACCGAGGATTCCTCTCAAGGGCTGACATGGATCTTTGGGTACTTGTGGAGTCTCCCCAGGGGAGTCAGGCCTCGTCTCGTGTGGGGGCATGCACGTGCGCATTCCTTCCAGGCTGTAGCAGCAATGTCACACTTCCCGTCGCTTGGATCAAAGGATCTGTGGTTTTCCCTCGAGGCTTTCCCTCGAGGCTTTCCCACAGGGCTGTCCCACGTGCCACCGTGGTGTGAGTCGATCCTCGGCGTGAAAGATGAGCCAGTGCAGGGCAAAGAGGTTCCTCTGGAATGGACTGAGACATCTGGGGGACTCTTGGAATGGTGGTACGACCGTGGATTTCCTCTCGCCTTTCCTGTTGAGAGTGCCTCCTCTTGAGATGCGACGGGAACGCCGGGAATTCTTTCCCGTTGAAAGCAGGGAAAGGATCCCTCATCTCAAGCTCCGAGGGAGAAACGGGGCTCCTCTGGATGTGGGCGGGACCATCGTGCTTCCTCTCGTGTGGAGACGGGTATGGCGGTGAACTTCTTGAGTTGCAGCAAGGGTGTGAAAGACCCTTTCGAAGTTCCAGAGGTTAGGTGTCATTAGTCTCCAGACGCCTCATCGAAATAGGCCTCATCTCGCCTGGACGGGAGAACTTCCTGGATTTTCTCGAGTTGCGGCAGGTGTTCTCGAGTTACGACGGGGACCACAGGGACCCGCCCTGGTGGCCTCAGGAGAGGCCAGTCCCCATGCGAGTTGATAGGGGGCCTCTCGGGATTCCTCTCCCGTCGATACCGGGGCCAAAAACCTTGTGTGTAGTCAGGGCCGGAACCGAGGATTCCTCTCAGGGGCTGACATGGAACTTTGGGTACTTCTGGAGTCTCCCCAGGGGAGTCAGGCCTCGTCTCGAGTGGGGGCATGCACGTGCGCTTTCCTTCCAGGCTGTAGCAGCAATGTCCCGCTTCCCGTGGCGTGGATCAAAGGATCTGTGGTTTTCCCTCGAGGCATTCCCTCGAGGCTTTCCCACATGTCTGTCCCACGTGCCACCGCGGTGTGAGTCGATCTTCGGCGTGAAAGATGAGCCAGTGCAGGGCAAAGAGGTTCCTCTGGAATGGACTGAGACATCTGGGGGACTCTTGGAATGGTGGTACGACCATGGAGTTCCTCTCGCCTTTCCTGTTGAGAGTGCCTCCTCTTGAGATGCAACGGGAACGCTGGGAATTCTTTCCCTTTGAAAGCAGGGAAAGGATCCGTCATCTCTAGCTCCGAGGGGGAAACGGGGCTCCTCTGGATGTGGGCGGGACCATCGTGCTTCCTCTCGGGTGGAGACGGGTATGGCGGTGAACTTCTTGAGTTGCAGCAAGGGTGTGAAAGACCCTTTCGAAGTTCCAGAGGTTAGGTGTCATTAGTCTCCAGACGCCTCATCGGAAATAGGCCTCATCTCGCCTGGAAGGGAGAACTTCCTGGATTTTCTCGAGTTGCGGCAGGTGTTCTCGAGTTACGACGGGGACCTCAGGGACCCGCCCTGGTGGCCTCAGGAGAGGCCAGTACCCATGCGAGGTGCTAGGGGGCCTCTCGGGATTCCTCTCCCGTCGATACCGGGGCCAAAAACCTTGTGTGGAGTCAGGGCCGGAACCGAGGATTCCTCTCAGGGGCTGACATGGATCTTTGGGTACTTCTGGAGTCTCCCCAGGGGAGTCAGGCCTCGTCTCGAGTGGGGGCATGCACATGTGCTTTCCTTCCAGGCTGTAGCAGCAATGTCACGCTTCCCGTGGCTTGGATCAAAGGATCTGTGGTTTTCCCTCGAGGCTTTCCCTCGAGGCTTTCCCACAGGGCTGTCCCACGTGCCACCGTGGTGTGAGTCGATCCTCGGCGTGAAAGATGAGCCAGTGCAGGGCAAAGAGGTTCCTCTGGAATGGACTGAGACATCTGGGGGACTCTTGGAATGGTGGTACGACCATGGAGTTCCTCTCGCCTTTCCTGTTGAGAGTGCATCCTGTTGAGATGCGACGGGAACGCCGGGAATTCTTTCCCATTGAAAGCAGGGAAAGGATCCCTCATCTCTAGCTCCGAGGGGGAAATGGGGCTCCTCTCGATGTGGGCGGGACCATCGTGCTTCCTCTCGAGTGGAGACGGGTATGGCGGTGAACTTCTTGAGTTGCAGCAAGGGTGTGAAAGACCCTTTCGATGTTCCAGAGGTTAGGTGTCATTAGTCTCCAGACGCCTCATCGGAAATAGGCCTCATCTCGCCTGGAAGGGAGAACTTCCTGGATTTTCTCGAGCTGAGGCAGGTGTTCTCGAGTTACGATGGGGACCTCTGGGACACGCCCTGGTGGCCTCAGGAGAGGCCAGTCCCCATGCGAGGTGCTAGGGGGCCTCTCGGGATTCCTCTCCCGTCGATACCGGGGCCAAAAACCTTGTGTGGAGTCAGGGCCGGAACCGAGGATTCCTCTCAAGGGCTGACATGGATTTTTGGGTACTTCTGGAGTCTCCCCAGGGGAGTCAGGCCTCGTCTCGAGTGGGGGCATGCACGTGCGCTTTCCTTCCAGGCTGTAGCAGCAATGTCACCCTTCCCGTGGCGTGGATCAAAGGATCTGTGGTTTTCCCTGGAGGCTTTCCCTCGAGGCTTTCCCACAGGGCTGTCCCACGTGCCACCGTGGTGTGAGTCGATCCTCGGCGTGAAAGATGAGCCAGTGCAGGGCAAAGAGGTTCCTCTGGAATGGACTGAGACATCTGGGGGACTCTTGGAATGGTGGTACGACCATGGAGTTCCTCTCGCCTTTCCTGTTGAGAGTGCCTCCTCTTGAGATGCGACGGGAACGCCGGAATTCTTTCCCGTTGAAAGCAGGGAAAGGATCCCTCATCTCGAGCTCCGAGGGGGAAACGGGGCTCCTCTGGATGTGGGCGGGACCATCGTGCTTCCTCTCGAGTGGAGACGGGTATGGCGGTGAACTTCTTGAGTTGCAGCAAGGGTGTGAAAGACCCTTTCGAAGTTCCAGAAGTTAGATGTCATTAGTCTCCAGACGCCTCATCGGAAATAGGCCTCATCTCGCCTGGAAGGGAGAACTTCCTGGATTTTCTCGAGTTGCGGCAGGTGTTCTCGAGTTACGACGGGGACCTCAGGGACCCGCCCTGGTGGCCTCAGGAGAGGCCAGTCCCCATGCGAGGTCCTAGGGGGCCTCTCGGGATTCCTCTCCCGTCGATACTGGGGCCAAAACCCTTGTGTGGAGTCAGGGCCGGAACCGAGGATTCCTCTCAGGGGCTGACATGGATCTTTCGGTACTTCTGGAGTCTCCCCAGGGGAGTCAGGCCTCGTCTCGAGTGGGGGCATGCACGTGCGCTTTCCTTCCAGGCTGTAGCAGCAATGTCACGCTTCCCGTCGCGTGGATCAAAGGATCTGTGGTTTTCCCTCGAGGCTTTCCCTCGAGGCTTTCCCACAGGGCTGTCCCACGTGCCACCGTGGTGTGAGTCGATCCTCGGCGTGAAAGATGAGCCAGTGCAGGGCAAAGAGCTTCCTCTGGAATGGACTGAGACATCTGGGGGACTCTTGGAATGGTGGTACGACCATGGAGTTCCTCTCGCCTTTCCTGTTGGGAGTGCCTCCTCTTGAGATGCGACGGGAACGCCGGAATTCTTTCCCGTTGAAAGCAGGGAAAGGATCCCTCATCTCGAGCTCCGAGGGGGAAACGGGGCTCCTCTGGATATGGGCGGGACCATCGTGCTTCCTCGCGAGTGGAGACGGGTATGGCGGTGAACTTCTTGAGTTGCAGCAAGGGTGTGAAAGACCCTTTCGAAGTTCCAGAGGTTAGGTGTCATTAGTCTCCAGACACCTCATCGGAAATAGGCCTCATCTCGCCTGGAAGGGAGAACTTCCTGGATTTTCTCGAGTTGCGGCAGGTGTTCTCGAGTTACGACGGGGACATCAGGGACCCGCCTTGGTGGCCTCAGGAGAGGCCAGTCCCCATGCGAGTTCATAGGGGGCCTCTCGGGATTCCTCTCCCGTCGATACTGGGGCCAAAAACCTTGTGTGGAGTCAGGGCCGGAACCGAGGATTCCTCTCAGGGGTGACATGGATCTTTCGGTACTTCTGGAGTCTCCCCAGGGGAGTCAGGCCTCGTCTCGAGTGGGGGCATGCACGTGCGCTTTCCTTCCAGGCTGTAGCAGCAATGTCACGCTTCCCGTCGCATGGATCAAAGGATCTGTGCTTTTTCCTCGAGGCTTTCCCTCGAGGCTTTCCCACAGGGCTCTACCACGTGCAACCGTGGTGTGAGTCGATCCTCGGCGTGAAAGATGAGCCAGTGCAGGGCAAAGAGGTTCCTCTGGAATGGACTGAGACATCTGGGGGACTCTTGGAATGGTGGTACGACCATGGAGTTCCTCTCGCCTTTCCTGTTGAGAGTGCCTCCTCTTGAGATGCGACGGGAACGCCGGAATTCTTTCCCATTGAAAGCAGGGAAAGGATCCCTCATCTCGAGCTCCGAGGGGGAAACGGGGCTCCTCTGGATGTGGGCGGGACCATCGTGCTTCCTCTCGAGTGGAGACGGGTATGGCGGTGAACTTCTTGAGTTGCAGCAAGGGTGTGAAAGACCCTTTCGAAGTTCCAGAGGTTAGGTGTCATTAGTCTCCAGACGCCTCATCGGAAATAGGCCTCATCTCGCCTGGAAGGGAGAACTTCCTGGATTTTCTCGAGTTGCGGCAGGTGTTCTCGAGTTACGACGGGGACCTCAGGGACCCGCCTTGGTGGCCTCAGGAGAGGCCAGTCCCCATGCGAGTTGCTAGGGGTCCTCTCGGGATTCCTCTCCCGTCGATACCGGGGCCAAAAACCTTGTGTGGAGTCAGGGCCGGAACCGAAGTTTCCTCTCAGGGGCTGACATGGATCCTTGCGTACTTCTGGAGTCTCCCCAGGGGAGTCAGGCCTCGTCTCGAGTGGGGGCATGCACGTGCGCTTTCCTTCCAGGCTGTAGCAGCAATGTCACGATTCCCGTCGCGTGGATCAAAGCATCTGTGGTTTTCCCTCGAGGCTTTCCCTCGAGGCTTTCCCACAGGGCTGTCCCACGTGCCACCGTGGTGTGAGTAGATCCTCGGCGTGAAAGATGAGCCAGTGCAGTGCAAAGAGTTTCCTCTGGAATGGACTGAGACATCTGGGGGACTCTTGGAATGGTGGTACGACCATGGAGTTCCTCTCGCCTTTCCTGTTGAGAGTGCCTCCTCCTGAGATGCGACAGGAAAGCCGGAATTCTTTCCCGTTGAAAGCAGGGAAAGGATCCCTCATCTCGAGCTCCGAGGGGGAAACGGGGCTCCTCTGGATGTGGGCGGGACCATCGTGCTTCCTCTCGAGTGGAGACGGGTATGGCGGTGAACTTCTTGAGTTGCAGCAAGGGTGTGAAAGACCCTTTCGAAGTTCCAGAGGTTAGGTGTCATTAGTCTCCAGACGCCTCATCGGAAATAGGCCTCATCTCGCCTGGAAGGGAGAACTTCCTGGATTTTCTCGAGTTGCGGCAGGTGTTCTCGAGTTACGACGGGGACATCAGGGACCCGCCTTGGTGGCCTCAGGAGAGGCCAGTCCCCATGCGAGTTGCTAGGGGGCCTCTCGGGATTCCTCTCCCGTCGATACTGGGGCCAAAAACCTTGTGTGGAGTCAGGGCCGGAACCGAGGATTCCTCTCAGGGGCTGACATGGATCTTTCGGTACTTCTGGAGTCTCCCCAGGGGAGTCAGGCCTCGTCTCGAGTGGGGGCATGCACATGCGCTTTCCTTCCAGGCTGTAGCAGCAATGTCACGCTTCCCGTCGCGTGGATCAAAGGATCTGTGGTTTTCCCTCGAGGCTTTCCCACAGGGCTGTCCCACGTGCCACCGTGGTGTGAGTCGATCCTCGGCGTGAAAGATGAGCCAGTGCAGGGCAAAGAGGTTCCTCTGGAATGGACTGAGACATCTGGGGGACGCTTGGAATGGTGATACGACCATGGAGTTCCTCTCGCCTTTTCTGTTGAGAGTGCCTCCTCTTGAGATGCGAAGGGAACGCCGGGAATTCTTTCCCGTTGAAAGCAGGGAAAGGATCCCTCATCTCGAGCTACGAGGGGGAAACGGGGCTCCTCTGGATGTGGGCGGGACCACCGTGCTTCCTCTCGAGTGGAGACGGGTATGGCGTTGAACTTCTTGAGTTGCAGCAAGGGTGTGAAAGACCCTTTCGAAGTTCCAGAGTTTAGGTATCATTAGTCTCCAGACGCCTCATCGGAAATAGGCCTCATCCCGCCTGGAAGGGAGAACTTCCTGGATTTTCTCGAGTTGCTGCAGATGTTCTCGAATTACGACGGGGACCTCAGGGACCCGCCCTAGTGGCCTCAGGAGAGGCCAGTCCTCATGCGAGGTGCTAGGGGGCCTCTCGGGATTCCTCTCCCATCGATACCGGGGCCAAAATCCTTGTGTGGAGTCAGGCCCGGAACCGAGGATTCCTCTCAAGGGCTGACATGGATCTTTGGGTACTTCTGGAGTCTCCCCAGGGGAGTCAGGCCTCGTCTCGAGTGGGGTCATGCACGTGCGCTTTCCTTCCAGGCTGTAGCAGCAATGTCACGCTTCCCGTGGCGTGGATCAAAGGATCTGTGGTTTTCCATCGAGGCTTTCCCTCGAGGCTTTCCCTCGAGGCTTTCCCACAGGGCTGTCCCACGTGCCACCGTGGTGTGAGTCGATCCTCGGCGTGAAAGATGAGCCAGTGCAGGGCAAAGAGGTTCCTCTGGAATGGACTGAGACATCTGGGAGATTCTTGGAATGGTGGTACGACCATGGAGTTCCTCTCGCCTTTCCTGTTGAGAGTGCCTCCTCTTGAGATGCGACGGGAACGCCGGGAATTCTTTCTCGTTGAAAGCAGGGAAAGGATCCCTCATCTCGAGCTACGAGGGGGAAACGGGGCTCCTCTGGATGTGGGCCGGACCAACGTGCTTCCTCTCGAGTGGAGACGGGTATGGCGGTGAACTTCTTGAGTTGCAGCATGGGTGTGAAAGACCCTTTCGAAGTTCCAGAGGTTAGGTGTCATTAGTCTCCAGACGCCTCATCGGAAATAGGCCTCATCTCGCCTGGAAGGGAGAACTTCCTGGATTTTCTCGAGTTGCGGCAGGTGTTCTCGAGTTACGACGGGGACCTCGGGGACCCGCCCTGGTGGCCTCAGGAGAGGCCAGTCCCCATGCGAGTTGCTAGGGGGCCTCTCGGGATACCTCTCCCATCGATACCGGGGCCAAAAATATTTTTTGGAGTCAGGGCCGGAACGGAGGATTCATCTCAGGGGCTGACTTGGATCTTTGGGTACTTCTGGAGTCTCCCCAGGGGAGTCAGGCCTCGTCTCGAGTGGGGGCATGCACATGCGCTTTCCTTCCAGGCTGTAGCAGCAATGTCACGCTTCCCGTGGCGTGGATTAAAGGATCTGTGGTTTTCCCTCGAGGCTTTCCCTCGAGGCTTTCCCACAGGGATGTCCCACGTGCCACCGTGGTGTGAGTCGATCCTCGGCGTGAAAAATGAGCCAGTGCAGGGCAAAGAGGTTCCTCTGGAATGGACTGAGACATCTGGGGGACTCTTGGAATGGTGGTACGACCATGGAGTTCCTCTCCCCTTTCCTGTTGACAGTGCCTCCTCTTGAGATGCGACGGGAACGCCGGGAATTCTTTCCCGTTGAAAGCAGGGAAAGGATCCCTCATCTCGAGCTCCGAGGGGGAAATGGGGCTCCTCTGGATGTGGGCCGGACCATCGTGCTTCCTCTCGAGTGGAGACGGGTATGGCGGTGAACTTCTTGAGTTGCAGCAAGGGTGTGAAAGACCCTTTCGAAGTTCCAGAGGTTAGGTGTCATTAGTCTCCAGACGCCTCATCGGAAATAGGGCTCCTCTCGCCTGGAAGGGAGAACTTCCTGGATTTTCTCGAGTTGCGGCAGGTGTTCTCGAGTTACGACGGGGACCGCAGGGACCCGCCCTGGTGGCCTCAGGAGAGGCCAGTCCCCACGCGAGGTGCTAGGGGGCCTCTCGGGATTCCTCTCCCGTCGATACCGGGGCCAAAATCCTTGTGTGGAGTCAGGCCCGGAACCGAGGATTCCTCTCAAGGGCCGACATGGATCTTTGGGTACTTCTGGAGTCTCCCCAGGGGATTCAGGCCTCGTCTCGAGTGGGGGCATGCACGTGCGCTTTCCTTCCAGGCTGTAGCAGCAATGTCAAGCTTCCAGTCGCGTGGATCAAAGGATCTGTGTTTTTCCCTCGAGGCTTTCCCTCGAGGCTTTCCCACAGGGCTCTCTCACGTGCCACCGTGGTGTGAGTCGATCCTCGGCGTGAAAGATGAGCCAGTGCAGGGCACAGAGGTTCCTCTGGAATGGACTGAGACATCTGGGGGACGCTTGGAATGGTGATACGACCATGGAGTTCCTCTAGCCTTTCCTGTTGAGAGTGCCTCCTCTTGAGATGCGACGGGAACGCCGGGAATTCTTTCCCGTTGAAAGCAGGGAAAGGATCCCTCATCTCGAGCTACGAGGGGGAAACGGGGCACCTCTGGATGTGGGCGGGACCACCGTGCTTCCTCTCGAGTGGAGACGGGTATGGCGTTGAACTTCTTGAGTTGCAGCAAGGGTGTGAAAGACCCTTTCGAAGTTCCAGAGTTTAGGTGTCATTAGTCTCCAGACGCCTCATCGGAAATAGGCCTCATCTCGCCTGGAAGGGAGAACTTCCTGGATTTTCTCGAGTTGCAGCAGATGTTCTCGAATTACGACGGGGACCTCAGGGACCCGCCCTGGTGGCCTCAGGAGAGGCCAGTCCCCATGCGAGGTGCTAGGGGGCCTCTCGGGCTTCCTCTCCCGTTGATACCGGGGCCAAAATCCTTGTGTGGAGTCAGGCCCGGAACCGAGGATTCCTCTCAAGGGCTGACATGTATCTTTGGGTACTTCTGGAGTCTCCCCAGGGGAGTCAGGCCTCGTCTCGAGTGGGGTCATGCACGTGCGCTTTCCTTCCAGGCTGTAGCAGCAATGTCACGCTTCCCGTCGCGTGGATCAAAGGATCTGTGGTTTTCCCTCGAGGCTTTCCCTCGAGGCTTTCCCTCGAGGCTTTCCCACAGGGCTGTCCCACGTGCCACCGTGGTGTGAGTCGATCCTCGGCGTGAAAGATGAGCCAGTGCAGGGCAAAGAGGTTCCTCTGGAATGGACTGAGACATCTGGGAGATTCTTGGAATGGTGGTACGACCATGGAGTTCCTCTCGCCTTTCCTGTTGAGAGTGCCTCCTCTTGAGATGCGACGGGAACGCCGGGAATTCTTTCCCGTTGAAAGCAGGGAAAGGATCCCTCATCTCGAGCTACGAGGGGGAAACGGGGCTCCTCTGGATGTGGGCCGGACCAACGTGCTTCCTCTCGAGTGGAGACGGGTATGGCGGTGAACTTCTTGAGTTGCAGCAAGGGTGTGAAAGACCCTTTCGAAGTTCCAGAGGTTAGGTGTCATTAGTCTCCAGACGCCTCATCGGAAATAGGCCTCATCTCGCCTGGAAGGGAGAACTTCCTGGATTTTCTCGAGTTGCGGCAGGTGTTCTCGAGTTACGACGGGGACTTCGGGGACCCGCCCTGGTGGCCTCAGGAGAGGCCAGTCCCCATGCGAGTTGCTAGGGGGCCTCTCGGGATTCCTCTCCCATCGATACCGGGGCCAAAAATATTTTTTGGATTCAGGGCCGGAACGGAGGATTCATCTCAGGGGCTGACTTGGATCTTTGGGTACTTCTGGAGTCTCCCCAGGGGAGTCAGGCCTCGTCTCGAGTGGGGGCATGCACATGCGCTTTCCTTCCAGGCTGTAGCAGCAATGTCACGCTTCCCGTGGCGTGGATCAAAGGATCTGTGGTTTTCCCTCGAGGCTTTCCCTCGAGGCTTTCCCACAGGGATGTCCCACGTGCCACCGTGGTGTGAGTCGATCCTCGGCGTGAAAGATGAGCCAGTGCAGGGCAAAGAGGTTCCTCTGGAATGGACTGAGACATCTGGGGGACTCTTGGAATGGTGGTACGACCATGGAGTTCCTCTCCCCTTTCCTGTTGAGAGTGCCTCCTCTTGAGATGCGACGGGAACGCCGGGAATTCTTTCCCGTTGAAAGCAGGGAAAGGATCCCTCATCTCGAGCTCCGAGGGGGAAACGGGGCTCCTTTGGATGTGGGCCGGACCATCGTGCTTCCTCTCGAGTGGAGACGGGAATGGCGGTGAACTTCTTGAGTTGCAGCAAGGGTGTGAAAGACCCTTTCGAAGTTCCAGAGGTTAGGTGTCATTAGTCTCCAGACGCCTCATCGGAAATAGGGCTCCTCTCGCCTGGAAGGGAGAACTTCCTGGATTTTCTCGAGTTGCGGCAGGTGTTCTCGAGTTACGACGGGGACCGCAGGGACCCGCCCTGGTGGCCTCAGGAGAGGCCAGTCCCCACGCGAGGTGCTAGGGGGCCTCTCGGGATTCCTCTCCCGTCGATACCGGGGCCAAAATCCTTGTGTGGAGTCAGGCCCGGAACCGAGGATTCCTCTCAAGGGCTGACATGGATCTTTGGGTACTTCTGGAGTCTCCCCAGGGGAGTCAGGCCTCGTCTCGAGTGGGGGCATGCACGTGCGCTTTCCTTGCAGGCTGTAGCAGCAATGTCAAGCTTCCTGTCGCGTGGATCAAAGGATCTGTGGTTTTCCCTGGAGGCTTTCCCTCGAGGCTTTCCCACAGGGCTGTCCCACGTGCCACCGTGGTGTGAGTCGATCCTCGGCGTGAAAGATGAGCCAGTGCAGGGCAAAGAGGTTCCTCTGGAATGGACTGAGACATCTGGGGGACTCTTGGAATGGTGGTACGACCATGGAGTTCCTCTCGCCTTTCCTGTTGAGAGTGCCTCCTCTTGAGATTCGATGTGAACGCCGGATTTCTTTCCCGTTGAAAGCAGGGAAAGGATCCCTCATCTCGAGCTACGAGGGGGAAACGGGGCTCCTCTGGATGTGGGCGGGACCATCGTGCTTCCTCTCGAGTGGAGACGGGTTTGGCGGTGAACTTTTTGAGTTGCAGCAAGGGTGTGAAAGACCCTTTCGAAGTTCCAGAGTTTAGGTGTCATTAGTCTCCAGACGCCTCATCGGAAATAGGCCTCATCTCGCCTGGAAGGGAGAACTTCCTGGATTTTCTCGAGTTGCGGCAGGTCTTCTCGAGATACGACGGGGACCTCAGGGACCCGCCCTGGTGGCCTCAGGAGAGGCCAGTCCCCATGCGAGTTGCTAGGGGGCCTCTCGGGATTCCTCTCCCGTCGATACTGGGGCCAAAAACCTTGTGTGGAGTCAGGGCAGGAACCGAGGATTCCTCTCAGGGGCTGACATGGATCTTTGGGTACTTCTGGAGTCTCCCCAGGGGAGTCAGGCCTCGTCTCGAGTGGGGGCATGCACGTGCGCTTTCCTTCCAGGCTGTAGCAGCAATGTCAAGCTTCCTGTCGCGTGGATCAAAGGATCTGTGTTTTTCCCTCGAGGCTTTCCCTCGAGGCTTTCCCACAGGGCTCTCTCACGTGCCACCGTGGTGTGAGTCGATCCTCGGCGTGAAAGATGAGCCAGTGCAGGGCACAGAGGTTCCTCTGGAATGGACTGAGACATCTGGGGGACGCTTGGAATGGTGATACGACCATGGAGTTCCTCTAGCCTTTCCTGTTGAGAGTGCCTCCTCTTGAGATGCGACGGGAACGCCGGGAATTCTTTCCCGTTGAAAGCAGGGAAAGGATCCCTCATCTCGAGCTACGAGGGGGAAACGGGGCACCTCTGGATGTAGGCGGGACCACCGTGCTTCCTCTCGAGTGGAGACGGGTATGGCGTTGAACTTCTTGAGTTGCAGCAAGGGTGTGAAAGACCCTTTCGAAGTTCCAGAGTTTAGGTGTCATTAGTCTCCAGACGCCTCATCGGAAATAGGCCTCATCTCGCCTGGAAGGGAGAACTTCCTGGATTTTCTCGAGTTGCGGCAGATGTTCTCGAATTATGACGGGGACTTCAGGGACCCGCCCTGGTGGCCTCAGGAGAGGCCAGTCCCCATGCGAGGTGCTAGGGGGCCTCTCGGGATTCCTCTCCCGTTGATACCGGGGCCAAAATCCTTGTGTGGAGTCAGGCCCGGAACCGAGGATTTCTCTCAAGGGCTGACATGTATCTTTGGGTACTTCTGGAGTCTCCCCAGGGGAGTCAGGCCTCGTCTCGAGTGGGGTCATGCACGTGCGCTTTCCTTCCAGGCTGTAGCAGCAATGTCACGCTTCCCGTGGCGTGGATCAAAGGATCTGTGGTTTTCCCTCGAGGCTTTCCCTCGAGGCTTTCCCTCGAGGCTTTCCCACAGGGCTGTCCCACGTGCCACCGTGGTGTGAGTCGATCCTCGGCGTGAAAGATGAGCCAGTGCAGGGCAAAGAGGTTCCTCTGGAATGGACTGAGACATCTGGGAGATTCTTGGAATGGTGGTACGACCATGGAGTTCCTCTCGCCTTTCCTGTTGAGAGTGCCTCCTCTTGAGATGCGACGGGAACGCCGGGAATTCTTTCCCGTTGAAAGCAGGGAAAGGATCCCTCATCTCGAGCTACGAGGGGGAAACGGGGCTCCTCTGGATGTGGGCCGGACCAACGTGCTTCCTCTCGAGTGGAGACGGGTATGGCGGTGAACTTCTTGAGTTGCAGCAAGGGTGTGAAAGACCCTTTCGAAGTTCCAGAGGTTAGGTGTCATTAGTCTCCAGACGCCTCATCGGAAATAGGCCTCATCTCGCCTGGAAGGGAGAACTTCCTGGATTTTCTCGAGTTGCGGCAGGTGTTCTCGAGTTACGACGGGGACCTCGGGGACCCGCCCTGGTGGCCTCAGGAGAGGCCAGTCCCCATGCGAGTTGCTAGGGGGCCTCTCGGGATTCCTCTCCCATCGATACCGGGGCCAAAAACCTTGTGTGGAGTCAGGGCAGGAACCGAGGATTCCTCTCACGGGCTGACATGGATCTTTGGGTACTTCTGGAGTCTCCCCAGGGGAGTCAGGCCTCGTCTCGAGTGGGGGCATGCACGTGCGCTTTCCTTCCAGGCTGTAGCAGCAATGTCAAGCTTCCTGTCGCGTGGATCAAAGGATCTGTGTTTTTCCCTCGAGGCTTTCCCTCGAGGCTTTCCCACAGGGCTCTCTCACGTGTCACCGTGGTGTGAGTCGATCCTCGGCGTGAAAGATGAGCCAGTGCAGGGCACAGAGGTTCCTCTGGAATGGACTGAGACATCTGGGGGACGCTTGGAATGGTGGTACGACCATGGAGTTCCTCTCGCCTTTCCTGTTGAGAGTGCCTCCTCTTGAGATGCGACGGGAACGCCGGGAATTCTTTCCCGTTGAAAGCAGGGAAAGGATCCCTCATCTCGAGCTACGAGGGGGAAACAGGGCTCCTCTGGATGTGGGCGGGACCACCGTGCTTCCTCTCGAGTGGAGACGGGTATGGCGTTGAACTTCTTGAGCTGCAGCAAGGGTGTGAAAGACCCTTTCGAAGTTCCAGAGTTTAGGTGTCATTAGTCTCCAGACGCCTCATCGGAAATAGGCCTCATCTCGCCTGGAAGGGAGAACTTCCTGGATTTTCTCGAATTGCGGCAGGTGTTCTCGAGATAAGAGGGGGACCTCAGGGACCCGCCCTGGTGGCCTCAGGAGAGGCCAGTCCCCATGCGAGTTGCTAGGGGGCCTCTCGGGATTCCTCTCCCATCGATACCGGGGCCAAAAACCTTGTGTGGAGTCAGGGCCGGAACCGAGGATTCCTCTCAGGGGCTGACATGGATCTTTGGGTACTTCTGGAGTCTCCCCAGGGTAGTCAGGCCTCGTTTCGAGTGGGGGCATGCACGTGCGCATTCCTTCCAGGCTGTAGCAGCAATGTCACCCTTCCCGTCGCGTGGATCAAAGGATCTGTGGTTTTCCCTCGAGGCTTTCCCTCGAGGCTTTCCCACAGGGCTGTCCCACGTGCCACCGTGGTGTGAGTCGATCCTCGGCGTGAAAGATGAGCCAGTGCAGGGCAAAGAGCTTCTTCTAGAATGGACTGAGACATCTGGGGGACTCTTGGAATGGTGGTACGACCATGGAGTTCCTCTCGCCTTTCCTGTTGAGAGTGCCTCCTCTTGAGATTCGATGTGAACGCCGGATTTCTTTCCCGTTGAAAGCAGGGAAAGGATCCCTCATCTCGGGCTACGAGGGGGTAACGGGGCTCCTCTGGATGTGGGCGGGACCATCGTGCTTCCTCTCGAGTGGAGACGGGTTTGGCGGTGAACTTTTTGAGTTGCAGCAAGGGTGTGAAAGACCCTTTTGAAGTTCCAGAGTTTAGGTGTCATTAGTCTCCAGACGCCTCATCGGAAATAGGCCTCATCTCGCCTGGAAGGGAGAACTTCCTGGATTTCCTCGAGTTGCTTCAGGTGTTCTCGAGTTACAACGGGGACCTCAGGGACCCGCCCTGGTGGCCTCAGGAGAGGCCAGTCCCCATGCGAGTTGCTAGGGGGCCTCTCGGGATTCCTCTCCCGTCGATACCGGGGCCAAAAACCTTGTGTGTAGTCAGGGCCGGAACCGAGGATTCCTCTCAGGGGCTGACATGGAACTTTGGGTACTTCTGGAGTCTCCCCAGGGGAGTCAGGCCTCGTCTCGAGTGGGGGCATGCACGTGCGCTTTCCTTCCAGGCTGTAGCAGCAATGTCCCGCTTCCCGTGTCGTGGATCAAAGGATCTGTGGTTTTCCCTCGAGGCTTTCCCTCGAGGCTTTCCCACAGGGCTGTCCCACGTGCCACCGCGGTGTGAGTCGATGTTCGGCGTGAAAGATGAGCCAGTGCAGGGCAAAGAGGTTCCTCTGGAATGGACTGAGACATCTGGGGGACTCTTGGAATGGTGGTACGACCATGGAGTTCCTCTCGCCTTTCCTGTTGAGAGTGCCTCCTTTTGAGATGCAACGGGAACGCTGGGAATTCTTTCCCGTTGAAAGCAGGGAAAGGATCCGTCATCTCTAGCTCCGAGGGGGAAACGGGGCTCCTCTGGATGTGGGCGGGACCATCGTGCTTCCTCTCGAGTGGAGACGGGTATGGCGGTGAACTTCTTGAGTTGCAGCAAGGGTGTGAAAGACCCTTTCGAAGTTCCAGAGGTTAGGTGTCATTAGTCTCCAGACGCCTCATCGGAAATAGGCCTCATCTCGCCTGGAAGGGAGAACTTCCTGGATTTTCTCGAGTTGCGGCAGGTGTTCTCGAGTTACGACGGGGACCTCAGGGACCCGCCCTGGTGGCCTCAGGAGAGGCCAGTACCCATGCGAGGTGCTAGGGTGCCTCTCGGGATTCCTCTCCCGTCGATACCGGGGCCAAAAACCTTGTGTGGAGTCAGGGCCGGAACCGAGGATTCCTCTCAGGGGCTGACATGGATCTTTGGGTATTTCTGGAGTCTCCCCAGGGGAGTCAGGCCTCGTCTCGAGTGGGGGCATGCACGTGCGCTTTCCTTCCAGGCTGTAGCAGCAATGTCACGCTTCCCGTGGCGTGGATCAAATGATCTGTGGTTTTCCCTCGAGGCTTTCCCACAGGGCTGTCCCACGTGCCACCGTGGTGTGAGTCGATCCTCGGCGTGAAAGATGAGCCAGTGCAGGGCAAAGAGGTTCCTCTGGAATGGACTGAGACATCTGGGGGACTCTTGGAATGGTGGTACGACCATGGAGTTCCTCTCGCCTTTCCTGTTGAGAGTGCCTCCTCTTGAGATGCGACGGGAACGCCGGGAATTCTTTCCCGTTGAAAGCAGGGAAAGGATCCCTCATCTCGAGCTCCGAGGGGGAAACGGGGCTCCTCTGGATGTGGGCGGGACCATCGTGCTTCCTCTCGAGTGGAGACGGGTATGGCGGTGAACTTCTTGAGTTGCAGCAAGGATGTGAAAGACCCTTTCGAAGTTCCAGAGGTTAGGTGTCATTAGTCTCCAGACGCCTCATCGGAAATAGGCCTCATCTCGCCTGGAAGGGAGAACTTCCTGGATTTTCTCGAGTTGCGGCAGGTGTTCTCGAGTTACGACGGGGACCTCAGGGACCCGCCCTGGTGGCCTCAGGAGAGGCCAGTCCCCATGCGAGTTGCTAGGGGGCCTCTCGGTATTCCTCTCCCGTCGATACCGTGGCCAAAAACCTTGTGTGGAGTCAGGGCCGGAACCGAGGATTCCTCTCAGGGGCTGACATGGATCTTTGGGTACTTGTGGAGTCTCCCCAGGGGAGTCAGGCCTCCTCTCGAGTGGGGGCATGCACGTGCGCTTTCCTTCCAGGCTGTAGCAGCAATGTCACGCTTCCCGTCGCCTGGATCAAAAGATCTGTGTTTTTCCCTCGAGGCTTTCCCTCGAGGCTTTCCCACAGGGCTGTCCCACGTGCCACCGTGGTGTGAGTCGATCCTCGGCGTGAAAGATGAGCCAGTGCAGGGCAAAGAGGTTCCTCTGGAATGGACTGAGACATCTGGGGGACTCTTGGAATGGTGGTACGACCGTGGATTTCCTCTCGCCTTTCCTGTTGAGAGTGCCTCCTCTTGAGTTGCGACGGGAACGCCGGGAATTCTTTCCCGTTGAAAGCAGGGAAAGGATCCCTCATCTCAAGCTCCGAGGGGGAAACGGGGCTCCTCTGGATGTGGGCGGGACCATCGTGCTTCCTCTCGAGTGGAGACGGGTATGGCGGTGAACTTCTTGAGTTGCAGCAAGGGTGTGAAAGACCCTTTCGAAGTTCCAGAGGTTAGGTGTCATTAGTCTCCAGACGCCTCATCGGAAATAGGCCTCATCTCGCCTGGAAGGGAGAACTTCCTGGATTTTCTCGAGTTGCGGCAGGTGTTCTCGAGTTACGACGGGGACCTCAGGGACCCGCCCTGGTGGCCTCAGGAGAGGCCAGTCCCCATGCGAGTTGCTAGGGGGCCTCTCGGGATTCCTCTCCCGTCGATACCGGGGCCAAAAACCTTGTGTGTAGTCAGGGCCGGAACCGAGGATTCCTCTCAGGGGCTGACATGGAACTTTGGGTACTTCTGGAGTCTCCCCAGGGGAGTCAGGCCTCGTCTCGAGTGGGGGCATGCACGTGCGCTTTCCTTCCAGGCTGTAGCAGCAACGTCCCGCTTCCCGTGGCGTGGATCAAAGGATCTGTGGTTTTCCCTCGAGGCTTTCCCTCGAGGCTTTCCCACAGGGCTGTCCCACGTGCCACCGCGGTGTGAGTCGATCTTCGGCGTGAAAGATGAGCCAGTGCAGGGCAAAGAGGTTCCTCTGGAATGGACTGAGACATCTGGGGGACTCTTGGAATGGTGGTACGACCATGGAGTTCCTCTCGCCTTTCCTGTTGAGAGTGCCTCCTCTTGAGATGCAACGGGAACGCTGGGAATTCTTTCCCGTTGAAAGCAGGGAAAGGATCCGTCATCTCTAGCTCCGAGGGGGAAACGGGGCTCCTCTGGATGTGGGCGGGACCATCGTGCTTCCTCTCGAGTGGAGACGGGTATGGCGGTGAACTTCTTGAGTTGCAGCAAGGGTGTGAAAGACCCTTTCGAAGTTCCAGAGGTTAGGTGTCATTAGTCTCCAGAGGCCTCATCGGAAATAGGCCTCATCTCGCCTGGAAGGGAGAACTTCCTGGATTTTCTCGAGTTGCGGCAGGTGTTCTCGAGTTACGACGGGGACCTCAGGTACCCGCCCTGGTGGCCTCAGGAGAGGCCAGTACCCATGCGAGGCGCTAGGGGGCCTCTCGGGATTCCTCTCCCGTCGATACCGGGGCCAAAAACCTTGTGTGGAGTCAGGGCCGGAACCGAGGATTCCTCTCAGGGGCTGACATGGATCTTTGGGTACTTCTGGAGTCTCCCCAGGGGAGTCAGGCCTCGTCTCGAGTGGGGGCATGCACATGTGCTTTCCTTCCAGGCTGTAGCAGCAATGTCACGCTTCCCGTGGCTTGGATCAAAGGATCTGTGGTTTTCCCTCGAGGCTTTCCCTCGAGGCTTTCCCACAGGGCTGTCCCACGTGCCACCGTGGTGTGAGTCGATCCTCGGCGTGAAAGATGAGCCAGTGCAGGGCAAAGAGGTTCCTCTGGAATGGACTGAGACATCTGGCGGACTCTTGGAATGGTGGTACGACCATGGAGTTCCTCTCGCCTTTCCTGTTGAGAGTGCCTCCTCTTGAGATGCGACGGGAACGCCGGGAATTCTTTCCCGTTGAAAGCAGGGAAAGGATCCCTCATCTCGAGCTCCGAGGGGGAAACGGGGCTCCTCTGGATGTGGGTGGGACCATCGTGCTTTCTCTCGAGTGGAGACGAGTATGGCGGTGAACTTCTTGAGTTGCAGCAAGGATGTGAAAGACCCTTTCGAAGTTCCAGAGGTTAGGTGTCATTAGTCTCCAGACGCCTCATCGGAAATAGGCCTCATCTCGCCTGGAAGGGAGAACTTCCTGGATTTTCTCGAGTTGCGGCAGGTGTTCTCGAGTTACGACGGGGACCTCAGGGACCCGCCCTGGTGGCCTCAGGAGAGGCCAGTCCCCATGCGAGGTGCTAGGGGGCCTCTTGGTATTCCTCTCCCGTCGATACCGTGGCCAAAAACCTTGTGTGGAGTCAGGGCCGGAACCGAGGATTCCTCTCAGGGGCTGACATGGATCTTTGGGTACTTGTGGAGTCTCCCCAGGGGAGTCAGGCCTCCTCTCGAGTGGGGGCATGAACGTGCGCTTTTCTTCCAGGCTGTAGCAGCAATGTCACGCTTCCCGTCGCCTGGATCAAAAGATCTGTGTATTTCCCTCGAGGCTTTCCCTCGAGGCTTTCCCACAGGGCTGTCCCACGTGCCACCGTGGTGTGAGTCGATCTTCGGCATGAAAGATGAGCTAGTGCAGGGTAAAGAGGTTCCTCTGGAATGGACTGAGACATCTGGGGGACTCTTGAAATGGTGGTACGTCCATGGAGTTCCCCTCGCCTTTCCTGTTGAGAGTGCCTCCTCTTGAGATGCGACGGGAACGCCGAGAATTATTTCCCGTTGAAAGCAGGGAAAGGATCCCTCATCTCGAGCTCCGAGGGGAAAACGGGGCTCCTCTGGATGTGGGCGGGAGCATCGTGCTTCCTCTCGAGTGGAGACGGGTATGACGGTGAACTTCTTGAGTTGCAGCAAGGGTGTGAAAGACCCTTTCGAAATTCCAGAGGTTAGGTGTCATTAGTCTCCAGACGCCTCATCGGAAATAGGCCTCATCTCGCCTGGAAGGGAGAACTTCCTGGATTTTCTCGAGTTGCGGCAGGTGTTCTCGAGTTACGACGGGGACCTCAGGGACCCGCCCTGGTGGCCTCAGGAGAGGCCAGTCCCCATGCGAGTTGCTAGGGGGCCTCTCGGGATTCCTCTCCCGTCGATACCGGGGCCAAAAACCTTGTGTGGAGTCAGGGCCGGAACCGAGGATTCCTCTCAGGGGCTGACATGGATCTTTGGGTACTTGTGGAGTCTCCCCAGGGGAGTCAGGCCTCGTCTCGAGTGGGGGCATGCATGTGCGCTTTCCTTCCAGGCTGTAGCAGCAATGTCACGCTTCCCGGGGCGTGGATCAAAGGATCTGTGGTTTTCCCTCGAGGCTTTCCCTCGAGGCTTTCCCACAGGGCTGTCCCACGTGCCACCGTGGTGTGAGTCGATCCTCGGCGTGAAAGATGAGCCAGTGCAGGGCAAAGAGGTTCCTCTGGAATGGACTGAGACATCTGGGAGATTCTTGGAATGGTGGTACGACCATGGAGTTCCTCTCGCCTTTCCTGTTGAGAGTGCCTCCTCTTGAGATGCGACGGGAACGCCGGGAATTCTTTCCCGTTGAAAGCAGGGAAAGGATCCCTCATCTCGAGCTACGAGGGGGAAACGGGGCTCCTCTGGATGTGGGCCGGACCAACGTGCTTCCTCTCGAGTGGAGACGGGTATGGCGGTGAACTTCTTGAGTTGCAGCAAGGGTGTGAAAGACCCTTTCGAAGTTCCAGAGGTTAGGTGTCATTAGTCTCCAGACGCCTCATCGGAAATAGGCCTCATCTCGCCTGGAAGGGAGAACTTCCTGGATTTTCTCGAGTTGCGGCAGGTGTTCTCGAGTTACGACGGGGACCTCGGGGACCCGCCCTGGTGGCCTCAGGAGAGGCCAGTACCCATGCGAGTTGCTAGGGGGCCTCTCGGGATTCCTCTCCCATCGATACCGGGGCCAAAAACCTTGTGTGGAGTCAGGGCAGGAACCGAGGATTCCTCTCACGGGCTGACATGGATCTTTGGGTACTTCTGGAGTCTCCCCAGGGGAGTCAGGCCTCGTCTCGAGTGGGGGCATGCACGTGCGCTTTCCTTCCAGGCTGTAGCAGCAATGTCAAGCTTCCTGTCGCGTGGATCAAAGGATCTGTGTTTTTCCCTCGAGGCTTTCCCTCGAGGCTTTCCCACAGGGCTCTCTCACGTGTCACCGTGGTGTGAGTCGATCCTCGGCGTGAAAGATGAGCCAGTGCAGGGCACAGAGGTTCCTCTGGAATGGACTGAGACATCTGGGGGACGCTTGGAATGGTGGTACGACCATGGAGTTCCTCTCGCCTTTCCTGTTGAGAGTGCCTCCTCTTGAGATGCGACGGGAACGCCGGGAATTCTTTCCCGTTGAAAGCAGGGAAAGGATCCCTCATCTCGAGCTACGAGGGGGAAACAGGGCTCCTCTGGATGTGGGCGGGACCACCGTTCTTCCTCTCGAGTGGAGACGGGTATGGCGTTGAACTTCTTGAGCTGCAGCAAGGGTGTGAAAGACCCTTTCGAAGTTCCAGAGTTTAGGTGTCATTAGTCTCCAGACGCCTCATCGGAAATAGGCCTCATCTCGCCTGGAAGGGAGAACTTCCTGGATTTTCTCGAATTGCGGCA
Organism: Capricornis sumatraensis; assembly: GCF_032405125.1. NCBI lineage: Eukaryota > Metazoa > Chordata > Mammalia > Artiodactyla > Bovidae > Capricornis > Capricornis sumatraensis. The sequence continues at coordinate 913,136 of NW_027184621.1, read as the reverse complement.
GGTGTTCTCGAGATAAGAGGGGGACCTCAGGGACCCGCCCTGGTGGCCTCAGGAGAGGCCAGTCCCCATGCGAGTTGCTAGGGGGCCTCTCGGGATTCCTCTCCCATCGATACCGGGGCCAAAAACCTTGTGTGGAGTCAGGGCCGGAACCGAGGATTCCTCTCAGGGGCTGACATGGATCTTTGGGTACTTCTGGAGTCTCCCCAGGGTAGTCAGGCCTCGTTTCGAGTGGGGGCATGCACGTGCGCATTCCTTCCAGGCTGTAGCAGCAATGTCACCCTTCCCGTCTCGTGGATCAAAGGATTTGTGGTTTTCCCTCGAGGCTTTCCCTCGAGGCTTTCCCACAGGGCTGTCCCACGTGCCACCGTGGTGTGAGTCGATCCTCGGCGTGAAAGATGAGCCAGTGCGGGGCAAAGAGCTTCTTCTAGAATGGACTGAGACATCTGGGGGACTCTTGGAATGGTGGTACGACCATGGAGTTCCTCTCGCCTTTCCTGTTGAGAGTGCCTCCTCTTGAGATTCGATGTGAACGCCGGATTTCTTTCCCGTTGAAAGCAGGGAAAGGATCCCTCATCTCGAGCTACGAGGGGGAAACGGGGCTCCTCTGGATGTGGGCGGGACCATCGTGCTTCCTCTCGAGTGGAGACGGGTTTGGCGGTGAACTTTTTGAGTTGCAGCAAGGGTATGAAAGACCCTTTCGAAGTTCCAGAGTTTAGGTGTCATTAGTCTCCAGACGCCTCATCGGAAATAGGCCTCATCTCGCCTGGAAGGGAGAACTTCCTGGATTTCCTCGAGTTGCTTCAGGTGTTCTCGAGTTACAACGGGGACCTCAGGGACCCGCCCTGGTGGCCTCAGGAGAGGCCAGTCCCCATGCGAGTTGCTAGGGGGCCTCTCGGGATTCCTCTCCCGTCGATACCGGGGCCAAAAACCTTGTGTGTAGTCAGGGCCGGAACCGAGGATTCCTCTCAGGGGCTGACATGGAACTTTGGGTACTTCTGGAGTTTCCCCAGGGGAGTCAGGCCTCGTCTCGAGTGGGGGCATGCACGTGCGCTTTCCTTCCAGGCTGTAGCAGCAATGTCCCGCTTCCCGTGGCGTGGATCAAAGGATCTGTGGTTTTCCCTCGAGGCTTTCCCTCGAGGCTTTCCCACAGGGCTGTCCCACGTGCCACCGCGGTGTGAGTCGATGTTCGGCGTGAAAGATGAGCCAGTGCAGGGCAAAGAGGTTCCTCTGGAATGGACTGAGACATCTGGGGGACTCTTGGAATGGTGGTACGACCATGGAGTTCCTCTCGCCTTTCCTGTTGAGAGTGCCTCCTTTTGAGATGCAACGGGAACGCTGGGAATTCTTTCCCGTTGAAAGCAGGGAAAGGATCCGTCATCTCTAGCTCCGAGGGGGAAACGGGGCTCCTCTGGATGTGGGCGGGACCATCGTGCTTCCTCTCGAGTGGAGACGGGTATGGCGGTGAACTTCTTGAGTTGCAGCAAGGGTGTGAAAGACCCTTTCGAAGTTCCAGAGGTTAGGTGTCATTAGTCTCCAGACGCCTCATCGGAAATAGGCCTCATCTCGCCTGGAAGGGAGAACTTCCTGGATTTTCTCGAGTTGCGGCAGGTGTTCTCGAGTTACGACGGGGACCTCAGGGACCCGCCCTGGTGGCCTCAGGAGAGGCCAGTACCCATGCGAGGTGCTAGGGTGCCTCTCGGGATTCCTCTCCCGTCGATACCGGGGCCAAAAACCTTGTGTGGAGTCAGGGCCGGAACCGAGGATTCCTCTCAGGGGCTGACATGGATCTTTGGGTATTTCTGGAGTCTCCCCAGGGGAGTCAGGCCTCGTCTCGAGTGGGGGCATGCACGTGCGCTTTCCTTCCAGGCTGTAGCAGCAATGTCACGCTTTCCGTGGCGTGGATCAAATGATCTGTGGTTTTCCCTCGAGGCTTTCCCACAGGGCTGTCCCACGTGCCACCGTGGTGTGAGTCGATCCTCGGCGTGAAAGATGAGCCAGTGCAGGGCAAAGAGGTTCCTCTGGAATGGACTGAGACATCTGAGGGACTCTTGGAATGGTGGTACGACCATGGAGTTCCTCTCGCCTTTCCTGTTGAGAGTGCCTCCTCTTGAGATGCGACGGGAACGCCGGGAATTCTTTCCCGTTGAAAGCAGGGAAAGGATCCCTCATCTCGAGCTCCGAGGGGGAAACGGGGCTCCTCTGGATGTGGGCGGGACCATCGTGCTTCCTCTCGAGTGGAGACGGGTATGGCGGTGAACTTCTTGAGTTGCAGCAAGGATGTGAAAGACCCTTTCGAAGTTCCAGAGGTTAGGTGTCATTAGTCTCCAGACGCCTCATCGGAAATAGGCCTCATCTCGCCTGGAAGGGAGAACTTCCTGGATTTTCTCGAGTTGCGGCAGGTGTTCTCGAGTTACGACGGGGACCTCAGGGACCCGCCCTGGTGGCCTCAGGAGAGGCCAGTCCCCATGCGAGTTGCTAGGGGGCCTCTCGGTATTCCTCTCCCGTCGATACCGTGGCCAAAAACCTTGTGTGGAGTCAGGGCCGAAACCGAGGATTCCTCTCAGGGGCTGACATGGATCTTTGGGTACTTGTGGAGTCTCCCCAGGGGAGTCAGGCCTCCTCTCGAGTGGGGGCATGCACGTGCGCTTTCCTTCCAGGCTGTAGCAGCAATGTCACGCTTCCCGTCGCCTGGATCAAAAGATCTGTGTTTTTCCCTCGATGCTTTCCCTCGAGGCTTTCCCACAGGGCTGTCCCACGTGCCACCGTGGTGTGAGTCGATCCTCGGCGTGAAAGATGAGCCAGTGCAGGGCAAAGAGGTTCCTCTGGAATGGACTGAGACATCTGGGGGACTCTTGGAATGGTGGTACGACCGTGGATTTCCTCTCGCCTTTCCTGTTGAGAGTGCCTCCTCTTGAGTTGCGACGGGAACGCCGGGAATTCTTTCCCGTTGAAAGCAGGGAAAGGATCCCTCATCTCAAGCTCCGAGGGGGAAACGGGGCTCCTCTGGATGTGGGCGGGACCATCGTGCTTCCTCTCGAGTGGAGACGGGTATGGCGGTGAACTTCTTGAGTTGCAGCAAGGGTGTGAAAGACCCTTTCGAAGTTCCAGAGGTTAGGTGTCATTAGTCTCCAGACGCCTCATCGGAAATAGGCCTCATCTCGCCTGGAAGGGAGAACTTCCTGGATTTTCTCGAGTTGCGGCAGGTGTTCTCGAGTTACGACGGGGACCTCAGGGACCCGCCCTGGTGGCCTCAGGAGAGGCCAGTCCCCATGCGAGTTGCTAGGGGGCCTCTCGGGATTCCTCTCCCGTCGATACCGGGGCCAAAAACCTTGTGTGGAGTCAGGGCCGGAACCGAGGATTCCTCTCAGGGGCTGACATGGAACTTTGGGTACTTCTGGAGTCTCCCCAGGGGAGTCAGGCCTCGTCTCGAGTGGGGGCATGCACGTGCGCTTTCCTTCCAGGCTGTAGCAGCAACGTCCCGCTTCCCGTGGCGTGGATCAAAGAATCTGTGGTTTTCCCTCGAGGCTTTCCCTCGAGGCTTTCCCACAGGGCTGTCCCACGTGCCACCGCGGTGTGAGTCGATCTTCGGCGTGAAAGATGAGCCAGTGCAGGGCAAAGAGGTTCCTCTGGAATGGACTGAGACATCTGGGGGACTCTTGGAATGGTGGTACGACCATGGAGTTCCTCTCGCCTTTCCTGTTGAGAGTGCCTCCTCTTGAGATGCAACGGGAACGCTGGGAATTCTTTCCCGTTGAAGGCAGGGAAAGGATCCGTCATCTCTAGCTCCGAGGGGGAAACGGGGCTCCTCTGGATGTGGGCGGGACCATCGTGCTTCCTCTCGAGTGGAGACGGGTATGGCGGTGAACTTCTTGAGTTGCAGCAAGGGTGTGAAAGACCCTTTCGAAGTTCCAGAGGTTAGGTGTCATTAGTCTCCAGAGGCCTCATCGGAAATAGGCCTCATCTCGCCTGGAAGGGAGAACTTCCTGGATTTTCTCGAGTTGCGGCAGGTGTTCTCGAGTTACGACGGGGACCTCAGGTACCCGCCCTGGTGGCCTCAGGAGAGGCCAGTACCCATGCGAGGCGCTAGGGGGCCTCTCGGGATTCCTCTCCCGTCGATACCGGGGCCAAAAACCTTGTGTGGAGTCAGGGCCGGAACCGAGGATTCCTCTCAGGGGCTGACATGGATCTTTGGGTACTTCTGGAGTCTCCCCAGGGGAGTCAGGCCTCGTCTCGAGTGGGGGCATGCACATGTGCTTTCCTTCCAGGCTGTAGCAGCAATGTCACGCTTCCCGTGGCTTGGATCAAAGGATCTGTGGTTTTCCCTCGAGGCTTTCCCTCGAGGCTTTCCCACAGGGCTGTCCCACGTGCCACCGTGGTGTGAGTCGATCCTCGGCGTGAAAGATGAGCCAGTGCAGGGCAAAGAGGTTCCTCTGGAATGGACTGAGACATCTGGCGGACTCTTGGAATGGTGGTACGACCATGGAGTTCCTCTCGCCTTTCCTGTTGAGAGTGCCTCCTCTTGAGATGCGACGGGAACGCCGGGAATTCTTTCCCGTTGAAAGCAGGGAAAGGATCCCTCATCTCGAGCTCCGAGGGGGAAACGGGGCTCCTCTGGATGTGGGCGGGACCATCGTGCTTCCTCTCGAGTGGAGACGAGTATGGCGGTGAACTTCTTGAGTTGCAGCAAGGATGTGAAAGACCCTTTCGAAGTTCCAGAGGTTAGGTGTCATTAGTCTCCAGACGCCTCATCGGAAATAGGCCTCATCTCGCCTGGAAGGGAGAACTTCCTGGATTTTCTCGAGTTGCGGCAGGTGTTCTCGAGTTACGACGGGGACCTCAGGGACCCGCCCTGGTGGCCTCAGGAGAGGCCAGTCCCCATGCGAGGTGCTAGGGGGCCTCTCGGTATTCCTCTCCCGTCGATACCGTGGCCAAAAACCTTGTGTGGAGTCAGGGCCGGAACCGAGGATTCCTCTCAGGGGCTGACATGGATCTTTGGGTACTTGTGGAGTCTCCCCAGGGGAGTCAGGCCTCCTCTCGAGTGGGGGCATGAACGTGCGCTTTCCTTCCAGGCTGTAGCAGCAATGTCACGCTTCCCGTCGCCTGGATCAAAAGATCTGTGTATTTCCCTCGAGGCTTTCCCTCGAGGCTTTCCCACAGGGCTGTCCCACGTGCCACCGTGGTGTGAGTCGATCTTCGGCATGAAAGATGAGCTAGTGCAGGGTAAAGAGGTTCCTCTGGAATGGACTGAGACATCTGGGGGACTCTTGAAATGGTGGTACGTCCATGGAGTTCCCCTCGCCTTTCCTGTTGAGAGTGCCTCCTCTTGAGATGCGACGGGAACGCCGAGAATTATTTCCCGTTGAAAGCAGGGAAAGGATCCCTCATCTCGAGCTCCGAGGGGAAAACGGGGCTCCTCTGGATGTGGGCGGGAGCATCGTGCTTCCTCTCGAGTGGAGACGGGTATGACGGTGAACTTCTTGAGTTGCAGCAAGGGTGTGAAAGACCCTTTCGAAATTCCAGAGGTTAGGTGTCATTAGTCTCCAGACGCCTCATCGGAAATAGGCCTCATCTCGCCTGGAAGGGAGAACTTCCTGGATTTTCTCGAGTTGCGGCAGGTGTTCTCGAGTTACGACGGGGACCTCAGGGACCCGCCCTGGTGGCCTCAGGAGAGGCCAGTCCCCATGCGAGTTGCTAGGGGGCCTCTCGGGATTCCTCTCCCGTCGATACCGGGGCCAAAAACCTTGTGTGGAGTCAGGGCCGGAACCGAGGATTCCTCTCAGGGGCTGACATGGATCTTTGGGTACTTGTGGAGTCTCCCCAGGGGAGTCAGGCCTCGTCTCGAGTGGGGGCATGCATGTGCGCTTTCCTTCCAGGCTGTAGCAGCAATGTCACGCTTCCCGGGGCGTGGATCAAAGGATCTGTGGTTTTCCCTCGAGGCTTTCCCTCGAGGCTTTCCCACAGGGCTGTCCCACGTGCCACCGTGGTGTGAGTCGATCCTCGGCGTGAAAGATGAGCCAGTGCAGGGCAAAGAGGTTCCTCTGGAATGGACTGAGACATCTGGCGGACTCTTGGAATGGTGGTACGACCATGGAGTTCCTCTCGCCTTTCCTGATGAGAGTGCCTCCTCTTGAGATGCGACGGGAACGCCGGGAATTCTTTCCCGTTGAAAGCAGGGAAAGGATCCCTCATCTCGAGCTCCGAGGGGGAAACGGGGCTCCTCTGGATGTGGGCGGGACCATCGTGCTTCCTCTCGAGTGGAGACGGGTATGGCGGTGAACTTCTTGAGTTGCAGCAAGGGTGTGAAAGACCCTTTCGAAGTTCCAGAGGTTAGGTGTCATTAGTCTCCAGACGCCTCATCGGAAATAGGCCTCATCTCGCCTGGAAGGGAGAACTTCCTGGATTTTCTCGAGTTGCGGCAGGTGTTCTCGAGTTACGACGGGGACCTCAGGGACCCGCCCTGGTGGCCTCAGGAGAGGCCAGTACCCATGCGAGGTGCTAGGGTGCCTCTCGGGATTCCTCTCCCGTCGATACCGGGGCCAAAAACCTTGTGTGGAGTCAGGGCCGGAACCGAGGATTCCTCTCAGGGGCTGACATGGATCTTTGGGTATTTCTGGAGTCTCCCCAGGGGAGTCAGGCCTCGTCTTGAGTGGGGGCATGCACGTGCGCTTTCCTTCCAGGCTGTAGCAGCAATGTCACGCTTCCCGTGGCGTGGATCAAATGATCTGTGGTTTTCCCTCGAGGCTTTCCCACAGGGCTGTCCCACGTGCCACCGTGGTGTGAGTCGATCCTCGGCGTGAAAGATGAGCCAGTGCAGGGCAAAGAGGTTCCTCTGGAATGGACTGAGACATCTGAGGGACTCTTGGAATGGTGGTACGACCATGGAGTTCCTCTCGCCTTTCCTGTTGAGAGTGCCTCCTCTTGAGATGCGACGGGAACGCCGGGAATTCTTTCCCGTTGAAAGCAGGGAAAGGATCCCTCATCTCGAGATCCGAGGGGGAAACGGGGCTCCTCTGGATGTGGGCGGGACCATCGTGCTTCCTCTCGAGTGGAGACGGGTATGGCGGTGAACTTCTTGAGTTGCAGCAAGGATGTGAAAGACCCTTTCGAAGTTCCAGAGGTAAGGTGTCATTAGTCTCCAGACGCCTCATCGGAAATAGGCCTCATCTCGCCTGGAAGGGAGAACTTCCTGGATTTTCTCGAGTTGCGGCAGGTGTTCTCGAGTTACGACGGGGACCTCAGGGACCCGCCCTGGTGGCCTCAGGAGAGGCCAGTCCCCATGCGAGTTGCTAGGGGGCCTCTCGGTATTCCTCTCCCGTCGATACCGTGGCCAAAAACCTTGTGTGGAGTCAGGGCCGAAACCGAGGATTCCTCTCAGGGGCTGACATGGATCTTTGGGTACTTGTGGAGTCTCCCCAGGGGAGTCAGGCCTCCTCTCGAGTGGGGGCATGCACGTGCGCTTTCCTTCCAGGCTGTAGCAGCAATGTCACGCTTCCCGTCGCCTGGATCAAAAGATCTGTGTTTTTCCCTCGATGCTTTCCCTCGAGGCTTTCCCACAGGGCTGTCCCACGTGCCACCGTGGTGTGAGTCGATCCTCGGCGTGAAAGATGAGCCAGTGCAGGGCAAAGAGGTTCCTCTGGAATGGACTGAGACATCTGGGGGACTCTTGGAATGGTGGTACGACCGTGGATTTCCTCTCGCCTTTCCTGTTGAGAGTGCCTCCTCTTGAGTTGCGACGGGAACGCCGGGAATTCTTTCCCGTTGAAAGCAGGGAAAGGATCCCTCATCTCAAGCTCCGAGGGGGAAACGGGGCTCCTCTGGATGTGGGCGGGACCATCGTGCTTCCTCTCGAGTGGAGACGGGTATGGCGGTGAACTTCTTGAGTTGCAGCAAGGGTGTGAAAGACCCTTTCGAAGTTCCAGAGGTTAGGTGTCATTAGTCTCCAGACGCCTCATCGGAAATAGGCCTCATCTCGCCTGGAAGGGAGAACTTCCTGGATTTTCTCGAGTTGCGGCAGGTGTTCTCGAGTTACGACGGGGACCTCAGGGACCCGCCCTGGTGGCCTCAGGAGAGGCCAGTCCCCATGCGAGTTGCTAGGGGGCCTCTCGGGATTCCTCTCCCGTCGATACCGGGGCCAAAAACCTTGTGTGTAGTCAGGGCCGGAACCGAGGATTCCTCTCAGGGGCTGACATGGAACTTTGGGTACTTCTGGAGTCTCCCCAGGGGAGTCAGGCCTCGTCTCGAGTGGGGGCATGCACGTGCGCTTTCCTTCCAGGCTGTAGCAGCAACGTCCCGCTTCCCGTGGCGTGGATCAAAGGATCTGTGGTTTTCCCTCGAGGCTTTCCCTCGAGGCTTTCCCACAGGGCTGTCCCACGTGCCACCGCGGTGTGAGTCGATCTTCGTCGTGAAAGATGAGCCAGTGCAGGGCAAAGAGGTTCCTCTGGAATGGACTGAGACATCTGGGGGACTCTTGGAATGGTGGTACGACCATGGAGTTCCTCTCGCCTTTCCTGTTGAGAGTGCCTCCTCTTGAGATGCAACGGGAACGCTGGGAATTCTTTCCCGTTGAAAGCAGGGAAAGGATCCGTCATCTCTAGCTCCGAGGGGGAAACGGGGCTCCTCTGGATGTGGGCGGGACCATCGTGCTTCCTCTCGAGTGGAGACGGGTATGGCGGTGAACTTCTTGAGTTGCAGCAAGGGTGTGAAAGACCCTTTCGAAGTTCCAGAGGTTAGGTGTCATTAGTCTCCAGAGGCCTCATCGGAAATAGGCCTCATCTCGCCTGGAAGGGAGAACTTCCTGGATTTTCTCGAGTTGCGGCAGGTGTTCTCGAGTTACGACGGGGACCTCAGGTACCCGCCCTGGTGGCCTCAGGAGAGGCCAGTACCCACGCGAGGCGCTAGGGGGCCTCTCGGGATTCCTCTCCCGTCGATACCGGGGCCAAAAACCTTGTGTGGAGTCAGGGCCGGAACCGAGGATTCCTCTCAGGGGCTGACATGGATCTTTGGGTACTTCTGGAGTCTCCCCAGGGGAGTCAGGCCTCGTCTCGAGTGGGGGCATGCACATGTGCTTTCCTTCCAGGCTGTAGCAGCAATGTCACGCTTCCCGTGGCTTGGATCAAAGGATCTGTGGTTTTCCCTCGAGGCTTTCCCTCGAGGCTTTCCCACAGGGCTGTCCCACGTGCCACCGTGGTGTGAGTCGATCCTCGGCGTGAAAGATGAGCCAGTGCAGGGCAAAGAGGTTCCTCTGGAATGGACTGAGACATCTGGCGGACTCTTGGAATGGTGGTACGACCATGGAGTTCCTCTCGCCTTTCCTGTTGAGAGTGCCTCCTCTTGAGATGCGACGGGAACGCCGGGAATTCTTTCCCGTTGAAAGCAGGGAAAGGATCCCTCATCTCGAGCTCCGAGGGGGAAACGGGGCTCCTCTGGATGTGGGCGGGACCATCGTGCTTCCTCTCGAGTGGAGACGAGTATGGCGGTGAACTTCTTGAGTTGCAGCAAGGATGTGAAAGACCCTTTCGAAGTTCCAGAGGTTAGGTGTCATTAGTCTCCAGACGCCTCATCGGAAATAGGCCTCATCTCGCCTGGAAGGGAGAACTTCCTGGATTTTCTCGAGTTGCGGCAGGTGTTCTCGAGTTACGACGGGGACCTCAGGGACCCGCCCTGGTGGCCTCAGGAGAGGCCAGTCCCCATGCGAGGTGCTAGGGGGCCTCTCGGTATTCCTCTCCCGTCGATACCGTGGCCAAAAACCTTGTGTGGAGTCAGGGCCGGAACCGAGGATTCCTCTCAGGGGCTGACATGGATCTTTGGGTACTTGTGGAGTCTCCCCAGGGGAGTCAGGCCTCCTCTCGAGTGGGGGCATGAACGTGCGCTTTCCTTCCAGGCTGTAGCAGCAATGTCACGCTTCCCGTCGCCTGGATCAAAAGATCTGTGTATTTCCCTCGAGGCTTTCCCTCGAGGCTTTCCCACAGGGCTGTCCCACGTGCCACCGTGGTGTGAGTCGATCTTCGGCATGAAAGATGAGCTAGTGCAGGGTAAAGAGGTTCCTCTGGAATGGACTGAGACATCTGGGGGACTCTTGAAATGGTGGTACGTCCATGGAGTTCCCCTCGCCTTTCCTGTTGAGAGTGCCTCCTCTTGAGATGCGACGGGAACGCCGAGAATTATTTCCCGTTGAAAGCAGGGAAAGGATCCCTCATCTCGAGCTCCGAGGGGAAAACGGGGCTCCTCTGGATGTGGGCGGGAGCATCGTGCTTCCTCTCGAGTGGAGACGGGTATGACGGTGAACTTCTTGAGTTGCAGCAAGGGTGTGAAAGACCCTTTCGAAATTCCAGAGGTTAGGTGTCATTAGTCTCCAGACGCCTCATCGGAAATAGGCCTCATCTCGCCTGGAAGGGAGAACTTCCTGGATTTTCTCGAGTTGCGGCAGGTGTTCTCGAGTTACGACGGGGACCTCAGGGACCCGCCCTGGTGGCCTCAGGAGAGGCCAGTCCCCATGCGAGTTGCTAGGGGGCCTCTCGGGATTCCTCTCCCGTCGATACCGGGGCCAAAAACCTTGTGTGGAGTCAGGGCCGGAACCGAGGATTCCTCTCAGGGGCTGACATGGATCTTTGGGTACTTGTGGAGTCTCCCCAGGGGAGTCAGGCCTCGTCTCGAGTGGGGGCATGCATGTGCGCTTTCCTTCCAGGCTGTAGCAGCAATGTCACGCTTCCCGGGGCGTGGATCAAAGGATCTGTGGTTTTCCCTGGAGGCTTTCCCTCGAGGCTTTCCCACAGGGCTGTCCCACGTGCCACCGTGGTGTGAGTCGATCCTCGGCGTGAAAGATGAGCCAGTGCAGGGCAAAGAGGTTCCTCTGGAATGGACTGAGACATCTGGCGGACTCTTGGAATGGTGGTACGACCATGGAGTTCCTCTCGCCTTTCCTGATGAGAGTGCCTCCTCTTGAGATGCGACGGGAACGCCGGGAATTCTTTCCCGTTGAAAGCAGGGAAAGGATCCCTCATCTCGAGCTCCGAGGGGGAAACGGGGCTCCTCTGGATGTGGGCGGGACCATCGTGCTTCCTCTCGAGTGGAGACGGGTATGGCGGTGAACTTCTTGAGTTGCAGCAAGGGTGTGAAAGACCCTTTCGAAGTTCCAGAGGTTAGGTGTCATTAGTCTCCAGACGCCTCATCGGAAATAGGCCTCATCTCGCCTGGAAGGGAGAACTTCCTGGATTTTCTCGAGTTGCGGCAGGTGTTCTCGAGTTACGACGGGGACCTCAGGGACCCGCCCTGGTGGCCTCAGGAGAGGCCAGTCCCCATGCGAGTTGCTAGGGGGCCTCTCGGGATTCCTCTCCCGTCGATACCGGGGCCAAAAACCTTGTGTGGAGTCAGGGCCGGAACCGAGGATTCCTCTCAGGGGCTGACATGGATCTTTGGTTACTTGTGGAGTCTCCCCAGGGGAGTCAGGCCTCGTCTCGAGTGGGGGCATGCACGTGCGCTTTCCTTCCAGGCTGTAGCAGCAATGTCCCGCTTCCCGTGGCGTGGATCAAAGGATCTGTGTTTTTCCCTCGAGGCTTTCCCTAGAGGCTTTCCCACAGGGCTGTCCCACATGCCACCGTGGTGTGAGTCGATCCTCGGCGTGAAAGATGAGCCAGTGCAGGGCAAAGAGTTTCCTCTGGAATGGACTGAGACATCTGGGGGACTCTTGGAATGGTGGTACGACCATGGAGTTCCTCTCGCCTTTCCTGTTGAGAGTGCCTCCTCTTGAGATGCGACGGGAACGCCGGGAATTCTTTCCCGTTGATAGCAGGGAAAGGATCCCTCATCTCGAGCTCCGAGGGGGAAACGGGGCTCCTCTGGATGTGGGCGGGACCATCGTGCTTCCTCTAGAGTGGAGACGGGTATGGCGTGAACTTCTTGAGTTGCAGCAAGGGTGTGAAAGACCCTTTCGAATTTCCAGAGGTTAGGTGTCATTAGTCTCCAGACGCCTCATCGGAAATAGGCCTCATCTCGCCTGGAAGGGAGAACTTCCTGGATTTTCTCGAGTTGCGGCAGGTGTTCTCGAGTTACAACGGGGACCTCAGGGACCCGCCCTGGTGGCCTCAGGAGAGGCCAGTCCCCATGCGAGTTGCTAGGGGGCCTCTCGGGATTCCTCTCCCGTCGATACCGGGGCCAAAAACGTTGTGTGGAGTCAGGGCCGGAACCGAGGATTCCTCTCAGGGGCTGACATGGATCTTTGGGTACTTGTGGAGTCTCCCCAGGGGAGTCAGGCCTCGTCTCGAGTGGGGGCATGCACGTGCGCTTTCCTTCCAGGCTGTAGCAGCAATGTCACGCTTCCCGTGGCGTGGATCAAAGGATCTGTGGTTTTCCCTCGAGGCTTTCCCTCGAGGCTTTCCCACAGGGCTGTCCCACATGCCACCGAGGTGTGAGTCGATCCTCGGCGTGAAAGATGAGCCAGTGCAGGGCAAAGAGGTTCCTCTGGAATGGACTGAGACATCTGGGGGACTCTTGGAATGGTGGTACGACCATGGAGTTCCTCTCGCCTTTCCTGTTGAGAGTGCCTCCTCTTGAGATGCGACGGGAACGCCGGGAATTCTTTCCCGTTGAAAGCAGGGAAAGGATCCCTCATCTCGAGCTCCGAGGGGGAAACGGGGCTCCTCTGGATGTGGGTGGGACCATCGTGCTTCCTCTCGAGTGAAGACGAGTATGGCGGTGAACTTCTTGAGTTGCAGCAAGGATGTGAAAGACCCTTTCGAAGTTCCAGAGGTTAGGTGTCATTAGTCTCCAGACGCCTCATCGGAAATAGGCCTCATCTCGCCTGGAAGGGAGAACTTCCTGGATTTTCTCGAGTTGCGGCAGGTGTTCTCGAGTTACGACGGGGACCTCATGGACCCGCCCTGGTGGCCTCAGGAGAGGCCAGTCCCCATGCGAGGTGCTAGGGGGCCTCTCGGTATTCCTCTCCCGTCGATACCGTGGCCAAAAACCTTGTGTGGAGTCAGGGCCGGAACCGAGGATTCCTCTCAGGGGCTGACATGGAGCTTTGGGTACTTGTGGAGTCTCCCCAGGGGAGTCAGGCCTCCTCTCGAGTGGGGGCATGCACGTGCGCTTTCCTTCCAGGATGTAGCAGCAATGTCACGCTTCCCGTCGCCTGGATCAAAAGATCTGTGTATTTCCCTCGAGGCTTTCCCTCGAGGCTTTCCCACAGGGCTGTCCCACGTGCCACCGTGGTGTGAGTCGATCTTCGGCATGAAAGATGAGCTAGTGCAGGGTAAAGAGGTTCCTCTGGAATGGACTGAGACATCTGGGGGACTCTTGAAATGGTGGTACGACCATGGAGTTCCCCTCGCCTTTCCTGTTGAGAGTGCCTCCTCTTGAGATGCGACGGGAACGCCGAGAATTATTTCCCGTTGAAAGCAGGGAAAGGATCCCTCATCTCGAGCTCTGAGGGGAAAACGGGGCTCCTCTGGATGTGGGCGGGAGCATCGTGCTTCCTCTCGAGTGGAGACGGGTATGGCGGTGAACTTCTTGAGTTGCAACAAGGGTGTGAAAGACCCTTTCGAAATTCCAGAGGTTAGGTGTCATTAGTCTCCAGACGCCTCATCGGAAATAGGCCTCATCTCGCCTGGAAGGGAGAACTTCCTGGATTTTCTCGAGTTGCGGCAGGTGTTCTCGAGTTACGACGGGGACCTCAGGGACCCGCCCTGGTGGCCTCAGGAGAGGCCAGTCCCCATGCGAGTTGCTAGGGGGCCTCTCGGGATTCCTCTCCCGTCGATACCGGGGCCAAAAACGTTGTGTGGTGTCAGGGCCGGAACCGAGGATTCCTCTCAAGGGCTGACATGGATCTTTGGGTACTTGTGGAGTCTCCCCAGGGGAGTCAGGCCTCGTCTCGTGTGGGGGCATGCACGTGCGCATTCCTTCCAGGCTGTAGCAGCAATGTCACACTTCCCGTCGCTTGGATCAAAGGATCTGTGGTTTTCCCTCGAGGCTTTCCCTCGAGGCTTTCCCACAGGGCTGTCCCACGTGCCACCGTGGTGTGAGTCGATCTTCGGCATGAAAGATGAGCTAGTGCAGGGTAAAGAGGTTCCTCTGGAATGGACTGAGACATCTGGCGGACTCTTGGAATGGTGGTACGACCATGGAGTTCCTCTCGCCTTTCCTGATGAGAGTGCCTCCTCTTGAGATGCGACGGGAACGCCGGGAATTCTTTCCCGTTGAAAGCAGGGAAAGGATCCCTCATCTCGAGCTCCGAGGGGGAAACGGGGCTCCTCTGGATGTGGGCGGGACCATCGTGCTTCCTCTCGAGTGGAGACGGGTATGGCGGTGAACTTCTTGAGTTGCAGCAAGGGTGTGAAAGACCCTTTCGAAGTTCCAGAGGTTAGGTGTCATTAGTCTCCAGACGCCTCATCGGAAATAGGCCTCATCTCGCCTGGAAGGGAGAACTTCCTGGATTTTCTCGAGTTGCGGCAGGTGTTCTCGAGTTACGACGGGGACCTCAGGGACCCGCCCTGGTGGCCTCAGGAGAGGCCAGTCCCCATGCGAGTTGCTAGGGGGCCTCTCGGGATTCCTCTCCCGTCGATACCGGGGCCAAAAACCTTGTGTGGAGTCAGGGCCGGAACCGAGGATTCCTCTCAGGGGCTGACATGGATCTTTGGTTACTTGTGGAGTCTCCCCAGGGGAGTCAGGCCTCGTCTCGAGTGGGGGCATGCACGTGCGCTTTCCTTCCAGGCTGTAGCAGCAATGTCCCGCTTCCCGTGGCGTGGATCAAAGGATCTGTGTTTTTCCCTCGAGGCTTTCCCTAGAGGCTTTCCCACAGGGCTGTCCCACATGCCACCGTGGTGTGAGTCGATCCTCGGCGTGAAAGATGAGCCAGTGCAGGGCAAAGAGTTTCCTCTGGAATGGACTGAGACATCTGGGGGACTCTTGGAATGGTGGTACGACCATGGAGTTCCTCTCGCCTTTCCTGTTGAGAGTGCCTCCTCTTGAGATGCGACGGGAACGCCGGGAATTCTTTCCCGTTGATAGCAGGGAAAGGATCCCTCATCTCGAGCTCCGAGGGGGAAACGGGGCTCCTCTGGATGTGGGCGGGACCATCGTGCTTCCTCTAGAGTGGAGACGGGTATGGCGTGAACTTCTTGAGTTGCAGCAAGGGTGTGAAAGACCCTTTCGAATTTCCAGAGGTTAGGTGTCATTAGTCTCCAGACGCCTCATCGGAAATAGGCCTCATCTCGCCTGGAAGGGAGAACTTCCTGGATTTTCTCGAGTTGCGGCAGGTGTTCTCGAGTTACAACGGGGACCTCAGGGACCCGCCCTGGTGGCCTCAGGAGAGGCCAGTCCCCATGCGAGTTGCTAGGGGGCCTCTCGGGATTCCTCTCCCGTCGATACCGGGGCCAAAAACGTTGTGTGGAGTCAGGGCCGGAACCGAGGATTCCTCTCAGGGGCTGACATGGATCTTTGGGTACTTGTGGAGTCTCCCCAGGGGAGTCAGGCCTCGTCTCGAGTGGGGGCATGCACGTGCGCTTTCCTTCCAGGCTGTAGCAGCAATGTCACGCTTCCCGTGGCGTGGATCAAAGGATCTGTGGTTTTCCCTCGAGGCTTTCCCTCGAGGCTTTCCCACAGGGCTGTCCCACATGCCACCGAGGTGTGAGTCGATCCTCGGCGTGAAAGATGAGCCAGTGCAGGGCAAAGAGGTTCCTCTGGAATGGACTGAGACATCTGGGGGACTCTTGGAATGGTGGTACGACCATGGAGTTCCTCTCGCCTTTCCTGTTGAGAGTGCCTCCTCTTGAGATGCGACGGGAACGCCGGGAATTCTTTCCCGTTGAAAGCAGGGAAAGGATCCCTCATCTCGAGCTCCGAGGGGGAAACGGGGCTCCTCTGGATGTGGGTGGGACCATCGTGCTTCCTCTCGAGTGAAGACGAGTATGGCGGTGAACTTCTTGAGTTGCAGCAAGGATGTGAAAGACCCTTTCGAAGTTCCAGAGGTTAGGTGTCATTAGTCTCCAGACGCCTCATCGGAAATAGGCCTCATCTCGCCTGGAAGGGAGAACTTCCTGGATTTTCTCGAGTTGCGGCAGGTGTTCTCGAGTTACGACGGGGACCTCATGGACCCGCCCTGGTGGCCTCAGGAGAGGCCAGTCCCCATGCGAGGTGCTAGGGGGCCTCTCGGTATTCCTCTCCCGTCGATACCGTGGCCAAAAACCTTGTGTGGAGTCAGGGCCGGAACCGAGGATTCCTCTCAGGGGCTGACATGGAGCTTTGGGTACTTGTGGAGTCTCCCCAGGGGAGTCAGGCCTCCTCTCGAGTGGGGGCATGCACGTGCGCTTTCCTTCCAGGATGTAGCAGCAATGTCACGCTTCCCGTCGCCTGGATCAAAAGATCTGTGTATTTCCCTCGAGGCTTTCCCTCGAGGCTTTCCCACAGGGCTGTCCCACGTGCCACCGTGGTGTGAGTCGATCTTCGGCATGAAAGATGAGCTAGTGCAGGGTAAAGAGGTTCCTCTGGAATGGACTGAGACATCTGGGGGACTCTTGAAATGGTGGTACGACCATGGAGTTCCCCTCGCCTTTCCTGTTGAGAGTGCCTCCTCTTGAGATGCGACGGGAACGCCGAGAATTATTTCCCGTTGAAAGCAGGGAAAGGATCCCTCATCTCGAGCTCTGAGGGGAAAACGGGGCTCCTCTGGATGTGGGCGGGAGCATCGTGCTTCCTCTCGAGTGGAGACGGGTATGGCGGTGAACTTCTTGAGTTGCAACAAGGGTGTGAAAGACCCTTTCGAAATTCCAGAGGTTAGGTGTCATTAGTCTCCAGACGCCTCATCGGAAATAGGCCTCATCTCGCCTGGAAGGGAGAACTTCCTGGATTTTCTCGAGTTGCGGCAGGTGTTCTCGAGTTACGACGGGGACCTCAGGGACCCGCCCTGGTGGCCTCAGGAGAGGCCAGTCCCCATGCGAGTTGCTAGGGGGCCTCTCGGGATTCCTCTCCCGTCGATACCGGGGCCAAAAACGTTGTGTGGTGTCAGGGCCGGAACCGAGGATTCCTCTCAAGGGCTGACATGGATCTTTGGGTACTTGTGGAGTCTCCCCAGGGGAGTCAGGCCTCGTCTCGTGTGGGGGCATGCACGTGCGCATTCCTTCCAGGCTGTAGCAGCAATGTCACACTTCCCGTCGCTTGGATCAAAGGATCTGTGGTTTTCCCTCGAGGCTTTCCCTCGAGGCTTTCCCACAGGGCTGTCCCACGTGCCACCGTGGTGTGAGTCGATCCTCGGCGTGAAAGATGAGCCAGTGCAGGGCAAAGAGGTTCCTCTGGAATGGACTGAGACATCTGGGGGACTCTTGGAATGGTGGTACGACCGTGGATTTCCTCTCGCCTTTCCTGTTGAGAGTGCCTCCTCTTGAGATGCGACGGGAACGCCGGGAATTCTTTCCCGTTGAAAGCAGGGAAAGGATCCCTCATCTCAAGCTCCGAGGGAGAAACGGGGCTCCTCTGGATGTGGGCGGGACCATCGTGCTTCCTCTCGAGTGGAGACGGGTATGGCGGTGAACTTCTTGAGTTGCAGCAAGGGTGTGAAAGACCCTTTCGAAGTTCCAGAGGTTAGGTGTCATTAGTCTCCAGACGCCTCATCGGAAATAGGCCTCATCTCGCCTGGACGGGAGAACTTCCTGGATTTTCTCGAGTTGCGGCAGGTGTTCTCGAGTTACGACGGGGACCACAGGGACCCGCCCTGGTGGCCTCAGGAGAGGCCAGTCCCCATGCGAGTTGATAGGGGGCCTCTCGGGATTCCTCTCCCGTCGATACCGGGGCCAAAAACCTTGTGTGTAGTCAGGGCCGGAACCGAGGATTCCTCTCAGGGGCTGACATGGAACTTTGGGTACTTCTGGAGTCTCCCCAGGGGAGTCAGGCCTCGTCTCGAGTGGGGGCATGCACGTGCGCTTTCCTTCCAGGCTGTAGCAGCAATGTCCCGCTTCCCGTGGCGTGGATCAAAGGATCTGTGGTTTTCCCTCGAGGCTTTCCCTCGAGGCTTTCCCACATGTCTGTCCCACGTGCCACCGCGGTGTGAGTCGATCTTCGGCGTGAAAGATGAGCCAGTGCAGGGCAAAGAGGTTCCTCTGGAATGGACTGAGACATCTGGGGGACTCTTGGAATGGTGGTACGACCATGGAGTTCCTCTCCCCTTTCCTGTTGACAGTGCCTCCTCTTGAGATGCAACGGGAACGCTGGGAATTCTTTCCCTTTGAAAGCAGGGAAAGGATCCGTCATCTCTAGCTCCGAGGGGGAAACGGGGCTCCTCTGGATGTGGGCGGGACCATCGTGCTTCCTCTCGAGTGGAGACGGGTATGGCGGTGAACTTCTTGAGTTGCAGCAAGGGTGTGAAAGACCCTTTCGAAGTTCCAGAGGTTAGGTGTCATTAGTCTCCAGACGCCTCATCGGAAATAGGCCTCATCTCGCCTGGAAGGGAGAACTTCCTGGATTTTCTCGAGTTGCGGCAGGTGTTCTCGAGTTACGACGGGGACCTCAGGGACCCGCCCTGGTGGCCTCAGGAGAGGCCAGTACCCATGCGAGGTGCTAGGGGGCCTCTCGGGATTCCTCTCCCGTCGATACCGGGGCCAAAAACCTTGTGTGGAGTCAGGGCCGGAACCGAGGATTCCTCTCAGGGGCTGACATGGATCTTTGGGTACTTCTGGAGTCTCCCCAGGGGAGTCAGGCCTCGTCTCGAGTGGGGGCATGCACATGTGCTTTCCTTCCAGGCTGTAGCAGCAATGTCACGCTTCCCGTGGCTTGGATCAAAGGATCTGTGGTTTTCCCTCGAGGCTTTCCCTCGAGGCTTTCCCACAGGGCTGTCCCACGTGCCACCGTGGTGTGAGTCGATCCTCGGCGTGAAAGATGAGCCAGTGCAGGGCAAAGAGGTTCCTCTGGAATGGACTGAGACATCTGGGGGACTCTTGGAATGGTGGTACGACCATGGAGTTCCTCTCGCCTTTCCTGTTGAGAGTGCATCCTGTTGAGATGCGACGGGAACGCCGGGAATTCTTTCCCATTGAAAGCAGGGAAAGGATCCCTCATCTCTAGCTCCGAGGGGGAAATGGGGCTCCTCTCGATGTGGGCGGGACCATCGTGCTTCCTCTCGAGTGGAGACGGGTATGGCGGTGAACTTCTTGAGTTGCAGCAAGGGTGTGAAAGACCCTTTCGATGTTCCAGAGGTTAGGTGTCATTAGTCTCCAGACGCCTCATCGGAAATAGGCCTCATCTCGCCTGGAAGGGAGAACTTCCTGGATTTTCTCGAGCTGAGGCAGGTGTTCTCGAGTTACGATGGGGACCTCTGGGACACGCCCTGGTGGCCTCAGGAGAGGCCAGTCCCCATGCGAGGTGCTAGGGGGCCTCTCGGGATTCCTCTCCCGTCGATACCGGGGCCAAAAACCTTGTGTGGAGTCAGGGCCGGAACCGAGGATTCCTCTCAAGGGCTGACATGGATTTTTGGGTACTTCTGGAGTCTCCCCAGGGGAGTCAGGCCTCGTCTCGAGTGGGGGCATGCACGTGCGCTTTCCTTCCAGGCTGTAGCAGCAATGTCACGCTTCCCGTGGCGTGGATCAAAGGATCTGTGGTTTTCCCTGGAGGCTTTCCCTCGAGGCTTTCCCACAGGGCTGTCCCACGTGCCACCGTGGTGTGAGTCGATCCTCGGCGTGAAGGATGAGCCAGTGCAGGGCAAAGAGGTTCCTCTGGAATGGACTGAGACATCTGGGGGACTCTTGGAATGGTGGTACGACCATGGAGTTCCTCTCGCCTTTCCTGTTGAGAGTGCCTCCTCTTGAGATGCGACGGGAACGCCGGAATTCTTTCCCGTTGAAAGCAGGGAAAGGATCCCTCATCTCGAGCTCCGAGGGGGAAACGGGGCTCCTCTGGATGTGGGCGGGACCATCGTGCTTCCTCTCGAGTGGAGACGGGTATGGCGGTGAACTTCTTGAGTTGCAGCAAGGGTGTGAAAGACCCTTTCGAAGTTCCAGAAGTTAGATGTCATTAGTCTCCAGACGCCTCATCGGAAATAGGCCTCATCTCGCCTGGAAGGGAGAACTTCCTGGATTTTCTCGAGTTGCGGCAGGTGTTCTCGAGTTACGACGGGGACCTCAGGGACCCGCCCTGGTGGCCTCAGGGGAGGCCAGTCCCCATGCGAGGTCCTAGGGGGCCTCTCGGGATTCCTCTCCCGTCGATACTGGGGCCAAAACCCTTGTGTGGAGTCAGGGCCGGAACCGAGGATTCCTCTCAGGGGCTGACATGGATCTTTCGGTACTTCTGGAGTCTCCCCAGGGGAGTCAGGCCTCGTCTCGAGTGGGGGCATGCACGTGCGCTTTCCTTCCAGGCTGTAGCAGCAATGTCACGCTTCCCGTCGCGTGGATCAAAGGATCTGTGGTTTTCCCTCGAGGCTTTCCCTCGAGGCTTTCCCACAGGGCTGTCCCACGTGCCACCGTGGTGTGAGTCGATCCTCGGCGTGAAAGATGAGCCAGTGCAGGGCAAAGAGCTTCCTCTGGAATGGACTGAGACATCTGGGGGACTCTTGGAATGGTGGTACGACCATGGAGTTCCTCTCGCCTTTCCTGTTGGGAGTGCCTCCTCTTGAGATGCGACGGGAACGCCGGAATTCTTTCCCGTTGAAAGCAGGGAAAGGATCCCTCATCTCGAGCTCCGAGGGGGAAACGGGTCTCCTCTGGATGTGGGCGGGACCATCGTGCTTCCTCTCGAGTGGAGACGGGTTTGGCGGTGAGCTTTTTGAGTTGCAGCAAGGGTGTGAAAGACCCTTTCGAAGTTCCAGAGTTTAGGTGTCATTAGTCTCCAGACGCCTCATCGGAAATAGGCCTCATCTCGCCTGGAAGGGAGAACTTCCTGGATTTTCTCGAGTTGCGGCAGGTCTTCTCGAGATACGACGGGGACCTCAGGGACCCGCCCTGGTGGCCTCAGGAGAGGCCAGTCCCCATGTGAGTTGCTAGGGGGCCTCTCGGGATTCCTCTCCCATCGATACCGGGGCCAAAAATATTTTTTGGAGTCAGGGCCGGAACGGAGGATTCATCTCAGGGGCTGACTTGGATCTTTGGGTACTTCTGGAGTCTCCCCAGGGGAGTCAGGCCTCGTCTCGAGTGGGGGCATGCACATGCGCTTTCCTTCCAGGCTGTAGCAGCAATTTCACGCTTCCCGTCTCGTGGATCAAAGGATCTGTGGTTTTCCCTCGAGGCTTTCCCTCGAGGCTTTCCCACAGGGCTGTCCCACGTGCCACCGTGGTGTGAGTCGATCCTCGGCGTGAAAGATGAGCCAGTGCGGGGCAAAGAGCTTCTTCTAGAATGGACTGAGACATCTGGGGGACTCTTGGAATGGTGGTACGACCATGGAGTTCCTCTCGCCTTTCCTGTTGAGAGTGCCTCCTCTTGAGATTCGATGTGAACGCCGGATTTCTTTCCCGTTGAAAGCAGGGAAAGGATCCCTCATCTCGAGCTACGAGGGGGAAACGGGGCTCCTCTGGATGTGGGCGGGACCATCGTGCTTCCTCTCGAGTGGAGACGGGTTTGGCGGTGAACTTTTTGAGTTGCAGCAAGGGTGTGAAAGACCCTTTCGAAGTTCCAGAGTTTAGGTGTCATTAGTCTCCAGACGCCTCATCGGAAATAGGCCTCATCTCGCCTGGAAGGGAGAACTTCCTGGATTTCCTCGAGTTGCTTCAGGTGTTCTCGAGTTACAACGGGGACCTCAGGGACCCGCCCTGGTGGCCTCAGGAGAGGCCAGTCCCCATGCGAGTTGCTAGGGGGCCTCTCGGGATTCCTCTCCCGTCGATACCGGGGCCAAAAACCTTGTGTGTAGTCAGGGCCGGAACCGAGGATTCCTCTCAGGGGCTGACATGGAACTTTGGGTACTTCTGGAGTTTCCCCAGGGGAGTCAGGCCTCGTCTCGAGTGGGGGCATGCACGTGCGCTTTCCTTCCAGGCTGTAGCAGCAATGTCCCGCTTCCCGTGGCGTGGATCAAAGGATCTGTGGTTTTCCCTCGAGGCTTTCCCTCGAGGCTTTCCCACAGGGCTGTCCCACGTGCCACCGCGGTGTGAGTCGATGTTCGGCGTGAAAGATGAGCCAGTGCAGGGCAAAGAGGTTCCTCTGGAATGGACTGAGACATCTGGGGGACTCTTGGAATGGTGGTACGACCATGGAGTTCCTCTCGCCTTTCCTGTTGAGAGTGCCTCCTTTTGAGATGCAACGGGAACGCTGGGAATTCTTTCCCGTTGAAAGCAGGGAAAGGATCCGTCATCTCTAGCTCCGAGGGGGAAACGGGGCTCCTCTGGATGTGGGCGGGACCATCGTGCTTCCTCTCGAGTGGAGACGGGTATGGCGGTGAACTTCTTGAGTTGCAGCAAGGGTGTGAAAGACCCTTTCGAAGTTCCAGAGGTTAGGTGTCATTAGTCTCCAGACGCCTCATCGGAAATAGGCCTCATCTCGCCTGGAAGGGAGAACTTCCTGGATTTTCTCGAGTTGCGGCAGGTGTTCTCGAGTTACGACGGGGACCTCAGGGACCCGCCCTGGTGGCCTCAGGAGAGGCCAGTACCCATGCGAGGTGCTAGGGTGCCTCTCGGGATTCCTCTCCCGTCGATACCGGGGCCAAAAACCTTGTGTGGAGTCAGGGCCGGAACCGAGGATTCCTCTCAGGGGCTGACATGGATCTTTGGGTATTTCTGGAGTCTCCCCAGGGGAGTCAGGCCTCGTCTCGAGTGGGGGCATGCACGTGCGCTTTCCTTCCAGGCTGTAGCAGCAATGTCACGCTTCCCGTGGCGTGGATCAAATGATCTGTGGTTTTCCCTCGAGGCTTTCCCACAGGGCTGTCCCACATGCCACCGTGGTGTGAGTCGATCCTCGGCGTGAAAGATGAGCCAGTGCAGGGCAAAGAGGTTCCTCTGGAATGGACTGAGACATCTGGGGGACTCTTGGAATGGTGGTACGACCATGGAGTTCCTCTCGCCTTTCCTGTTGAGAGTGCCTCCTCTTGAGATGCGACGGGAACGCCGGGAATTCTTTCCCGTTGAAAGCAGGGAAAGGATCCCTCATCTCGAGCTCCGAGGGGGAAACGGGGCTCCTCTGGATGTGGGCGGGACCATCGTGCTTCCTCTCGAGTGGAGACGGGTATGGCGGTGAACTTCTTGAGTTGCAGCAAGGATGTGAAAGACCCTTTCGAAGTTCCAGAGGTTAGGTGTCATTAGTCTCCAGACGCCTCATCGGAAATAGGCCTCATCTCGCCTGGAAGGGAGAACTTCCTGGATTTTCTCGAGTTGCGGCAGGTGTTCTCGAGTTACGACGGGGACCTCAGGGACCCGCCCTGGTGGCCTCAGGAGAGTCCAGTCCCCATGCGAGTTGCTAGGGGGCCTCTCGGTATTCCTCTCCCGTCGATACCGTGGCCAAAAACCTTGTGTGGAGTCAGGGCCGAAACCGAGGATTCCTCTCAGGGGCTGACATGGATCTTTGGGTACTTGTGGAGTCTCCCCAGGGGAGTCAGGCCTCCTCTCGAGTGGGGGCATGCACGTGCGCTTTCCTTCCAGGCTGTAGCAGCAATGTCACGCTTCCCGTCGCCTGGATCAAAAGATCTGTGTTTTTCCCTCGAGGCTTTCCCTCGAGGCTTTCCCACAGGGCTGTCCCACGTGCCACCGTGGTGTGAGTCGATCCTCGGCGTGAAAGATGAGCCAGTGCAGGGCAAAGAGGTTCCTCTGGAATGGACTGAGACATCTGGGGGACTCTTGGAATGGTGGTACGACCGTGGATTTCCTCTCGCCTTTCCTGTTGAGAGTGCCTCCTCTTGAGTTGCGACGGGAACGCCGGGAATTCTTTCCCGTTGAAAGCAGGGAAAGGATCCCTCATCTCAAGCTCCGAGGGGGAAACGGGGCTCCTCTGGATGTGGGCGGGACCATCGTGCTTCCTCTCGAGTGGAGACGGGTATGGCGGTGAACTTCTTGAGTTGCAGCAAGGGTGTGAAAGACCCTTTCGAAGTTCCAGAGGTTAGGTGTCATTAGTCTCCAGACGCCTCATCGGAAATAGGCCTCATCTCGCCTGGAAGGGAGAACTTCCTGGATTTTCTCGAGTTGCGGCAGGTGTTCTCGAGTTACGACGGGGACCTCAGGGACCCGCCCTGGTGGCCTCAGGAGAGGCCAGTCCCCATGCGAGTTGCTAGGGGGCCTCTCGGGATTCCTCTCCCGTCGATACCGGGGCCAAAAACCTTGTGTGTAGTCAGGGCCGGAACCGAGGATTCCTCTCAGGGGCTGACATGGAACTTTGGGTACTTCTGGAGTCTCCCCAGGGGAGTCAGGCCTCGTCTCGAGTGGGGGCATGCACGTGCGCTTTCCTTCCAGGCTGTAGCAGCAACGTCCCGCTTCCCGTGGCGTGGATCAAAGGATCTGTGGTTTTCCCTCGAGGCTTTCCCTCGAGGCTTTCCCACAGGGCTGTCCCACGTGCCACCGCGGTGTGAGTCGATCTTCGGCGTGAAAGATGAGCCAGTGCAGGGCAAAGAGGTTCCTCTGGAATGGACTGAGACATCTGGGGGACTCTTGGAATGGTGGTACGACCATGGAGTTCCTCTCGCCTTTCCTGTTGAGAGTGCCTCCTCTTGAGATGCAACGGGAACGCTGGGAATTCTTTCCCGTTGAAAGCAGGGAAAGGATCCGTCATCTCTAGCTCCGAGGGGGAAACGGGGCTCCTCTGGATGTGGGCGGGACCATCGTGCTTCCTCTCGAGTGGAGACGGGTATGGCGGTGAACTTCTTGAGTTGCAGCAAGGGTGTGAAAGACCCTTTCGAAGTTCCAGAGGTTAGGTGTCATTAGTCTCCAGAGGCCTCATCGGAAATAGGCCTCATCTCGCCTGGATGGGAGAACTTCCTGGATTTTCTCGAGTTGCGGCAGGTGTTCTCGAGTTACGACGGGGACCTCAGGTACCCGCCCTGGTGGCCTCAGGAGAGGCCAGTACCCATGCGAGGCGCTAGGGGGCCTCTCGGGATTCCTCTCCCGTCGATACCGGGGCCAAAAACCTTGTGTGGAGTCAGGGCCGGAACCGAGGATTCCTCTCAGGGGCTGACATGGATCTTTGGGTACTTCTGGAGTCTCCCCAGGGGAGTCAGGCCTCGTCTCGAGTGGGGGCATGCACATGTGCTTTCCTTCCAGGCTGTAGCAGCAATGTCACGCTTCCCGTGGCTTGGATCAAAGGATCTGTGGTTTTCCCTCGAGGCTTTCCCTCGAGGCTTTCCCACAGGGCTGTCCCACGTGCCACCGTGGTGTGAGTCGATCCTCGGCGTGAAAGATGAGCCAGTGCAGGGCAAAGAGGTTCCTCTGGAATGGACTGAGACATCTGGCGGACTCTTGGAATGGTGGTACGACCATGGAGTTCCTCTCGCCTTTCCTGTTGAGAGTGCCTCCTCTTGAGATGCGACGGGAACGCCGGGAATTCTTTCCCGTTGAAAGCAGGGAAAGGATCCCTCATCTCGAGCTCCGAGGGGGAAACGGGGCTCCTCTGGATGTGGGCGGGACCATCGTGCTTCCTCTCGAGTGGAGACGAGTATGGCGGTGAACTTCTTGAGTTGCAGCAAGGATGTGAAAGACCCTTTCGAAGTTCCAGAGGTTAGGTGTCATTAGTCTCCAGACGCCTCATCGGAAATAGGCCTCATCTCGCCTGGAAGGGAGAACTTCCTGGATTTTCTCGAGTTGCGGCAGGTGTTCTCGAGTTACGACGGGGACCTCAGGGACCCGCCCTGGTGGCCTCAGGAGAGGCCAGTCCCCATGCGAGGTGCTAGGGGGCCTCTCGGTATTCCTCTCCCGTCGATACCGTGGCCAAAAACCTTGTGTGGAGTCAGGGCCGGAACCGAGGATTCCTCTCAGGGGCTGACATGGATCTTTGGGTACTTGTGGAGTCTCCCCAGGGGAGTCAGGCCTCCTCTCGAGTGGGGGCATGAACGTGCGCTTTCCTTCCAGGCTGTAGCAGCAATGTCACGCTTCCCGTCGCCTGGATCAAAAGATCTGTGTATTTCCCTCGAGGCTTTCCCTCGAGGCTTTCCCACAGGGCTGTCCCACGTGCCACCGTGGTGTGAGTCGATCTTCGGCATGAAAGATGAGCTAGTGCAGGGTAAAGAGGTTCCTCTGGAATGGACTGAGACATCTGGGGGACTCTTGAAATGGTGGTACGTCCATGGAGTTCCCCTCGCCTTTCCTGTTGAGAGTGCCTCCTCTTGAGATGCGACGGGAACGCCGAGAATTATTTCCCGTTGAAAGCAGGGAAAGGATCCCTCATCTCGAGCTCCGAGGGGAAAACGGGGCTCCTCTGGATGTGGGCGAGAGCATCGTGCTTCCTCTCGAGTGGAGACGGGTATGACGGTGAACTTCTTGAGTTGCAGCAAGGGTGTGAAAGACCCTTTCGAAATTCCAGAGGTTAGGTGTCATTAGTCTCCAGACGCCTCATCGGAAATAGGCCTCATCTCGCCTGGAAGGGAGAACTTCCTGGATTTTCTCGAGTTGCGGCAGGTGTTCTCGAGTTACGACGGGGACCTCAGGGACCCGCCCTGGTGGCCTCAGGAGAGGCCAGTCCCCATGCGAGTTGCTAGGGGGCCTCTCGGGATTCCTCTCCCCTCGATACCGGGGCCAAAAACCTTGTGTGGAGTCAGGGCCGGAACCGAGGATTCCTCTCAGGGGCTGACATGGATCTTTGGGTACTTGTGGAGTCTCCCCAGGGGAGTCAGGCCTCGTCTCGAGTGGGGGCATGCATGTGCGCTTTCCTTCCAGGCTGTAGCAGCAATGTCACGCTTCCCGGGGCGTGGATCAAAGGATCTGTGGTTTTCCCTCGAGGCTTTCCCTCGAGGCTTTCCCACAGGGCTGTCCCACGTGCCACCGTGGTGTGAGTCGATCCTCGGCGTGAAAGATGAGCCAGTGCAGGGCAAAGAGGTTCCTCTGGAATGGACTGAGACATCTGGCGGACTCTTGGAATGGTGGTACGACCATGGAGTTCCTCTCGCCTTTCCTGATGAGAGTGCCTCCTCTTGAGATGCGACGGGAACGCCGGGAATTCTTTCCCGTTGAAAGCAGGGAAAGGATCCCTCATCTCGAGCTCCGAGGGGGAAACGGGGCTCCTCTGGATGTGGGCGGGACCATCGTGCTTCCTCTCGAGTGGAGACGGGTATGGCGGTGAACTTCTTGAGTTGCAGCAAGGGTGTGAAAGACCCTTTCGAAGTTCCAGAGGTTAGGTGTCATTAGTCTCCAGACGCCTCATCGGAAATAGGCCTCATCTCGCCTGGAAGGGAGAACTTCCTGGATTTTCTCGAGTTGCGGCAGGTGTTCTCGAGTTACGACGGGGACCTCAGGGACCCGCCCTGGTGGCCTCAGGAGAGGCCAGTCCCCATGCGAGTTGCTAGGGGGCCTCTCGGGATTCCTCTCCCGTCGATACCGGGGCCAAAAACCTTGTGTGGAGTCAGGGCCGGAACCGAGGATTCCTCTCAGGGGCTGACATGGATCTTTGGTTACTTGTGGAGTCTCCCCAGGGGAGTCAGGCCTCGTCTCGAGTGGGGGCATGCACGTGCGCTTTCCTTCCAGGCTGTAGCAGCAATGTCCCGCTTCCCGTGGCGTGGATCAAAGGATCTGTGTTTTTCCCTCGAGGCTTTCCCTCGAGGCTTTCCCACAGGGCTGTCCCACATGCCACCGTGGTGTGAGTCGATCCTCGGCGTGAAAGATGAGCCAGTGCAGGGCAAAGAGTTTCCTCTGGAATGGACTGAGACATCTGGGGGACTCTTGGAATGGTGGTACGACCATGGAGTTCCTCTCGCCTTTCCTGTTGAGAGTGCCTCCTCTTGAGATGCGACGGGAACGCCGGGAATTCTTTCCCGTTGATAGCAGGGAAAGGATCCCTCATCTCGAGCTCCGAGGGGGAAACGGGGCTCCTCTGGATGTGGGCGGGACCATCGTGCTTCCTCTAGAGTGGAGACGGGTATGGCGTGAACTTCTTGAGTTGCAGCAAGGGTGTGAAAGACCCTTTCGAATTTCCAGAGGTTAGGTGTCATTAGTCTCCAGACGCCTCATCGGAAATAGGCCTCATCTCGCCTGGAAGGGAGAACTTCCTGGATTTTCTCGAGTTGCGGCAGGTGTTCTCGAGTTACAACGGGGACCTCAGGGACCCGCCCTGGTGGCCTCAGGAGAGGCCAGTCCCCATGCGAGTTGCTAGGGGGCCTCTCGGGATTCCTCTCCCGTCGATACCGGGGCCAAAAACCTTGTGTGGAGTCAGGGCCGGAACCGAGGATTCCTCTCAGGGGCTGACATGGATCTTTGGGTACTTGTGGAGTCTCCCCAGGGGAGTCAGGCCTCGTCTCGAGTGGGGGCATGCACGTGCGCTTTCCTTCCAGGCTGTAGCAGCAATGTCACGCTTCCCGTGGCGTGGATCAAAGGATCTGTGGTTTTCCCTCGAGGCTTTCCCTCGAGGCTTTCCCACAGGGCTGTCCCACATGCCACCGAGGTGTGAGTCGATCCTCGGCGTGAAAGATGAGCCAGTGCAGGGCAAAGAGGTTCCTCTGGAATGGACTGAGACATCTGGGGGACTCTTGGAATGGTGGTACGACCATGGAGTTCCTCTCGCCTTTCCTGTTGAGAGTGCCTCCCCTTGAGATGCGACGGGAACGCCGGGAATTCTTTCCCGTTGAAAGCAGGGAAAGGATCCCTCATCTCGAGCTCCGAGGGGGAAACGGGGCTCCTCTGGATGTGGGCGGGACCATCGTGCTTCCTCTCGAGTGGAGTTGGGTATGGCGGTGAACTTCTTGAGTTGCAGCAAGGGTGTGAAAGACCCTTTCGAAGTTCCAGAGGTTAGGTGTCATTAGTCTCCAGACGCCTCATCGGAAATAGGCCTCATCTCGCCTGGAAGGGAGAACTTCCTGGATTTTCTCGAGTTGCGGCAGGTGTTCTCGAGTTACGACGGGGACCTCAGGGACCCGCCTTGGTGGCCTGAGGAGAGGCCAGTCCCCATGCGAGTTGCTAGGGGGCCTCTCGGGATTCCTCTCCCGTCGATACCGGGGCCAAAAACGTTGTGTGGAGTCAGGGCCGGAACCGAGGATTCCTCTCAAGGGCTGACATGGATCTTTGGGTACTTGTGGAGTCTCCCCAGGGGAGTCAGGCCTCGTCTCGAGTGGGGGCATGCACGTGCGCATTCCTTCCAGGCTGTAGCAGCAATGTCACACTTCCCGTCGCTTGGATCAAAGGATCTGTGGTTTTCCCTGGAGGCTTTCCCTCGAGGCTTTCCCACAGGGCTGTCCCACGTGCCACCGTGGTGTGAGTCGATCCTCGGCGTGAAAGATGAGCCAGTGCAGGGCAAACAGGTTCCTCTGGAATGGACTGAGACATCTGGGGGACTCTTGGAATGGTGGTACGACCGTGGATTTCCTCTCGCCTTTCCTGTTGAGAGTGCCTCCTCTTGAGATGCGACGGGAACGCCGGGAATTCTTTCCCGTTGAAAGCAGGGAAAGGATCCCTCATCTCAAGCTCCGAGGGAGAAACGGGGCTCCTCTGGATGTGGGCGGGACCATCGTGCTTCCTCTCGAGTGGAGACGGGTATGGCGGTGAACTTCTTGAGTTGCAGCAAGGGTGTGAAAGACCCTTTCGAAGTTCCAGAGGTTAGGTGTCATTAGTCTCCAGACGCCTCATCGGAAATAGGCCTCATCTCGCCTGGACGGGAGAACTTCCTGGATTTTCTCGAGTTGCGGCAGGTGTTCTCGAGTTACGACGGGGACCACAGGGACCCGCCCTGGTGGCCTCAGGAGAGGCCAGTCCCTATGCGAGTTGATAGGGGGCCTCTCGGGATTCCTCTCCCGTCGATACCGGGGCCAAAAACCTTGTGTGTAGTCAGGGCCGGAACCGAGGATTCCTCTCAGGGGCTGACATGGAACTTTGGGTACTTCTGGAGTCTCCCCAGGGGAGTCAGGCCTCGTCTCGAGTGGGGGCATGCACGTGCGCTTTCCTTCCAGGCTGTAGCAGCAATGTCCCGCTTCCCGTGGCGTGGATCAAAGGATCTGTGGTTTTCCCTCGAGGCTTTCCCTCGAGGCTTTCCCACATGTCTGTCCCACGTGCCACCGCGGTGTGAGTCGATCTTCGGCGTGAAAGATGAGCCAGTGCAGGGCAAAGAGGTTCCTCTGGAATGGACTGAGACATCTGGGGGACTCTTGGAATGGTGATACGACCATGGAGTTCCTCTCCCCTTTCCTGTTGACAGTGCCTCCTCTTGAGATGCAACGGGAACGCTGGGAATTCTTTCCCGTTGAAAGCAGGGAAAGGATCCGTCATCTCTAGCTCCGAGGGGGAAACGGGGCTCCTCTGGATGTGGGCGGGACCATCGTGCTTCCTCTCGAGTGGAGACGGGTATGGCGGTGAACTTCTTGAGTTGCAGCAAGGGTGTGAAAGACCCTTTCGAAGTTCCAGAGGTTAGGTGTCATTAGTCTCCAGACGCCTCATCAGAAATAGGCCTCATCTCGCCTGGAAGGGAGAACTTCCTGGATTTTCTCGAGTTGCGGCAGGTGTTCTCGAGTTACGACGGGGACCTCAGGGACCCGCCCTGGTGGCCTCAGGAGAGGCCAGTACCCATGCGAGGTGCTAGGGGGCCTCTCGGGATTCCTCTCCCGTCGATACCGGGGCCAAAAACCTTGTGTGGAGTCAGGGCCGGAACCGAGGATTCCTCTCAGGGGCTGACATGGATCTTTGGGTACTTCTGGAGTCTCCCCAGGGGAGTCAGGCCTCGTCTCGAGTGGGGGCATGCACATGTGCTTTCCTTCCAGGCTGTAGCAGCAATGTCACGCTTCCCGTGGCTTGGATCAAAGGATCTGTGGTTTTCCCTCGAGGCTTTCCCTCGAGGCTTTCCCACAGGGCTGTCCCACGTGCCACCGTGGTGTGAGTCGATCCTCGGCGTGAAAGATGAGCCAGTGCAGGGCAAAGAGGTTCCTCTGGAATGGACTGAGACATCTGGGGGACTCTTGGAATGGTGGTACGACCATGGAGTTCCTCTCGCCTTTCCTGTTGAGAGTGCATCCTGTTGAGATGCGACGGGAACGCCGGGAATTCTTTCCCATTGAAAGCAGGGAAAGGATCCCTCATCTCTAGCTCCGAGGGGGAAATGGGGCTCCTCTCGATGTGGGCGGGACCATCGTGCTTCCTCTCGAGTGGAGACGGGTATGGCGGTGAACTTCTTGAGTTGCAGCAAGGGTGTGAAAGACCCTTTCGATGTTCCAGAGGTTAGGTGTCATTAGTCTCCAGACGCCTCATCGGAAATAGGCCTCATCTCGCCTGGAAGGGAGAACTTCCTGGATTTTCTCGAGCTGAGGCAGGTGTTCTCGAGTTACGATGGGGACCTCTGGGACACGCCCTGGTGGCCTCAGGAGAGGCCAGTCCCCATGCGAGGTGCTAGGGGGCCTCTCGGGATTCCTCTCCCGTCGATACCGGGGCCAAAAACCTTGTGTGGAGTCAGGGCCGGAACCGAGGATTCCTCTCAAGGGCTGACATGGATTTTTGGGTACTTCTGGAGTCTCCCCAGGGGAGTCAGGCCTCGTCTCGAGTGGGGGCATGCACGTGCGCTTTCCTTCCAGGCTGTAGCAGCAATGTCACGCTTCCCGTGGCGTGGATCAAAGGATCTGTGGTTTTCCCTGGAGGCTTTCCCTCGAGGCTTTCCCACAGGGCTGTCCCACGTGCCACCGTGGTGTGAGTCGATCCTCGGCGTGAAGGATGAGCCAGTGCAGGGCAAAGAGGTTCCTCTGGAATGGACTGAGACATCTGGGGGACTCTTGGAATGGTGGTACGACCATGGAGTTCCTCTCGCCTTTCCTGTTGAGAGTGCCTCCTCTTGAGATGCGACGGGAACGCCGGAATTCTTTCCCGTTGAAAGCAGGGAAAGGATCCCTCATCTCGAGCTCCGAGGGGGAAACGGGGCTCCTCTGGATGTGGGCGGGACCATCGTGCTTCCTCTCGAGTGGAGACGGCTATGGCGGTGAACTTCTTGAGTTGCAGCAAGGGTGTGAAAGACCCTTTCGAAGTTCCAGAAGTTAGATGTCATTAGTCTCCAGACGCCTCATCGGAAATAGGCCTCATCTCGCCTGGAAGGGAGAACTTCCTGGATTTTCTCGAGTTGCGGCAGGTGTTCTCGAGTTACGACGGGGACCTCAGGGACCCGCCCTGGTGGCCTCAGGAGAGGCCAGTCCCCATGCGAGTTGCTAGGGGGCCTCTCGGGATTCCTCTCCCGTCGATACCGGGGCCAAACACCTTGTGTGTAGTCAGGGCCGGAACCGAGGATTCCTCTCAGGGGCTGACATGGAACTTTGGGTACTTCTGGAGTCTCCCCAGGGGAGTCAGGCCTCGTCTCGAGTGGGGGCATGCACGTGCGCTTTCCTTCCAGGCTGTAGCAGCAACGTCCCGCTTCCCGTGGCGTGGATCAAAGGATCTGTGGTTTTCCCTCGAGGCTTTCCCTCGAGGCTTTCCCACAGGGCTGTCCCACGTGCCACCGCGGTGTGAGTCGATCTTCGGCGTGAAAGATGAGCCAGTGCAGGGCAAAGAGGTTCCTCTGGAATGGACTGAGACATCTGGGGGACTCTTGGAATGGTGGTACGACCATGGAGTTCCTCTCGCCTTTCCTGTTGAGAGTGCCTCCTCTTGAGATGCAACGGGAACGCTGGGAATTCTTTCCCGTTGAAAGCAGGGAAAGGATCCGTCATCTCTAGCTCCGAGGGGGAAACGGGGCTCCTCTGGATGTGGGCGGGACCATCGTGCTTCCTCTCGAGTGGAGACGGGTATGGCGGTGAACTTCTTGAGTTGCAGCAAGGGTGTGAAAGACCCTTTCGAAGTTCCAGAGGTTAGGTGTCATTAGTCTCCAGAGGCCTCATCGGAAATAGGCCTCATCTCGCCTGGAAGGGAGAACTTCCTGGATTTTCTCGAGTTGCGGCAGGTGTTCTCGAGTTACGACGGGGACCTCAGGTACCCGCCCTGGTGGCCTCAGGAGAGGCCAGTACCCATGCGAGGCGCTAGGGGGCCTCTCGGGATTCCTCTCCCGTCGATACCGGGGCCAAAAACCTTGTGTGGAGTCAGGGCCGGAACCGAGGATTCCTCTCAGGGGCTGACATGGATCTTTGGGTACTTCTGGAGTCTCCCCAGGGGAGTCAGGCCTCGTCTCGAGTGGGGGCATGCACATGTGCTTTCCTTCCAGGCTGTAGCAGCAATGTCACGCTTCCCGTGGCTTGGATCAAAGGATCTGTGGTTTTCCCTCGAGGCTTTCCCTCGAGGCTTTCCCACAGGGCTGTCCCACGTGCCACCGTGGTGTGAGTCGATCCTCGGCGTGAAAGATGAGCCAGTGCAGGGCAAAGAGGTTCCTCTGGAATGGACTGAGACATCTGGCGGACTCTTGGAATGGTGGTACGACCATGGAGTTCCTCTCGCCTTTCCTGTTGAGAGTGCCTCCTCTTGAGATGCGACGGGAACGCCGGGAATTCTTTCCCGTTGAAAGCAGGGAAAGGATCCCTCATCTCGAGCTCCGAGGGGGAAACGGGGCTCCTCTGGATGTGGGCGGGACCATCGTGCTTCCTCTCGAGTGGAGACGAGTATGGCGGTGAACTTCTTGAGTTGCAGCAAGGATGTGAAAGACCCTTTCGAAGTTCCAGAGGTTAGGTGTCATTAGTCTCCAGACGCCTCATCGGAAATAGGCCTCATCTCGCCTGGAAGGGAGAACTTCCTGGATTTTCTCGAGTTGCGGCAGGTGTTCTCGAGTTACGACGGGGACCTCAGGGACCCGCCCTGGTGGCCTCAGGAGAGGCCAGTCCCCATGCGAGGTGCTAGGGGGCCTCTCGGTATTCCTCTCCCGTCGATACCGTGGCCAAAAACCTTGTGTGGAGTCAGGGCCGGAACCGAGGATTCCTCTCAGGGGCTGACATGGATCTTTGGGTACTTGTGGAGTCTCCCCAGGGGAGTCAGGCCTCCTCTCGAGTGGGGGCATGAACGTGCGCTTTCCTTCCAGGCTGTAGCAGCAATGTCACGCTTCCCGTCGCCTGGATCAAAAGATCTGTGTATTTCCCTCGAGGCTTTCCCTCGAGGCTTTCCCACAGGGCTGTCCCACGTGCCACCGTGGTGTGAGTCGATCTTCGGCATGAAAGATGAGCTAGTGCAGGGTAAAGAGGTTCCTCTGGAATGGACTGAGACATCTGGGGGACTCTTGAAATGGTGGTACGTCCATGGAGTTCCCCTCGCCTTTCCTGTTGAGAGTGCCTCCTCTTGAGATGCGACGGGAACGCCGAGAATTATTTCCCGTTGAAAGCAGGGAAAGGATCCCTCATCTCGAGCTCCGAGGGGAAAACGGGGCTCCTCTGGATGTGGGCGAGAGCATCGTGCTTCTTCTCGAGTGGAGACGGGTATGACGGTGAACTTCTTGAGTTGCAGCAAGGGTGTGAAAGACCCTTTCGAAATTCCAGAGGTTAGGTGTCATTAGTCTCCAGACGCCTCATCGGAAATAGGCCTCATCTCGCCTGGAAGGGAGAACTTCCTGGATTTTCTCGAGTTGCGGCAGGTGTTCTCGAGTTACGACGGGGACCTCAGGGACCCGCCCTGGTGGCCTCAGGAGAGGCCAGTCCCCATGCGAGTTGCTAGGGGGCCTCTCGGGATTCCTCTCCCCTCGATACCGGGGCCAAAAACCTTGTGTGGAGTCAGGGCCGGAACCGAGGATTCCTCTCAGGGGCTGACATGGATCTTTGGGTACTTGTGGAGTCTCCCCAGGGGAGTCAGGCCTCGTCTCGAGTGGGGGCATGCATGTGCGCTTTCCTTCCAGGCTGTAGCAGCAATGTCACGCTTCCCGGGGCGTGGATCAAAGGATCTGTGGTTTTCCCTCGAGGCTTTCCCTCGAGGCTTTCCCACAGGGCTGTCCCACGTGCCACCGTGGTGTGAGTCGATCCTCGGCGTGAATGATGAGCCAGTGCAGGGCAAAGAGGTTCCTCTGGAATGGACTGAGACATCTGGCGGACTCTTGGAATGGTGGTACGACCATGGAGTTCCTCTCGCCTTTCCTGATGAGAGTGCCTCCTCTTGAGATGCGACGGGAACGCCGGGAATTCTTTCCCGTTGAAAGCAGGGAAAGGATCCCTCATCTCGAGCTCCGAGGGGGAAACGGGGCTCCTCTGGATGTGGGCGGGACCATCGTGCTTCCTCTCGAGTGGAGACGGGTATGGCGGTGAACTTCTTGAGTTGCAGCAAGGGTGTGAAAGACCCTTTCGAAGTTCCAGAGGTTAGGTGTCATTAGTCTCCAGACGCCTCATCGGAAATAGGCCTCATCTCGCCTGGAAGGGAGAACTTCCTGGATTTTCTCGAGTTGCGGCAGGTGTTCTCGAGTTACGACGGGGACCTCAGGGACCCGCCCTGGTGGCCTCAGGAGAGGCCAGTCCCCATGCGAGTTGCTAGGGGGCCTCTCGGGATTCCTCTCCCGTCGATACCGGGGCCAAAAACCTTGTGTGGAGTCAGGGCCGGAACCGAGGATTCCTCTCAGGGGCTGACATGGATCTTTGGTTACTTGTGGAGTCTCCCCAGGGGAGTCAGGCCTCGTCTCGAGTGGGGGCATGCACGTGCGCTTTCCTTCC
Organism: Capricornis sumatraensis; assembly: GCF_032405125.1. NCBI lineage: Eukaryota > Metazoa > Chordata > Mammalia > Artiodactyla > Bovidae > Capricornis > Capricornis sumatraensis. The sequence continues at coordinate 877,550 of NW_027184621.1, read as the reverse complement.
AGGCTGTAGCAGCAATGTCCCGCTTCCCGTGGCGTGGATCAAAGGATCTGTGTTTTTCCCTCGAGGCTTTCCCTCGAGGCTTTCCCACAGGGCTGTCCCACATGCCACCGTGGTGTGAGTCGATCCTCGGCGTGAAAGATGAGCCAGTGCAGGGCAAAGAGTTTCCTCTGGAATGGACTGAGACATCTGGGGGACTCTTGGAATGGTGGTACGACCATGGAGTTCCTCTCGCCTTTCCTGTTGAGAGTGCCTCCTCTTGAGATGCGACGGGAACGCCGGGAATTCTTTCCCGTTGATAGCAGGGAAAGGATCCCTCATCTCGAGCTCCGAGGGGGAAACGGGGCTCCTCTGGATGTGGGCGGGACCATCGTGCTTCCTCTAGAGTGGAGACGGGTATGGCGTGAACTTCTTGAGTTGCAGCAAGGGTGTGAAAGACCCTTTCGAATTTCCAGAGGTTAGGTGTCATTAGTCTCCAGACGCCTCATCGGAAATAGGCCTCATCTCGCCTGGAAGGGAGAACTTCCTGGATTTTCTCGAGTTGCGGCAGGTGTTCTCGAGTTACAACGGGGACCTCAGGGACCCGCCCTGGTGGCCTCAGGAGAGGCCAGTCCCCATGCGAGTTGCTAGGGGGCCTCTCGGGATTCCTCTCCCGTCGATACCGGGGCCAAAAACGTTGTGTGGAGTCAGGGCCGGAACCGAGGATTCCTCTCAGGGGCTGACATGGATCTTTGGGTACTTGTGGAGTCTCCCCAGGGGAGTCAGGCCTCGTCTCGAGTGGGGGCATGCACGTGCGCTTTCCTTCCAGGCTGTAGCAGCAATGTCACGCTTCCCGTGGCGTGGATCAAAGGATCTGTGGTTTTCCCTCGAGGCTTTCCCTCGAGGCTTTCCCACAGGGCTGTCCCACATGCCACCGAGGTGTGAGTCGATCCTCGGCGTGAAAGATGAGCCAGTGCAGGGCAAAGAGGTTCCTCTGGAATGGACTGAGACATCTGGGGGACTCTTGGAATGGTGGTACGACCATGGAGTTCCTCTCGCCTTTCCTGTTGAGAGTGCCTCCCCTTGAGATGCGACGGGAACGCCGGGAATTCTTTCCCGTTGAAAGCAGGGAAAGGATCCCTCATCTCGAGCTCCGAGGGGGAAACGGGGCTCCTCTGGATGTGGGCGGGACCATCGTGCTTCCTCTCGAGTGGAGTTGGGTATGGCGGTGAACTTCTTGAGTTGCAGCAAGGGTGTGAAAGACCCTTTCGAAGTTCCAGAGGTTAGGTGTCATTAGTCTCCAGACGCCTCATCGGAAATAGGCCTCATCTCGCCTGGAAGGGAGAACTTCCTGGATTTTCTCGAGTTGCGGCAGGTGTTCTCGAGTTACGACGGGGACCTCAGGGACCCGCCTTGGTGGCCTGAGGAGAGGCCAGTCCCCATGCGAGTTGCTAGGGGGCCTCTCGGGATTCCTCTCCCGTCGATACCGGGGCCAAAAACGTTGTGTGGAGTCAGGGCCGGAACCGAGGATTCCTCTCAAGGGCTGACATGGATCTTTGGGTACTTGTGGAGTCTCCCCAGGGGAGTCAGGCCTCGTCTCGAGTGGGGGCATGCACGTGCGCATTCCTTCCAGGCTGTAGCAGCAATGTCACACTTCCCGTCGCTTGGATCAAAGGATCTGTGGTTTTCCCTGGAGGCTTTCCCTCGAGGCTTTCCCACAGGGCTGTCCCACGTGCCACCGTGGTGTGAGTCGATCCTCGGCGTGAAAGATGAGCCAGTGCAGGGCAAACAGGTTCCTCTGGAATGGACTGAGACATCTGGGGGACTCTTGGAATGGTGGTACGACCATGGAGTTCCTCTCGCCTTTCCTGTTGAGAGTGCCTCCTCTTGAGATGCGACGGGAACGCCGGGAATTCTTTCCCGTTGAAAGCAGGGAAAGGATCCCTCATCTCGAGCTCCGAGGGGGAAACGGGGCTCCTCTGGATGTGGGTGGGATCATCGTGCTTCCTCTCGAGTGAAGACGAGTATGGCGGTGAACTTCTTGAGTTGCAGCAAGGATGTGAAAGACCCTTTCGAAGTTCCAGAGGTTAGGTGTCATTAGTCTCCAGACGCCTCATCGGAAATAGGCCTCATCTCGCCTGGAAGGGAGAACTTCCTGGATTTTCTCGAGTTGCGGCAGGTGTTCTCGAGTTACGACGGGGACCTCATGGACCCGCCCAGGTGGCCTCAGGAGAGGCCAGTCCCCATGCGAGGTGCTAGGGGGTCTCTCGGTATTCCTCTCCCGTCGATACCGTGGCCAAAAACCTTGTGTGGAGTCAGGGCCGGAACCGAGGATTCCTCTCAGGGGCTGACATGGATCTTTGGGTACTTGTGGAGTCTCCCCAGGGGAGTCAGGCCTCCTCTCGAGTGGGGGCATGCACGTGCGCTTTCCTTCCAGGATGTAACAGCAATGTCACGCTTCCCGTCGCCTGGATCAAAAGATCTGTGTATTTCCCTCGAGGCTTTCCCTCGAGGCTTTCCCACAGGGCTGTCCCACGTGCCACCATGGTGTGAGTCGATCTTCGGCATGAAAGATGAGCTAGTGCAGGGTAAAGAGGTTCCTCTGGAATGGACTGAGACATCTGGGTGACTCTTGAAATGGTGGTACGACCATGGAGTTCCCCTCGCCTTTCCTGTTGAGAGTGCCTCCTCTTGAGATGCGACGGGAACGCCGAGAATTATTTCCCGTTGAAAGCAGGGAAAGGATCCCTCATCTCGAGCTCTGAGGGGAAAACGGGGCTCCTCTGGATGTGGGCGGGAGCATCGTGCTTCCTCTCGAGTGGAGACGGGTATGGCGGTGAACTTCTTGAGTTGCAACAAGGGTGTGAAAGACCCTTTCGAAATTCCAGAGGTTAGGTGTCATTAGTCTCCAGACGCCTCATCGGAAATAGGCCTCATCTCGCCTGGAAGGGAGAACTTCCTGGATTTTCTCGAGTTGCGGCAGGTGTTCTCGAGTTACGACGGGGACCTCAGGGACCCGCCCTGGTGGCCTCAGGAGAGGCCAGTCCCCATGCGAGTTGCTAGGGGGCCTCTCGGGATTCCTCTCCCGTCGATACCGGGGCCAAAAACGTTGTGTGGTGTCAGGGCCGGAACCGAGGATTCCTCTCAAGGGCTGACATGGATCTTTGGGTACTTGTGGAGTCTCCCCAGGGGAGTCAGGCCTCGTCTCGTGTGGGGGCATGCACGTGCGCATTCCTTCCAGGCTGTAGCAGCAATGTCACACTTCCCGTCGCTTGGATCAAAGGATCTGTGGTTTTCCCTCGAGGCTTTCCCTCGAGGCTTTCCCACAGGGCTGTCCCACGTGCCACCGTGGTGTGAGTCGATCCTCGGCGTGAAAGATGAGCCAGTGCAGGGCAAACAGGTTCCTCTGGAATGGACTGAGACATCTGGGGGACTCTTGGAATGGTGGTACGACCGTGGATTTCCTCTCGCCTTTCCTGTTGAGAGTGCCTCCTCTTGAGATGCGACGGGAACGCCGGGAATTCTTTCCCGTTGAAAGCAGGGAAAGGATCCCTCATCTCAAGCTCCGAGGGAGAAACGGGGCTCCTCTGGATGTGGGCGGGACCATCGTGCTTCCTCTCGAGTGGAGACGGGTATGGCGGTGAACTTCTTGAGTTGCAGCAAGGGTGTGAAAGACCCTTTCGAAGTTCCAGAGGTTAGGTGTCATTAGTCTCCAGACGCCTCATCGGAAATAGGCCTCATCTCGCCTAGACGGGAGAACTTCCTGGATTTTCTCGAGTTGCGGCAGGTGTTCTCGAGTTACGACGGGGACCACAGGGACCCGCCCTGGTGGCCTCAGGAGAGGCCAGTCCCTATGCGAGTTGATAGGGGGCCTCTCCGGATTCCTCTCCCGTCGATACCGGGGCCAAAAACCTTGTGTGTAGTCAGGGCCGGAACCGAGGATTCCTCTCAGGGGCTGACATGGAACTTTGGGTACTTCTGGAGTCTCCCCAGGGGAGTCAGGCCTCGTCTCGAGTGGGGGCATGCACGTGCGCTTTCCTTCCAGGCTGTAGCAGCAATGTCCCGCTTCCCGTGGCGTGGATCAAAGGATCTGTGGTTTTCCCTCGAGGCTTTCCCTCGAGGCTTTCCCACATGTCTGTCCCACGTGCCACCGCGGTGTGAGTCGATCTTCGGCGTGAAAGATGAGCCAGTGCAGGGCAAAGAGGTTCCTCTGGAATGGACTGAGACATCTGGGGGACTCTTGGAATGGTGGTACGACCATGGAGTTCCTCTCCCCTTTCCTGTTGACAGTGCCTCCTCTTGAGATGCAACGGGAACGCTGGGAATTCTTTCCCTTTGAAAGCAGGGAAAGGATCCGTCATCTCTAGCTCCGAGGGGGAAACGGGGCTCCTCTGGATGTGGGCGGGACCATCGTGCTTCCTCTCGAGTGGAGACGGGTATGGCGGTGAACTTCTTGAGTTGCAGCAAGGGTGTGAAAGACCCTTTCGAAGTTCCAGAGGTTAGGTGTCATTAGTCTCCAGACGCCTCATCAGAAATAGGCCTCATCTCGCCTGGAAGGGAGAACTTCCTGGATTTTCTCGAGTTGCGGCAGGTGTTCTCGAGTTACGACGGGGACCTCAGGGACCCGCCCTGGTGGCCTCAGGAGAGGCCAGTACCCATGCGAGGTGCTAGGGGGCCTCTCGGGATTCCTCTCCCGTCGATACCGGGGCCAAAAACCTTGTGTGGAGTCAGGGCCGGAACCGAGGATTCCTCTCAGGGGCTGACATGGATCTTTGGGTACTTCTGGAGTCTCCCCAGGGGAGTCAGGCCTCGTCTCGAGTGGGGGCATGCACATGTGCTTTCCTTCCAGGCTGTAGCAGCAATGTCACGCTTCCCGTGGCTTGGATCAAAGGATCTGTGGTTTTCCCTCGAGGCTTTCCCTCGAGGCTTTCCCACAGGGCTGTCCCACGTGCCACCGTGGTGTGAGTCGATCCTCGGCGTGAAAGATGAGCCAGTGCAGGGCAAAGAGGTTCCTCTGGAATGGACTGAGACATCTGGGGGACTCTTGGAATGGTGGTACGACCATGGAGTTCCTCTCCCCTTTCCTGTTGACAGTGCCTCCTCTTGAGATGCAACGGGAACGCTGGGAATTCTTTCCCTTTGAAAGCAGGGAAAGGATCCGTCATCTCTAGCTCCGAGGGGGAAACGGGGCTCCTCTGGATGTGGGCGGGACCATCGTGCTTCCTCTCGAGTGGAGACGGGTATGGCGGTGAACTTCTTGAGTTGCAGCAAGGGTGTGAAAGACCCTTTCGAAGTTCCAGAGGTTAGGTGTCATTAGTCTCCAGACGCCTCATCAGAAATAGGCCTCATCTCGCCTGGAAGGGAGAACTTCCTGGATTTTCTCGAGTTGCGGCAGGTGTTCTCGAGTTACGACGGGGACCTCAGGGACCCGCCCTGGTGGCCTCAGGAGAGGCCAGTACCCATGCGAGGTGCTAGGGGGCCTCTCGGGATTCCTCTCCCGTCGATACCGGGGCCAAAAACCTTGTGTGGAGTCAGGGCCGGAACCGAGGATTCCTCTCAGGGGCTGACATGGATCTTTGGGTACTTCTGGAGTCTCCCCAGGGGAGTCAGGCCTCGTCTCGAGTGGGGGCATGCACATGTGCTTTCCTTCCAGGCTGTAGCAGCAATGTCACGCTTCCCGTGGCTTGGATCAAAGGATCTGTGGTTTTCCCTCGAGGCTTTCCCTCGAGGCTTTCCCACAGGGCTGTCCCACGTGCCACCGTGGTGTGAGTCGATCCTCGGCGTGAAAGATGAGCCAGTGCAGGGCAAAGAGGTTCCTCTGGAATGGACTGAGACATCTGGGGGACTCTTGGAATGGTGGTACGACCATGGAGTTCCTCTCCCCTTTCCTGTTGACAGTGCCTCCTCTTGAGATGCAACGGGAACGCTGGGAATTCTTTCCCTTTGAAAGCAGGGAAAGGATCCGTCATCTCTAGCTCCGAGGGGGAAACGGGGCTCCTCTGGATGTGGGCGGGACCATCGTGCTTCCTCTCGAGTGGAGACGGGTATGGCGGTGAACTTCTTGAGTTGCAGCAAGGGTGTGAAAGACCCTTTCGAAGTTCCAGAGGTTAGGTGTCATTAGTCTCCAGACGCCTCATCAGAAATAGGCCTCATCTCGCCTGGAAGGGAGAACTTCCTGGATTTTCTCGAGTTGCGGCAGGTGTTCTCGAGTTACGACGGGGACCTCAGGGACCCGCCCTGGTGGCCTCAGGAGAGGCCAGTACCCATGCGAGGTGCTAGGGGGCCTCTCGGGATTCCTCTCCCGTCGATACCGGGGCCAAAAACCTTGTGTGGAGTCAGGGCCGGAACCGAGGATTCCTCTCAGGGGCTGACATGGATCTTTGGGTACTTCTGGAGTCTCCCCAGGGGAGTCAGGCCTCGTCTCGAGTGGGGGCATGCACATGTGCTTTCCTTCCAGGCTGTAGCAGCAATGTCACGCTTCCCGTGGCTTGGATCAAAGGATCTGTGGTTTTCCCTCGAGGCTTTCCCTCGAGGCTTTCCCACAGGGCTGTCCCACGTGCCACCGTGGTGTGAGTCGATCCTCGGCGTGAAAGATGAGCCAGTGCAGGGCAAAGAGGTTCCTCTGGAATGGACTGAGACATCTGGGGGACTCTTGGAATGGTGGTACGACCATGGAGTTCCTCTCGCCTTTCCTGTTGAGAGTGCATCCTGTTGAGATGCGACGGGAACGCCGGGAATTCTTTCCCATTGAAAGCAGGGAAAGGATCCCTCATCTCTAGCTCCGAGGGGGAAATGGGGCTCCTCTCGATGTGGGCGGGACCATCGTGCTTCCTCTCGAGTGGAGACGGGTATGGCGGTGAACTTCTTGAGTTGCAGCAAGGGTGTGAAAGACCCTTTCGATGTTCCAGAGGTTAGGTGTCATTAGTCTCCAGACGCCTCATCGGAAATAGGCCTCATCTCGCCTGGAAGGGAGAACTTCCTGGATTTTCTCGAGCTGAGGCAGGTGTTCTCGAGTTACGATGGGGACCTCTGGGACACGCCCTGGTGGCCTCAGGAGAGGCCAGTCCCCATGCGAGGTGCTAGGGGGCCTCTCGGGATTCCTCTCCCGTCGATACCGGGGCCAAAAACCTTGTGTGGAGTCAGGGCCGGAACCGAGGATTCCTCTCAAGGGCTGACATGGATTTTTGGGTACTTCTGGAGTCTCCCCAGGGGAGTCAGGCCTCGTCTCGAGTGGGGGCATGCACGTGCGCTTTCCTTCCAGGCTGTAGCAGCAATGTCACACTTCCCGTCGCTTGGATCAAAGGATCTGTGGTTTTCCCTCGAGGCTTTCCCTCGAGGCTTTCCCACAGGGCTGTCCCACGTGCCACCGTGGTGTGAGTCGATCCTCGGCGTGAAAGATGAGCCAGTGCAGGGCAAACAGGTTCCTCTGGAATGGACTGAGACATCTGGGGGACTCTTGGAATGGTGGTACGACCGTGGATTTCCTCTCGCCTTTCCTGTTGAGAGTGCCTCCTCTTGAGATGCGACGGGAACGCCGGGAATTCTTTCCCGTTGAAAGCAGGGAAAGGATCCCTCATCTCAAGCTCCGAGGGAGAAACGGGGCTCCTCTGGATGTGGGCGGGACCATCGTGCTTCCTCTCGAGTGGAGACGGGTATGGCGGTGAACTTCTTGAGTTGCAGCAAGGGTGTGAAAGACCCTTTCGAAGTTCCATAGGTTAGGTGTCATTAGTCTCCAGACGCCTCATCGGAAATAGGCCTCATCTCGCCTGGACGGGAGAACTTCCTGGATTTTCTCGAGTTGCGGCAGGTGTTCTCGAGTTACGACGGGGACCACAGGGACCCGCCCTGGTGGCCTCAGGAGAGGCCAGTCCCTATGCGAGTTGATAGGGGGCCTCTCGGGATTCCTCTCCCGTCGATACCGGGGCCAAAAACCTTGTGTGTAGTCAGGGCCGGAACCGAGGATTCCTCTCAGGGGCTGACATGGAACTTTGGGTACTTCTGGAGTCTCCCCAGGGGAGTCAGGCCTCGTCTCGAGTGGGGGCATGCACGTGCGCTTTCCTTCCAGGCTGTAGCAGCAATGTCCCGCTTCCCGTGGCGTGGATCAAAGGATCTGTGGTTTTCCCTCGAGGCTTTCCCTCGAGGCTTTCCCACATGTCTGTCCCACGTGCCACCGCGGTGTGAGTCGATCTTCGGCGTGAAAGATGAGCCAGTGCAGGGCAAAGAGGTTCCTCTGGAATGGACTGAGACATCTGGGGGACTCTTGGAATGGTGGTACGACCATGGAGTTCCTCTCCCCTTTCCTGTTGACAGTGCCTCCTCTTGAGATGCAACGGGAACGCTGGGAATTCTTTCCCTTTGAAAGCAGGGAAAGGATCCGTCATCTCTAGCTCCGAGGGGGAAACGGGGCTCCTCTGGATGTGGGCGGGACCATCGTGCTTCCTCTCGAGTGGAGACGGGTATGGCGGTGAACTTCTTGAGTTGCAGCAAGGGTGTGAAAGACCCTTTCGAAGTTCCAGAGGTTAGGTGTCATTAGTCTCCAGACGCCTCATCAGAAATAGGCCTCATCTCGCCTGGAAGGGAGAACTTCCTGGATTTTCTCGAGTTGCGGCAGGTGTTCTCGAGTTACGACGGGGACCTCAGGGACCCGCCCTGGTGGCCTCAGGAGAGGCCAGTACCCATGCGAGGTGCTAGGGGGCCTCTCGGGATTCCTCTCCCGTCGATACCGGGGCCAAAAACCTTGTGTGGAGTCAGGGCCGGAACCGAGGATTCCTCTCAGGGGCTGACATGGATCTTTGGGTACTTCTGGAGTCTCCCCAGGGGAGTCAGGCCTCGTCTCGAGTGGGGGCATGCACATGTGCTTTCCTTCCAGGCTGTAGCAGCAATGTCACGCTTCCCGTGGCTTGGATCAAAGGATCTGTGGTTTTCCCTCGAGGCTTTCCCTCGAGGCTTTCCCACAGGGCTGTCCCACGTGCCACCGTGGTGTGAGTCGATCCTCGGCGTGAAAGATGAGCCAGTGCAGGGCAAAGAGGTTCCTCTGGAATGGACTGAGACATCTGGGGGACTCTTGGAATGGTGGTACGACCATGGAGTTCCTCTCGCCTTTCCTGTTGAGAGTGCATCCTGTTGAGATGCGACGGGAACGCCGGGAATTCTTTCCCATTGAAAGCAGGGAAAGGATCCCTCATCTCTAGCTCCGAGGGGGAAATGGGGCTCCTCTCGATGTGGGCGGGACCATCGTGCTTCCTCTCGAGTGGAGACGGGTATGGCGGTGAACTTCTTGAGTTGCAGCAAGGGTGTGAAAGACCCTTTCGATGTTCCAGAGGTTAGGTGTCATTAGTCTCCAGACGCCTCATCGGAAATAGGCCTCATCTCGCCTGGAAGGGAGAACTTCCTGGATTTTCTCGAGCTGAGGCAGGTGTTCTCGAGTTACGATGGGGACCTCTGGGACACGCCCTGGTGGCCTCAGGAGAGGCCAGTCCCCATGCGAGGTGCTAGGGGGCCTCTCGGGATTCCTCTCCCGTCGATACCGGGGCCAAAAACCTTGTGTGGAGTCAGGGCCGGAACCGAGGATTCCTCTCAAGGGCTGACATGGATTTTTGGGTACTTCTGGAGTCTCCCCAGGGGAGTCAGGCCTCGTCTCGAGTGGGGGCATGCACGTGCGCTTTCCTTCCAGGCTGTAGCAGCAATGTCACGCTTCCCGTGGCGTGGATCAAAGGATCTGTGGTTTTCCCTGGAGGCTTTCCCTCGAGGCTTTCCCACAGGGCTGTCCCACGTGCCACCGTGGTGTGAGTCGATCCTCGGCGTGAAGGATGAGCCAGTGCAGGGCAAAGAGGTTCCTCTGGAATGGACTGAGACATCTGGGGGACTCTTGGAATGGTGGTACGACCATGGAGTTCCTCTCGCCTTTCCTGTTGAGAGTGCCTCCTCTTGAGATGCGACGGGAACGCCGGAATTCTTTCCCGTTGAAAGCAGGGAAAGGATCCCTCATCTCGAGCTCCGAGGGGGAAACGGGGCTCCTCTGGATGTGGGCGGGACCATCGTGCTTCCTCTCGAGTGGAGACGGGTATGGCGGTGAACTTCTTGAGTTGCAGCAAGGGTGTGAAAGACCCTTTCGAAGTTCCAGAAGTTAGATGTCATTAGTCTCCAGACGCCTCATCGGAAATAGGCCTCATCTCGCCTGGAAGGGAGAACTTCCTGGATTTTCTCGAGTTGCGGCAGGTGTTCTCGAGTTACGACGGGGACCTCAGGGACCCGCCCTGGTGGCCTCAGGAGAGGCCAGTCCCCATGCGAGTTGCTAGGGGGCCTCTCGGGATTCCTCTCCCGTCGATACCGGGGCCAAAAACCTTGTGTGTAGTCAGGGCCGGAACCGAGGATTCCTCTCAGGGGCTGACATGGAACTTTGGGTACTTCTGGAGTCTCCCCAGGGGAGTCAGGCCTCGTCTCGAGTGGGGGCATGCACGTGCGCTTTCCTTCCAGGCTGTAGCAGCAACGTCCCGCTTCCCGTGGCGTGGATCAAAGGATCTGTGGTTTTCCCTCGAGGCTTTCCCTCGAGGCTTTCCCACAGGGCTGTCCCACGTGCCACCGCGGTGTGAGTCGATCTTCGGCGTGAAAGATGAGCCAGTGCAGGGCAAAGAGGTTCCTCTGGAATGGACTGAGACATCTGGGGGACTCTTGGAATGGTGGTACGACCATGGAGTTCCTCTCGCCTTTCCTGTTGAGAGTGCCTCCTCTTGAGATGCAACGGGAACGCTGGGAATTCTTTCCCGTTGAAAGCAGGGAAAGGATCCGTCATCTCTAGCTCCGAGGGGGAAACGGGGCTCCTCTGGATGTGGGCGGGACCATCGTGCTTCCTCTCGAGTGGAGACGGGTATGGCGGTGAACTTCTTGAGTTGCAGCAAGGGTGTGAAAGACCCTTTCGAAGTTCCAGAGGTTAGGTGTCATTAGTCTCCAGAGGCCTCATCGGAAATAGGCCTCATCTCGCCTGGAAGGGAGAACTTCCTGGATTTTCTCGAGTTGCGGCAGGTGTTCTCGAGTTACGACGGGGACCTCAGGTACCCGCCCTGGTGGCCTCAGGAGAGGCCAGTACCCATGCGAGGCGCTAGGGGGCCTCTCGGGATTCCTCTCCCGTCGATACCGGGGCCAAAAACCTTGTGTGGAGTCAGGGCCGGAACCGAGGATTCCTCTCAGGGGCTGACATGGATCTTTGGGTACTTCTGGAGTCTCCCCAGGGGAGTCAGGCCTCGTCTCGAGTGGGGGCATGCACATGTGCTTTCCTTCCAGGCTGTAGCAGCAATGTCACGCTTCCCGTGGCTTGGATCAAAGGATCTGTGGTTTTCCCTCGAGGCTTTCCCTCGAGGCTTTCCCACAGGGCTGTCCCACGTGCCACCGTGGTGTGAGTCGATCCTCGGCGTGAAAGATGAGCCAGTGCAGGGCAAAGAGGTTCCTCTGGAATGGACTGAGACATCTGGCGGACTCTTGGAATGGTGGTACGACCATGGAGTTCCTCTCGCCTTTCCTGTTGAGAGTGCCTCCTCTTGAGATGCGACGGGAACGCCGGGAATTCTTTCCCGTTGAAAGCAGGGAAAGGATCCCTCATCTCGAGCTCCGAGGGGGAAACGGGGCTCCTCTGGATGTGGGCGGGACCATCGTGCTTCCTCTCGAGTGGAGACGAGTATGGCGGTGAACTTCTTGAGTTGCAGCAAGGATGTGAAAGACCCTTTCGAAGTTCCAGAGGTTAGGTGTCATTAGTCTCCAGACGCCTCATCGGAAATAGGCCTCATCTCGCCTGGAAGGGAGAACTTCCTGGATTTTCTCGAGTTGCGGCAGGTGTTCTCGAGTTACGACGGGGACCTCAGGGACCCGCCCTGGTGGCCTCAGGAGAGGCCAGTCCCCATGCGAGGTGCTAGGGGGCCTCTCGGTATTCCTCTCCCGTCGATACCGTGGCCAAAAACCTTGTGTGGAGTCAGGGCCGGAACCGAGGATTCCTCTCAGGGGCTGACATGGATCTTTGGGTACTTGTGGAGTCTCCCCAGGGGAGTCAGGCCTCCTCTCGAGTGGGGGCATGAACGTGCGCTTTCCTTCCAGGCTGTAGCAGCAATGTCACGCTTCCCGTCGCCTGGATCAAAAGATCTGTGTATTTCCCTCGAGGCTTTCCCTCGAGGCTTTCCCACAGGGCTGTCCCACGTGCCACCGTGGTGTGAGTCGATCTTCGGCATGAAAGATGAGCTAGTGCAGGGTAAAGAGGTTCCTCTGGAATGGACTGAGACATCTGGGGGACTCTTGAAATGGTGGTACGTCCATGGAGTTCCCCTCGCCTTTCCTGTTGAGAGTGCCTCCTCTTGAGATGCGACGGGAACGCCGAGAATTATTTCCCGTTGAAAGCAGGGAAAGGATCCCTCATCTCGAGCTCCGAGGGGAAAACGGGGCTCCTCTGGATGTGGGCGAGAGCATCGTGCTTCCTCTCGAGTGGAGACGGGTATGACGGTGAACTTCTTGAGTTGCAGCAAGGGTGTGAAAGACCCTTTCGAAATTCCAGAGGTTAGGTGTCATTAGTCTCCAGACGCCTCATCGGAAATAGGCCTCATCTCGCCTGGAAGGGAGAACTTCCTGGATTTTCTCGAGTTGCGGCAGGTGTTCTCGAGTTACGACGGGGACCTCAGGGACCCGCCCTGGTGGCCTCAGGAGAGGCCAGTCCCCATGCGAGTTGCTAGGGGGCCTCTCGGGATTCCTCTCCCCTCGATACCGGGGCCAAAAACCTTGTGTGGAGTCAGGGCCGGAACCGAGGATTCCTCTCAGGGGCTGACATGGATCTTTGGGTACTTGTGGAGTCTCCCCAGGGGAGTCAGGCCTCGTCTCGAGTGGGGGCATGCATGTGCGCTTTCCTTCCAGGCTGTAGCAGCAATGTCACGCTTCCCGGGGCGTGGATCAAAGGATCTGTGGTTTTCCCTCGAGGCTTTCCCTCGAGGCTTTCCCACAGGGCTGTCCCACGTGCCACCGTGGTGTGAGTCGATCCTCGGCGTGAAAGATGAGCCAGTGCAGGGCAAAGAGGTTCCTCTGGAATGGACTGAGACATCTGGCGGACTCTTGGAATGGTGGTACGACCATGGAGTTCCTCTCGCCTTTCCTGATGAGAGTGCCTCCTCTTGAGATGCGACGGGAACGCCGGGAATTCTTTCCCGTTGAAAGCAGGGAAAGGATCCCTCATCTCGAGCTCCGAGGGGGAAACGGGGCTCCTCTGGATGTGGGCGGGACCATCGTGCTTCCTCTCGAGTGGAGACGGGTATGGCGGTGAACTTCTTGAGTTGCAGCAAGGGTGTGAAAGACCCTTTCGAAGTTCCAGAGGTTAGGTGTCATTAGTCTCCAGACGCCTCATCGGAAATAGGCCTCATCTCGCCTGGAAGGGAGAACTTCCTGGATTTTCTCGAGTTGCGGCAGGTGTTCTCGAGTTACGACGGGGACCTCAGGGACCCGCCCTGGTGGCCTCAGGAGAGGCCAGTCCCCATGCGAGTTGCTAGGGGGCCTCTCGGGATTCCTCTCCCGTCGATACCGGGGCCAAAAACCTTGTGTGGAGTCAGGGCCGGAACCGAGGATTCCTCTCAGGGGCTGACATGGATCTTTGGGTATTTCTGGAGTCTCCCCAGGGGAGTCAGGCCTCGTCTCGAGTGGGGGCATGCACGTGCGCTTTCCTTCCAGGCTGTAGCAGCAATGTCACGCTTCCCGTGGCGTGGATCAAATGATCTGTGGTTTTCCCTCGAGGCTTTCCCACAGGGCTGTCCCACGTGCCACCGTGGTGTGAGTCGATCCTCGGCGTGAAAGATGAGCCAGTGCAGGGCAAAGAGGTTCCTCTGGAATGGACTGAGACATCTGGGGGACTCTTGGAATGGTGGTACGACCATGGAGTTCCTCTCGCCTTTCCTGTTGAGAGTGCCTCCTCTTGAGATGCGACGGGAACGCCGGGAATTCTTTCCCGTTGAAAGCAGGGAAAGGATCCCTCATCTCGAGCTCCGAGGGGGAAACGGGGCTCCTCTGGATGTGGGCGGGACCATCGTGCTTCCTCTCGAGTGGAGACGGGTATGGCGGTGAACTTCTTGAGTTGCAGCAAGGATGTGAAAGACCCTTTCGAAGTTCCAGAGGTTAGGTGTCATTAGTCTCCAGACGCCTCATCGGAAATAGGCCTCATCTCGCCTGGAAGGGAGAACTTCCTGGATTTTCTCGAGTTGCGGCAGGTGTTCTCGAGTTACGACGGGGACCTCAGGGACCCGCCCTGGTGGCCTCAGGAGAGGCCAGTCCCCATGCGAGTTGCTAGGGGGCCTCTCGGTATTCCTCTCCCGTCGATACCGTGGCCAAAAACCTTGTGTGGAGTCAGGGCCGGAACCGAGGATTCCTCTCAGGGGCTGACATGGATCTTTGGGTACTTGTGGAGTCTCCCCAGGGGAGTCAGGCCTCCTCTCGAGTGGGGGCATGCACGTGCGCTTTCCTTCCAGGCTGTAGCAGCAATGTCACGCTTCCCGTCGCCTGGATCAAAAGATCTGTGTTTTTCCCTCGAGGCTTTCCCTCGAGGCTTTCCCACAGGGCTGTCCCACGTGCCACCGTGGTGTGAGTCGATCCTCGGCGTGAAAGATGAGCCAGTGCAGGGCAAAGAGGTTCCTCTGGAATGGACTGAGACATCTGGGGGACTCTTGGAATGGTGGTACGACCGTGGATTTCCTCTCGCCTTTCCTGTTGAGAGTGCCTCCTCTTGAGTTGCGACGGGAACGCCGGGAATTCTTTCCCGTTGAAAGCAGGGAAAGGATCCCTCATCTCAAGCTCCGAGGGGGAAACGGGGCTCCTCTGGATGTGGGCGGGACCATCGTGCTTCCTCTCGAGTGGAGACGGGTATGGCGGTGAACTTCTTGAGTTGCAGCAAGGGTGTGAAAGACCCTTTCGAAGTTCCAGAGGTTAGGTGTCATTAGTCTCCAGACGCCTCATCGGAAATAGGCCTCATCTCGCCTGGAAGGGAGAACTTCCTGGATTTTCTCGAGTTGCGGCAGGTGTTCTCGAGTTACGACGGGGACCTCAGGGACCCGCCCTGGTGGCCTCAGGAGAGGCCAGTCCCCATGCGAGTTGCTAGGGGGCCTCTCGGGATTCCTCTCCCGTCGATACCGGGGCCAAAAACCTTGTGTGTAGTCAGGGCCGGAACCGAGGATTCCTCTCAGGGGCTGACATGGAACTTTGGGTACTTCTGGAGTCTCCCCAGGGGAGTCAGGCCTCGTCTCGAGTGGGGGCATGCACGTGCGCTTTCCTTCCAGGCTGTAGCAGCAACGTCCCGCTTCCCGTGGCGTGGATCAAAGGATCTGTGGTTTTCCCTCGAGGCTTTCCCTCGAGGCTTTCCCACAGGGCTGTCCCACGTGCCACCGCGGTGTGAGTCGATCTTCGGCGTGAAAGATGAGCCAGTGCAGGGCAAAGAGGTTCCTCTGGAATGGACTGAGACATCTGGGGGACTCTTGGAATGGTGGTACGACCATGGAGTTCCTCTCGCCTTTCCTGTTGAGAGTGCCTCCTCTTGAGATGCAACGGGAACGCTGGGAATTCTTTCCCGTTGAAAGCAGGGAAAGGATCCGTCATCTTTAGCTCCGAGGGGGAAACGGGGCTCCTCTGGATGTGGGCGGGACCATCGTGCTTCCTCTCGAGTGGAGACGGGTATGGCGGTGAACTTCTTGAGTTGCAGCAAGGGTGTGAAAGACCCTTTCGAAGTTCCAGAGGTTAGGTGTCATTAGTCTCCAGAGGCCTCATCGGAAATAGGCCTCATCTCGCCTGGAAGGGAGAACTTCCTGGATTTTCTCGAGTTGCGGCAGGTGTTCTCGAGTTACGACGGGGACCTCAGGTACCCGCCCTGGTGGCCTCAGGAGAGGCCAGTACCCATGCGAGGCGCTAGGGGGCCTCTCGGGATTCCTCTCCCGTCGATACCGGGGCCAAAAACCTTGTGTGGAGTCAGGGCCGGAACCGAGGATTCCTCTCAGGGGCTGACATGGATCTTTGGGTACTTCTGGAGTCTCCCCAGGGGAGTCAGGCCTCGTCTCGAGTGGGGGCATGCACATGTGCTTTCCTTCCAGGCTGTAGCAGCAATGTCACGCTTCCCGTGGCTTGGATCAAAGGATCTGTGGTTTTCCCTCGAGGCTTTCCCTCGAGGCTTTCCCACAGGGCTGTCCCACGTGCCACCGTGGTGTGAGTCGATCCTCGGCGTGAAAGATGAGCCAGTGCAGGGCAAAGAGGTTCCTCTGGAATGGACTGAGACATCTGGCGGACTCTTGGAATGGTGGTACGACCATGGAGTTCCTCTCGCCTTTCCTGTTGAGAGTGCCTCCTCTTGAGATGCGACGGGAACGCCGGGAATTCTTTCCCGTTGAAAGCAGGGAAAGGATCCCTCATCTCGAGCTCCGAGGGGGAAACGGGGCTCCTCTGGATGTGGGTGGGACCATCGTGCTTTCTCTCGAGTGGAGACGAGTATGGCGGTGAACTTCTTGAGTTGCAGCAAGGATGTGAAAGACCCTTTCGAAGTTCCAGAGGTTAGGTGTCATTAGTCTCCAGACGCCTCATCGGAAATAGGCCTCATCTCGCCTGGAAGGGAGAACTTCCTGGATTTTCTCGAGTTGCGGCAGGTGTTCTCGAGTTACGACGGGGACCTCAGGGACCCGCCCTGGTGGCCTCAGGAGAGGCCAGTCCCCATGCGAGGTGCTAGGGGGCCTCTCGGTATTCCTCTCCCGTCGATACCGTGGCCAAAAACCTTGTGTGGAGTCAGGGCCGGAACCGAGGATTCCTCTCAGGGGCTGACATGGATCTTTGGGTACTTGTGGAGTCTCCCCAGGGGAGTCAGGCCTCCTCTCGAGTGGGGGCATGAACGTGCGCTTTTCTTCCAGGCTGTAGCAGCAATGTCACGCTTCCCGTCGCCTGGATCAAAAGATCTGTGTATTTCCCTCGAGGCTTTCCCTCGAGGCTTTCCCACAGGGCTGTCCCACGTGCCACCGTGGTGTGAGTCGATCTTCGGCATGAAAGATGAGCTAGTGCAGGGTAAAGAGGTTCCTCTGGAATGGACTGAGACATCTGGGGGACTCTTGAAATGGTGGTACGTCCATGGAGTTCCCCTCGCCTTTCCTGTTGAGAGTGCCTCCTCTTGAGATGCGACGGGAACGCCGAGAATTATTTCCCGTTGAAAGCAGGGAAAGGATCCCTCATCTCGAGCTCCGAGGGGAAAACGGGGCTCCTCTGGATGTGGGCGGGAGCATCGTGCTTCCTCTCGAGTGGAGACGGGTATGACGGTGAACTTCTTGAGTTGCAGCAAGGGTGTGAAAGACCCTTTCGAAATTCCAGAGGTTAGGTGTCATTAGTCTCCAGACGCCTCATCGGAAATAGGCCTCATCTCGCCTGGAAGGGAGAACTTCCTGGATTTTCTCGAGTTGCGGCAGGTGTTCTCGAGTTACGACGGGGACCTCAGGGACCCGCCCTGGTGGCCTCAGGAGAGGCCAGTCCCCATGCGAGTTGCTAGGGGGCCTCTCGGGATTCCTCTCCCGTCGATACCGGGGCCAAAAACCTTGTGTGGAGTCAGGGCCGGAACCGAGGATTCCTCTCAGGGGCTGACATGGATCTTTGGGTACTTGTGGAGTCTCCCCAGGGGAGTCAGGCCTCGTCTCGAGTGGGGGCATGCATGTGCGCTTTCCTTCCAGGCTGTAGCAGCAATGTCACGCTTCCCGGGGCGTGGATCAAAGGATCTGTGGTTTTCCCTCGAGGCTTTCCCTCGAGGCTTTCCCACAGGGCTGTCCCACGTGCCACCGTGGTGTGAGTCGATCCTCGGCGTGAAAGATGAGCCAGTGCAGGGCAAAGAGGTTCCTCTGGAATGGACTGAGACATCTGGGAGATTCTTGGAATGGTGGTACGACCATGGAGTTCCTCTCGCCTTTCCTGTTGAGAGTGCCTCCTCTTGAGATGCGACGGGAACGCCGGGAATTCTTTCCCGTTGAAAGCAGGGAAAGGATCCCTCATCTCGAGCTACGAGGGGGAAACGGGGCTCCTCTGGATGTGGGCCGGACCAACGTGCTTCCTCTCGAGTGGAGACGGGTATGGCGGTGAACTTCTTGAGTTGCAGCAAGGGTGTGAAAGACCCTTTCGAAGTTCCAGAGGTTAGGTGTCATTAGTCTCCAGACGCCTCATCGGAAATAGGCCTCATCTCGCCTGGAAGGGAGAACTTCCTGGATTTTCTCGAGTTGCGGCAGGTGTTCTCGAGTTACGACGGGGACCTCGGGGACCCGCCCTGGTGGCCTCAGGAGAGGCCAGTACCCATGCGAGTTGCTAGGGGGCCTCTCGGGATTCCTCTCCCATCGATACCGGGGCCAAAAACCTTGTGTGGAGTCAGGGCAGGAACCGAGGATTCCTCTCACGGGCTGACATGGATCTTTGGGTACTTCTGGAGTCTCCCCAGGGGAGTCAGGCCTCGTCTCGAGTGGGGGCATGCACGTGCGCTTTCCTTCCAGGCTGTAGCAGCAATGTCAAGCTTCCTGTCGCGTGGATCAAAGGATCTGTGTTTTTCCCTCGAGGCTTTCCCTCGAGGCTTTCCCACAGGGCTCTCTCACGTGTCACCGTGGTGTGAGTCGATCCTCGGCGTGAAAGATGAGCCAGTGCAGGGCACAGAGGTTCCTCTGGAATGGACTGAGACATCTGGGGGACGCTTGGAATGGTGGTACGACCATGGAGTTCCTCTCGCCTTTCCTGTTGAGAGTGCCTCCTCTTGAGATGCGACGGGAACGCCGGGAATTCTTTCCCGTTGAAAGCAGGGAAAGGATCCCTCATCTCGAGCTACGAGGGGGAAACAGGGCTCCTCTGGATGTGGGCGGGACCACCGTTCTTCCTCTCGAGTGGAGACGGGTATGGCGTTGAACTTCTTGAGCTGCAGCAAGGGTGTGAAAGACCCTTTCGAAGTTCCAGAGTTTAGGTGTCATTAGTCTCCAGACGCCTCATCGGAAATAGGCCTCATCTCGCCTGGAAGGGAGAACTTCCTGGATTTTCTCGAATTGCGGCAGGTGTTCTCGAGATAAGAGGGGGACCTCAGGGACCCGCCCTGGTGGCCTCAGGAGAGGCCAGTCCCCATGCGAGTTGCTAGGGGGCCTCTCGGGATTCCTCTCCCATCGATACCGGGGCCAAAAACCTTGTGTGGAGTCAGGGCCGGAACCGAGGATTCCTCTCAGGGGCTGACATGGATCTTTGGGTACTTCTGGAGTCTCCCCAGGGTAGTCAGGCCTCGTTTCGAGTGGGGGCATGCACGTGCGCATTCCTTCCAGGCTGTAGCAGCAATGTCACCCTTCCCGTCTCGTGGATCAAAGGATTTGTGGTTTTCCCTCGAGGCTTTCCCTCGAGGCTTTCCCACAGGGCTGTCCCACGTGCCACCGTGGTGTGAGTCGATCCTCGGCGTGAAAGATGAGCCAGTGCGGGGCAAAGAGCTTCTTCTAGAATGGACTGAGACATCTGGGGGACTCTTGGAATGGTGGTACGACCATGGAGTTCCTCTCGCCTTTCCTGTTGAGAGTGCCTCCTCTTGAGATTCGATGTGAACGCCGGATTTCTTTCCCGTTGAAAGCAGGGAAAGGATCCCTCATCTCGAGCTACGAGGGGGAAACGGGGCTCCTCTGGATGTGGGCGGGACCATCGTGCTTCCTCTCGAGTGGAGACGGGTTTGGCGGTGAACTTTTTGAGTTGCAGCAAGGGTGTGAAAGACCCTTTCGAAGTTCCAGAGTTTAGGTGTCATTAGTCTCCAGACGCCTCATCGGAAATAGGCCTCATCTCGCCTGGAAGGGAGAACTTCCTGGATTTCCTCGAGTTGCTTCAGGTGTTCTCGAGTTACAACGGGGACCTCAGGGACCCGCCCTGGTGGCCTCAGGAGAGGCCAGTCCCCATGCGAGTTGCTAGGGGGCCTCTCGGGATTCCTCTCCCGTCGATACCGGGGCCAAAAACCTTGTGTGTAGTCAGGGCCGGAACCGAGGATTCCTCTCAGGGGCTGACATGGAACTTTGGGTACTTCTGGAGTTTCCCCAGGGGAGTCAGGCCTCGTCTCGAGTGGGGGCATGCACGTGCGCTTTCCTTCCAGGCTGTAGCAGCAATGTCCCGCTTCCCGTGGCGTGGATCAAAGGATCTGTGGTTTTCCCTCGAGGCTTTCCCTCGAGGCTTTCCCACAGGGCTGTCCCACGTGCCACCGCGGTGTGAGTCGATGTTCGGCGTGAAAGATGAGCCAGTGCAGGGCAAAGAGGTTCCTCTGGAATGGACTGAGACATCTGGGGGACTCTTGGAATGGTGGTACGACCATGGAGTTCCTCTCGCCTTTCCTGTTGAGAGTGCCTCCTTTTGAGATGCAACGGGAACGCTGGGAATTCTTTCCCGTTGAAAGCAGGGAAAGGATCCGTCATCTCTAGCTCCGAGGGGGAAACGGGGCTCCTCTGGATGTGGGCGGGACCATCGTGCTTCCTCTCGAGTGGAGACGGGTATGGCGGTGAACTTCTTGAGTTGCAGCAAGGGTGTGAAAGACCCTTTCGAAGTTCCAGAGGTTAGGTGTCATTAGTCTCCAGACGCCTCATCGGAAATAGGCCTCATCTCGCCTGGAAGGGAGAACTTCCTGGATTTTCTCGAGTTGCGGCAGGTGTTCTCGAGTTACGACGGGGACCTCAGGGACCCGCCCTGGTGGCCTCAGGAGAGGCCAGTACCCATGCGAGGTGCTAGGGTGCCTCTCGGGATTCCTCTCCCGTCGATACCGGGGCCAAAAACCTTGTGTGGAGTCAGGGCCGGAACCGAGGATTCCTCTCAGGGGCTGACATGGATCTTTGGGTATTTCTGGAGTCTCCCCAGGGGAGTCAGGCCTCGTCTCGAGTGGGGGCATGCACGTGCGCTTTCCTTCCAGGCTGTAGCAGCAATGTCACGCTTCCCGTGGCGTGGATCAAATGATCTGTGGTTTTCCCTCGAGGCTTTCCCACAGGGCTGTCCCACGTGCCACCGTGGTGTGAGTCGATCCTCGGCGTGAAAGATGAGCCAGTGCAGGGCAAAGAGGTTCCTCTGGAATGGACTGAGACATCTGAGGGACTCTTGGAATGGTGGTACGACCATGGAGTTCCTCTCGCCTTTCCTGTTGAGAGTGCCTCCTCTTGAGATGCGACGGGAACGCCGGGAATTCTTTCCCGTTGAAAGCAGGGAAAGGATCCCTCATCTCGAGCTCCGAGGGGGAAACGGGGCTCCTCTGGATGTGGGCGGGACCATCGTGCTTCCTCTCGAGTGGAGACGGGTATGGCGGTGAACTTCTTGAGTTGCAGCAAGGATGTGAAAGACCCTTTCGAAGTTCCAGAGGTTAGGTGTCATTAGTCTCCAGACGCCTCATCGGAAATAGGCCTCATCTCGCCTGGAAGGGAGAACTTCCTGGATTTTCTCGAGTTGCGGCAGGTGTTCTCGAGTTACGACGGGGACCTCAGGGACCCGCCCTGGTGGCCTCAGGAGAGGCCAGTCCCCATGCGAGTTGCTAGGGGGCCTCTCGGTATTCCTCTCCCGTCGATACCGTGGCCAAAAACCTTGTGTGGAGTCAGGGCCGAAACCGAGGATTCCTCTCAGGGGCTGACATGGATCTTTGGGTACTTGTGGAGTCTCCCCAGGGGAGTCAGGCCTCCTCTCGAGTGGGGGCATGCACGTGCGCTTTCCTTCCAGGCTGTAGCAGCAATGTCACGCTTCCCGTCGCCTGGATCAAAAGATCTGTGTTTTTCCCTCGATGCTTTCCCTCGAGGCTTTCCCACAGGGCTGTCCCACGTGCCACCGTGGTGTGAGTCGATCCTCGGCGTGAAAGATGAGCCAGTGCAGGGCAAAGAGGTTCCTCTGGAATGGACTGAGACATCTGGGGGACTCTTGGAATGGTGGTACGACCGTGGATTTC
Organism: Capricornis sumatraensis; assembly: GCF_032405125.1. Classification (NCBI taxonomy): domain Eukaryota; kingdom Metazoa; phylum Chordata; class Mammalia; order Artiodactyla; family Bovidae; genus Capricornis; species Capricornis sumatraensis. The sequence goes on along the minus strand of NW_027184621.1, from coordinate 855,646 downwards.
CTCTCGCCTTTCCTGTTGAGAGTGCCTCCTCTTGAGTTGCGACGGGAACGCCGGGAATTCTTTCCCGTTGAAAGCAGGGAAAGGATCCCTCATCTCAAGCTCCGAGGGGGAAACGGGGCTCCTCTGGATGTGGGCGGGACCATCGTGCTTCCTCTCGAGTGGAGACGGGTATGGCGGTGAACTTCTTGAGTTGCAGCAAGGGTGTGAAAGACCCTTTCGAAGTTCCAGAGGTTAGGTGTCATTAGTCTCCAGACGCCTCATCGGAAATAGGCCTCATCTCGCCTGGAAGGGAGAACTTCCTGGATTTTCTCGAGTTGCGGCAGGTGTTCTCGAGTTACGACGGGGACCTCAGGGACCCGCCCTGGTGGCCTCAGGAGAGGCCAGTCCCCATGCGAGTTGCTAGGGGGCCTCTCGGGATTCCTCTCCCGTCGATACCGGGGCCAAAAACCTTGTGTGGAGTCAGGGCCGGAACCGAGGATTCCTCTCAGGGGCTGACATGGAACTTTGGGTACTTCTGGAGTCTCCCCAGGGGAGTCAGGCCTCGTCTCGAGTGGGGGCATGCACGTGCGCTTTCCTTCCAGGCTGTAGCAGCAACGTCCCGCTTCCCGTGGCGTGGATCAAAGGATCTGTGGTTTTCCCTCGAGGCTTTCCCTCGAGGCTTTCCCACAGGGCTGTCCCACGTGCCACCGCGGTGTGAGTCGATCTTCGGCGTGAAAGATGAGCCAGTGCAGGGCAAAGAGGTTCCTCTGGAATGGACTGAGACATCTGGGGGACTCTTGGAATGGTGGTACGACCATGGAGTTCCTCTCGCCTTTCCTGTTGAGAGTGCCTCCTCTTGAGATGCAACGGGAACGCTGGGAATTCTTTCCCGTTGAAGGCAGGGAAAGGATCCGTCATCTCTAGCTCCGAGGGGGAAACGGGGCTCCTCTGGATGTGGGCGGGACCATCGTGCTTCCTCTCGAGTGGAGACGGGTATGGCGGTGAACTTCTTGAGTTGCAGCAAGGGTGTGAAAGACCCTTTCGAAGTTCCAGAGGTTAGGTGTCATTAGTCTCCAGAGGCCTCATCGGAAATAGGCCTCATCTCGCCTGGAAGGGAGAACTTCCTGGATTTTCTCGAGTTGCGGCAGGTGTTCTCGAGTTACGACGGGGACCTCAGGTACCCGCCCTGGTGGCCTCAGGAGAGGCCAGTACCCATGCGAGGCGCTAGGGGGCCTCTCGGGATTCCTCTCCCGTCGATACCGGGGCCAAAAACCTTGTGTGGAGTCAGGGCCGGAACCGAGGATTCCTCTCAGGGGCTGACATGGATCTTTGGGTACTTCTGGAGTCTCCCCAGGGGAGTCAGGCCTCGTCTCGAGTGGGGGCATGCACATGTGCTTTCCTTCCAGGCTGTAGCAGCAATGTCACGCTTCCCGTGGCTTGGATCAAAGGATCTGTGGTTTTCCCTCGAGGCTTTCCCTCGAGGCTTTCCCACAGGGCTGTCCCACGTGCCACCGTGGTGTGAGTCGATCCTCGGCGTGAAAGATGAGCCAGTGCAGGGCAAAGAGGTTCCTCTGGAATGGACTGAGACATCTGGCGGACTCTTGGAATGGTGGTACGACCATGGAGTTCCTCTCGCCTTTCCTGTTGAGAGTGCCTCCTCTTGAGATGCGACGGGAACGCCGGGAATTCTTTCCCGTTGAAAGCAGGGAAAGGATCCCTCATCTCGAGCTCCGAGGGGGAAACGGGGCTCCTCTGGATGTGGGCGGGACCATCGTGCTTCCTCTCGAGTGGAGACGAGTATGGCGGTGAACTTCTTGAGTTGCAGCAAGGATGTGAAAGACCCTTTCGAAGTTCCAGAGGTTAGGTGTCATTAGTCTCCAGACGCCTCATCGGAAATAGGCCTCATCTCGCCTGGAAGGGAGAACTTCCTGGATTTTCTCGAGTTGCGGCAGGTGTTCTCGAGTTACGACGGGGACCTCAGGGACCCGCCCTGGTGGCCTCAGGAGAGGCCAGTCCCCATGCGAGGTGCTAGGGGGCCTCTCGGTATTCCTCTCCCGTCGATACCGTGGCCAAAAACCTTGTGTGGAGTCAGGGCCGGAACCGAGGATTCCTCTCAGGGGCTGACATGGATCTTTGGGTACTTGTGGAGTCTCCCCAGGGGAGTCAGGCCTCCTCTCGAGTGGGGGCATGAACGTGCGCTTTCCTTCCAGGCTGTAGCAGCAATGTCACGCTTCCCGTCGCCTGGATCAAAAGATCTGTGTATTTCCCTCGAGGCTTTCCCTCGAGGCTTTCCCACAGGGCTGTCCCACGTGCCACCGTGGTGTGAGTCGATCTTCGGCATGAAAGATGAGCTAGTGCAGGGTAAAGAGGTTCCTCTGGAATGGACTGAGACATCTGGGGGACTCTTGAAATGGTGGTACGTCCATGGAGTTCCCCTCGCCTTTCCTGTTGAGAGTGCCTCCTCTTGAGATGCGACGGGAACGCCGAGAATTATTTCCCGTTGAAAGCAGGGAAAGGATCCCTCATCTCGAGCTCCGAGGGGAAAACGGGGCTCCTCTGGATGTGGGCGGGAGCATCGTGCTTCCTCTCGAGTGGAGACGGGTATGACGGTGAACTTCTTGAGTTGCAGCAAGGGTGTGAAAGACCCTTTCGAAATTCCAGAGGTTAGGTGTCATTAGTCTCCAGACGCCTCATCGGAAATAGGCCTCATCTCGCCTGGAAGGGAGAACTTCCTGGATTTTCTCGAGTTGCGGCAGGTGTTCTCGAGTTACCACGGGGACCTCAGGGACCCGCCCTGGTGGCCTCAGGAGAGGCCAGTCCCCATGCGAGTTGCTAGGGGGCCTCTCGGGATTCCTCTCCCGTCGATACCGGGGCCAAAAACCTTGTGTGGAGTCAGGGCCGGAACCGAGGATTCCTCTCAGGGGCTGACATGGATCTTTGGGTACTTGTGGAGTCTCCCCAGGGGAGTCAGGCCTCGTCTCGAGTGGGGGCATGCATGTGCGCTTTCCTTCCAGGCTGTAGCAGCAATGTCACGCTTCCCGGGGCGTGGATCAAAGGATCTGTGGTTTTCCCTCGAGGCTTTCCCTCGAGGCTTTCCCACAGGGCTGTCCCACGTGCCACCGTGGTGTGAGTCGATCCTCGGCGTGAAAGATGAGCCAGTGCAGGGCAAAGAGGTTCCTCTGGAATGGACTGAGACATCTGGCGGACTCTTGGAATGGTGGTACGACCATGGAGTTCCTCTCGCCTTTCCTGATGAGAGTGCCTCCTCTTGAGATGCGACGGGAACGCCGGGAATTCTTTCCCGTTGAAAGCAGGGAAAGGATCCCTCATCTCGAGCTCCGAGGGGGAAACGGGGCTCCTCTGGATGTGGGCGGGACCATCGTGCTTCCTCTCGAGTGGAGACGGGTATGGCGGTGAACTTCTTGAGTTGCAGCAAGGGTGTGAAAGACCCTTTCGAAGTTCCAGAGGTTAGGTGTCATTAGTCTCCAGACGCCTCATCGGAAATAGGCCTCATCTCGCCTGGAAGGGAGAACTTCCTGGATTTTCTCGAGTTGCGGCAGGTGTTCTCGAGTTACGACGGGGACCTCAGGGACCCGCCCTGGTGGCCTCAGGAGAGGCCAGTACCCATGCGAGGTGCTAGGGTGCCTCTCGGGATTCCTCTCCCGTCGATACCGGGGCCAAAAACCTTGTGTGGAGTCAGGGCCGGAACCGAGGATTCCTCTCAGGGGCTGACATGGATCTTTGGGTATTTCTGGAGTCTCCCCAGGGGAGTCAGGCCTCGTCTTGAGTGGGGGCATGCACGTGCGCTTTCCTTCCAGGCTGTAGCAGCAATGTCACGCTTCCCGTGGCGTGGATCAAATGATCTGTGGTTTTCCCTCGAGGCTTTCCCACAGGGCTGTCCCACGTGCCACCGTGGTGTGAGTCGATCCTCGGCGTGAAAGATGAGCCAGTGCAGGGCAAAGAGGTTCCTCTGGAATGGACTGAGACATCTGAGGGACTCTTGGAATGGTGGTACGACCATGGAGTTCCTCTCGCCTTTCCTGTTGAGAGTGCCTCCTCTTGAGATGCGACGGGAACGCCGGGAATTCTTTCCCGTTGAAAGCAGGGAAAGGATCCCTCATCTCGAGATCCGAGGGGGAAACGGGGCTCCTCTGGATGTGGGCGGGACCATCGTGCTTCCTCTCGAGTGGAGACGGGTATGGCGGTGAACTTCTTGAGTTGCAGCAAGGATGTGAAAGACCCTTTCGAAGTTCCAGAGGTTAGGTGTCATTAGTCTCCAGACGCCTCATCGGAAATAGGCCTCATCTCGCCTGGAAGGGAGAACTTCCTGGATTTTCTCGAGTTGCGGCAGGTGTTCTCGAGTTACGACGGGGACCTCAGGGACCCGCACTGGTGGCCTCAGGAGAGGCCAGTCCCCATGCGAGTTGCTAGGGGGCCTCTCGGTATTCCTCTCCCGTCGATACCGTGGCCAAAAACCTTGTGTGGAGTCAGGGCCGAAACCGAGGATTCCTCTCAGGGGCTGACATGGATCTTTGGGTACTTGTGGAGTCTCCCCAGGGGAGTCAGGCCTCCTCTCGAGTGGGGGCATGCACGTGCGCTTTCCTTCCAGGCTGTAGCAGCAATGTCACGCTTCCCGTCGCCTGGATCAAAAGATCTGTGTTTTTCCCTCGATGCTTTCCCTCGAGGCTTTCCCACAGGGCTGTCCCACGTGCCACCGTGGTGTGAGTCGATCCTCGGCGTGAAAGATGAGCCAGTGCAGGGCAAAGAGGTTCCTCTGGAATGGACTGAGACATCTGGGGGACTCTTGGAATGGTGGTACGACCGTGGATTTCCTCTCGCCTTTCCTGTTGAGAGTGCCTCCTCTTGAGTTGCGACGGGAACGCCGGGAATTCTTTCCCGTTGAAAGCAGGGAAAGGATCCCTCATCTCAAGCTCCGAGGGGGAAACGGGGCTCCTCTGGATGTGGGCGGGACCATCGTGCTTCCTCTCGAGTGGAGACGGGTATGGCGGTGAACTTCTTGAGTTGCAGCAAGGGTGTGAAAGACCCTTTCGAAGTTCCAGAGGTTAGGTGTCATTAGTCTCCAGACGCCTCATCGGAAATAGGCCTCATCTCGCCTGGAAGGGAGAACTTCCTGGATTTTCTCGAGTTGCGGCAGGTGTTCTCGAGTTACGACGGGGACCTCAGGGACCCGCCCTGGTGGCCTCAGGAGAGGCCAGTCCCCATGCGAGTTGCTAGGGGGCCTCTCGGGATTCCTCTCCCGTCGATACCGGGGCCAAAAACCTTGTGTGTAGTCAGGGCCGGAACCGAGGATTCCTCTCAGGGGCTGACATGGAACTTTGGGTACTTCTGGAGTCTCCCCAGGGGAGTCAGGCCTCGTCTCGAGTGGGGGCATGCACGTGCGCTTTCCTTCCAGGCTGTAGCAGCAACGTCCCGCTTCCCGTGGCGTGGATCAAAGGATCTGTGGTTTTCCCTCGAGGCTTTCCCTCGAGGCTTTCCCACAGGGCTGTCCCACGTGCCACCGCGGTGTGAGTCGATCTTCGTCGTGAAAGATGAGCCAGTGCAGGGCAAAGAGGTTCCTCTGGAATGGACTGAGACATCTGGGGGACTCTTGGAATGGTGGTACGACCATGGAGTTCCTCTCGCCTTTCCTGTTGAGAGTGCCTCCTCTTGAGATGCAACGGGAACGCTGGGAATTCTTTCCCGTTGAAAGCAGGGAAAGGATCCGTCATCTCTAGCTCCGAGGGGGAAACGGGGCTCCTCTGGATGTGGGCGGGACCATCGTGCTTCCTCTCGAGTGGAGACGGGTATGGCGGTGAACTTCTTGAGTTGCAGCAAGGGTGTGAAAGACCCTTTCGAAGTTCCAGAGGTTAGGTGTCATTAGTCTCCAGAGGCCTCATCGGAAATAGGCCTCATCTCGCCTGGAAGGGAGAACTTCCTGGATTTTCTCGAGTTGCGGCAGGTGTTCTCGAGTTACGACGGGGACCTCAGGTACCCGCCCTGGTGGCCTCAGGAGAGGCCAGTACCCATGCGAGGCGCTAGGGGGCCTCTCGGGATTCCTCTCCCGTCGATACCGGGGCCAAAAACCTTGTGTGGAGTCAGGGCCGGAACCGAGGATTCCTCTCAGGGGCTGACATGGATCTTTGGGTACTTCTGGAGTCTCCCCAGGGGAGTCAGGCCTCGTCTCGAGTGGGGGCATGCACATGTGCTTTCCTTCCAGGCTGTAGCAGCAATGTCACGCTTCCCGTGGCTTGGATCAAAGGATCTGTGGTTTTCCCTCGAGGCTTTCCCTCGAGGCTTTCCCACAGGGCTGTCCCACGTGCCACCGTGGTGTGAGTCGATCCTCGGCGTGAAAGATGAGCCAGTGCAGGGCAAAGAGGTTCCTCTGGAATGGACTGAGACATCTGGCGGACTCTTGGAATGGTGGTACGACCATGGAGTTCCTCTCGCCTTTCCTGTTGAGAGTGCCTCCTCTTGAGATGCGACGGGAACGCCGGGAATTCTTTCCCGTTGAAAGCAGGGAAAGGATCCCTCATCTCGAGCTCCGAGGGGGAAACGGGGCTCCTCTGGATGTGGGCGGGACCATCGTGCTTCCTCTCGAGTGGAGACGAGTATGGCGGTGAACTTCTTGAGTTGCAGCAAGGATGTGAAAGACCCTTTCGAAGTTCCAGAGGTTAGGTGTCATTAGTCTCCAGACGCCTCATCGGAAATAGGCCTCATCTCGCCTGGAAGGGAGAACTTCCTGGATTTTCTCGAGTTGCGGCAGGTGTTCTCGAGTTACGACGGGGACCTCAGGGACCCGCCCTGGTGGCCTCAGGAGAGGCCAGTCCCCATGCGAGGTGCTAGGGGGCCTCTCGGTATTCCTCTCCCGTCGATACCGTGGCCAAAAACCTTGTGTGGAGTCAGGGCCGGAACCGAGGATTCCTCTCAGGGGCTGACATGGATCTTTGGGTACTTCTGGAGTCTCCCCAGGGGAGTCAGGCCTCCTCTCGAGTGGGGGCATGAACGTGCGCTTTCCTTCCAGGCTGTAGCAGCAATGTCACGCTTCCCGTCGCCTGGATCAAAAGATCTGTGTATTTCCCTCGAGGCTTTCCCTCGAGGCTTTCCCACAGGGCTGTCCCACGTGCCACCGTGGTGTGAGTCGATCTTCGGCATGAAAGATGAGCTAGTGCAGGGTAAAGAGGTTCCTCTGGAATGGACTGAGACATCTGGGGGACTCTTGAAATGGTGGTACGTCCATGGAGTTCCCCTCGCCTTTCCTGTTGAGAGTGCCTCCTCTTGAGATGCGACGGGAACGCCGAGAATTATTTCCCGTTGAAAGCAGGGAAAGGATCCCTCATCTCGAGCTCCGAGGGGAAAACGGGGCTCCTCTGGATGTGGGCGGGAGCATCGTGCTTCCTCTCGAGTGGAGACGGGTATGACGGTGAACTTCTTGAGTTGCAGCAAGGGTGTGAAAGACCCTTTCGAAATTCCAGAGGTTAGGTGTCATTAGTCTCCAGACGCCTCATCGGAAATAGGCCTCATCTCGCCTGGAAGGGAGAACTTCCTGGATTTTCTCGAGTTGCGGCAGGTGTTCTCGAGTTACGACGGGGACCTCAGGGACCCGCCCTGGTGGCCTCAGGAGAGGCCAGTCCCCATGCGAGTTGCTAGGGGGCCTCTCGGGATTCCTCTCCCGTCGATACCGGGGCCAAAAACCTTGTGTGGAGTCAGGGCCGGAACCGAGGATTCCTCTCAGGGGCTGACATGGATCTTTGGGTACTTGTGGAGTCTCCCCAGGGGAGTCAGGCCTCGTCTCGAGTGGGGGCATGCATGTGCGCTTTCCTTCCAGGCTGTAGCAGCAATGTCACGCTTCCCGGGGCGTGGATCAAAGGATCTGTGGTTTTCCCTCCAGGCTTTCCCTCGAGGCTTTCCCACAGGGCTGTCCCACGTGCCACCGTGGTGTGAGTCGATCCTCGGCGTGAAAGATGAGCCAGTGCAGGGCAAAGAGGTTCCTCTGGAATGGACTGAGACATCTGGCGGACTCTTGGAATGGTGGTACGACCATGGAGTTCCTCTCGCCTTTCCTGATGAGAGTGCCTCCTCTTGAGATGCGACGGGAACGCCGGGAATTCTTTCCCGTTGAAAGCAGGGAAAGGATCCCTCATCTCGAGCTCCGAGGGGGAAACGGGGCTCCTCTGGATGTGGGCGGGACCATCGTGCTTCCTCTCGAGTGGAGACGGGTATGGCGGTGAACTTCTTGAGTTGCAGCAAGGGTGTGAAAGACCCTTTCGAAGTTCCAGAGGTTAGGTGTCATTAGTCTCCAGACGCCTCATCGGAAATAGGCCTCATCTCGCCTGGAAGGGAGAACTTCCTGGATTTTCTCGAGTTGCGGCAGGTGTTCTCGAGTTACGACGGGGACCTCAGGGACCCGCCCTGGTGGCCTCAGGAGAGGCCAGTCCCCATGCGAGTTGCTAGGGGGCCTCTCGGGATTCCTCTCCCGTCGATACCGGGGCCAAAAACCTTGTGTGGAGTCAGGGCCGGAACCGAGGATTCCTCTCAGGGGCTGACATGGATCTTTGGTTACTTGTGGAGTCTCCCCAGGGGAGTCAGGCCTCGTCTCGAGTGGGGGCATGCACGTGCGCTTTCCTTCCAGGCTGTAGCAGCAATGTCCCGCTTCCCGTGGCGTGGATCAAAGGATCTGTGTTTTTCCCTCGAGGCTTTCCCTAGAGGCTTTCCCACAGGGCTGTCCCACATGCCACCGTGGTGTGAGTCGATCCTCGGCGTGAAAGATGAGCCAGTGCAGGGCAAAGAGTTTCCTCTGGAATGGACTGAGACATCTGGGGGACTCTTGGAATGGTGGTACGACCATGGAGTTCCTCTCGCCTTTCCTGTTGAGAGTGCCTCCTCTTGAGATGCGACGGGAACGCCGGGAATTCTTTCCCGTTGATAGCAGGGAAAGGATCCCTCATCTCGAGCTCCGAGGGGGAAACGGGGCTCCTCTGGATGTGGGCGGGACCATCGTGCTTCCTCTAGAGTGGAGACGGGTATGGCGTGAACTTCTTGAGTTGCAGCAAGGGTGTGAAAGACCCTTTCGAATTTCCAGAGGTTAGGTGTCATTAGTCTCCAGACGCCTCATCGGAAATAGGCCTCATCTCGCCTGGAAGGGAGAACTTCCTGGATTTTCTCGAGTTGCGGCAGGTGTTCTCGAGTTACAACGGGGACCTCAGGGACCCGCCCTGGTGGCCTCAGGAGAGGCCAGTCCCCATGCGAGTTGCTAGGGGGCCTCTCGGGATTCCTCTCCCGTCGATACCGGGGCCAAAAACGTTGTGTGGAGTCAGGGCCGGAACCGAGGATTCCTCTCAGGGGCTGACATGGATCTTTGGGTACTTGTGGAGTCTCCCCAGGGGAGTCAGGCCTCGTCTCGAGTGGGGGCATGCACGTGCGCTTTCCTTCCAGGCTGTAGCAGCAATGTCACGCTTCCCGTGGCGTGGATCAAAGGATCTGTGGTTTTCCCTCGAGGCTTTCCCTCGAGGCTTTCCCACAGGGCTGTCCCACATGCCACCGAGGTGTGAGTCGATCCTCGGCGTGAAAGATGAGCCAGTGCAGGGCAAAGAGGTTCCTCTGGAATGGACTGAGACATCTGGGGGACTCTTGGAATGGTGGTACGACCATGGAGTTCCTCTCGCCTTTCCTGTTGAGAGTGCCTCCTCTTGAGATGCGACGGGAACGCCGGGAATTCTTTCCCGTTGAAAGCAGGGAAAGGATCCCTCATCTCGAGCTCCGAGGGGGAAACGGGGCTCCTCTGGATGTGGGTGGGACCATCGTGCTTCCTCTCGAGTGAAGACGAGTATGGCGGTGAACTTCTTGAGTTGCAGCAAGGATGTGAAAGACCCTTTCGAAGTTCCAGAGGTTAGGTGTCATTAGTCTCCAGACGCCTCATCGGAAATAGGCCTCATCTCGCCTGGAAGGGAGAACTTCCTGGATTTTCTCGAGTTGCGGCAGGTGTTCTCGAGTTACGACGGGGACCTCATGGACCCGCCCTGGTGGCCTCAGGAGAGGCCAGTCCCCATGCGAGGTGCTAGGGGGCCTCTCGGTATTCCTCTCCCGTCGATACCGTGGCCAAAAACCTTGTGTGGAGTCAGGGCCGGAACCGAGGATTCCTCTCAGGGGCTGACATGGATCTTTGGGTACTTGTGGAGTCTCCCCAGGGGAGTCAGGCCTCCTCTCGAGTGGGGGCATGCACGTGCGCTTTCCTTCCAGGATGTAGCAGCAATGTCACGCTTCCCGTCGCCTGGATCAAAAGATCTGTGTATTTCCCTCGAGGCTTTCCCTCGAGGCTTTCCCACAGGGCTGTCCCACGTGCCACCGTGGTGTGAGTCGATCTTCGGCATGAAAGATGAGCTAGTGCAGGGTAAAGAGGTTCCTCTGGAATGGACTGAGACATCTGGGGGACTCTTGAAATGGTGGTACGACCATGGAGTTCCCCTCGCCTTTCCTGTTGAGAGTGCCTCCTCTTGAGATGCGACGGGAACGCCGAGAATTATTTCCCGTTGAAAGCAGGGAAAGGATCCCTCATCTCGAGCTCTGAGGGGAAAACGGGGCTCCTCTGGATGTGGGCGGGAGCATCGTGCTTCCTCTCGAGTGGAGACGGGTATGGCGGTGAACTTCTTGAGTTGCAACAAGGGTGTGAAAGACCCTTTCGAAATTCCAGAGGTTAGGTGTCATTAGTCTCCAGACGCCTCATCGGAAATAGGCCTCATCTCGCCTGGAAGGGAGAACTTCCTGGATTTTCTCGAGTTGCGGCAGGTGTTCTCGAGTTACGACGGGGACCTCAGGGACCCGCCCTGGTGGCCTCAGGAGAGGCCAGTCCCCATGCGAGTTGCTAGGGGGCCTCTCGGGATTCCTCTCCCGTCGATACCGGGGCCAAAAACGTTGTGTGGTGTCAGGGCCGGAACCGAGGATTCCTCTCAAGGGCTGACATGGATCTTTGGGTACTTGTGGAGTCTCCCCAGGGGAGTCAGGCCTCGTCTCGTGTGGGGGCATGCACGTGCGCATTCCTTCCAGGCTGTAGCAGCAATGTCACACTTCCCGTCGCTTGGATCAAAGGATCTGTGGTTTTCCCTCGAGGCTTTCCCTCGAGGCTTTCCCACAGGGCTGTCCCACGTGCCACCGTGGTGTGAGTCGATCCTCGGCGTGAAAGATGAGCCAGTGCAGGGCAAAGAGGTTCCTCTGGAATGGACTGAGACATCTGGGGGACTCTTGGAATGGTGGTACGACCGTGGATTTCCTCTCGCCTTTCCTGTTGAGAGTGCCTCCTCTTGAGATGCGACGGGAACGCCGGGAATTCTTTCCCGTTGAAAGCAGGGAAAGGATCCCTCATCTCAAGCTCCGAGGGAGAAACGGGGCTCCTCTGGATGTGGGCGGGACCATCGTGCTTCCTCTCGAGTGGAGACGGGTATGGCGGTGAACTTCTTGAGTTGCAGCAAGGGTGTGAAAGACCCTTTCGAAGTTCCAGAGGTTAGGTGTCATTAGTCTCCAGACGCCTCATCGGAAATAGGCCTCATCTCGCCTGGACGGGAGAACTTCCTGGATTTTCTCGAGTTGCGGCAGGTGTTCTCGAGTTACGACGGGGACCACAGGGACCCGCCCTGGTGGCCTCAGGAGAGGCCAGTCCCCATGCGAGTTGATAGGGGGCCTCTCGGGATTCCTCTCCCGTCGATACCGGGGCCAAAAACCTTGTGTGTAGTCAGGGCCGGAACCGAGGATTCCTCTCAGGGGCTGACATGGAACTTTGGGTACTTCTGGAGTCTCCCCAGGGGAGTCAGGCCTCGTCTCGAGTGGGGGCATGCACGTGCGCTTTCCTTCCAGGCTGTAGCAGCAATGTCCCGCTTCCCGTGGCGTGGATCAAAGGATCTGTGGTTTTCCCTCGAGGCTTTCCCTCGAGGCTTTCCCACATGTCTGTCCCACGTGCCACCGCGGTGTGAGTCGATCTTCGGCGTGAAAGATGAGCCAGTGCAGGGCAAAGAGGTTCCTCTGGAATGGACTGAGACATCTGGGGGACTCTTGGAATGGTGGTACGACCATGGAGTTCCTCTCCCCTTTCCTGTTGACAGTGCCTCCTCTTGAGATGCAACGGGAACGCTGGGAATTCTTTCCCTTTGAAAGCAGGGAAAGGATCCGTCATCTCTAGCTCCGAGGGGGAAACGGGGCTCCTCTGGATGTGGGCGGGACCATCGTGCTTCCTCTCGAGTGGAGACGGGTATGGCGGTGAACTTCTTGAGTTGCAGCAAGGGTGTGAAAGACCCTTTCGAAGTTCCAGAGGTTAGGTGTCATTAGTCTCCAGACGCCTCATCGGAAATAGGCCTCATCTCGCCTGGAAGGGAGAACTTCCTGGATTTTCTCGAGTTGCGGCAGGTGTTCTCGAGTTACGACGGGGACCTCAGGGACCCGCCCTGGTGGCCTCAGGAGAGGCCAGTACCCATGCGAGGTGCTAGGGGGCCTCTCGGGATTCCTCTCCCGTCGATACCGGGGCCAAAAACCTTGTGTGGAGTCAGGGCCGGAACCGAGGATTCCTCTCAGGGGCTGACATGGATCTTTGGGTACTTCTGGAGTCTCCCCAGGGGAGTCAGGCCTCGTCTCGAGTGGGGGCATGCACATGTGCTTTCCTTCCAGGCTGTAGCAGCAATGTCACGCTTCCCGTGGCTTGGATCAAAGGATCTGTGGTTTTCCCTCGAGGCTTTCCCTCGAGGCTTTCCCACAGGGCTGTCCCACGTGCCACCGTGGTGTGAGTCGATCCTCGGCGTGAAAGATGAGCCAGTGCAGGGCAAAGAGGTTCCTCTGGAATGGACTGAGACATCTGGGGGACTCTTGGAATGGTGGTACGACCATGGAGTTCCTCTCGCCTTTCCTGTTGAGAGTGCATCCTGTTGAGATGCGACGGGAACGCCGGGAATTCTTTCCCATTGAAAGCAGGGAAAGGATCCCTCATCTCTAGCTCCGAGGGGGAAATGGGGCTCCTCTCGATGTGGGCGGGACCATCGTGCTTCCTCTCGAGTGGAGACGGGTATGGCGGTGAACTTCTTGAGTTGCAGCAAGGGTGTGAAAGACCCTTTCGATGTTCCAGAGGTTAGGTGTCATTAGTCTCCAGACGCCTCATCGGAAATAGGCCTCATCTCGCCTGGAAGGGAGAACTTCCTGGATTTTCTCGAGCTGAGGCAGGTGTTCTCGAGTTACGATGGGGACCTCTGGGACACGCCCTGGTGGCCTCAGGAGAGGCCAGTCCCCATGCGAGGTGCTAGGGGGCCTCTCGGGATTCCTCTCCCGTCGATACCGGGGCCAAAAACCTTGTGTGGAGTCAGGGCCGGAACCGAGGATTCCTCTCAAGGGCTGACATGGATTTTTGGGTACTTCTGGAGTCTCCCCAGGGGAGTCAGGCCTCGTCTCGAGTGGGGGCATGCACGTGCGCTTTCCTTCCAGGCTGTAGCAGCAATGTCACGCTTCCCGTGGCGTGGATCAAAGGATCTGTGGTTTTCCCTGGAGGCTTTCCCTCGAGGCTTTCCCACAGGGCTGTCCCACGTGCCACCGTGGTGTGAGTCGATCCTCGGCGTGAAGGATGAGCCAGTGCAGGGCAAAGAGGTTCCTCTGGAATGGACTGAGACATCTGGGGGACTCTTGGAATGGTGGTACGACCATGGAGTTCCTCTCGCCTTTCCTGTTGAGAGTGCCTCCTCTTGAGATGCGACGGGAACGCCGGAATTCTTTCCCGTTGAAAGCAGGGAAAGGATCCCTCATCTCGAGCTCCGAGGGGGAAACGGGGCTCCTCTGGATGTGGGCGGGACCATCGTGCTTCCTCTCGAGTGGAGACGGGTATGGCGGTGAACTTCTTGAGTTGCAGCAAGGGTGTGAAAGACCCTTTCGAAGTTCCAGAAGTTAGATGTCATTAGTCTCCAGACGCCTCATCGGAAATAGGCCTCATCTCGCCTGGAAGGGAGAACTTCCTGGATTTTCTCGAGTTGCGGCAGGTGTTCTCGAGTTACGACGGGGACCTCAGGGACCCGCCCTGGTGGCCTCAGGGGAGGCCAGTCCCCATGCGAGGTCCTAGGGGGCCTCTCGGGATTCCTCTCCCGTCGATACTGGGGCCAAAACCCTTGTGTGGAGTCAGGGCCGGAACCGAGGATTCCTCTCAGGGGCTGACATGGATCTTTCGGTACTTCTGGAGTCTCCCCAGGGGAGTCAGGCCTCGTCTCGAGTGGGGGCATGCACGTGCGCTTTCCTTCCAGGCTGTAGCAGCAATGTCACGCTTCCCGTCGCGTGGATCAAAGGATCTGTGGTTTTCCCTCGAGGCTTTCCCTCGAGGCTTTCCCACAGGGCTGTCCCACGTGCCACCGTGGTGTGAGTCGATCCTCGGCGTGAAAGATGAGCCAGTGCAGGGCAAAGAGCTTCCTCTGGAATGGACTGAGACATCTGGGGGACTCTTGGAATGGTGGTACGACCATGGAGTTCCTCTCGCCTTTCCTGTTGGGAGTGCCTCCTCTTGAGATGCGACGGGAACGCCGGAATTCTTTCCCGTTGAAAGCAGGGAAAGGATCCCTCATCTCGAGCTCCGAGGGGGAAACGGGTCTCCTCTGGATGTGGGCGGGACCATCGTGCTTCCTCTCGAGTGGAGACGGGTTTGGCGGTGAGCTTTTTGAGTTGCAGCAAGGGTGTGAAAGACCCTTTCGAAGTTCCAGAGTTTAGGTGTCATTAGTCTCCAGACGCCTCATCGGAAATAGGCCTCATCTCGCCTGGAAGGGAGAACTTCCTGGATTTTCTCGAGTTGCGGCAGGTCTTCTCGAGATACGACGGGGACCTCAGGGACCCGCCCTGGTGGCCTCAGGAGAGGCCAGTCCCCATGTGAGTTGCTAGGGGGCCTCTCGGGATTCCTCTCCCATCGATACCGGGGCCAAAAATATTTTTTGGAGTCAGGGCCGGAACGGAGGATTCATCTCAGGGGCTGACTTGGATCTTTGGGTACTTCTGGAGTCTCCCCAGGGGAGTCAGGCCTCGTCTCGAGTGGGGGCATGCACATGCGCTTTCCTTCCAGGCTGTAGCAGCAATTTCACGCTTCCCGTCTCGTGGATCAAAGGATCTGTGGTTTTCCCTCGAGGCTTTCCCTCGAGGCTTTCCCACAGGGCTGTCCCACGTGCCACCGTGGTGTGAGTCGATCCTCGGCGTGAAAGATGAGCCAGTGCGGGGCAAAGAGCTTCTTCTAGAATGGACTGAGACATCTGGGGGACTCTTGGAATGGTGGTACGACCATGGAGTTCCTCTCGCCTTTCCTGTTGAGAGTGCCTCCTCTTGAGATTCGATGTGAACGCCGGATTTCTTTCCCGTTGAAAGCAGGGAAAGGATCCCTCATCTCGAGCTACGAGGGGGAAACGGGGCTCCTCTGGATGTGGGCGGGACCATCGTGCTTCCTCTCGAGTGGAGACGGGTTTGGCGGTGAACTTTTTGAGTTGCAGCAAGGGTGTGAAAGACCCTTTCGAAGTTCCAGAGTTTAGGTGTCATTAGTCTCCAGACGCCTCATCGGAAATAGGCCTCATCTCGCCTGGAAGGGAGAACTTCCTGGATTTCCTCGAGTTGCTTCAGGTGTTCTCGAGTTACAACGGGGACCTCAGGGACCCGCCCTGGTGGCCTCAGGAGAGGCCAGTCCCCATGCGAGTTGCTAGGGGGCCTCTCGGGATTCCTCTCCCGTCGATACCGGGGCCAAAAACCTTGTGTGTAGTCAGGGCCGGAACCGAGGATTCCTCTCAGGGGCTGACATGGAACTTTGGGTACTTCTGGAGTTTCCCCAGGGGAGTCAGGCCTCGTCTCGAGTGGGGGCATGCACGTGCGCTTTCCTTCCAGGCTGTAGCAGCAATGTCCCGCTTCCCGTGGCGTGGATCAAAGGATCTGTGGTTTTCCCTCGAGGCTTTCCCTCGAGGCTTTCCCACAGGGCTGTCCCACGTGCCACCGCGGTGTGAGTCGATGTTCGGCGTGAAAGATGAGCCAGTGCAGGGCAAAGAGGTTCCTCTGGAATGGACTGAGACATCTGGGGGACTCTTGGAATGGTGGTACGACCATGGAGTTCCTCTCGCCTTTCCTGTTGAGAGTGCCTCCTTTTGAGATGCAACGGGAACGCTGGGAATTCTTTCCCGTTGAAAGCAGGGAAAGGATCCGTCATCTCTAGCTCCGAGGGGGAAACGGGGCTCCTCTGGATGTGGGCGGGACCATCGTGCTTCCTCTCGAGTGGAGACGGGTATGGCGGTGAACTTCTTGAGTTGCAGCAAGGGTGTGAAAGACCCTTTCGAAGTTCCAGAGGTTAGGTGTCATTAGTCTCCAGACGCCTCATCGGAAATAGGCCTCATCTCGCCTGGAAGGGAGAACTTCCTGGATTTTCTCGAGTTGCGGCAGGTGTTCTCGAGTTACGACGGGGACCTCAGGGACCCGCCCTGGTGGCCTCAGGAGAGGCCAGTACACATGCGAGGTGCTAGGGTGCCTCTCGGGATTCCTCTCCCGTCGATACCGGGGCCAAAAACCTTGTGTGGAGTCAGGGCCGGAACCGAGGATTCCTCTCAGGGGCTGACATGGATCTTTGGGTATTTCTGGAGTCTCCCCAGGGGAGTCAGGCCTCGTCTCGAGTGGGGGCATGCACGTGCGCTTTCCTTCCAGGCTGTAGCAGCAATGTCACGCTTCCCGTGGCGTGGATCAAATGATCTGTGGTTTTCCCTCGAGGCTTTCCCACAGGGCTGTCCCACATGCCACCGTGGTGTGAGTCGATCCTCGGCGTGAAAGATGAGCCAGTGCAGGGCAAAGAGGTTCCTCTGGAATGGACTGAGACATCTGGGGGACTCTTGGAATGGTGGTACGACCATGGAGTTCCTCTCGCCTTTCCTGTTGAGAGTGCCTCCTCTTGAGATGCGACGGGAACGCCGGGAATTCTTTCCCGTTGAAAGCAGGGAAAGGATCCCTCATCTCGAGCTCCGAGGGGGAAACGGGGCTCCTCTGGATGTGGGCGGGACCATCGTGCTTCCTCTCGAGTGGAGACGAGTATGGCGGTGAACTTCTTGAGTTGCAGCAAGGATGTGAAAGACCCTTTCGAAGTTCCAGAGGTTAGGTGTCATTAGTCTCCAGACGCCTCATCGGAAATAGGCCTCATCTCGCCTGGAAGGGAGAACTTCCTGGATTTTCTCGAGTTGCGGCAGGTGTTCTCGAGTTACGACGGGGACCTCAGGGACCCGCCCTGGTGGCCTCAGGAGAGGCCAGTCCCCATGCGAGGTGCTAGGGGGCCTCTCGGTATTCCTCTCCCGTCGATACCGTGGCCAAAAACCTTGTGTGGAGTCAGGGCCGGAACCGAGGATTCCTCTCAGGGGCTGACATGGATCTTTGGGTACTTGTGGAGTCTCCCCAGGGGAGTCAGGCCTCCTCTCGAGTGGGGGCATGAACGTGCGCTTTCCTTCCAGGCTGTAGCAGCAATGTCACGCTTCCCGTCGCCTGGATCAAAAGATCTGTGTATTTCCCTCGAGGCTTTCCCTCGAGGCTTTCCCACAGGGCTGTCCCACGTGCCACCGTGGTGTGAGTCGATCTTCGGCATGAAAGATGAGCTAGTGCAGGGTAAAGAGGTTCCTCTGGAATGGACTGAGACATCTGGGGGACTCTTGAAATGGTGGTACGTCCATGGAGTTCCCCTCGCCTTTCCTGTTGAGAGTGCCTCCTCTTGAGATGCGACGGGAACGCCGAGAATTATTTCCCGTTGAAAGCAGGGAAAGGATCCCTCATCTCGAGCTCCGAGGGGAAAACGGGGCTCCTCTGGATGTGGGCGAGAGCATCGTGCTTCCTCTCGAGTGGAGACGGGTATGACGGTGAACTTCTTGAGTTGCAGCAAGGGTGTGAAAGACCCTTTCGAAATTCCAGAGGTTAGGTGTCATTAGTCTCCAGACGCCTCATCGGAAATAGGCCTCATCTCGCCTGGAAGGGAGAACTTCCTGGATTTTCTCGAGTTGCGGCAGGTGTTCTCGAGTTACGACGGGGACCTCAGGGACCCGCCCTGGTGGCCTCAGGAGAGGCCAGTCCCCATGCGAGTTGCTAGGGGGCCTCTCGGGATTCCTCTCCCCTCGATACCGGGGCCAAAAACCTTGTGTGGAGTCAGGGCCGGAACCGAGGATTCCTCTCAGGGGCTGACATGGATCTTTGGGTACTTGTGGAGTCTCCCCAGGGGAGTCAGGCCTCGTCTCGAGTGGGGGCATGCATGTGCGCTTTCCTTCCAGGCTGTAGCAGCAATGTCACGCTTCCCGGGGCGTGGATCAAAGGATCTGTGGTTTTCCCTCGAGGCTTTCCCTCGAGGCTTTCCCACAGGGCTGTCCCACGTGCCACCGTGGTGTGAGTCGATCCTCGGCGTGAAAGATGAGCCAGTGCAGGGCAAAGAGGTTCCTCTGGAATGGACTGAGACATCTGGCGGACTCTTGGAATGGTGGTACGACCATGGAGTTCCTCTCGCCTTTCCTGATGAGAGTGCCTCCTCTTGAGATGCGACGGGAACGCCGGGAATTCTTTCCCGTTGAAAGCAGGGAAAGGATCCCTCATCTCGAGCTCCGAGGGGGAAACGGGGCTCCTCTGGATGTGGGCGGGACCATCGTGCTTCCTCTCGAGTGGAGACGGGTATGGCGGTGAACTTCTTGAGTTGCAGCAAGGGTGTGAAAGACCCTTTCGAAGTTCCAGAGGTTAGGTGTCATTAGTCTCCAGACGCCTCATCGGAAATAGGCCTCATCTCGCCTGGAAGGGAGAACTTCCTGGATTTTCTCGAGTTGCGGCAGGTGTTCTCGAGTTACGACGGGGACCTCAGGGACCCGCCCTGGTGGCCTCAGGAGAGGCCAGTCCCCATGCGAGTTGCTAGGGGGCCTCTCGGGATTCCTCTCCCGTCGATACCGGGGCCAAAAACCTTGTGTGGAGTCAGGGCCGGAACCGAGGATTCCTCTCAGGGGCTGACATGGATCTTTGGTTACTTGTGGAGTCTCCCCAGGGGAGTCAGGCCTCGTCTCGAGTGGGGGCATGCACGTGCGCTTTCCTTCCAGGCTGTAGCAGCAATGTCCCGCTTCCCGTGGCGTGGATCAAAGGATCTGTGTTTTTCCCTCGAGGCTTTCCCTCGAGGCTTTCCCACAGGGCTGTCCCACATGCCACCGTGGTGTGAGTCGATCCTCGGCGTGAAAGATGAGCCAGTGCAGGGCAAAGAGTTTCCTCTGGAATGGACTGAGACATCTGGGGGACTCTTGGAATGGTGGTACGACCATGGAGTTCCTCTCGCCTTTCCTGTTGAGAGTGCCTCCTCTTGAGATGCGACGGGAACGCCGGGAATTCTTTCCCGTTGATAGCAGGGAAAGGATCCCTCATCTCGAGCTCCGAGGGGGAAACGGGGCTCCTCTGGATGTGGGCGGGACCATCGTGCTTCCTCTAGAGTGGAGACGGGTATGGCGTGAACTTCTTGAGTTGCAGCAAGGGTGTGAAAGACCCTTTCGAATTTCCAGAGGTTAGGTGTCATTAGTCTCCAGACGCCTCATCGGAAATAGGCCTCATCTCGCCTGGAAGGGAGAACTTCCTGGATTTTCTCGAGTTGCGGCAGGTGTTCTCGAGTTACAACGGGGACCTCAGGGACCCGCCCTGGTGGCCTCAGGAGAGGCCAGTCCCCATGCGAGTTGCTAGGGGGCCTCTCGGGATTCCTCTCCCGTCGATACCGGGGCCAAAAACGTTGTGTGGAGTCAGGGCCGGAACCGAGGATTCCTCTCAGGGGCTGACATGGATCTTTGGGTACTTGTGGAGTCTCCCCAGGGGAGTCAGGCCTCGTCTCGAGTGGGGGCATGCACGTGCGCTTTCCTTCCAGGCTGTAGCAGCAATGTCACGCTTCCCGTGGCGTGGATCAAAGGATCTGTGGTTTTCCCTCGAGGCTTTCCCTCGAGGCTTTCCCACAGGGCTGTCCCACATGCCACCGAGGTGTGAGTCGATCCTCGGCGTGAAAGATGAGCCAGTGCAGGGCAAAGAGGTTCCTCTGGAATGGACTGAGACATCTGGGGGACTCTTGGAATGGTGGTACGACCATGGAGTTCCTCTCGCCTTTCCTGTTGAGAGTGCCTCCCCTTGAGATGCGACGGGAACGCCGGGAATTCTTTCCCGTTGAAAGCAGGGAAAGGATCCCTCATCTCGAGCTCCGAGGGGGAAACGGGGCTCCTCTGGATGTGGGCGGGACCATCGTGCTTCCTCTCGAGTGGAGTTGGGTATGGCGGTGAACTTCTTGAGTTGCAGCAAGGGTGTGAAAGACCCTTTCGAAGTTCCAGAGGTTAGGTGTCATTAGTCTCCAGACGCCTCATCGGAAATAGGCCTCATCTCGCCTGGAAGGGAGAACTTCCTGGATTTTCTCGAGTTGCGGCAGGTGTTCTCGAGTTACGACGGGGACCTCAGGGACCCGCCTTGGTGGCCTGAGGAGAGGCCAGTCCCCATGCGAGTTGCTAGGGGGCCTCTCGGGATTCCTCTCCCGTCGATACCGGGGCCAAAAACGTTGTGTGGAGTCAGGGCCGGAACCGAGGATTCCTCTCAAGGGCTGACATGGATCTTTGGGTACTTGTGGAGTCTCCCCAGGGGAGTCAGGCCTCGTCTCGAGTGGGGGCATGCACGTGCGCATTCCTTCCAGGCTGTAGCAGCAATGTCACACTTCCCGTCGCTTGGATCAAAGGATCTGTGGTTTTCCCTGGAGGCTTTCCCTCGAGGCTTTCCCACAGGGCTGTCCCACGTGCCACCGTGGTGTGAGTCGATCCTCGGCGTGAAAGATGAGCCAGTGCAGGGCAAAGAGGTTCCTCTGGAATGGACTGAGACATCTGGGGGACTCTTGGAATGGTGGTACGACCATGGAGTTCCTCTCGCCTTTCCTGTTGAGAGTGCCTCCTCTTGAGATGCGACGGGAACGCCGGGAATTCTTTCCCGTTGAAAGCAGGGAAAGGATCCCTCATCTCGAGCTCCGAGGGGGAAACGGGGCTCCTCTGGATGTGGGTGGGATCATCGTGCTTCCTCTCGAGTGAAGACGAGTATGGCGGTGAACTTCTTGAGTTGCAGCAAGGATGTGAAAGACCCTTTCGAAGTTCCAGAGGTTAGGTGTCATTAGTCTCCAGACGCCTCATCGGAAATAGGCCTCATCTCGCCTGGAAGGGAGAACTTCCTGGATTTTCTCGAGTTGCGGCAGGTGTTCTCGAGTTACGACGGGGACCTCATGGACCCGCCCTGGTGGCCTCAGGAGAGGCCAGTCCCCATGCGAGGTGCTAGGGGGCCTCTCGGTATTCCTCTCCCGTCGATACCGTGGCCAAAAACCTTGTGTGGAGTCAGGGCCGGAACCGAGGATTCCTCTCAGGGGCTGACATGGATCTTTGGGTACTTGTGGAGTCTCCCCAGGGGAGTCAGGCCTCCTCTCGAGTGGGGGCATGCACGTGCGCTTTCCTTCCAGGATGTAACAGCAATGTCACGCTTCCCGTCGCCTGGATCAAAAGATCTGTGTATTTCCCTCGAGGCTTTCCCTCGAGGCTTTCCCACAGGGCTGTCCCACGTGCCACCATGGTGTGAGTCGATCTTCGGCATGAAAGATGAGCTAGTGCAGGGTAAAGAGGTTCCTCTGGAATGGACTGAGACATCTGGGTGACTCTTGAAATGGTGGTACGACCATGGAGTTCCCCTCGCCTTTCCTGTTGAGAGTGCCTCCTCTTGAGATGCGACGGGAACGCCGAGAATTATTTCCCGTTGAAAGCAGGGAAAGGATCCCTCATCTCGAGCTCTGAGGGGAAAACGGGGCTCCTCTGGATGTGGGCGGGAGCATCGTGCTTCCTCTCGAGTGGAGACGGGTATGGCGGTGAACTTCTTGAGTTGCAACAAGGGTGTGAAAGACCCTTTCGAAATTCCAGAGGTTAGGTGTCATTAGTCTCCAGACGCCTCATCGGAAATAGGCCTCATCTCGCCTGGAAGGGAGAACTTCCTGGATTTTCTCGAGTTGCGGCAGGTGTTCTCGAGTTACGACGGGGACCTCAGGGACCCGCCCTGGTGGCCTCAGGAGAGGCCAGTCCCCATGCGAGTTGCTAGGGGGCCTCTCGGGATTCCTCTCCCGTCGATACCGGGGCCAAAAACGTTGTGTGGTGTCAGGGCCGGAACCGAGGATTCCTCTCAAGGGCTGACATGGATCTTTGGGTACTTGTGGAGTCTCCCCAGGGGAGTCAGGCCTCGTCTCGTGTGGGGGCATGCACGTGCGCATTCCTTCCAGGCTGTAGCAGCAATGTCACACTTCCCGTCGCTTGGATCAAAGGATCTGTGGTTTTCCCTCGAGGCTTTCCCTCGAGGCTTTCCCACAGGGCTGTCCCACGTGCCACCGTGGTGTGAGTCGATCCTCGGCGTGAAAGATGAGCCAGTGCAGGGCAAACAGGTTCCTCTGGAATGGACTGAGACATCTGGGGGACTCTTGGAATGGTGGTACGACCGTGGATTTCCTCTCGCCTTTCCTGTTGAGAGTGCCTCCTCTTGAGATGCGACGGGAACGCCGGGAATTCTTTCCCGTTGAAAGCAGGGAAAGGATCCCTCATCTCAAGCTCCGAGGGAGAAACGGGGCTCCTCTGGATGTGGGCGGGACCATCGTGCTTCCTCTCGAGTGGAGACGGGTATGGCGGTGAACTTCTTGAGTTGCAGCAAGGGTGTGAAAGACCCTTTCGAAGTTCCAGAGGTTAGGTGTCATTAGTCTCCAGACGCCTCATCGGAAATAGGCCTCATCTCGCCTAGACGGGAGAACTTCCTGGATTTTCTCGAGTTGCGGCAGGTGTTCTCGAGTTACGACGGGGACCACAGGGACCCGCCCTGGTGGCCTCAGGAGAGGCCAGTCCCTATGCGAGTTGATAGGGGGCCTCTCGGGATTCCTCTCCCGTCGATACCGGGGCCAAAAACCTTGTGTGTAGTCAGGGCCGGAACCGAGGATTCCTCTCAGGGGCTGACATGGAACTTTGGGTACTTCTGGAGTCTCCCCAGGGGAGTCAGGCCTCGTCTCGAGTGGGGGCATGCACGTGCGCTTTCCTTCCAGGCTGTAGCAGCAATGTCCCGCTTCCCGTGGCGTGGATCAAAGGATCTGTGGTTTTCCCTCGAGGCTTTCCCTCGAGGCTTTCCCACATGTCTGTCCCACGTGCCACCGCGGTGTGAGTCGATCTTCGGCGTGAAAGATGAGCCAGTGCAGGGCAAAGAGGTTCCTCTGGAATGGACTGAGACATCTGGGGGACTCTTGGAATGGTGGTACGACCATGGAGTTCCTCTCCCCTTTCCTGTTGACAGTGCCTCCTCTTGAGATGCAACGGGAACGCTGGGAATTCTTTCCCTTTGAAAGCAGGGAAAGGATCCGTCATCTCTAGCTCCGAGGGGGAAACGGGGCTCCTCTGGATGTGGGCGGGACCATCGTGCTTCCTCTCGAGTGGAGACGGGTATGGCGGTGAACTTCTTGAGTTGCAGCAAGGGTGTGAAAGACCCTTTCGAAGTTCCAGAGGTTAGGTGTCATTAGTCTCCAGACGCCTCATCAGAAATAGGCCTCATCTCGCCTGGAAGGGAGAACTTCCTGGATTTTCTCGAGTTGCGGCAGGTGTTCTCGAGTTACGACGGGGACCTCAGGGACCCGCCCTGGTGGCCTCAGGAGAGGCCAGTACCCATGCGAGGTGCTAGGGGGCCTCTCGGGATTCCTCTCCCGTCGATACCGGGGCCAAAAACCTTGTGTGGAGTCAGGGCCGGAACCGAGGATTCCTCTCAGGGGCTGACATGGATCTTTGGGTACTTCTGGAGTCTCCCCAGGGGAGTCAGGCCTCGTCTCGAGTGGGGGCATGCACATGTGCTTTCCTTCCAGGCTGTAGCAGCAATGTCACGCTTCCCGTGGCTTGGATCAAAGGATCTGTGGTTTTCCCTCGAGGCTTTCCCTCGAGGCTTTCCCACAGGGCTGTCCCACGTGCCACCGTGGTGTGAGTCGATCCTCGGCGTGAAAGATGAGCCAGTGCAGGGCAAAGAGGTTCCTCTGGAATGGACTGAGACATCTGGGGGACTCTTGGAATGGTGGTACGACCATGGAGTTCCTCTCCCCTTTCCTGTTGACAGTGCCTCCTCTTGAGATGCAACGGGAACGCTGGGAATTCTTTCCCTTTGAAAGCAGGGAAAGGATCCGTCATCTCTAGCTCCGAGGGGGAAACGGGGCTCCTCTGGATGTGGGCGGGACCATCGTGCTTCCTCTCGAGTGGAGACGGGTATGGCGGTGAACTTCTTGAGTTGCAGCAAGGGTGTGAAAGACCCTTTCGAAGTTCCAGAGGTTAGGTGTCATTAGTCTCCAGACGCCTCATCAGAAATAGGCCTCATCTCGCCTGGAAGGGAGAACTTCCTGGATTTTCTCGAGTTGCGGCAGGTGTTCTCGAGTTACGACGGGGACCTCAGGGACCCGCCCTGGTGGCCTCAGGAGAGGCCAGTACCCATGCGAGGTGCTAGGGGGCCTCTCGGGATTCCTCTCCCGTCGATACCGGGGCCAAAAACCTTGTGTGGAGTCAGGGCCGGAACCGAGGATTCCTCTCAGGGGCTGACATGGATCTTTGGGTACTTCTGGAGTCTCCCCAGGGGAGTCAGGCCTCGTCTCGAGTGGGGGCATGCACATGTGCTTTCCTTCCAGGCTGTAGCAGCAATGTCACGCTTCCCGTGGCTTGGATCAAAGGATCTGTGGTTTTCCCTCGAGGCTTTCCCTCGAGGCTTTCCCACAGGGCTGTCCCACGTGCCACCGTGGTGTGAGTCGATCCTCGGCGTGAAAGATGAGCCAGTGCAGGGCAAAGAGGTTCCTCTGGAATGGACTGAGACATCTGGGGGACTCTTGGAATGGTGGTACGACCATGGAGTTCCTCTCGCCTTTCCTGTTGAGAGTGCATCCTGTTGAGATGCGACGGGAACGCCGGGAATTCTTTCCCATTGACAGCAGGGAAAGGATCCCTCATCTCTAGCTCCGAGGGGGAAATGGGGCTCCTCTCGATGTGGGCGGGACCATCGTGCTTCCTCTCGAGTGGAGACGGGTATGGCGGTGAACTTCTTGAGTTGCAGCAAGGGTGTGAAAGACCCTTTCGATGTTCCAGAGGTTAGGTGTCATTAGTCTCCAGACGCCTCATCGGAAATAGGCCTCATCTCGCCTGGAAGGGAGAACTTCCTGGATTTTCTCGAGCTGAGGCAGGTGTTCTCGAGTTACGATGGGGACCTCTGGGACACGCCCTGGTGGCCTCAGGAGAGGCCAGTCCCCATGCGAGGTGCTAGGGGGCCTCTCGGGATTCCTCTCCCGTCGATACCGGGGCCAAAAACCTTGTGTGGAGTCAGGGCCGGAACCGAGGATTCCTCTCAAGGGCTGACATGGATTTTTGGGTACTTCTGGAGTCTCCCCAGGGGAGTCAGGCCTCGTCTCGAGTGGGGGCATGCACGTGCGCTTTCCTTCCAGGCTGTAGCAGCAATGTCACACTTCCCGTCGCTTGGATCAAAGGATCTGTGGTTTTCCCTCGAGGCTTTCCCTCGAGGCTTTCCCACAGGGCTGTCCCACGTGCCACCGTGGTGTGAGTCGATCCTCGGCGTGAAAGATGAGCCAGTGCAGGGCAAACAGGTTCCTCTGGAATGGACTGAGACATCTGGGGGACTCTTGGAATGGTGGTACGACCGTGGATTTCCTCTCGCCTTTCCTGTTGAGAGTGCCTCCTCTTGAGATGCGACGGGAACGCCGGGAATTCTTTCCCGTTGAAAGCAGGGAAAGGATCCCTCATCTCAAGCTCCGAGGGAGAAACGGGGCTCCTCTGGATGTGGGCGGGACCATCGTGCTTCCTCTCGAGTGGAGACGGGTATGGCGGTGAACTTCTTGAGTTGCAGCAAGGGTGTGAAAGACCCTTTCGAAGTTCCAGAGGTTAGGTGTCATTAGTCTCCAGACGCCTCATCGGAAATAGGCCTCATCTCGCCTGGACGGGAGAACTTCCTGGATTTTCTCGAGTTGCGGCAGGTGTTCTCGAGTTACGACGGGGACCACAGGGACCCGCCCTGGTGGCCTCAGGAGAGGCCAGTCCCTATGCGAGTTGATAGGGGGCCTCTCGGGATTCCTCTCCCGTCGATACCGGGGCCAAAAACCTTGTGTGTAGTCAGGGCCGGAACCGAGGATTCCTCTCAGGGGCTGACATGGAACTTTGGGTACTTCTGGAGTCTCCCCAGGGGAGTCAGGCCTCGTCTCGAGTGGGGGCATGCACGTGCGCTTTCCTTCCAGGCTGTAGCAGCAATGTCCCGCTTCCCGTGGCGTGGATCAAAGGATCTGTGGTTTTCCCTCGAGGCTTTCCCTCGAGGCTTTCCCACATGTCTGTCCCACGTGCCACCGCGGTGTGAGTCGATCTTCGGCGTGAAAGATGAGCCAGTGCAGGGCAAAGAGGTTCCTCTGGAATGGACTGAGACATCTGGGGGACTCTTGGAATGGTGGTACGACCATGGAGTTCCTCTCCCCTTTCCTGTTGACAGTGCCTCCTCTTGAGATGCAACGGGAACGCTGGGAATTCTTTCCCTTTGAAAGCAGGGAAAGGATCCGTCATCTCTAGCTCCGAGGGGGAAACGGGGCTCCTCTGGATGTGGGCGGGACCATCGTGCTTCCTCTCGAGTGGAGACGGGTATGGCGGTGAACTTCTTGAGTTGCAGCAAGGGTGTGAAAGACCCTTTCGAAGTTCCAGAGGTTAGGTGTCATTAGTCTCCAGACGCCTCATCAGAAA
The DNA here is from genome assembly GCF_032405125.1 of Capricornis sumatraensis. Taxonomy (NCBI): domain Eukaryota; kingdom Metazoa; phylum Chordata; class Mammalia; order Artiodactyla; family Bovidae; genus Capricornis; species Capricornis sumatraensis. The sequence continues at coordinate 828,878 of NW_027184621.1, read as the reverse complement.
TAGGCCTCATCTCGCCTGGAAGGGAGAACTTCCTGGATTTTCTCGAGTTGCGGCAGGTGTTCTCGAGTTACGACGGGGACCTCAGGGACCCGCCCTGGTGGCCTCAGGAGAGGCCAGTACCCATGCGAGGTGCTAGGGGGCCTCTCGGGATTCCTCTCCCGTCGATACCGGGGCCAAAAACCTTGTGTGGAGTCAGGGCCGGAACCGAGGATTCCTCTCAGGGGCTGACATGGATCTTTGGGTACTTCTGGAGTCTCCCCAGGGGAGTCAGGCCTCGTCTCGAGTGGGGGCATGCACATGTGCTTTCCTTCCAGGCTGTAGCAGCAATGTCACGCTTCCCGTGGCTTGGATCAAAGGATCTGTGGTTTTCCCTCGAGGCTTTCCCTCGAGGCTTTCCCACAGGGCTGTCCCACGTGCCACCGTGGTGTGAGTCGATCCTCGGCGTGAAAGATGAGCCAGTGCGGGGCAAAGAGGTTCCTCTGGAATGGACTGAGACATCTGGGGGACTCTTGGAATGGTGGTACGACCATGGAGTTCCTCTCGCCTTTCCTGTTGAGAGTGCATCCTGTTGAGATGCGACGGGAACGCCGGGAATTCTTTCCCATTGAAAGCAGGGAAAGGATCCCTCATCTCTAGCTCCGAGGGGGAAATGGGGCTCCTCTCGATGTGGGCGGGACCATCGTGCTTCCTCTCGAGTGGAGACGGGTATGGCGGTGAACTTCTTGAGTTGCAGCAAGGGTGTGAAAGACCCTTTCGATGTTCCAGAGGTTAGGTGTCATTAGTCTCCAGACGCCTCATCGGAAATAGGCCTCATCTCGCCTGGAAGGGAGAACTTCCTGGATTTTCTCGAGCTGAGGCAGGTGTTCTCGAGTTACGATGGGGACCTCTGGGACACGCCCTGGTGGCCTCAGGAGAGGCCAGTCCCCATGCGAGGTGCTAGGGGGCCTCTCGGGATTCCTCTCCCGTCGATACCGGGGCCAAAAACCTTGTGTGGAGTCAGGGCCGGAACCGAGGATTCCTCTCAAGGGCTGACATGGATTTTTGGGTACTTCTGGAGTCTCCCCAGGGGAGTCAGGCCTCGTCTCGAGTGGGGGCATGCACGTGCGCTTTCCTTCCAGGCTGTAGCAGCAATGTCACGCTTCCCGTGGCGTGGATCAAAGGATCTGTGGTTTTCCCTGGAGGCTTTCCCTCGAGGCTTTCCCACAGGGCTGTCCCACGTGCCACCGTGGTGTGAGTCGATCCTCGGCGTGAAGGATGAGCCAGTGCAGGGCAAAGAGGTTCCTCTGGAATGGACTGAGACATCTGGGGGACTCTTGGAATGGTGGTACGTCCATGGAGTTCCCCTCGCCTTTCCTGTTGAGAGTGCCTCCTCTTGAGATGCGACGGGAACGCCGAGAATTATTTCCCGTTGAAAGCAGGGAAAGGATCCCTCATCTCGAGCTCCGAGGGGAAAACGGGGCTCCTCTGGATGTGGGCGAGAGCATCGTGCTTCCTCTCGAGTGGAGACGGGTATGACGGTGAACTTCTTGAGTTGCAGCAAGGGTGTGAAAGACCCTTTCGAAATTCCAGAGGTTAGGTGTCATTAGTCTCCAGACGCCTCATCGGAAATAGGCCTCATCTCGCCTGGAAGGGAGAACTTCCTGGATTTTCTCGAGTTGCGGCAGGTGTTCTCGAGTTACGACGGGGACCTCAGGGACCCGCCCTGGTGGCCTCAGGAGAGGCCAGTCCCCATGCGAGTTGCTAGGGGGCCTCTCGGGATTCCTCTCCCCTCGATACCGGGGCCAAAAACCTTGTGTGGAGTCAGGGCCGGAACCGAGGATTCCTCTCAGGGGCTGACATGGATCTTTGGGTACTTGTGGAGTCTCCCCAGGGGAGTCAGGCCTCGTCTCGAGTGGGGGCATGCATGTGCGCTTTCCTTCCAGGCTGTAGCAGCAATGTCACGCTTCCCGGGGCGTGGATCAAAGGATCTGTGGTTTTCCCTCGAGGCTTTCCCTCGAGGCTTTCCCACAGGGCTGTCCCACGTGCCACCGTGGTGTGAGTCGATCCTCGGCGTGAAAGATGAGCCAGTGCAGGGCAAAGAGGTTCCTCTGGAATGGACTGAGACATCTGGCGGACTCTTGGAATGGTGGTACGACCATGGAGTTCCTCTCGCCTTTCCTGATGAGAGTGCCTCCTCTTGAGATGCGACGGGAACGCCGGGAATTCTTTCCCGTTGAAAGCAGGGAAAGGATCCCTCATCTCGAGCTCCGAGGGGGAAACGGGGCTCCTCTGGATGTGGGCGGGACCATCGTGCTTCCTCTCGAGTGGAGACGGGTATGGCGGTGAACTTCTTGAGTTGCAGCAAGGGTGTGAAAGACCCTTTCGAAGTTCCAGAGGTTAGGTGTCATTAGTCTCCAGACGCCTCATCGGAAATAGGCCTCATCTCGCCTGGAAGGGAGAACTTCCTGGATTTTCTCGAGTTGCGGCAGGTGTTCTCGAGTTACGACGGGGACCTCAGGGACCCGCCCTGGTGGCCTCAGGAGAGGCCAGTCCCCATGCGAGTTGCTAGGGGGCCTCTCGGGATTCCTCTCCCGTCGATACCGGGGCCAAAAACCTTGTGTGGAGTCAGGGCCGGAACCGAGGATTCCTCTCAGGGGCTGACATGGATCTTTGGTTACTTGTGGAGTCTCCCCAGGGGAGTCAGGCCTCGTCTCGAGTGGGGGCATGCACGTGCGCTTTCCTTCCAGGCTGTAGCAGCAATGTCCCGCTTCCCGTGGCGTGGATCAAAGGATCTGTGTTTTTCCCTCGAGGCTTTCCCTCGAGGCTTTCCCACAGGGCTGTCCCACATGCCACCGTGGTGTGAGTCGATCCTCGGCGTGAAAGATGAGCCAGTGCAGGGCAAAGAGTTTCTTCTGGAATGGACTGAGACATCTGGGGGACTCTTGGAATGGTGGTACGACCATGGAGTTCCTCTCGCCTTTCCTGTTGAGAGTGCCTCCTCTTGAGATGCGACGGGAACGCCGGGAATTCTTTCCCGTTGATAGCAGGGAAAGGATCCCTCATCTCGAGCTCCGAGGGGGAAACGGGGCTCCTCTGGATGTGGGCGGGACCATCGTGCTTCCTCTAGAGTGGAGACGGGTATGGCGTGAACTTCTTGAGTTGCAGCAAGGGTGTGAAAGACCCTTTCGAATTTCCAGAGGTTAGGTGTCATTAGTCTCCAGACGCCTCATCGGAAATAGGCCTCATCTCGCCTGGAAGGGAGAACTTCCTGGATTTTCTCGAGTTGCGGCAGGTGTTCTCGAGTTACAACGGGGACCTCAGGGACCCGCCCTGGTGGCCTCAGGAGAGGCCAGTCCCCATGCGAGTTGCTAGGGGGCCTCTCGGGATTCCTCTCCCGTCGATACCGGGGCCAAAAACGTTGTGTGGAGTCAGGGCCGGAACCGAGGATTCCTCTCAGGGGCTGACATGGATCTTTGGGTACTTGTGGAGTCTCCCCAGGGGAGTCAGGCCTCGTCTCGAGTGGGGGCATGCACGTGCGCTTTCCTTCCAGGCTGTAGCAGCAATGTCACGCTTCCCGTGGCGTGGATCAAAGGATCTGTGGTTTTCCCTCGAGGCTTTCCCTCGAGGCTTTCCCACAGGGCTGTCCCACATGCCACCGAGGTGTGAGTCGATCCTCGGCGTGAAAGATGAGCCAGTGCAGGGCAAAGAGGTTCCTCTGGAATGGACTGAGACATCTGGGGGACTCTTGGAATGGTGGTACGACCATGGAGTTCCTCTCGCCTTTCCTGTTGAGAGTGCCTCCCCTTGAGATGCGACGGGAACGCCGGGAATTCTTTCCCGTTGAAAGCAGGGAAAGGATCCCTCATCTCGAGCTCCGAGGGGGAAACGGGGCTCCTCTGGATGTGGGCGGGACCATCGTGCTTCCTCTCGAGTGGAGTTGGGTATGGCGGTGAACTTCTTGAGTTGCAGCAAGGGTGTGAAAGACCCTTTCGAAGTTCCAGAGGTTAGGTGTCATTAGTCTCCAGACGCCTCATCGGAAATAGGCCTCATCTCGCCTAGACGGGAGAACTTCCTGGATTTTCTCGAGTTGCGGCAGGTGTTCTCGAGTTACGACGGGGACCACAGGGACCCGCCCTGGTGGCCTCAGGAGAGGCCAGTCCCTATGCGAGTTGATAGGGGGCCTCTCGGGATTCCTCTCCCGTCGATACCGGGGCCAAAAACCTTGTGTGTAGTCAGGGCCGGAACCGAGGATTCCTCTCAGGGGCTGACATGGAACTTTGGGTACTTCTGGAGTCTCCCCAGGGGAGTCAGGCCTCGTCTCGAGTGGGGGCATGCACGTGCGCTTTCCTTCCAGGCTGTAGCAGCAATGTCCCGCTTCCCGTGGCGTGGATCAAAGGATCTGTGGTTTTCCCTCGAGGCTTTCCCTCGAGGCTTTCCCACATGTCTGTCCCACGTGCCACCGCGGTGTGAGTCGATCTTCGGCGTGAAAGATGAGCCAGTGCAGGGCAAAGAGGTTCCTCTGGAATGGACTGAGACATCTGGGGGACTCTTGGAATGGTGGTACGACCATGGAGTTCCTCTCCCCTTTCCTGTTGACAGTGCCTCCTCTTGAGATGCAACGGGAACGCTGGGAATTCTTTCCCTTTGAAAGCAGGGAAAGGATCCGTCATCTCTAGCTCCGAGGGGGAAACGGGGCTCCTCTGGATGTGGGCGGGACCATCGTGCTTCCTCTCGAGTGGAGACGGGTATGGCGGTGAACTTCTTGAGTTGCAGCAAGGGTGTGAAAGACCCTTTCGAAGTTCCAGAGGTTAGGTGTCATTAGTCTCCAGACGCCTCATCAGAAATAGGCCTCATCTCGCCTGGAAGGGAGAACTTCCTGGATTTTCTCGAGTTGCGGCAGGTGTTCTCGAGTTACGACGGGGACCTCAGGGACCCGCCCTGGTGGCCTCAGGAGAGGCCAGTACCCATGCGAGGTGCTAGGGGGCCTCTCGGGATTCCTCTCCCGTCGATACCGGGGCCAAAAACCTTGTGTGGAGTCAGGGCCGGAACCGAGGATTCCTCTCAGGGGCTGACATGGATCTTTGGGTACTTCTGGAGTCTCCCCAGGGGAGTCAGGCCTCGTCTCGAGTGGGGGCATGCACATGTGCTTTCCTTCCAGGCTGTAGCAGCAATGTCACGCTTCCCGTGGCTTGGATCAAAGGATCTGTGGTTTTCCCTCGAGGCTTTCCCTCGAGGCTTTCCCACAGGGCTGTCCCACGTGCCACCGTGGTGTGAGTCGATCCTCGGCGTGAAAGATGAGCCAGTGCAGGGCAAAGAGGTTCCTCTGGAATGGACTGAGACATCTGGGGGACTCTTGGAATGGTGGTACGACCATGGAGTTCCTCTCCCCTTTCCTGTTGACAGTGCCTCCTCTTGAGATGCAACGGGAACGCTGGGAATTCTTTCCCTTTGAAAGCAGGGAAAGGATCCGTCATCTCTAGCTCCGAGGGGGAAACGGGGCTCCTCTGGATGTGGGCGGGACCATCGTGCTTCCTCTCGAGTGGAGACGGGTATGGCGGTGAACTTCTTGAGTTGCAGCAAGGGTGTGAAAGACCCTTTCGAAGTTCCAGAGGTTAGGTGTCATTAGTCTCCAGACGCCTCATCAGAAATAGGCCTCATCTCGCCTGGAAGGGAGAACTTCCTGGATTTTCTCGAGTTGCGGCAGGTGTTCTCGAGTTACGACGGGGACCTCAGGGACCCGCCCTGGTGGCCTCAGGAGAGGCCAGTACCCATGCGAGGTGCTAGGGGGCCTCTCGGGATTCCTCTCCCGTCGATACCGGGGCCAAAAACCTTGTGTGGAGTCAGGGCCGGAACCGAGGATTCCTCTCAGGGGCTGACATGGATCTTTGGGTACTTCTGGAGTCTCCCCAGGGGAGTCAGGCCTCGTCTCGAGTGGGGGCATGCACATGTGCTTTCCTTCCAGGCTGTAGCAGCAATGTCACGCTTCCCGTGGCTTGGATCAAAGGATCTGTGGTTTTCCCTCGAGGCTTTCCCTCGAGGCTTTCCCACAGGGCTGTCCCACGTGCCACCGTGGTGTGAGTCGATCCTCGGCGTGAAAGATGAGCCAGTGCAGGGCAAACAGGTTCCTCTGGAATGGACTGAGACATCTGGGGGACTCTTGGAATGGTGGTACGACCATGGAGTTCCTCTCCCCTTTCCTGTTGACAGTGCCTCCTCTTGAGATGCAACGGGAACGCTGGGAATTCTTTCCCTTTGAAAGCAGGGAAAGGATCCGTCATCTCTAGCTCCGAGGGGGAAACGGGGCTCCTCTGGATGTGGGCGGGACCATCGTGCTTCCTCTCGAGTGGAGACGGGTATGGCGGTGAACTTCTTGAGTTGCAGCAAGGGTGTGAAAGACCCTTTCGAAGTTCCAGAGGTTAGGTGTCATTAGTCTCCAGACGCCTCATCAGAAATAGGCCTCATCTCGCCTGGAAGGGAGAACTTCCTGGATTTTCTCGAGTTGCGGCAGGTGTTCTCGAGTTACGACGGGGACCTCAGGGACCCGCCCTGGTGGCCTCAGGAGAGGCCAGTACCCATGCGAGGTGCTAGGGGGCCTCTCGGGATTCCTCTCCCGTCGATACCGGGGCCAAAAACCTTGTGTGGAGTCAGGGCCGGAACCGAGGATTCCTCTCAGGGGCTGACATGGATCTTTGGGTACTTCTGGAGTCTCCCCAGGGGAGTCAGGCCTCGTCTCGAGTGGGGGCATGCACATGTGCTTTCCTTCCAGGCTGTAGCAGCAATGTCACGCTTCCCGTGGCTTGGATCAAAGGATCTGTGGTTTTCCCTCGAGGCTTTCCCTCGAGGCTTTCCCACAGGGCTGTCCCACGTGCCACCGTGGTGTGAGTCGATCCTCGGCGTGAAAGATGAGCCAGTGCAGGGCAAAGAGGTTCCTCTGGAATGGACTGAGACATCTGGGGGACTCTTGGAATGGTGGTACGACCATGGAGTTCCTCTCGCCTTTCCTGTTGAGAGTGCATCCTGTTGAGATGCGACGGGAACGCCGGGAATTCTTTCCCATTGAAAGCAGGGAAAGGATCCCTCATCTCTAGCTCCGAGGGGGAAATGGGGCTCCTCTCGATGTGGGCGGGACCATCGTGCTTCCTCTCGAGTGGAGACGGGTATGGCGGTGAACTTCTTGAGTTGCAGCAAGGGTGTGAAAGACCCTTTCGATGTTCCAGAGGTTAGGTGTCATTAGTCTCCAGACGCCTCATCGGAAATAGGCCTCATCTCGCCTGGAAGGGAGAACTTCCTGGATTTTCTCGAGCTGAGGCAGGTGTTCTCGAGTTACGATGGGGACCTCTGGGACACGCCCTGGTGGCCTCAGGAGAGGCCAGTCCCCATGCGAGGTGCTAGGGGGCCTCTCGGGATTCCTCTCCCGTCGATACCGGGGCCAAAAACCTTGTGTGGAGTCAGGGCCGGAACCGAGGATTCCTCTCAAGGGCTGACATGGATTTTTGGGTACTTCTGGAGTCTCCCCAGGGGAGTCAGGCCTCGTCTCGAGTGGGGGCATGCACGTGCGCTTTCCTTCCAGGCTGTAGCAGCAATGTCACACTTCCCGTCGCTTGGATCAAAGGATCTGTGGTTTTCCCTCGAGGCTTTCCCTCGAGGCTTTCCCACAGGGCTGTCCCACGTGCCACCGTGGTGTGAGTCGATCCTCGGCGTGAAAGATGAGCCAGTGCAGGGCAAACAGGTTCCTCTGGAATGGACTGAGACATCTGGGGGACTCTTGGAATGGTGGTACGACCGTGGATTTCCTCTCGCCTTTCCTGTTGAGAGTGCCTCCTCTTGAGATGCGACGGGAACGCCGGGAATTCTTTCCCGTTGAAAGCAGGGAAAGGATCCCTCATCTCAAGCTCCGAGGGAGAAACGGGGCTCCTCTGGATGTGGGCGGGACCATCGTGCTTCCTCTCGAGTGGAGACGGGTATGGCGGTGAACTTCTTGAGTTGCAGCAAGGGTGTGAAAGACCCTTTCGAAGTTCCAGAGGTTAGGTGTCATTAGTCTCCAGACGCCTCATCGGAAATAGGCCTCATCTCGCCTGGACGGGAGAACTTCCTGGATTTTCTCGAGTTGCGGCAGGTGTTCTCGAGTTACGACGGGGACCACAGGGACCCGCCCTGGTGGCCTCAGGAGAGGCCAGTCCCTATGCGAGTTGATAGGGGGCCTCTCGGGATTCCTCTCCCGTCGATACCGGGGCCAAAAACCTTGTGTGTAGTCAGGGCCGGAACCGAGGATTCCTCTCAGGGGCTGACATGGAACTTTGGGTACTTCTGGAGTCTCCCCAGGGGAGTCAGGCCTCGTCTCGAGTGGGGGCATGCACGTGCGCTTTCCTTCCAGGCTGTAGCAGCAATGTCCCGCTTCCCGTGGCGTGGATCAAAGGATCTGTGGTTTTCCCTCGAGGCTTTCCCTCGAGGCTTTCCCACATGTCTGTCCCACGTGCCACCGCGGTGTGAGTCGATCTTCGGCGTGAAAGATGAGCCAGTGCAGGGCAAAGAGGTTCCTCTGGAATGAACTGAGACATCTGGGGGACTCTTGGAATGGTGGTACGACCATGGAGTTCCTCTCCCCTTTCCTGTTGACAGTGCCTCCTCTTGAGATGCAACGGGAACGCTGGGAATTCTTTCCCTTTGAAAGCAGGGAAAGGATCCGTCATCTCTAGCTCCGAGGGGGAAACGGGGCTCCTCTGGATGTGGGCGGGACCATCGTGCTTCCTCTCGAGTGGAGACGGGTATGGCGGTGAACTTCTTGAGTTGCAGCAAGGGTGTGAAAGACCCTTTCGAAGTTCCAGAGGTTAGGTGTCATTAGTCTCCAGACGCCTCATCAGAAATAGGCCTCATCTCGCCTGGAAGGGAGAACTTCCTGGATTTTCTCGAGTTGCGGCAGGTGTTCTCGAGTTACGACGGGGACCTCAGGGACCCGCCCTGGTGGCCTCAGGAGAGGCCAGTACCCATGCGAGGTGCTAGGGGGCCTCTCGGGATTCCTCTCCCGTCGATACCGGGGCCAAAAACCTTGTGTGGAGTCAGGGCCGGAACCGAGGATTCCTCTCAGGGGCTGACATGGATCTTTGGGTACTTCTGGAGTCTCCCCAGGGGAGTCAGGCCTCGTCTCGAGTGGGGGCATGCACATGTGCTTTCCTTCCAGGCTGTAGCAGCAATGTCACGCTTCCCGTGGCTTGGATCAAAGGATCTGTGGTTTTCCCTCGAGGCTTTCCCTCGAGGCTTTCCCACAGGGCTGTCCCACGTGCCACCGTGGTGTGAGTCGATCCTCGGCGTGAAAGATGAGCCAGTGCAGGGCAAAGAGGTTCCTCTGGAATGGACTGAGACATCTGGGGGACTCTTGGAATGGTGGTACGACCATGGAGTTCCTCTCGCCTTTCCTGTTGAGAGTGCATCCTGTTGAGTAGCGACGGGAACGCCGGGAATTCTTTCCCATTGAAAGCAGGGAAAGGATCCCTCATCTCTAGCTCCGAGGGGGAAATGGGGCTCCTCTCGATGTGGGCGGGACCATCGTGCTTCCTCTCGAGTGGAGACGGGTATGGCGGTGAACTTCTTGAGTTGCAGCAAGGGTGTGAAAGACCCTTTCGATGTTCCAGAGGTTAGGTGTCATTAGTCTCCAGACGCCTCATCGGAAATAGGCCTCATCTCGCCTGGAAGGGAGAACTTCCTGGATTTTCTCGAGCTGAGGCAGGTGTTCTCGAGTTACGATGGGGACCTCTGGGACACGCCCTGGTGGCCTCAGGAGAGGCCAGTCCCCATGCGAGGTGCTAGGGGGCCTCTCGGGATTCCTCTCCCGTCGATACCGGGGCCAAAAACCTTGTGTGGAGTCAGGGCCGGAACCGAGGATTCCTCTCAAGGGCTGACATGGATTTTTGGGTACTTCTGGAGTCTCCCCAGGGGAGTCAGGCCTCGTCTCGAGTGGGGGCATGCACGTGCGCTTTCCTTCCAGGCTGTAGCAGCAATGTCACGCTTCCCGTGGCGTGGATCAAAGGATCTGTGGTTTTCCCTGGAGGCTTTCCCTCGAGGCTTTCCCACAGGGCTGTCCCACGTGCCACCGTGGTGTGAGTCGATCCTCGGCGTGAAGGATGAGCCAGTGCAGGGCAAAGAGGTTCCTCTGGAATGGACTGAGACATCTGGGGGACTCTTGGAATGGTGGTACGACCATGGAGTTCCTCTCGCCTTTCCTGTTGAGAGTGCCTCCTCTTGAGATGCGACGGGAACGCCGGAATTCTTTCCCGTTGAAAGCAGGGAAAGGATCCCTCATCTCGAGCTCCGAGGGGGAAACGGGGCTCCTCTGGATGTGGGCGGGACCATCGTGCTTCCTCTCGAGTGGAGACGGGTATGGCGGTGAACTTCTTGAGTTGCAGCAAGGGTGTGAAAGACCCTTTCGAAGTTCCAGAAGTTAGATGTCATTAGTCTCCAGACGCCTCATCGGAAATAGGCCTCATCTCGCCTGGAAGGGAGAACTTCCTGGATTTTCTCGAGTTGCGGCAGGTGTTCTCGAGTTACGACGGGGACCTCAGGGACCCGCCCTGGTGGCCTCAGGAGAGGCCAGTCCCCATGCGAGTTGCTAGGGGGCCTCTCGGGATTCCTCTCCCGTCGATACCGGGGCCAAAAACCTTGTGTGTAGTCAGGGCCGGAACCGAGGATTCCTCTCAGGGGCTGACATGGAACTTTGGGTACTTCTGGAGTCTCCCCAGGGGAGTCAGGCCTCGTCTCGAGTGGGGGCATGCACGTGCGCTTTCCTTCCAGGCTGTAGCAGCAACGTCCCGCTTCCCGTGGCGTGGATCAAAGGATCTGTGGTTTTCCCTCGAGGCTTTCCCTCGAGGCTTTCCCACAGGGCTGTCCCACGTGCCACCGCGGTGTGAGTCGATCTTCGGCGTGAAAGATGAGCCAGTGCAGGGCAAAGAGGTTCCTCTGGAATGGACTGAGACATCTGGGGGACTCTTGGAATGGTGGTACGACCATGGAGTTCCTCTCGCCTTTCCTGTTGAGAGTGCCTCCTCTTGAGATGCAACGGGAACGCTGGGAATTCTTTCCCGTTGAAAGCAGGGAAAGGATCCGTCATCTCTAGCTCCGAGGGGGAAACGGGGCTCCTCTGGATGTGGGCGGGACCATCGTGCTTCCTCTCGAGTGGAGACGGGTATGGCGGTGAACTTCTTGAGTTGCAGCAAGGGTGTGAAAGACCCTTTCGAAGTTCCAGAGGTTAGGTGTCATTAGTCTCCAGAGGCCTCATCGGAAATAGGCCTCATCTCGCCTGGAAGGGAGAACTTCCTGGATTTTCTCGAGTTGCGGCAGGTGTTCTCGAGTTACGACGGGGACCTCAGGTACCCGCCCTGGTGGCCTCAGGAGAGGCCAGTACCCATGCGAGGCGCTAGGGGGCCTCTCGGGATTCCTCTCCCGTCGATACCGGGGCCAAAAACCTTGTGTGGAGTCAGGGCCGGAACCGAGGATTCCTCTCAGGGGCTGACATGGATCTTTGGGTACTTCTGGAGTCTCCCCAGGGGAGTCAGGCCTCGTCTCGAGTGGGGGCATGCACATGTGCTTTCCTTCCAGGCTGTAGCAGCAATGTCACGCTTCCCGTGGCTTGGATCAAAGGATCTGTGGTTTTCCCTCGAGGCTTTCCCTCGAGGCTTTCCCACAGGGCTGTCCCACGTGCCACCGTGGTGTGAGTCGATCCTCGGCGTGAAAGATGAGCCAGTGCAGGGCAAAGAGGTTCCTCTGGAATGGACTGAGACATCTGGCGGACTCTTGGAATGGTGGTACGACCATGGAGTTCCTCTCGCCTTTCCTGTTGAGAGTGCCTCCTCTTGAGATGCGACGGGAACGCCGGGAATTCTTTCCCGTTGAAAGCAGGGAAAGGATCCCTCATCTCGAGCTCCGAGGGGGAAACGGGGCTCCTCTGGATGTGGGCGGGACCATCGTGCTTCCTCTCGAGTGGAGACGAGTATGGCGGTGAACTTCTTGAGTTGCAGCAAGGATGTGAAAGACCCTTTCGAAGTTCCAGAGGTTAGGTGTCATTAGTCTCCAGACGCCTCATCGGAAATAGGCCTCATCTCGCCTGGAAGGGAGAACTTCCTGGATTTTCTCGAGTTGCGGCAGGTGTTCTCGAGTTACGACGGGGACCTCAGGGACCCGCCCTGGTGGCCTCAGGAGAGGCCAGTCCCCATGCGAGGTGCTAGGGGGCCTCTCGGTATTCCTCTCCCGTCGATACCGTGGCCAAAAACCTTGTGTGGAGTCAGGGCCGGAACCGAGGATTCCTCTCAGGGGCTGACATGGATCTTTGGGTACTTGTGGAGTCTCCCCAGGGGAGTCAGGCCTCCTCTCGAGTGGGGGCATGAACGTGCGCTTTCCTTCCAGGCTGTAGCAGCAATGTCACGCTTCCCGTCGCCTGGATCAAAAGATCTGTGTATTTCCCTCGAGGCTTTCCCTCGAGGCTTTCCCACAGGGCTGTCCCACGTGCCACCGTGGTGTGAGTCGATCTTCGGCATGAAAGATGAGCTAGTGCAGGGTAAAGAGGTTCCTCTGGAATGGACTGAGACATCTGGGGGACTCTTGAAATGGTGGTACGTCCATGGAGTTCCCCTCGCCTTTCCTGTTGAGAGTGCCTCCTCTTGAGATGCGACGGGAACGCCGAGAATTATTTCCCGTTGAAAGCAGGGAAAGGATCCCTCATCTCGAGCTCCGAGGGGAAAACGGGGCTCCTCTGGATGTGGGCGAGAGCATCGTGCTTCCTCTCGAGTGGAGACGGGTATGACGGTGAACTTCTTGAGTTGCAGCAAGGGTGTGAAAGACCCTTTCGAAATTCCAGAGGTTAGGTGTCATTAGTCTCCAGACGCCTCATCGGAAATAGGCCTCATCTCGCCTGGAAGGGAGAACTTCCTGGATTTTCTCGAGTTGCGGCAGGTGTTCTCGAGTTACGACGGGGACCTCAGGGACCCGCCCTGGTGGCCTCAGGAGAGGCCAGTCCCCATGCGAGTTGCTAGGGGGCCTCTCGGGATTCCTCTCCCCTCGATACCGGGGCCAAAAACCTTGTGTGGAGTCAGGGCCGGAACCGAGGATTCCTCTCAGGGGCTGACATGGATCTTTGGGTACTTGTGGAGTCTCCCCAGGGGAGTCAGGCCTCGTCTCGAGTGGGGGCATGCATGTGCGCTTTCCTTCCAGGCTGTAGCAGCAATGTCACGCTTCCCGGGGCGTGGATCAAAGGATCTGTGGTTTTCCCTCGAGGCTTTCCCTCGAGGCTTTCCCACAGGGCTGTCCCACGTGCCACCGTGGTGTGAGTCGATCCTCGGCGTGAAAGATGAGCCAGTGCAGGGCAAAGAGGTTCCTCTGGAATGGACTGAGACATCTGGCGGACTCTTGGAATGGTGGTACGACCATGGAGTTCCTCTCGCCTTTCCTGATGAGAGTGCCTCCTCTTGAGATGCGACGGGAACGCCGGGAATTCTTTCCCGTTGAAAGCAGGGAAAGGATCCCTCATCTCGAGCTCCGAGGGGGAAACGGGGCTCCTCTGGATGTGGGCGGGACCATCGTGCTTCCTCTCGAGTGGAGACGGGTATGGCGGTGAACTTCTTGAGTTGCAGCAAGGGTGTGAAAGACCCTTTCGAAGTTCCAGAGGTTAGGTGTCATTAGTCTCCAGACGCCTCATCGGAAATAGGCCTCATCTCGCCTGGAAGGGAGAACTTCCTGGATTTTCTCGAGTTGCGGCAGGTGTTCTCGAGTTACGACGGGGACCTCAGGGACCCGCCCTGGTGGCCTCAGGAGAGGCCAGTCCCCATGCGAGTTGCTAGGGGGCCTCTCGGGATTCCTCTCCCGTCGATACCGGGGCCAAAAACCTTGTGTGGAGTCAGGGCCGGAACCGAGGATTCCTCTCAGGGGCTGACATGGATCTTTGGTTACTTGTGGAGTCTCCCCAGGGGAGTCAGGCCTCGTCTCGAGTGGGGGCATGCACGTGCGCTTTCCTTCCAGGCTGTAGCAGCAATGTCCCGCTTCCCGTGGCGTGGATCAAAGGATCTGTGTTTTTCCCTCGAGGCTTTCCCTCGAGGCTTTCCCACAGGGCTGTCCCACATGCCACCGTGGTGTGAGTCCATCCTCGGCGTGAAAGATGAGCCAGTGCAGGGCAAAGAGTTTCCTCTGGAATGGACTGAGACATCTGGGGGACTCTTGGAATGGTGGTACGACCATGGAGTTCCTCTCGCCTTTCCTGTTGAGAGTGCCTCCTCTTGAGATGCGACGGGAACGCCGGGAATTCTTTCCCGTTGATAGCAGGGAAAGGATCCCTCATCTCGAGCTCCGAGGGGGAAACGGGGCTCCTCTGGATGTGGGCGGGACCATCGTGCTTCCTCTAGAGTGGAGACGGGTATGGCGTGAACTTCTTGAGTTGCAGCAAGGGTGTGAAAGACCCTTTCGAATTTCCAGAGGTTAGGTGTCATTAGTCTCCAGACGCCTCATCGGAAATAGGCCTCATCTCGCCTGGAAGGGAGAACTTCCTGGATTTTCTCGAGTTGCGGCAGGTGTTCTCGAGTTACAACGGGGACCTCAGGGACCCGCCCTGGTGGCCTCAGGAGAGGCCAGTCCCCATGCGAGTTGCTAGGGGGCCTCTCGGGATTCCTCTCCCGTCGATACCGGGGCCAAAAACGTTGTGTGGAGTCAGGGCCGGAACCGAGGATTCCTCTCAGGGGCTGACATGGATCTTTGGGTACTTGTGGAGTCTCCCCAGGGGAGTCAGGCCTCGTCTCGAGTGGGGGCATGCACGTGCGCTTTCCTTCCAGGCTGTAGCAGCAATGTCACGCTTCCCGTGGCGTGGATCAAAGGATCTGTGGTTTTCCCTCGAGGCTTTCCCTCGAGGCTTTCCCACAGGGCTGTCCCACGTGCCACCGTGGTGTGAGTCGATCCTCGGCGTGAAAGATGAGCCAGTGCAGGGCAAAGAGGTTCCTCTGGAATGGACTGAGACATCTGGGGGACTCTTGGAATGGTGGTACGACCATGGAGTTCCTCTCGCCTTTCCTGTTGAGAGTGCCTCCTCTTGAGATGCGACGGGAACGCCGGGAATTCTTTCCCGTTGAAAGCAGGGAAAGGATCCCTCATCTCGAGCTCCGAGGGGGAAACGGGGCTCCTCTGGATGTGGGTGGGATCATCGTGCTTCCTCTCGAGTGAAGACGAGTATGGCGGTGAACTTCTTGAGTTGCAGCAAGGATGTGAAAGACCCTTTCGAAGTTCCAGAGGTTAGGTGTCATTAGTCTCCAGACGCCTCATCGGAAATAGGCCTCATCTCGCCTGGAAGGGAGAACTTCCTGGATTTTCTCGAGTTGCGGCAGGTGTTCTCGAGTTACGACGGGGACCTCATGGACCCGCCCTGGTGGCCTCAGGAGAGGCCAGTCCCCATGCGAGGTGCTAGGGGGCCTCTCGGTATTCCTCTCCCGTCGATACCGTGGCCAAAAACCTTGTGTGGAGTCAGGGCCGGAACCGAGGATTCCTCTCAGGGGCTGACATGGATCTTTGGGTACTTGTGGAGTCTCCCCAGGGGAGTCAGGCCTCCTCTCGAGTGGGGGCATGCACGTGCGCTTTCCTTCCAGGATGTAGCAGCAATGTCACGCTTCCCGTCGCCTGGATCAAAAGATCTGTGTATTTCCCTCGAGGCTTTCCCTCGAGGCTTTCCCACAGGGCTGTCCCACGTGCCACCATGGTGTGAGTCGATCTTCGGCATGAAAGATGAGCTAGTGCAGGGTAAAGAGGTTCCTCTGGAATGGACTGAGACATCTGGGTGACTCTTGAAATGGTGGTACGACCATGGAGTTCCCCTCGCCTTTCCTGTTGAGAGTGCCTCCTCTTGAGATGCGACGGGAACGCCGAGAATTATTTCCCGTTGAAAGCAGGGAAAGGATCCCTCATCTCGAGCTCTGAGGGGAAAACGGGGCTCCTCTGGATGTGGGCGGGAGCATCGTGCTTCCTCTCGAGTGGAGACGGGTATGGCGGTGAACTTCTTGAGTTGCAACAAGGGTGTGAAAGACCCTTTCGAAATTCCAGAGGTTAGGTGTCATTAGTCTCCAGACGCCTCATCGGAAATAGGCCTCATCTCGCCTGGAAGGGAGAACTTCCTGGATTTTCTCGAGTTGCGGCAGGTGTTCTCGAGTTACGACGGGGACCTCAGGGACCCGCCCTGGTGGCCTCAGGAGAGGCCAGTCCCCATGCGAGTTGCTAGGGGGCCTCTCGGGATTCCTCTCCCGTCGATACCGGGGCCAAAAACGTTGTGTGGTGTCAGGGCCGGAACCGAGGATTCCTCTCAAGGGCTGACATGGATCTTTGGGTACTTGTGGAGTCTCCCCAGGGGAGTCAGGCCTCGTCTCGTGTGGGGGCATGCACGTGCGCATTCCTTCCAGGCTGTAGCAGCAATGTCACACTTCCCGTCGCTTGGATCAAAGGATCTGTGGTTTTCCCTCGAGGCTTTCCCTCGAGGCTTTCCCACAGGGCTGTCCCACGTGCCACCGTGGTGTGAGTCGATCCTCGGCGTGAAAGATGAGCCAGTGCAGGGCAAACAGGTTCCTCTGGAATGGACTGAGACATCTGGGGGACTCTTGGAATGGTGGTACGACCGTGGATTTCCTCTCGCCTTTCCTGTTGAGAGTGCCTCCTCTTGAGATGCGACGGGAACGCCGGGAATTCTTTCCCGTTGAAAGCAGGGAAAGGATCCCTCATCTCAAGCTCCGAGGGAGAAACGGGGCTCCTCTGGATGTGGGCGGGACCATCGTGCTTCCTCTCGAGTGGAGACGGGTATGGCGGTGAACTTCTTGAGTTGCAGCAAGGGTGTGAAAGACCCTTTCGAAGTTCCAGAGGTTAGGTGTCATTAGTCTCCAGACGCCTCATCGGAAATAGGCCTCATCTCGCCTGGACGGGAGAACTTCCTGGATTTTCTCGAGTTGCGGCAGGTGTTCTCGAGTTACGACGGGGACCACAGGGACCCGCCCTGGTGGCCTCAGGAGAGGCCAGTCCCTATGCGAGTTGATAGGGGGCCTCTCGGGATTCCTCTCCCGTCGATACCGGGGCCAAAAACCTTGTGTGTAGTCAGGGCCGGAACCGAGGATTCCTCTCAGGGGCTGACATGGAACTTTGGGTACTTCTGGAGTCTCCCCAGGGGAGTCAGGCCTCGTCTCGAGTGGGGGCATGCACGTGCGCTTTCCTTCCAGGCTGTAGCAGCAATGTCCCGCTTCCCGTGGCGTGGATCAAAGGATCTGTGGTTTTCCCTCGAGGCTTTCCCTCGAGGCTTTCCCACATGTCTGTCCCACGTGCCACCGCGGTGTGAGTCGATCTTCGGCGTGAAAGATGAGCCAGTGCAGGGCAAAGAGGTTCCTCTGGAATGGACTGAGACATCTGGGGGACTCTTGGAATGGTGGTACGACCATGGAGTTCCTCTCCCCTTTCCTGTTGACAGTGCCTCCTCTTGAGATGCAACGGGAACGCTGGGAATTCTTTCCCTTTGAAAGCAGGGAAAGGATCCGTCATCTCTAGCTCCGAGGGGGAAACGGGGCTCCTCTGGATGTGGGCGGGACCATCGTGCTTCCTCTCGAGTGGAGACGGGTATGGCGGTGAACTTCTTGAGTTGCAGCAAGGGTGTGAAAGACCCTTTCGAAGTTCCAGAGGTTAGGTGTCATTAGTCTCCAGACGCCTCATCAGAAATAGGCCTCATCTCGCCTGGAAGGGAGAACTTCCTGGATTTTCTCGAGTTGCGGCAGGTGTTCTCGAGTTACGACGGGGACCTCAGGGACCCGCCCTGGTGGCCTCAGGAGAGGCCAGTACCCATGCGAGGTGCTAGGGGGCCTCTCGGGATTCCTCTCCCGTCGATACCGGGGCCAAAAACCTTGTGTGGAGTCAGGGCCGGAACCGAGGATTCCTCTCAGGGGCTGACATGGATCTTTGGGTACTTCTGGAGTCTCCCCAGGGGAGTCAGGCCTCGTCTCGAGTGGGGGCATGCACATGTGCTTTCCTTCCAGGCTGTAGCAGCAATGTCACGCTTCCCGTGGCTTGGATCAAAGGATCTGTGGTTTTCCCTCGAGGCTTTCCCTCGAGGCTTTCCCACAGGGCTGTCCCACGTGCCACCGTGGTGTGAGTCGATCCTCGGCGTGAAAGATGAGCCAGTGCAGGGCAAAGAGGTTCCTCTGGAATGGACTGAGACATCTGGGGGACTCTTGGAATGGTGGTACGACCATGGAGTTCCTCTCCCCTTTCCTGTTGACAGTGCCTCCTCTTGAGATGCAACGGGAACGCTGGGAATTCTTTCCCTTTGAAAGCAGGGAAAGGATCCGTCATCTCTAGCTCCGAGGGGGAAACGGGGCTCCTCTGGATGTGGGCGGGACCATCGTGCTTCCTCTCGAGTGGAGACGGGTATGGCGGTGAACTTCTTGAGTTGCAGCAAGGGTGTGAAAGACCCTTTCGAAGTTCCAGAGGTTAGGTGTCATTAGTCTCCAGACGCCTCATCAGAAATAGGCCTCATCTCGCCTGGAAGGGAGAACTTCCTGGATTTTCTCGAGTTGCGGCAGGTGTTCTCGAGTTACGACGGGGACCTCAGGGACCCGCCCTGGTGGCCTCAGGAGAGGCCAGTCCCCATGGGAGTTGCTAGGGGGCCTCTCGGGATTCCTCTCCCGTCGATACCGGGGCCAAAAACCTTGTGTGTAGTCAGGGCCGGAACCGAGGATTCCTCTCAGGGGCTGACATGGAACTTTGGGTACTTCTGGAGTCTCCCCAGGGGAGTCAGGCCTCGTCTCGAGTGGGGGCATGCACGTGCGCTTTCCTTCCAGGCTGTAGCAGCAATGTCCCGCTTCCCGTGGCGTGGATCAAAGGATCTGTGGTTTTCCCTCGAGGCTTTCCCTCGAGGCTTTCCCACATGTCTGTCCCACGTGCCACCGCGGTGTGAGTCGATCTTCGGCGTGAAAGATGAGCCAGTGCAGGGCAAAGAGGTTCCTCTGGAATGGACTGAGACATCTGGGGGACTCTTGGAATGGTGGTACGACCATGGAGTTCCTCTCCCCTTTCCTGTTGACAGTGCCTCCTCTTGAGATGCAACGGGAACGCTGGGAATTCTTTCCCTTTGAAAGCAGGGAAAGGATCCGTCATCTCTAGCTCCGAGGGGGAAACGGGGCTCCTCTGGATGTGGGCGGGACCATCGTGCTTCCTCTCGAGTGGAGACGGGTATGGCGGTGAACTTCTTGAGTTGCAGCAAGGGTGTGAAAGACCCTTTCGAAGTTCCAGAGGTTAGGTGTCATTAGTCTCCAGACGCCTCATCAGAAATAGGCCTCATCTCGCCTGGAAGGGAGAACTTCCTGGATTTTCTCGAGTTGCGGCAGGTGTTCTCGAGTTACGACGGGGACCTCAGGGACCCGCCCTGGTGGCCTCAGGAGAGGCCAGTACCCATGCGAGGTGCTAGGGGGCCTCTCGGGATTCCTCTCCCGTCGATACCGGGGCCAAAAACCTTGTGTGGAGTCAGGGCCGGAACCGAGGATTCCTCTCAGGGGCTGACATGGATCTTTGGGTACTTCTGGAGTCTCCCCAGGGGAGTCAGGCCTCGTCTCGAGTGGGGGCATGCACATGTGCTTTCCTTCCAGGCTGTAGCAGCAATGTCACGCTTCCCGTGGCTTGGATCAAAGGATCTGTGGTTTTCCCTCGAGGCTTTCCCTCGAGGCTTTCCCACAGGGCTGTCCCACGTGCCACCGTGGTGTGAGTCGATCCTCGGCGTGAAAGATGAGCCAGTGCAGGGCAAAGAGGTTCCTCTGGAATGGACTGAGACATCTGGGGGACTCTTGGAATGGTGGTACGACCATGGAGTTCCTCTCCCCTTTCCTGTTGACAGTGCCTCCTCTTGAGATGCAACGGGAACGCTGGGAATTCTTTCCCTTTGAAAGCAGGGAAAGGATCCGTCATCTCTAGCTCCGAGGGGGAAACGGGGCTCCTCTGGATGTGGGCGGGACCATCGTGCTTCCTCTCGAGTGGAGACGGGTATGGCGGTGAACTTCTTGAGTTGCAGCAAGGGTGTGAAAGACCCTTTCGAAGTTCCAGAGGTTAGGTGTCATTAGTCTCCAGACGCCTCATCAGAAATAGGCCTCATCTCGCCTGGAAGGGAGAACTTCCTGGATTTTCTCGAGTTGCGGCAGGTGTTCTCGACTTACGACGGGGACCTCAGGGACCCGCCCTGGTGGCCTCAGGAGAGGCCAGTACCCATGCGAGGTGCTAGGGGGCCTCTCGGGATTCCTCTCCCGTCGATACCGGGGCCAAAAACCTTGTGTGGAGTCAGGGCCGGAACCGAGGATTCCTCTCAGGGGCTGACATGGATCTTTGGGTACTTCTGGAGTCTCCCCAGGGGAGTCAGGCCTCGTCTCGAGTGGGGGCATGCACATGTGCTTTCCTTCCAGGCTGTAGCAGCAATGTCACGCTTCCCGTGGCTTGGATCAAAGGATCTGTGGTTTTCCCTCGAGGCTTTCCCTCGAGGCTTTCCCACAGGGCTGTCCCACGTGCCACCGTGGTGTGAGTCGATCCTCGGCGTGAAAGATGAGCCAGTGCAGGGCAAAGAGGTTCCTCTGGAATGGACTGAGACATCTGGGGGACTCTTGGAATGGTGGTACGACCATGGAGTTCCTCTCGCCTTTCCTGTTGAGAGTGCATCCTGTTGAGATGCGACGGGAACGCCGGGAATTCTTTCCCATTGAAAGCAGGGAAAGGATCCCTCATCTCTAGCTCCGAGGGGGAAATGGGGCTCCTCTCGATGTGGGCGGGACCATCGTGCTTCCTCTCGAGTGGAGACGGGTATGGCGGTGAACTTCTTGAGTTGCAGCAAGGGTGTGAAAGACCCTTTCGATGTTCCAGAGGTTAGGTGTCATTAGTCTCCAGACGCCTCATCGGAAATAGGCCTCATCTCGCCTGGAAGGGAGAACTTCCTGGATTTTCTCGAGCTGAGGCAGGTGTTCTCGAGTTACGATGGGGACCTCTGGGACACGCCCTGGTGGCCTCAGGAGAGGCCAGTCCCCATGCGAGGTGCTAGGGGGCCTCTCGGGATTCCTCTCCCGTCGATACCGGGGCCAAAAACCTTGTGTGGAGTCAGGGCCGGAACCGAGGATTCCTCTCAAGGGCTGACATGGATTTTTGGGTACTTCTGGAGTCTCCCCAGGGGAGTCAGGCCTCGTCTCGAGTGGGGGCATGCACGTGCGCTTTCCTTCCAGGCTGTAGCAGCAATGTCACGCTTCCCGTGGCGTGGATCAAAGGATCTGTGGTTTTCCCTCGAGGCTTTCCCTCGAGGCTTTCCCACAGGGCTGTCCCACGTGCCACCGTGGTGTGAGTCGATCCTCGGCGTGAAGGATGAGCCAGTGCAGGGCAAAGAGGTTCCTCTGGAATGGACTGAGACATCTGGGGGACTCTTGGAATGGTGGTACGACCATGGAGTTCCTCTCGCCTTTCCTGTTGAGAGTGCCTCCTCTTGAGATGCGACGGGAACGCCGGAATTCTTTCCCGTTGAAAGCAGGGAAAGGATCCCTCATCTCGAGCTCCGAGGGGGAAACGGGGCTCCTCTGGATGTGGGCGGGACCATCGTGCTTCCTCTCGAGTGGAGACGGGTATGGCGGTGAACTTCTTGAGTTGCAGCAAGGGTGTGAAAGACCCTTTCGAAGTTCCAGAAGTTAGATGTCATTAGTCTCCAGACGCCTCATCGGAAATAGGCCTCATCTCGCCTGGAAGGGAGAACTTCCTGGATTTTCTCGAGTTGCGGCAGGTGTTCTCGAGTTACGACGGGGACCTCAGGGACCCGCCCTGGTGGCCTCAGGAGAGGCCAGTCCCCATGCGAGGTCCTAGGGGGCCTCTCGGGATTCCTCTCCCGTCGATACTGGGGCCAAAACCCTTGTGTGGAGTCAGGGCCGGAACCGAGGATTCCTCTCAGGGGCTGACATGGATCTTTCGGTACTTCTGGAGTCTCCCCAGGGGAGTCAGGCCTCGTCTCGAGTGGGGGCATGCACGTGCGCTTTCCTTCCAGGCTGTAGCAGCAATGTCACGCTTCCCGTCGCGTGGATCAAAGGATCTGTGGTTTTCCCTCGAGGCTTTCCCTCGAGGCTTTCCCACAGGGCTGTCCCACGTGCCACCGTGGTGTGAGTCGATCCTCGGCGTGAAAGATGAGCCAGTGCAGGGCAAAGAGCTTCCTCTGGAATGGACTGAGACATCTGGGGGACTCTTGGAATGGTGGTACGACCATGGAGTTCCTCTCGCCTTTCCTGTTGGGAGTGCCTCCTCTTGAGATGCGACGGGAACGCCGGAATTCTTTCCCGTTGAAAGCAGGGAAAGGATCCCTCATCTCGAGCTCCGAGGGGGAAACGGGTCTCCTCTGGATGTGGGCGGGACCATCGTGCTTCCTCGCGAGTGGAGACGGGTATGGCGGTGAACTTCTTGAGTTGCAGCAAGGGTGTGAAAGACCCTTTCGAAGTTCCAGAGGTTAGGTGTCATTAGTCTCCAGACACCTCATCGGAAATAGGCCTCATCTCGCCTGGAAGGGAGAACTTCCTGGATTTTCTCGAGTTGCGGCAGGTGTTCTCGAGTTACGACGGGGACATCAGGGACCCGCCTTGGTGGCCTCAGGAGAGGCCAGTCCCCATGCGAGTTGCTAGGGGGCCTCTCGGGATTCCTCTCCCGTCGATACTGGGGCCAAAAACCTTGTGTGGAGTCAGGGCCGGAACCGAGGATTCCTCTCAGGGGTGACATGGATCTTTCGGTACTTCTGGAGTCTCCCCAGGGGAGTCAGGCCTCGTCTCGAGTGGGGGCATGCACGTGCGCTTTCCTTCCAGGCTGTAGCAGCAATGTCACGCTTCCCGTCGCATGGATCAAAGGATCTGTGCTTTTTCCTCGAGGCTTTCCCTCGAGGCTTTCCCACAGGGCTGTCCCACGTGCCACCGTGGTGTGAGTCGATCCTCGGCGTGAAAGATGAGCCAGTGCAGGGCAAAGAGGTTCCTCTGGAATGGACTGAGACATCTAGGGGACTCTTGGAATGGTGGTACGACCATGGAGTTCCTCTCGCCTTTCCTGTTGAGAGTGCCTCCTCTTGAGATGCGACGGGAAAGCCGAGAATTCTTTCCCGTTGAAAGCAGGGAAAGGATCCCTCATCTCGAGCTCCGAGGGGGAAACGGGTCTCCTCTGGATGTGGGCGGGACCATCGTGCTTCCTCTCGAGTGGAGACGGGTTTGGCGGTGAGCTTTTTGAGTTGCAGCAAGGGTGTGAAAGACCCTTTCGAAGTTCCAGAGTTTAGGTGTCATTAGTCTCCAGACGCCTCATCGGAAATAGGCCTCATCTCGCCTGGAAGGGAGAACTTCCTGGATTTTCTCGAGTTGCGGCAGGTCTTCTCGAGATACGACGGGGACCTCAGGGACCCGCCCTGGTGGCCTCAGGAGAGGCCAGTCCCCATGCGAGTTGCTAGGGGGCCTCTCGGGATTCCTCTCCCATCGATACCGGGGCCAAAAATATTTTTTGGAGTCAGGGCCGGAACGGAGGATTCATCTCAGGGGCTGACTTGGATCTTTGGGTACTTCTGGAGTCTCCCCAGGGGAGTCAGGCCTCGTCTCGAGTGGGGGCATGCACATGCGCTTTCCTTCCAGGCTGTAGCAGCAATGTCACGCTTCCCGTGGCGTGGATTAAAGGATCTGTGGTTTTCCCTCGAGGCTTTCCCTCGAGGCTTTCCCACAGGGATGTCCCACGTGCCACCGTGGTGTGAGTCGATCCTCGGCGTGAAAAATGAGCCAGTGCAGGGCAAAGAGGTTCCTCTGGAATGGACTGAGACATCTG
Organism: Capricornis sumatraensis; assembly: GCF_032405125.1. Lineage (NCBI taxonomy): Eukaryota > Metazoa > Chordata > Mammalia > Artiodactyla > Bovidae > Capricornis > Capricornis sumatraensis. The sequence continues at coordinate 805,067 of NW_027184621.1, read as the reverse complement.
GGGGACTCTTGGAATGGTGGTACGACCATGGAGTTCCTCCCCCCTTTCCTGTTGACAGTGCCTCCTCTTGAGATGCGACGGGAACGCCGGGAATTCTTTCCCGTTGAAAGCAGGGAAAGGATCCCTCATCTCGAGCTCCGAGGGGGAAATGGGGCTCCTCTGGATGTGGGCCGGACCATCGTGCTTCCTCTCGAGTGGAGACGGGTATGGCGGTGAACTTCTTGAGTTGCAGCAAGGGTGTGAAGGACCCTTTCGAAGTTCCAGAGGTTAGGTGTCATTAGTCTCCAGACGCCTCATCGGAAATAGGGCTCCTCTCGCCTGGAAGGGAGAACTTCCTGGATTTTCTCGAGTTGCGGCAGGTGTTCTCGAGTTAAGACAGGGACATCAGGGACCCGCCCTGGTGGCCTCAGGAGAGGCCAGTCCCCACGCGAGGTGCTAGGGGGCCTCTCGGGATTCCTCTCCCGTCGATACCGGGGCCAAAATCCTTGTGTGGAGTCAGGCCCGGAACCGAGGATTCCTCTCAAGGGCCGACATGGATCTTTGGGTACTTCTGGAGTCTCCCCAGGGGATTCAGGCCTCGTCTCGAGTGGGGGCATGCACGTGCGCTTTCCTTCCAGGCTGTAGCAGCAATGTCAAGCTTCCTGTCGCGTGGATCAAAGGATCTGTGTTTTTCCCTCGAGGCTTTCCCTCGAGGCTTTCCCACAGGGCTCTCTCACGTGCCACCGTGGTGTGAGTCGATCCTCGGCGTGAAAGATGAGCCAGTGCAGGGCACAGAGGTTCCTCTGGAATGGACTGAGACATCTGGGGGACGCTTGGAATGGTGATACGACCATGGAGTTCCTCTAGCCTTTCCAGTTGAGAGTGCCTCCTCTTGAGATGCGACGGGAACGCCGGGAATTCTTTCCCGTTGAAAGCAGGGAAAGGATCCCTCATCTCGAGCTACGAGGGGGAAACGGGGCACCTCTGGATGTGGGCGGGACCACCGTGCTTCCTCTCGAGTGGAGACGGGTATGGCGTTGAACTTCTTGAGTTGCAGCAAGGGTGTGAAAGACCCTTTCGAAGTTCCAGAGTTTAGGTGTCATTAGTCTCCAGACGCCTCATCGGAAATAGGCCTCATCTCGCCTGGAAGGGAGAACTTCCTGGATTTTCTCGAGTTGCAGCAGATGTTCTCGAATTACGACGGGGACCTCAGGGACCCGCCCTGGTGGCCTCAGGAGAGGCCAGTCCCCATGCGAGGTGCTAGGGGGCCTCTCGGGATTCCTCTCCCGTTGATACCGGGGCCAAAATCCTTGTGTGGAGTCAGGCCCGGAACCGAGGATTCCTCTCAAGGGCTGACATGTATCTTTGGGTACTTCTGGAGTCTCCCCAGGGGAGTCAGGCCTCGTCTCGAGTGGGGTCATGCACGTGCGCTTTCCTTCCAGGCTGTAGCAGCAATGTCACGCTTCCCGTCGCGTGGATCAAAGGATCTGTGGTTTTCCCTCGAGGCTTTCCCTCGAGGCTTTCCCTCGAGGCTTTCCCACAGGGCTGTCCCACGTGCCACCGTGGTGTGAGTCGAACCTCGGCGTGAAAGATGAGCCAGTGCAGGGCAAAGAGGTTCCTCTGGAATGGACTGAGACATCTGGGAGATTCTTGGAATGGTGGTACGACCATGGAGTTCCTCTCGCCTTTCCTGTTGAGAGTGCCTCCTCTTGAGATGCGACGGGAACGCCGGGAATTCTTTCCCGTTGAAAGCAGGGAAAGGATCCCTCATCTCGAGCTACGAGGGGGAAACGGGGCTCCTCTGGATGTGGGCCGGACCAACGTGCTTCCTCTCGAGTGGAGACGGGTATGGCGGTGAACTTCTTGAGTTGCAGCAAGGGTGTGAAAGACCCTTTCGAAGTTCCAGAGGTTAGGTGTCATTAGTCTCCAGACGCCTCATCGGAAATAGGCCTCATCTCGCCTGGAAGGGAGAACTTCCTGGATTTTCTCGAGTTGCGGCAGGTGTTCTCGAGTTACGACGGGGACCTCGGGGACCCGCCCTGGTGGCCTCAGGAGAGGCCAGTCCCCATGCGAGTTCCTAGGGGGCCTCTCGGGATTCCTCTCCCATCGATACCGGGGCCAAAAATATTTTTTGGATTCAGGGCCGAAACGGAGGATTCATCTCAGGGGCTGACTTGGATCTTTGGGTACTTCTGGAGTCTCCCCAGGGGAGTCAGGCCTCGTCTCGAGTGGGGGCATGCACATGCGCTTTCCTTCCAGGCTGTAGCAGCAATGTCACGCTTCCCGTGGCGTGGATCAAAGGATCTGTGGTTTTCCCTCGAGGCTTTCCCTCGAGGCTTTCCCACAGGGATGTCCCACGTGCCACCGTGGTGTGAGTCGATCCTCGGCGTGAAAGATGAGCCAGTGCAGGGCAAAGAGGTTCCTCTGGAATGGACTGAGACATCTGGGGGACTCTTGGAATGGTGGTACGACCATGGAGTTCCTCTCCCCTTTCCTGTTGAGAGTGCCTCCTCTTGAGATGCGACGGGAACGCCGGGAATTCTTTCCCGTTGAAAGCAGGGAAAGGATCCCTCATCTCGAGCTCCGAGGGGGAAACGGGGCTCCTTTGGATGTGGGCCGGACCATCGTGCTTCCTCTCGAGTGGAGACGGGTATGGCGGTGAACTTCTTGAGTTGCAGCAAGGGTGTGAAAGACCCTTTCGAAGTTCCAGAGGTTAGGTGTCATTAGTCTCCAGACGCCTCATCGGAAATAGGGCTCCTCTCGCCTGGAAGGGAGATCTTCCTGGATTTTCTCGAGTTGCGGCAGGTGTTCTCGAGTTACGACGGGGACCGCAGGGACCCGTCCTGGTGGCCTCAGGAGAGGCCAGTCCCCACGCGAGATGCTAGGGGGCCTCTCGGGATTCCTCTCCCGTCGATACCGGGGCCAAAATCCTTGTGTGGAGTCAGGCCCGGAACCGAGGATTCCTCTCAAGGGCTGACATGGATCTTTGGGTACTTCTGGAGTCTCACCAGGGGAGTCAGGCCTCGTCTCGAGTGGGGGCATGCACGTGCGCTTTCCTTGCAGGCTGTAGCAGCAATGTCAAGCTTCCTGTCGCGTGGATCAAAGGATCTGTGGTTTTCCCTGGAGGCTTTCCCTCGAGGCTTTCCCACAGGGCTGTCCCACGTGCCACCGTGGTGTGAGTCGATCCTCGGCGTGAAAGATGAGCCAGTGCAGGGCAAAGAGGTTCCTCTGGAATGGACTGAGACATCTGGGGGACTCTTGGAATGGTGGTACGACCATGGATTTCCTCTCGCCTTTCCTGTTGAGAGTGCCTCCTCTTGAGATTCGATGTGAACGCCGGATTTCTTTCCCGTTAAAAGCAGGGAAAGGATCCCTCATCTCGAGCTACGAGCGGGAAACGGGGCTCCTCTGGATGTGGGCGGGACCATCGTGCTTCCTCTCGAGTGGAGACGGGTATGGCGGTGAACTTCTTGAGTTGCAGCAGGGGTGTGAAAGACCTTTTTGAAGTTCCAGAGGTTAGGTGTCATTAGTCTCCAGACGCTTCATCGGAAATAGGCCTCATCTCGACTGGAAGGGAGAACATCCTGGATTTTCTCGAGTTGCGGCAGGAGTTCTCAAGTTACGACGGGGACCTCAGGGACCCGCCCTGGTGGCCTCAGGAGAGGCCAGTCCCCATGGGAGTTGCTAGGGGGCCTCTCGGGATTCCTCTCCAGTCGATACTGGGGCCAAAAACCTTGTGTGGAGTCAGGGCTGGAACCGAGGATTCCTCTCAGGAGCTGACCAGGATCTTTGGCTACGTCTGGAGTCTCCCCAGGTCGTCAGGCCTCGTCTCGAGTGGGGGCATGCACGTGCGCTTTCCTTCCAGGCTGTAGCAGCAATGTCACGCTTCCCGTCGCGTAGATCAAAGGATCTGTGGCTTTCCCTCGAGGCTTTCCCACAGGGCTGTCCCACGTGCCACCGTGGTGTGAGTCGATCCTCGGCGTGAAAGATGCCCCAGTGCAGGGCAAAGAGTTCCCTCTGGAATGGACTGAGACATCTGGGGGACTCTTGGCATGGAGGTAGGACCATGGAGTTCCTCTCGCCTTTCCTGTTGAGAGTGCCTCCTCTTGAGATGCGACGGGAATGCCTGGAATTCTTTCCCGTTGAAAGCAGGGAAAGGATCCCTCATCTCGAGCTACGAGGGGGAAACGGGTCTCCTCTGGATGTGGGCGGGACCATCGTGCTTCCTCTCGAGTGGAGACGGGTATGGCGGTAAACTTCTTGAGTTGCAGCAAGGGTGTGAAAGACCCTTTCGAAGTTCCAGAGGTTAGGTGTCATTAGTCTCCAGACGCCTCATCGGAAATAGGCCTCATCTCGCCTGGAAGTGAGAACTTCCTGGATTTTCTCGAGTTGCGGCAGGTGTTCTCGAGTTACGACGGGGACCTCAGGGACCCGCCCTGGTGGCCTCAGGAGAGGCCAGTCCACATGCGAGTTGCTAGGGGGACTCTTGGGATTCCTCTCCCGTCGATACTGGGGTCAAAAACCTTGTGTGGAGTCAGGGCCGGAACCGAGGATTCCTCTCAGGGGCTGACATGGATCTTTGGGTACTTCTGGAGTCTCCCCAGGGCGTCAGGCCTCGTCTCGAGTGGGGCCATGCACGTGCGCTTTCCTTCCAGGCTGTTGCAGCAATGCCACGCTTCCCGTCACGTGGATCAAAGGATCTGTGGTTTTCCCTCGAGGCTTTCCCTCGAGGCTTTCCCACAGGGCTGTCCCACGTGCCACCGTGGTGTGAGTCGATCCTCGGCGTGAAAGATGAACCAGTGCAGGGCAAAGAGGTTCCTCTGGAAAGGACTGAAACATCTGGGGGACTCTTGGAATGGTGGTACGACCATGGAGTTCCTCTCGCCTTTCCTGTAGAGAGTGCCTCCTCTTGAGATGCGACGGGAATGCCAGGAATTCTTTCCCGTTGAAAGCAGGGAAATTATCCCTCATCTCGAGCTACAAGGTTGAAACGGGGCTCCTCTGGATGTGGTCGGGACCATCGTGCTTCCTCTCGAGTGGAGACGGGTATGGCGGTGAACTTCTTGAGTTGCAGCAAGGGTGTGAAAGACCCTTTCGAAGTTCCAGAGTTTAGGTGTCATTCGTCTCCAGACGCCTCATCGGAAATAGGTCTCATCTCGCCTGGAAGGCAGAACTTCCTGGATTTTCTCGAGTTGCGGCAGGTGTTCTCGAGTTATGACGGGGACCGCAGGGACCCGCCCTGGTGGCCTCAGGAGAGGCCAGTCCCCATGCGAGTTGCTAGGGGGCCTCTCGGGATTCCTCTCTCGTCTATACCGGGGCCAAAAACCTTGTGTGGAGTCAGGGCCGGAACCGAGGATTCCTCTCTTCAGCTGACATGGGTCTTTGGGTACTTCTGGAGTCTCCCCAGGGGAGTCAGGCCTCGTCTCGAGTGGGGGCATGCACGTGCGCTTTCCTTCCAGGCTGTAGCAGCAATGTCACGCTTCCCGTCGCCTGTATCAAAGGATCTGTGGTTTTCCCTGGAGGCTTTCCCTCGAGGCTTTCCCACAGGGCTGTCCCACGTGCCACCGTGGTGTGAGTCGATCCTCGGCGTGAAAGATGAGCCAGTGCAGGGCAAAGAGCTTCCTCTGGAATGGACTAAGACATCTGGGGGACTCTTGGAATGGTGGTACGACCATGGAGTTCCTCTCGCCTTTCCTGTTGAGAGTGCCTACTCTTGAGATGCGACGGGAACGCCGGGAATTCTTTCCCGTTGAAAGCAAGGAAAGGATCAATCATCTCGTGCTACGAGGGGGAAACGGGACTCCTCTGGATGTGGGCGGGACCATCGTGCTTCCTCTCCAGTGGAGACGGGTATGGCGGTGAACTTCTTGAGTTGCAGCAAGGGTGTGAAAGACCCTTTCGAAGTTCCAGAGGTTAGGTGTCATTAGTCTCCAGACGCCTCATCAGAAATAGGCCTCATCTTGCCTGGAAGGCAGAACTTCCAGGATTTTCTAGAGTTGCGGCAGGTGTTCTCGAGTTACGACGGGGACTGCAGGGACCCACCCTGGTGGCCTCAGGAAAGGCCAGTCCCCATGCGAGTTGCTAGGGGGCCTTTCGGGATTCCTCTCCCGTCGATACCGGGGCCAAAAACCTTGTGTGGAGTCAGGGCCGGAACCGAGGATTCCTATCAGGGTCTGACATGGATCTTTGGGTACTTCTGGAGTCTCCCCAGTGAAGTCACGCCTCGTCTCGAGTGTGGGCATGCACGTGCGCTTTCCTTCCAGGCTGTAGCAGCAATGTCACGCTTCCCGTCGCGTGTATCAAAGGATCTGTGGTTTTCCCTCGAGGCTTTCCCTCGAGGCTTTCCCACAGGGCTGTCCCACGTGCCACCGTGGTGTGAGTCGATCCTCGCCGTGAAAGATGAGCCAGTGCAGGGCAAAGAGGTTCCTCTGGAATGGACTGAGACATCTGGGGGACTCTTGGAATGGTGGTACGGCCATGGAGTTCCTCTCGACTTTTCTGTTGAGAGTGCCTCCTCTTGAGATGCGACGGGAAAGCCGGGAATACTTTCCCGTTGAAAGCAGGGAAAGGATCCCTCATTTCGAGCTACGAGGGGGAAACGGGGCTCCTCTGGATGTGGTCGGGACCATCGTGCTTCCTCTCGAGTGGAGGCGGGTATGGCGGTGAACTTCTTGAGTTGCAGCAAGGGTGTGAAAGACCCTTTCGAAGTTCCAGAGGTTAGGTGTCATTCATCTCCAGACGCCTCATCGGAAATAGGCCTCATCTCGCCTGGAAGGGAGAACTTCCTGGATTTTCTCGAGTTGCGGCAGGTGTTCTCGAGTTACGACGGGGACCACAGGGAACCGCCCTGGTGGCCTCAGGAGAGGCCAGTCCCCATGCGAGTTGCTAGGAGGCCTCTCGGGATTCCTCTCCCGTCTATACCGGGGCCAAAAACCTTGTGTGGAGTCAGGGCCGGAACCGAGGATTCCTCTCAGGGGCTGACATGGATCTTTGGGTACTTCTGGAGTCTCCCCAGGGGAGTCAGGCCTCGTCTCGAGTGGGGGCATGCACGTGAGCTTTCCTTCCAGGCTGTAGCAGCAATCTCACGCTTCCTGTCGCGTGGATCAAAGTATCTGTGCTTTTCCCTCGAGGCTTTCCCTCCAGGCTTTCCCACAGGGCTGTCCCACGTGCCACCGAGGTATGATTCGATCCTCGGCGTGAAAGATGAGCCAGTGCAGGGCAAAGAGGTTCCTCTGGAATGGACTGAGACATCTGGGGGACTCTTGGAATGGTGGTACGACCATGGAGTTCCTCTCGATTTTCCTGTTGAGAGTGCCTCCTCTTGAGATGCCACAGGAACGCCGGGAATTCTTTCTCGTTGAAAGCAGGGAAAGGATCCCTCATCTCGAGCTACGAGGGGGAAACGGGGCTCCTCTGGATGTGGGCGGGAACATCGTGCTTCCTCTCGAGTGGAGACGGGTATGGCGGTGAACTTCTTGAGTTGTAGCAAGGGTGTGAAAGACCCTTTCGAAGTTCCAGAGGTTAGGTGTCATTAGCCTCTAGACGCCTCATCGGAAATAGGCCTCATCTCGCCTGGAAGGGAGAACTTCCTGTATTTTCTCGAGTTGCGGCAGGTGTTCTCGAGTTACGACGGGAACCTCAGGGACCCGCCCTGGTGGCCTCAGGAAAGGCCAGTCCCCATGCGAGGTGCTAGGGGGCCTCTCGGGATTCCTCTCCCGTTGATACCGGGGCAAAAAACCTTGTGTGGAGTCAGGGCCGGAACCGAGGATTCCTCTCAGGGGCTGACATGGATCTTTGGGTACTTCTGGACTCTCCCCAGGTGATTTAGGCTTCGTCTCGAGTGGGGGCATGCACGAGCGCTTTCCTTCCAGGCTGCAGCAGCAATGACACGCTTCCCGTCGCGTGGATCAAAGGATCTGTGGTTTTCCCTCGAGGCTTTCCCTCGAGGCTTTCCTACAGGGCTGTCCCACGTGCCACCGCGGTGTGAGTCGATCCTCGGAGTGAACGATGAGCTAGTGCAGGGCAAAGAGGTTCCTCTGGAATGGACTGAGACATCTGGGGGACTCTTGGCATGGTGATACGACCATGGAGTTCCTCTCACCTTTCCTGTTGAGAGTGCCTCCTCTTGAGATGCGACGGGAACGCCGGGAATACTTTCCCGTTGAAAGCAGGGAAAGGATCCCTCATTTCGAGCTACGAAGGAGAAACGGGGCTCCTCTGGATGTGGGCGGGACCATCGTGCTTCCTCTCGAGTGGAGACGGGAATGGCAGTGAACTTTTTGCGTTGCAGCAAGGGTTTGAAAGACCCTTTCGAAGTTCCAGAGGTTAGGTATCATTAGTCTCCAGACGCCTCATCGGAAATAGGCCTCATCTCGCCTGGAAGGGAGAACTTGCTGGATTTTCTCGAGTTGCGGCAGGTGTTCTCGAGTTACGACGGGGACCTCAGGGACCCGCCCTGGTGGCCTCAGGAGAGTCCAGTCCCCATGCGAGTTGCTTGGGGGCCTCTCGGGATTCCTCTCCCGTCGATACCGGGGCCAAAATCCTTGTGTTGAGTCAGGGCCGGAACCGAGGATTCTTCTCAGGGGCTGACATGGATCTTTGGGTACTTCTGGAGTCTCCCCAGGGGAGTTAGGCTTCGTCTCGAGTGGGGGCATGCACGTGCGGTTTCCTTTCACGCTGTAGCAGCAATGTCACACTTCCCGACGCGTGGATCAAAGGATCTGTGGTTTTCCATCGAGTCTTTCGCTTGTGGCTTTCCAACAGGGCTGTCCCACGTGCCACTGTGGTGTGACTCGATCCTCGGCGTGAAAGATGAGCCAGTGCAGGGCAAAGAGGTTCCTCTGGAATGGACTGAGACATCTGGGGGACTCTTGGAATGGTGGTACGACCATGGAGTTCCTCTCGCCTTTCTTGTTGAGAGTGCCTCCTCTTTAGATGGGACTGGAAAGCCGGGAATTCTTTCCCGTTGAAAGCAGGGAAAGGATCCCTCATCTCGAGCTACGAGGGGGAAACGGGGCTCCTCTGGATGTGGGCGGGACCATCGTGCTTCCTCTCGAGTGGAGACGGGAATGGCAGTGAACTTTTTGCGTTGCAGCAAGGGTGTGAAAGACCCTTTCGAAGTTCCAGAGGTTAGGTGTCATTAGTCTCCAGACGCCTCATCGGAAATAGGCCTCATCTCGCCTGGAAGGGAGAACTTCCTGGATTTTCTCGAGTTGCGGCAGGTGTTCTCGATTTACGACGGGGACCTCATGGACCCGCCCTGGTGGCCTCAGGAGAAGCCAGTCCACATGCGAGTTGCTAGGTTGCCTCTCGGGGTTCCTCTTCCGTCGATACTGGGGCCAAAAACCTTGTGTGGAATCAGGGCCGGAACCGAGGATTCCTCTCAGGGGCTGACATGGATCTTTGGGTACTTCTGGAGTCTCCCCAGGGGAGTTAGGCTTCGTCTCGAGTGGGGGCATGCACGTGCGGTTTCCTTTCACGCTGTAGCAGCAATGTCACACTTCCCGACGCGTGGATCAAAGGATCTGTGTTTTTCCCTCGTGGCTTTCGCTTGAGGCTTTCCAACAGGGCTGTCCCAAGTGCCACTGTGGTGTGAGTCAATCCTCGACGTGAAAGATGAGCCAGTGCAGGGCAAATAGGTTCCTCTGGAATGGACTGAGACATATGGGGGACTCTTGGAATGGTGGTACGACCATGGAGTTCCTCTCGCCTTTCCTGTAGAGAGTGCCTCCTCTTGAGATGCGACGGGAACGCTGGGAATTCTTTCCCGTTGAAAGCAGGGAAAGGATCCCTCATCTCTAGCTACGAGGGGAAAACTGGGCTCCTCTGGATGTGGGCGGGACCATCGTGCTTCCTCTCCAGTGGAGACGGGTATGGCAGTGAACTTTTTGAGTTGCAGCAAGGGTGTGAAAGACCCTTTCGAAGTTCCAGAAGTTAGGTGTCATTAGTCTCCAGACGCCTCATCGGAAATAGGCCTCATCTCGCCTGGAAGGGAGAACTTGCTGGATTTTCTCGAGTTGCGGCAGGTGTTCTCGAGTTACGACGGGGACCTCAGGGACCCGCCCTGGTGGCCTCAGGAGAGTCCAGTCCCCATGCGAGTTGCTAGGGGGCCTCTCGGGATTCCTCTCCCATCGATACCGGAGCAAAAAACCTTGTGTGGAGTCAGGGCCGGAACCGAGGATTCCACTCAGGGGATGACATGGATCTTTGGGTACTTCTGGAGTCTCCCCAGGGGAGTCAGGCCTCTTCTCGAGTGGGGGCATACACGTGCGCTTTCCTTCCAGGCTGTAGCAGCAATGTCACGCTTCCCGTGGTGTGGGTCAAGGATCTGTGGTTTTCCCTCGAGGCTTTCCCTCGAGGATTTCCCACAGGGCTGTCCCACGTGCCACCGTGGTGTGAGTCGATCCTCGGCGTGAACGATGAGCCAGTGCAGAGCAAAGAGATTCCTCTGGAATGAACTGAGACATCTGGGGGACTCTTGGAATGGTGGTATGACCATGGAGTTCCTCTCGCCTTTCCTGTTGAGAGTGCCTCCTCTTGAGATGCGACGGGAACGCCGGGAATACTTTCCCGTTGAAAGCAAGGAAAGGATCCCTCATCTCGAGCTACGAAGGAGAAACGGGGCTCCTCTGGATGTGGGCGGGACCATCGTGCTTCCTCTCGAGTGGAGACGGGAATGGCAGTGAACTTTTTGCGTTGCAGCAAGGGTGTGAAAGACCCTTTCGAAGTTCCAGAAGTTAGGTGTCATTAGTCTCCAGACGCCTCATCGGAAATAGGCCTCATCTCGCCTGGAAGGGAGAACTTGCTGGATTTTCTCGAGTTGCGGCAGGTGTTCTCGAGTTACGACGGGGACCTCAGGGACCCGCCCTGGTGGCCTCAGGAGAGTCCATTCCCCATGCGAGTTGCTAGGGGGCCTCTCGGTATTCCTCTCCCGTCCATGCCCGGGCCAAAATCCTTGTGTTGAGTCAGGGCCGGAACCGAGGATTCCTCTCAGGGGCTGACATGGATCTTTGGGTACTTCTGGAGTCTCCACAGGGGAGTTAGGCTTCTTCTCGAGTGGGGGCATGCACGTGCAGTTTCCTTTCACGCTGTAGCAGCAATGTCACACTTCCCGACGCGTGGATCAAAGGATCTGTGGTTTTCCCTCGAGGCTTTCGCTTGAGGCTTTCCAACAGGGCTGTCCCACGTGCCACTGTGGTGTGAGTTGATCCTCGCCGTGAAAGATGAGCCAGTGCAGGGCAAAGAGGTTCCTCTGGAATGGACTGAGACATCTGGGGGACTCTTGGAATGGTGGTACGACCATGGAGTTCCTCTCGCCTTTCTTGTTGAGAGTGCCTCCTCTTGAGATGGGACTGGAAGGCCGGGAATTCTTTCCCATTGAAAGCAGGGAAAGGATCCCTCATCTCGAGCTACGAGGGGGAAACGGGGCTCTTCTGGATGTGGGCGGGACCATCGTGCTTCCTGTCGAGTGGAGACGGGTGTGCCGGTGCACTTCTTGAGTTGCAGCAAGGTTGTGAAAGACCCTTTCGAAGTTCCAGAGGTTAGGTGTCATTAGTCTCCAGACGCCTCATCGGAAATAGGCCTCATCTCGCCTGGAAGGGAGAACTTCCTGGATTTTCTCGAGTTGCAGCAGGTGTTCTCGAGTTGCGACGGGGACCTCAGGGACCCGCCCTGGTAGCCTCAGGAGAGGCCAGTCCCCATGCGAGTTGCTAGGGGGCCTCTCGGGATTCCTCTCCCATCGATACCTGGGCAAAAATCCTTGTGTGGAGTCAGGGCCGGAACCGAGGATTCCTCTCTGGGGCTGACATGGATCTTTGGGTACTTCTGGAGTCTCCCCAGGGGAGTCAGGCCTCGTCTCGAGTGGGGGCATGCACGTGCACTTTCCTTCCAGGCTGTAGCAGCAATGTCACGCTTCCCGTGGTGTGGATCAAGGATCTGTGGTTTTCCCTCGAGGCTTTCCCTCAAGGCTTTCCCACAGGGCTGTCCCACGTGCCACCGTGGTGTCAGTCGATCCTCGGCGTGAAAGATGAGCCAGTGCAGGGCAAAGAGGTTCCTCTGGAATGGACGGAGTTATCTGGGGGACTCTTGGAATGGTGGTACGACCATGGAGTTCCTCTCGCCTTTTCTGTTGAGAGTGCCTCCTCTTGAGATGCGACGGGAACGCCGGGAATTCTTTCCCGTTGAAAGGAGGAAAGGATCCCTCATCTCGACCTACGAGGGGGAAACGGGGCTCCTCTGGATTTGGGCGGGACCATCGTGCTTCCTCTCGAGTGGAGACGGGTATGGCGGTGAACTTTTTGAGTTGCAGCAAGGGTGTGAAAGACCCTTTCGAAGTTCCAGAGGTTAGGTGTCATTAGTCTCCAGACGCCTCATCGGAAATAGGCCTCATCTCGCCTGGAAGGGAGAACTTCCTGGATTTTCTCGAGTTGCAGCAGGTGTTCTCGAGTTACGACGGGGACCTCAGGTACCCGCCCTGGTAGCCTCAGGAGAGGCCAGTCCCCATGCGAGTTGCTAGGGGGCCTCTCGGGATTCCTCTCCCGACGATACCGGGGCCAAAAACCTTGTGTGGAGTCAGGGCCGGAACCGAGGATTCCTCTCTTGGGCTGACATGGGTCTTTGGGCACTTCTGGAATCTCCCCTGTGAAGTCAGGCCTCGTCTCGTGTGGGGGCATGCACGTGCGCTTTCCTTCCAGGCTGTAGCTGCAATGTCACGCTTCCCGTCGCGTGGATCAAAGGATCTGTGGTTTTCCCTCGAGGCTTTCCCAAAGGGCTGTTCCACGTGCCACCGTGGTGTGAGTCGATCCTCGGCGTGAAAAATGAGCCAGTGCAGGGCAAAGAGGTTCCTCTGGAATGGAATGAGACATCTGGGGGACTCTTGGAATGGTGGTACGACCATGGAGTTCCTCTCGCCTTTCCTGTTGAGAGTGCCTCCTCTTGAGATGCGACGGAACGCCGGAAATTCTTTCCCGTTGAAAGCAGGGAAAGGATCCCTCATCTCGAGCTACGAGGGGGAAACGGGGCTCCTCTGGATGTGGGTGGGACCATCGTGCTTCCTCTCGAGTGGAGACGGGTATGGCGGTGAACTTCTTGAGTTGCAGCAAGGGTGTAAAAGATCCTTTCGAAGTTCTAGAGGTTAGGTGTCATTAGTCTCCAGACACCTCATCAGAAATAGGCCTCATCTCACCTGGAAGGGAGAAATTCGGATTTTCTCGAGTTGCGGCAGGTGTTCTCGAGTTACGACGGGGACCTCAGGGACCCGCCTTGGTGGCCTCAGGAGAGGCCAGTCCCCATGCGAGTTGCTAGGGGGCCTCTTGGGATTCCTCTCCCGTCGATACTGGGGCCAAAAACTTTGTGTGGAGTCAGGGCCGGAACCGAGGATTCCTCTCAGGGGCTGACATGGATCTTTGGGTACTTCTGGAGTCTCCCCAGGGCTTCAGGCCTCGTCTCAAGTGGGAGCATGCACGTGCGCTTTCCTTCCAGGCTGTAGCAGCAATGTCACGCTTCCCGTAGCGTGGATCAAAGGATCTGTGGTTTTCCCTCGAGGCTTTCCCTCCAGGCTTTCACACAGGGCTGTCCCACGTGCCACCGTGGTGAGAGTCGATCCTCGGCGTGAAAGATGAGAAAGTGCAGGGCAAAGAGTTTCCTCTGGAATGGACTGAGACATCTGGGGGACTCTTGGCATGGTGGTACAACCATGTAGTTCCTATCGCCTTTCCTGTTGAGAGTGCCTCCTCTTGAGGTGCGACGGGAACGCCGGGAATTCTTTCCCGTTGAAAGCAGGGAAAGGATCCCTCATCTCGAGCTACGAGGTGGAAACGGGGTTCCTGTGGATGTGGGCGGGACCATCGTGCTTCCTCTCGAGTGGAGACGGGTATGGCGGTGAACTTCTTGAGTTGCAGCAAGGGTGTGAAAGACGCTTTCGAAGTTCCATAGTTTAGGAGTCATTAGTCTCCAGACGGCTCATCGGAAATAGGCCTCATCTCGCCTGGAAGGGAGAACTTCCTGGATATTCTCGAGTTGCGGCAGGTGTTCTCGAGTTACGACGGGGACCTCAGGGACCCCCCCTGGTGGCCTCAGGAAAGGCCAGTCCCCATGCGAGTGGCTAGGGGGCCTCTCGGGATTCCTCTCCCGTCGATACCGGGGCCAAAAACCTTGTGTGGATTCAGGGCCGGAACCGAGGATTCCTCTCAGGGGCTGACATGGATCTTCAGGTACTTCTGGAGACTCCCCAGGGGAGTCAGGCCTCGTCTCGAGTGGGGGCATGCATGTGCGCTTTCCTTCCAGGCTGTAGCAGCAATGTCACGCTTCCCGTCCCGTGGATCAAAGGATCTGTGGTTTTCCCTCGAGTCTTTCCCTCGAGGCTTTCCCACAGGGCTGTCCCACGTGCCACCGTGGTGTGAGTCGATCCTCGGCGTGAAAGATTAGCCAGTGCAAGGCAAAGAATTTCCTCTGGAATGGACTGAGACATCTGGGGGACTCTTGGAATGGTGGTACGACCATGGAGTTCCTCTCGCCTTTCCTGTTCAGAGTGCCTCCTCTTGAGATGCGATGGGAACGCCGGGAATTCTTTCCCGTTGAAAGCAGGGAAAGGATCCCTCACCTCGAGCTACGAGGGGGAAAAGGGTCTCCTCAGGATGTGGGTGGGACCATCGTGCTTCCTCTCGAGTGGAGAGGGGTATGGCGGTGAACTTCTTGAGTTGCAGCAAGGCTGTGAAAGACCCTTTCAAAGTTTCAGAGGTTAGGTGTCATTCGTCTCCAGACGCCTCATCGGAAATAGGCCTCATCTCGCCTGGAAGGGAGAACTTCCTGGATTTTCTCGAGTTGCGGCAGGTGTTTTCGAGTTACGACGGGCACCTCAGGGACCCGCCCTGGTGGCCTCAGGAGAGGCCAGTCCCCATGCGAGTTGCTATGGGGCCTCTCGGGATTCCTCTTCAGTCGATACCGGAGCCAAAAACCTTGTGTGGAGTCAGGGCCGGAACCGAGGATTCCTCTCAGGGGCTGACATGGATCTTTGGGTACTTCTGGAGTCTCCCCAGGTCGTCAGGCCTCGTCTCGTGTGGGGGCATGCACGTGTGCTTTCCTTCCAGGCTGTAGCAGCAATGTCACACTTCCCGTCGCGTGGATCCAAGGATTTGTAGTTTTCCCTCTAGGCTGTCCCACAGGCTTGTCCCACATGCCACCGTGGTGTGAGTCGATCCTCGGCGTGAAAGATGAGCCAGTGCAGGGCAAAGGGGTTCCTCTGGAATGGACTGAGACATCTGGGGGACTCTTGGAATGGTGGTACGACCATGGAGTTCCTCTCGCCTTTCCTGTTTAGAGTGCCTCCTCTTGAGATGCGACGGGAACGCCGGGAATTCTTTCCCGTTGAAAGCAGTGAAACGATCCCACATCTCGAACTACGAGTTTGAACCGGGGCGCCTCTGGATGTGAACGGGACCATCGTGCTTCCTCTCGAGTGGAGACGCGTATGGCGGTGAACTTCTTGAGTTGCAGCAAGGGTGTGAAAGACCCTTTCGAAGTTCCATAGTTTAGGTGTCATTCGTCTCCAGACGCCTAATCGGAAATAGGCCTCATCTCGCCTGGAAGGCAGAACTTCCTGGATTTTCTCGAGTTGTGGCAGGTGTTCTCGAGTTACGACGGGGACCGCAGGGACCCGCCTTGGTGGCCTCAGGAGAGGCCAGTCCCCATGCGAGTTGCTAGGGCGACTCTCGGGATTCCTCTCCCGTCGATACCGGGGCCAAAAACCTTGTGTGGAGTCAGGGCCGGAACCGAGGATTCCTCTCAGGGGCTGACCAGGATCTTCGGCTACTTCTGGAGTCTCCCCAGGTCGTCAGGCCTCGTCTCGAGTGGGTGCATGCACGTGCGCTTTCCTTCCAGGCTGTAGCAGCAATATCACGATTCCTGTCGGGTGGATCAAAGGATCTGTGGTTTTCCCTCGAGGCTTTCCCTCAAGGCTTTCCCACATGGTTGTCCATCATGCCACCCTGGTGTGAGTCGATCCTCGGCGTGAAAGATGAGCCAGTGCAGGGCAAACAGGTTCCTCTGGAATGGACTGAGACATCTGGGGGACTCTTGGAATGGTGGTACGACCATGGAGTTCCTCTCGCCTTTCCTGTTTAGAGTGCCTCCTCTTGAGATGCGACGGGTACGCCGGGAATTCTTTCCCGTTGAAAGCAGGGAAAGGATCCCTCATCTCGAACTACGAGGTTGAACCGGGGCTCCTCTGGATGTGGGCGGGACCATCGTGCCTCCTCTCGAGTGGAGACGGGTATGGCGGTGAACTTCTTGAGTTGCAGCAAGGGTGTGAAAGACCCTTTTGAAGTTCCAGAGGTTAGGTGTCATTCGTCTCCAGACGCCTCATCGGAAATAGGCCTCATCTCGCCTGGAAGGGAGAACTTCCTGGATTTTCTCGAGTTGCGGAAGGTGTTCTCGTGTTACGAAGGGGACCGCAGGGACCCGCCCTGGTGGCCTCAGGAGAGGCCAGTCCCCATGCGAGTTGCTAGGGGACCTTTCGGGATTCCTCTCCCGTCGATACCGGGGCCAAAAACCTTGTGTGGAGTCAGGGCCGGAACCGAGGATTCCTCTCAGGGGATGACATGGATCTTTGGGTACTTCTGGCGTCTCCTCAGGGGAGTCAAACCTCGTCTCGAGTGGGGGCATGCACGTGTGCTTTCCTTCCAGACTGTAGCAGCAATGTAACGCTTCCCGTCGCGTGGATCAAAGGATCTGATGTTTTCCCTCGAGGCTATCCCACAGGGCTGTCCCACGTGCCACCGTGGTGTGAGTCGATCCTCGGCGTGAAAGATGAGCCAGTGCAGGGCAAAGAGGTTCCTCTGGAATGCCTGAGACATATGGGGGACTCTTGGAATGGTGGTACGACCATGGAGTTCCTCTTGCCTTTCCTGTTGAGAGTGCCTCCTCTTGAGATGCGACGGGAACGCCGGAAATTCTTTCCCGTTGAAAGCAGGGAAAGGATCCCTCATCTCGAGCTACGAGGGGGAGACGGGGCTCCTCTGGATGTGGGCGGGACCATCGTGCTTCCTCTCGAGTGGAGACGGGTATGGCGGTGAACTTCTTGAGTTGCAGCAAGGGTGTGAAAGACCCTTTCAAAGTTCCAGAGGTTAGGTGTCATTAGTCTCCTGACGCCTCATAGGAAATATGCCTCATCTCGCCTGGAAGGGAGAACTTCCTGGGTTTTCTCGAGTTGCGGCAGGTGTTCTCGAGTTACGACGGGGACCTGAGGGACCCGCTCTGGTGGCCTCAGGAAAGGCCAGTCCCCATGCGAGTTGCTAGGTGGCCTCTCGGGATTCGTCTCCCGTCGATACCCGGGCCAAAAACCTTGTGTGGAATCAGGGCTGGAACCGAGGATTCCTCTCAGGGGCTGACATGGATGTTTGGGTTCTTCTGGAGTCTCCCCAGGGGAGTCAGGCCTCGTCTCGAGTGGCGGCATGCACGTGCGCTTTAGTTCAAGGCTGTAGCAGCAATGTCACACTTCCCGTCGCGTGGATCAAAGGATCTGTGTTTTTCCCTCGAGGCTTTCCCTCGAGGCTTTCCCACAGGGCTGTCCCACGTGCCACCGTGGTGTGAGTCGATCCTCGGCGAGAAAGTTGAGACAGTGCAGGGCAAAGAGTTTCCTCTGTAATGGACTGAGAATTCTCGGGGACTCTTGGAATGGTGGTAAGACCATAGAGTTCCTCTCGCCTTTCCTGTTGAGAGTGCCTCCTCTTGAGATGCGACGGGAACGCCGGGAATTCGTTCCCGTTGAAAGCAGGGAAAGGATCCCTCATCTCGGGCTACGAGGGGTAAACGGGACTCCTCTGGATGTGGGCGGGACCATCATACTTCCTCTCGAGTGGAGACGGGTATGGCGGTGAACTTCTTGAGTTGCATCAAGGGTGTGAAAGACCCTTTCGACGTTCCAGAGGTTAGGTGTCATTAGTCTCCAGTTGCCTCATCGGAAATAGGCCTCATCTCGCCTGGAAGGGAGAACTTCCTGGATTTTCTCGAGTTGCGGCTGGTGTTCTCGAGTTACGACTTGGATCTTAGGGACCCGCCCTGGTGGCCTCAGGAAAGGCCAGTCCCCATGCGAGTTGCTAGGGGGCCTCTCGGGATTCCTCTCCCGTCGATACCGGGACGAAAAACCTTGTGTGGAGTCAGGGCCGGAACCGAGGATTCCTCTCAGGGGCTTACATGGATCTTTGGGTACTTCTGGCGTCTCCTCAGGGGAGTCAAACCTCGTCTCGAGTGGGGGCATGCACGTGCGCTTTCCTTCCAGGCTCTAGCAGCAATGTCACGCTTCCCGTCGCGTGGATCAAAGGATCTGATGTTTTCCCTCGTGGCTTTCCCTTGAGGCTTTCCCACAGGGCTGTCGCACGTGCCACCGTGGTGTGAGTCGATCCTCGGCGTAAACGATGAACCAGTGCAGGGCAAAGAGGTTCCTCTGGAATGGACTGAGACATCTGGGGGACTCTTGGAATGTTGGTACCACCATGGAGTTCCTCTCGCCTTTCCTTTTGAGAGTGCCTCCTCTTGAGATGCGATGGAAACGCCGGGAATTCGTTCCCGTTGAAAGCAGGGAAAGGATCCCTCATGTCTAGCTACGAGGGGGAAACGGGGCTCCTCTGGATGTGGTTGGGACCATCGTGCTTCCACTCTAGTGGAGACGGGTATGGCGGTGAACTTCTTGAGTTGCAGCAAGGGTGTGAAAGACCCTTTCGAAGTTCCAGAGGTTAGGTGTAATTAGTCTCCAGACGCCTCATCGGAAATAGGCCTCATCTCGCCTGGAATGGAGAACTTCCTGGATTTTCTCGAGTTGTGGCAGGTGTTCTCGAGTTACGACGGGGACCTCAGGGACCCGCCCTGGTGGCCTCAGGAAAGGCCAGTCCCCTTGCGAGTTGCTAGGGGGCTTCTCGGGATTCCTCTCCCGTCGATACCGGGGCCAAAAACCTTGTGTGGAGTCAGGGATGGATCCGAGGAATCCTCTCAGGGGCTGACATGGATCTTTGGGTACTTCTGGAGTCTCCCCAGGGGAGTCAGGCCTCGTCTAGGGTGGGGGCATGCACGTGCACTTTCCTTCCAGGCTGTAGCAGCAATGGCACGCTTCCCGTCGCGTGGATCAAAGGATCTGTGGTTTTCCCTCGAGGCATTCCCACAGGGCTGTCCCACGTGCCACCGTGGTGTGAGTCGATCCTCGGCGTGAAAGATGAGCCAGTGCAGGGCAAAGAGGTTCCTCTGGAATGGACTGAGACATCTGGGGGACTCTTGGAATGGTGGTACGACCATGGAGTTCCTCTCGCCTTTCCTGTTGAGAGTGCCTCCTCTTGAGATGCGACGGGAACACCGGAAATTCTTTCCCGTTGAAAGCAGGGAAGGATCCCTCATCTCGAGCTACGAGGGGGAAACGGGGCTCCGCTGGATGTGGGCGGGGCCATCGTGCTTCCTCTCGAGTGGAAACGGGTATGGTGGTGAACTTCTTGAGTTGCAGCAAGGGTGTGAAAGACCCTTTCAAAGTTCCAGAGTTTAGGTGTCATTAGTCTCGAGACGCCTCATCAGAAATAGGCCTCATCTCGCCTGGAAGGGAGAACTTCCTGGATTTTCTCGAGTTTCGGCAGGTGTTCTCGAGTTACGACCGGGACTTCAGGGACCCGCCTTGGTGGCCTCAGGAAAGGCCAGTCCCCATGCGAGTTGCTAGGGGGCCTCTCGGGATTCCTCTCCCATCGATACCGGGGCCAAAAACCTTGTGTGGAGTCAGGGCCGGAACCTAGGATTCCTCTCAGGGTCTGACATGGGTCTTTGGGTACTACTGGAGTCTCCCCAGGGCGTCAGACCTCGTCTCGAATGAGGGCATGCACGTGCGCTTTCCTTCCAGGATGTGGCAGCATTGTCACGCTTCCCGTCGCGTGGATCAAAGGATCTGTGGTTTTCCCTGGATGCTTTCCCTCGAGGCTTTCCCACAGGGCTGTCCCACGTGCCACCATGGTGTGAGTCGATCCTCGGCATGAACGATGAGCCAGTGCAGGGCAAAGAGGTTCCTCTGGATTGGACTGAGTCATCTGGGGGACCCTTGGAATGGTGGTACGACCATGGAGTTCCTCTCGCCTTTCCTGTTGAGAGTGCCTCCTCTTGAGATGCGACGGGAACGCCAGAAAATCTTTCACGTTGAAAGCAGGGAAAGAATCCCTCATCTCGAGCTACGAGGGGGAAACGGGGCTCCTCTGGATGTGGGCGGGACGATCGTGCTTCCTCTCGAGTGGAGACGGGTATGGCGGTGAACTTCCTGAGTTGCAGCAAGGGTGTGAAAGTCCCTTTCGAAGTTCCAGAGGTTAGGTGTCATTAGTCTCCAGACGCCTCATTGGAAATAGGCCTCATCTCGATTGGAAGGGAGAACTTCCTGGATTTTCTCGAGTTGAGGCAGGTGTTCTTCAGTCACAACGGGGACCTCAGGGACCGGCCCTGGTTGCCTCAGGAGAGGCCAGTGCCCATGCGAGTTGCTAGGGGGCACCTCGGGATTCCTCTCCGCTCGATACCAGGGCCAAAAACCTTGTGTGGAGTCAGGGCTGGAACCGAGGATTCCTCTCAGGGCCTGACATGTATTTTTGGGTACTTCTGGAGTCTCCCCAGGGCGTCAGTCCTCGTCTCGAGTGGGGGCATGCACGTGCGCTTTCCTTCCAGGCTGTAGCAGCAATGTCACGCTTCCCGTCGCGTGGATCAAAGGATCTGTGGTTTTCCCTCGAGGCTTTCCCACAGGGCTGTCCCACGTGCCACCGTGGTGTGAGTCGATCCTCGGCGTGACAGATGAGCCAGTGCAGGGCAAAGAGGTTCCTCTGGAATGGACTGAGACATCTGGGGGACTCTTGGAATGGTGGTACGACCATGGAGTTCCTCTCGCCTTTCCTGTTTAGAGTGCCTCCTCTTGAGATGCCACAGGAACGCCGGGAATACTTTCCCGTTGAAAGCAGGGAAAGGATCCCTCATCTCGAACTACGAGGTTGAACCGGGGCTCCTCTGGATGTGGGCGGGACCATCGTGCCTCCTCTCGAGTGGAGACGGGTATGGCGGTGAACTTCTTGAGTTGCAGCAAGGGTGTGAAAGACCCTTTTGAAGTTCCAGAGGTTAGGTGTCATTCGTCTCCAGACGCCTCATCGGAAATAGGCCTCATCTCGCCTGGAAGGCAGAACTTCCTGGATTTTCTCGAGTTGCGGCAGGTGTTCTCGTGTTACGAAGGGGACCGCAGGGACCCGCCCTGGTGGCCTCAGGAGAGGCCAGTCCCCATGCGAGTTGCTAGGGGGCCTCTCGGTATTCCTCTCCCGTCGATACCGGGGCCAAAAACCTTGTGTGGAGTCAGGGCCGGAACCGAGGATTCCTCTTAGGGGATGACATGGATCTTTGGGTACTTCTGGCGTCTCCTCAGGGGAGTCAAACCTCGTCTCGAGTGGGGGCATGCACGTGTGCTTTCCTTCCAGGCTGTAGCAGCAATGTCACGCTTCCCGTCGCGTGGATCAAAGGATCTGATATTTTCCCTCGAGGCTTTCCCTCGAGGCTTTCCCACAGGGCTGTCCCACGTGCCACCGTGGTGTGAGTCGATCCTCGGCGTAAACGATAAACCAGTGCTGGGCAACGAGTTTCCTCTGGAATGGACTGAGATATCTGGGGGACTCTTGGAATGTTGGTACCACCATGGAGTTCCTCTCGCCTTTCCTATTGAGAGTGCCTCCTCTTGAGATGCGATGGGAACGCCGGGAATTCGTTCCTGTTGAAAGCAGGGAAAGGATCCCTCATCTCTAGCTACGAGGGGGAAACGGGGTTCCTCTGGATGTGGTTGGGACCATCGTGCTTCCTCTCGAGTGGAGACGGGTATGGCGGTGAACTTCTTGAGTTGCAGCAAGGGTGTGAAAGACCCTTTCGAAGTTCCAGAGGTTAGGTGTCATTAGTCTCCAGACGCCTCATCGGAAATAGGCCTCATCTCGCCTGGAAGGGAGAACTTCCTGGATTTTCTCGAGTTGCGGCAGGTGTTCTCGAGTTACGACGGGGACCTCGGGGACCCGCCCTAGTGGCCTCAGGAAGGCCAGTCCCCATTCGAGTTGCTAGGGGGCTTCTCGGTATTCCTCTCCCGTCGATACTGGGGCCAAAAACCTTGTGTGGAGTCAGGGCCGGAACCGAGGATTCCTCTCAGGGGATGACATGGATCTTTGGGTACTTCTGGAGTCTCGCCAGGGGAGTCAGGCCTCGTCTCGAGTGGGGGCATGCACGTGCGCTTTCCTTCCAGGCTGTAGCAGCAATGTCATGCTTCCCGTCGCGTGGATCAAAGGATCTGTGGTTTTCCCTCGAGGCTTTCCCTCGAGGCTTTCCCACAGGGCTGTCCCACGTGCCACCGTGGTGTGAGTCGATCCTCGGCGTGAACGATGAGCCAATGCAGGGCAAAGAGCTTCTTCTGGAATGGACTGCGGCATCTGGGGGACTCTTGGAATGGTGGTACGACCATGGAGTTCCTCTCACCTTTCCTGTTGAGAGTGCCTCCTCTTGAGATGCGACGGGAACGCCGGGAATTCTTTCCCGTTGAAAGCAGGGAAAGGATCCCTCATCTCGAGCTCTGAGGGAGAAACGGGGCTCCTCTGGATGTGGGCGGGACCATCGTGCTTCCTCTCGAGTGGAGACGGGTATGGCGGTGAACTTCTTGAGTTGCAGCAAGGGTGTGAAAGACCCTTTCGAAGTTCCAGAGGTTAGGTGTCATTAGTCTCCAGACGCCTCATCGGAAATAGGCCTCATCTCGCATGGAAGGGAGAACTTCCTGGATTTTCTCGAGTTGCGGCAGGTGTTCTCGAGTTACGACGGGGACCTCAGGGACCCGCCCTGGTGGCCTCAGAAAAGGCCAGTAACCATGCGAGTTGCTAGGGGGCCTCTCGGGATTCCTCTCCCGTCCATACCGGTGCCAAAAACCTTGTGTGGAGTCAGGACCGAAACCGAGGATTCCTCTCAGGGGCTGACATGTATCTTTGGGTACTTCTGGAGTCTCCCCAGGGGGTCAGGCCTCGTCTCGAATGGGGGCATACACGTGTGCTTTCCTTCCAGGCTGTAGCAGCAATGTCACGCTTCCCGTTGCGTGGATCAAAGGATCTGTGCTTTTCCCTCGAGGCTATCCCACAGGGCTGTCCCACGTGCCACCGTGGTGTGAGTCGATCCTCGGCGGGAAAGATGAGCCAGTGCAGGGCAAAAAGGTTCCTCTGGAATGCCTGAGACATCTGGGGGACTCTTGGAATGGTGGTACGACCTTGGGGTTCCTCTCGCCTTTCCTGTTGAGAGTGCCTCCTCTTGAGATGCGACGGGAACGCCGGAAATTCTTTCCCGTTGAAAGCAGGGAAAGGATCCCTCATCTCGAGCTACGAGGGGGAGACGGGGCTCCTCTGGATGTGGGCGGGACCATCGTGCTTCCTCTCGAGTGGAGACGGGTATGGCGGTGAACTTCTTGAGTTGCAGCAAGGGTGTGAAAGACCCTTTCAAAGTTCCACAGGTTAGGTGTCATTAGTCTCCTGACACCTCATAGGAAATATGCCTCATCTCGCCTGGAAGGGAGAACTTCCTGGATTTTCTCGAGTTGCGGCAGGTGTTCTCGAGTTACGACGGGGACCTCGGGGACCCGCCCTAGTGGCCTCAGGAAGGCCAGTCCCCATTCGAGTTGCTAGGGGGCTTCTCGGTATTCCTCTCCCGTCGATACTGGGGCCAAAAACCTTGTGTGGAGTCAGGGCCGGAACCGAGGATTCCTCTCAGGGGATGACATGGATCTTTGGGTACTTCTGGAGTCTCGCCAGGGGAGTCAGGCCTCGTCTCGAGTGGGGGCATGCACGTGCGCTTTCCTTCCAGGCTGTAGCAGCAATGTCATGCTTCCCGTCGCGTGGATCAAAGGATCTGTGGTTTTCCCTCGAGGCTTTCCCTCGAGGCTTTCCCACAGGGCTGTCCCACGTGCCACCGTGGTGTGAGTCGATCCTCGGCGTGAACGATGAGCCAATGCAGGGCAAAGAGCTTCTTCTGGAATGGACTGCGGCATCTGGGGGACTCTTGGAATGGTGGTACGACCATGGAGTTCCTCTCACCTTTCCTGTTGAGAGTGCCTCCTCTTGAGATGCGACGGGAACGCCGGGAATTCTTTCCCGTTGAAAGCAGGGAAAGGATCCCTCATCTCGAGCTCTGAGGGAGAAACGGGGCTCCTCTGGATGTGGGCGGGACCATCGTGCTTCCTCTCGAGTGGAGACGGGTATGGCGGTGAACTTCTTGAGTTGCAGCAAGGGTGTGAAAGACCCTTTCGAAGTTCCAGAGGTTAGGTGTCATTAGTCTCCAGACGCCTCATCGGAAATAGGCCTCATCTCGCATGGAAGGGAGAACTTCCTGGATTTTCTCGAGTTGCGGCAGGTGTTCTCGAGTTACGACGGGGACCTCAGGGACCCGCCCTGGTGGCCTCAGAAAAGGCCAGTAACCATGCGAGTTGCTAGGGGGCCTCTCGGGATTCCTCTCCCGTCCATACCGGTGCCAAAAACCTTGTGTGGAGTCAGGACCGAAACCGAGGATTCCTCTCAGGGGCTGACATGTATCTTTGGGTACTTCTGGAGTCTCCCCAGGGGGTCAGGCCTCGTCTCGAATGGGGGCATACACGTGTGCTTTCCTTCCAGGCTGTAGCAGCAATGTCACGCTTCCCGTCGCGTGGATCAAAGGATCTGTGCTTTTCCCTCGAGGCTATCCCACAGGGCTGTCCCACGTGCCACCGTGGTGTGAGTCGATCCTCGGCGGGAAAGATGAGCCAGTGCAGGGCAAAAAGGTTCCTCTGGAATGCCTGAGACATCTGGGGGACTCTTGGAATGGTGGTACGACCTTGGGGTTCCTCTCGCCTTTCCTGTTGAGAGTGCCTCCTCTTGAGATGCGACGGGAACGCCGGAAATTCTTTCCCGTTGAAAGCAGGGAAAGGATCCCTCATCTCGAGCTACGAGGGGGAGACGGGGCTCCTCTGGATGTGGGCGGGACCATCGTGCTTCCTCTCGAGTGGAGACGGGTATGGCGGTGAACTTCTTGAGTTGCAGCAAGGGTGTGAAAGACCCTTTCAAAGTTCCACAGGTTAGGTGTCATTAGTCTCCTGACACCTCATAGGAAATATGCCTCATCTCGCCTGGAAGGGAGAACTTCCTGGATTTTCTCGAGTTGCGGCAGGTGTTCTCGAGTTACGACGGGGACCTGAGGGACCCGCTCTGGTGGCCTCAGGAAAGGTCAGTCCCCATGCGAGTTGCTAGGTGGCCTCTCGGGATTCGTCTCCCGTCGATACCCAGGCCAAAAACCTTGTGTGGAATCAGGGCTGGAACCGAGGATTCCTCTCAGGTGCTGACATGGATGTTTGGGTTCTTCTGGAGTCTCCCCAGGGGAGTCAGGCCTCGTCTCGAGTGGCGGCATGCACGTGCGCTTTCCTTCCAGGCTGTAGCAGCAATGTCACACTTCCCGTCGCATGGATCAAAGGATCTGTGTTTTTCCCTCGAGGCTTTCCCTCGAGACTTTCCCACAGGGCTGTCCCACGTGCCACCGTGGTGTGAGTCGATCCTCGGCGAGAAAGTTGAGACAGTGCAGGGCAAAGAGTTTCCTCTGTAATGGACTGAGAATTCTCGGGGACTCTTGGAATGGTGGTAAGACCATAGAGTTCCTCTCGCCTTTCCTGTTGAGAGTGCCTCCTCTTGAGATGCGACGGGAAGGCCGGGAATTCGTTCCCGTTGAAAGCAGGGAAAGAATCCCTCATCTCGGGCTACGAGGGGTAAACGGGGCTCCTCTGGATGTGGGCGGGACCATCGTGCTTCCTCTCGAGTGGAGACGGGTATGGCGGTGAACTTCTTGAGTTGCATCAAGGGTGTGAAAGACCCTTTCGAAGTTCCAGAGGTTAGGTGTCATTAGTCTCCAGTTGCCTCATCGGAAATAGGTCTCATCTCGCCTGGAAGGGAGAACTTCCTGGATTTTCTCGAGTTGCGGCTGGTGTTCTCGAGTTACGACTTGGATCTTAGGGACCCGCCCTGGTGGCCTCAGGAAAGGCCAGTCCCCATGCGAGTTGCTAGGGGGCCTCTCGGGATTCCTCTCCCGTCGATACCGGGACGAAAAACCTTGTGTGGAGTCAGGGCCGGAACCGAGGATTCCTCTCAGGGGCTTACATGGATCTTTGGGTACTTCTGGCGTCTCCTCAGGGGAGTCAAACCTCGTCTCGAGTGGGGGCATGCACGTGCGCTTTCCTTCCAGGCTCTAGCAGCAATGTCACGCTTCCCGTCGCGTGGATCAAAGGATCTGATGTTTTCCCTCGTGGCTTTCCCTTGAGGCTTTCCCACAGGGCTGTCCCACGTGCCACCGTGGTGTGAGTCGATCCTCGGCGTAAACGATGAACCAGTGCAGGGCAAAGAGGTTCCTCTGGAATGGACTGAGACATCTGGGGGACTCTTGGAATGTTGGTACCACCATGGAGTTCCTCTCGCCTTTCCTTTTGAGAGTGCCTCCTCTTGAGATGCGATGGGAACGCCGGGAATTCGTTCCCGTTGAAAGCAGGGAAAGGATCCCTCATGTCTAGCTACGAGGGGGAAACGGGGCTCCTCTGGATGTGGTTGGGACCATCGTGCTTCCACTCTAGTGGAGACGGGTATGGCGGTGAACTTCTTGAGTTGCAGCAAGGGTGTGAAAGACCCTTTCGAAGTTCCAGAGGTTAGGTGTAATTAGTCTCCAGACGCCTCATCGGAAATAGGCCTCATCTCGCCTGGAAGGGAGAACTTCCTGGATTTTCTCGAGTTGTGGCAGGTGTTCTCGAGTTACGACGGGGACCTCAGGGACCCGCCCTGGTGGCCTCAGGAAAGGGCAGTCCCCATGGGAGTTGCTAGGGGGCTTCTCGGGATTCCTCTCCCGTCGATACCGGGGTCGAAAACCTTGTGTGGAGTCAGGGATGGATCCGAGGATTCCTCTCAGGGGCTGACATGGATCTTTGGGTACTCCTGGAGTCTCCCCAGGGGAGTCAGGCCTCGTCTCGGGTGGGGGCATGCACGTGCGCTTTCCTTCCAGGCTGTAGCAGCAATGGCACGTTTCCCGTCACGTGGATCAAAGGATCTGTGGTTTTCCCTCGAGGCTTTCCCTCGAGGCTTTCCCACAGGGCTGTCCCACGTGCCACCGTGGTGTGAGTCGATCCTCGGCGTGAAAGATGAGCCAGTACAGGGCAAAGAGGTTCCTCTGGAATGGACTGAGACATCTGAGGGACTCTTGGAATGGTGGTACGACCATGGAGTTCCTCTCCCCTTTCCTGTTGACAGTGCCTCCTCTTGAGATGCGACGGGAACGCCGGGAATTCTTTACAGTTGAAAGCAGGGAAAGGATCCCTCATCTCGAGCTACGAGGGGGAAACGGGGCTCCTCTGGATGTGGGCGGGACCATAGTGCTTCGTCTCTAGTGGAGACGAGTATGGCGGTGAACTTCTTGAGTTGCAGCAAGGGTGTGAAAGACCCTTTCGAAGTTCCAGAGGTTAGGTGTCATTAGTCTCCAGACACCTCATCGGAAATAGGCCTCATCTCACCTGGAAGGGAGAACTTCCTGGATTTTCTCGAGTTGCGGCAGGTGTTCTCGAGTTATGACGGGGACCTCAGGGACCTGCCTTGGTGGCCTCAGGAAAGGCCAGTCACCATGCCAGTTGCCAGGGGGCCTCTCGGGATTACTCTCCCGTCGATCCTGGGGCCAAAAACCTTGTGTGGAGTCAGGGCCGGAACCGAGGATTCCTCTCAGGGGCTGACATACATCTTTGGGTACTTCTGGAGTCTCCCCAGGGCTTCCGGCCTCGTCTCGAGTGGGGGCATGCACGTGCGCTTTCCTTCCAGGCTGTAGCAGCAATGGCACGCTTCCCGTCGCGTGGATCAAAGGATCTGTGGTTTTCCCTCGAGGCATTCCCACAGGGCTGTCCCACGTGCCACCTTGGTGTGAGTCGATCCTCGGCGTGAAAGATGAGCCAGTGCAGGGCAAAGAGGTTCCTCTGGAATGGACTGAGACATCTGGGGGACTCTTGGAATGGTGGTACGACCATGGAGTTCCTCTCGCCTTTCCTGTTGAGAGTGCCTCCACTTGAGATGTGATGAGAACGCCGGGAATTCTTTCCCGATGAAAGCAGGGAAAGGATCCCTCATCTCAAGCTACGAGGATAACGGTGCTCCTCTGGATGTGGGCGGGACCATCTTGCTTCCTCTCGAGTGGAGACGGGTATGGCGGTGAACTTCTTGAGTTGCAGCAAGGGTGTGAAAGACCCTTTCGAAGTTCCAGAGGTTAGGTGTAATTAGTCTCCAGACGCCTCATCGGAAATAGGCCTCATCTCGCCTGGAAGGGAGAACTTCCTGGATTTTCTCGAGTTGCGGCAGGTGTTCTCGAGTTACGACGGGGACCTCAGGGACCCGCCCTGGTGGCCTCAGGAAAGGCCAGTCCCCATGCGAGTTGCTAGGGGGCTTCTCGGGATTCCTCTCCCGTCAATACCGGGCCAAAAACCTTGTGTGGAGTCAGGGATGGATCCGAGGATTCCTCTCAGGGGCTGACATGGATCTTTGGGTACTTCTGGAGTCTCCCCAGGGCGTCAGTCCTCGTCTCGAGTGGGGGCATGCACGTGCGCTTTCCTTCCAGGCTGTAGCAGCAATGTCACGCTTCCCGTCCCGTGGATCAAAGGATCTGTGGTTTTCCCTCGAGGCTTTCCCTCGAGGCTTTCCCACAGGGCTGTCCCACGTGCCACCGTGGTGTGAGTCGATCCTCGGCGTGAAAGATGAGCCAGTGCAGGGCAAAGAGGTTCCTCTGGAATGGACTGAGACATCTGAGGGACTCTTGGAATGGTGGTACGACCATGGAGTTCCTCTCGCCTTTCCTGTTGAGAGTGCCTCCTCTTGAGATGCGACGGGAACGCCGGGAATTCTTTCCCGTTGAAAGCAGGGAAAGGATCCCTCATCTCGAGCTACGAGGGGGAAACGGGGCTCCTCTGGATGTGGGCGGGACCATCGTGCTTCCTCTCGAGTGGAGACGAGTATGGCGGTGAACTTCTTGAGTTGCAGCAAGGGTGTGAAAGACCCTTTCAAAGTTCCAGAGGTTAGGTGTCATTAGTCACCAGACGCCTCATGGGAAATAGGCCTCATCTCGCCTGGAAGGGAGAACTTCCTGGATTTTCTCGAGTTGCGGCAGGTGTTCTCGAGTTACGACGGGGACCTCAGGGACCCGCCCTGGTGGCCTCAGGAAAGGCCAGTCCCCATACGAGTTGCTAGGGGGCCTCTCGGGATTCCTCTCCCGTCTATACAGGGGCCAAAAACCTTGTGTGGAGTCAGGGCCGGAACCGAGGATTCCTCTCATGGGCTGACATGGATCTTGGGGTACTTCTGGAGTCTCCCCAGGGGAGTCAGGACTCGTCTCGTGTGGGGGCATGCACGTGCCCTTTCCTTCTAGGCTGTAGCAGCAATTTCACACTTCCCATCGCGTGGATCAAAGGATCTGTGGTTTTCCCTCGAGGCTATCCCACAGGGCTGTCCCTCGTGCCACCGTGATGTGAGTCGATTCTCGGCGTGAAAGATGAGCCAATGCAGGGCAAAGAGTTTCCTCTGGAATGGACTGAGACATCTGGGGGACTCTTGGAATGGTGGTATGACCATGGAGTTCCTCTCGCCTTTCCTGTTGAGAGTGCCTCCTCTTGAGATGCGACGGGAACACCCGGAATTGTTTCCCGTTGAAAGCAGGGAAGTGATCCCTCATCTCGAGCTACGAGGGTGAAACGGGGTTCCTCTGGATGTGGGCGGGACCATCGTGCTTCCTCTCGAGTGGAGACGGGTATGACGGTGAACTTCTTGAGTTGCAGCAAGGGTGTGAAAGACCCTTTCAAAGTTCCAGAGGTTAGGTGTCATTAGTCTCCAGACGCCTCATCGGAAATAGGCTTCATCTCGCCTGGAAGGGAGAACTTCCTGGATATTCTCGAATTGCGGCCGGTGTTCTCGAGTTACGACGGGGACCTCAGGGAACCGGCCTGGTGGCCTCAGGAGAGGCAATTCCCCATGCGAGTTGATAGGGGGCCTCTCGGGATTCCTCTCCCGTCGATACCGGGGCCGAAAACCTTGTGTGGAGTCAGGGCCAGAACCTGAGGATTCCCGTCCGGTGCTGACTTGGATCTTTGGGTTACTTCTGGAGTCTTCAAAGGGGAGTCAGGCCTCGTCTCGAGGGGGGGCGTGCACGTGCGCTTTCCTTCCAGGCTTTAGCAGCAATGTCACGTTTCCCGTCACGTGAATCAAAGAATCTGTCGATTTCCCTCGAGGCTATCCCTCAAGGCATTCCCACAGGGCTGTCCCAGGTGCCACCGTGGTGGGTCGATTCTCGGCATGAAAGAAGCCAGTGCATTGAAAAGAACTTCCTCTGGAATGGACTGAGACATCTGGGGGACTCTTGAAATGGTGGTACGACCATGGAGTTCCTCTCGCCTTTCCTGTGGAGAGTGCCTCCTCTTGAGATGCGACGGGAACGCCGGGAATTCTTTTCTGTTAAAAGCAGGGAAAAGATCCCTCATCTCGAGCTACGAGGTGTAAACGGGGTACCTCTGGATGTGGGCGGAACCATTGTGCTTCCTCTCGAGTGTAGACGGGTATGTCGGTGAACTTCTTGAGCTGCAGCAAGAGTGTGAAGGACACTTCCGAAGTTCCAGAGGTTAGGTGAAATTAGTCTCCAGGCGCCTCATCAGAAACAGGCCTGATCTCGCTTGAAGGGAGAACTTCCTGGATTTTCTCGAGTTGCGACAGGTGTCCGCGAGTTATGACGGGGTCCTCAGGGACCCGCCTTGGTGGATTCAGGAAAGACCAGTCCCCAGGCGATTTGTTAGAGGGTCTCTTGGGATTCCTCTTCCGGCGATACTGGGGCCAAAAACCTTGTGTGGAGTCAGGGCCGGAAACTGAGGATTCCTCTCCGGTGCTGACATCGATCTTGGGGTACTTCTGGAGTCTCCCCAGGGGAGTCAGGCCTCGTCTCGAGTTGGGGCATACACGTGTGCTTTCCTTCCAGGCTGTAGCAGCAATTTCACGCTTCCCGTCGCGTGGATCAAAGGATCTGTGGTTTTCCCTCGAGGCTTTCCACAGGGCTGTCCCACATGCCACTGTGGTGTGAGTCGATCCTCGGCATGAAACATAAGCCATTTCAGGGAAATGAGCTTCCTCTGGAATGGACTGAGACATCTGGGGGACTCTTGGATTGGTGGTCCGACCATGGAGTTCCTCTCGCCTTTCCTGTTGAGAGTGCCTCCTCTTGAGATGGGACGGCAACGCCGGGAATTCTTTCCCTTTGAAAGCCGGGAAAGGAACCCTCATCTCGAGAATCGAGGGGGAAACGGGGCTCCTCTCGATGTGGGTGGGACCAATGTGCTTCCTCTCGAGTGGAGACGGGTATGGTGGTGACCTTCCTGAGTTGCAGCAAGGGTGTGAAAAACCTTTTCGAGTTTCCAGATGTTAGGTCTCATTAGTCTCCAGGCGCCTCATTGGAAATAGGCCTTATCTCGCCTGGAAGGGAGAACTTCCTGGATTTTCTCGAGTTGCGGCAGGTGTTCTCGAGTTACGACGGGGACCTCAGAGACCCGCCCTGGTGGCCTCAGGAAAGGCCAGTCCCCATACGAGTTGCTAGGAGGCCTCTCGGGATTCCTCTCCTGTCAATACTTGGGCCAAAAACCTTTGTGGAGTCAGTGCCGGAACCTGAGGATTCCTCTCCGGTGCTGACATGGATCCAGGAGTACTTCTGGAGCCTCCCCAGGGAAGTCAGGCCTCGTCTCGAATGGGGGCATGCACGGGCACTTTCCTTCCAGGCTGTTGCAGCAATGTCTCACTTCCCGTCGCGTGGAATCAAGGATCTGATGTTTTCCCTCGAGGCTTTCCCTCGAGGCTTTCCCCCGGGCTGTCCCACGTGCCACCGTGGTGTGAATCGATCCTCGGCGTGAAAGATGAGCCAGTGCAGGGAAAAGTGGTTCCTCTGTAATCGACTGAGACATCTTGGGGACTCTTGGAATGGTGGTACGACCATGGAGTTCCTCTCACCTTTCCTGTTGAGAGTGTCTCCTCTTGAGATGCGA
Source organism: Capricornis sumatraensis (assembly GCF_032405125.1). Taxonomy (NCBI): domain Eukaryota; kingdom Metazoa; phylum Chordata; class Mammalia; order Artiodactyla; family Bovidae; genus Capricornis; species Capricornis sumatraensis. Next base: position 772,990 of record NW_027184621.1, on the reverse strand, counting down.
CTGGAACACCGGGAAATCATTCCATTTGAAAGCACGGAAAGGATCCCTAATCTCGATCTACGAGGGGGAAACGGGGCTCCTCTGGATGTGGGCGGGACAATTGTGCTCTTCTCCAGTGGAGACGTGTATGGTGGTGAACTTCTTGAGTTGCAGCAAGGGTGTGAAAGATCCTTTCGAAGTTCCAGAGGTTAGGTGTCATTCGTCTCCAGGCGCCTCATCGGATATAGGCCTCATCTCGCCTGGAAGGGAGAACTTCCTGGATTTTCTCGAGTTGCGGCAGGTCTTCTCGAGCTACGACGGGGACCTCAGGGACCCGCCCTGGTGGCCTCAGGAAAGGTTTGTCCCCATGCGAGTTGCTAGGTGGCCTCTCGGGATTCCTCTCCCGTCGTTACCGGGGCCAAAAACCTTGTGTGTAGTCAGGGCCGGAACCTGAGGATTCCTCTCCGGTGCTGACATGGATCTTGGGGGTACTTCTGGAGTCTCCCCAGGTGAGTCAATCCTCGTCTCGAGTGGGGGCATGCACGTGCGCTTTCCTTCCAGGCTGTACCATCAAAGTCACGCTTCCCGTCATGTGGATCAAAGGATCTGTGGTTTTCCCTCGAGGCTTTCCCTCGAGGATCTCCCACAGGGCTGTCCCACGTGCCACCGTCGTGTGTGTCGATTCTCGGCGAGAAAGATGAGCCAGAGCAGGGAAAAGAGTTTCCTCTGGTATGGAGTGAGACATCTGGGGGACTCTTGGAATGGTGGTACGATCATGGAGTTCCTCTCGCCTTTCCTGTTTAGAGTGCCTCCTCTTGAGATACGTCGGGAACGCCGGGAATTTTTTCCCGTTGAAAGCAGGGAAATGATCCCTCATCTCGAGCTACGAGTGGGAAACAGGGCTCTTCTGGGTGTGGGCGGGACCATCGTGCTTCCTCTCGAATGGAGACGGGTATGGCAGTGAACTTCTTGAGTTGCAGCAAGGGTGTGAAAGACTCTTTCGAAGATCCAGAGGTTAGGTGTCGTTAATCTCCAGGCGCCTCATCGGAAATAGGCCTCATCTGGCCTGGAAGGGAAAACTTCCTGGATTTTTTCGAGTTGCGGCAGGTGTTCTCGAGTAACGACGGGGACCTCAGGGACCCGCCCTTGTGGATTCAGGAAAGGCCAGTCCCCATGCAAGTTGCTAGGGGGCATCTCGGAATTCCTCTCCCGTCGATACCGGGGCCTAAAACCTTGTGTGCAATCAGGGCCGGAACCTGAGGATTCCTTTCCGGTGGTGACATAGATCTTGGGATACTTCTGCAGTCTCGCCAGGGGAGTCAGGCCTCGTCTCAAGTGGGGGCATGCACGTGCGCTTTCCTTCCAGGCTGTAGCAGCAATGGCACGCTTCCCATCGCGTGGATCAAAGGATCTGTGGTTTTCCCTCGAGGCTTTCCCTCGAGGCTTTCCCACAGGGCTGTCCCACGTGCCACCGTGGTGTGAGTGGATCCTCGGCGTGAAAGATGAACCAGTGCAGGGAAAAGAGGTTCCTCTGGAATGGACTGAGACATCTGAGGGACTCTTGGAATAGTGGTACGACCATCGAGTTCCTCTCGCCTTTCCTGTTGAGAGTGCCTCCCCTTGAGATGCGACCGCAACCCCGGGAATTCATTCCTGTTGAAAGCAGGGAAAGGATCCCTCATCTCAAGCTACGAGGTGGAAACGGGGCACCTGTGGATGTAGGAGGGACCAACGTGCTTCCTCTCGAGTGGAGATGGGTATGACGGTGAACTTCTTGAGTTGCAGCAAGGGTGTGAAAGACCCTGTCGAAGTTCCAGAAGTTAGGTGTCATTAGTCTCCAGGCGCATCATCGGAAATAGGCCTCATCTCGCCTGGAAGGGAGAACTTTCTGGATTATCTCGAGTTGCTGCAGGTGTTCTCGAATTACGACGGGGACCTCATGGACCCGCCCTGGTGGCCTCAGGAAAGGCCAGTCCCCATTCGATTTGCTAGGGGGCCTCTCGGTATTCCTCTCCTGTCGATACCGGGGCCAAAATCCTTGTGTGGAGTCAGGGCCGGAACCAGAGGAATCCTCTCCGGTGCAGACATGGATCTTGGGGTACTTGTGGAGTCTCCCCAGGGGAGACAGGCCTCGTCTCGAGTGGGGGCATGCACGCGCGCTTTCCTTCCAGGCTGTAGCAGCAATGTCACACTTCCCGTCGCATGGATCAAAGGATCTGTGGTTTTCCCTCGAGGCTTTCTCACAGGACTGTCCCACTTGCCACCGTTGTGTGAGTATCGATCCTCGGCGTGAAAGATGAGCCAGTGCAGGGAAAAGAGGTTCCTCTGGAATGGCCTGAGACATCTCGGGGAATATTGGAATGTTGGCAAGATCCTGGAGTGCCTCTCGCCTTTCCTATATAGAGCTCCACCTTTTGAGATGCAAGGGGAACGCCGGAATTCTTTCCCGACGAAGTAGGGAAAGAATCGCTCATCTCGATCAATGAGGTGGAAACGGGGCTCCTCTGGATGTTGGCGGGACCGTCGTGCTTCCTCTCGAGTGGAGACTGGTATGGTGGGGAACTTCTTGAATTGCAGCAATGGTGTGAAGGACCCTTTCGACGTTCCAGAGGTTATGTGTGATTAGCCTCGTGACGCCTCAGCGGAAATGGGCCTCATCTCGCCTGGAGGGGACAACTTCCTGGATTTTCTGGAGTTGCTGCAGGTGTTCTCGAGTTACGACGGGGACCACAGGGACCCGCTCTGGTGGCCTCAGGAAAGGCCAGTCCCCATGCGAGTTGCTAGGGGGCCTCTCGGGATTCCTCTCCGGTCGATGCCGGGGCTGAAGACCTTGTGTGGAGTTGGGGCCGGAACCTGAGGATTCCTCTCCAGTGCTGATATGGATCATGGGGTACTTCTGGAGTATCCCCAGGGGAGTCAGTCCTTGTCTTGAGTGGGGGCATGCACGTGTGCTTTCCTCCCTAGCTCTAGCAGCAGTGTCATGCTTCAAGTCACGTGAATCAAGGGATCTGTGGCTTTCCCTCGAGTCTTTCTCACGAAGCTTTCCCACAGGGCTGTCACTCGTGCCACCGTGGTGTGAGTCGATCCTCGCTGTGAAAAACGAGCCAGTGCAGGAAAAAGAGGTTCCTCTGGAATGAACTGAGATATCTGGGGGACTCTTGGAATTGTGGCTCGACCCTGGAGTTCCTCTCGCCTTTCCTGTTGAGAGTGCCTCCTCTTGAGATGCGAGGGGCACGCCAGGAATTCTTTCCCGATGTAGCAGGGAAAGGATCCCTCATCTCGAGCTATGAGGCCGAAATGAGGTTCCTCTGAATGTGGACGGGACCCTCCTGCTTCATCTCGGGTAGAGACAGGTATGTCATGGAACTTCTTGAGTTGCAGCAAGGGTGTGAAGGACCCTTTCGAAGTTCCAGAGGTTAGGTGTGATTAGCCTCAAGATGCCTCAGCGGAAATGGGCCTCATCTCGCACGGAGGGGAGAACTTCCTGGATTTTCTCCAGTTGCGGCAGGTGTTCTCGACTAATAACCGGGACCTCAGGGACCCGCAATGGTGTCCTCAGGAAAGGCCAGTCCCATGCGAGTTGCTAGGGGAACTTCGGGATTCCTCTACCGTCAATGCCGGGGCCTAAGACTTTGTGTGGAGTCGGGGCTGGAACCTGAGTATTCCTCTCCAGTGCTGATATGGATCTTGGGGTACTTCTGAAGTCTCCACAGGGGAGTCTGTCCTCGTCTTGATTGGGGGCATGCACGTGCGCTTTCCTCTCTAGCTGTTGCAGCAGTGTCACGCTTCCCGTCACGTGAACCAAGAGATCTGTGGCTTTCCCTCGTGGCTTTCCCAGGACGCTTTCCCTCAGGGCTGTCCCACGTGCCACCGTGGTGTGAGTTGATCCTCGTCATGAAAGACGAGCCAGTGCAGGGAAAATATGTTCGTCTGGAATGGACTGAGACATCGGGGGACTCTTGAAATGGTGACACGACCATGAAGTTCCTCTCGCCTTTCCTGTTGAGAGCGCTTCCTCTTGAGTTGTGACGGGATCGCCGGGAATTCTTTCCCGACAAAGCAGGGAAAGGATCCCTCATCTCGACCTACTAGGCGGAAACGGGCTCCTATGGATGTGGGCGGGATCCTCGTGCTTCCTCTCGAGTGGAGAGGGGTATGTCGGGGAACTTCTTGATTTGCAGCAAGGGGGTGAAGGACCCTTTCGGAGTTCCAGAGCATAGGTGTGATGGGCCTCGAGACGCCTCAGCGGAAATGGGCCACATCTCGCCTGGAGGGGAGAATTTCCTGGATTTTCTCGAGTTGCGTCAGGTGTTCTCGAGTTACAACGGGGACCTCAGGAACCCGCACTGGTGGCCTCAGGAAAGGCCAGTCCCCATGCGAGTTGCTAGGGGGCCTCTTGGGATTCCTCTCCTGTCGATGCCGGGGCGGAAGTCCTTGTGTGGAATCGGGGCCGGAACCTGAGGTTTCCTCTCCTGTGCTGATATGGAACTTGGGGTACTTCTGGAGGCTCCCCAGGGGAGTCAGTCCTGGTCTCGAGTGGAGACATGCTGGTGAGCTTTCCTCCTAGCCATAGCAGCAGTGTTATGCCTGCCGTCACGTGGATCAAGGGATCTGTCACTTTCCCTCGAGGCTTTCCCATGAGGCTTTCCCACAGGGCTGTCCCATGTGCAACCGTGGTGTGAATCGATCCTCGGCCTGATAGAAGAGCCAGTTCAGGGAAAACAGGTTTTTCTGGAACGGACTGAGACATCTGGGGGACTCTTGGAATGATGGCACGACCCTGGAGTTCCTCTCACCTTTCCTGTTGAGAGCGCCTCCTCTTGAGTTGCGATGGGAACGCCGGGAATTCTTTCCCTACAAAGCAGGGAAAGGATCCCTCATCTCGAGCTATGAGGCAGAAACGGGGCTCCTCTGGATGTGGGCGGGACCCTCGTTCTTCCTCTCGAGTGCAGACGGGTATTTCAGGGAACTTCATGAGGTGCAGCAAGGGTGTGAAGGCCCTTTCGAAGTTCCAGAGTTTAGGTGTGATTAGCCTCGAGCGGCATCAGTGGAAATGGGCCTCATCTCGCCTGGAGGGGAGAACCTCCTGGATTGCCGGGGTCCAGCCCCGGTGGATCCAGGGAATTTGAAGGTGGTCAGCCTTGGCACGGAAAGACTTGTTTATTCATCAATATAAGATTAGATTAAGAAACTATAGTGTAGTAAGTAGATTAAGTTGAGGAAGAGGGCTGAATAGCTTGGTTTAGGTGGAAGACCAATAAAATTCCAGACAAGGAATTTGCACCATCTACGTTGGGGCACCGGCGCCCACTTGAATACCTAAGGGTGCCTCGCCTTAAGCTCCCTTTCGCGCGGGTCTTAAAAGCCAGGGCAATTAAGTAGACCTGGCGAGCCTCCATGGCCCAGGTTGAGATTCAGCCTGAAATTAAAGTAAAGAGCAGAGAAGGAAAGGGAGAGAAGAAGAGAGACAGAAAGACACCGGGGGAGCCAGAGTCCCAGGAAACCAGGCCGAGAGCCCAGTTCGAGAATCTGGTCCGAGAAGCTGGTTTGAGAAGCTGGTCTGCTCCTTTATTGTTCAGAAGGCCTTTTATCCTTTTAATAAACATGGAGATCAATGGGTAACACAAAATTATGTAGTGTTCTCACCCCAGAGACTTTCTATACATCATTTTGTATACAAAAGAACTCAGGTGATTGACATTATCTTCTGGTCAAGAGGCTTGTTAAAACTTTTTGGCTCTCTTCCTTAATGAATATTAATATGGTTTCCCCTGAAGTGTTTTTCTTTAATCTTCATCTCCTTAAAAACGCTAAAGTTGCATCTCTATAGAACAAAGGCGCAGTGGGGTATAACAAAGAAGGTACTTAACTCAAGGATCTAATGTTGCTAATACAAGGTCTACTACTTGTTTTTCTATATACCAACTATATCTACAAACAAAGGATATGAAAATTTGGCAGCAAGCATTGACTCAACAAATGAAACCTTTAATCAGTCCTATTCTAAAGATTTTGACTCTTCGGAAGCCCCTACATTCCTAGGATGTTTTAAGCTTCCTGTGCCTCCTGCGGTCAGGAGGCCTCAAACAATCACATGTGCAGCTCTACGAGTCCTGCAGGCAGGCTCGAAAGCCATCAGAGGGGTTTTTTGGATTGAAACACTCTTTCAAATGTAGAAGACAAAAGCCCTAAATTTACTTTTACCAGAAAATGTCAGAATAGTGGAAAAGCAGAGCACAAAAGCCGGCAGATTTTTGTTGGAGTACATGCTTAGGATTTTCCAGAGGGGTCCCTGAAGTCTGAGCACACCTGGCGTATGTAGCTTCCTTCCTGATGAGCTTGTCACGGGCGGGATTCCTCACACTGGCTCCTGGCACAGGATTTTCTCGAGTTGTGGCAGTGGCAGGTACTCTCGAGTTACGACGGGGACCTCAGGGACCCGCTCTTGTGGCCTCAGGAAAGGCCAGTCCCCATACGAGTTGCTAGGAGGCCGGCGAGATACCTCTCCAGTAGATACAGGGGCCTAAAACCTGTGTGGAGTCGGGGCTGAAACCTGAGGATTCCTCGCCAGTGCTGACATGGATGATGGGGCACTTCTGGAGTCTCCACAGGGGAGTCAGTGGTCGTCTCGAGTGGGGGCTTGCCCGTCCGCTTTCCTCCCCAGCAGTGGCACCAGTTTCACGCTTCCGGTTGCGTGGATCAAGGGATCTGTGGCTTTCCCTCGAGGCTTTCCCACGAGGATTTCCAACAGGGCTGTCCCACGTGCCACCGTGGTGTCAGTCGATCCTCAGCGTGAAAGTCGAGGCAGTGCAGAAAAAAGTTTCCTCTGGAATGGACTGAGAAATCTGGGGGACTCGGAATGGTCGCACAACCCTGAAGTTCCTCTCACTTTTCCTGTTGAGCGTACCTCCTCTTGAGATTCGACAGGAAAGCCGGGAATTCTTTCCCGACGAAGCAGGGAAAGGATCCCTCATCTCGAGCTACGAGGTGGCAACGGGGCTCCTCTGGATGTGGGCGGGACACTCAGGCTTCCTCTCGAGTGGAGACGGGTATTTCGGGGAACTTCCTGAGGTGCAGCAATGGTGTGAAGGACCCTTTCGAAGTTCCAGAGTTTAGGTGTGATTAGCCTCGAGCGGCGTCAGCGGAAATGGGCCTTATCTCGCCTGGAGGGGAGAACCTCCTGGATTTTCTCGAGATGCGGCAGGTGCTCTGCAGTTACTACGGGGACCTCAGGGACCCGCTCTGGTGGCCTCAGGAAAGGCCAGTACCCGTGCGAGTTGCTAGGGGGCCCCTCGGGATTCCTCTCCAGTCGAGGCCAGGGCCTAAGACCTTGTGTGCACTTCCGACCAGATCCTGTGGATTCCTCTCCAGTGGTGACATGAATCTTGGGTAATTCTGGAGTCTACACAGGGGAGTCAGTCGTCATCTCGAGTGGGGGAATGCACGTCCGCTTTCCTCCCGAGCTGTAGCAGCAGTGTCACGCTCCCCGTCGCGTGGATCAAGGGATCTGTGGTCTTCCCTCGAAGCTTTCCCACGAGGATTTCCCACAGGGCTGTCCCACGTTCCACCGTGATGTGACTCAATCCTCAGAGAGAGTCTTGGCAGTGCGGGGAAAAAAGTTGCCTCTGGAATGGACTGAGACATCTGGGGGACTCGGATGCTGACAGGACCCTGGAGTTCCTCTCGCCTTTCCTGTTGAGCACGCATCCTCTTGAGATGTGACCAGAACGCCGGGAATACTTTCCCGAAGAAGCAGGGAAAGGATCCCACATCTCAAGCTATGACGTGGAATCGGGGCTCCTCTGGATGTGAGCGGGATCCTAGTGCTTCCTCTCGAGGGGAGACGGGCATGTCGGGGAACTTCTTGAGTTGCAGCAAGGGTTTGAAGGACCCTTTCGAAGTTTCAGACGTTATGTGTGATTTGCCTCGAGACGCCTCAACGGAAATAGGCCTCATCTCGCCTGGAGGGGAGAACATCCTGATTTTCTCCAGTTGTGGCAGGTGTTCTCGAGTTTCGACGGGGACCTCAGGGACTCGCACTGGTGGCCTCAGGAAAGGCCAGTCGCCATGCGAGTTGCTAGGGGGACTTCGGGATTCCTCTTCCGTCGATTCCGGGGCCTAAGACTTTGTGTGGAGTCGTGGCCGGAACCTGAGGATTCCTCTTCTGTGCTGATATGGAACTTGGGGTACTTCTGGAATCTCCCTAGGGGAGTCAGCCCTTGTCTTGAGTGGGGGCATGCACATGCACTTTCCTCCCGAGCTGTAGCAGCACTGTCACGCTTCCGGTCACCTGGAACAAGGGATCTCTGGCTTTCCCTCAAAGATTTCCCAGGACGCTTTCCCTCAGGGCTGTCCCACGTGCCACCGTGGTGTGAGTTGATCCTCGGCGTGAAAGACGAGACATTGCAGGGAAAAGAAGTTCCTCTGGAATGGACTGGAATATCGGGGGACCTTTGGAATAGTAGCACAACCCTGGAGATCCTCTCGCCTATCCTGTTGAAAGCGCCTCCTCTTGAGATGCGACTTGAATGCCGGGAATTCTTTCCCGATGAAGCAGGGAAAGGATCCCTCATCTCAAGCTATGAGGCGTAAACGGGGCTCCTTTGGATGTGGGTGGGATCCTCCTGCTTCCTCTCGAGTGGAGACGGGTATGTCGGGGAACTTCTTAGTTGCAGCAAGGGTGTGAAGGACCCTTTTGAAGTTCCAGAGGTTATGTGTGATTAGCCTCGAGACGCCTCAGCGGAAATGGGCCTCACCTCGCATGGAAGGGATAACATCCAGGATTTTCTCGAGTTGCGGCAGGTGTTCTCGAATTACGATGGGGACCACAGGGACCCGCTCTGGTGGCTTCAGGAAAGGCCAGTCCCCATGCCATTTGCTAGGAGTCCTCTCGGGATTCATCTCCTGTCAATGCCGGGGCCGAAGTCCTTGTGTGGAGTCGGGGCCGTAACCTGTGAATTCCTCTCCTGTGCTGATATGGAACTTGGTTTACTTCTGGAATCTCCCCAGGGGAGTCAGTCCTCGTCTTGATTTGGGGCATGCACGTACGCTTTCCTCCCGAGCTGTAGCAGGAGTGTCAGGCTTCCCGTCACGTGGACCAAGAGATCTGAGACTTTCCCTCGAGGCTTTCCCAGGACGCTTTCCCTCAGGGCTGTCCCACGTGCCACCGTGGTGTGAGTTGATCCTCGGCGTGAAAGACGAGCCAGTGCAGGGATAAGAGGTTCCTCTGGAATGAACTGAGACATTTGGGGGACTCTTGGAATGGTGGCACGACCGTGGAGTTCCTCTCGCCTTTCCTTTTGAGAGCGCCTCCTCTTGAGATGCGACAACAACGCCGGGAATTCTTTCCCGACGAAGCAGGGAAAGGATCCCTCATCTCGAGCTACGAGGCGGAAACGGGGCTCCTCTGGATGTGGGCGGGACCCTCGTGCTTCCTCTTGAGTGGAGACGGGTATGTCGGGGAACTTCTTGAGTTGCAGCAAGGGTGTGAAGGACCCTTTCGAAGTTTCAGAGGTTAGGTGTGATTAGCCTCGAGAAGCCTCAGTGAAAATGGGCCTCATCTTGCATGGAGGGGAGAACTTCCTGATTTTCTCCAGTTGCGGAAGGTGTTCTTGACTTTTGACGGGGACCTCAGGAACCCGCACTAGTGGCCTCACGAAAAGCCATTCCCCGTGCGAATTGCTAGGGGGACTTCGGGATTCCTCTTCCGTCGATGCCTTGGCCTAAGACTTTGTGTGGAGTCGTGGCCAGAACCTGAGGATTCCTCTCCAGTGCTGATATGGATCTTTGGGTACTTCTGGAGTCTCCCCAGGGGAATTATTCCTTGTCTTGAGTGGGGGCATGCACATGCGCTTTCCTCCCGAGCTGTATCAGCAGTGTCACGCTTCCCGTCACGTGGATCAAGAGATCTGTGGCTTTCCCTCGAGGCCTTCCCAGGACGCTTTCCCTGAGGGCTGTCCCACCTGCCACCGTGGTGTGAATTGATCCTCGGCGTGAAAGACGAGACAGTGCAGGGAAAAGAAGTTCCTCTGGAGTGGACTGAGATATCGGGGGACTCCTGGAATGGTAGCACGACCCTGGAGTGCTTCTCGCCTTTCATGTTGAGAGCGCCTCCACTTGAGATGTGACGGGAACGCCGGGAATTCTTTCCCGACGAAGCAGGGAAAGGATCCCTCATCTCGACCTACGAGGCGGAAACGGGGCTCCTCTGGATATGGGCGGGACCCTCGTGCTTCCTCTCGAGTGGAGACGGGTATGTCGGGGAACTTCTTGAGTTGCAGCAATGGTGTGAACGACCCTTTCGAAGATCCAGAGGTTAGGTGTGATTAGACTCGAGACACCTCAGCGAAAATGGTCCTCATCTCTCCTGGAGGGGAGAACCTCATGGATTTTCTCGAGTTGGGCAGTTGTTATTAAGTTACGACGAGGACTTCAGGGACTGGCTCTGGTGGCCTCAGGAAAGGCCAGTCCCCATGCGAGTTGCTAGGGGACATCTCGGGATTCCTCTCCCATCTATGCCGGGGCCTAAGACCTTGTGTGGAATCGGGGCCGGACCTGAGGATTCCTCTCAGGTGCTGACATGGATCTTGGAGTACTTCTGTAGCCTCCCCAGGAAAGTCAGTGCTCGTATCGAGTGGGGCTATGCACGTGGGGTTTCCTCCCGAGCTGTAGCAGCAGTGTCACGCTTCCTGTTGAGTGGATCAAGGGATCTGTGGCTTTCCCTCGAGGCTTTCCCACGAGGCTTTCCCACAGGGCTGTCCCACTTGCCACCTTGGTGTGAGTCGATCCTCGGCCTGATAGAAGAGCCAGTTCAGGGAAAGCAGGTTCCTCTGGAACGGACTGAGACACCTGGGGCACTTCTGGAATGGTGGCACGACCCTGGAGTTCCTCTCGCCTTTCCTGTTGAGAGTGCCTCCTCTTTAGTTGCGACGGGAACGCTGGGAATTCTTTTCGGACAAAGCAGGGAAAGGATCCATCATCTCGAGCTATGAGGCGGAAACGGGGCTCCTCTGGATGTGGGCGGGACCCTCGTTCTTCCTCTCGAGTGCAGACGGGTATTTCGGGGAACTTCGTGAGGTTCAGCAAGGGTGTGAAGGACCCTATCGAAGTTCCAGAGGTTAGGTGTGATTAGCCTCCAGTGGCGTCAGCGGAAATGGGCCTCATCTCGCCTGGAGGGGAGAACCTCCTGGATTTTCTCGAGTTGCGGCAGGTGTTCTTGAGTTACGTCGGGGACCTCAGGGACCCCCACTAGTGGCATCAGGAAAGGCCAGTCCCCATGCGAGTTGCTAGGGGGCCTCTCCGGATTCCTCTCCCGTTGATGCCGGGGCCCAAGACCTTGTGTGAAGTCGGGGCCGGAAACTGACGATTCCTCTCCAGCGCTGATATGGATCTTGGGGTACTTCTGGAGTCTCCCCAGGGTAGTCAGTCCTTGTCTTGATTGGGGGCATGCATGTTCGCTTTCCTTCCGAGCTGTAGCAGGAGTGTCAGGCTTCCGTCATGTGGACCAAAAGATCTGTGGCTTTCCCTCAGCGCTTTCCCAGGACGCTTTCCCTCAGGGCTGTCCCACGTGCCACCGTGGTGTGAGCTGATCCTCGGCGTGAAAGACGAGCCAGTGCAGGGAAAAGAGTTTCCTCTGGAATGGACTGAGACATCGGGGGACTCTTGGAATGGTGGCACGACCCTGAAGTTCCTCTCGCCTTTCTTGTTGAGAGGGCCTCCTCTTGAGATGCGACGGGAACGCCGGGAATTCTTTCCCGACGAAGCAGGGAAAGGATCCCTCATCTCGACCTACGAGGCGGAAACGGGGCTCCTCTGGATATGGGCGGGACCCTCGTGTTTCCTCTGGAGTGGAGACGGGTATGTCGGGGAACTTCTTAAGTTGAAGCAAGGGTGGGAAAGACCCTTTCAAAGTTCCAGAGGTTAGGTTTGATTAGCCTCGAGACGCCTCAGCGGAAATGGGCCTCATCTGCCTGGAGGTGAGCACTTCCTGGATTTTCTCCAGTTGCGGCATTTTCTCTTGAGTTACAACGGGGACTTCAGGGACCGGCTCTGAAAAGGCCAGTCCTCATGCGAGTTGCAAAGGAGCCTCTCAGGATTCCTCTTCAATCCATGCTGGGTCCTAAGACCTTGTGTGGAGTCGGGGCCGGAAACTGAAGATTTCTCTCCAGTGCTGACATGGATCTTGGGATACTTCTGGAGGCTCCCCAGGGGAGTCAGTCCTGGTCTTGAGTGGAGACATGCTGGTGAGCTTTCCTCCTAGCTATAGCAGCAGTGTTATGCTTGCCATCACGTGGATCAAGGGATCGGTGGCTTTCCCTCGAGGATTTCCCACGAGGCTTTCCCACAGGGCTGTCCCACGTGCCACCGTGGTGTGAATCGATCCTCGGCCTGATAGAAGAGCCAGTTCAGGGAAAACAGGTTCCTCTGGAACGGACTGAGACATCTGGGGGATTCTTGAAATGATGTTACCACCCTGGAGTTCCTCTCGCCTTTCCTGTTGAGAGTGCCTCCTCTTGAGTTGCGACGGGAACGCCGGGAATTCTTTCCCAATGTAGCAGGGAAAGGATCCCTCATCTCGAGCTATGAGGCGGAAACGGGGCTCCTCTGGATGTGGGCGGGAACCTCGTTCTTCCTCTCGAGTGCAGACGGGTATTTCAGAGAACTTCGTGAGGTGCAGCAAGGGTGTGAAGGACCCTATCGAAGTTCCGGAGTTTAGGTGTGATTAGCCTCGAGCGGCGTCTGCGGAAATGGGCCTCATCTCGCCTGGAGGGGAGAACCTCCTGGATTGCCGGGGTCCAGCCCCGGTGGATACAGGGAATTTGAAGGTGGTCGGCCTTGGCATGGAAAGACTTGTTTATTCATCAATATAAGATTAGATTAAGAAACTATAGTGTGTAACGAGATTAAGTGGAGGAAGAGTGCTGAATAACTCGGTTTACGCAAAAGACCAATAAAATTCCAGACAAGGAATTTGCACCATCTACGTTGGGGCACTGGCGCCCACTTGAATACCTAAGGGTGCCTCGCCTTAAGCTCCCTTTCGCGCGGGTCTTAAAAGCCAGGGCAATTAAGTAGACCTGGCGAGCCTCCATGGCCCAGGTGGAGATTCAGCCTGAAATTAAAGTAAAGAGCAGAGAGGGAAAGGGAGAGAAGAAGAGAGACAGAAAGACACCGGGGGAGCCAGAGTCCCAGTAAACCAGGCCGAGAGCCCAGTTCGAAAATCTGGTCCTAGAAGCTGGTTCGAGAAGCTGGTCTGCTCCTTTATTGTTCAGAAGTCCTTTTATCCTTTTAATAAAACATGGAGATCATTGGGTAACACAAAATTATGTAGCGTTCTCACCCCAGAGACTTTCTATACATCATTTTGTATACAAAAGAACTCAGGTGATTGACATTATCTTCTGGTCAAGAGGCTTGTTAAAACTTTTTGGCTCTCTTCTTTAATGAATATTAACTTGGTTTCCCCTGAAGTGTTTTTCTTTAATCTTCATCTCCTTAAAAACGCTAAAGTTGCATCTCTATAGAACAAAGGCGCAGTGGGTTATAACAAAGAAGGTACTTAACTCATGGATCTAATGTTGCTAATACAAGGTCTACTACTTGTTTTTCTATATACCAACTATATCTAAACACAAAGGATATGAAAATTTGGCAGCAAGCATTGACTCAACAAATGAAACTTTTAATCAGTCCTATTCTAAAGATTTTGACTCTTCGGAAGCCCCTCCATTCATAGGATGTTTTAAGCTTCATGTGCCTCCTGCGGTCAGGAGGCCTCAAACAATCACATGTGCAGTTCTATGAGTCCTGCAGGCAGGCTAGAAAGACATCAGAGGGGTTTTCTGAATTGAAACACTCTTTCAAATGAAGAAGACTGAAGCCTTAAATTTACTTTTTCCAGAAAATGTCAGAAGAGTGGAAAAGCAGAGCACAAAAGCCGGCAGATTTTTGTTGGAGTACATGCTTAGGACTTTTCAGAGGGGTTCCTGAAGTCTGAGCACGCCTGGCGTATGTAGCTTCCTTCCTGATGAGCTTGTCACGGGCGGGATTCCTCACACTGGCTCCCGGCACTGGATATTCTCCAGTTGTGGCAGGTACTCTCGAGTTACGATGGGGACCTCAGGGACCCGCTCTGGTGGCCTAAGGAAAGGCCAGTCCCCATACGAGTTGCTAGGAGGCCGGCGAGATTCCTCTCCAGTCGATACAGGCGCCTAAAACCTGTGTGGAGTCGGGGCTGAAAACTGAGGATTCCTCGCCAGTGCTGACATGGATGATGGGGCACTTCTGGAGTCTCCACAGGGGAGTCAGTCGTCGTCTCGAGTGGGACCTTGCCCGTCCGCTTTCCTCCCCAGCAGTGGCACCAGTTTCACGCTTCCCGTTGTGTGGATCAAGGGATCTGTGGCTTTCCCTTGAGGCTTTCCCACGAGGATTTCCCACAGGTCTGTCCCACGTGCCACCGCAGTGTCAGTCGATCCTTGGCGTGAAAGTCGAGGCAGTGCAGAAAAAAGAGGTTCCTCTGGAATGGACTGAGAAATCTGGGGGACTCGGAATGGTCGCACAACCCTGAAGTTCCTCTCACATTTCCTGTTGAGCCCGCCTCCTCTTGAGACTCGACAGGAAGGCTGGGAATTCTTTCCCGACAAAGCAGGGAAAGGATCCCTCATCTCGAGCTACGAGGCGGCAACGGGGCTCCTCTGGATGTGGGCGGGACACTCGGGCTTCCTCTCGAGTGGAGACGGGTATTTCGGGGAACTTCCTGTGGTGCAGCAATGGTGTGAAGGACCCTTTCGAAGTTCCAGAGTTTAGGTGTGATTAGCCTCGAGCGGCGTTAGCGTAAATGGGCCTCATCTCGCCTGGAGGGGAGAACCTCCTGGATTTCCTCAAGATGCGGCAGGTGCTCTCCAGTTACTACGGGGACCTCAGGGACCCCCTCTGGTGGCCTCAGGAAAGGCCAGTACCCGTGCGAGTTGCTAGGGGGCCCCTCGGGATTCCTCTCCAGTCGAGTCCAGGGCCTAAGAATTTGTGTGGAGTCGGGACAGGAACCTGAGGATTCCTCTCCAGTGCTGACATGAATCTTGGGTGATTCTGGAGTCTACACAGGGGAGTCCGTCGTCGTCTCGAGTGGAGGCATGCACCTCCCCTTTCCTCCCGAGCTGTAGTAGCAGTCTCACACTTACCCTCGCGTGGATCAAGGGATCTGTGGTCTTCCCGGGAGGCTTTCCCACGGGGATTTCCCACAGGGCTGTCCCACGTTCCACCGTGATGTGACTCGATCCTCGGCGACAAAGTCTTGGCAGTGCGGGGTAAAAAGGTGCCTCTGGAATGGACTAAGACATCTGGGGGACTTGGATGGTGACACGAACCTGGAGTTCCTCTCGCCGTTCCTGTTGAGCACACATCCTCTTGAGATGCGACCAGAATGTCGGGAATACTTTCCAGAAGAAACAGGGAAAGGATCCCACATCTCAAGCTACGAGGTGGAATCGGAGCTCCTCTGGAGGTGAGTGGGATCCTCGTGCTTCCTCTCGAGGGGAGACGGGCATGTCGGGGAACTTCTTGAGTTGCAGCAAGGGTGTGAATGACCCTTTCGACGTTCCAGAGGTTAGGTGTGATTAGCCTCGAGACGCCTCAGCGAAAATGGGCCTCATCTCGCCTGGAGGGAAGAAACTCTTGGATTGCCGGGGTCCAGCCCCGGTGGATCCAGGGAATTTGAAGGGTGGATGGCGTTGGTGTGGAAAGACTTGTTTATTCATCAATATAAGATTAGATTAAGAAACTATAGTGTAGTAAGAAGATTAAGTGGAGGAAGAGGGCTGAATAGCTTGGTTTATGCGGAAGACCAATAAAATTCCAGACAAGGAATTTGCACCATCTACGTTGGGGCATCGGCACCCACTTGAATATCTAAGGGTGCCTCGCCTTAAGCTCCCTTTCCCGTGGGTCTTAACAGCCAGGGCAAGTAAGTAGACCTGGCGAGCCTCTGCGCCCCAGGTGGAGATTCAGCCTGAAAACAAAGTAAAGAGCAGAGAGGGAAAGGGAGACAAGAAGAGAGAGAGAAAGACACGGGGGGAGCCAGATTCCCAGGAAACCAGGCCGAGAGCCCAGTTCGAGAATCTGGTCTGAGAAACGGGTCTGAGAACCTGGTCCGCTCCTTTATTGTTCAGAAGGCCTTTTATAGTTTTGATAAAACATGGAGATCAATGGGCAAGACAAAATTATATAGTGTTCGCAGCCCAGACACTTTCTATACATCATTTTGTATACAAAAGGTCTCAGGTGATTGACATTATCTTCTGGCCAAGAGGCTTGTTAACACTTTTTGGCTCTCTTCCTTAGTGAATGTTAATTTTGTTTCCCCTGAAGTGTTTTTCTTTAATCTGCATCTCCTTAAAGCGCTAAAGTTGCATCTCTATAGAACAAAGGCACAGTGGGTTATAACAAAGAAGGTTCTTAACTCAAAGATCTAATGTTGCTAATACAAGGTCTACTACTTGTTTTTCTATATACCAACTATATCTACAAACAAAGGATATGAAAATTTGGCAGCAAGCATTGACTCAACAATTGAAACCTTTAATCAGTCCTATTCTAAAGATTGTGACTCTTTGGAAGCCGCTACATTCCTTGGACATTTTAAGCTTCCTGTGCCTCCTGCGGTCAGGAGGCCTCAAACAATCACATGCGCAGCTGTACGAGTCCTGCAGGCAGGCTAGAAAGCCATCAGAGGGGTTTGTTGGATTGAAACACTCTTTCAAATGTAGAAGACTCAAGCCCTAAATTTACTTCTTCTAGAAAATGTAAGAAGAGTGGAAAAGCAGAGCACAAAATTTGCAGATTTTTGTTGGAGTACATGCTTAGGAATTTCCAGAGGGATCCCTGAAGTCTGAGCTCGCCTTGCGTATATAGCTTCCTTCCTGATGAGCTTGTCACGGGCGGCATTCCTCACACTGGCTCCTGGCACTGGATTTTCTCGAGTTGTGGCAGGTACTCTCGAGTTACGATTGAGACCTCAGGGAACCGATCTGGTGGCCTCAGGAAAGGCCAGTCCCCATACGAGTTGCTAGGAGGCCGACGAGATTCCTCTCCAGTCGATACGGGGGCCTAAAACCTGTGTGGAGTCGGGGCTGAAACCTGAGGATTCCTCGCCAGTGCTGACATGGATGATGGGGCACTTCTGGAGTCTCCACCGGGGAGTCAGACGTCGTCTCGAGTGGGGGCTTACCCGTCCGCTTTCCTCCCGAGCAGTGGCACCAGTTTTACGCTTCCCGTTTCGTGGATCAAGGGATCTGTGGCTTTCCCTCGAGGCTTTCCCATGAGGATTTCCCACAGGGCTGTCCCACGTGCCACCGTGGTGTCAGTCTATCCTCGGGGTGAAAGTCGAGGCAGTGCAGAAAAAAGAGGTTCCTCTGGAATAGACTGAGAAATCTGGGGGACTCAGAATGGTCGCACAACCCTGAAGTTACTCTCACGTTTCCTGTTGAGCGCGCCTCCACTTCAGATTCAACGGGAAGGCCGGGAATTCTTTCCCGACGAAGCAGCGAAAGGATCCCTCATGTCGAGCTATGAGGCGGCAACGGGGCTCCTCTGGATGTGGGCGGGACCCTCGGGATTCCTCTCGAGTGGAGACGAGTATTTCGGGGAACTTCGTGAGGTGTAGCAAGGGTGTGAAGGACCCTTTCGAAGTTCCAGATTTTAGGTGTGATTAGCCTCGAGCGGTGTCAGCAGAAATGGGCCTCATTTCACCTGGAGCGCAGAACCTCCTGGATTTTCTCGAGATGCGGCAGGTGCTCTCCAGTTACTACGGGGACCTCAGGGACACGCTCTGGTGGCCTCAGGAAAGGCCAGTACCCGTGCTTGTTGCTAGGGGGACCCTCATGATTCCTCTCCAGTCGAAGCCGTGGCCTAAGACCTTGTGTGGACTTGGGACTGGAACCTGAAGATTCCTCTCCAGTGCTGACATGAATCTTGGGTAATTCTGGAGTCTACACAGGGGAGTAAGTCATCTTCTCGGGTGGGGGCATGCACGTCCGCTTTCCTCCTGAGCTGTAGCAGCAGTCTCACGCTTCCCGTCGCGTGGATCAAGGGATCTGTGGCCTTCCCTCGAAGCTTTCCCACGAGGATTTCCCACAGGGCTATCCCACATGCCACCGTGGTGTAGGTCGATCCTCATCGTGAAAGTCGAGGCAGTCAAGGGAAAACAGGTTTCTCTGGAATTGACTGAGACATCTGGGGGACTCAGATGGAGGCATGATGCTGGAGTTCCTCCCACCATTCCTGTTGAGCACGCCTCCTCTTGAGATGTGACCAGAACGCCAGGAATTCTTTCCAGATGAAGCAGGGAAAGGATCCCTCATCTCGAGCAAAGATGCGGAAACGGAGCTCCTCTGGATGTGGGCGGGTCCCTCGTGCTTCCTCGCCAGTGGAGACCGGTATGTTACGGAACTTTTTGAGTTGCAGCAAGGGTGTGAAGGACCCTTTCGAAGTTCCAGAGGTTAGGTGTGATTAGCCTCGAGATGCCTCAGCGAAAATGGGCCTCATCTCGCCTGGAGGGGAGAACCTCCTGGATTGCCGGGGTCCAGCCCCGGTGGATCCAGGGAATTTGAAGGGTGGACGGCGTTGGTGTGGAAAGACTTGTTTATTCATCAATATAAGATTAGATAAAGAAACTATAGTGTAGTAAGAAGATTAAGTGGAGGAAGAGGGCTGAAGAGCTTGGTTTATGCGTAAAACCAATAAAATTCCAGACAAGGAATTTGCACCATCTACGTTGGGGCACCGGCGCCTACGTGAATATCTAAGGATGCCTCGCGTTAAGCTCCCTTTCGTGCGAGTCTTAACAGCAAGGGCAAGTAAGTAGACCTGGCGAGCCTCCGTGCCCCAGGTGGAGAATCAGCCTGAAATTAAAGTAAAGATCAGAGAAGGAAAGGAAGAGAAAAAGAGAGTGAGAAAGATACGTGGGGAGCCAGATTCTCAAGAAACCAGGCCGAGAGCCCAGTTCAAAAATCTGGTCCGAGAAGCTGGTCCGAGAAGCTGGTCCGCTCCTTTATTGTTCAGAAGGCCTTTTATACTTTTGATAAAACATGGAGATCAATGGCTAACCCATAATTATGTAGCGTTCGCAGCCCAGGCTCTTTCTATACATCATTTTGTATACAAAAGGTCTCAGGTGATTGACATTATCTTCTGGCCAAGAGGCTTGTTAACACTTTTTGGCTCTCTTCCTTAATGAATGTTAATGTTGTTTCCCCTGAAGTGTTGTTCTTTAATCTGCATCTCCTTAAAAGCGCTAAAGTTGCATCTCCATGGAACAAAGGTGCAGTGGGTTATAACAAAGAAGGTACTTAACTCAAAGTTCTAATGTTGCTAATACAAGTTCTACTACTTGTTTTTCTATATACCAACTATATCTAAAAATAAAGGATATGAATATTTGACAGCAAGCATTGACTCTACAAATGAAACCTTTAATCAGTCCTATTCTTAAGATTTTGACTCTTCAGAAGCCCCTACATTCCTAGGATGTTTTAAGCTTCCTGTGCCTCCTGCGGTTAGGAGGCCTCAAACAATCACATGTGCAGCTGTAAGAGTCCTGCAGTCAGGCTATAAAGCCATCAGAGGGGTTTTCTGGATTGAAACACTCTTTCAAATGTAGAAGACTCAAGCCCTAAATTGACTTTTTCCAGAAAATGTCAGAAGAGTGGAAAAGCAGAGCACAAAAGCCGGCAGATTTTTGTTGGGGTACATGCTTCGGAATTTCCAGAGGGGTCCCTGAAGCCTGAGCACGCCTTGCGTATGTAGCTTCCTTCCTGGTTACCTTGTCACAGGCGGGATTCCTCCCACTGGCTCCCGGCACTGGATTTTCTCGAGTTGTGGCAGGTACTCTTGAGTTACGATGGGGACCTCAGGGACCCGCTCTGGTGGCCTCAGGAAAGGCCAGTCACCATATGAGTTGCTAGGAGGCCTGCGGGATTCCTCTCCACTTGATGCCGGGGCCTAAAACCTGTGTGGAATCGGGGCCGAATTCTGAGGATTCCTCGCCAGTGCTGACATGGATGATGGGGCACTTCTGGAGTCTCCACAGGGGAGTCAGTCGTCGTCTCGAGTGGGGGCTTGGCTGTTCGCTTTCCTCCCGAGCAGTGGCACCAGTTTCACGCTTCCCGTTGCGTGGATCAAGGGATCTGTGGCTTTCCCTGGAGGCTTTCCCACGAGGATTTCCCACAGGGCTGTCCCACGTGCCACCGTGATGTCAGTAGATCCTCGGTGTGAAAGTGGAAGCAGTGCAGAACAGAGAGTTTAATCTGGAATGGACTGAGAAATCTGGGGGACTCGGAATGGTCGCACGACCCTCGAGTTCCTCTCACCTTTCCTGTTGAGCGCAGCTCCTCTTCAGATTCGAGGGGAAGGCCGGGAATTCTTTCCCGACGAAGCAAGGAAAGGATCCCTCATCTCGAGCTACGAGGCAGAAACGGGGCTCCTCTGGATGTGGGCGGGACCCTCGTGCTTCCTCTCGAGTGGAGACGGGTATGTCGGGGTACTTCTTGAGTTACAACAAGGATGTGAAGCACCCTTTCGAATTTCCAGAGGTTAGGTGTGATTAGCCTGGAGACACCTCAGCGGAAATGGGCCACATCTCGCCTGGAGGGGAGAACCTCCAGGATTTTCTCGAGTTGCCGCAGGTGTTCTCGAGTTACGACGGGGACCTCAGGGATCCGCTCTGTTGGCCTCAGGAAAGGCCTGTCCCCATGCGAGTTACTCAGGGGCACCTCGGGATTTCTCTCCCGTCGATCCAGGGGCCTAAGACCTTGTGTGGAGTCCGGGCCGGAACCTGAGGATTCCCCTCCCGTACTGACATGGATCCTAGGGTACTTCTTAAGTATCCTCAGGGGAATCAGTCCTCGTCTCGAGTGGGGGCATGCACGTGCCCTTTCCTCCCGAGCTGTAGCAGCAGTGTCACGCTTCCTGTCACGTGGATCAAGGGATCTGCTGCTTTCCCACAAGGCTTTCCCAGAGGGCTGTCCCATGTGCCACCATGGTGTGAGTCGATACTCGGCGAGAAAGTCGAGGCAGTTCAGGGAATACAGGTTCTTCTGGAAAGGTCTGAGACCTCTCGGGGACTCTTGGAATGGTGGCACGACCCTTGAGATCCTCTCGCCTATCCTGTTGAGAGCTCATCCACTTGAGATGCAATGAGAACCCCGGGAATTCTTTCGCGAAGAGGCAGGGAAAGGAACCCTCATCTCGAGCTACGGGGCGGAAACAGGGCTCCTCTGCATGCGGGCGGGACCCTCATGCTTCCTCTCGAGTGGAGAGGGGTATGTTGGGGAACTTCTTGAGTTGCATCAAGGGTGTGAAGGACCCTTTCGAAGTTCCCGAGGTTAAGTGTGATTAGCCTCGAGACATCTCTGCGGAAATGGGCCTCATATCACCTGGACGGTAGAACATCCTGGATTTTCTCGCATTGCGGCAGGTGTTCTCGAGTTACGACGGGGACCTCAGGGACCCTGTCTGGTTGCCTCAGGAAAAGCCAGTCCCCATGTGAGTTGCTAGGGGGCCTCTAGAGATTCCTCTCCCGTCGATGCCGGGGACTAAGACCTTGTGTGGAGTCAGGCCCGGAACCTGAGGATTCCTCTCCAGTACTGAAATTGATCTTGGGGTACTTTTGAGTCTCCCCAGGGGAGTCAGTCCTCGTCTCGAGTGGGGTCGTGCACGTGCTCTTTCCTCCCGAGCTGTAGCAGCAGTGTCACTCTTCCCGTCACGTGGATCAAGGGATCCGTGCCTTTCCCTCGAGGCTTTTCCACGAGGCTTTCCCACAGGGCTGTCCCACGTGCCACCGTGGTGTGAGTCGATCTTTACCGTGAAAGTCGAGGCAGTGCAGGGTAAACAGGTTCCTCTGGAATGGACTGAGACATCTGGGGGACTCTTGAAATGGTGGCACGACCCTGGAGTTCCTCTGGCCTTTCCTGTTGAGAGCGCCTCCTCTTGAGATGCGACGGTATCGCCGGGAATTCTTTCCCGACAAAGCAGGGAAAGGATCCCTCATCTCGAGCTATGAGGCGGAAACGGGGCTCCTCTGGATGTGGGCGGACCCTCGTGCTTCCTCTCAAGTGGAGACAAGTATGTCGGGGTACTTCTTGAGTTGCAGCAAGTGTGTGAAGGACCCTTTCGAAATTCCAGAGGCTATGTGTGATTAGCCTCGAGACGCCTCAGCCTAAAGGGGCCTAATCTAGCCTGGAGGGGAGAACTTCCTGGATATTCTCGAGTTGCGGCAGGTGTTCCGTGTTACGACGGGGACCTCAGAAACCCGCACTGGTGGCCCCAGGAAAGGCCAGTCCCCATGCGAGTTGCTAGGGCGCCTCTCGGGGTTCCTCTCCCATCGATGCCGGGGCCTAAGACCTTGTGTTGAGTCGCGGCCGGAACCTGAGGACTCCTCTCCGGTGCTGACATGGATCTTCGGTTACTTCTGGAGTCTCCCCAGGGAGTCAAGCCACTTCTCGTCTGGGGGAATGCACGTGTGCTTTCCTCCCGATCTGTAGCAGCAGTGTCACGCTTCCCGTCAGGTGGACAAAGGGATCTGTGGCTTTGCCTTAAGGCTGTCCCACGAGGCTTTCCCAGACGGCTGTCCCACGTGCCACCATGGTGTGAGTTGATCCTCGCCATGAAAGAGGAGCCAGTGCAGGGAAAAACAGTTCCTCTGGAATGGGATAACACATATGGAGGACTCTTGGAATGGTGGCATGACACTGGAGTTCCTCTCGCCTTTCCGGTTGAGAGCACATCCTCTTGAGATGCGACTGGAACGCCGGGAATTCTTTCCTGACGAAGCAGGGAAAGGATCCCTCATCTTGAGCTACGAGGTGGAAACGGGGCTCCTCTGGATGTGGGTGGGACCCTCGTGCATCCTCTCGAGTGGAGACGGGCATGACGGGGACCTTCTTGAGTTGCAGCAAGGGTGTGAAGGACCCTTTCGAAGTTCCAGAGGTTATGTGTGATTAGCCTTGAGATGCCTAGGCGGAAATGGGCCTCATCTCGCCTGGAGGGGAGAACTTCCTGGATATTCTCGAGTTGGGGCAGGTGTTCTCGAGTTACGACAGGGACATCAGGGACCCGCTCTGGTGGCCTCAATAAAGGCCAGTCCCCATTCGTGTTGCTAGGGGTCCTCTCGAGATTCCTCTCCCGTGGATGCCGGGGCTAAGCCCTTGTGTGGAGTCAGAGCCAGAACCTGAGGATTCCTCTCCGGTGCTGACATGGATCTTTGGGCACTTCTGGAGTCTCCCCTGGGGAGTCAGCCCTCGTCTTGAGTGGGGGCATGCACGTGCACTTTCCTCCCGAGCGGTAGCAGCAGTGTCACGCTTCCCGTCGCGAGGATTAAGGGATCTGTGGCTTTCCCTCGAGGCTTTCCCCCGAGGCTTTCCCACAGTGCGGTCCCACGTGTCACCGTGGTGTGAGTCCATCCTCGGCATGAAAGACGAGCCAGTGCAGGGTAAAAAGGTTCCTCTGCAATGGACTGAGACATCTGGAGGACTCTTGAAATGGTGGTACGACCCTGGAGTTCGTCTCGCCTTTCCTGCTGAGAGCACCTCCTCTTGAGATGCGACGGGAATGCCGGGAATTCTTTCCCGACGAAGCAGGGAAAGGATCCCTCATCTCGAGCTTCGAGGTGAAAACGGGGCTCCTCTGGATGTGGGCGGGATGTTCGTGTTCCTCTCGAGTGGAGACGGGTATGTCGGGGGATTTCTTGAGTTGCAGCAAGTGTGTGAAGGACCCTTTTGAAGTTCAACAGGTTAGGTGTGATTCGCCTCAAGATGCCTCTGCGGAAATGGGCCTCATCTCGCCTGGATGGTAGAACATCCTGGATTTTCTCGCATTGCGGCAGGTGTTCTTGAGTTACGACGGGGACCTCAGGGACCCGGTCTGGTTGCCTCAGGAAAGGCCAGTCCCCTTGTGAGTTGCTAGCGGGCCTTTAGAGATTCCTCTCCTGTCAATGCCGGGGCCTAAGACCTTGTGTGGAGTCAGGCCTGGAACCTGACGATTCCTCTCCAGTACTGAAATTTATCTTGGGGTACTTTTGAGTCTCCCCAGGGGAGTCAGTCCTCGTCTCGAGTGGGGTCGTGCACGTGCTCTTTCCTCCCGAGCTGTAGCAGCAGTGTCACGCTTTGCGTCACGTGGATCAAGGGATCTGTGGCTTTCCCTCGAGGCTTTCCCACGAGGATATCCCACAGGGCTGCCCAAGTGAGACTGTGGTGTGAGTCGATCCTCAGCGTGAAAGATGAGCCAGTGCAGGGAAAACAGGTTCCTCTGGAATGGACTGAGATATCTGGGGGACTCTTGGAATGGTGGCACGACCCTGGAGTTCCTCTCGCCTTTCCTGTTGAGAGTGACTCCTCTTGAGATGCGACGGGAACACCAGGAATTCTTTCTCGACGAAGCAGGGAATGGATCCCTCATCTTGAGCTTTGAGGCGAAAACGGGGCTCCTCTGGATGTGGGCGGGAACCTCTTGTTCCTCTCGAGTGGAGATGGGTATGTCGGGGGACCTCTTGAGTTGTAGCAAGGGCGTGAAGGACCCTTTCGAAGTTCCAGAGTTTAGGTGTGATTAGCCTCGAGACGCCTCAGCGGAAATGGGCCTCATCTTGCCTGGAGGGGAGAACCTCCTGGATTTTCTCAAATTGCGGCAGGTGTTCTCGAGTTACGACGGGGACCTCAGGGATCCGTTCTGTTGGCCTCAGGAAAGGCCATTCCCCATGCGAGTTGCAGGGGGGCATCACCGTATTCCTCTCCCGTCGATGCTGGGGCCTAAGACCTTGTGTGGAGTCCGGTCCGGAACCTGAGGATTACCCTCCAGTACTGACATGGATCCTAGGGTACTTCTGAAGTATCCTCAGGGGAATCAGTCCTCGTCTCGAGTGGGGGAATGCACGTGCGCTTTCCTCCCGAGCTGTAGCAGCAGTGTCACGCTTCCCGTCACGTGGATCAAGGGATCTGCTGCTTTCCCACAAGGCTTTCCCAGAGGGCTGTCCCACGTGCCACCGTGGTGTGAGTCGATCCTCGGCGTGAAAGTCGAGGCAGTGCAGGGAATACAGGTATTTCTGGAAAGGACTGACCTCTCGGGGACTCTTGGATTGGTGGCACGACCCTGGAGATCCTCTCGCCTTTCCTGTTGAGAGCGCATCCACTTGAGATGTCATGGGAACCCCGGGAATTCTTTCCCGATGAAGCAGGGAAAGGATCCCATATCTTGAGCTACAAGGCGGAAACAGGGCTCCTCTGCATGCGGGCGGGACCCTCGTGCTTCCTCTCGAGTGGAGACGGGTATGGCGGTGAACTTCTTGACTTGCATCAAGGGTGTGAAGGACCCTTTCGAAGTTCCCGATGTTAAGTGTGATTAGCCTCGAGACGCCTCTGCGGAAATGGGCCTCATCTCGCCTGGAGAGTCGAACCTCCTGGATTTTTTCGAGTTTCGGCAGGTGTTCTCAAGTTACGACGGGGACCTCAGGGACCCTGTCTGTTTGCCTCAGGAAAGGCCAGTCCCCATGTGAGTTGCTAGGGGGCCTCTAGAGATTCCTCTCCCGTCGATGCCGGGGCTTAAGACCTTGTGTGGAGTCAGGCCTGGAACCTGAGGATTCCTCTCCAGTACTGAAATTGATCTTGGGATACTTTTGAGTCTCCCCAGGGGAGTCAGTCCTCGTCTCGAGTGGGGTCGTGTACGTGCTCTTTCCTCCCGAGCTGTAGCACCAGTGTCAGGCTTACCATCCCATGGATCAAGGGATCTTTAGCTTTCCCTCCAGTCTTTCCCACGAGGCTTTCCCACAGGGCTCTCCCACGTGCCACCTTGGTGTGAGTCGATCCTCAGCGTGAAAGTCGAGGCAGTGCAGGGAAAACAGTTTCCTTTGGAAAGGACTGAGACCTCTAGCGGACTACTGGAATGGTGGCATGGCCCTGGAGTTCCACTCGCCTTTCCTGTTGAGAGTGCCCTCTTTTGAGATGCGACGGGAACCCAGGGAATTTTTCCCAACGAAGCAGGGAAAGGATGCCTCATCTGAAGCTACGAGACGGTACCGGTGCTCCTCTGGATGTGGGCGTGACCCTCGTGCTTCCTCTCGATTGGAGACAGGTATGTCGGGGAACCTCTTGATTTGCAGCAAGGGTGTGAAGGACCCTTTCGAAGTTCCAGAGGTTAGATGTGATTAGCCTCGAGACTCCTCAGCGGAAATGGTCCTGATGTAGCCTGGAGTGGAGAACCTCCTGGATTTTCTCGAGTTGCGGCAGGTGCTCGCAAGTTACCACGGGGATCTCAGGGACCTGCTCTGGTGGCTTCAGGAAAGGCCAATCCCCATGCGAGTTGCTAGGGGGACTCTAGGGATTCCCTCCCATCCATGCCGGGGCCTAAGACTTTGTGTGGAACCGGGGCTGGAGCCTCAGGATTACTCTCCAGTCTTGACATTGATCTTGGGGTTCTTCTGGAGTCTCCACAGGGGAGTCAGTCCTGGTCAGGAGTAGGGGCATGCACGTGCGCATTCCTACAGAGCTGTAGCAGCAGTTTCTCACTTCCCATCACGTGGATCAAGGGATCTGAGGCTTTCCCTCCAGGCTTTCCCACGAGGCTTTCCCACAGGGCTCTAACACGTAACACCGTAGTGTGAGTTGATGCTCGGCGTGAAAGTCGAGGCACTTCAGGGAAAACAGGTTCCTCTGGAATGGACTGAGACATTGGGGGACTCTTGGAATGGTGATACGACCCTGGAGTATCCCTCGCCTTTCCTGTTGAGAGAACTTCCTCTTGAGATGCGACGGGACTGCGGGGAATTCTTTCCCGACGAAGCAAGGAAAGGATCCCTCATCTCGAGCTACGGGGCGGAAACGGGGCTCCTCTGGATGTGGGCGGGACCCTCGTGCTTCCTCTCGAGTGGAGACGGGTATGTCGGGGAACTTCCTGACTAGCAGCAAGGGTGTGAAGGACCCTTTCGAAGTTCCAGAGTTTAGGTGTGGTTAGCCTCGTGACGCCTCAGTAGAAATGGGCCTCATGTCGCCTGGAGGGGAGAACCTCCTGGATTTTCTCTAGTTGCGGCAGGTGCTCCCGAGTTACGACGGGGACCACAGGGACCCACTCTGGTGGCCTCAGGAAAGGCCAGTCCCCATGCGAGTTGCTAGGGGGCCTTTCAGGATTCCTCTCCAGATGATGCCGGGGCCTAAGACCTTGTGTGGAGTCGGGGCCGGAAAATAAAGATTATTCTCCAGTGCTGACATGCATCTTGGGGTATTTCTGGAGTCTCCACAGTGGAATCAGTCTTCGTCTCGAGTTGGGGCATGCAGGTGCACTTTCCTCCCGGGCTATCGCAGCAGTGACATGCTTCCCGTCGCGTGGAACGAGGGATCTGTGGCTTTCCCATGAGGCTTCCCACAGGGCTGCCCCACGTGCCACCGTGGTGTGAGTGGTTCCTCGGCGTGAAAATCGAGGCAGTGCAGGGAAAACAGGTTCTTCTGAAATGGAATGAGACATCGGGGGACTCTTGGAATTGTGGCACGACCCTGGAGTTCCTATCGCCTTTCCTGTGGAGAGCGCCTCCTCCTGAGATGCGACGGCAACGCCCGGAAATCTTTCCCGATGAAGCAGGGAATGGATCCCTCATCTCGAGCTACGAGGAGGAAACGGGGCTCCTCTGGTTGTGGGCGGGACCCTCGTGCTTCCTCTCGAATGGAGACGGGTATGTCGGGGAACTTCTTGAGTTGCAGCAAGGTTGCGAAGGACCCTTTCGAAGTTCCAGAGGTAGGGTGTGATTAGCCTCGAGATGCCTCAGGGGTAATGGGCCTCATGTCGCCTGGAGGGTAGAACCTCCTGGATTTTCTCGAGTTGAGGCAGGTGCTCTCGAGTTACGATGGGGACCTCAGGGACCCGCTCTGGTGGTCTAAGGAAATGCCAGTCCCCATGCGAGTTGCTAGGGGGCCTCTCGGGATTCCTCTCCATTTGATGCCAGGGCTTAAGGCCTTGTGTGGAATCGTTGCCGGAACCTGAGGATTACACTCCAGGGCTGACATGGATCTTGGGTACTTCTGGAGTCTCCACAGGGGAGTCAGTCGTCGTCTCGAATGAGGGCTCACGTCCGCTTTCCTCCTGAGCTATAGCAGCTGTGTCATGCTTCCCATTGTGTCGATCAAGGGATCTGAGTCTTTCCCTCAAGGCTTTCCCACGAGGCTTTCCCACAATGCCGTTCCACGTGTCACCGTGGTGAGAGTCGATCCTCGGCGGGAAAGTCGAGGCAGTGCAGGGAAAACAGGTTCCTCTGGAATGGACTGAGACATCTGGGGGACTCTTGGAACGGTGGAATGACCTTTGAGTTCCTTTCGCCTTTCCTGTTGAATAGCGCCTCCTCTTGAAATGCGACGGGACGGCCGGGAAATCTTTCCCGAAGAAGCAGGGAAAAGATCCCTCATCTCGATCTACAAGGCGGAAACGGTGCTCTTCTGGATGTGGGCGAGACCCTCGCGCTTCCTCTCCAGTGGAGACGCAGATGTTGGGGAACTTCTTGAGTTGCAGCAAGGGTGTGAAGGACCCTTTCGAATTTCCAGAGTTTAGGTGTGATTAGCCTCGAGACGCCACACCGTAAATGGGCCTCATCTGTCATGGAGGGGAAGACCTCCTGGATTTTCTCGATTGGGGCAAATGCACTAGAGTTAAGACGGGGACCTCAGGGACATGCTCTTCTGGCCGCAGGAAAGGACAGTCCCCATGCGAGTTGCCAGGGGGCCTCTCGAGATTCCTCTCCAGTCGATGCTGGGGCCTAAGACCTTGTGTGGAGTCAGGGCCAGAACCTGAGTATTCCTCTCCAGTGCTGACACGGATCTTGGGGTACTTCTGGAGTCTCCACAGGGAACTCTGTCGTGGTCTCGATTGGGGGCATGCACGTCCGCTTTCCTCCCGAGCTGTAGCAGCAGTGTCACGCTTCCCGTCACGTGGATCAAGGGATCTGTGGCTTTTCCTGGAGGCTTTCCTCGAGGCTTTAACACAGGACTGTCCCACGTCCCACCGTGGTGTGAGTCGATCCTCGCCGTGAAAGTCGTGTCAGTGCAGGGCAAACCGGTTCCTCTGCAATGGACTGAAATATCTTGGGGACTCTTGGAATGGTCGCACGACCCTTGAGTTCCTTTCGCCTTTCCTGTTGAGAGCGCCTCCACTTGAGATGCGACGGGAACCCCGTGAATTCTTTCCCGATGAAGCAGGGAAATGATCACTCTTCCTAGCTATGAGGCGGAATCGAGGCTCCTCTGGATGTTGCCGGGACCCTCGTACTATCTCTCGAGAGGAGACGGGTATGTCGGGGAACTTCTTGAGTTGCAGTAAGGTTGTGAAGGATCCTCTCGAAGTTCCAGAGATTCGGTGTGATTAGCCTCGAGATGCCTCAGCAGAAATGGGCCTCATCCCGCCTGTAGGGGAGATCCTCCTGGATTTTCTCAAGTTGTGGCAGGTGCTCTCGAGTTACGACGGGGACCTCAGGGACCTGGTCTCGTGGCCTCAGGAAATACCATTCCCCTCGCGAGTTGCTAGGGGGCTCCTCGAGATTCCTCTTCAGTCGATGCCGGTGCCTAAGACCTTGTGTGGAATCGGGGCCGGAACCTGAGGTTTCCTCCCCAGTGCTGACATGGATCTTGGGGTACTTCTGGCGTCTCCACAGGGGAGTCAGTCGTCGTCTCAAATGGGGGCATGCACGTGCGCTTTCCTCCCGAGCTGTAGCAGCAGTGTCACTCTTCCCGTCGGGTGCATCAAGGGATCTGTGGCTTTCCCTCAAGGCTTTCCCACGAGATTTTCCCACAGAGCTGTCCCACGTGCCACCGTGGTGTGAGTTGATCTTTGGCGTGAAAGTCGAGGCAGTGCAGGGAAAACAGGTTCCTCTGGAATGGACTGAGACATCTTGGGGACTCTTGGAATGGTGCCACAACCCTGGAGTTCCTCTCGCCTTTCCTGTTGAGAGCACCTGCTCTTGAGTTGCGACGGGAACGCTGGGAATTCTTTCCCGGCGAAGCAGGGAAAGGATCCCTCATCTCGAGCTTTGAGGCGGAAATGGGGCTCCTCTTGATTTGGGCGTGACCCTGGTTATTCCTCTCGAGTGGAGACGGGTATGTCGGGGAACTTCTTGAGTTGCAGCAAGGGTGTGAAGGACCCCTTCGAAGTTCAAGAGGGAAGGTGTGATTAGCCTGGAGACGCCTCAGCGGAAATGGGCCTCATCTCGCCTGGAGGGGAGAACCTCCTGGATTTTCTCAAGTTGCGGCAGGTGCCTCTCGAGTTACGACAGGGATCTGAGGGACCCGCTCTTGTGGCCTAAAGAAAGGCCCGTCTCCATGGGAGTTGCTAGGGGGCCTCATGGGATTCCTCTCCAGTCGATGCTGGGCCCTAAGACCATGTGTGGAATCGGGGCCAGAACCTGTGGATTCGTCTCCAGTGCTGACATGGATCTGGGGTATTTCTGGAGTCTACACAGGGGAGTCAATCCTCTTCTCGAGTGGGGACATGCATGTCCGCTTTCCTCCCAATCTGTAGCAGCAGTGTCACGCTTCTCATCGCGTTTATATAGGGATATGTGGCTTTCCCTCGAGGCTTTCCCACGAGGCTTTCCCACAGGGCTGTCACACGTGCCACCGTGGTGTTAGTCGACCGGGGTGTTAGTCGACCCTCGGTTTGAAGGTCGCGGCAGTGCAGGTAACTCAGAGTCCTCTGGAGTGGACTGAGATATTTAGGGGTCTTTTGAAATGGTGGCACGACCCCTGGAGTTCCTTTTCGAATTTCCTATTTAGATCACCTTCTCTTGTTTTGCGACGGGAACACCAGGAATGCTTTCCTAACAAAACAGGTGAAGGAACCATCATCTCGATTGGAAGAGGGGGAAATGCGTCTCCTATTAAGTTTGGCGAGACACTCGGGATTCCTTCGAGTGGAGTCGGGTATGTCGGTGAACTTCTTAAGTTTCAACAAGTGTGTGAGGGACCCTTTCGAGGTTCAAAAGGAACGTCAATTTCTCGCGAGATGCCACAGTGGAAAAGGGCCTCATCTTGCCTGGAGGGCAGAACCTCCTGGTTTTTCTCGATTTTCATCAGCTTCCTCTCAAGTTACGACGCGGACCACAGGGACCCGCTCATGTGGCCTCAGGAAATTCCAGTCTCCGTGCGAGTTGCGAGGGGCCTCTTGGGATTCCTCTCCAGTCGGTTCCAGGTCCTCAGTCCTAGTCTGGAGCCGACGCCAGAACCTGAGTTTTCCTCTACAGGGCTAATATGGATCTTATCGTTTCTCTGGTGTCTCCACAGGGGAATCAGACCTCTTATCGAGTGGAGACATGAACGTCCACTTTCCTCCCGAGCTGTAGCAGCAGTGTCACGCTTCCCATCGAGTTGACACAGGCATCTGTGGCTTTTCCTCGAGGCTTTCCCACAGGGCTGTCACACGTGACACCTTTGTATTAGTCGAAACTCAGGGTGACAGTCGAAGAAGTGCAGGGCAATCAGGTTCCCTGGAGTGGACTGAGACATTTGGGGTCTTTTGGAAGGTGCACGACCCCTAGATTTCCTCTCGACATTCCTGTTGATAGCGCCTCCTCTTGAGATGAGACTAGAACGCCGGGAATCCTTTCCCAACGAAGCAGGAAAAGGAACCCTCATCCCCAGCGGAGGAGGGAAAATGGGGCTCCTCTTGAGTTTGGTGGGACACTCAGTGTTCCTCTCCAGTGGAGCCGAGTATGTCGGGGAACTTCTTGAGTTGCAGCAAGTGTGTGAAGGACCCTTTCCAGGTTCAAGAGGGAAGATTTGATTTCCTCAAGATGCCTCATCCGAAATGGGCCTCATCTCGCCTGGTGGGGAGAACCTCCTGGATTTTCTCGAGTTGCATCAGGTTCCTCCCGAGTTTCGATGGGGATCTCAGGAACCCTCTCGTGTGGCTTCAGGAAAAGCCAGTCTCCATGCGAGTTGCGAGGGGCCTTTCAGAATTCCCCTCTAGTCGCTGCCGGGTCCGAAGTTCTCGTCTGGAGCTGAGGCTGGAGCCTGAGGCTTCCTCTCCATTGCTGACATGGATCTTGGGGTTCCTCTGGAGTCTCCAAAGGGGAATAAGGCCTTGTCTCGAGTTGAGACATGTATGTCCACTTTCCTCCTGAGCTGTAAAAGTAGTGTCAGGCTCTTGTCCAGTTGACAAAGGGATCTGTGGGTTTCCTTCATGCTCTCCCACAGGGCTGTCACACGTGCCACCTTTGTATGAGTCGATACTCGGGATGACAGTCGAGGCAGTGCAGGGAAATCAGGTTCATCTGGATTGGATTGAGACATATGCTGTCTTTTTAGAATGGGGGCATGACCTCTGGAGTTCCACTCGACTTTCCTGTTGAGAGTGACTCCTCTTGAGATGTGACATCAACGCCGGGAATCCTTTCCCGATGAAGCAGTGAAAGGAACCCTCATCTCGAGCGGAGGAGGGGGAAATGGGACTCCTCTTGAGTTTGTCGGGGCCTTTGTGTTCCTCTCAAGTGGAGACGGATATGTTGGGGAACTTATTGAGTTGCACCAAGGGTGTGAAGGACCCTTTCGAGGTTCAAGAGGGAAGGTGTGATTTCCCTCAAGAAGCCACAACGGAAAAGAACCTCATCTCGCCTGAAGGGGAGAACCTCCTGGTTATTTTCAAATAAGGGCAGGTTCCTTTCGGGACACTACTGGGATCTCAGGGACCTGCTCGTGTGGCCTCAGGAAAGGCCAGACTCCATGCGAGTTGCGAGTGGCCTTTTGGGATTCCTCTCCAGTCGGTGCTGGGTCCTAAGTCCTCGTCTGGACCCAAGGGAGGAACCTGAGGATTCCTCTCCAGTGCTGACATGGATCTTGGGGTACTTCTGGAGTCTCCACAGGGGAGTCAGTCCTCGTCTCCAGTGGAGACATGCACGTCCACTTTCCTCCCGAGCTGCAGCAGCAGTGTCAGTCTTTCTGTCGAGTTGACACAGGGAGTTTGGTCTTTCCTTCGAGGCTTTCCCACAGGGCTGTCACATTTGTCAGTGTGGTGTGAGTCGATACTCGTGTGACAGTCGAGGCAGTGCATGGAAATATGTTTCCTCTGGTATGGACTTAGAATTTTGGCGGTCTTTTGGAATGGGCGCATGACCCCTGGAGTTCCTCTGGACTTTCCTGTTGAGAGCGCATCCTCTTGAAATGCGATTGGAATGCCGGGAAACCATTCCTGAAGAAGCAGGGAAAGGAACCGTCATCTCGAGTGGAGGAGGTGGAAACCGGGCTCCTTTGACTTTGGCGGGACTCTTGGTGTTTCTCTCGAGTCCAGACTGGTATGTCGGGGAACTTCTTGATTTGCACCAAGTGTGTGAAGGATGCTTTCGAGGTACAAGAGGGAAGGTGTGATATCCCTCGAATAGCTGCAGCAGAAAAGGGCCTCATCTCGCCTGGAGGGCAGAACCTCCTGGTTTTTCTCCAGTTGCGGCAGCTTCCTCTCGATTTACGATTGGAACCTCAGGGACCCACTCTTGTGGCCTCAGGAAATTCCAGTCTCCATGCGAGTTTCAAGGGGCCTCTCGGGAAATTCTTGAGGTGATGAAAGGGTGTGGAGGACCCTTTCGACGTTCAAAAGGGAGGGTGTGATTTGCTTCAAGATGTTGCTGCGGAATTGGGCCTCATCTCGCCTGAAGGGGAGAACTTCCTGGATTTTTTTGAGTTGCGACAGGTTCCTCTCAAGTTATGACGGGGACTTCAGGGACCAGCTCGTGGGGCCTCAGGAAAAGCCAGTCTCCATACGCGTTGCGAGGGGCCTTTCAGAATTCCTCTCCAGTGGGTGCCAGGTCCTAAGTCCTCCTATGGAGCCCAGGCCGGAACCTGAAGTTTTCTATGCAGTCTTAACATGGATCTTGGATCCCTCTGGAGTCTCCACAGGGGAGTGAGGCCTTTGTGTTCCTCTCAAGTGGAGACGGATATGTTAGGGAACTTATTGAGTTGCACCAAGGGTGTGAAGGACCCTTTCAGGGTTCAAGAGGGAAGGTGTGATTTCCCTCGAGAAGCCACAACGGAAAAGAACCTCATCTCGCCTGGAGGGGAGAACCTCCTGGTTATTTTCGAGTAAGGGCAGGTTCCTTTCGAGATACTACTGGGATCTCAGGGACCCGCTTGTGTGGCCTCAGGAAAGGCCAGACTCCATGCGAGTTGCGAGTGGCCATTTGGGATTCCTCTCCAGTCGGTGCTGGGTCCTAAGTCCTCATCTGGACCCGAGGGAGGAACCTGAGGATTCCTCTCCAGTGCTGACATGGATCTTGGGGTACTTCTGGAGTCTCCACAGGGGAATCAGTCCTCGTCTCCAGTGGAGACATGCACGTCCGGTTTCCTCCTGAGCTGTAGCAGCAGTGTTAGGCTGTCCGTTGAGTTGACACAAGGATCTGTGGCTTTCCCTCGAGGCTTTCCCACAGGGCTGTCACATGTGCCACCATGGTGTGAGTCGATACTCGTGGTGACAGTCGAGGCAGTGCAGGGTAGTCAGGTTCCTCTGGAGTAGACTGAGACATTTGAGGGTCTTTTGTAATGGTGGCATGATCCTTGGAGTTCCTCTAAACTTTCCTGTTGAGAGTGCTTCCTCTTGAGATGCGATGGAACACTGGGAATCCTTTCCCGACCAAGTAGGGAAAGGGACCCTTGTCTCGAGTGGAGGAAGGGGAACAGGGTTCCTCTTGAGATATGGCCAGATCTCGGTGTTCCTCTTGTTTGTAGACGGGTATGTCAGGGAAATTCTTGAGTTGCAGAAAGGGTGTCAAGATCCCTTTCCCTGATCAAGAGGGAAGGTGTGATTTCCCTTGAGACACCACAGTAGATAAGGGTCTCAACTCACCTGGAGGGGAGAACCTCCTGATTTTTCTTGAGTTGTGGCAGGTTCCTCTCGAGTTACGAAGGGGACCTCAGGAACCCGCTCTTGTGGCCTCAGGTAAGGCCAGTCTCCATGCGAGTTGCGAGGGGCCTCTCGGGATTCCTCTCTAGTCACTGCCAGGTCCTATGTTCTCGTCGGAGCCGAGGGCGGAACTTGAGGTTTCTTCTCCAGTGCTGAGATGGATCTTGGCTTTCCTCTGTAGTCTACACAAGTGAATCAGGCCTCATCTCGAGTTGAGACATGTACGTCTGCTTTCCTCCCGAGCTGTAGCAGCAGTGTCAGGCCTCCCATCGAGTTGACACAGGGATCTGTGGCTTTCCCTCGAGGCTTTCCCACAGGGCTGTCACACCTGCCACCGCTGCGTGAGTTGATACTCTGGTGAGAGTCGAGGCAGTGCAGGGAAATCAGGTTCCTCTGGAGTCGTCTTATGTCATTTGGGGGTCTTCTGAAGTGGTGCACGACACCTGGGGTTCTTCTCAACTTTCCTGTTGAGAGCGCCTCCTCTTGAGATGTGACAGCAACGCTGGGAAACCTTTCCCGAAGAAGCGGTGAAAGGAACCATCATCTCGAGTGGAGGAGGGGGAAACGGGGCTCCTCTTGAGTTTGGCGGAACCCTCGGTGTTCCTCTCGATTGGAGACGTGTATGTCGGGGAAATTCTTGAGTTGCAACAAGGGTGTGAAGGAACCGTTTGAGGTTCAAGAAGGAAGGGGTGATTTCCCTCGAGATGCCACAGCAGAAAAGGGCCTCATCTCACCTGGAGGGGAGACCCTCTTGGCTTTTCTCGATTTGGACAGGTTCCTCTCTAATTATGACCGGGACCTCAGGGACCAGCTCATGTGGCCTCAGGAAATGCAGTCTCCATGTGTGTTGGGAGGCTCCTCTCGAGATTCCTCTGCATTTGGTGCTGGGTCCTGAGTGGTCATTTGGAGCCCAGGCAGGAACCTGAGGATTCCTATCCAGTCTTGACATGGATCTAGAATACCTTTGGTGTCTACACAATGAAGTCAGGCCTCGTCTCGAGTGGAGACATGCACGTCAGTTTTCCTCCCGAACTGTAGCAGCAGTCTCAGGCTTCCTGTCGAGTTGACACAAGGACCTGTCTCTTTCCCTCGAGGCTATCCCACAGGTCTGTCACACATGCCACCAT
The DNA here is from genome assembly GCF_032405125.1 of Capricornis sumatraensis. Taxonomy (NCBI): domain Eukaryota; kingdom Metazoa; phylum Chordata; class Mammalia; order Artiodactyla; family Bovidae; genus Capricornis; species Capricornis sumatraensis. Next base: position 736,991 of record NW_027184621.1, on the reverse strand, counting down.
GGTGTGAGTCGATACTCATGGTGACAGTCAAGGCAGTGCAGGGAAATCAGGTTCTTCTGGAGTAGACTGAGACATTTGAGGGTCTTTTGGAATGGTAGGACGACCACTAGAGTTCCTCTTTACTTTCCTGTGGAGAGCGCCTCCACTTGAGATGCAACAGGAAGGCAGGGAATCCTTTCCTGACAAATCACTGAAAGGAACCCTCATTTCGAGCAGAGGAGGGGGAAAAGCTTCTCTTGACTTGTGGTGGGACAATCTGTGTTCCTCTCAAGTGGAGATGGGTATGTCGGGGAACTTCTTGAGCTGTTGCAAGGGTGTGAAGGACCCTTTCGACGTTCAAGAGGGAAGGTGTGATTTCCCTCAAGATGCCACTGCAGAAATGGGCCTCATCTCGCCTGGAGGGGAGAACCTCCTGGATTTTCCCGAGTTGCAGTAGGTTCCTCTTGAGTTATAAAGGGGACCTCAGGGATTGGCTCGTGTGGTCTCAGGAAAGACCAGTCTCCATGCAAGTTGCGAGGGGCCTCTTGGGATTCCTCTCCAGTCGTTGCCGGGGCCTAAGTCCTCGTAGGGAGCCCAGGTCGGAACCTGAAGTTTCCTAACCAGTCTTTACATGGACCTTGGACCCCTCTGGATTCTCCACAGCAGAGTGAGGCCTCGAATCGAGTGGAGACATGCACGTCCGGTTTCCTCCCGAGCTGTAGCAGTAGTGTCAGGCTTCCCGTCGATTTGACACAGGGATCTGTGTCTTTCCCTCGAGGCTTTTCCGCAGGGCTGTCACATGTGCCACCGTGGTGTGAGTGGATACTCGTGGTGACAGTCGAGGCAGTGCAGGGTAATCAGGTTCCTCTGGAATACACTGAGATATTTGAGGGTCTTTTGGAATGGTGGCACGACCCTTGGAGTTCCTGTCGACTTTCCTGTTGAGAGTGCCTCCTCTTGAGATGCGATGGAACGCCAGGAATCCCTTCCCAACGAATTCGGGAAAGGAACCCTCGTCTCGACCGGAGGAAGGGGAACTGGGTTCCACTTGAGTTGTGGCCGGCTCTTGGTGTTCTTCTCGAATGCAGACTGGTATGTCGGGGAACTTCTTGAATTGCTGCAAGGGTGTGAAGGACCCTTTCGAGGTTCAAGAGGGATGGTGTGATTTCCCTCGAGACGCCAGAGCGGAAAAGGGCCTCATCTCACCTGGTGGGGAGAACATCCTGGTTTTTCTCGAGTTGTTGCAGGTTCCCATCGATTTACGACGGGGACTCAGGGACCCACTCTTGTGACCTCAGGAAAGGCCAGTCTCCATGTGAGTTGCGAAAGGCCTCTTGGAATTTCTCTCTAGTTAGTGCCAGGTATTAAGACCTTGTCTGGAGCCGAGGCCGGAACCGAAGATTTCCTCTCCAGTGCTGGCATGATCTTGGTGTTCTGCTGGAGTCTCCACAGGGGAGTAAGGCCTCATGTCGAGTGGAGACATGCATGTCCGCTTTCTTCCCGAGCTGTAGCAGCAGTGTCAGGCTTCAAGTCCAGTTGACTCAGGGATCTGTTTTTTGCCTCGAGGCTTTCCCACAGGTCTGTAACATGTGCCACTGTGGTGTGAGTTGATATTTTGGGTGACAGTCGAGGCAGGGCAGTGAAATCAGTTCCTCTGGAGTGGCCTGCGACATTTGGGGGTCTTTTGGAATGGTGGCATGATACCAGGAGTTCCTCTCGACTTTACTTTGGAGAGCTCCTCCTGTTGAGATACGACACAAACGCCTGGAATCTTTTCCCAATGAAGCAGTGAAAGGAACCCTTATATCGAGAAGAGGAGAGGGAAACGGGGCCCCTCTTGAGTTTGGCGGGAAACTCGGTTTTCCTCCAGAGTGGAGACGGATATGTCGCTGAATTTCTTGAGTTGCAGCATGAGTGTGAAGGACCCTTTCGACGTTCAAGAGCAAAGGTGTGATTTCCCTTGAGATGCCGCATCAGAAAAGGGCCACATCTCGCTTGGAGGGGAGAACCTCCTTGTCTTTCTCGAGTTGCGGCAGTTTCCACTCGAGTTACAACGGGACCTCAGGGACCTTCTCGTGTGGCCTCAGAAAGGCCAGTCTCCATGCGAGTTGCAAGGGGCCTCTCGGGATTTCTCTCCAGTCGCTCCCGGGTCTGAGTCCTCGTTTGGAGCCGAGGCTTGAACCTGAGTTTTCTTCTCCAGTGCTGACCTGATTCTTGGGGTTCCTCTGGAGACTCCACAGGGGAGTCAGATCTCTTCTCGTGTGGAGACATGCACGTCTGCTTTCCTCCCAAGCTGTAGCAGCAGTGTCAGGCTTCCTGTCGCGTTGATACAGGGATCTGTGGCTTTCCCTAGAGGCTTTACGACAAGGCTTTCACACGTGCCACCGTGGTGTGAATCAATACTCGGGGTGAGAGTCGAGGCATTGGAGGGAAATCAGGTTCCTCTGGAGTGGCCTGAGACATTTGAGGGTCGTCTGGAATGGTGGCACGAACTCTGGAGTTCTTCTCAACTTTCTTGTTGTGATCGCCTCCTCTTGAGATGCGACGGGAATGCCGGGAATCCTTTCCCGACGAAGCAGGAAAAGGAACCCTCATCTCGAGCAAAAGAGAGGGAAACAGGGCTCTTCTTTAGTTTGGCACGACCCTCAGTGTTCATCTCAAGTGGAGATGGATATGTTACAGAACTTCTTGAGTTGCAGCAATGGTGTGAAGGACCCTTTTGAGGTTCAAGAGGGAAGCTGTGATTTCCCTCGAGATGCCCCAGTTGAAAAGGGCCTCATCTCGCCTGGAGGGAAGAACATCCTGTTTTTTCTGGAGTTTTGGCAGTTTCCTCTCGAGTTACAACGGATATTTAAGTGACCAGCTCGTGGGGCCTCAGGAAAGGCCAGTCTCTATGTGAGTTGCGAGGAGCGTCTCTCCAGTCAGTGCCGGGTCCTAAGTCCTCGTCTGGAGCCAAAACCGGAACCTGTGTTTTACTCTCCAGTGATGACATGGAATTTGGGGTTCCCCTGGAGTCTCCAAAGAGGGGTGGGGCCTCGTCTCCAGTGGACACATGCACGTCTGTTTTCCTTCTGAGGTGTTGCAGCAGTATCAGGCTTTCCGTTGACTTCACACAGGGATCTGCTGCTTTCCCTGGAGGCTTGCCCACAGGGCTGTCACATGTGCCACCATGGTGTGAGTCGATACTCAGGGTGACAGTCGAGGCAATGCAGGGAAATGAGGTTCCTCTGGAGTGGACAGAGACCTTTGGGTGTCTTTTGGAATCTTAGCACGACCCATAGAATTCCTCTCAACTTTCCTGTGGAGAGCGCCTCCTCTTGAAATGTGACATGAACGCCGGGAATTCTTTCCCCAAGAAGCAGGGAAAGGAACACTTATCTCGAGGTGACAAGGGGACAACGGGGCTCCTCTTGAGTTTGGAGTGACCCTCGGTATTCCTCTCGAGTGTAGATGGGTTAGTCGGGAATTCTTGAGTTACAGCAAGGTTGTGAAGGACCCTTTCCTGATTCAAGAGGGAAGGTGTGATTCCCTCGAGACGCAGCAGCGGAAATGGGCCTCATATAGCCTGAAGTGGAGAACCTCCTGCTTTTTCTCAAGTTGATGTCGATACCTCTCGAGTTATGAGTGGGACCTCAGGGACCCGCTTGTGTGGCCTCAGGAAAGGCCTGTCTCCATGCGAGAAAAAGGGCCTCATCTCACCTGGAGGGGAGAACATCCTGGTTTTTCTGGAGTTGTGGTAGTTTCCTCTCGAGTTACGACGGAGATTTCAGTGACCCGCTAGTGGGGCCTCAGGAAAGGCCAGTCTCCATGAGAATGCTAGGGCCCTCTTGGGATTCTTCTCCAGTCGGTGCCGGGTCCTAAGTCCTGGTTGAGAGCCACGGCAGGAACCTGAGGCTTCCTCTCCAGTCCTGACATGGATCCTGTGGTTCCTCTAGAGTCTCCACAGGGGAGTCAGGCCTCGTCTCGACTGGAGACATGTATGCCCTCTATCCTCCCCAGCTGTACCAGCAGTGTCAGGCTTCCCATTGCTTTGACACAGGGATCTGTGGCTTTCCCTCTAGGCATTCCCACAGCACTGTCACACGTGCCACCGTGGTGTGAGTCGATACTAGGGGTGACAGTCGGGAAAATGCAGGCAAATCATGTTCACCTGGAGTGGACTGAGGATTATGGAGGGCTTTAAAATGGTGGCACGACCCTGGAGTTTCTCTAGACTTTCCTGTTGAGAGGGCCTCCTTCTGAGATGGGACCAGAACACTGGGAATTCTTTCCCCAAGAAGCAATGAAAGGAACTCTCATCACGAGGTGACGAGGGGACAACAGGGCTCCTCTTGAGTTGTGGCAGACCCTCGGTGTTCCTCTCGAGTGGAGATGGTATGTAGTGGAGCTTCTTGAGTTGCAGCAAGGGTGTGAAGGACCCTTTCAAGGTCCAAGAGGGAAGGTGTGATTTCCCTAAAGACGCCGCAGCAAAAAAGGGCCTCATCTCACCTGGAGGTGAGCGTCTCCTGGTTTTTCTCGAGTTTCGGCAGGTCCCTCTCGAGTTACGAAGGGGACCTCATCAATCCGCTCTTGTGCCCTCAGGAAAAGCCACTCTCCTTGTGAGTTGCGAGGAGCCTCACGGGATTCCTCTCCAGTTGGGGCTGGGTCGTAACTCCTCATCTGGAGCTGAGGCCTGAACATGAGGTTTCCTCTCCAATGTGAACATGGATTTCGGGTTCCTCTGGAGGATTCACAGGGGAGTCAGGCCTCGTCTGGAGTGGAGCCTTGCACGTTCTCTTTTCTCCCAAGTTGGAGCAGCAGTGTCAGGCTTCCCATCGAGTTGGCACAAGGATCTGTGGCTTTCCTTCGTGGTGTCACAGGGCTCTCACACCTGCCACCATGGTGTGAGTAGATACTTGGAGGCACAGTCCAGGCAGTGCACGGAAATCAGGTTCAGCTGGGTTAGACTGAGATATTTGGTGGTCTTTTAAAATGGTGGCATGTCCCTGGAGTTGCATTCGACTTTCCTGTTGAGAGTGGCTCCTCCTGAGATGTCACGGGTACGCCAGGAATCCTTTCCCATGAAGCATGGAAAGGAACCCTCATCTCGAGCTGAGGAGGGGTCAACGGGGCTCATCTTGAGTTGTGGCGGGACCCTCTGTGTTACTCTCAATTTGAGACGGGTATGTCGGGGAGCTTCTTGAGTTGCAGTAAGGGTGTAAAAGACTCATTTGAGGTCCAAGAGGGAAGGTGTGATTTCCCTCAAGACGCCGCAGCAAAAAAGGGCCTCATCTCACCTGGAGGTGAGCGTCTCCTGGTTTTTCTCGAGTTTCAGCAGGTCCCTCTCGAGTTACGAAGGGGACCTCATCAACCCGCTTTTGTGCCCTCAGGAAAGGCCAGTCTCCTTGTGAGTTGCGAGGGGCCTCTTGGGATTCCTCTCCAGTTGGGGCTTGGGTCGTAACTCCTCATCTGGAGCTGAGGCCTGAACATGAGGTTTCCTCTCCAATGTGAACATGGATTTTGGGTTCCTCTGGAGGATTCACAGGGGAGTCAGGCCTCGTCTGGAGCGGAGCCTTGCACGTTCTCTTTTTTCCCAAGTTGGAGCAGCAGTGTCAGGCTTCCTGTCGAGTTGGCACAAGGATCTGTGGCTTTCCTTCATGGTGTCACAGGGCTCTCACACCTGCCACCGTGGTGTGAGTCGATACTTGGGGTGACAGTCCAGGCAGTGCATGGAAATTAGGTTCATCTGGGTTAGACTGATGTATTTGGCGGTCTTTTAAAATGGTGGCATGTACCTGGAGTTGCACTCGACTTTCCTGTTGAGAGCACCTCCTCCTGAGATGCCACGGGTACGCCAGAAATCTTTTCCCATGAAGCATGGAAAGGAACCCTCATCTTGAGCTGAGGAGGGGTCAACGGGGCTCATCTTGAGTTGTGGCGGGACCCTCGGTGTTACTCTCGAGTTGAGACGGGTATGTCGGGGAGCTTCTTGAGTTGCAGTAAGGGTGTAAAAGACTCATTTGAGGTCCAAGAGGGAAAGTGTGATTTCCCTCGAGACCCGGCAGCAGAAAAGGGTCTCATCTCGCCTGGAGGAGAAAATATCCTGGTTTTACTGGAGTTGCAGCAGGTCCCACTGGAGTTAAGACAGGGACCTCAGGGACCCGCTTGCATGGCCTCAGGACATGCCAGTCTCCATTCGAGTTGTGAGGGCTCTCTTGGGATTCCTCTCCATCAGTGCCAGGTCCTAAGTCCTCGTCTGGAGCTCAGGCCAGAACCTGAGGTTTTCTCTCTGGTGCTGACATGAATCTTGGGTTTCCTCTGGAGTCTCCACAGGGGAATCAGGCCTCATCTCAAGTGGAGATATGCACGTCTGCTTTCCTCTCGAGCTGTAGCAGCAGTGTCAGGCTTCCCGTTGTGTTGACACATTGATCTGTGGCTTTCCCTCTAGGTGCCACAGGGCTGTCACACGTGCCACCGTGGTGTCAGTCAATACTCGGGGTGACAGTCGAGGCAGTGCAGGGAAATCAGGTTGCTCTGGAGTGGACTGAGACATTTGGGGGTCTTTTGGAATGGTGGCAGGGCCTCTAGAGTTCATAACCGACTTTCCTGTTGAGAGTGCCTCCTCTTGAGGTGCGAATGGAAGGCCAGAATCCTTTCCCGACGAAGCAGGGAAAGGAACCCTCATCTCGAACTGAGGAGGGGACAACAGGGCTCCTCTTGAGTTGGGGTGGGTCCCTCGGTGTTCCTCTTGAGTGGAGATGGGTATGTCGGGCAACTTCTTGAGTTGCAACAAGGGCTTGAAGGAAACTTTTGAGGTCCAAGAGGCAAGGTTTGTTTGTTTGTTTGTTTGTTTGTTTGTTTGTTTTTCCGTTGAAACGCTGCAGTGGAAAAAGGCCTCATCTTGTCTGGAGGGGAGAGTCTCTAGTTTTTCTCGAGATGCATCAGGTCCATCTCGAGTTACAAGTGGATACCTCAGGGACCCGCTTGTGTGGTCTCAGGAAAATCCAGTCTCCATGTGAGTTGCGAGTGCCCTCTCGGGATTCCTATCCAGTCGGTGCCGGGCCTAAGTCCTCGTCTGGAGCTGAGGTCAGAACTTGAGTTTTCCTCTCCAGTGCTGACATCTATCTTGGTGTTCCTCTGAAGTCTCCAAAGGGAAGTCAGGCCTCTTCTCCACTGGAGACTTACACTTCCGCTTTCCTCCCAAGCTGTAGCAGCAGTGTCAGTCTTCCCGACGAGTTGACACAGGGATCTCTGGCTTTCCCTTGAGGTGTCACATGACATTCACACGTGCCGCCATGGTGTGAGTCTATACTCGGGGTGACAGTCGAGGCATTGCAGGGAAATCAGGTTCCTCTGGATTGGACTGAGACATTTGGGGGTCTTTTGGAATGCTGGCACGATCCCTGGAGTTCCTCTCAACTTTCCTGTTGAGAGCGCCTCTTCTTGAGATGTGACGGGAATGCTGGGAATCCTTTCTTGACAAAGCAGGGAAAGGAAACCTCATCTCGAGCTACGAGGCGGAAACGGGACTCCGCTTGATGTTGGAGGGATCCTCGGTGTTCCTCTCGAGTGGAGATGGGTATGTCGGGGAACTTCTTGAGTTGCAGCAAGGGTGTGAAGGACCCTTTCAAGGTCCAAGAGGGAAGGTGTGATTTCCCTCAAGACGCCGCAGCAAAAAAGGGCCTCATCTCACCTGGAGGTGAGCGTTTCCTGGTTTTCCTCGAGTTGCGGCAGGTCCCTCTTGAGTTCCGACGAGGACCTCAGGGACCCGCTCGTGTGGCCTCAGGAAAGGCCAATCTCCATGCGAGTTGCAAGGGTCCTCTCGCGATTCCTCTCCGGTTGGTGCCAGGTTCTAAGTCCTCATCTGGAGCTCAGGCCAGAACCTGAGGCTTCCTCTCCAGTGCTGACATGAATCTTGTGTTTCCTCTGGAGTCTCTATAGGGGAGGTAGGCCTCGTTTCTAGCGGAGACATTCATGTCCGCTTTCCTCCCGAGCTGTAGCAGCAGTGTCAGGCTTCCTGTTGAATTGACACATTTATCTGTGGTTTTCCCTCGAGGTTCCACTGGGCTGTCACCCGTGCCACCGGGGTGTGAGTTGATACTCGTTGTGACAGAGGAGGAAGTGCAGGGAAATCAGATTCATCTGGAGTGGACTGAGACATTTGGGGGTCTTTTGGAATGGTGGCACGACCCCTGGGGTTGCTCTCCACTTCTTGTTTAGAGTGCCTTCTCCTGAGATGCGATGGAAACGCCGGTATACCTCTCCAGACGAAGCAGGGAAAGAAACTCTCATCTCGAACTGAAGAATGGACAACGGGGCTCATCTTGAGTTGGGGCGGGACCCTCAGTGTTCCTCTCGAGTTGAGACAGGTATGTCGGGGAACTTCTTGAGTTGCAGCAAGGGTGTGAAGGACCCTTTCGAGGTCCAAGAGGGAAGGTGTGATTTCCCTCAAGACGCCAAAGAGGAAAATGGCCTCATCTCAGCTGGAAGGGAGAATCTCCTGGTTTTCCTCGATTTGGGGCAGGTCCCTCTCGAGTTCCGACGGGGACCTCACAGACCTGCTCGTGTGTCCTCAGGAAAGGCCAGTCTTCATGCGAGTTGTGAGGGGCCTCTCGAGATTCCTCTCCAGTCGGTGCCGGGTCCTAAGTCCTTGTCTGGAGCTCAAGCCACAACCTAAGGTTTCCTCTCCCATGCTGACATGGATCTTGAGTTTCCTCTGAAGTCTCCACAGGGAAGTCATGCCTCATCTCGAGTGGAGACATGCACTTCCACTTTCCTCCCGAGCTGTAGCAGCAGTTTCAGGCTTCCCGGCGAGTTGACACAGGGATCTGTGGGTTTCCCTCGAGCTGTCACAGGGCTGTCACACGTGCCACCGTGGTGTGAGTCGATACTCGGTGTGACAGTCGAGGCAGTGCATGGAAATCAGGTTCATCTGGAGTGGACTGAGACTTTTGGTGGTCTGGAATGGTGACATGCCGGGAGCCAGCGTAAAGAATTCCATCCGTGACAAGTTCATGCAGCAGAGCTCTGATGGCAAGGCTAATCAGACCTCAGGTTTTCCCCCTGGAATTTCCTGAGCATCCACCTCCCAAAAATTAAGAATCTGCCTGCTTTTCCACTCTTCTAATATTCTCTGGAAAAAATCAAATCAGGGCTTTAGTCTTCTGCATTTGAAAGGGATGTTTCACTTAAAACCCCTCGGATAGCTCTCTAGCTTGCCTAACAGGTCCCCCGAACCTCTTAAAGCTTGTGAATTGCTTACAGCCCCCCAACCAAAAGAGGCACAGAGCCTAAAGCATCTTAAGATATATAGCCTTTTCTAAGAGCTAAAAATCATATTGGTGACAGAATTTCACTGTTGACTCTATGATTGCTGTCGGCCTCCATATTCTTTATCTTTTAGTCACCTGGGAGGATGTTAATCAATGTAAACGGGATATCGAAATGATATATAATAGTTTTGATGTTAGCAACTCTAGACTTTTGAGTTAATTACTTTTCTCTTTGTTATGTATCACTGCACTCCTCTTGTGTCCTTGCTATGTAAGAATGTAACTTTATTTAGTGCTTTCTGAGAGTGGCACCAGACTTTGGGAAGATAAACACAAATAAGTTTTCTGGTTGACAAACCCTTATCAGAAAAAAGGCTGGAAAATGTTAATTGGCCCTTTTGGCCAGAAGATGATGTAAATTACCTAAGACTTGTGTATACAACTAGGTATGCAGAGAGAAAAGCCTGGTTTTGATAAGAGTCTGGGCTGCCAACGCTGAATAACTTTGTGTTACCCACTGATCTCTAGGTATAATCAAAAAGTATAAAAGGCCTTCTGAACAATAGAAAATGGGCCAGTCACTGGACTGGTGTCCCCCGTCTCCTCTCTGATTTCTGGCTGAATTCTCATCTGGGGCGTGGAGGCTCACCATGTCTACATACATGTCCCGGCTTTTAAGATCCACGTGAGGGAGAGCCCAAGGTGGGGCAGCCCCTGATATTCAAGAGGACGCCGGAGACCTAAAGTAGATGGTGCAAGCTCCTTGTCTGGAACTTTATTGCCTTCCCACGCAAACCAAGATATTCCACATTCTTTCTCCAGTTAATTTTCGTACTACACTATTTCTCTCTAATCTAATCTTATATTAATAAATAAATAAGTTTTTCCTGGCCAACACTGTCCACATTTCGATTTCCTGTATCCAACGGGGCTGAATCCTGGCAGTGGTATGACACCTGAAGTGCCTCTAAATTTTCCTGTTGAGAGTGCCTCCTCCTGAGATGCGACGGGAATGCAGCGAATCATTTTCCGACGAAGCAGGGAAAGGAACCCTCATTTCGAGCTGAGGAGGGGAAAACGGGGCTCCTCTTGTGTTGTGGCAGGACCCTTGGTGTTCGTCTCGAGTGGAGACGTGTGTGTCAGGAAACTTCTTGAGTTGCAGCAAGGATGTGAAGGAGCCTTTCAAGGTCCAAGAGGGAAGGTGTGATTTCCCTCGAGACACCACAGCGGAAAAGGGCCTCATCTCGAATGGAGAGGATAATTTCCTGGTTTTTCGTGAGTTGTGGCAGGTCCCTCTCGAGTTATGATGGGGACCTCAGGGACCTGCTCGTGTGGCCTCAAGAAAGGCCAGTCTCCATGCGAGTTGCTAGGGGACTCTTAGGATTCCTCTCCAGTAGGTGCCGGGTCCTAAGTTCTCGTCTGGAGCTAAGGCCAGAACCTGAGGTTTCCTCTTCAGTGCTAACATGGATACTGGGGTTCCACTGGAGTCTCCACAGGGGAGTAGGGCCTCGTCTCAATTGGAGACATGGACGTCCACTTTCCTCCTGAGCGGTGTCAGCAGTGCCGGTCTTCAAGTCTAGTTGACACGGGGATCTGTAGCTTTCCCTCGAGGGGCCACTGGGCTGTCTCACATGCCACCGTGGTATGAGTCAATACTCGGGGTGAGAGTTGAGGCAATGCAGGAAAAGCAGGTTCATCTGGAGTGGACTGAGACATTTGGGGGTCTTTTGAAATGGTGGTGCTACCCCTGGAGTTCCTCTCGAATTTCCTGTTGAGAGTGCCTCCTCCTCAGATGCGATGGGAACTGCGGGAATCAATCCTGACGAAGCAGGGAAAGGATCCTTCATCTCGAGGTGAGGAGGGGACAACGGGGCTCCACTTGAGTTTTTATGGGATCCTCAGTGTTCCTCTGGAGTGGAGATGGGTATGTCAGGGAACTTCATGAGTTGCAGCAAGTGTGTGAAGGAACCTTTTGAGGTCCAAGAGGGAAGGTGTGATTTCCCTCGAGACTCCACAGTGGAAAAGTGCCTCATCTCACCTGGAGGGGAGAATCTCCTAATTTTTCTCGAGATGTGGTAGGTCCCTCTCGAGTTACGTTGGGGATCTCAAGGACCCGCTCATGTAGCCTCAGGAAAGGCCAGTCTTCATGAGAGTTGCTACGGAACTCTTGACATTCCTCTCCAGTCAGTGCCAGCTGCTAAGTCCTTGTTTGGAGCTCAGGCCAGAACCTGAGGTTTCTTCTCCAGTGATGACATGGATCTTGGTGTCCCTCTGGAGGTTCCTCAGGGGAGTCAGGCCTCATCTCGAGTGGAGATATGCACTTCCGCTTTCCCCCTGAGTTGTAGCAGCAGTGTCATTCTTCCCATCTAGTTTACACAGGGACCTGTAGCTTTCTCTTGAGGGGCCACAGGGCTCTCACACGTGCCACTGTGGTGTAAGTCGATACTTGGAGTGACAGTCGAGGCAGTGCATGGAAATCAGGTTTATCTGGTGTGGACTGAGACAGTTGGGGGTCTTTTGAAATGGTGGCATGACCCCTGGAGTTCCTCTCGACTTTCCTGTTGAGAGCGCCTCCTCCTGAGATGTGACAGGAACACCGGGAATCCTTTCCTGATGAAGCAGGGAAAGGAAGCTTCATCTCGAGCTGAGGAGGAGACAACGGGGCACTTCTTGAGTTGTGGCGGGATCCTTGGTGATCCTCTCGAGTGCAGACGGGTATGTTTGGGAATTTCTTGACTTGCAGAAAGGATGTGAATTTCCCTTTTGAGATCCATGAGGGAACATGAGATTTTCCTCAAGACGCCGCAGCGGAAAAGCACCTCATCTCGCCTGGAGGCGAGAATCTGGTTTTCCTCGTGTTGTGGCATGTCCCTCTATAGTTAAGACGGTGAATTCTGGGAGCTGCTCGTGTGGCCTCAGGAAAGGCCAGTCTCCATGCAAGTTGCTAGGGGACTCTCGGGATTCCTCTCCAGTCAGTGCCGGGTCCTAAGTCCTTGTCTCGAGCTGAGGTCAGAACCTGCGGTTTCCTCTCCAGTGCCGACATGCATCTTCGGGTTACTCTGGAGTATTCAAAGGGGAGTTAGTCCTCGTCTCGTGTGGACTCATGCACGTCTGCTTTCCGCCCGAGTGGTAGCAGCAGTGTCAGGTTTCTGGCGTGTTGATACAAGATCTGTGGCTTTCCCTCTAGGTGCCACAGGGCTGTCACACGTGCCCCCGTGGTGTTAGTCGATACTCGGGGTGACAATCGAGGCAGTGCAGGAAAACCATGTTCATCTGGAGTGGACTGAGACATCTGGGGGCTTTTGGGCATGAGGGCATGACCCCTGCAGTGCCTCTTGACTTTCCTGTTGAGAGTACCTCCTCTTGAGATGCAACGGGAATGGTGGGGATCCTTTCCCAATGAAGCAGGGAAAGGAACCCTCATCTCGAGCTCAAAAGGGGACAACGTGGCTCCTCTTGAGTTGTGGCGGGACCCTCGGTGTTCCTCTCGAGTGGAGACAGGTATATCAGGGAACTTCATGAGTTGCAGCAAGGTTGTGAAAGACCCGTTCGAGGTCCAAGAGGGAAGGTGGGATTTCCGTCCTGACACCACAGTGGAAAAGGGCCTCATCTCGCCTGGAGGGGAGAATCTCCTGGTTTTTCTCGAGTTGCGGCAGGTCCCCCTCGAGTTAACACGGGAACATCAGGGACCCGCTCGTGTGGCCTCAGGAATGGCCAGTCTCCATGCGAGTTGCTAGGGGACTCTCGGGATTCCTCTCCAGTCGGTGCCTGCTGCTAAGTCCTTGTCTGGAGATGAGGCCAGAACCTGAGGTCTCTTCTCCAGGGCTGACATGGATCTTGGGGTTCCTCTGGAGTCTCCACAGGGGAGTCAGGCCTCGTTTTGTGTGGAGACATGCAAGTCCACTTTCCTCCCGTGTGGAAGCATCAGTGTCACGCTTCCCGGTGAATTGACTCAGGGATCAGTGTCTTTTCCTCGAGGTGCCACAGGACTGTCAAAAGTGCCACCGTTGTGTAAGTCGATTCTGGGGGTGACAGTCGAGTCACTGCAGGGATTCAGGTTTATCTGGAGTGGACTGAGACATTTTGGGTTCTTTTGGAATTGTGGCATGACCCCTGGAGTTCTTCTCGACATTCCTGTTGAGAAAGCCTCCTCCCGAGATGGGACAGGAACACAGGGAATCCTTTCCCGATGAAGCAGGGAAAGGAACCCTCATCTCGAGCTGAGGAGGGGAGAACAGGGCTTCTCTTGAGTTGTGGTGGGACCCTCGATGTTCCTCTCGAGTGGAGAGTTGTATGTCAAGGAACGTCCTGAGTTGCAGGAAGGGTGTGAAGGACCCTTTTGAGGTCCAACAGGGAATGTGTGATTTTCCTTGGTATGCCGCAGCGGGAAAGTGCCTCATCTCGCCTAGAGGGGAGAACCTCCTTGTTTTTCTCAAGTTGCGGCAGGTCCCTCTGAGTTATGACAGGACAACAGGGACCAGCTTCTGTGGCCTCAGGAAAAGCCAGTCTCCTTGCGAGTTGCTAGGGGACTCACATGATTCCTCTCCAGTTAGTGCCGGGTCCTAAATCCTCGTCTGGAGCTGAGGTCGGAAACTGTGGTTTCCTCTCCAGTGCTGACATGCATCTTCGGGTTCCTCTGGACTATCCAAAGGCGAGTTAGTCCTTGTCTCAAGTAGACTCATGCACGTCTGCTTTCCACCCATGCGGTAGCAGCTGTATCAGGCTTCCCGGCATTTTGATACAGGGATCTGTGGCTTTCCCTTTAGGTGCCACAGGGCTGTCATACGTGCCCCCGTGGTGTTAGTCGATACTCGGGGTGACAATCGAGGCAGTGCAGGGAAACCAGGTTAATCTGGAGAGTACTGAGACATTTGGGCATCTGTTGAAATGGTGGCAGGACCCCTGGAGTTCCTCCCGAGTTTCCTGTTTGGAGCACCTCCTCCTGAGTTTCTACAGGTACCAGGGAAGCCTTTCCTGATGAATCACGGAAAGCAACCCTCATTCGAAATGTGGAGGGGGAAACGGGACTCCTCTGGTTTTGTGGCGGGACCCTCGGGGTTTCTCTTTTGTGGAGACAGGTAGGTCGGGGAACGTCTTGAGTTGCAGCAAGGGTGTGAGTGACCCTTTTGAGGTCCAAAGTGGAGATGACATTTCCCTCGAGACACTGCAGGGGAAAAGTGCCTCATCTCTCCTGGAGGGGAGAAGCTCCCGGTTTTTCTCGAGTTGGGGCAGGTCCCTCTCGAGTTACTATGGGGAACTCAAGGACCCGCTCGTGTGGCCTCAGGAAAGGCCAGTTTCCATGGGAGTTGGGAGGGTTCTCTCAGGATTCCTCTGAGGCAGTGCCGAGTCCTAAGTCCTCGTATGGAGCTGAGGCCGAAACCTGAGTTTTCCTCACCAGTGCTGACATGAAACGTGGGGTTCCTCCAGATTCCCCACAGGAGAGTCAGAACAAGTTTCGAGTGGAGACATGCATGTTTGCTTTCCTCCCGAGCGGTAACAGCAGTGTCAGGCTTCCCAGCACATTGACACAAGGATCTGTGGCTTACCCTGAGGTGCCACAGGGAGGTACCAAGTGCCACCGTGGTGTGAGTCGATACTCACAGTGACAGTCGTGGCCGTGCAGGGAAATCAGGTTCATCTGGAGTGGAGAGAGACATTTGGTAGTTTTTCAAATAGTGGCACGAACCTTTGATTTACTCCCGACTTTCCTGTTGTTACCACCTCCTCCTGAGATCCGACGGGAACTCCAGGAAACCTTTCCCGATGAAGCAGGGAAAGGAACCCTCTTCTCAAGCTGAGGAGGGGACAGCTGGGCTCCTCTTGATTTGTGGCGGGACGCTCTGTGTTCCTCTCCAGTGGAGACGAGTATGTCGGGGTACTTATTGAGTAGCAGCAAGGGTGTGAAGTACCCTTTTGAGGTCCAAGAGGGAAGCTGTGATTTCCCTTGAGACACCACTGTGGAAAAGGGCCTCATCAAGCCTGGAGGGGAGAATCCCCTGGTTTTTCTCGAGTAGAGGCTGTCCCTCTTGAGTTACGTTGGGGACCTCCAGGAACCACTTGGGTGGCCTCAGGAAAATCCTGTCTCCATGCCAGTTGTGAGGGGCCTCTCGGGATCCCTCTCCAGTCGGTGGTGGGTCCAAAGTCCGCATCTACAGCTGAGATCCGAACCTGAGGTTTCGTGTCCAGTGCTGACATGGATCTTGGGGTTCCCTGGAGTCTCCACAGGGGAGTCAGGCCTCGTCTCGAGTAGAGACATGGACATCCATTTCATCCCGAGCTGTAGCAGCAGTGTCAGGTTTTCAGCAAGTAGAAACAGATATCTGTGGTTTTCCCTTGATGTGCCACTGGCCTGTCACCTGTGCCACCATGGTGTGAGTTGAGACGCCACAGTGAAAAAGAGCCTCATCTCTCATGGAGGGGAGAATCCCCTGGTTTTTCTCGAGTTGCAGCAGGTCGCTCGAGTTATGACAGAAACCTCAGGGACCCGCACATGTGGCCTCAGGAAAAGTGAGTCTCCATGCAAGTTGTGATGGACCTTTTGGAATTCCTCTCCAGTCAGTGTTGGGTCCTTAGTCCATGTCTGGAACTGAGGCTGGAACATGAGGTTTCCTGTCCAGTGCTGACATGGATCTTGGGTTTCCTCTGGGGTCTCCACAGGGGATTCATACCTCATCCCGGCTGGAGACCTGCACATCCGCTTTCAATACGATCAGTAGCAACAGTGTCAGTCTTCCCGGAGAGTTGACACAGGGATCTGTGGCTTTCCCTCGATGTCCCAAGGGCTGTCACACTTGCCACCGTGGTGTTAGTCGATACTCGGGGTGACAATTGAGGCAGTGCATGGAAACCAGGTTCATCTGGAGTGGACTGAGACATCTGGGGGTCTTTTGGAATGGGGACACGACTCCTGGAGATCCTGTCGACTTACCTCTTGAAGGCGCTTCCTCCTGAGCTATGACAGGAACGCCGGGAATACTTTCCTGATGAAGCAGGGAAAGGAATCCTCATCTCAAGGTGAGGAGGGGACAATGGGGCTCTTCTTGAGTTATGGTGGGATCCTCGATGTTCCTCTCAAGTGGTGATGGGTGTGTCAGGGAACTTCTTGAGTTGCAGCAAGGGTGTGAAGGACCCTTTAGAGCTCCGAGAGGGAAGATGTGATTTCCCGCGAGACGCTGCAGCGGGAAAGGGCCTCATCTCGCCTGGAGGGGAGGATCTCCTTGTATTCTCAAGATGCCGCCAGTCCATCTCAAAATACGACAGGGACATCAGGGACCCGCTCGTGTGGCCTCAGGAAAGGCCAGAGTCCATATCAGTTGTGAGGAGCCTCTTGGAATTCCTCTCCAGTCGGTACCAGGTCCTTAGTCCTCGTCTGGAGCTGAGGCCAGAACCTGAGGTTGCCTGTCCATTGCTGACATGGATCTTGGGGTTCCTCTGGTCTCTCCATAGGGGAGTCAGGCCTGGTCTCGAGGAGATACATGCACGTCCGTTTCCTCCTGAGCGGTAGCAGAGGTACCAGACTTTCGTCGAGTAGACACAGGGATTTGTGGCTTTCCCTTGATGTGCCACTGGCCTGTCACCCTTGCCATTGTGGTGTGAGTCGATACTCGTGGTGCCAGTAGAGACAGTGCAGGGAAATTAGGTTCATCTGGAGTGGACTGAGACATTTGATGGCCTTTTAGAATTATTTCATGAACCTAGAGTTCCTCTCGACATCCTGTAGAGAGTGCCTCCTCTTGAGATGCATCAGAAATGCCGGGAATCCTTTCCCAACAATGCAGGGAAAGGAACCCTCACCTCGAGCTGAGGAGGTACAACCCGACTCCTCTTGAATGGTGGCGGGACCCTTGGTGATCCTCTCGAGTGGAAACGAGTATGTCGGGTATTTCTCGAGTTGCAGCAAGGGTGCGAAGGACCATTTCGTGGTCTAGGGGTAGCTGTGATTTCACTCTACACACCGCAGTGGGAAAGGAACTCATTTCGCCTGGAGGGGAGAATCTCCGTATTTTTTGCGAGTTGTGGCAGGTCCTTCTCTTATTACGACAGGGACCTCAGGGATCCAGTCGTGTGGACTCAGGAAAGGTTACTCTGCATTTGAGTTGTGAGGGGCTTCTCGGAATTCCTCTCCTGTCGGTGCCAAGACCTAAGTATTGTTTGGAGCTTCAGACGGAACGTGAGTTTTCCTCTCCAGTGCTGCTATGAAGTTTGTGTTGCTTAGGAGTCTCCACAGAGGAGTCAGTACTCGTCTCACGCTGACACATGAACGTCTGCTTTCCTCCCGAGCTGTAGCAGCATGTCAGGCTTCCCGTCGAGTTGACACAGGTATCTGTGTCTTTCTCTCGAGGTGCCACAGGGCTGTTACACGTGCTACCATGGTGTGAGTCGATACTCGGGGTGACAGTCCAGGAAGTGCAGGGAAATCAGGTTCATCTGAAGTGGACTGAGACATTTGGGGGTCTTTTGGAATGGTGACACGAACCATGCAGTTCTTCTCGACTTTCCTGTGGACAGAGCCTCCTCCTGAGTTGCGACGGGAATGCCGGAAACCTTTCCCCACGAAGCAGGGAAAGGAATCCTCATCTCGAGCTGAGGAGGTGAGAGCGGGTTTCCTCTTTCCTTGTGGTGTGAACCTCGGTGTTCCTCTCTCAAGTGGAGATGGATATGTCTGGGAGATTCTTGAGTTGCAGCTAGGCTGTAAATGGACTCATCTCCTCTACAGGGGAGAATCTCCTGGTAATTATGGAGTTGCAGCAGGTCGCTCTGGAGTTACGACAGGGACATCAGGGACCCACTCGTTTGGCCTCAGGGAAGCCAGTCTCCATGCAAGTTGTGATGGGCCTCTTGGAATTCACCTCCAGTCGGTGCTGGGTCCATAGTCCTAGTCTGGAACTGAGGCAGGAACCTGGGGTTTCCTGTCCAGTGCTGACATTGATCTTGGCGTTCCTCTGGACTCTTCACAGGGGAGTCATTCCTCTACTCGAGTCGAGACATGCACATCTGCTTTCCTCACAAGCGGTAGCAGAGGTGTAAGGCTTTAGGCGACTAGACACAGGGATCTGTGGCTTTCCCTTTATGTGCCACTGGCCTGTCACCCGTGCCTCCATGGTGTGAGTCGATACTCGGGGTCCCAGTAGAGACAGTGCAGGGAAATTAGGTTCATCTGGAGTGGACTGAGACATTTGATGGCCCTTTAGAAATTTGTCATGAAACCTAGAGTTCCTCTCGAATTCCTGTCTAGAGTGCTCCTCTTGAGATGCCTCAGCAATGCTGGTAATCCTTTCCCAACGAAGCAGGAAAGGAACCCTCACCTCGAGCTGAGGAGGGACAACGCAACACCTCTTGAATGGTGGCGGGACCCTCGGTGTTCCTCTCGAGGGGAAAAGAGTATGTCGGGTACTTCCTGAGTTGCAGCAAGGGTGTGAAGGACCATTTCGAGGTCCTGGAGGTAGCTGTGATTTCCCTCTACATGCCACAGTGGCAAAGGAACTAATGTTGCCTGGAGAGGAGAATCTCTGAGTTATTCCCGAGTTGTGGCAGGTCCTTCTCAAGTTATGACGGGGTAATCAGGGATCCGCTCGTGTGGACTCAGGAATGGTTACTGCGTATACGAGTTGCGAGAGGCTTCTCGGGATTCCTCTCCAGTCGGTGCCAGGTCCCAAGTCCTTGTTTGGAGCTTCGGACAAAACGTGAGTTTTCCTCTCCAGTGCTGCCATAGATGTTTGTGTTCCTTGGGAGTCTCCACAGGGGAGTCAGTCCTCGTCTCAAGTGAAGACATGCTCGTTTGCTTTCCTCCCGAACTGTAGCAGCGTTGTCAGGCTTCCCGTCGAGTTGACCCAGGTATCTGTGTCTTTCTCTCGAGGTGCCACAGGGCTGTTACATGTGCTACTGTGGTGTGAGTCGATACTCGGTGTTACAGTCGAGGAAGTGCAGGGAAATCAGGTTCATCTGGAGTGGACTGAGTCATTTGGTGTCCTTTGGGAATGGTGGCACAACGCTTCGAATACCTATAGCCTTTCCTGTTGATACCACCTCCTCCTGAGATGGGAAGGGAACTCCAGGAAACCTTCCCCAACGAAGCAGGGAAAGGAATATTCATCCCAAGCTGAGGAGGGGACAACGGGGCTCGCTTGAGTTGTGGCGGAACTCTCTTTGTTCCTCTTGAGTGGAGACGGGTATTTCGGGGTACTTCTTGAATATAGCAAGGATGTGAAGGACGCTTTCGAGGTGCAAGAGAGAGGATGTGATTTAACTCGAGACACCATAGCGGAAAAGGGCCGCATCAAGCCTGGAGGGGAGAATCACCCGGTTTCTCTCGAGTTGAATCAGTTCTTCTCGAGTTACGACGGGGACCTCAGGGACCCGCTCATGTGGCTTCAGGAAAGTTCAGTCTGCATGCCAGTTGTGAGGGTCCTCTCCGGTTTCCTCACCAGTCAGTGCTGGGTCCAAACTCCTCGTTTACACCTGAGATCAGAACCTGAGGTTTCATCTCCAGTGCTGACATGCATCTTGGGGTTCCTCTGGTCTCTCTATAGGGGAGTCAGTCCTCTTCTTGAGTGGAGACATGCACCTCCACTTTCCTCAGGAGTGGCAGCAGAGGTGTCAGACTTTAGACAACTAGATGCAGGGATCTGTGGCTTTCACTTGATGTGCCACTGGCCTGTCACCCATGGCACAATGCTGTGAGTCGATACTTGGGGTGTCATTAGAACTAGTGCAGGTAAATCAGGTTCATCTGAATTGGACTGAGACATTTGGGGTCTTTTGGAATGGTTACAGGGCCTCTGGAGTTCCTCTCTACTTTCCTGTGGAGAGCGCCTCCTCCTGAGTTGGAACAGGAACGCCAGGAATCCATTCCCAAAGAAGCAGAGAAAGGAACCCTCATCTCGCGCTCAGGAGTGGAGAATGGGTTTCCTCTTGAGTTGTGTTGGGAACCTCTCTCGAGTGGAGACTGGCATGTTGGGGAACTTCTTGAGTGGCAGCAAGGCTGTAAAGGTCCCTTTCAAGGTTCCAGAGGGAAGGTGTGATTTTGCTTGAGATGCCACAGTGGGAAAGGGCCTCATCTCGTCTGGAGGGGAGCATCTCCTGGTTTTTGTCGGGTTGTGACAGGTCCGTCTCACGTTATAATGGGGACCTTAGGGACGGGCTCGTGTGGCCTCAGGAAAGGCCAGTCTCCATGCAAGTTGCGATGGGCCTCTTGGAATTCCTCTCCAGTTGGTTCCGGGTCCTTAGTCCTCGTCTGGAGTTGAGGCCGGAACCTGAGGTTTCCTGTCCAGTGCTGACATGGATCTTGGGGTTCCTCTGGTTTCTCCATCGGGGAGTCAGGCCTCGTCTCGGGTAGATACATGCACGTCCGCTTCCTCTTGAGCGGTAGCAGAGGTGTCAGAATTTCAGCGAGTAGACACAGGGATCTGTGTCTCGGGGTGCCAGTAGAGACAGTGCAGGGAAATTAGGTTCATCTGGAATGGACTGAGACATTTGAGGGTCTTTTAGAATTGTGTCACGAAACCTGGAGTTCCTCTCGACTTCCTGTGGAGAGCGCCTCCTCTTCAGATGCATCAGAAACGCCTGGAATCCTTTCCCAACAAAGCAGGGAAAGGAACCCTCACCTCGAGCTGAGGAGGGACAAGGCCACTCCTCTTGAATGATGGTGGGACCCTCTGTGTTCCTCTCGAGTGGAAACGCGTATGTCGGGCACTTCTTCATTTGCAGCAAGGGTGGGAAGGACCATTTCATGATGTAAGAGATAGCTTTTATTTCCCTCTACACGCCACAGTGGGAAAGGAACTCATGTCGCCTGGAGGGGAGAATCTCCGTGTTTTTCCTGTGTTACGGCTGGTCCTTCTCGAGTTACGACGGGGAACTCAGGGATTCACTCGTGTGTACTCAGTAAATGTTACTCTGGATGCGAGTTGCGAGGGGCTTCTAGGCATTTCTCTCCAGTTGGTGCCAGGTCCCAAGTCCTCGGTTGTAGCTTCAGACAGAAGGTGGGTTTTCCTCTCCAGTGCTGCCATGGATGTTTGTGTTCCTTGGGAGTCTCCACAGGGGAGTCAGTCCTCATCTCAAGTGGAGACATGCATGTCTGCTTTCCTCCCGAGCTGTAGCAGCGTTGTCAGGCTTCCCGTCGAGTTGACACAGGTATCTGTGTCTTTCTCGAGGTGCCACAGGGCTGTTACACGTGCTACCGTGGTGTGAGTCGATGCTCAGGGTGACAGTCGAGGAAGGGCAGTGAAATCAAGTTCATGATGTCCTGATTATTTTCGAGTTGTGGCAGATCCCTCTCGAGTTACTACGGGACATCAGGTAACCGCTCGTGTGGCCTCAGGAAAAGCCAGTCTCCATGCAAGTTCCCAAGGGCCACTTGGAATTCCTTTCCAGTCGGTTCTGGTTCCTTTGTCCTCGTCTGGAGCTGAGGCCGGAACCTGAGGTTTCCTGTCCAGTGCTGACATGGATCTTGTGGTTCCTCGGGTCTCTCCATAGGGGAGTCAGGCCCCATCTGAGTAGATACATGCACGTCCGTATCCTCCCAAGCGGTAGCAGAGGTGACAGACTTTCGGCGAGAAGACACAGGGATCTGTGGCTTTCCCTGCATGTGCCACTGCCGTGTCTCCCGTGCCACTGTGGTATAAGTCTATACTCGTGGTGCCAGTAGAGACAGTGCAGGGAAATCAGTTTCATCTGGAGTGGACTGAGACTTTTGGTGTTCTTTGGGAATGGTTGGATGACGCTTGGAATACCTATAGTCTTTCCTGTTGATACCACCTCCTCCTGACATGGGAAGGGAACTCCAGGAAACCTTCCCCAATGAAGCAGGGAAAGGAATATTAATCACAAGCTGAGGAGGGGACAACGGGACTCCTCTTGAGTTGTGGCAGATCTCTCTTAGTTCCTCTTGCGTGAAGACGGGTATCTCGGGGTACTTCTTGAGTAGCAGCAAGGATGTGAAGGACCCTTTCGTGGTCCAAGAGGGAAGGTGTGATTTAACTCGAGACACCATAGTGGAAAAGGGCCTCATCAAGCCTGGAGGGGAGAATCACCTGGTTTTTCTCGAGTTGAAGCAGTTTCTCTCGAGTTACGACGGGGAACTCAGGGACCAGCTCGTGTGGCTTCTGGAAAGGCCAATCGCCATGCCAATTTTGAGGGGCCTCTCGGGATTCCTCTCCAGGCGGTGCTGGGTCCAAACTTCTCGGTTACACCTGAGATCAGAACCTGAGGGTTCGTCTCCAGTGCTGACATATATCTTGGGATTCCACTGGTATCTCCATAGGGGAGTCAGGCCTCGTCTCAAGGAGATATATGCAAGTCTGTTTCCTCCCGAGTGGTAGCAGAGGGGTCAGACTTTCGGTGAGTAGACACAGGAATCTGTGGCTTTCCCTTGATGTGCCACTGGCCTGTCACCCGTGCCACTGTGGTGTGAGTCGATACTCGGAATGCCAGTAGAGACAGTGCAGGGAAATTAGGTTCATCTGGATTGGACTGAGACATTTGGGGGTCTTTCGGAATAGTGACAGGACCCCTGGAGTTCCTCTCGACTTTTCTGTGGAGAGCGCCTCCTCCTGAGTTGGGACAGGAATGCCGGGAACCTTACCCGACGAAGCAGGGAAAGGAACCCTCATCTCGAGCTCAGGAATGGAGAAAGGGTTTCCTCTTGAGTTGTTTTGCGAACCTCTCTCAAGTGGAGACGGCCATGTCAGGGAACTTCTTGAGTTGCAGCAAGGCTGTAAAGGTCCCTTTCAAGGATCCAGACGGAAGGTGTGATTTTGCTCGAGACAACGCCGCGGGAAAGGGTCTCATCTTGCCTGCAAGGGAGAATCTCCTGGTTATTATCGAGTTGTGGCAGGTCCCTCTCGAGTTACAATGGGGATATCAGGGACCTGCTCGTGTGGCCTTGGAAAGGCCAGTCTCCATGCAAGTTGCGATGGGCCTCTTGGATTCCACCTCCAGTCAGTGCCGGGTCCATAGTCCTCGTCTGGAACTGAGGCAGTAACCTGAGGTTTCCTGTCCAGTGCTGACATGATCTTGGCTTTCCTCTGGAGTCTCCACAGGAGAGTCAGTCCTCTTCTCGAGTGGAGATTAGCACATTTGCTTTCCTCGCGTGTGGTAGCAGAGGTGTCAGGCTTTAGGCGACTAGACACAGGGATCTGTGGCTTTCGCTTGATGTGCCACTGTCCTGTCACCCATGGCACCATGGTGTGAGTCGATACTTGGGGTACCATTAGAGCCAGTGCAGGGAAATCAGGTTCATCTGGATTGGACTGAGATATTTGGGGGTCTTTTGGAATGGTGACAGGACCCCTGAAGTTCCTCTCGACTTTCCTGTGGAGAGCGCCTCCTCCTGAGTTGTGACAGGAACGCTGGTAATCCTTTCTCGACGAAGCAGGGAAAGGAACCCTCATCTCGAGGTCAGGAGTGGTGAAAGGGTTTCCCCTTGAGTTGTGTTGGGAACCTCTCTTGAGTGGAGACGGCCATGTCAGGGAACTTCTTGAGTTGCAGCAATGCTGTAAAGTTGCCTTTCAATGTTCCAGAGGGAAGGTGTGATTTTGCTCAAGACGCCACAGTGGGAAAAGATCACATCTCGTCTACAGCGGAGAATGTCCTAGTTATTGTCGAGTTGTGGCAGGTCCCTCTAGAGTTTCGACGGGGACATCAGGGACCTGCTCTTGTCGCCTAGGAAAGGCCAGTCTCCATGCAAGTTGTGATGGGCCTCTTGGAATTCACCTCCAGTAGGTGCCGGGTCCATAGTCCTCCTTTGGAACTGAGGCAGGAACCTGAGGTTTCCTGTCCAGTGCTGACATGGATCTTGGGGTTCCTCTGGTCTCTCCATAGGGGAGTCAGGCCTCGCCTCGGGTAGATACATGCACGTCCATTTCCTCCCGAGTGGTAGCAGAGGTGTCAGACTTTCGATGAGTAAACACAGGGATCTGTGTCCTTCCCTTCATGTGTCACTGGCCTGTTACCCATGCCACTGTGGTGTGAGTGGATACTCGGGTTGCCAGTAGAGACAGTGCAGGGAAATTAGGTTCATCTGGAGTGGACTGAGACATTTGATGGTCTTTTAGATTTGTGTCACGAACCTGGAGTTCTGCTAGACGTCGTGTGGAGAGCGTCTCCTCTTGAGATGCATCAGAAATGCTGGAAATCCTTTCCCAACGAATCAGGGAAAGGAACCCTCACCTCGAGCTGGGGAGGGAAAACGCCACTCCTCTTGAATGGTGGCGGGACCCTCAGTGTTCCTCTCGAGGGGAAAAGAGTATGTCGGGTACTTCCTGAGTTGCAGCAAGGGTGTGAAGGACCATTTCGAGGTCCTGGAGGTAGCTGTGATTTCCCTCTGCACACCACAGTGGCAAAGGAACTAATGTTGCCTGGAGAGGAGAATCTCTGAGTTATTCCCGAGTTGTGGCAGGTCCTTCTCAAGTTATGACGGGGAAATCAGGGATCCGCTCGTGTGGACTCAGGAATGGTTACTGCGTATACGAGTTGCGAGAGGCTTCTCGGGATTCCTCTCCAGTCGGTGCCAGGTCCCAAGTCCTTGTTTGGAGCTTCGGACAAAATGTGAGTTTTCCTCTCCAGTGCTGCCATAGATGTTTGTGTTCCTTGGGAGTCTCCACAGGGGAGTCAGTCCTCGTCTCAAGTGAAGACATGCTCGTTTGCTTTCCTCCCGAACTGTAGCAGCGTTGTCAGACTTCCTGTCGAGTTGACACAGGTATCTGTGTTTTTCTCTCAAGGTGTCACAGGGCTGTTCCACGTGCAACCATGGTGTGAGTCGATACTCGGGGTGACAGTCGAGGAAGTGCAGGAAATCAGGTTCATCTGGAGTGGACTGAGACATTTAGGGGTCTTTTGGAATGGTGACACGAACCATGCAGTTCTTCTCGATTTTCCTGTGGAAATTTCCTCCTCCTGAGTTGCAACGGGAATGCCGGAAACCTTTCCCAATGAAGCAGGGAAAGGAATCTGGATCTCGAGCTGAGGAGGGGAGAGCAGATTTCCTCTTTCCTTGTGGTGTGAACCTCGGTGTTCCTCTCTCAAGTGGAGATGTGTATGTTAGGGAACTTCTTGAGTTGCAGCAAGGCTGTAAAGGAACCTTTCAATGTTCCAGAGGGAAGGAGTGATTTTGCTTCTGACACCACAGCGGCAAAGGGTCTCATCTCGTCTGCAGGGGAGAATCTCCTCGTTATTATGGAGTTGTGGCAGATCCCTCTCGAGTTATGACAGGGACATCAGGGACCTGCTCGTGTGGCCTAGGAAAGGACAGTCTCCATGCAAGTTGCAATGGGCCTCTTGGAATACACCTCCAGTCGGTGCCGGGTCCATAGTCCTCATCTGGATTGGAGGCCCGAACCTGAGGTTTCCTGTCCAGTGCTGACGTTGATCTTGGATTTCCTCTGGAGTCTCCACAGGGGAGTCAGTCCTCTTCTCGAGTGGAGACATGCACATGCGCTTTCCTCCCGAGCGGTAGCAGAGATGTCAGGCTTTAGCCAAATAGACATAGGGGCCTGTGGCCTTCGCTTGATGTGCCACTGGCCTGTCACCCGTGGCACCATGGTGTGAGTCGAAACTCGTGGCACCATTAGACCCAGTGCAGGGAAATCAGGTTCATCTGGATTGGACTGATACATTTGGGGGTCTTTTGAAATGGTGACAGGACCCCTGAAGAGCGCCTCCTCCTGAGTTACGATAGGAAAGCCGGGAATCCTTTCCCGATGAAGCAGAGAAAGGAACCCTCATTTGAGCTCAGGAGTGGAGAACGGGTTTCCTCTTGAGCTGTGTTGGGAACCTCTCTCGAGTGGAGACCGGCATGTCAGGGAACTTCTTGAATTGCATCACAGCTGTAAAGGTCCCTTTCAAGGTTCCAGAGGGAAGGTGTGATTTTGCTTAAGATGCAGCAGCAAGAAAGGGCCTCATCTTGTCTGGAGGGGAGCATCTCCTCATTTTTCTCGAGTTATGACAGGTCCCTCTCGAGTTATGTCGGGGACCTTAGGGACGGGCTCGTGTGGCCTCAGGAAAGGCCAGTCTCCATGCAAGTTGCGATGGGCCTCTTGGAATTCCTCTCCAGTCGGTTCCGGGTTCTTAGTCCTCGTCTAGAGCTGAGGCCGGAACCTGAGGTTTCCTGTCCAGTGCTGACATGGATCTTGGGGTTCCTCTGGTCTCTCCATAGGGGATTCAGG
This sequence comes from Capricornis sumatraensis, assembly GCF_032405125.1. NCBI lineage: Eukaryota > Metazoa > Chordata > Mammalia > Artiodactyla > Bovidae > Capricornis > Capricornis sumatraensis. The sequence continues at coordinate 710,599 of NW_027184621.1, read as the reverse complement.
CCTCGTCTCGGGTAGATACATGCACGTCCATTTCCTCCCGAGTGGTAGCAGAGGTACCAGACTTTTGGCGAGTACACCGGGATCTGTGGCTTTCCCTTAATGTGCCACTAGCCTGTCACCCGTGCCACTGTGGTGTGAGTCGATACTCGGGGTGCCAGTAGAGACAGTGCAGGGAAATTAGGTTCATCTGGAGTGGACTGAGACATTTGATGGTGTTTTGGAATTGTGTCATGAAACCTGGAGTTCCACTCGACTTCCTGTGGAGAGCACCTCCTCTTGAGATGCATGAGAAACGCCAGCAATCCTTTCCCAACGAAGCAGGGAAAGGAACCCTCACCTCGAGCTGAAGAGGGACAATGCAACTTCTCTTGAATAGTGGCGGGACCCTCGGTGTTCCTCTCGAGTGGAAACGCGTATGTCGGGTACTTCTTGGGTTGCAGCTAGGGTGCGAAAGACCCTATAGAGGTCCAAGAGGTAGCTCTCATTTCCCTCTACATGCCGCTGCGGGAATGGAATTCATGTCGCCTGGAGGGGAGAATCCCCAAGTTTTTCGCGAGTTGCCGCAGGTCCTTCTAGAGTTACGACAGGAAACTCAGGGATACGCTCCTGTGAACTCAGGAAAGGTTACTCTGCATGTGAGCTGCAAAGGGCTTCTCGGGATTTCTCTCCAGTCATTGACAGTTTCTAAGTCCTCCTCTGTAGTTTCGGATGGAAGGTGAGTTTTCCTCTCCAGTACTTCCATGGGTGTTTGTGTTCCTTGGGAGTCTGCAGAGGGGAGTCAGTCCTCGTCTCAAGTGGAGACATGCGCGTCTGCTTTCCTCTCAAGCTGTAGCAGCAATGTCAGGGTTCCCGTCGAGTTGACACAGGTATCTGCGTCTTTCTCTCGAGGTGCCACAGGGCTGTTACACCTGCTGTCGTTTTGTGAGTCGATACTCGGGGTGACAGTCGAGGAAGTGCAGGGAAATCAGGTTCATCTGGAGTGGACTGAGATATTTGGTGTTTTTGGAAATGGTGGCACGACGTTTGAAATACCTATAGCCTTTCCTGTTAATACCACATCCTCCTGAGCTGGGAAGGGAACTCCAGGAAACCTTCCCCAATGAAGCAGGGAAGGGAATATTCATTCCAAGCTGAGGAGGGGACAACGGGGCTCCTCTTGAGTTGTGGCAGAACTCTCTTTGTTCCTCTTGAGTGGAGATGGGTTTGTCGGGGTACTTCTTGAGTAGCAGCAAGGATGTGAAGGACCCTTTCGAGGTCCAAGAGGGAAGGTGTGATTTAACTCGAGACACCATACTGGAAAAGGGCCTCATCAAGCCTGGAGGGGAGAATCACCCAGTTTTTCTCGAGTTGAAGCAGTTCCTCTCGAGTTACGATGGGGACCTCAGGAAACCGCTCATGTGGCCTCAGGAAAGGCCAGTCTCCATGCCAGTAGAGAGGGGCCTCTCGGGATTCCTCTCCAGTCGGTGCTGGGTCAAAACTACTCGTTTACACCTGAGATCAGAACCTAAGGTTTCGTCTCCAGTGTTGACATGGATCTTGGGGTTCCTCTGGTCTCTCCATAGGGGAGTCAGGCCTCGTCTCGGGTAGATACATGCACGTAGGTTTCCTCCGGAGGGGTAGCACAGGTGTCAGAATTTCGGCGAGTAGACACAGGGATCTGTGGCTTTCCTTTATCTGCCACTGGCCTGTGTCCCATGCCACTGTGGTATGAGTTGATACTCGGGGTGCCAGGAGAGACAGTGCAGGGAAATTAGATTCATCTGGAGTGGACTGAGACTTTTGAGGGTCTTTTAGAATTGTGTCACAAAACCTGGAATTCCTCTCGATTTCCTGTGGAGCGTGCCTCCTCTTGAGATGCATCAGAAACAGGGAAAGTAACCCTCACCTCGAGCTGAGGAGGGACAACTTGACTCCTCTTGAATGGTGGCGGGAACCTTGGTGTTCCTCTGCAGTGGAAACGAGTATGTCAGGTACTTCTTGAGTTGCAGCAAGGGTATGAATGACTATTTCGAGGTCCAAGAGGTAGCTGTGATTTCCCCCTACACGCTGCAGTGGGAAAGGAACTCATGACGCTTGGAGGGGAGACTCTCCAGGTTTTTCGCGAGTTGCGGCAGGTCCTTCTCGAGTTATGACGGGAAGCTCAGGGATCCGCTCGTGTGGATTCAGGAAAGGCCACTCCCCATGCGAGGTGCAAGGGGCTTCTCGGGATTCCTCTCCAGTCGGTGCCAGGTCCTTAGTCCTCATTTGGAGCTTAGGACCGAAGGTGAGTTTCTTTTCCAGTGCTGACATGGATGTTTGGGTTCCTCGGGAGTCTCCACAGGGGGATCAGTCCCCGTCTCAAGTGGAGAAATGCACGTCTGCTTTCCTCCCAAGCGGTAGCAGTGTTGTTAGACTTCCCGTCGAGTTGACACAGGTATCTTTGTCTTTCTCTCGAGGTGCCACAGGGCTGTTACATGAGCTACCATGGTGTGAGTCGATACTCGGGGTGACAGTCGAGGAAGTGCAGGGAAATAGGGTTCATCTGGACTGGCCGGACACATTTGGGGGTCTTTGGAATGGTGACACGAATCGTGCAGTTCTCGACTTTCCTGTGGACAGTGCCTTCTCCTGAGTTGCCACGGGAACACTGGAACCATTTCCAATGAAGCAGGGTAAGGAATCCTCATCTCGAGCTGAGGAGGGGAAAGCGGGTTTCCTCCTGCCTTATGGCGGGAACCTCGGTGTTCCTCTCTCAAGTGGAGATGGGTATGTCAGGGAGCTTTTTGAGTTGCAGCAAGGCTGTAAAGGTCCCTTTCCAGGTTCCAGAGGGCAGGTGTGATTTTGCTCGAGACGCTGCAGTGGAAAAGGCTCTCATGTCATCTGCAGGGGAGAATTTCCTGGTTATTATGGAGTTGCGGCAGGTGCCTCTCGAGTTATGACAGGAACACAAGGGACCCGCTCGTGTGGCCTAGGAAAGGCCAGTCTCCATGCAAGTTGCGATGGACCTCTTGCAATTTACCTCCAGTCAGTGCCGGGTCCATAGTCCTCGTCTGGAAATGAGGTAGGAACCTTAGGTTTCCTGTCCAGTGCTGACATTGACCTTGGCGTTCCTCTGGAGTATCCAGAGGGGAGTCAGTCCTCTTCTCGAGTGGAGACATGCACATGCACTATCCTCCTGAGTGGTAGCAGAGTTGTCAGGGTTTAGGCGACTGGACACAGGGATCTGTGGCCTTCACTTGATGTGCCACTAGCCTGTCACCCTTGCCACCGTGGTGTGAATCGATACTCGGCATGCCATTCAAGCCAGTGCAGGGAAATCAGGTTCATCTGGATTGGACTGAGACATTTGTGGTCTTTTGGTATGGTGACAGGATCCCTGGAGTTCCTCTAGACTTTCCTGGGGAGAGCGTCTCCTCCTGAGTTGTGACAGGAACGCCGGGAATCCTTTCCTGACACAGCAGAGAAAGGAACCCTCATCTCGAGCTCAGGAGTGGAGAACGGGTTTCCTCTTGAATTGTGTTGCAAACCTCTCTCGAGTGGAGACGGGCATGTCATGAAGGTCTTGATTTGCAGCAAGGCTTTAAAGGTCCCTTTCAAGGTTCCAGAGGGAAGGTGTGATTTTGCTCGAGACGCCACAGCTGGAAAGGACATCATCTGGTCTGGAGGGGTGCATCTGCTGGTTTTTATCGAGTTACGACAGGTCCCTCTCGAGTTATGTTGGGGACCTCAGGGACTCACTCGTGTGGCCTCAGGACAGGCCAGTCTCCATGCAAGGTGCGATGGCCATCTTAGAATTCCACTCCGGTCGGTTCTGGGTCCTTAGTCCTCATCTGGAGCTGAGGCCGGAACCTGAGGTTTCCTGTCCCGTGGTGTCATGGATCTTGGGGTTCCTCTGGTCTCTCCATAGTGGAGTCAGGCCTCGTCTCGGTTAGATACATGCACGTCCATTTCCTCCCGATCAGTAACAGAGGTGTCAGAATTTCGGCGAGTAGACACAGGGATCTGTCTTTCCCTTGATGTGCCACTAGCCTGTCACCCGTGCCACTGTGGTGTAGGTCGATACTGGCGTGCCAGTAGAGACAGTGCAGGGAAATTAGGTTCATCTGGAGTGGACTGAGACATTTGATGATCTTTTAGAATTGTGTCACGAAACCTGATGTTCCACTCGACTTCCTGGGGAGAGCGCCTCCTCTTGAGATGCATCATAAATGCTGGGAATCCTTTCCCAATGAAGCAGGGAAAGGAACCCTCACTTTAGAGCTGAGGAGGGACAACATGACTCCTCTTGAATGGTGGCGGGACCCTCGGTGTTCCTTTCGAGTGGAAACGAGTATGTCGGGTACTTCTTGAGTTGCAGCAAGGGTGTGATGGACCATTTCGAGGTCCAGGAGGTAGCTGTGATTTCCCTCTACATGCCCCAGAGGGAAAGGAACTCATGTCGCCTGGAGGGGAGAATCTCCAGGGTTTTCCCAAGTTGCAGCAGGTCCTTCTGCCGTTATGACGGGAACTCAGGGATCCGCCCGTGTGTACTCAGGAAAGGTTACTCCGCATGCAAGTTGCGAGGGGCTTCTCGGGATTCCTCTCTAGTCGGTGCCAGGTCCTAAGTCCTCGTTGGATCTGGGACGGAACGTGAGTTTTCCTCTGCAGTGCTGCCATGGATGTTTGTGTCCCTTGGGAGTCTCCACAGGGGAGGCAGTCCTCGTCTCAAGTGAAGACATGCACGTCTGCTTTCCTCCCGAGCAGTAGCAGCGTTGTCAGGCTCCCCATCGAGTTGACACAGGAATCTGTGTCTTTCTCTCGAGGTGCCACAGGGCTGTTACACGAGCTACCGTGGTGTGAGTCGATACTCGGGGTGACAGTCAAGGAAGTGCAGGGAAATCAGGTTCATCTGGAGTGGACTGAGAAATTTGGTGTTCTTTGGGAATGGTGGCACGACGCTTGGAATACATATAGTCTTTCCTGTTGATACCACCTCCTCCTGAGATGGGAAGGGAATGCCAGGAAACCTTCCCAATGAAGCAGGGAAAGGAATATTAATCACAAGCTGAGGAGGGGACAACGGGGCTCCTCTTGAGTTGTGGCAGAACTCTCTTTGTTCCTCTTGAGTGGAGATGGGTTTGTCGGGGTACTTCTTGAGTAGCAGCAAGGATGTGAAAGACGATGTCGAGGTCCAAGAGGAAAGGTGTGATTTAACTCGAGACACCATAGTGGAAAAGGGCCTCATTAAGCCTGGCGGGGAGAATCACCCGGTTTTTCTCGAGTTGAAGAGGTTCCTCTCCAGTTACGATGGGGACCCGTTCGTGTGGCTTCAGAAAATGCCAGTCTCCATGCCAGTTGTGAGGGGCCTCTCGGGATTCCTCTCCAGTCGGTGCTTGGTCCAAACTCCTCGTTTACACCTGAGATCAGAAACTGAGTTTCCGTCTCCAGTGCTGACATGGATCTTGAGATTCCACTGCTCTCTCCATAGGGGAGTCAGGCCTCGTCTCGGGTAGATACATGCACGTCCACTTCCTCCCGAGAGGTAGCAGAGGTGTCAGACTTTCGACGAGTAGACACAGGGATCTGTGGCTTTCCCATTATGTGCCACTGGCCTGTCACCCGTGCCACTGTGGTGTGAGTCGATATTCGGGGTGCCAGTTGAGACAGTGCAGGGAAATTAGGTTCATCTGGAGTGGACTGAGATAGTTGAGGGTCTGTTAGATTTGTGTCCGGTAACCTGGAGTTCCTCTCGAATTCCTGTTGATAGTGCCTCCTCTTGAGATGCATCAGAAACGCCGGGAATCCTTTCCCAACGAAGCACGGAAAGGACCCCTCACCTTGAGTTGAGGAGGGACAACGCAACACCTCTTGAATCGTGGCGGCACCCTCGGTGTTCCTCTCGAGTGGAAATGCGTATGTCGGGTAATTCTTGAGTTGCAGCGAGGGTGTGAAGGACCATTTCGAGGTCCAAGACCTAGCTGTGATTTTCCTCTACACGCCGCAGTGGCAAAGGATCTCATGTCTCCTGGAGGGGAGAATCTTAGAGTTTTTTGCGAGTTGCGGCAGGTCCTTCTCGAGTTAGGACGAGGACCTCAGGGATCCACTCCTGTGGACTCAGGAAAGGCCACTCCCCATGTGAGGTGCAAGGGGATTCTCGGGATTCCTCTCCAGTCGGTGCCAGGTCCTAAGATCTCATTTGGAGCTTAGGACGGAACATGAGTTTTCCTTTCCAGCGCTGACATGGATGTTTGTGTTCCTTGGGAGTCTCCACAGGGGAGTCAGTCCTCGTCTCAAGTGGAGACATGCACGTCTGCTTTCCTTCTGAGCTGTAGCAGCGTTGTCAGGCTTCCCGTCGGGTTGACAAAGGTATGTCTGCCTTTCTCTTGAGGTGCCACAGGTCTGTTGCAGGTGCTACCATGGTGTGAGTCGATACTCGGGGTGACAGTCGAAGAAGTCCCTGGGAAATCAGGTTCATCTGGAGATGACTGAGACACTTGGGGGTCTATTGGAAAGGTGACATGAACCATACAGTTCTCGACTTTCCTGTGGAGATTGTCCCCTCCTGATTTGCGACGGGAACGTGGGAAACCTTTCCCAATGAAGCAGGGAAAGGAATCCTCATCTCGAGCTGAGGAGGGGAGAGCAGGTTTCCTCTTGTCTTGTGTCAGGAACCTCAGTGTTCCTCTCTCAAGTGGAGATGTGTATGTCAGGGAGCTTCTTGAGTTGCAGCAAGGCTGTAAAGGAACCTTTCAAGGTTCCAGAGGGAAGGTGTGATTTTGCTCGAAACGCAGCAGCGGGAAAGGTTCTCATCTTGTCTGCAGGGGAGAATCTCCTGGTTATTATCGAGTTGTGGCAGGTCCCTCTCCAGTTACGACAGGGACATCAGGGTCCCGCTCGTGTGGCCTACTAAAGGCCAGTCTCCATGCAAGTTGCATTGGGCCTCTTGGAATTCACCTCCAGTCGGTGCCAGGTCCATAGTACTTTTCTGGAACGGAGGCAGGAACCTGAGGTTTCCTGTCCAGTGCTGACATTGATCTTGGCGTTCCTCTGAATTCTCCAAAGGGGAGTCAGTCCTCTTCTCGAGTGGAGACATGCATATCCGCTTTCCTCCGGAGTGGTAGCAGAGGTGTCAGGCTTTTGGCGACTAGACACAGGTATCTGAGGCTTTTGCTTGATATGCCAAGGCCTGTCACCCATGCCACTGTGGTGTGAGTCAATACTCGGGGTGCCAGTAGAGACAGTGCAGGGAAATTAGGTTCATCTAGAGTGAACTGAGATATTTGAGGGTCTGTTAGAATTGTGTCACGAAACCTGGAGTTCCACTCGACTTTCTGTGGAGAGCGCCTCCTCTTGAGATGCATCAGAAATGCTGGGAATCCTTTCCCAAAGAAGCAGGGAAAGGAACCCTCACCTCGAGCTCAGGAGGGACAACACAACTCCTCTTGAATGGTGGCGGGACCCTCGGTGTTCCTCTCGAGTGGAAACGAGTATGTCGGGAACTTATTCAGTTGCAGCAAGGGTGTGAAGGATCATTTCAAGGTCCAAGAGGTAGCTGTCATTTCCCTCTACATGCCGCAGCAGCAAATAAACTCATGTCGCCTGGAGGGGAGAATCTCCGTGTTTTTCTCGAGTTGTGGCAGGTCCTTCTCGAGTTATGATGGGGACCTCGGGATACGCTTGTGTGGACTCTGTAAAGGTTACTCTGCATGAGAGTTGCGAGGGGCTTCTAGGGATTCCTCTCCAGTCGGTGCCAGCTCCTAAGTCCTCATTTGGAGCTTAGGATGGAACGTGAGTTTTCCTCTCCAGTGCTGCCATGGATGTGTGTGTTCCTTGGGAGTCTCCACAGGGGAGTCAGTCCTCGTCTTAAGTGGAGACATGCACATCTGCTTTCCTCCCGAGCTGTAGCAGCGTTGTCAGGCTTCCCGTTGATTTGATACAGGTATTTGTGTCTTTCTCTCGAGGTGCCACAGGGCTGGTACACGTGCTACCATAGTGTGAGTCGATACTCGGGGTGACAGTCGAGGCAGTGCAGGGAAATCAGTTTCATCTCGAGTGGACTGAGACTTTTGGGGGTCATTTGGAGTGGTGACACGACCCCTGGACTTCCTCTCCACTTTCGTGTGGAGAGCGCCTCTTCCTGAGTTGCGATAAGATCACCGGGACTCATCTAGACCTGAGAAGGGCAGAATGAGTTTCCTCTTGAGTTGTGGCGGGAACCTCGGGGTTCCTCTCTTGAGTGGAGACGGGTATTATGTGGAACTTCTTGAGTTGCAGCAAGGCTGTAAAGGACACTTTCATGGTTCCAGAGGGAAAGTGTGATTTTGTTTGAGACCCCCACAGCGGGAAAGGGGAGCATATCCTTGTTTTTATCGAGTTGCAGCAGGTCCCTCTTGAGTTACGACGGGGACCTCATGGACCCACACGTGTGGCCTCAGGAAAGGCAGTCTCCATGCAAGTTGCGATAAGCCTCTTGGAATTCCTCTCCAGCCGGTGCCGGGTCCTTAGTCCTTGTCTGGAACAGAGGCCGGAACCTGAGGTTTCCTGTCCATTGCTGACATGGATCTTGGGTTTCTTCTGGGATCTCCAAAAGGGAGTCAGGCCTCGTCCCGACTGGAGACCTACATGTCCACTTTCCTCCGGCACGGTAGCAACAGTGTCAGTCTTCCCTGCGAGTTGACAAGGGATCTGTGGCTTTCTCTCGACATGCTGCAGGACTGTCACAGGTGCCACCGTGGTGTGAGTCGATACTCAGCATGACAGTCGAGGCAGTGCTTGGAAATCAGGTTCATCTGGAGTGGACTGAGACATATTGGGGTTTTTTGGAATGGTGGCACGACTCCTGGAGTTCCTCTTGACCTTCCTCTGGAGAGCGTGTCCTTTTGAGTTGTGACAGGTTCGCCGGGAATCCTTTCCTGATGAAGCAGGGAAAGAACCCTCATTTCAAGCTGGGGAAGGGGAAATGGTGCTCCTCTTGATTTGTGGCATGACACTCGCTGTTTGTCGTGAGTGGAGACTGGTATGTCGGGGAACTTGTTGAGTTGCCGCAAGGGTGTGAAGGATCCTTTCAAGGTTCAAGAGGAAAGGTGTGATTTCTCTCTAGACGCCGCAGTGAAAAAGGGCCTCATCTAGCCTGGAGGGGAGAACATCCTGGTTTTTCTTGAGTGCGCCAGGTTCTTCTCCATTTACGACGGGTACCTCAGGGACCCACTCCTGTGGCCTGAGGAAAGCCAGTCCCATTTGAGTTGCGAGGGGCCTCTCGAGATTCCTCTCCAGTCTGTGCCAGGACCTAAGTCCTCATCTGGAAATGAGGCCGGAATGTGAGATTTCCTCTCCAGTGCTGACAAGGATCTTGGAGTTCCTCTCGAGTCTCCACACGGGAGTCAGGCCTCGTCTCGAGTGGAGACATGCACATCCCCTTTCTTCCAGAGCTGTAACAGCAGTATCACGCTTCCTGGCTAGTTAACACAGGGATCTGTGGCTTTCCCTCGAGGTGCCACAGGGCTGTCACACGTGCCACCATAGTGTGAGAAGATACTCTGGGTTACAGTCGAGGCAGTGCAGGGAAATCAGGTTCATCTGGAATGAACTGAGACTTTTGGACATCTTTTGAAACGTTGGCACGACCCCTGGAGTTCCTCTTGACTGTCCGGTGAGAGCGCCTCCCCCTGACATGTGACGGAAATGCTGGGAATCCTTTCCCGACGAAGCAGGGAAAGGAACCCTCATCTCGAGCTGAGGAGGATACAGTGGGGCTCCTCTTGACTCGTGCCGGGACCCTCGGTGTTCATCTCAAGTGGAGTCGGGTATTTCGGGGAACTTCTTGAGTTGCAGCTAGTGTATGAAGGACTCTTTCAAGGTCCGAGAGGGAAGGTTTGATTTCCCTCAAGACACCACAGCAGAAAAGTGCCTCATCTCGCCTGGAGGGGAGAATCTCCTGGTTTTTCTCGAGTTGCTGCAGGTCCCTCTCTAGTTACGATGGGGACCTCAGGGACCCGTTCGTGTGGCCTCAGGAAAAGCCAGTCTCCATGTGATTTGCGAGAGCCCTCTCAGGATTCCTCTCCAGTTGGTGCCTGGTCCGAAGTCCTCACTTGGACCTGAGGCTGGAACCTGAGATTTCCTCTCCAGTGCTGACATGGATCTTGGGGTTCCTCTGGAGTCTCCACATGGGAGTCAGGCCTCGTATCCAGTGGAGACATGCATGTCCGCTTTCCTCCCGAGCTGTAGCAGCACTGTCAGGCTTCCCGTCGAGTTGACACGGGGATCTTTGGCTTTCCCTCGTGGTGCCACAGGGCTGTCACACGTGCCACCGTACTGTGAGTCAATACTCGGGGTGACATTCGAGGCATTGCAAGGACTCGGTTTCATCTATAGTGGACTGAGACATTTGGGGATCTTTTGGAATGGTGACACAACACCTGGAGTGCCTCTCGCCTTTCCAGGTGAGAGTGCCTCCTCCTGAAATGTGACGGGAATGCCAGGAATCCTTTCCCTACGAAGCAGGCAAAGGAACCCTCTTCTCGAACTGAGGAGGGGACAATGGGGCTCCTCTTGAATTGTGGAGGAACCCTCGGTGTTCCTCTAAAATGGAGACGGGTATTTCGGGGAACTTCTTGAGTTGCAGCAAGTGTGTGAATGACCCATTCCAGGTCCAAGAGGGAAGATGTGATTTCCCTCCATACACCACAGCGGAAAAGGGCCTCATCTCTCCTGAAGGAGAGAATCTCCTGGTCTTTCTGGAATTGCGGCAGGTCCCACTAGAGTTAAGATGAAGACATCAGGAACCCACTCGTGTGGCTTCAGAAAAGGCCAGTGTCCATCCGAGTTGCGAGGGGCCTCTCCGGTTTCCTCTCCAGTTGGTGCCGTGTCCTCCATCGTCATCTGGAGCTGAGGCCAGAACCTGAGGTTTCCTCTCCAGTGCTGACATGGATGTTGATGTTCCTCTGGAGTCTCCACAGGGGAGCCAGGCCTCGTCTTGAGTGGAGACATGCACTCCCACTTTCCTCCCGAGCTGAAGCAGCAGTGTCAGGCGTCCTGGTGAGATGATACAGGGATCTGTGTCTTTCCCTCCAGGTGCCACAGGGCTATCACAAATGCCACTGTGGTGTGGGTCGATACTCTGGGTGACAGTCGAGGCAGTGCAGGGAAATCAGGTTCATCTGGAGTGGACTGAGACTTTTGGGGGTCTTTTGGAATGGTGCACCACACCTGGAGTTCTTCTCCACTTTCCTGCTGAGAGCCCCTCCTCCTGAGATGCGACGGTCCTTTCCCAACGAAGCAGAGAAAGGAACCCCCATCTCGAGCTGAGGAGGGGACACCGGGGCTCCTCTTGAATTGTGGCAGGACCCTCCGTGTTTCTCTCGAGTGGAGAAGGGTGTGTCAGAGAACTTCTTTTCTTTATTATTATTTTTACATCATTTTACTTTACAGCACTCTATTGGTTCTGGCATACATTAACATGAATCCGCCACGGGTGTACATGAGCTCTCAAAGATGAACCCCCCTCCCACCTCCTATCCCACATCATCCTTCTGGATCATCCCCGTGCACCATCCCCAAGCATCCTGTATCCTGATCGAACATAGACTGGTGATTCATTTCTTACATGATTGTGTAAATGTTTCAATGCCATTCTCCCAGATCATCCCACCCTCTCCCTCTCCCTCAGAGTCTAAAAGTCTGCTCTACACATCTGTGTCTCTTTTGCTGTGTTGCATACATGGTCATCATTACCATCTTTCTAAATTCCATATATATGTGTTAGTATACTATATTGGTGTTTTTCTTTCTGGCTTACTTCACTCTGTATAATCAGCTCCAGTTTCATCCATCTCATTAGAACTGATTCAAATGTATTATTTTTCATAGCTGAGTAATTGTGTATATATGTACCAGAGCTTTCTTATCCATTCATCTGCTGATGGACAGCTAGGTTGTTTCCATGTCCTGGCTATTATAGACAGTGCTGCGATAAACATTGGGGTACATGAGTCTCTTTCTATTCTGGTTTCCTTGGTGTATATGCCCAGCAGTGGGGTTGTTGGGTCATAAGGCAGTCCTATTTGCAATATTTTAAGAAATCTCCACACTGTTCTCCATAGTGACTGTACTAGATTGCATTCCCACCAACAGTGTAAGAGGGTTTCTTTTTCTCCACACCCTCTCCAGCATTTATTGGTTGCAGCCTTTTGGATCGCAGCCATTCTGACTGGTGTGAAGTAGTACCTCATTGTGGTCTTGATTTCCATTTCTCTAATAATGAGTGACGTGGAGCATGTTTTCATGTGTTTGTTAGCCATCCGTATGTCTTCTTTGGAGAAATGTCTATTTAGTTCTTTGGCCCATTTTTTGATTGGGTCGTTTATTTTTCTGGAATTGAGCTGCATAAGTTGCTGGTATATTTTGGAGATTAGTTGTTTGTCAGTTGCTTCATTTGCTGTTATTTTCTCCCACTCAGAAGACTGTCTTTTCACCTTGCTTACATTTTCCTTTGTTGTGCAGAAGCTTTTAATTTTAATTAGATCTCATTTGTTTATTTTTCCTCTTATTTTCAGTACTCTGGGAGGCGGATCAAAGGGGATCCTGCTGTGATTTATGTCAGAGAGTGTTTTGCCTATGTTCTTTATAGTTTCTTGTCTTACGTTTAGATCCTTAATCCATTTTGAGTTTATTTTTGTGTGTGGTGTTAAAAAGTGATCTAGTTTCATTCTTTTACAAGTGGTTGACCAGTTTTCCCCACTTGCTAAAGAGATTGTCTTTACTCCATTGTATATTCTTGCCTCCTTTGTCAAAGATCAGGTGTCCATATGTGTGTGGATTTATCTCTGGGCTTTCTATTTTGTTCCATTGATCTATATTTCTGTCTTTGTGCCAGTACCGTACAGTCTTGATGACTGTGGCTTTGTAGTAGAGCCTGAAGCCAGGCAAGTTGATTACTCCAGTTCTATTCTTCTTTCTCAATATTGTTTGGCTATTTGAGGTTTTTTTTTATTTCCATATCAATCTTAAAATTATTTGTTCTACTCCTTCTGAGTTGCAGAAGGGGTGTGAAGGACCCTTTCGAGTCCCAAGAAGGAAGATGTGATTTCCTTCGAGATGCCGCAGAGGAAAAGGGCCTCATCTCGCCTGGAGGGGAGAATCTCTTGGGTTTTCTGGAGTTGTGGCATGTCTCTCTAGAGTTATGACGGGGACCTCAGGGACCCGCTCATGTGGCCTCAGCAAATGCCAGTTTCCATGCAATTTGCGAGGGGCCTCTCGGGATTCCTCTCCAGTCGGTGCCGGGTCCTAAGTCCTCATTTTAAGCTGATGCCAGAACCTGAGGTTTCCTCTCCAGAGCTGACAGGTATCTTGGGGTTCTCTGAAGTCTCCACAAGGGAGTCAGACCTCATTTCGAGTGGAGACATGCATGTCCCCATTCCTCCCAGGCTGTAGCAGCAGTGTCAACCTTCTTGGCAACTTGATACAATTGGCTGCAGATTTCCCTCAAGGTGCCACAGGGCTGTCACATGTACCACCATGGTTTCATTCGATACTCTCATTGACAGTCGAGGCATTGCAGGGAAATAAGGTTCATCTGGAGTGGACTGAGACATTTGGTGGTCTTTTTGAATGGTGGCACGACATATGGAGTTCCCTTCGAATTTGATGTTGAGATCCTCTCCTCCTGAGATGCGACGGGAACACCGGGAATCCTTTTCCAATGAAGCAGGGAAAGGAAATCTCATCTCGAACTGAGGAGGGGACAATAGGGCTCCTCTTGTGTAGTGGCGAGACCCTCAGTGTTCCTCACGTGTGGAGATGGGCATGTCGAGGAACTTCTTGAGTTGCAGCAAGGGTATGAAGGACCCTTTTGAGGTCCATGAGGGAAGGTATGATCTCCCCGGAGATGCCGCAACAGAAAAGGGCTTCATCTCCCCTGGAGGGGAGAATCTCCTGGTTTTTCTCGAGTTGCGGCAGGTCCCTCTCGAGTTATGATGGGGACCTCAGAGAACCGCTTGTGTGGCCTCAGGAAAGGCCAGTGTCCATTCGAGTTGCAAGGGGCCTCTCGTGATTCCTCTCCAGTTGGTGCCAGGTCCTCCGTCGTCATCTGGAGCTGAGGCCAGAACATGAGGTTTCCTCTCCAGTGCTGACATGGATTTTGGGGTTCCTCTGGAGTCTCCACAGGGGATTCAGGCTGCGTCTGGAGTGGAGACATGCACGTCCACTTTCCTCCTGAGCTGAAGCAGCAGTGTCAGGCTTCCTGGCGAGTTGACACAGGGATCTGTGGCTTTCCCTCAAGGTGCCACAGGACTATCACACGTGCCACTGTGGTGTGAGTCGATACTCTGGATGGCAGTCGAGGCAGTGCAGGGAAATCAGGTTCATCTAGAGTGTACTGAGACTTTTGGGGGTTTTTGGAATGGTGGCATGACCCCTGGATTTCCTCTCGACTTTCTGGCTGAGAGCCCCTCCTCCTGAGATGTTCCGGGAATGCCGGGAATCCTTCCCCAATGAAGCATGGAAAGGAATCCTAATCTCGAGCTGAGGAGGGGACAACGGGACTTCTCTTGAATTGTGTCGGGACTCTCCGTGTTCCTCTCGAGTGGAGATGGGTATGTCGGGGAACTTCTTTTTTTATTATTATTATTTTTACTCATTTTACTTTACAGCACTCTATTGGTTCTGGCATACATTGACATGAATCCGCCACGGGTGTACATGAGCTCGCAAACATGAACCCTCCTCCCACCTCCCACCCCACATCATCCTTCCAGATCAGTCCTGTGCACCATCCCCAAGCATCCTGTATCCTGATCGAACATAGACTGGCGATTCATTTCTTACATGATAGTATATAAGTTTCAATGCCATTGCCCCAAATCATCCCACCCTCTCCCTCTCCCTCAGAGTCTAAACGTCTGCTCTACACATCTGTGTCTCTTTTGCTGTGTTGCATACATGGTCATCATTACCATCTTTCTAAATTCCATATATATGTGTTAGTATACTATATTGGTGTTTTTCTTTCTGGGTTACTTCACTCTGTATAATCAGCTCCAGTTTCCCCCATCTCATTAGAACTGATTCAAATGTATTATTTTTCATAGCTGAGTAATACTCCATTGTGTATATGTACCACAGCTTTCTTATCCATTCATCTGCTGATGGACATCTAGGTTGTTTCCATGTCCTGGCTATTATAGACAGTGCTGCGATGAACATTGGGGTACATGAGTCTCTTTCTATTCTGGTTTCCTTGGTGTATATGCCCAGCAGTGGGGTTTCTGGGTCATAAGGCAGTCCTATTTGCAATATTTTAAGAAATCTCCACACTGTTCTCCATAGTGACTGTACTAGATTGCATTCCCACCAATAGTGTAAGAGGGTTCCCTTTTCTCCACACCCTCTCCAGCATTTATTGGTTGCAGATTGTTGGATCGCAGCCATTCTGACTGGTGTGAAGTGGTACCTCATTGTGGTCTTGATTTGCATTTCTCTAGTGATGGGTGACATGGAGGATCTTTACATGTGTTTGTTAGCCAGCTGTATGTCTTCTTTGGAGAAATGTCTATTTAGTTCTTTTGCCCATTTTTTGATTGGGTCGTTTATTTTTCTGGAATTGAGCTGCATAAGTTGCTTGTATATTTTGGAGATTAGTTGTTTTTCAGTTGCTTCATTTGCTTTTATTTTCTCCCACTCAGAAGGCTGTCTTTTCACCTTGCTTTATTTTCCTTTGTTGTGCAGAAGCTTTTAATTTTAATTAAATCCCATTTATTTATTTTTCCTTTTATTTTCAGTATTCTGGGAGGCGGACCATAGAGGATCCTGCTGTGATTTATGTTGGAGAGTGTTTTGCCTACATTCTCCTCTAGGAGTTTTATAATTTCTGGTCTTTCATTTAGATCTTCTATTCATTTTGAGTTGTGTGTGTGTGTGTGTGTGTGTGTTGTAAGAAAGTGATCTAGTTTCATTCTTTTACAAGTGGTTGACCAGTTTTCACAGCACCACTTGCTAAAGAAATTGTCCTTACTCCATTGTATATTCTTGTCTCGTTTGTCAAAGATAAGGTGTCCATATGTGTGTGGATTTATCTCTGGCCTTTCTATTTTGTTCGATTGGTCTATATTTCTGTCTTCGTGCCACTACCATACTGTCTTGTTGACTGTGGCTTTGTAGTAGACCCTGAAGTCAGGCAAGTAGAATCCTCCAGTTCCATTCTTCTTTCTCAAGATTGCTTTGGCTATTCGAGGTTTTTTTGTATTTCTATAAATATCTTGAAATTATTTGTTCTAGTCCTTCTTGAGTTGCAGCAAAGGTGTGAAGGACCCTTCCGAAATCCAAGAGGGAAGGTGTGAATTCCCTCGAGCTGTCTCAGCATTAAAGGACTTCATCTGCCTGGAGGGGAGAATCTTCTGGTTTTTCTCGAGCTATGGCAGGGCCCTCTCGAGTTACTACAGGGACCTCAGGGACCCGCTCGTGTGGCCTCAGGAAAGACCAGTCTCCATGCATTTTGCAAGGGGTTTCTCGGATCCTCTCCAGTCGGTGCCATGTCCTAAGTCCTCATCTGGAGCTGAGTCCAGAACCTAAGGTTTCCTCTCCAGTGCTGACATGGATCTTGGGATTCCTCTGGAGTCTCCACATGGGAGTCAGGCCTCGTCTCGAGTGAAGACATGCGTGTCTGCTTTCCTCCCGAGCTGTAGCAGCAGTGTCAGTCTCCTCGGCTAGTTGACACAGGGATCTGCGGCTTTCCCTTGTGCTGCCACAGGGCTGTCACACATGCCACCGTAGTGTGAGTTGATACTCGGGGTTACATACAAGGCAGTGCAGGGAAATCATGTTCATCTGGAGTGGACTGAGACTTTTGGGGGTCTTTTGTTATGGAGGCACGTTCCCTGGAGTTCCTTTTGATTTTCCTGTTGAGAGCGCCTCCTAAGATGCGACAAGAACGCCAGGAATGCTTTCCCAATGAAGCAGGAAAAGGAACCCTCATCTTGGGCTGAGAAGGGGAAGCTGGGCTCCTCTTAAATTGTGGCGTGACCCTCGGTATTCCTCTCGAGTGGAGACGGGTAAGTCGGGGAAATTCTTTTTTATTATTATTACTTTTACTTCATTTTACTTTACAGCAACTGTGTTGGTTCTGGCATACATTGACATGAATCTGCCACGGGTGTACATGTGCTCCCAAACATGAACCCCCCTCCCACCTCCCTCCCCACATCATTCTTCTGGATCATCCCCGTGCACCAGCCCCAAGCATCCTGCATCCTGATCGAACATAGACTGGTGAATCGTTTCTTACATGATAGAATACATGTTTCAATGCCATTCTCCCAAATAATCCCACCTTCTCACTCTCCCTCAGAGTCTAAACATCTGCTCTACACATCTGTGTCTCTCTAGCTGTGTTGCATACATGGTCATCATTACCATCTTTCTAAATTTCATATATGTGTTTGTATACTGTATTGGTGTTTTTCTTTCTGGCTTACTTCCCTCTGTATAATCGGCTCCGGTTTCATCCATCTCATTATAACTGATTGAAATGTATTCTTTTTAATAGCTGAGTAATACTCCATTGTGTATATGTACCACAGCTTTCTTATCCATTCATCTGCTGATGGACATCTAGGTTGTTTGCATGCCCTGGCTGTTATAAACAGTGCTGTGATGAACATTGGGGTACATGGATCTCTTTCTATTCTGGTTTAATCGGTGTGTATGCCCAGCAGTGGGATTGCTGGGTCATAAGGCAATTCTATATGTAATTTTTTAAGGAATCTCCACACTGTTCTCCATAGTGACTGTACTAGTTTGCATTCCCATCAACATTGTAAGAGGGTTCCCTTTTCTCCACACCCTCTCCAGCATTTATTGGTTGCAGACTTTTAGATCGAAGCCATTCTGACTGGTGTGATGTGATAACTCATTGTAGTGTTGATTTGCATTTCTCTAATAATGAGTGACGTGGAGGATCTTTACATGTGTTTGTTAGCCAGCCATATGTCTTCTATGGAGAAATGTCTATTTAGTTCTCTGGCCCATTTTTTGATTGGGTCGTTTATTTTTCTGGAATTGAGCTGCATAAGTTGCTTGTATATTTTTGAGATTAGTTGTTTGTCAGTTGCTTCATTTGCTCTTATTTTCTCGCACTCAGAAGGCTGTCTTTTCACCTTGCTTATATTTTCCTTTGTTGTGCAGAAGCTTTTAATTTTAATTAGATCCAATTTATTTATTTTTGCTTTTATTTCCAGTATTCTGGGAGGTGGAACATAGAGGATCCTGCTGTGATATATGTCAGAGAGTGTTTTGCCTATGTTCTCCACTAGGAATTTTATAGTTTTTGGTCTTACGTTTAGATCTTTAATCCATTTTGAGTTTATTTTTGTTTGTGGTGTTACAAAGTGATGTGGTTTCATTCTTTTACAAGTGGTTGACCAGGTTTCCCAGCACCACTTGGTAAAGAGATTGTCTTTATTCCATTGTATATTCTTGCTTCCTTTGTCAAAGATGAGGTGTCCATATGTGTGTGGATTTATCTCTGGGCTTTCTATTTTGTTCCATTGATCTATGTTTCTGTCTTTGTGCCAGTACCATACTGTCTTAATGACTATGGCTTTGTAGTAGAGCCTAAAGTCTGGCAAGTTGATTCCTCAAATTACATTCTTCTTTCTAAAGATTACTTTGGCTATTCGAGGTTTTTTGTGTTTCCATACAAATCTTGAAATTATTTGTTCTAGTCCATCTTGAGTTGCAGCAAGGGTGTGAAGGACCCTTTTAAGGTCCAAGAGGGGTGGTGTGATTTCCCCTGAGATGCTGCAGTGGAAAAAGGCCTCATCTCGCCTGGAGGGGAGAATCTCTTGGTTTTTCTTGAGTTGTGGCAGGTGCCACTGGAGTTTCAATGGAGACATCAGGGACCACTCGTCTGGCCTCAGAAAAGGCCAGTCTCCATGCGAGTTGCGAGGGGCCTTTCGGGATTCCTCTCCAGTCGGTGCCAGGTCTTAAGTCCTCGTCTGGAGGTGAGGACACAACCTGAGGTTTCCTCTCCAGTGCTGACATGGATCTTGGAGTTACTCTGGAGTCTCCACAGGGGACTCAGGCCTCGTCTGGAGTGGAGACATGGACATCCACTTTCCTCCCAAGCTGAAGTAGCAGTGTCAGGCTTCCCGTCGAGTTGACAGAGGGATCTGTGGCTTTCCCTCAAGGTGCCACAGGGCTGTCACACGTGCCACCGTGGTTTGAGTCGATACTCTGGGTGACAGTTGAGGCTGTGCAGGGAAATCAGGTTCATCTGGAGTGGATTGAGACATTTGGGGGTCTTTTGGAATAGTGGAATGACATTTGGAGTTCCTCTAGACTTTCCTGCTGAGAGCCTGTGTTCCTGAGATGCACTGGGAATGCCAGGAATCCTTTCCCTACGAAGCAGGCAAAAGAACCCTCATCACGAACTGAGGAGGGGACAACGCGGCTCCTCTTGAGTTGTGGCGGGACTCTCGATGTTCCTCTTGAGTGGGGACGTGTTGTTGGGGAACTTCTTGAGTTGGAGAAAGGGTGTGAAGGACTCTTTCAAGGTCCAAGAGGGAAGGTGTGATATTCCTCTAGATGCCGCAGCAGAAAAGGGCCTCATCTCGCCTGGAGGGGAGAATCTCCTGATTTTTCTGGAGTTGCTGCAGGTCTCTTTCGAGTTCCGATGGGGATCTAAGGGACCCGCTCATGTGGCCTCAGGAAAGGCCAGTCTCCATGCGAGTTGCAAGGGGCCTCTAGGGAATCCTCTCCAGTTGGTTCCAGGTCCTAATTCCTGTCTGGAGATGAGGCCAGACTCTCAGGTTTCCTCTCCAGTGCTGACATGGGTCTTGCGGTTCCTCTGGAGTGTCCACAGGGAACTCAGGCCTTGTCTTGAGTGGAGACATGCACGTCCGCTTTCCTCCCAAGCTGTAGCAGCAGTGTCAGGCTTCCTGGCGATTTGACACAGGGATCTGTGGCTTTCCCTCGATGTGCCACAGGGTTATCACAGGTGCCACTGTGTTGTGAGTCGATCCTCTGGGTGACAGTCAAGGCAGTGCAGGGAAATCAGGTTCGTCTGGAGTAGACTGAGACATTTGGGGGTCTTTTGGAATGGTGGCAGGACCCGTGGATTTCCTCTCGACTTACCTGCTGAGAGCACCTCCTCCTGAGATGCAACGGGAAAGCCGGGATTCCTTTCCAGACGAAGCAGAGAAAGGAATCCTCATCTTGAGCTGAGGATGGAACAACGGGGCTCCTCTTGTCTTGTGACGGGACCCTCGGTGATCCTCTCCAGTGGAGAAGGGTATGTAGGGGAACTTCTTTATTATTATTATTATTTTTTTACTTCATTTTAATTTATAGCACTCTATTGGTTCTGGCATACATTGACATGAATCCGCCCCAGGTGTACACGAGCTACCAAACATGAACCGCCCTCCCACCTCACACCCCACATCATCCATCCGGATCATCCCCGTGCACCAGTCCCAAGCATCCTGCATCTTGATCAAACATAGACTGGCGATTCTTTTCTTACATGACAGTATACATGTTTCAATGCCATTCTCCCAAATCATCCCACCCTCTCCCTCTCCCTCAGAGTCTAAAAGTCTGCTCTACACATCTGTATCTCTTTTGCTGTGTTCCATACATGGTCATCATTACCATCTTTCTAAATTCCATATATATGCGTTAGCATACTGTATTGGTGTTTTTCTTTCTGGCTTACTTCACTCTGTATAAACGGCTCCAGTTTCATCCATCTCATTAGAACTGATTCAAATGTATTATTTTTCATAGCTGAGTAATACTCCATTGTGTATATGTACCACAGCTTTCTTATCCATTCATCTGCTGATGGACATCTAGGTTGTTTCCATGTCCTGGCTATTAAAAACAGTGCTGCGATAAACATTGGGGTACATGTGTCTCTTTCTATTCTGGTTTCCTCAGTGTGTATGCCCAGCAGTGGCATTGCTGGGTCATAAGGCAGTTCTGTTTGCAATTTTTTGAGGAATCTCCACACTGTTCTCCATAGTAGCTGTATTAGATTTCATTCTCATCCACAGTGTAAGAGGGTTCCCTTATCTCCACACCCTCTCCAGCATTTATTGGTTACAGTCTTTTGGATTGCAGCATTTCTTACTGCTGTGAAGTGGTACCTCATTGTGGTCTTGATTTGCATTCCTCTAATAATGAGTGACATGGAGCATCTTTTAATGTGTTTGTTTGTCATCCGTATGTCTTCTTTTAGAAATGTCTATTTAGTTCTTTGGCCCATTTTTCGATTGGGTCATTTATTTTTTTTGGAATTAAGCTGCATAAGTTGCTTGTATATTTTGAAGATTAGCTGTTTGTCAGTTGCTTCATTTGCTATTATTTTCTCCCAATCAGAATACTGCTTTTTTCCTTGCTTATATTTTCCTTTGTTGTGCAGAAGCTTTTAATTTTAATTAGATCCCATTTGTTTATTTTTCCTTTTATTTTCAGTATTCTAGGGAGAGGATATAGAGGATCCTGCTGTGATATTTGTCGGAGAGTGTTTTGCCTGTTATCCTCTAGGAATTTTATAGTTTCTGGTCTTACATTTAGATCTTTAATCCATTTTGTGTTTATATTTGTGTGTGGTGTAAGAAAGTGATCTAGTTTCTTCCTTTTACAAGTGGTTGACTAGTTTTCACAGCACCACTTGCTAAAGAAATTGTCTTTACTCCATTGTATATTCTTGCCTCATTTGTCAAAGTTAAGGTGTCCATATGTGTGTGGATTTATCTCTGGGCTTTCTATTTTGTTCCATTGATCTATATTTGTTTCTTTGTGCCAGTACCATACTGTTTTGATGACTGTGGCTTTGTAGTAAAGTCTGAAGTCAGGCAAGTTGATTCCTCCAGTTCCATTCTTCTTTCTCAAGATTGCTTTGGCTATTCGAGATTTTATGTATTTCCATACAAATCTTGAAATTATTTGTCCTAGTCCTTCTTGAGTTGCAGCAGGGGATTGAGGGGAGGACCCTTTCGAGGTCCAAGAGGGAAGGTGTGATTTCCCTTGAGATGCCACAACGGTAAAGGGCCTCATCTCTCCTGGAGGGGAGAATCTCCTGGTTTTTCTCGAGTTGTGGCAGGTCCCTCTCACGTTATGATGGGGACCTCAGGGAACCACTCGTGTGGCTTAAAGAAAGGCCAGTCTCAATGAGATTTGCGAGGGGCCTCTCAGGATTCCTCTTCAGTCGGTGCCAGGTCCTAAGTCCTCGTCTGGAGCTCAGGTTGGACCCTGAGGCTACGTCTCCGTGCTGACATGGATCTTGGGGTTCTTCTGGAGTCTCCACATGGGAGTCAGGCCTCGTCTCGAGTGGAGACATGCACGTCCGCTTTCCTCCCGAGCTGTAGCAGCAGTTTCAGCCTCCCCAGCGAGTTAACACCGGGATCTGCGGCTTTAACTGTAGGTGCCACAGGGCTGTCACATGTGCCACCATAGTGTGAGTCGATACTGGGGGTGACAGTCGATGCATTGCAGGGGAATCAGGTTCATCTGGAGTGGGTTGAAACATTTGGGGGTCTTTTGGAATGGTGGCATGATCCCTGGAGTTCTTTTGGAAATTCCTGTTGAGAGCGCCTCCTAAGATGCGACCAGAACGCTGGGAATCCTTTCCCAACGAATCGGGGAATGGAACCCTCATCTCGGGCTGAGGAGGGACAACGGGGCTCCTTTTGAATTGTGGTGGGACCCTCGGTGTTCCTCTCGAATGGAACGGGTATGTCGGGGAACTTCTTTTTTTAATTATTATTATTACTTCATTTTACTTTACAGCACTGTATGGGTTCTGGCATACATTGACATGAATCCTCCAAGGGTGTACATGAGCTCCCAAACATGAACCCCCCTCCCACGTCCCATCCCACATCATCCTTGTGGATCATCCACGTGCACCAGACCCAAACATCCTGCATCCTGCATCGAACATAGACTGGCGATTCATTTATTACATGGTAGTATACATATTTCAATGCCATTCTTCCAAATCATCCCACCCTCTCCCTCTCCCTCAGAGTCTAAAATTCTGCTCTACACGTCTGTGTCTCTTTTGCTGTGTTCCATACATGGTCATCATTACCATCTTTCTAAAGTCCATATATATGGGTTAGTATACTGTATTGGTGTTTTTCTTTCTGGCTTACTTCACTCTGTATTATCAGCTCCAGTTTCATCCATCTCATTAGAACTGATTCAAATGTATTATTTTTAAGGCTGAGTAATACTCCATTGTGTATATGTACTACAGCTTTCTTATCCATTCATCTGTTGATGGACAGCTAGGTTGTTTCCATGTCCTGGCTATTATAAACAGTGCTGCGATGAACATTGGGGGACATGAGTCTCGTTCTATTCTGGTTTCCTCGGTGTATATGCCCAGCAGTGGGGTTGCTGGGTCATAAGGCAGTTCTATTTGCAAATTTTAAGGAATCTCCACACTGTTCTCCATAGTGGTTGTACTAGATTTTATTCCCACCAACAGTGTAAGAGGGTTCCCTTTTCTCCACACCCTCTCCAGCATTTATTGGTTGCAGACATTTGGGTTGCAGCCATTCTGACTGGTGTGAAGTGGTACCTCATTGTGGTCTTGATTTGCATTTCTCTAATAATGAGTGACGTGGAGCATGTTTTCATGTGTTTGTTAGCCATCCGTATGTCTTCTTTGGAGAAATGTCTATTTAGTTTTCTGGCCCATTTTTTGATTGGGTCGTTTATTTTTCTGGAATTGAGCTGCATAAGTTGCTTGTATATTTTGGAGATTAGTTGTTTGTCAGTTGCTTCAGTTGCTATTACTTCCTCCCACTCAGAAGGCTGTCTTTTCACCTTGCTTATATTTTCCTTTGTTGTGCAGAAGCTTTTAACGTTAATTAGATCCAATTTGATTATTTTTGCTTTTATTTCCAGTTTTCTGGGGGCGGGCCTTAGAGCATCCTGCTGTGATTTATGTCAGAGAGTGTTTTGACTATGTTCTCCTGTAGGAGTTTTATAGTTTCTTGTCTTACGTTTAGATCTTTAATCCATTTTGAGTTTAATTTTGTGTGTGGTGTTAAAAAGTGATCTAGTTTCATTTTTTTACAATTGGTTGACCAGGTTTCCCAGCACCACTTGGTAAAGAGATTGTCTTTATTCCATTGTATATTCTTGCCTCCTTTGTCAAAGATGAGGTGTCCATATGTGTGTGGATATATCTCTGGGTTTTCTATTTTGTTCCATTGATCTATATTTCTGTCTTCGTGCCAGTACCATACTGTCTTGATGACTGTGGCTTTGTAGTAGAGCCTGAAGTCAGGCAAGTTGATTCCTCCAGTTCCATTCTTCTTTCTCAAGATTGCTTTGGCTATTTGAGGTTTTATGTATTTCCATACAAATCTTGAAATTATTTGTTCTAGTCCATCTTGAGTTGCCGTAAGTGTGTGAAGGACCCTTTCGAGGTCCAAGAGGGAAGGTGTGATTTCCCTCATGATGCCACAGCGGAAAAGGGCCTCATCTCACCAGGAGGGGAGAATCTCCTGGTTTTTCTAGAGTTGCGGCAGCTCCTATCGAGTTACGATGGGGGCCTTAGGGACTGGCTCGTGTGGCCTCAGGAAAGGCTAGTCTCCATGCGGGTTGCAAGGGGCCTCTTGGGATTCCTCTCCTGTCGGTGCCAGGTCCGAAGTCCTCATCTGGAAATGAGTCTGAAACCTGAGGTTTCCTCTCCAGTGCTGACAAGGATATTGGAGTTCCTGTGGAATCTCCACAGGGGAGTCAGGCCTCGTCTCGAGTGGAGACATGCACGTCCCCTTTCCTCCAGAGCTATAACAGCAGTATCACGCTTCCTGTCAAGTTGACACAGGGATCTGTGGCTTTCCCTCAATGTGCACAGGGCTGTAACATGTGCCGCCATGGTGTGAGTCGATATTCGTGGTGACAGTCGAGGCAGTGCAGGGAAATCAGGTCCATCTGGTGTGAACTGAGACATATGGGAGTCTTTTGAAATGTTGGCACGATCGCTGGTATTCCTCTCAGCTTTCGGGTGATGGTGCCTCCTCCTGAGATGCGACGGGAATGCTGCGAATCCTTTCCCAACGAAGCAGAGAAAGGAACCTTCATCTAGAGCTGAGGAGCAGACAGTGGGTCTCTTCTTGAGTCATGTCGGGACCCTCGGTGTTCCTCTCGAGTGGAGTCAGGTATTTTGGGGAACTTCTTGAGTTGCAGCAAGTGTGTGAAGGATCCTTTCAACGTCCAAGAGGAAAGGTGTGATTTCCCTCAAGACACCGCAGCGGAAAAGTTCCTCATCTCGCCTGGATGGGAGATCTTCTGATTTTTCTCGAGTTGCTGCAGGTCCCTCTCGAGTTACAACAGGGACCTCAGGGAACCACTCCTGTGGCCTCAGGAAAGACCAGTGTCCATGCGAGTTGCGAGGGGCCTCTCGGGATTCCTCTCCAGTCGGTGTTGGGTCCTAAGTCCTCACCTGGAGCTCAGGCCGGACCCTGAGGTTTCCACTCCAGGGCTGACATGGATTTTGGGGTTCCTCTGGAGTCTCCACAGGGGAGTCAAGTCTCATCTCGAGTGGAAACATGCACGTCCGCTTTCCTCCCGAGCTGTAGCAACAGTGTCAGGCTTCCTGCGAGTTGACACAGGGATCTGTGGCTTCCCTCAAGGTGCCATGGGGATGTCACACGTGCCACAGTGTTGTGAGTTGATACTCGGGGTGACAGTCCAGGCAGTTCCAGGAAATCTGATTCATCTGGGGTGGACTGAAACATTTGGGGATATTTTGGAATGGTGGCATGAACCCTGGAGTTCCTCTCGACTTTCCTGTGGAGAGCGCCTCCACTTCAGATGGGACAGGAAAGCCGGGAATCCTTTCCTGACCAGTCAGGGAAAGGAACCCTCATCTCGATCTGAGGAGGGGGAAACGGGACTCCTCTTGAGTTGTGGCGGGACTCTCGGTGTTCCTCTCAAGTGGAGACGAGTATGTCGGGGAACTTATTTAGTTGCAGCAACAGTGTGAAGGATCCTTTCTAGGATCAGGAGGGAAGGTGTGATTTCCCTCATGACGCCCCATCAGAAAATGGCCTCATCTCACTTGGACGGGAGAACTTCCTGGTTTTTTCTCGAGTTGAGACAGGTTCCTCTCGAGTTACGATGGGGACCTCAGGGACCCGCTCGTGTGGCCTCAGGAAAGGCCAGGCTCCATGCCAGTTGCAATGGGCCTCTCTGGAATCCTCTCCCTTCAGTGCCGGGTCCTAAGTCCTGGTCTGGAGCCGAGGCCAGAACCTTACGTTTCCTCTCCAGTGCTGACATGGATTTTGGGGTTCCTCTGGAGTCTCCACAGGGGAGTCAGGCCTCGTCTCAAGCAGGACATGCACCTCTGCTTTCCTCCCCAGCTGTAGCTGCAGTTTCAGGCTTCATCTCAAGGTGACACAGGGATTTGCGGCTTTCCTTCGAGGTGCCACAGGGCTGTCACACCTGCCATCTTGTTTTGAGTCGGTCCGTGGGGTGACCGTCAAATTAGTGCAAGGGAGTCAGGTGCTTCTAGAGTGCACTGGGACATTGGGGGTCTTCTGAAATGGTGGCACGACCCCTGGATTTCCTCTCAAGTGTCAAGTGGAGACCGCCTCCTCTTGAGGTGCAACGGGAACGCCAGGATTCCCTCTGCAATGAAGCAGAGAAATGGACCTCATCTCAGGATGAGGATGGAGAACCAGGGCTCTTCTTGAGTTGCGGTGGGACCCTCGGTGTTCCTCTCGAGTGGAGACGGGGATGTCGAAGAACTTCTTGAGTTGCCTCAAGGGTGTCAAGGAACATTTCTGGGCTAAAGAGGGAAGGTGGTATTTATCTCGAGATGCCCCAGAGGAAAGTGGCCTCAGCTCGCATTGAGGGGAGAATCTTCTGGTGTTTCTCGAGGTGCGGCAGGGTTCCTCTCGAGTTATGACGGGGACCTCAGGGATCCACTCGTGGGGCCTCAGGGAGGTCCCGTCTCCACCGAATCATGAGGGGCCCCTCAGAATTCCTCTGTAGTTGCAGCCGGGGCCGAGGTCCTCATCTGAAGTTGAGGCCGGAACATCAGGTTTCCTCTCCAGGGCCGACATGGACCTTGGGTTTCCTCTGGAGCGTCCAAACCCCAGAGGAAGTCAGGCTTCCTGTTGGGTTGACCATAGGGATCAGTGGCTTTCTCTCGAGGTGCCACATGGCGGCCTCACCTGCCATTGTGTTTTGAGTCGGTCCTCGAGGTGACTGTCGAGTCAGTTCAGGGGAGTCAGGTGTGTCTGGAGTGCGCTGGTACATCGGTGATCTTTTGAAATGGTGGCACGACCCCTGGAGTTCCTCTCGAACGTCAAGTGGAGATCGCCTCCTCTTGAGGTGCGATGGGAATGCCGGGATTCCCTCCCAGACGAAGCAGGGAAATGGACCCTCCTCTTGGGATGAAGGGGGAGAACCGGGGATCTTCTTGAGTTGTGGCAGGATCCTTGGTGTTCCTCTCGAGTGCAGACAGGGATGTCGGGGAACTTCTTGAGTTGCCTCAAGGGTTCAAGGACCCTTTCAGGGTTCAAGAGTGAAGGTGGGATTTCTCTGGAGACATCGCAGTGGAAAAGGGCCTCAGCTTGGGTGGAGGGGAGAATCTTCTGGTGTTTCTCGAGTTTCGGCGGGGTTCCTCTCGAGTTATGATGGGGACCTCAGGGACCCGCTCGTGGGGCCTCAGGGAGGTCCAGTCTCCCCTCGAGTCACGAGGGGGCTCTTGAGATTTGTCTGCAGTCACTGCTGGGGCCGAGGTCCTCATCTGGAGTTGAGGCCGGAAACTCCGGGTTCCTCTCCAGGGCCGACATGGATCTCGGGGTTCCTCTGCAGCATCCACAGGGGAGTCAGGGCCTCGGCTCGTGTGGAGCCATGCAAGTCCACTCTCCTCTCGAGCAGGAAAATCAGTGTCAGGCTTCCTGTCGGTTTAACCATAGGGATCGGTGTCTTTCTCTCAAGGCGCCACAGTGCTGTCACACCTGCCATCATGTTTTGAGTCGGTCCTCGGGGTTACCATCGAGTCAGTGCAGGGTAGTCAAGTGTGTCTGGAGTGCACTGGGACATCGGGGGTCTTTTGAAGTGATGGCACGACCCCTGGAGTTCCTCTCGAGCGTCAAGTGGAGACTGCCTTCTCTTGAGATGCGATGGGAATGCTGGGATTCCCTCCCTGACGAAGCAGGGAAATGGACCCTCCTCTCGGGATGAGGATGGAGAACAGGGGCACTTCTTGAGTTGTGGTGGGACCCTCGGTGTTCCTCTCGAGTGCAGACGGGGATGTCGGGGAATTTCTTGAGTTGCCTCAATGGTGTCAAGGACTCTTTCGGGGCTCAGGAGGGAAGCTGGGATTTCTCTCGAGAGGCCACAGCAGAAAAGGGCCTCAGCTCGCTTTGAGGGGATAATCTCCTGTTTTTATCGAGTGGCGGAGGGGTTCCTCTTGAATTATAACGGGGACCTTAGGGACCCATTCGTGGAGCCTCAGGGAGGTCCAGTCTTCACTCAATTGGCGAGAGCCCCTCGGGATTCCTCTGCAATCGCTGCTGGGGAGAGGTTCTCCTCTGGAGTCAAGGCTGGAACCTCAGGGTTCCTCTCCAGGGCCGACATGGATCTCAGGGCTCCTCTGGGAAGTCCACAGTGGAGTCAGGCCTCATCTTGTGTGGAGCCATGCAAGTCCGCTCTCCTCTTGAGCCGAAAAGGCAGTTTCTGACTTCTTGTTGGGCTGACCATAGTGATCAGTGGTTTTCTCTTGAGATGCCACAGGGCTGTCACAACTGCCATCGTGTTTTGAGACGGTCCTTGGGGTGACCATCTAGTCAGTGCAGGGGAGTCAGGTGTGTCTGGAGTGCGCTGGGATATCGGTGATCTTTTGAAATGGTGGCACGACCCCTGGAGTTCCTCTCGAGTGTCAAGTGGAGACCACCTCCTCTTGAGGTGTGACGGGATGCCAGGATTCCCTCCACAATGAAGCAAGAAAACGGACCCTCCCCTGAGGATAAGGAAGGAGAACCGGGGCTCTTCTTGAGTTGTGGTGGGTCCCTTGGTGTTCCTCTTGAGTGAAGACAGACATGTTGGGTAACTTCTCAATTTGCCTCAATGGTGTCAAGGACCCTTTTTGGGTCTCAAGAGGGAAGGTGGGATTTCTCTCGAGACACTGCAGGGGAAAAGAGCCTCGGACACTTTGAGGGGAGAATCTCCTGTTTTTTCTCGAGTTGAGGCGGGGTTCTTTTCGACTTATGACGGGGACGTCAGGGACCCGATCATGGGGCCTCGGGGATGTCCAGTCTCCACGCGAGTCACGAGGGGCCCCTCAGGATTCCTGTGCAGTCACAGCCGGGGCCGAGGTCCTCATCTGGAGTTGAGGCCAGAAAGCTCAGGTTTCCTTGCAGGACCGACATGGACCTCGGGGTTGCACTGGGTCGTGCACAGGGGAGTCAAGCCTCATCTCGTGTGGAGCCATGCAAGTCTGCTCTCCTCTCAAGCTGGAAAAGCAGGGTCAGGCTTCCGGTCGGGTTGACTGTAGGTATCGGTGTCTTTCTCTCGTGGTGCCCCAGGGCTGTCAAACCTGCCATCATGTTCTGAATCGGTCCTCGGGGTTACCATCGAGTCAGTGCAGGGGAGTCAGGTGTGTATGGAGTGAACTGGGACATCGGGGCTCTTTTGAAATGGTGGCACGACCCCTGGAGTTCCTCAGGAGCATCAAGTGGAGACCGCCTCCTCTTGAGGTGCGACAGGAATGCCGGGATTCCCTCTGCGATGAAGCAGGGAAACGAACCCTCCTCTCAGGATGAGGAGGGAGAACCGGGGCTCTTCTTGAGTTTTGGCGGGACCCTCGGTGTTCCTCTCGAGTGCAGACGGGGATGTCAGGGAACCTCTTGAGTTGTCTCAAGGGTGTCAAGGACCATTTTGGGGCTCAGGAGGGAAGGTGGGATTTTGCTCGAGATGCCGCAGTGGAAAAGGGCCTCAGCTTGCATTGAGAGAAAAATCTCCTGGTTTTTCTCGGGTTGTGGTGGGGTTCCTCTCGAGTTGTGATGGGGACTTCAGAGACCCGATCGTGGGGCCTCAGGGAGGTCCAGTCTCCACGCGAGTCGCGAGGGGGCCCTCAGGATTCCTCTGCAGGTGCTGCCGGGGCCGAGATCCTCATCTGGAGTTGAGGCCGGAACCTAAGGATTCCTTTCCAGAGCCGACATGGATCTCGGGGTTCCTCTGGGGCATCCAAAGGGAAGTCAGGCCTCGTCTCGTGTGGAGCCATGCAAGTCTGCTCTCCTCTCGAGCCGGAAAAGCAGGATCAGGCTTCCTGTCGGGTTGACCATAGGGATTCGTGGCTTTCTCTTGAGGCGAATCAAGGCTGTCACACCTGCCATCGTGTTTTCAGTCGGTCATCTGGGTGACCATCATGTCACTGCACAGGAGTCAGGTGTGTCTGGAGTGCACTGGGATATTGGGGGTCTTTTGAAATGGTGACTTGACAACTGGAGTTCTTCTTGAGTGGAACGTGGAGACCTCTGCCACTTGAGGTGCGACAGGAACACCGGGATTCCCTCCCCAACGAAGCAAGGAAACGGACCCTCCTCTCGGGATGAGGAGGGAGAACCGGGGCTCTTCTGAGTTGTTGTGTCACCCTCGGTGTTCCTCTCAAGTGCAGATGGGGATGTCAGGGAACTTCTTGAGTTGCCTCAAGGTTGTCAAGGACCTTTCGAGCCTCAAAAGGGAAGATGGGATTTCTCTCGCGATGCCTCAGCAGAAAAGGGCCTCCTCTCGCGTTGTGGGGAGCATCTCCTGGTTTTTCTCGAGTTGCGGCAGCAACTTTGGGTCCCTCTCAAGTTACGACGTGGACCTCAGGGACCTGCTTGTGCTGGCCTCAGGAACGTCCAGTCTCCATGTGAGATCCGAGAGGCCTCTCAGGATTCCCCTGCAGTCGCTGCCAAGGACGAGGTCCTCATCTGGAATTGAGGCTGGAATCTCCTGTTTCCTCTCCCGTGCTGACTGGATCTCGGGGTTTCTCTGGGATTTCAACAGGGGAGTCAGATCTCGTCTCGTGTGGAGACATGCACGTCCGCTCTCCTCTCAAGCTGGAAAAGCAGTGTCAGTCTTCCTGTCGGGTTGACATAGGGATCGGTGGCTTTCTCTCCAGGTGCCACAGGGCTGTCTGTCACACCCGCCATCGTGTTTTGAGTCGGTCCTTGGGGTGACCGTCGAGTCAGTTGCAGATGACTCAGGTGTATCTGGAGTGCATTGGGACATCGGGTTCTTTTGAAATGGTGGCACGACCCCTGAGTTCCTCTCGATTTTCAAGTGAGACCACCTCTTCTTGAAGTGCGAGGGTAATGCCGGGATTCCTTAACTGACGAAGAAAGGAAATGGACCCTCCTCTCGGGAGGAGTTGGGGAAATCGGGGCTCTTGTTGAGTTGTTGCGGGACCATCGGTGTTCCTCTCGAGTGGAGACTGGTACGTTTGGGAAATTCTAGAGTTGCCCCAAGGGTGTCAAGGAGCCTTTCGAGGCTCAAGATCGAAGGTGGGATTTCACTCGAGACGCCGCAGCAGAAAAGGGCCTCATCTCGTGTCAGGGGAAGAATCTCCTGATTTTTCTCAAGTTGCCTCAGCAAACTTAGGGTCCCTCTCAAGTTATTACAGGGACCTCAAAAACCCACTTGTGGGGGCCTCAGGAACGTCCAGTCTCGATGCGAGGTGCGAAGAGCCTCTCGGGATTCCTCTGCAGTCGCTGCCAGGGCCAAGGTCCTCATCTGGAGTTGAAGCCGGAACCTCAGGGTTCCTCTCCCATTCCAACATGGATCTTGGGGATCCTCTGGGGTTTCCATAGGGGAGTCAGGCCTCGTCTCGTGTCGAGACATGCACATCGTCTCTCCTCTCGAGCTGGAAAACAGTGTTAGACTTCCTATCGGGTTGACATAGGGATCAGTGGCTTTCTCTTGAGGTGCCACAGGGCTGTCACAAATGCCATCCTGTTTTGAGTCAGTCCTCGGGGTAACTATCAAGTCAGTTACAGGGGAGTCAGGTGTATCTAGAGTGCATTGAGAAATTGGGGTCTTTTGAAATGGTGGCATGACCCCTGAAGTTCCCCTCGAGTGTCAAGTTGAGACCGTCTCCTCTTGAGGTGCGACGGGAATGCTGGGATTCCTTTCCCCAATGGAGCAGGGAAATGGACCCTCCTCTCAGGAGGAGGAGGGAAAACCGGGGCTCTTCTTGAGTTGTGACAGGTCTCTTGGTCTTCCTCTCAAGTGGAGACGAGTATGTCAGGGAACTTTTTGAGTTGCCTCAAGGGTGTCAAGGACCCATTTGAAGTTCAAGAGGGAAGGTGAGAATTCTCTCGAGATGCCGCAGCAGAAACGGGGCTCATCTCGCATTGAGGGGAGAATCTCCTGGTTTTTCTAGAGTTGCGGCAGCAAACTTGGGGTCCTTCCCCTGTTACGATGGGGACCTCAGGGATCCTCTCGTGGGGGACTCAGGAATGTCCAGTCTCCATGCAAGGTTCGAGGGGCCTCTCAGGATTCCTCTGCAGTCAATGCTGGGGCTGAGGTCCTTATCTGGAGTTGAGGCCGGGACCTCTGGTTTCCTCTCCCTTGCCGACATGGACCCAGGGGTTCCACTGGGATTTCCGCATGGGAGTCAGACCTCATCTCGTGTTGAGTTATGCATGTCCGCTCTCCTCTCGAGCTGGAAAAGCAATATCAGGCTTCATGCCGGGTTGACATAGGGATCGGTGGCTTTCTCTCGAGGTGCCACAGGGCTGTCACCCGCAATCGCATTTTGAGTCGGTCCTTGGGGTGACTGTCGAGTCAGTTGCAGCAGAGTCAGGTGTATTTGGACTGCTTGGGACATTGGGGTCTTTTGAAATGTTGGCACGATCCCTGGAGTTCCTATCCAGTGTCAAGTTGAGACTGCCTCTTTTTGAGGTGCGACGGGAACGACGGGATTCCTTTCCCCGACGAAGCAGGGAAAAGGCCCCTCCTCTCAGGAGGAGGAGGGGAACCCAGGGCTCTTATTGAGTTGTGGCGGGACCCTCGGTGTTCCTCTCAAGTGGATACGGGTACGTTGGGGAACTTCTTGAGTTGCCTCAAGAGTACCAGGGACCCTTTTGGGGCTCAAGAGGGAAGGTGGGATTTCTCTTGAGATGCCTAGTGGAAAAGGGCATCATCTCGCATTGAGGAGAGAATCTCCTGGTTTTTCTCAAGTTGCCGAAGAAAACTTGTCCCTCCCAAGTTATGACAGGGATCTCAGGGACCCGCTCGTGGGGGCCTCAGGAAAGTCCAGTCTCCATGCTAGGTACGAGGGGCCTCTCGGGATTCCTCTGAAGTCAGTTCCCAGGCCATGGTCCTCATCTGGAGTTGAGGCCGGAATCTCCAGGTTCCTCTCCCATGCCGACATGGATCTCAGGGTTCCTCTGGGGTTTCCACAGGGGAGTCAGGCCTCATCTCGTGTGGACACTTGCACGTCCGCTCTCCTCTCAAGCTGCAAAAGCAATGTCAGGCTTCCTGTCGGGTTGCCATAGGGATCGGTGGCTTTCTCTCGAGGTGCCACAGTGCAGTCTCACCCGCCATCGTGTTTTGAGTCGGTCCTTGGGTGACTGTCGAGTCAGTTGCAGGGGAGTCAGGTGTATCTGGAGTGCATTGGGACATCGGGGTCTTTTGAAATGGTGGTACAAACCCTGGAGTTCCTCTCGAGTGTCAAGTTGAGACCGCCTCCTCTTGAGGTGGGACGGGAATGACGGGATTCCTTTCCCTGACAAAGCAGGGAAATGGATCCTCCTCTCAACAGGAGGAGGTGAAACCGTGGCTCTTATTTTGTTGTGGTGAGCCCATCGGTGTTCCTCTCGATTCAAGAAGGGTACATCAGGGAACTTCTTGAGTTGTCTCAAGGGTGTCAAGGACACTTTCGAGGCACAGGAGGAAAGTTGGGATTACTCTCATGACACAGCAGCGGAAAAGGGTCTCACGTCATGTTGAGGGGAGAATCGCCTGTTTTTTCTCGAGTTGTGGCAGCAAACTTGGGGTCCTTCTCCTGTTACGGCGGGAACCTCAGGGACCCACTCGTGGGGGACTCAGAAAAGTCCAGTCTCCATGAGAGGTGCGAGGGGCCTTTCAGGATTCCTCTGCAGTCGCTGCCGGGGCCGAGGTCCTCATCTGGAGTTGAGGCCGGAATCTCTGGTTTCCTCTCCAATGCCGACATGGATATTGGAGTTCCTCTGGAGTTTCCCCATAGGAGTCAGGCCTTGTCTCGTGTGGAGACATGCAAATCCTCTCTCCTCTCGAGCTGGAAAAGCAGTGTCAGGTTTCCTGTCAGGTTAAAATTTGATCAGTGGCTTTCTCTCGAGGTGCCACAGGGCTGTCACTCCTGCCATCGTGTTTTGAGTCGATCCTTGTGGTAACCGTTGAGTCAGTGCAAGGCAGTCAGGTTTATCTGGAGTGAACTGGGACACTGGGGTCTTTTGGAATGGTGGCATGACCTCTGGAGTTCCTCTCGAGTGTCGAGTTGAGACTACCTCCTCTTGAGGTGCGAAGGGAACGCCAAGATTCCTTTCCCGACGAAGCAGGGAAATGAACCCTCATCTTGATATGAGGAGGGAAAACTGGGGCTCTTCTTGAGTTGTCGCAGGATCCTCGGTGCTCCTCTCGAGTGGAGCCGGGTGTGTCAGAGAACTTCTTGAGTTGCCTCAAGAATCTCCTGGTTTTTCTTGAGTTGTGGCAGCAAACTTGGGGTCCTCTCAAGTTTCGACGAGGTACACAGGGACCCGGTCATGTGGCCTCAGGAAAGTCCCATCTACATGTGAGTTGCGAGGGGCCTCTCAAGATTCTTCTCCAGTCGCTTCCAGGGCTGAGATCCTCATCTGGAGTTGAGGCTAGAACCTCTGGTTTCCTCTCCAGTGCTGACATGGATCTCGGGGCTCCTCTGGAACTTCCAAAAGAGTTAGGCCTCATCTCGTGTGGAGACATGCAATTCCATGCCGGGGTCCAGTCCCAGTGGATCCAGGGTAATTTGAAGCAGAGACAGTGTGGCGAGGAAAGACTTATTTATATAGAGATATAAAATTAGATTAGGAAGAAATAGTATAGTAGGAAAATTTAGTGGAGAAAAGAGGCTGAATAACTTGGTTTATGTGGAAAGCCAATAAAGTTCCAGACAAGGAACTTGCACCATCCATGTTAGGCCACCGGCATCCTCTTGAATAGCACGGGGTGCCCCACCTTGGGCTCCCTCTCACGTGGATCTCAGAAGCCAGGGCAAGTAAGTATACATGGCAAGCCTCCACGCCCCAGATGGGAATTCAGCCAGAAAAGCATAGAAGGTGAATAGACCACACGAGGGAAACCATTCCAGTGACTAGCCCATCCACTATTGTTGTAAAGGCCTTTTATACCTTTTTTTTTTTTTTTTGTACATAGAGATTAATGGATACTATAAAATTATGTAGTGTCAACAGCCCTGACTCTTTTCCAGACCAGGCTTTTTCTCTGCCTACTTAGTTGCTTACACAAGTCTTAGGTGATTTACATCATCTTCTGGCCAGAAGGTCAATTAACATTTTACTTCCCTTTTCTGATCAGGGTCTGTCAACGAGAAGACTAATTTGTGTTGTTTTTCCCAAAGTCTGGTGACACTCTCAGAAAGCACTAAATAAAGTTACATTCTTACATAGCAAAGATACAACAATTTATAACAATGAAAAGGAGTGCAGTGATTTATAAAGAGAAAAGTAATTAACTCAAAAGTCAAGTGTTGCTACCATCAAAACTACTATATGAGTATTTCTGCATCCCGATTACATTGACTGATACCCTCCCAGGTGCCTAAAAGGTAAAGAATATGGAGGCCTGGCAGCAGTCATTGAGTCAACAGCGAAAACCCATCACCAATATGATTTTTAGCTCTTTAGAAAAGGCTCTGTACCTTTAAGATGCTTTAAGCTTTGTGCCTCTGGTGGCTGGAGGGCTGTAAACTATTCACAAGTGGTAAAAAGTCCATGGGAACCTGTTAGGCTAGATAGAGAGCCATCAGAAGGGTTTGAGCTGAAACATTCCTTTCAAATGCAGAAGACTGAAGCCCTAAGTTAGCTTTTTCTAGAGAGTGTCAGAAAATTTGAAAAGCACAGTACATTAAGGCAGGCAGACTCTGTTTTTTGTGGGTAGACGTTCAGAAAAATCCAGGGGGAACCCCTGAGGCCTGACTCGTCTTGCCCATCAGGCCACTTCTCATTACCTTGTCGTGGGTGGGATCTCCTGTGTGGGCTCCCAGTAAGTTCACTTTCCTTTGAAATGGAA
The DNA here is from genome assembly GCF_032405125.1 of Capricornis sumatraensis. Classification (NCBI taxonomy): domain Eukaryota; kingdom Metazoa; phylum Chordata; class Mammalia; order Artiodactyla; family Bovidae; genus Capricornis; species Capricornis sumatraensis. The sequence goes on along the minus strand of NW_027184621.1, from coordinate 674,362 downwards.
AAGCAATGTCATGCATCCTGTCGAGTAAACATAGGGATAAGTGGCTTTCTGTCAAGGTGCCACAGGGCTGTCATAACTGCCTTCATGTTTCGAGTCAATCCCTAGAGTGACTGCAGAGTCAGAGCAGGGGAATTAGGTGTATCTGGAGTGGATTGGGACATCAGGCTCTTTTGGAATGTGGCACGACCACTGGAGTTCCTCTTGAGTGTCAATTTGAGATCGCCTCCTCTTGAGGTGCGACAGGAATGCCGTAATTCATTTTCCGACGAAGCAGAAAAATGGACCCTCATCTCGAAATGAGGAGGGAAAACCGGGGCTCTTCTTGAGTTGTGGCGGGACCCTCGGTGTTCCTCTCGAGTGGAGACGGATATGTCGGGGAACTTCTTGAGTTGCCTCAAGAGTGCCAAGGACCCTTTCGAGGCTCAGGAAGGAAGGAGGGATTTCTCTCATAATGCTGTAACGGAAAAGGGCCTCATCTAGCATTGAGGTGAGAATCTCCTGGTTTTCTCAAGTTGCAGTAGAAAACTTGGGGTTCCTCTCAGGTTATGACAGGAACGTCAGGGACCCGCTTGTGTGGCCTCAGGAAAGTCCAGCCTTTATGCGAATTGTGAGGGGCTCTTGGGATTCCTCTCCAGTCGCTGCTGGGGCTGAGGTCCTCATCTGGATTTGAGGCTGGAAACTCAGGGTTCATCTCCAGTGCCCACATGGATCTCGGGGTTCCTCTGGAGATTCCACAGGGGAGTCAGACCTTGTCTTGTGTGGAGACATGCAAGTCCGCTCTCCTTTCGAGCTGGAAAAGCAGTTTCAGTCTTCCTGTCAAGTTGACATAGGGATCGGTGGCTTTCCTCGAGGTGCCACAGGGCTGTCACACCTGCCATCGTGTTTTGACTCGATCCTCAGGGTGACCGTCGAGTCATTGCAGGGGAGTCAGCTGTATCTGGAGTGGATTGGGACATCGGGGTCTTTGGTTGGGACATCAGGGTCTTTTGTTGGGACATCGGGGTCTTTTTGAATGGTGGCATGACCCCTGGAGTTCTTCTCGAGTGTCAAGTTGAGACCACCCTCCCTTGGGGTGCGACTGGAATGCCGTGATTTCTTTCCCAATGAAAAAGGGAAATGGACCCTCATCTCGAGATGAGGAGGGAAAACCGGGGCCCTTCTTGAGTGGAGACGGGACCCTTGGTGTTCCTCTCAAGTGAAGATGGCTATGTCGGGGAACTTCTTGAGTTGCCTCAAGGGGGTAAAGGATGCTTTCTAGGCTCAAGAGGGAAGGAGGGATTTCTTTCAAGACGTTGCAGAGAAAAAGGGCCTCATTTCACGTTGAGGGGAGAATCTCCTGGTTTTTCTCGAGTTGCGGCAGGAAACTTGGGGTTCCTCTCTAGTTAGAATGGGGACCTCATGGATGCACTCATGTTGCCTCAGGAAAGTTCAACCTCCATGTGAGTTCCAAGGGGCAGCTCAGGATCCCTCTGCAGTCAGTGCTGGGTCCTACGTCCTCATGTGTAGCTGAGGCCGGATCCTCAGGTTTCCTTTCCAGTGCTGACATGGATCTCGAGGTTCCTATGGAGTTTCAAGAGGGGAGTCAGTTCTCGTCCACTTTCATCTCGAGCTGTAATAGTAATGACAGGCTTCCTGCCGAGTTGACCTAGGTATCTGTGTCTTTCTCTCTAGGTGCTACAGGGCTATCACAAGTGCCATCGTGTTGTGAGTCGATCCTCTGTGTGACAGTCGAGTCAGTGCAGAGGAATCAGGTATATCTGGAGTGGATCGACACATAGGGGTCTTTTGGAATGGTGGCAAGACCCCTGGAGTTCCTCTCGAGTTTCAAGTAGAGACCGGCTCCTCTTGAGGTGCGACAGGAACACCCGGGTTCCTTTCCAGACAAATCAGAGAAATGGATGCTCATCTCGAGATAAGGAAGGAAAAACGGGGCTCTTCTCGAGTTGTGGCGGTATTCTCGGTGTTCCTCTCTAGTGGAGACGGGTATGTTATGGAACTTCTTGAGTTGCATCCAGGGTGTTAAAGGACCCTTTCAACACTCAAGAGGGAAGGTGGGATTTCTCTTGAGATGCCGCAGGGGAAAAGGGACTCATATCGCGTTGAATGGACAATTTCCTGGTTTTTCTTGAGTGGCGGCAGGAAACTTGGTTTTCCTCTCCACTTACCACGGGGACCTGAGGGACCAGCTCGTGTTGCCTCAGGAAAGTCCAGTCTCCAAGCTAGTTGCAAGGGACCTCTCGGGATTCCTCTCCAGTCGGTGCCGGGTCCTAGGTCTTCATCTGGAGCTGAGGCCGGAACCTCAGTGTTCCTCTCCAGTGGTGACATGGATCTTAAGGTTCCTATGTAGGTTAAACTGGGGAGTCAGGCCTCCTCTCATGTGGAGGCATGCAAGCCCTATTTTGTCTTGAGCTGTAACAGTAGTGTCAGGATTCCTGTCGAGTTGACCTAGGAATCTGTGGCTTTTTCCTGAGGAGCCACAGGGCTGTCACACGTGCCATCATATTATGAGTTGATCCTCGGGGTGACAGTCAAGTCAGTGCAGGGAAATCAGCTGTATCTGGAGTGGATTTGAACATCAGGGTCTTCTAGAATTTTGGCACGATCCCTGGAGTTCCTCTCTACTTACAAGTGGTAACCACCTCCTCTTGAGATGTGACAGGAACTCCAGGATTCCTTTCCTGACGAAGCAGGGGAAAGGATCCTCATCTTGAGATGAGGAGGGAAAAACGGGGCTCATCTCTAGTTATGGCAGGAACCTTGGTGTTCCTCTCGCTTTTCCTGTTGAGAGCGCCTCCTCTTGAGCTGTGACAGGAATGCCAGGATTCCTTCCAAACAAAGCAGGGAAATGCACCCTCATCACTAGATGAGGAGGGAAAACAGGGGCTCTTCTTGAGTTGTGGCGGGACCCTCAGTGTTCCTCTCGAGTGGAGATGGGTATGTCAGGGAAGTACTTGAGTTGCCTCAAAGGTGTCAAAGACGCTTTTTAGGCTCAAGAAAGAAGGTGGGATTTCTCTCGAGACGCCACAGTGGAAAAGGACCTCATCTCGCATTGAGGGGAGAATCTCCTGGTTTTTCTCGAGTTGTGACAACAAACTTGGGGTTCCTCTCGAGTTACAACAGGGACCTCAGTGACCCACTCATGGTGGCTTCAGGAAAGTCCAGTCTCCATGCGAGTGGGAAGGGCCTCTCAGGATTCCTCTCCAGTCACTGCTGAGGCCGAGGTCCTCATCTGGAGTTGAGACCAGAACATCAGGTTTCCTCTCCAGTGCCGACATGGATCTCAGGGTTCCTCTGGAGTTTCCACAGGGGAGTCAGGCCTCGTCTCGTGTGGAGACATGCAAGTCCGTTCTCCTCTCAAGCTGGAAAATCAGCGTCATGCTTCCTGTTGAGTTGCCATAGGGATTGGTGGCTTTCTCTGGAGGTGCCACAGGGCTGCCACACCTGCCATTGTATTTTGAGTCGATCCTCGGCATGACCGTTGAGTCAGTGCAGGGGAGTCAGGTGTATCTGGAGTGGATTGAGATATCGGGGACTTTTGGAATAGTAACATGATCACTGTAGTTCCTCTCATGTGTCAACTTGAGACTGCCTCCTCTTGAGGTGCTACAGGAACACCAGGATTCCTTTCCCAATGAAGCAGGGAAATGGACCCTCATCTCGAGATGAGGAGGGAAAACCGGGGCTCTTCTTGAGTTGTGGTGGGACCCTCAGTGTTCCTCTCGAGTGGAGAAGGGTATGTTGGGGAATTTCTTGAGTTGCCTCATGAGTGTCAAGGACCCTTTTGAGGCTCAAGAGGGAAGTTGGGATTTCTCTTGAGACACTGCAGTGGAAAAGGACCTCATCTCGCATTGAGGGGAGAATTACCTTGTTTTTCTCAAGTTGCGGCAGCAAACGTGGGGTTCCTCTCGACTTAAGATGGGGACCTCAGGGACTGGCTTCTTTTGCCTCAGCAAAGTCGATTCTCCATGCGAGTTGCGAGGAACCTCTCAGGATTTCTCTTCAGTCGTTGCTGGGTCTTAGGTCCTCATCTGGAGCTGAGGCCGGACCTCAGGGTTACTCTCCAGTACTGACCTGTATCTCGGGGTAACTATGGAGTTTCAACAGGGGAGTCAGGGCCCATCTCATGTGGAGACATGCAAGTCCGCTTTCCTCTCAAGCTGTAACAGCAGTTTCAGGCTTCATGTCTAATTGACCAAGGGATCTTTGGCTTTCTCTCTTGGTGCCACAGAGTTGTCACACGTGCCATCATGTTTTGAATCAATACTCGGTAACAGTCGAATCAGTGCATGGGAAACATATGTAACTGGAGTGGATTGGAACATCAGGTGCCTGGGTCCGGCCTCGATGGATCCAGGGAATTCGAAGGGACATCTTTGAAAAAATTATTTATTTAGAAATATAAAGATTAGGATAAAATAATATAGTAGGAAAATTAGTGGAGAAAAAAGGGTGAATAACATGGGTTACGTGGAGAGCTAATAAAACCCTGAGACAAGAGGTTTGCACCATCTATGTAGGCCAACAGCACCTGCCTGAATAGCGGAGGGTGCCCCGCCTTGGGCTCCCTCTCGCGTCGGTCTTAGAAGCCAGGACAAGTAAGTATACATGGTGAGCCTCCACGCCCCAGATGGAAATGCAGCCTGAAAAGGAGAGGCAGGATGAGGGAGAAAGAGAGAGAGAGAGTCGATAAGGGGGAAACCAGTCTTTCCAGTGACTGACCAAACTCTTATTGTCCAGAAAGGCTCTTTATACTTTTGGTTGTACATAGAGATCGATGGATAATACAAAATCATGCAGTGTCAGCAGCCCTGACTCTTATTGAGACCAGGCTTTCTCTCTGCATACCCAGCTGTATACACAAGTCTTAGGTGATTTACATTGTCTTCTGGCCAGAAGGCCAATTAGCATTTTATGGCCCTTTTCTGATAAGGGTCTGTCAGCCAGAAAACTTATTTGTCTTAATAGTGTTGTTCTTCCCAAAGTCTGGTGCCACTCACAGAAAGCACTAAATAAAGTTACATTCTTACATAGCAAGGACACAACAATTTATAACAAGGAAAGAGGAGTACAGTGATTTATAACAAAGAGCAAATTCACTAACTCAAAAGTCCAGTGTTGCTAACATTAAAACTACTCTATTCCTTTTCTATATCCCAATTACATTGGTTAATATCCTTCAGGTGCCTAAAAGATAAAGAATATGGGAGCCTGGCGACAGTCATTGACTCAACATTGAAACCCGTCACCAATATACTTTCTAGCTTTTTAGAAAAAGCTCCATATCTTTATTTTTTTTTAATATTTTATTTTTTAATTTATTTTTTTAATTTTTATTTTTACTTTATTTTACTTTACAATACTGTATTGGCTTTGCCATACATTGACATGAATCCACCACGGGAGAAAAAGCTCTATATCTTTAAGACACTTTAAGCTCCATGCCTCTCGCAGTTGAGGGGCTGTAAACAATTCACAAGTTGGAAAAGTCTGGGGGAACCTGTTAGGCAAGTTAGAGAGCCACCAGAGGGATTTGAGCTGAGACACTCCTTTCATATGCAGGAGACCAGTTGCAGCTCTAAGTTAACATTTTTCAGAGAAAGGTGGTTGGGGATAACCCCTGTAATGTCAGAAGAATATAGTATAGCAGACAGTAAACAGACAGATTTTGGTTTCGGGGTAGACGCTCAGGCAGAGGACCCCTTGAGACCTGACCCAACAAGCCCCGTCAGGTATCTCCGCAAGAACTTGACATGGGTGGTATCTCCCATGCTGGCTCCCAGCAATTAGGGTCTTTTGGAATGGTGGCAAGATCCCTGGTGTCCCCCTCGACTTTCAGGTTGAAACCGCCCCCTCTTGAGGTGCTACTGGAAAGCCGGGATTACTTTTCCGAATAAGCAGGGAAATTGACCCTGATCTTGAAATGAGGAGGGAAAAACGCGGCTCTTCTCGAGTTGTGGCAGGACCCTCAGGGTTCCTCTCGAGTGGAAATGGGTATGTTGGGGAACTCCTTCAGTTGCATCAAGGGTGTCAAGGACCTTTCGAGGCTCAAGAGGGAAGGTAGGATTTCTCTTGAGACGCCACAGCTGAAAAGGGCCTCATCTCGCTTTGAGGGGAGAATCTCCTGCTTTTTATAGAGTTGCTGCAGGGATCTTAGGGTTCATTTTGACTTAGGACGGGGACATCAGGGACCCGCTAGTGTGGCCTCAGGAAAGTCCAGTCTCAATGTGAGTTGAGAGGGGACTCTCAGGATTCATTTCCAGTCATTGCCGGGTCCTAGGTCCTCATCTGGAGTTGAGGCCAGAACTTCAGTGTTCCACTCCAGTGCTGTCATGGATCTCGAGATTCCTATGGAGTTTCAAGAGGGGAGTCAGACCTCATCTTGTGTGCAGACATGCAAGTCCGCTTTCCTCTCGAGCTGTAACAGTAGTGTCAGGCTTCCTGTTGAGTTGACATAGGGATCTGTGGCTTTCTCTTGAGGTGCCAGAGCTGTCACACCTGCCGTTGTGGTTTTACTCAATATGCGTGGTGACAGTCTAGTCAGTGCAGGGGAATCAGGTGTATCTTGAGTGGATTGGGACATCAGGATCTTTTGGAATGGTGGCACGACCCCTGGCTTTCCTCTAGACTTTCAAGTGGAGACCGCCTCTTTTTGAGGTGTGATGGGAACGCCAGGATTCCTTTCCAGACGAATCAGGGAAATGGACCCTCATCCTGAGATGAGGAGGGAAAAAAATGGGGTCTTTTCGTGTTGTAGTGGTACCCTCGGTGTTCCTTTAAAGTGGAGATGGGTATGTCGGGGAACTTATTGAGTTGCATCAAGAGTGGCAAGACCCTTTCAAGGCTCAAGAGGGAATGTGGGATTTCTCTTGAGACACCGCAGGGGAAAGGGTCCTCATCTCACGTGGAGGGGAGAATCTGCTGCTTTTTCTCGAGTTGTGGCAGGAAACATGGAGTTCCTCTCAACTTACAATGGGGACCTGAGGGACCAGCTCGTGTTGCCTCAGGAAAGCCCAGTCAGCTTGCGAGGTGTGAGGGTCCTCTCGGGATTCCTCTCCAGTAGATGCTGGGTCCTATGCCCTCATCTGGAGCTGAGGTCATAACTTCGGGTTTCCTCTCCAGTGCCCACATGGATCTCGGGGTTCCCATGGAGTTTCAAAAGGGGAGTCAGGCCTCGTCTCATGTGGAAACATGCAAGTCCACGTTTCTCTCGAGCTGTAACTGTACTGTCAGGCTTCCTGTCGAGTTTACATAGGGATTTGTGGCTCTCTCGAGTTGCCACAGGGCTTTCACACATGCCATCGTGTTTTGAGGCGATCCTCGTGGTGACCGTCAAGTCAGTGCAGGGGAGGCAGTTGTATCTGGAGTGGATTGGTACACTGGGGTCTTTTGGAATTGTGGCCGAACCCCTGGAGTTCCTCTCGAGTGTCAAGTTGAGACCACCTCCTCTTGAAGTGTGACGTGAATGCTTTGATTCCTTTCCCAATAAAGCGGGGAAATAGACCCTCATCTCGAGATGAGGAGGGAAAACCGGGGCTCTTTTTGAGTTGTGGCTGGACTGTCGGTATTCTTCTCGAGTGGAGACAGGTATGTTGGGGAACTTCTTGAGTTGCCTCAAGGGTGTCAAGGACCCTTTTTAGGGTCTAGAGGGAAGGTGGGATTTCTCTCGTGACACCACAGTGGAAAAGGGCCTCATCTCGCATTGAAGGGAGAATCTCCTGGTTTTTCTGGAGTTGTGGCAGGAAACTTGGTGTTCTTCTCAACATATGACAGAGACCTCAGGGATGCACTCGTGCTGCCTAAGGAAAGTTCAGTCTCCATGCAAGTTGTGAGGGGCTCTCGGGATTCCTCTCCAGTTGGTGCCAGGTCCTAGCTCCTCATCTGAAATGGAGGCCAGAACCTCAGGGTTCCTATTCAGTGCTGACATGGATCTCGATGTTCCTCTGGAGTTTCTACAGGGGTGTCAGACCTCGTCTTGTGTGGATACATGGATTTTTGCTTTCCTCTCGAGTTGTAACAGTAGTGTCAGGCTTACTGTCGAGTTGGCATAGGGATCGGTGGCTTTCTCTCGAGGTGCCACAGGGCTGTCACACGTGCCATTGTGTTTTGACTCGATACACGGGGTGACAGTCTACTCAGTGCAGGGTAATCAGGTGTATCTTGAGTGGACTGGGACATCGGGATATTTTGGAATGTTGGCACGACCCCTGGCTTTCCTCTCAACTTTCAAGTGGAGACCGCCTCTTCTTCAGGTGAGATGGGAATGCCAGGATTTCTTTCCTGAAGAATTAGGGAAATGGACCCTCATACTGAGATGAGGAGGAAAAAACTGGGGTCTTCTCGAGTTGTGGCGTGATTCTTGGTGTTCCACTTGAGTGGAGACGGGGATGGTGGGGAACTTCTAGAGTTGCATCGAGGGTGTCAAGGACCCTCTAGAAGCTCAAGAGGGGAGGTGGGATTTTTCTTGAGTCCCTGCATTGGAAAACGGCCTCATCTTGCGCTGAGGGGAGAATCATTGTTTTTTTCTCGAGTTGCAGCAAGAAACTTGGGGTTCTTCTCGATTTACCAAGGGGACCTCAGGGGCCCGCTCGTGTTGCCTCAGGAAAGTCCAGTCTCCATGCCAGTTGCGAGGGGCCGCTCAGGATTCCTCTCCAGTCAGTGTGGGGTCCAAGGCCCTCATCTGGAGCTAACCAGAGCCTCAGGTTTCCTCTCCAGTGCTCACATGGATCTCGTGGTTCCTATGGAGATTCCAAAGGGGAGTCAGGCCTCATCTCATGTGGAGATATGCAAGTCTGCTTTCCTCTCGAGCGGTAACAGCAGTATCAGTCTTCCAGTCATGTTGACATAGGGATCAGTGGCTCTCTCTCAAGGTGCCACAGGGCTGTCACAGGTGCCTTTGTGTTTTGAGTAGATACTCGCTGTGACAGTTGAGTCAGTGCAGGGGAATCAGGTGTATCTGAAGTGGATTTGGCCATGGTGGTCTTTTGGATGAAGGGTGTCAAGGATTCTTTCGGGTGGGATTTCTCTCGAAACTCTGAAGCGGAAAAGGGCCTCAACTCGTGTTGAGGGGAGAATCTCCTGGCTTTTCTTAATTTGCGGCAGGAAACGTGAGGTTGCTCTCGAGTTACGATGGGTACCTCAGGGACCCACTTGTGTGGCCTCAGGAAAGTTCAGTCTCCATGCGAATTGCAAAGGTCCTTATGGGATTCCTCTCCAGTCCATGCCGATCCTAGTTCATTATCTGGAGCAGAGGCCAGAACCTCAGGGTTCCTCTCCAGTGCTGACATTGATCTCAGGGTTCCTATGGAGTTTCAACAAGGGAGCCAGGCCTCGTCTCATGTGGAGACATGCAAGTGTGCTTTCCTCGCGAACTGTAACAATAGTTTCAGGCTTCCTGTCGAGTTGACCTACGTATCTGTGGCTTTCTCTCGAGGTGCCACAGGCCTGTCACACCTGCCATTGTGTTTTGAGTCGATACTCGGGGTGACAGTCTAGTCAGTGCACAGGAATCAGGTATCTCTGGAGTGGATTGGAACATTGGGTTCTTTTGGAATTGTGTCACGACCCCTGGAGTTAATCTCGAGTTTCCATTTGATACCACATCCTCTTGAGGTGTGACGGGTATGGTGGGTTACCTTTCCTGACCAAGCAGGGAAATGGACCCTCATCTCGAGACGAGGAGGGTAAAACGGAGCTCTTGGTGAGGTGTCGTGCTAAAGTTGGTGTTGCTCTCGAATGGAGACGGGTATGTCAGGTTACTTTTTGAGTTAAATCAAGAGTGTAAAGAATGCTTTCGAGGCTCAAGAGGGAGTGAGGGATTTCTCTCGAGATGCCGCAGCGGAAAAGGGCCTCATCTCACAGGAGGAGATAATCTCCTGGTTTTTCTCGAGTTGTGGCAGGAAACTTGGGGTTCCTCTCTAGTTACAATGGGGACCTCTGGGACCTGTTCCTGTTGCCTCAGGAAAGCCAAGTTTCCATGTGAGTTGGGAGGGGCCTCTCGGGATTCCTCTCCAGTCGGTGCTGGGGCCCAAGCATCATCTGGAGTTGAGGCCGGAACCTCAGGTTTCCTCTCCAGTGGTGACATGGATCTCGGGTTTCCTATGGAGTTTCAACTGGGGAGTCAGGCCTCATCTTGTATGGAGATGTGGAAGTCCGCTTTCGTCTCGAGCTGTAAAAGTAGTTTCAGGCTTCATGTCGAGTTGACATAAGGATCGGTGGCTTTCTCTCGAGGTGCCACAGGGCTGTCACACCTGCCATCCTGTTTGGAGTCGATACTCAGAGTGACAGTCGAGTGAGTGCAGAAGAATTAGTTTTATCTGGAGTGGTTTGGGACATCAGGGTCTTCATGAATTTTGGCATGACCCCTGGAGTTCCTCTCGAGTTTCAACTTGAGACCACCTCCTCTTCAGGTGTGATGGGAAAGCCGGGATTCCTTTCCACGAAGCAGGGAAGTGGACTGTCATCTCGAGACGGGGGGGGGGGGGAAATGGGGCTCTTTTGAGTTGTGGTGGGACACTTGGTGTTCCTTTTGAGTGGAGACTAATATGTCAGGGAAGTTCCTGAGTTGCATCAAGAGTTTTAAGGAATCTTTTGAGGCTCAAGAGGAAAGGTGGGGTTTCTCTCGAGAAGCTGCAGCGAAAAAGGGCCTCATCTCACCTGGAGGGGAGAATCTCCTGGATTTTCTCGAGTTATGGCAAGAAACGTGGGGTTCCTCTCCAGTTACAACGGGGAACTCAGGGACCCACTTGTGCTGCCTCAGGAAAGTCAAGTCTCCATGAGAGTTGTGAGGGGCCTCTCAGGATTCCTCTCAAGTTGGTGCCGGGTGCTAGATCCTCATCTAGAGTTGAGGCTGGAACCTCAGGGTTCCTCTTCAGTGCTGACATGGATCTAGAGGTTCCTATGGAGTTTCAACAGGGGAGTCAGGCCTCGTCTTGTGTGGAGACATCAAGTCAGTTTTCCTCTCGAGCCGTTAAAGTAGTGTCAGGCTTCCTGTCGAGTTGACATAGGGATCTGTGGGTTTTTCTTGAGGTGCCACAGGGCTGTCACAACTGCCATCATGTTTTGAGTCTATACTCAAGATGACATTCGAGTCAGTGCAATGATATAATTTTATCTGGAGTGGATTGGCACATTGGGGTCTTCATGAATTTTGGTATGACCACTGGAGTTCCTTTCAAGTTTCAAGTTGAGATTGCCTCCTCTTGAGGTCCGATGGGAATGCTGGGATTCCTTTCCCAACGAAGCAGGAAAATGTACCTTCATCTCATGATGAGGAGGGAAACATGGGGCTCTTCTTAGTTGTGGCGGGACACTCAGTGTTCCTCTTGGGTGGAGACGGGTATGTCTGGGAAATTCTTCAGTTGCACCAAGGGTGTCAGGGACTCTTTCAAGGCTCATGAGGGAAGGTGGGATTTTTGACGAGACACCACAGCGAAAAATGGCCTCATCTTGCATTGAATGTAGAATCTCCTGGTTTTTCTCAAGTTTCAGCAAGAAACATGGGGTTCCTCTCTAGTTACGACGGGGACCTCAGGGACCCTCTCTTGTAGCCTCAGTAAAGTCAAGTCTCCATGTGAGTTGCGAGAGTTCTCTCAGGATTCCTCTCCAGTCGGTGCAGGGGACTAGGTCCTCATCTCGAATTAAGGCCGGAATTTCATGGCTCCTCTCGAGTGTTAACATGGATTTTGGGGTTCCTATGGAGTTTCAACAGGGGAGTCTGGCCTTCTCTCGTATGGCGAAAAGGAAGTCCACTTTCCTCTCGAGCTGTAAAAGTAGTCTCAGGCTTCCTGTCGAGTTGACTTAGGGATCTGTGGCTTTCTCTCTAGGTGCCACAGAGCTGTCACACCTGCCGTTGTGTTTTGAGTGGATACTCCGGGTTACAGTCGAGTCAGTGCAGGAGAATCAGGTATATCTGGAGTGGATTGGGACATCGGGGTCTTTTTGAATTGTGGCACGACCCCTGGAGTTCCTCTCGAGTTTCAAGTTGAGACCGCCTCCTCTTGAGGTGCAACAGGAATCAAAACATAAAGTGTGACACTGTTTCCACTGTTTTCCTAACTATTTTCCATGAAGTGATGGGACCAGATGCCATGATCTTCATTTTCTGAATGTTGAGCTTTAAACCATCTTTTTCACTCTCCTCTTTCACTTTCATCAAGAAGTTTTTTAGTTTCTCTTTACTCTCTGCCATAAGGGTGGTGTCATCTGCGTATCTGAGGTTATTGATATTTCTCCCAGCAGTCTTGATTCCAGCTTTTGCTTCTTCCAGCCTAGTGTTTCTCATGATGTAATCTGCATATAATTTAAATAAGCAAGGTGACAATATACAGCCTTGATGTACTCCTTTTCCTATTTGGAACCAGTCTGTTGTTCCATGTCCAGTTTTAACTATTGCTTCCTGACCTGCACATAGATTTCTCAAGAGGTAGGTCAGGTGGTCTGGTATTCCCATTTCTTTCAGAATTTCTATGGTTTATTGTGATTCACACACTCAAATGCTTTGGAATAGTCAATAAAGAACAATTTGGGATGTAAAGCCTGTCTTCCATCTCGTTAGGAAATTGTACTCAATTTACACACGGAAGCAACATCTCAGTAGTCTAGACACCAAGAAAGCCCTTTAGGACTATTTACAAAAAACAAGGTGGGGAGGGTGGGACTTCCCTGGCAGTCCAGTGGTTAAGACTTCACACTTCCATGAGGTGAAGTTTTGATCCTTGGTAAGGGAACTAAAATCCTACACACTGAACTTGGCCAAGGGAGGGAAAAATTATTATCCTTAAAACTAAAACTAAGAGGGCTGGGCTTTGGGCTTTCCAGGGCTGGAATTGGGACCCAGCTAAGCTGACATCTTTTTTTTTTTTTCTTTTTCTTTCCTTTTTCCTACCAAGTTAAGTATACTAAAAAAAAAAAAAAAAAGTACCTTTTTGTCTCGTGTTCAGCTATTTTTCTTGAATGTTAGAAGTCCTCACTTTCCAGGTTTTGATTTAGCCAAGGATTTAAAAAAGCTTTCTGTTCACAGTGTTCAACTAGATACAAGTAACAAAAGCTGCTAATTGCCTGCTTACTCTCATTGCTTTAGATAAGACCTTATCTCGCCTGGTGCTCCCCCCCACCTTTAACTCCAGCCTCTGTGGTTACCATCTTGACCGTCTTCCAGGATAACTTGATTCTTAATGTCCTGATTGCTTTTTTTTAATAGTCTTTAAGCTTTCTCACTGTTTTTTTTTTTTTCCCTATCTGAATTAAGAGAGGAGAAAGGAGTATGGTTCATGTCTAAAAAAAAAAAAAGGCAAAAAAACCCACAATGGTTTAAGAATTGTGAAACACCAGGTTCTGGCCTTAGCTCTAGTGTTGACTAGCAGACACTCAAGCTATTTCTAAAATAAGTTGAAATTGCATCTTTTTTTTTTTTTTAATAATTGATGTTCCTTTTAAATATTTATTTTATTTATTAAGTATTTATTTCACTGTACCAGGTCTTAATTGCAGCACAGAAGATCTTCAATCTTCCTTCCACAAGGAAGGGCATGTGGGATCTAGTTCCCTGACCAGGGATCAAATCCACATCCCTTGCACTGGAAGCACAGAGTCTTAGCCACTGGGCCACCAGGGAAGTCCTGAAATACCTCTTTAATGTCTCTTTCAGGCTAAAGTATGAATCTCGGGACCCTCATAGTTTCCCACCACATTTACTCTCTGCTTTCTCCCAGTACCAAAAAAGAATCCAGTGTATTCATGAATCCTAATTCTAAACCATTAAAAACTGGTTTCTGTCTCCTTTTTTTTTTCTTCAAATTTTAGAAAACCTAATTAATTAAAACAGAATAATTTATAAAACATAGTTTATACAGTGGTTTTCTTGCAAGCAGTCTTTAATAGACTTTTTTTCAAATTCTGACAAATACACTAAGTGTTTGGTTTGGATATGCAGAACTAAAACTATCTAGAAAGATTTTTAATTACTTGGTTCAATCCATGAACTTCCTGAGAATTCCATTTGGAAGAAAGAATAAGAAAGAATATGGGGGACTTCCCTGGTGGTCCAGTGGCTAAGACACTGTAGTCCCAATGTAGGGGGCCTGGGTTTGATTCCTGGTCAGGAAACTAGATTCTACATGCCACAGTGAAGACCTGAAGAAGCCAAATAAATAAATAAAATTTAGGAGCAAAACAACTATATATATATACATATATATACATATATATACATATATATACATATATATATATATATATATATATATATATATATATAATAGAATATGGGCTTTGCAGTCTGAGATACCTGGCCTTTTTTTTTTTTTTTTAATGGTAGCAAGCAAACAGGATTTATTTCAGAGAGAAAGTACAAAACTCTCAGCATAGACACTGAGAGAACGTGAAGTGCCCCAGACCGTGGCTTTTTTACTAAGCAGTGCAACTTTAGATAAGTTACTTAACCTCTCTGAGCCTCAATTAAAAAAAAAAAATTCCCTGTTTTATTCATACTTTTTAAACTTTATTTTTTAATATAAATTTATTTATTGTAATTGGAGGTTAATTACTTTACAATATTGTATTGGCTTTCCCATACATCAACAAGAATCCGCCACAGGTACACACGTGTTCCCCATCCTGAACCCCCCTCCCTTCTCCCTCCCCATACCATCCCTCTGGGTCGTCCCAGTGCATCAGCCCCAAGCATCCAGTATCATGCATCGAACCTGGACTTGCGATTCTTTTCATATATGATATTATACATGTTTCAATGTCATTCTCCCAAATCATCCCACCTTCTCCCTCTCCTTTTCCCAGAGTCCAAAAAACTGTTCTATACATTTGTGTTTCTTTTGCTGTCTCGCATACAGGGTTAAAATCGCTTTACAATGTTGTGATGGTTTCTGCCATAAAAACATGAAATGCTTCACCAATTCACATATCATCCTTGAGCAGGGGCCATGCTAATCTTTGTATCATTCCAATTTAAGTATATGTGCTGCCAAAGTGAGCACTGAGCCTCAATTTCTTAATCTATGAAATGGGAATGATAGTTCCCTTGCAGGATTGTTGTGAGGATCACATGCCAGGTATATATTAAGTATTCAATATATGTTCACGATCTTCTCCATTAAACAGCATCTTATTTGTTACTTTGCCCACCAAGAGCACACACTTGGGCCTGAAACAGCCTAGGTTCAATGCCTGATCCCACAATTTTAGTAACTCTGTGATTTGGGACAAGTTGTTAACAATTTCAGAAGCACTGTTTTCTCATCTGGAAAAGAGTTAGCAACAACTAACTAATGGAGTTAGTGCCCAGCTCCAGGAAGTGTTCATGAAATAGTCACATCCATTAGAATCACATTAAATCACTGTGGAGACAGCAGGGATGCTGAGAGAGTGCTGATGCTGAGTGGCTGCTGAGTTGCTGGCGAGGGGTCAGCCAGGTGTCCAGGAGGAGGCTCAACATTCTGTTTCCTGATTTTACCTTTATTTCCTACTTTTCTTTTTTTAAATATTTTTAATTATTTTTTGGCTATGGTTTGTCTTAATTTCAGCATGTGGGATCTTTCATTGTGGGACATGGCCTTCTCTCTAGATGTGGCTCCTGGGCTTAGTAGTTGTGACTTGCAAACTTAGTTGTCCTGTGGCTTGTGGGATCTTAGTTCCCCCACCAGGGATCAAACGCTCGTCCCCTGCATTGGAAGGCAGATTCTTAACTGCTGGACCAACAGGGAAGGCTCCTCCCCACTTTTCTGTGTCTTTCTCCTTTGTCTTCTCTTTCACAGTTTCTGCTGTGTGAAAAATGGTTATATCCAAAGTGATATGACATGTAACCCACATATTTTATTTCCCTGCATGGCCTCCATAAATCTTGTGTCTGTGCATGACTCTTTCTCAGTTCTGGGTTTTTGATTCCACGCCCCCAGGTAGAATACTGTGTGTTGAACTCTGTCCAGTGGATTTGGTGCTGTGTGTCCCCCTCTGACTCTGATACCTCCAAGATGAAAATACCTAATTGCTAAGAATTCTGGGGGCAAAATAAATTCTCAGGAAGGACCACGACTTAGCATCTTTTCATTTCTCTTTTACCTCTGAAAGAGCATAGTCTACTTGTTCTGTCTCGTGGCCTCTTGTTTGATCATGCTATGCATAATTAATATGGCATTTCCAACAGGAGTAATTCTACTTGCTTCTTTCCCTGAATATTTAGACTGGGGGTAAATGGCTTCTTGTTTTTACTTAAGAGTTAAACAAAAGATACTTCCCTGGTGGTGCCGTGGTTAAGACTGTGCCTTTCAATGCAGGGGCTGCAGATTGAATCGCTGATAGGGGAACCAAGATCCCACATGCCTCACTGCTCATAAACAAAAACAAAAACAGAAGCAGAATTGTAACAAATTCAATAAACAACTTTAAAAATGGTACACATCGAAAAAATTCTTAAAAATATATATATGTGTGCATATGTAGTCTATACGTATTGCACGTGTATAACCCTTTGTATTAAATAGTTCGGCTTCTTACAGCAAACTACATTAGAAGCCAATGTTTTCAGACATGGATGCTTTGAAATGTAAATTTATAGTCCCTACTAACAAAGAACCATAGGAATTCTATGTCTTGTGCACTTTTGATGGCACATCCCAACTTTGTGTCACCTATTTGAGAGGCTGAATGATGCCATCATATAATCTTGGACTTAAATTTCAAAACCCTAGCTAGAATTTTCTGCTTAGTCTTTCCACTATAACTGACAGTTTTACCCCAGAGCTAAAGACAAATGAAGAACAAAAACAGGCCTTTTGCTATGTTGATTATTTCTTGCTCACCTCTTTTTCTCTATTAAAAAAAATAATAATAAGGTATATATTTTTTACTGTGGGCCTTTTTTTTTTTTTTATGACCACATCATACAGCATGCAGGATCATTAGTTGGGGCGTGCAAACTCTTAGTTGTGGCATACATGATCTACTTCCCTGACCAGGGATGGAACCCCAGCCCCTTTTTATTGGGAGCTCGGAGTCTTAGCTACTGGACCACCAGGGGAGTCCTAGACCCATTGTTTCTTGACTGCTTTCCCTTTGTTCCTGCAGTCCTTTCTTCCCTTAAGAACATTAATGACTGAGACCTGTTTAAGGGCAAGCATTGTGGCCAGGCTTAGAGCACAAAATGTCTTGGACCAAAATGAAGTCATGCTTTATTCTCTTTCTCCAGGGACCCCCCTCCCCTATCTTCTTACAACACCCAATGTTGAGATAAAAGAATTTTCCAGTTATTTCAACCAGATCATCAGATGCTCTGGACCAAACCCTAGACTGTCAGATTTCTACCCTTTGTATATTTCCTCAGGCTTCCCAGGTGGCTCAAGGCGTAAAAAATTCACAGGAGATACAGGTTTGATCTCTGGGTCGAGAAGATCCCCTGGAGGAGGAAATGACAACCCACTCCAGTATTCTTGTCTGTAAAGTTTCATGGACAGAGGACCCTGGCGGGTTACAATCCACAGGGTTGCAAAGAGTCAGACATGACTTAGCCACTGGACACACACACACACATGCAATTCCCCATATTTTGTCTTTCCTCTTGTCATGATGGGCATTAAAGTCTTAAAATGAAGAGGGTCTGCAAGCTTTTACTCAGGGACAACCAGGAAGGGTGGCAGCTGACCAACTCACTCAAGATGGCTGTTCCCTTGCTCTCTGTCCATCCCTTGCCAGATCAGTGCCCGCTTCATTTACATTTAGTCTGACCTTCCTACATACTTGCCTTGGGCCCCAGCTAGTGATTGTTCTTATCAAAGTGGTGGTGAAGGGTGTGCCCTTCTATTGGTTTCCCTGGTAATCGATGAGCCCATCTGATATTAACTCCCCTATAACTGGCAATCTCCCCCTCCACCAGGAGCAAAGAATGCTGCCACGTCCTGAAGGTGTCTGATGCACAGGGTCAGGGGGAGGGTGTTGCTCCAGGACTTTGCTTCAGACACAGAAGCTCCCCATCTGTCAAACCACTGATGTCTCTGTTGCTTGATGGATGTGTGCATGATAAGTCACTTCAGTCATGTCTGACTCTTTGCAACCTTATGGGCTTTAGACCAGCAGGCTCCTCTGTTAATGGGATTCCCCAGTCAAGAACAATGGAGACGGTTTGCCATTCCCTTCTCCAGGGTATCTTCCTGGCCCAGGGACTGAATCCCCATCTCCTGTGTCTCCTGCATTGCTAGTGGATTCTTCACCACTGAGCCACCAGGTAAGCCCTCTGTTGCCCAATACAGGCTTTCTTCTGTCTTAAAGCTGGGCAAATGCAAGTTTTGTAGGCTTGTGAGGTGCAGTCCAACAGGTGGGCATAAAGAGACCAGCTTCCTTAGCCCCTCAGGAAGGGGTGAGAAACTTGACAGTTTGGGGAGGTGGTGACAATTACCAAAAGGAGACGTGGTGGGGCAGGGGAGTCCCTGGGACCAGCCAAGGTGGAAAAGGAGAGCTTGAGAGGAGCTTGGCTGGGCCTGTGGATCTCCCCCTGCGGGGACTTAGGAGAAAGTGTTCCTCAAATACAGTGATAAATATTCTTTGCCCTGTAATAGAATTCCATTTGAATCTGTTACAGCTGAGGTGTTATGAGCCCATTCTTGTGTCACAGAAAGCTAGGCCGTTCCTCCATTTGGAAGGTATTATTTTATTTCCCTTGTTCCTAAAATAGCACAAAGGAAGGCTTCTATTTGTTCTCTCACCTTGTGCTAATCTTAGAGCAACATGAAAATGCTTACTGTGCGTGGCTCTTGAAACAACACTGAAAACTTCCAACACGGGAAGACAATTAATTCCCACTCCTTCCCCCTTTCCTCTTAGATTCCAATGACTGGCTGTGTTTAACCCTAATTTTGCCTACTCCTTCTCAGAAAAGTCACAGTAACATGCATGGATCTACTAGCAGGATCATAGATTCAGTAGGGTGTGGGATTCCAGCTTGATTCTCCTGGAGCTGACATCTCATCAGAGAACAATGAGTCCTGAAAAGCATATGTTCAGTGCTGGGTTTGGGGGTCTGCATGATAATGGCTTCAGGAATGCAGCTCAGACAAAAATCCCTGAGAGTTTAAACACTCAAGCTTCTTGGAGAAGGTGGGCCTCCAAGGATAGATGTAGAGAAGGAGTAAAGAGAGCTGGTGAGTAAGTCAGAAAGAAAAAAAACAAATATTGTATATTAATGTATGTATGATATGCATTATGGCAGGCTACAGTCTATGGGGTCTGTATGACCAAAGTCATGAGCAAAGCAACTTAGCATGCATGCACCACACATATATACATAATCTAGGAAAACAGTATTGATGAACCTCTTTACAGAGAAGAAATGGAGACACAGATGTAGGGAATGGACTTGTGGACTTGGCAGAGGAAGTAGAGGCTAGGACAAATTGAGAAAGTAGCATTGATGTATATACACTCACTCACTCTCAAAGTCACTCAGATATGTCTGACTCTTTGAGACCCCATGGACTGCAGCCTGCCAGGTTCCTCTGTCCATGGGATTTCCCAGGCAAAAATACTGGAGTGGGTTGCCATTCCCTTCTCCAGGAGATCTTCCCAATCCAGGGATCAAACCGAGTCTCGTTCATTGCAGGCAGATTCTTTACCATTTGAACCACCAAGGAAGCCCCATGTATCCTCGTAACTTGTGGGAGGCTGCTATATAGCACAGGGAACACAACCTGGAGCTCTGTGATGACCTAGAGGGGTAGAATGCAGGGGGAGGGAGATTCAAGAGGGTAGGAGGATATATATGCATATATATATATATGCTGCTAAGTTGCTTCAGTGGTGTCCGACTCTGTGTAACCCCATAGACAGCAGCCCATCAGGCTCTGCTGTCCTTGGTATTCTCCAGGCAAGAACACTGGAGTGGGTTGCCATTTCCTTCTCCAATCCATCAAAGTGAAAAGTGAAAGTGAAGTTGCTCAGTCGTGTCCAACTCTTCGCAACCCATGGATTGCAGCCTATCAGGCTCCTCCGTCCATGAGATTTTCCAGGCAAGAGTACTGGAGTAGGGTGTCATTGCCTTCTCCAATATATATATATATATATCATTATGACTGATTAACATTGATGTATGGCAGAGAGAACCACAACATTGTAAGGCAATTATCCTCCAATTAAAAAATAAATATAGAGAGAGACAGGCAGGTGGAGGGTACAGGCGAGAGCAGCCTGTGTGGGGCATCTCTGTGGAGAAAAACGGACCCAGTTCACTGGAGACAGCAGTCATAGCTGAAGCAATTTCTGATTCAGTGAAAGCCTAAAGTAGGATTTTCCTCAGACTAATGGAAACCCTGTGTGTTACAAACATATCCATCAGAACATTAGAGGGAGGTAATGGATAACCTGACTCCTGGGACCTACCAGCTGACTATGGAGTCGGGAGGGGGACCGTGTTCAGAGAGGCCCAGCCTCTGTACTTTTGCTTGCTCTCCTGTGTTGCTCTGCCCAGTCGGGTCCGAGATACAAATTCATGTGCCCCCACTTGTTCCCTGTAAACTCAGCTCGTATCATGTCTTTCTCTCGCTCTCTCCCTTCCTCTGCCTTTTCTGCTCATGGCCAGATGTTGAGAAGTCCTTCCTCATTGTGAGTTCTGGATGGAATGTCCACCTGTGATATCAGTCTTTTGTGTGCATGCCCAGATTAGCAGGGAGTGTAAACAATGGGAACTCTATCAATACCCACCTGGTCTCAGGATCAGGAGTCTCCAGGCCCAACCCTAACACCTTTTAGCTCCTTGAACTCTGGCATTTCAACTACCTGTTCTTCAGTTTCATTTATTTGTAAAATGGAGACATTAATAGCTCCCTATCTACCTTACACAATTTCCTTGAGGCTTAAATGAAATATGGTTGTGAAAGTGCTTTGGAGACAAAGAAATATATTTATTAAGAGTAACTCAATACTTGAGGGGTTGCATGAGGGGGAAGGTGGTAAAACTGAGACATCTTAATAAATCCCATCCCGTCCTATGATTGTATAAAATTGTTTTATACTACTTTGTCGTTGATTAGTAAGTAGGTTGTGTCCAGCTCTTTTGCAACCCTGTGGACTGTAGCCATCCAGTCTCCTCTGTCCATGGAATTCTCTGGGCAAGAATACTGGAGTGGGTTGCCATTCCTTTCTCCCAGGGATTTTCCCAACACAGGAATTAAACCCACATCTCCTACTTGGCAGGTGGATCCTTTACCACTGAGTCACTAAGGAAGCCCTTTATATTCCTTAAATAAGCTGAATTAGATAGCTTTTCCTGCTTTTCTAACAACTCTCACTCTAGCGGTATCTTTTTTCCTACCTAGAGCTCCTTAAATGCAGAACCCAGGGCCTCCCTACACGTTCCCGCTCACCTTGCTTGGCTTCCTCACCAGCCACTGGGCCTCCCAGCCACTGAAGCAGCAACAAAAACTCTCACACAGCATCTCCAGAGACTCTCTGGACTTCAGTCATCACCCCAGGCCTTCCAGCAGCAGCTGATGTAAAAAAATGTGGAAAGATTTTTCCTAAGACAACAAGATGCTCTACACAGAGACTTGGATGTCACTTGGCTCCTCGCTTAGAAATGACTTAGGAACCTTACTGTGAAAGAAAGTCCTGCAGTATTTCAGGAACAGGTATTCACAGCACAAACTTTGACATATTTATAAACTTAGGAATGTGATGATAGATACCATGGTGTCGATAAAGGAACATATGATAGTGTCCTTGGTGAGGTCGGCTGTGTGAGACCAGGTCTGAGAAGGATATAACCAGCACTTCCACAAGCGGTTTAGTGATGGGATGATTAACCGTGGTGTCATAGTTTGCTGGGGCTGCTGTAACAAAGTATTAGTCTCTTTAGGCTGCTGAAACAAAAATACCATTGATAAGTGGTATTTCCTGATGTCTCAGAGGTAAAGAAACAGCATGCAATGCAGGATACTTGGGTTTGATCCCTGGGTTGGAAAGATGCCCTGGAGAAGGAAATGACACCCACTTCAGGATTCTTGCCTGAGAAATCCCATGGACAGAGGAGACTGGTGGGCTACAGCCCACAGGGTCACAAAGAGTTGAACATGACTGAGTGACTAAACCAACACCACCATTGATGAGTGGCTTGAAAACAACAGACATTTATTTTCTGGAGGCTAGGAAGTCCAAGATTAAGATGTGGGCAGGGTTGATTTCTTTTGAGGCCTCTTTCCTTGCCTTGCAGACGGCTGCCTTCCCCCACAGACTGTCTTCCTTCTCTGCTTGTCGATGTCCTAATCTTCTCTTACTGTGTATATGTTAAGTTGCTCAGTCATGTCCGACTCTTTGGCGCACCATGGACTGTAGCCTGCCAGTCTCCTCTGTCCATGGGATTCTCCAGGCAGGAATACTGGAGTGGGTTGCCATGCCCTCCTCCAAGGTGATCTTCCAGGCCCAGGAATCGAACCCATATCTCTTATGTCTCCTGCATTGGCAGGCGGGTTCTTTACCACTAGTGCCACCTGGGCTTCTTATTATATGGACACAAGTCAGATTGGATTAGGGTCCACCTGTATGACTTTGTTTAACTTTAATTACCTTTTTGAAGACACTCTCCTAAGACAGTCACATTCTGAGGTCCTGGGGGTTAGAACTACAACATAGGAATGGGGGGGGCAATGGTTATAGTCAACCCTTAACTCACACTGTGGGCAAGGTAAAGAGAATCAAGACGAATGGAGAAGCCACTGGAAACTATTAACAGCAGAAGCCTCTATCATCCTTGAGCCTGGAGAAACAAAAGAGAAAGGGTGTGCTATTCCTAGAACCCATTCAGAGCTGTGGTCATAGGGGAGGGGCTGCCCAGCATGGGTGCTATATGACAAAGGAAGGCCCCCATGGTGGAGACCAGGCTCTGGCAGAGAGAGAGGGAGAAGACCCACCCCTCTCTCCCCGCCCTTCATACTCCTGCCTTCACACTCTGATAGTGCTTCCCTTTGGTCAAGAACCGAGAAAGAGGCACTGAGAACAGCAAAGCCTGGGGGTTGCAGCTTGTAGATGTCAGGCTTTGAGGCAGGGAATGGACTGACAAGTGTGGCCAGGGGTGGGAGGGAAATGGTAGGATTTGAGTGGGACAATGGAGAATTGCCAGCTCAGTGGAGAAAACAAAGACATTTGCAAAGGAGGAATTAATTATGCATACTCAGGTAACATAAATGGACTTTAAAGTGTCATTGGAAAACAGAAAATGCTACTTAACTACAAAAAAAAATTAGTTATACATTCAAAACTGAACCGCATATTCATGTAATCATTTCCAGTCCCAGAAGTTACGATTCTAAGATACTTGTTTGCAGAAGTAAAGCAGAATTATAGAAAAATAGGTTTGTCAATTTTGTCATGTTGAGCACTGATGTTCTTAAAATGGAATGGGAAGTATTATTGGAACTGTTTTGGAATAGAAAGCAGCTCTCTGCTTCAGGAGGGTGCCTTGTGACCATATCCATTAATGGTCACACCATGGTTATATGAACTGGGTACATCCCGTGTTATCCCGCTGGGGCTGCCATAATAAAGTACCATAGGCTGGTGGCTTTGACAACAGAAATTTGTTTTCTCATCACTCTGGAGGCTGGAAGACTGAGACCCAATGTTGACAGGATGGTTATATGCTGAGAGCTCCCTTTGGGAGTTTCTTTTCAGTGTGTGCTCACATGGTCTTTCCTGGGTGAGTTTGCAGGAGGGAAAAGCAAGGGGATGGAGGGAGGGGGAGAAAGGCTGATCTCTTGGTGTCTGGTCTTTTTTTTTTTTTTTTAACCTAAGTTCTAATCATCCTGATTTTATGATCACAGAAATACTACAAATATCCACAGTTGGTGAACACCATTTTAACAAATACAGATAGAAGGATGGATAGAGAGCTACATAGATAGAGTGACTGTAACAGGAATAGGCTCAATCTGCAATGCTGTTTTTAAAGTATAGTGTTGAATTTAATGTTACTTGAATTAAAAAAAAAAATATTTGGCCACACCAGGGCTTAGTTAAGGCATGTAGAATCTAGTTTCTTGACCAGGGATCTAACCCAGACCCCCTGCACTGGGACACAGGCTTGATCCCTGAGTCAGGAAGATCCCCTGGAGGAGGAAATAACAACCCACTCCAGTATCTTTGCCTGGAAAATCCCATGGACAGAGGAGCCTGGCAGGCTACAGTCCATGGGGTCACAGAGTTGCAGACGACTGAGCAATTTAGCACACACTCATGCATTTCCCTAAAGGCCTCACGTCCAGATACAGCCGCTCTGGGGGTTAAGACTTCAACATATGAGTTTTGGGAGGGACACAAACATTCAATCCATAACATCCCATTCATATAGTGATATGAAATAGATGACACTTGATGTGTTGATATTGATAGTCATTAAATCAAGAAAACTTCATTGCACACCTACTATGTACCAGAATCTCTGCTAGGCTCTGAGATTATAGGTTGAAGAAAAAAAAAAAAAAACTGTTTCAGTCTTTAATGAGTTTATAACTTGAAAAGAGACAGAGAAACTGTGAGAACACAGGGGTCACTACAAAGAGAGCCTGAGAATTTGTGCTATGTCACTTGGTCATGTTTGGATTTTTTTTTTAATTTAAATTTATTCATTTTAAATGGATGCTAATAATTTACAATATTGTATTGGTTTTGCCATACCTCAACATGAATCCTTCATGGGTGTACACGTGTTCCTAATCCTGAACCCCACTTCCACTTCCCTCCCCGTAGCACCCCTCTGGGTCATCCCAGTGCACCAGCCCTGAGCATCCTGTATCATGCATCAAACCTGGACTGACGATTCGTTTCTTATATGATATTATACATGTTTCAATGCCATTCTCCCAAATAACTCCACCCTCTCCCTCTCCCACATATCTCTTTGAGACCCCTTGGACTCTAGCCCGCCAGGCTTCTCTATCCATGGGTTTCTCCAGCCAAGAATACCAGAGTGGGTTGCCATTTCCTTCTCCATACCCAGAGATTGAACCCACGTCTCTTGGGTCTCCTGAACAGGCAGCAGGTTCTTTTCCACTAGCACCCCTGATGGCTCAGATGGTAAAGATTTCATCTGCAATGCAGGTGACCTGGGTTCTATACCCAGGTCAGCAAGATCTCCTGGAGGAGGGCATGGGTGCCAATATTCTTGCCTGGGAGTTCCATGGACAGAAGAGTCTAACAAGGTACAGTCTATGGGGTCGCAAAAGAGTCAGGACATGACTGAGCAACTAACACTGTCACTTTCTGTTCAGCGCCTCTGGGAAGCCCCAGAGCACCTCAGTTCAGTTCAGCTCAGTCGCTCAGTCATGTCCGACTCTTTGTGACCCCATGAACCGCAGCACGCCAGGTCTCCCTGTCCATTGCCAGCTCCCGGAGTTTACCCAAACTCATGTCCATTGAGTCAGTGATGCCATCCAACCATCTCATCCTCTGTTGTCCCCTTCTCCTTCTGCCCTCAATCTTTCCCAGAGAGTGCCTAGATGGGATGAGTAAACCACTCCCTGGGGGCTGCAGAAGTGATGTGCAAGCAGAAACGGAGGATGAGGAATATTGGAGAGTAAACACGGGGTGGGGCAGACAAGGGGGAGCAATCAGGATTGAGGAAGACGATACACAGAACTAGGGTGACCGGGATCCTGGTTTGCCAAGGGTTGTCCTGGTTTTAGCACTAAAAATCCCACATCTGGGAAAGCTCGGGGTCGCTGAGCCTTATATGCTGCTGCTACTGTTAAGTCGCTTCAGTCATGTCTGACTCTATGCAACCCCATAGAAGACAGCCCACTCAAATGAACTCGAAATGAAAAAGGAGACATTACAACAGACAACACAGAAAGAGAAAGGATCATATGAGACCATTAGAAACAACTGCATAACAATAAAATGGATAACCTGGAACAAATGGACAAATTCTTAGAAAAGTACAATCTTCTAAGACTGAACCAAGAAGAAATAGAAAGTATGAATAAATCAAGCACTAACACTAATCACAGGCTCTAAATATGAACACATCAATTACAAGCACTACTATCTGTGATCAAAAGTCTCCAACAAACAAATGCCTAGGATTTCACAGATGAATGTTCTCAAACGGTAGAGATGTGATAATACCTATGCTGGTCAAACTGTTCCAGAAAAATGTGGAGGAAGGAGCATTCTCAATTTATTCTGTGAGACCACCATCACCATGAACCGAAATGAAGCAGAAATGCCACATAGAAAAGACAATTACAGACTAACATCACTGATGAACATCAATGCAAAAATCTTGGAGAAAATTCTAGCAGAAACAAAACAAAAACACATGAAAAGGATCATACACCAAGTTCAAGTGGGGTTTACCCCAGGGATGCAAAGATTTTTCACTATCTGCAAATCAAACAATGTGACACACTATATTAACAAATTGAAAGATAAAAACCATATGATAATCTTGATTGATGCAAGGAAAGGTTTTTACAAAATTAAACACCAGTTTATGACTTAAAAAGCATCCCATAAATGGGTATGGAATAAACCTACCTCAACATAATAAAGGTCATATAGGATGTAGGAAAATCTTTCAGCAAACATTATTCTCAATGGTGTCAAAATTTAAGCATTTCTTTTAAGATCAGGATCAAGACCATGGTGCCCACTCTCATTCCTGTTAATCAATATAGTTTTGTATGTCATAGACACAGCAATCAGAGAAGAAAACAAGAAAGAATGCATATTGGAAAAGAAGTCCATCTCTCATTGATTGCAGATGACCTGTTTCTATTCACAGAAGACCCTAAAGATAGAATAAGAAAATTACTAGAGCTAATCAGTGAATTTAGCAAAGCCCAGGATACAAAATTTATACACAAAAATCCTTTGTATACTTATAGCACAACAAGAAAAATCAGAAAGAAAAACAAAGGAAACAGTGTCATTCCCCACTGCAACAAGAATAGCATGGCTAGGAATGCTGCTGCTGCTAAGTCGCGTCAGTAGTGTCAGACTCTGTGCAACCCTATAGATGGGAGCCTACCAGGCTCCCCTGTCCCTGGGATTCTCCAGGCAAGAACACTGGAGTAGGTTGTCATTTCCTTCTCCAATGCATGAAAGTGAAACGTGAAAGTAAAATCGCTCAGTCATCTCCAACTATTCGGGACCCCCTAGACTGTAGCCTATTAGGCTCCTCCATCCTTGGGATTTACCAGGCAAGAATACTGGAGTGGGTTGCCATTTTCTTCTCCAAAAACTAGGACAAACAGACCTAAACAGACAAAACACATGTATGCAGAAAGACAGGTTGTATGATGAAAGATAGCAAAGATGAAAGAAACAGATAGAAAGATATGTCATGTTCTTGAACTGAAAGAAATCAACGTTGTGAAAATGACTATACTACCCAAACCAATCTGCAGATTCAATTCATCCCTACAAAACAACCAATGACATTAAAAAAAAAAAAAAAAAAACCTAGGACTAATAATTTTACAATTTATATGGGGGAAACAAAAGACCTGGAAAGGCCAAAGTAACCTTGGAAAGAAATGTGGAACTGGAGGAATCAACCTTTCTAACTTCAGACTATACTACCAAGACGGTATGGTACAGGCACAAAAACATAAACATAGAGAAATGGAACAAGACACAAAGCTGTGAGATAAACCCACACTCCTATAGGCACCTTTTCTTTGACAAGGGAGGCAAGAATACAGAATGGAGAAAGGACAGAAAAGAGAACCTCTTCAGTGAGTGGTGCTGGGAAACTGGACAACTACATGTAAAAGAATGAAATTAGAACACTTCTTCACATTATACACAAAAATAATTCACAATGGATTAAAGACTAAAAGTAAGGCCAGAAACTATAAAATTCTAAGAGGAAAACAGGCAGAACACTGTTTGACATTTACCACAGCAAGATCCTCTTTGATCCACCTCTGAGAATGACTGAAATAAAAACAAAAATTAAAAAAAAAAAGTGGCACCTAGAGAAACTTCAAAGTATTTAAGCAGCAAAGAAAACTATAAACAAGATGAAAAGACAACCCTCAGAATAGGAGAAAATAATTGTAAACGAAGCAATTGACAAAGGATTATCTACAAAGTACACAAGTAGATCATCAAGCCTCAAATCAGAAAAAAAGCAAACAAGTGAAAAATGAGCAGAAGACGTGAACAAACTTCTTCAAAGAAGACATTAAGAAGGCCATCAAACACATACAAAGATGCTCCACATCACTCATTATTAAGGAAATGCTTATCAAAATTATATGAGGTGTCACCTTACACCAGTCAGAATGGCCATCATCAACAATTCTACAATAATAAATGCTGGACAGGGCATGGAAGAAAGTAAACCCTCTTGCACTGTTTGTAGACATGTAAATGGATACAGCCACTATGGAGAAGGAATGTAGGTTTCTTAAAATAGTAGGAATAAAACTACCACATGATGCAACAATCCCCTACTGGCCATATACCTGAGATAACCATACGTCTAAAAAGACATACATACACCAATGTCCATTGCAGCACTATTTAAAATAGCCAGGGCATGGAAGCAACCTAATGTCTATCAAGAGAACAATGGATAAAGAAGTTGTGGAACATATACACAATGAAATATTACTCAGCCATGAAAAGGAACAAATACGAGTCAGTTTAACTGAGGTGGAGGAACCTAGAAACTGTGATACAGAGTGAAGTAAGTCAGAAAGAGGAAAACAAACATAGTACGTTAATGCATACACAAGGAATCTTGTGAAATGGTACTGGTGAATATTTGAAGAAATAGATACACAGATGTAGAAGAAGGCCTTGTGAACTCAGCTGGAGAAGGAGAGGGTGGGACAAATTGAGAGAGTATCATTGAAACATAGCAACTACCATAAGTAAAATAGCTAGCTAGTGGGAAGTTGGTATATAACATAGGGAGCCCAGCATGGTGCTCTGTGACGACCTAGAGGGTGAGATAGTGGGAAGTGGGAGGGAGGCTCACCAAAGAGTGGATAATATATTTATGACCTATTCGTGTTGTTGTATGAGGAAAATCAACCAAACATTGTAAAGCAGTTATCCTTCAATTAAAAATAAATAAATACAATCTGAAAACTTTCATTCAATACATCTGTACTGTCATCTAAAGCTATATGGGATCATCTATTCCTAGCTATTTTTCCACTATAAGTGCTTATAAATGTTATTAAATGTTTTAAAAATATGATTTTAATAGCTACACAGTATTGCTTAATATCTCATACATAAATAATAAAATTTCAGCCTCAACATAGAAACATAATACCGCAAAAGGTTTCCTTTAAACTAAAGCTCGCATTTTAATTCAGTTCAATGAGAATTTCCCTGAAGATCTAAAATTCTTATGAAAAATTAATTATGTGGAGTCTTTCTTGCTTTCATATGTTATGCCTTATTGTCATTTACTTTTAAGGACTCTTGGACTTTTGACAGTATTGCCTTAGACTGTATTTTTTGACTCTTGAGAAATCTGTACGCAGGCCGGGAAGCAACAGTTAGAACTGAACATGGAACAACAGACTGGTTCCAAATGGGAAAAGGAGCACGTAAAGGCTGTATATTGTCACCCTGCTTATTTAACTTCTATGCAGAATACATCATGAGAAACGCTGCACTGGAAGAAACACAAGCTGGAATCAAGATTGCCAGGAGAAATATCAAGAAACTCAGATATGCAGATGACACCACCCTTATGGCAGAAAGTGAAGAGGAGCTAAAAAGCCTCTTGATGAAAGTGAAAGAGGAGAGTGAAAAAGTTGGCTTAAAGCTCAACATTCAGAAAACGAAGATCATGGCATCTGGTCCCATCACTTCATGGGAAATAGATGGGGAAACAGTGGAAACGGTGTCAGATTTTATTTTTCTGGGCTCCAGAATCACTGCAGATGGTGACTGCAGCCATGAAATTAATAGACGCTTACTCCTTAGAAGAAAAGTTATGACCCAAACTAGATAGCATATTCAAAACCAGAGACATTACTTTGCCGACTAAGGTCCATCTAGTCAAGGCTATGGTTTTTCCTAGTGGTCATGTATGGATGTGAGAGTTGGACTGTGAAGAAGGCTGAGCACCAGAAAATTGATGCTTTTGAACTGTGGTGTTGTACAAGACTCCTGAGAGTCCCTTGGACTGCAAGGAGATCCAACCAGTCCATTCTGAAGGATATCAACCCTGGGATTTCTTTGGAAGGAATGATGCTAAAGCTGAAACTCCAATACTTTGGCCACTTCATGAGAAGAGTTGACTCATTGAAAAAAACTCTGATATTGGGAGGGATTGGGGGCAGGAGGAGAAGGGGACGACAGAGGATGAGATGGCTGGATGGGATCACGGACTCAATGGACATGAGTCTGAGTGAACTCGGGGAGATGGTGATGGAGAGGGAGGCCTGGGGTGCTGCAATTCATGGGGTTGCAAAGAGTCGGACAAGACTGAGCGACTGAACTGAACTGAACTGAAAATCTTAAATTTAGATATTAAGAATGTCAAGAATCATTCTTATAAGTGTGAATAACTCAGTCATATCCAGTTATTTGTGACTCATGGACTATAGCCCACCAGGTCCTCTGTCCACAGAATTTTCCAGACAACAATATTGGAGTGTGTAGCGATTCCTTTCTTGAGGAGATCTTCCTGACTCAGTGATCAAACCTAGGTCTCTCGCATTGCATGCTGATTCTTTACCATATGAACCACCAGAGAACACTGACCCTGGTGTACACGGATGTAAAAATCCTCAAAAGAATATTAGCAAACCAAATTGAAGATACATTAAAAGAATTATACACTATGATCAAATAGAATTTATTCTCTGCCTCCAAGCATGATTTATTATCTGCACATCAATCACTGTGATACAATATATGAGCAAATTTAAGGATGAAATCATGTGATCTTCTCAATAATTGCAGAAAAACCTTTTGACAAAGTTTAACATCAATTTTGGTACAATCTCTCAATACAGTGGTTATACATGGAACATCCTAAAGGGTATATAAGACAAGCCCACAGGTAGCATCCAACTCAGTGGTAAAGAGGTGAAAGATTTTCCTAGAAGATTAGGAATAGTACAAGTATGCCCACTCTCACCAATCTTGTTCAACATAGTAGTGCAAGTGTCCTACCCAGAATACTAGGCAAGAAAAGGAAATAAGAGCATTCCCATTGGAACAAATGAAGTTACACTGCCACTATTTGATTATGACAGGATTTATATGAAACCATAAAAACTCCATCAAGTAACAAGTATTAAAACTAATAAACCCAGGAATGTAGCAGGATATGAACCATCAGAGAGAACAGAACAGTATCATATACAAATGCATCAAAAAAATAAATAAATTTAACTGAGGAGCAGAAACACCTGTACAGTCATGGGCTCCAAGACTTAGAGTCTGGATTCAAATCCCACCTTACCCACTGACCTGCAGAGTGACCCAGGGCAAATCACACAATGATCTGAAGCTCAACATATTCAACTGTAAAATGGACATAAACCCAGTATCTCCTCCCAGGGCTGTGAAACTCCAAGGAAATGCTTATTTAGGCCTGGGTGTTGGAGTGTCTCTGGAAGCCTCTCCTTGTATGAAAGTCCTCTAGAACTAGGTTCTCCTGATCCTGTGGGTAAGGGTCAAGTGTAGAGCCTGGGAGCCAAATGGGACTGGACAAGGATGAGGACAAAAAAATAAAACAATAGTTCTGTGTCAGGGAGGGAAGCCACCTCCTTTCCAGATCTCAGAGTTGTTCCTGCACCAAGGGCCTGGGGGTTGCACAATCAGATGTGAACCCTGACCCCCCCACAGCAGGGATGGAGCCTTCCTGGCAAGAACCTTCTCTCTGGTCCAGTCTCCAGTGTGATGTGGTGCTGCTCCCTGAGTTCCCCATGACTCCACCAGGCAAAGAGCTCTTGGGACTTGGAGGTCTATTAAACCACAGGTGCCTGAGAGTCAGAATGACACAAGGAATAACAACATTGAGATTTATCTATATTAAAAAAAATGACAGAATTACAGATGAGGCAGGGGATGTGAAGCAGAAGGATTAACTACCTCTGAATCCTTTAGCAGAAATATCTCCACATCAGCTCAGCAGAGCTCACTGAAGGAAAATATAATGGAAAAGCAGGCTATGGGTATATCTCTACACTGCTGGACCCAGGGACCCAAGTCCCAATCCACCAACATTGTTTTTGTGTATCCAGACACCAAAAGGAAGGAACACAGGCCTTGCCTTAGGAAGTCTTAGCCAGACTTAATATTGGGGTTGCTGAGCATGGTCACATGGTCGCTATGGACTCAGACCCTTCTCCATGCTCACATCCTCTGTCCTCACAGAAACATACATGGTTCACTATAGAGAACCCTCTGAGGGTACTTGTGTATACTAGAAACTGGCAATGGTGAAATGCGAAGAGAAGACACAGAAATGGAAACATGCCTCTGGGGTACTGTACAAATTTCCAAAGATCTGAAGTTATTGATACTCAGCATTTTAAAAAAAAAGCTTCTTAATGTATAAACGCAGAAAGGACATTTCCAGGAGAAAGGACAAAGGAATCATCCCATTGGGACAATTTGGTATCCATGTGGGAAGGTAAGTTGGATCCCTACCTCAAAAAACACCACCAAACCAATTAGGCACATACAAAAACCAACAACTGAAGGGAAAACTTTACAAAATTTCAAACCATTTTTGATGAGGGAACATCTTTTCTTTAAATTGAGGTATTGATGATTTACAAAAATTTGTTTAAGGTGCACAGCAAAGTGATTCAGTGATTCAGACTCTCAGGTGCTTCCTTGGACAAAACTCAATCCCTTTGGGAGGCCCCTAGGCCATGCCCTCTACTCAGAACAGCTAAGAATCCTAAGTAGGCAAAGCAGCATGTGGTGGTGCTCAGTGGGGGTTTTTAGACTGAATAAATTACTCTAACACGATACAAGAAACAAGCCCAGAGTTTAAGAGAGAATCTCCAAACCTACCTTCCAAAAAGAGGTCTTGCTCCCTTGAATGTGGGTACATGAAACAGCTCTTGGGAAGGGAAAATGTGTGTTATGAATATTTTGTCTGCAGAGGGGACAAAGTGGTGTGTAGAGAGGATGTGCAGGCACGTCCCAGGACACTGAGCACACAGATGCAGTTACTGGACTCTCAGTCCTGCTCTGGGGGCATTGCACTGTCTCCACCCTGGACACAGGGTTAGCAGCTCACACGGGTCCTGGAGAGTATGGTAACATGACCTGGACCTGGCTAATCGGTGTGTTCTATCTTCCTTGGAACCGTGATTGGCTCAGGACTGGGACGCTGACCAGTTGAGACCCAGGGCCAGTCCTCATGCTGGAATCAAGGGAAGAGGAGCTCTGGTTCGGAAGGGGGTGGAGCTGGGTGAGATCAGGCTACAGAAGTGGGAAGGGCATGATGTCAGCCTGGGACAGTTGGTGGCCTTCCCGTGCCCATCAGGGCAGAGCCACTGGCCTGAGAAAGAGGGCACTGCTGAGCCCAGGGTTTGAAAGCACCAGTTCCTGCTGTGGTCCCAGAGCTCAACCTGAGACTGGAGGGAAGCCGTCTGCCTTTGAGTCCTATCCTGCTTGTCTGTCAGCTTGTTTGAACCACCCTGGGTTTTCTGTCCAGCTGGCTAAGTGGAAACCCTGGAAATGCACCTGCGTGGGTTTATGCTGGCTTAAGGGAAGAAATGCCAGATGACACTGGGAGACTACAGTTTAATCTGGATTCAGGTCATATCTCTTGATAGTGAAATGAAAGTCCCTCCGTCGTGTCCCAGTCCAGGGATTGGACCCAGGTTTCCTGCATTGCAGGCAGATTCTTTACCAGGTGAGCCACAAGAGAAGCCCAAGAATACTGCAGTGGGAAGCCTGTCCCTTCTGTAGCGGATCAGCATTCCTGACCCAAGAATCAAACCAGGGTCTCCTGCATGGAAGGAGGATTCTTTACCAGCTGAGCTATCAGGGGAGCCCAGTATCTCTTAAGGCCAGGTATTCATTGTAGGATTACCCTAATTAGTCTTCATGGGTTTAAGGTAGCAACCTGCTAAGGTAGCAATAAATGTCCTTTTTCTAGAGGACAAAACTAGGGTTCAAAGAAGGGGGTAACACAGCTACAGCAAGGAAGTGTATACCTAGAAAACCCCCAGATTCTGCTGTTAGAACTCAGGGAAGCCCTATGGTGTGGCTTGTCCATGTGACAGGGGCTGAGGCAACCAGCCCACACTGGATATGGTGGGGACCTGACTTGGTAACTGCCTTCTGGAAGCTCTGAAACTCAAAAAAGCAATTTGCACTGGAGAGAGGAAGGACACATTCCTCCATCCACCCCACCACACCCTCCAAGTACTCCCACACCCTGCCCCCTTTCTCTTGCTTTGTGAAGGAATGAGAGTCACGCTTATGTGACCACATTGGCTGTCAACTGCTCACAAGCTACCAACTGGAGCTGCTACAGCAGAAGCCAAGATAAGTTTCTCCTGAGTACCTCTCTTTCCTTTGCACCGTGGGGGCCCTCCTCCACACCTGCACACCAGAGCCCTTTTCTGAGACATGCAGGGACCCTCCTTCAGTTTGCAACAGGTTGCATCCATCACTGTCCTTTCAATGCCTCCCTTGAAACTCAGCTCATGAGCTCCTTTGTCTGCATTGTGGCCCACCTGGCTGCCACAGGAGGGACAGAGCTGACAATGAACCCAAACCTCAGATCTGACAGGCAGGAATCTGTGTATAAACGGATCCATAACTAGGGCTTGAGCCAAAGTGACTCCACAGCTGTTTTAATGCCTGGGGAGGGTCTGGCTCTAGTGGGGGTAGGGTGAGTCTCCTGAGGTTCTGAAGGTCCACTGTGTGCAGGTTCATGGCACACAGAAAAGAGAAGGTGGAGTCCTTCCCTGGAGGTGGTTACAGCTCATGGATGAGCCAGAGAGGCAGGGCACAATAGCACCTGAGCTGCCTTCATGAGTGTATGGTGTAGGGGCAGAGGAAGAGAACCAGGTCTGCTTCCTTACTGGAGCCCAGGGCAGGTTGTCACCAGACTAACCGCTTACTATGTGGATGACCATCACTGCTGTCTGCAAAGGGTTTACATTGGTGTGTGACTTCATCGAGTGGTCAGGCCACCTCTAAATTACACTGGCCATGGGCATTGCCTCTCCTTGGAACTTGACATGTTTCCTCTCTTCCTTACTGAACATTCATTTTCAAGAGGGTTTTTGGGCCACAAGGATATTGTTTTTTTTCTAGGTTTGTCTCATGAGGAAAGCTTTTCCACTTGTTGGTGTGGTTTGTTTTCCCAGCTCTCTTTCTTGGCTTGTTTTGTGAATTTGTTTCTGCCAGAGGAAGAGCTCAGATTTGCCTTCTGGCTGAGATGTGACACTTACAACAGCAATGCCTACCTGGATATTATGACTACATTTCCTGAAAGGGCTTTGTTTTGCAGAAGACATCTTGAAAGTACTCACACTGTCTTTTCAGATACCCAAAGGCTATTTGAAATGAAATAAAAAACAAGAATTCTCAAGTTTAGTCTTACAATATGTGGTTCAAGTGAAGTCACTCAGTCGTGTCCGACTCTTTGTGATCTCATGGACTATATCCTACCAGGCTCCTCCGTCCATGGATTTTTCCAGGCAAGAGTACTGGAGTAGGTTGCTATTTCCTTCTCCAGGGGATCTAACTGACCCAGGGATCAAACCCAGGTCTCCCACATTGGAGGCAGATGCTTTACCATCTTTGCCACCAGGGAAATCCCATGGAGAAGGGAAACACTACCCACTCCAGTGTTCTGGCCTAGAGAATTCCATGGAGTGTATAGTCCGTGGGGTCACAAAGAATCAGACAAAATCTGATGACTTAACAACAACAACAACAACGAAGCTTCATCATTTGTCAAACAGAGATAACAACAGTATTTACACGACTGTGTGCATGTTCAGTGGCTCATTCATGTCAAATTCTTTGCAGTCCTGTGAACTGTAGCCCCTAAGATCCTCTATCTGTGGAATTTTTCAGGCAAGAATACTTAAATGGTTTGTCATTTTCTCCTCCAGGGTATCTTCCCGATCAAGGGATTGAACCCAATTCTCCTGCATCTCCTACATTGGCTGGTGGGTTCTTTTCTGCTGAACCACCTGGGAAACAAGTCATTACATCACTGGGTTATCATAAAGTACTGAACTTAGAGTCTGGCACTCGGGAAATTCTCACTGGTGATGTGCATACTCAGCCATATATCATTATTGCTCATATGATAATGGAATGGCCATGCTCACAAAGGAGAAAGAAGAGCTTTTCCAAGTCCAATTAAATCCTTCACCACACATCTTTTTTAAAAACTTATTGACTTTGAAATGAACATCAAACATAAAGACATTGGTTATGGCCTCCAGAAAAGATCGAGCTGTACCAATAAGTGATGAAGATTTTTCTCCCAGTTCCAATATGCATGTGTTGTTTCCCCGGCACCACCGAGCCCTTCTCCAGTGGGCTCAGAGAGGATGAGTCACTTACCAGAGACAACACAGCAGCACACCAGGACTCCGGCCCAGGTCACTTAAACCACGGCTCCCTCCTGTGCCCATCTAACCTGCCCCCTCAGGGCAGCAGAAAGATCTGGGCTCCCTTGGCCTGAGCCTTTGGGCCTGCCTCCACTCATCTGTGCTGGGATATGTCCATTTCCAAACCATGCTCGGTGTCTCCTAGCCCTGGGCTGTCACGTCAGGCTTTAGGCTCCCTGCAGGTGAGCTCCACACCCACCAGCACACCTCTGAGCCCTGCCCATCTGATCCCTGTGCCCGAGTGTCCTGATCCTAAGTGTGTTCTTGAGGCAGCCCCAGGACTGAGGTCCTGGAGCCCTGCTTCTTCGAAGCTCCCTGAACCAAGCCCAGTAAGGCTCTGCCCTGTGGCCTCATGACAAGTGTGGTGGGCTGAGTGGTGGTTCTCAAAGCCGTCCATCCTTCTGCAGCCTGCAAAGGTGGCCTTATTCCAATGAAAGTTCTCGGCAGATGGAAGTAAGTTTCTGACCTCTGCACCAGATCACCCGGGATGCATGTGGACCCTAAATCCGATGATGGGTGCCCTTGGAAAAGAAGAGAGAGTGCTCTGAGGCACAGAGCCACCCAGGGAAGAAGGTTTATGTGGTCAGGGTGATGTGGCCACAAGCCCAGGGAGGTCTGGGGTCCCCCAAGGGCTTGACCAGGCCAGAGGGACCCTCCCCTGGAGCCTCTGGAGGGGAGCTCAGCCCTACCTACACCTTGATCACAGGTTTCTGACTCCAGAACTGGGAGGAAATGTATTTGTGTTAAAGCTGTCCAGTCTGTGGACAGTGTCTGCAGCCACCCCTGGACGCTGAGAGAGAACTTGCTGGCTCCAAGGTGAGAACAGTGGCAGGACTCGCCCCCCCCCCCTCCCACACACACACACTGTCTTGTCATGAGGTTAAATAAGTTAATATGCACAGATGCTTGAATCAGGGACTGACATTTGGATCTCAGCCACCTTCACCTCCTCTTCCTCCTCCTCCTCCTCCTCCTCGTCATCATCATCATTATTAGGGGCCCTTATCCAATCGTTCAGTGGACACGCAGTGCTCCTGCTTGGCCCCAATGTGGGAAGTGAGGCCAGCGAGCCAGGAGGCTCAGCACAGGACTCACCCTGCCTGCTGGGGCTGCATGGACAAGGCCTGTGCAGTGACACAGAGGCCCCGGGAAAGGCTGGATCCTCCGGTCGTGGGAGGCATGGATGCCTCATCATCAGAGGTGGAGGCGTGGGCTGGGTTTATCCTGGGGGCTGCAATACTTCATTCAAAGTGGGGGAAGAACCCCACGTGGCACCCAGTGTCCAGTGTAAGGCTCAGAGAACCACACTCTGAAAAGGACACTCAGGGACAGCCTCTAGTGGACTGACAAAGTTTATTATCCAATTGTGTAGTTTTATACTTTTCAGGGAATAGAGCATAAGGCTGTTTTGCACGTAGCCATTCCAGATAAACATTAAAGCATTCAAGTATAAAATACAGTTTCCACTGCCCAAGCCATAACATAGCTTTGGCGAGACTCTAAAGGGAGTCTTATCATGAAACAACAGTCCTTGCTCTCAGAAACAGGTGGTCAGAAGGAAGCCTTTGAGCACCTCAAGGCTGGGTGTATTGACCCTTCGTCACCTGTTCCCAGCCTTGGGCGCTCAGTAAACGCTCATTACCCTTTGTTTTGCTCATCCCAGCTTCCAACCTTCTTCATGAGTGGAGCAAATACATTTTCAGTATTTGCTTAAAGCCTTCCAGCTCCTCCACATTTTTTCCCTTTTTCCTCAAGAGCAAGGACTGCTGCAGCCATGGTTACTCCAGCTTTTTGGGCGACGGAGGCTCGAGCACATAACATTCAGAATCCTATAAGAACAATAACAAACAATAAACAGATCAGCACATAAGAAGCCATCGTATGGGGTACCCAATTTTTTGGATTTAAAAAGGAAGTACTAGCAGATAGTGTATTATAGAAGTCAGTGTTATATAACACAAGGGGAATGCTGCTGAAGGTAGACGTGATTTTTTTCTTCAGTTTCTCTATGTCTAGACTAGTGTTTGATTTCGAACCTAAAAGATGTAACTTTATTTGTTCCCAAGGATATTCAGTGGCATTGTATGGCATATCGGTCAAACAGAAAGTAGTAAAATTCCAGTGACACCGCAACTTCAACTGTATCTGTAAAGCATGCAGATTATCCCTCACATACATAAGGACAGCTTGTAGTTCATCTAAGCATGTTTGTATTTGTTGATCTATCTGAGCTTGCCAGGCCCAGAGGTCATGAGAATCCTTCTTCCAGCAGTAATGAAATCATGATTTTGAATAGAATTGTACAATGCCATTCCAGAAACTGTAAAAACAGTTACAACTGAAATAATACCCACTATGGCACCTATAATCCAGCCAATAAAGCATTTGCTTCTTTTTAGGGATTCTCTCAGAACAAAAGACAACAACATGAAATCTGACCAAGGTTCAGAAATCTTAACTGGAACCCACAAATCAGTCCTTTGCTGGACTAAAAAAACACTGTCTTTAGTAGCATTAATTGGCACACTATGATTTTAAAAAAGTATACAAACGACACTCAGTACAGGACAGAATTGAGCCATTACTCCTAAATTGTCCAATAGCAAAAAGATAGGGCACATTTACAAAGCACGAACATAACCAGTATAATTATACTCAATAGTATAATTTTGTGGGATGGAAACATGTGCATAAGCATATGAGACCCTAAACCGAGACAAAGAAGCAGGAATTTTCCAAAGATGCCAGTGTTCAGGCCACAGGACTGGACTGATTTTCTGGGTTCTGGGAGGTGAAAGATCTCCATTGTACCAGTTCAGAAGTTCATCACGTTGATGCCAAAGTCCTGTTTGTGTTCTGTTAAAACGTGGTGCTGAAACATTATACTATTGGCAGGTCTTATTAATTTCTTGTGATTCTGAGAAATTCACAAAGAGTCCATGAGGTGCCGGGAGCCAGTGTGAGGAATCCCGCCCGTGACAAGGTCATGAGGAAGGAAGCTGACATACGCAAGGCGTGCTCAGACTTCAGGGGCCCCTCTGAAAATTCCTAAGCATGTACCCCAACAAAAATCTGCTGGTTTTTGTGCTCTGCTTTTCCACTCTTCTGACATTCTCTGGAAAAAGTCAATTCAGGGCTTTAGTCTTCTGCATTTGAAAGAGTGTTTCAATCCAAAAACCCCTCTGATGGCTTTCTAGCCTGCCTGCAGGACTCCTACAGCTTCACATGTGATT
This sequence comes from Capricornis sumatraensis, assembly GCF_032405125.1. Classification (NCBI taxonomy): domain Eukaryota; kingdom Metazoa; phylum Chordata; class Mammalia; order Artiodactyla; family Bovidae; genus Capricornis; species Capricornis sumatraensis. The sequence goes on along the minus strand of NW_027184621.1, from coordinate 634,554 downwards.
GTTTGAGGCCTCCTGACCGCAGGAGGCACAGGAAGCTTAAAACATCCTAGGAATGTAGGGGCTTCCGAAGAGTCAAAATCTTTAGAATAGGACTGATTAAAGGTTTCATTTGTTGAGCCAATGCTTGCTGCCAAATTTTCATATCCTTTAATTTTAGATATAGTTGGTATATACAAAAACAAGTAGTATACCTTGTATTAGCAACATTAGATCTTTGAGTTAAGTACCTTCTTTGTTATAACCCACTGCGCCTTTGTTCTATAGAGATGTAACTTTAGCGCTTTAAGGAGATGTAGATTAAAGAAAAACACTTCAGGGAAAATGAAATTAACATTCATTAAGGAAGAGAGCCAAAATGTGTTAACAAGCCTCTTGGCCAGAAGATAATGTGAATCACCTGAGACCTTTTGTATACAAAAAGATATACAGAAAGAGTCTGGGCTGCGAATGCTACATAATTTTATATTACCCATTGATCTCTATGTATAATCAAAAGTATAAAAGGCCTTGAAGGACAATAGAAGGAGAGCCAGTCGCTGGACTGGTTTCCCCCGTGTCTCCTCTTTACTCTAATTTCAGGCTGAATTCCCATCTGGGGCGTGGAGGCTCACTATGTCTACTTACTTGTCCCGCTTTTAAGATCCGTAAGAGAGCCCAAGGCGGGACACTCTCCGATATTCAAACGGGCGCCGGCGGCCTAACGTAGATGGTGCAAGCTCCTTGTCTGGAACTTTATTGGCTTTCTACATAACCCAAGTTAATCAGCCTCTTTTCTCCACTTAATCTTCCAACTACACTATTGTTTCTCAATCTAATCTTATATTAATAAACAAGTCTTTCCATGCCAACACCATCCACCCTTCGAATTCCTGGATCCACCAGGGCTGGACCCCGATAATGAGGCTCCCAATCAACAAAAGTCATGTTGGTGTGAACAGAAACTTTTCCAAACCTTCCTCTACAGGTGGACCAGTCCATCCCCGGCACAGACGATTTTTTCTTCCAAGATACATTGTCACAAGGAGGCTCAGAAGGCTTAAATAGATAGTGAGTGAAGTTGGCTATTTGTCCATGGTAGGTAGTCTCTGTCCAATTAAAAACAAAGGTCATGGTAGCAAACATTCCAAGACGGAAAGAGCCATTTGAGAAACAGTAAGCCCACCATTGTGGATATAGGCAGAGACACAAAGGGAGAGCACCAAAACAGATGGGGAGCACTGGATACATAAGTGTTAAATTAACTGTCTTTCCTTCTTCTTTTATTCGTGGTCCTAGATCCGACCAAGGGGCAGGAAAATGTAAGCTATCATTTGTGAAAACCACAGGAGATGATTCTGTCCAATCCACCACTAGTAAAAGAGGTGGGTTGGGGATATAAGTCCAATAGGTGTAATTACCGCTTACCCCAGAAGCACAGGTTAAAACAGCCATCATGGCCAGCAACAGTTTTTCCAGTGTTACCTCACTGTTGGTCATCAACAGAGTATCCTCAGCTCGTCTGGACAGATTTTTCATTTGTGCCCAGGTCAGAAAAGGTGCATTGCGTCGGGGATGTTTCATTTTCTAGCCATCTTTCAGTGTCATCTGTTGCAATTTCTGTTTTAGTGCTGTTGCCGGTCGGGGGGTGTGGAGCAAGGCCTGCCTGTCTTCTGACTCTTCTGAGTGGGACCCACTGTTCGGTTCCATCATCTAAAATGACAAGACAATATCGCTTGCCTATGAACTTAAGTGTTCCTGGCTGCCATTGATCAAGACATTTAACCCAAACAGCAGTTTGTTCAGGCATACGCGAGGGTGAATCAGAAAAATGTCACTCTGCTCATGTTTCCTGACTGTGTAGAGGCAAATTAAAATAACTGATTGTTAAAAGGGCTATAGGCAAAATGGCTTTAGGTCCATAGGGACCCCTTAGTTTATTCCACCTGTTTTGTTTATTAAGAATGAGCTTGAGTGTATGGTGGGCAGGTTCAATGATGGCTTGACCTTGGGGGTTGTATGGGATGCCAGTAAGATGGCAAATACCCCACTGATGCATGAAATCATGAAAAGCATTGGCTGTTAAAGCAGGACCATTGTCCATTTTGATGGAGGCAGGGAACCCCATCACTGAAAAACATTGCAGAAGAGCTGTGATGGCAGCTTTAGGAGTCTCAGCAGTGGAAGGAACTGCCCAAATGAAGCCGGAAAAGGTATCTATGACTACAAATAACAATTTAAAAGGGGGCAGTCTGTAATGTGTAAAATCAGCCTGCCATAATTCATTTGTTTGTAAGCCTCTAGGATTAGTCCCTTGGGACTAGTGGTTAAATGAAAGGGGGCACATGTAGCACAGTTCCGAACAATTTTTCTAGCCATTTGTAACGGTATCTTATATTGAACATGTAGTGTATTAGCGTTAGTATGGAAGAGCTGATGTTCCTGTTCAGGGGAAGAAAATATAGGGGCGATGAGACAATCAGTCAAATCATTGCCTAAACTGAGGGGTCCTGGTAAATGGGAATGAGCAAGAATGTGAATAAAGAAGGGATGGAGTCTAGCTCTTATTTCTTGCTGAATCAATAAGAACAAATGTATAAGATCATTTTCATTGGATATAAAATGAGCGGTTACAAAAGATGGGAAAAAATGTGTCACGTAGCAAGAATCAGTTAAAACATTCAATGGGGTTTTTATTAGAGTAAGTAAACAATTATAATGCAAATAATTATGTTTTTTGAACGGATTGATAAGGACTTTTAATTTTCTTTTGCAGGTTGGGACCTATTATGGCTGCCCATCCTGCCTTATTTCCATCTATAAAATAATTAGGTGCATTCATGAGAGGGTGTTCAGAAACAATATTGTTGATGATAAAAGAAGTATTTTGTAAGAAATTCCATAATTTTCCTTTAGGTGTGTTGGCCAATAATTCCCCTGAATAATCAGCAAGGGCTATCTGAATGGTAGTAGACACCTGGAGAGCATTATCAATTTCTGTTTTTGTCAAGGTAGGTAAATCTGAGTAGGGTCATATCCAGTTTTAGCACACAATCGAGACAGTGCAAGAAATTTCCCTGTCAAGTCTATATAGGAAACAGTGCATTTAGTCTGTTTGAAATGGAGATATACCCATTCAATAGGGTGATTATCCTGCACTATAATGGCGGTAGGATATATCTTAGTACCAAAGACATATATCTGAAAAGGGGAATTGTAATTAATACGGTAAACAAATGTTTGTTGAATTCTCTGTTCTACCAATTGTAATTCTTCCTCAGCTTCAGGGGTAAGTTGTTGGGGACTATTCAAATCAGAGGAACCTTCTAATAATTTGAATAAGTTTTGTAAAGCATATGTGGGAATTCCCAAGGTAGGTCGTAGCCAATTAATATCCCCAAGAAGTTTCTGGAAATCTTTCAGTGTTTGTAAATTATCCCTTCTAATAGAAAGTTTCTGTGGCTTTACAGTAGAGTGGTCCACAAGAGATCCAAGATATTTAAAAGGGGAATGGTGCTGCAATTTATCTTCTGCTATTAGTAGCCCATGATTAGTTAAATTAGTTATGACCTCATTACCTAATAAACTTAATTGAGATTCTGAGGGAGAAGCCAATAAAATGTCATTCATGTAATGAATGAGATACGCCTCAGGGAATTGCTGTCTGATGGGCTGCAAAATTTTATCAACAATGAATTGACAGACCGTAGGGGAGTTCATCATACCTTGGGGCAGGCTCTTCCATTGATACCATTGAGCAGGGGATTGATTATTAATAGAAGGTATTGAGAAGGCAAAACTTTGCCTGTCATCTGGATGTAAAGGCATATTGAAAAAGCAATCTTGTAAATCAATAATTATAATAGCCCAGTGCTTAGCGACCATAGCAGGGCTTGGGAGTCCTGTTTCTAATGTTCCCTTAGGAATCATTATAGTGTTAATATTCCTTAAATCTGTTAGCATTCTCCATTTACCTGATTTCTTTTTAATGACAAAAACTGGTGAGTTCCATGGTGATTGAGTAGTTTCTATTCTATTTTGTTGTAATAGTTCAGCCACCAAAGTATGCAAAGCGGACAGTTTCTCTTTTGATAGGGGCCACTGAGCTGTCCAGATAGGTTTATCAGACTTCCATTCTAACTTCAGTGGCTTTATCTCAGTGACCCCTAAGAAAAAAGTTTCATTCAATTGTATAGTCGCTTGAGCTTGTTGTAGAAAGTCTCTTCCCCACAAACTTAATGGTAATGGGGCAATGTACGGTTTAATGTAAGCGACTAATTGATCAGGGCCCAGGGCTTGTAACTAAGATGAACTAACATAAGTTTGAGCTGCATCTGCAGTTCCTATTCCCACCAACTGGTGTGAGGCTAAAACTGCAGGCCAATCCAAAGGCCATTCCTCTGTTCTTATGATGGAAATATCCGCCCCAGTGTCTAACATTCCTTCAAAAGTTCTTCCTCTGATTTTAATTTTAACATGGGCCTATTGATTTCTTTTATAACAGTAGAAAGGGCTGCAGTAACGTTGGTACTCCCAAAGCCACCTGTTCTGGTGTCTGCTTTTCTGTTAAGTGGGGGCACATAAGGTAATAGCAATAGCTGAGCAAATCTGTCACCCTTTTGTAAATACAAATTATGAGTCACATGTAACATTACTGCAATTTCATCCATGTAATCTTCATCAATGATCCCAGTATGTACAATTATCCCACGCATGGTGCTGCTGCTTCCTCCCAACAGAAGGCCTACAGTATTTTTTAGTATAGGGCCAAAATATCCAGTTAAGATTTTCATAGGATTATTTACCATTAATAATTCCATATCTCGGGGAGCAGGAATGTCTACACATGTGCTATGTCTGGTAGCCGCTGTTAATTCAGTAATATTTGGTTGTCCTCCTTGTTTAATGAGGGTAGAGAAGAGCCCCTGTTCTAGTTTCCCGAAGGAGGTGTCTGAATGGGTAAAGCATCACCTTGTTTATCAAATCTGGAGCAGCATTCACTCAGCCAACATCTTGGGCAGAGCCCGGGGGGCTTAGTTTTAATAGCCCCTCCTTTGTCAAGAGAAAGACCTGTTTGTCGAGGCAAGTGACACTGCTTCCACATGTGTCCTGGCTTGCCGTAGTTAAAACATTTAACTTTAGACTTTGGGGAAATATTTAAGGTTTCTAAAGTGGCTATTTTAGCTTTATATTGAATCGTACCCACATTCCTGCATGCTTTCTAGTATTCCATAACTCCTCCTTGCTCCTTAATAGGTCTGATAATAGCCTGACAGTCTTCCTTAGCATTATCAAAAGCCAGTTGTTTCAAAATGATTTCTCACAAAGATGCATCCCTAAGACTGTGATCAATAGTCTCCTTCAATTTACCAATAAATTGAGCATATTCTTCAGTTGGTCCCTGCAATATTTTCACAAAAGATCCATCGGAGGTGGAACTCTCGATTTTAGCCCATGTTCTGATAGCTACTTCCTTAATCCAGTATAACATGGGCGGCTGCACAAATTCTAATTGCACAGAAGTTTCAGCCATAGCTCTGGTGCCAGTGAGAATTTAAAAATTTAGTCCAGGAGGATTTCCCTTGCTTTGCTGTTCTAGCAAGATTAATTTGGCTTCATCTGTGACCCACATTTGCCATTGTAGTAGCTGTTGTGGAGTCATAACCATTTTAGCAACTGCAAAAAAATCTGCATGAAGCCATTCATCCACCCAGCCCCTAAGAAATTCCATACAGTAGGGTGAGGTAGGTCCATATATTGTACATGCCTTTTTGAATTGCGTGAGCAAATCAAATTCCGGTGATTGTCATTGATTATGTCCAGGTTGAGGATTATTAAGTTGGACCGGAAAAGCCCATGCACAAAGAGGCATGTCCCGAGGAGCAATGATAGGAAATAGGGGAGCAGTAGCAGCAGCGGACAGCATTGCAGCGGGCGGAAAGACCGGTGTTAGAGGCTTGTTAATATGAGCTCATGAAAAGCAAGGTAAAGGCAGATCAGGGGCCTCTGGCAAAATTGATTGTTTGACTGCTTTCAGCATCTGTGACTCTTGTTTGTCTGTAATCTGCTCTAGCATGACATTTTTCTGATTTAAAACCTCTGATAGATCTTTCTCTTCTAATTCACATTCATGCAGGGATCAAACAGTTTCAACCTCTAAATCTTCTCCTGAGCCATCTAATTGCTCCATAACAGCCCATAAAACAGACCAAGTTACCCGCCATTGTGGGGGGATTTTTACCCCCTGTCTATAAGCTTTTAAAACATTATTCTTTGCTCTTGTCCAAGTTTGTAAATCCAAGGTTCCTTCCTCCGGAAACCATGGATATATTCAACCACTGTCTGGTAACAGCTAGTTAACTGCTCTTCAGGCAGATTAACCCCATATTGTTTCAAGAAATGATGCATGAGATGAACAAAAGGAATTTTACTTGACTGATGTCCCATCCTGCTTACCTCGCTTCTGGAGGAGTGTGGCCCTTTTTCAAAATCAGTCTGCTGCTTTGACCCCCATGTTGGGTGCCAGTTGTAAGGCTCTGAGAACCACACTCTGAAAAGGACACTCAGGGACAGTCTCTAGTGGACTGACAAAGTTTATTATCCAATTGTGTAGTTTTATAATTTTCAGGGAATAGAGCATAAAGCTGTTTTGCACGTAGCCATTCCAGATAAACATTAAAGCATTCAAGCATAAGATAGAGTTCAACCGCCCAAGCCATAACATAGCTTTGGTGAGACTCTAAAGGGTGTCTTATCATGAAATAACAGTCCTTGCTCTCAGAAACAGGTGGTCACAAGGAAGCCTTCGAGCGCCTCAAGGCCGGGTGTATTGACCCTTCATCATCTGTTCCCAGCCTTGGACACTCAGTGAACGCTCATAACCCTTTGTTATGCTCGTCCCTGCTTCCAACCTTTGTCATGAGTGGAGCAAATACACTTTCAGTATTTGCTTAAAGCCTTCCAGCTCCTCCACAGTCCAGGAGCCTCCCTTTGCCTGGCAGTCTACGGGCAGAGCCATGGATGACCCGGAGTCTGCATCTCATTAGGGGCCGAGGCTGGTGCTGAGTGAATCCCCAGTGAGGATTTTTTCTTAAAAACCATCCTAAGTGACTTCAGCTCCATTGCTTTTTGCCAAAAACCTACAATGATCCCAAGAACTTTGTACACTCCAAGAGTGGTGACTGGACGTGGAGCCCAGCACAGACCCAAGTCAGTCCTGCCCTGAGTCCCACAGGCCAGGCACATCATCCCCCTTCTGTGGCCTGGCTTTCTTCTGCCAGGACCCCCAGAATGGTGGAAAGGAAAGTGTGGCCTCAAGCTGAGGGCCCCAGCGTGGACTCCAAGCCCCTGAGGGTCCCCTTGGGAAGTCTGGTGGACCATAGTCCCTACTGCCATCGGGCAGCTCTGTCTGGGGGTAATGTCATGTTTCTTTGCTTTCTGTTGTGATGGGGCACTGCAGTTATCTCTGGGTGATTGGGAAGTCTGCTGGTGTTACATGCTCCTGCTTTAGATGGGGAAACATTATTGTTGCATTGATGCTGCTCACTCAATACTGGGAATCTGTTAAACACAAATGGCAAGGGGAACAGAGAAAAACAGAAAAAGAAAAATGGAGAGTTGCTGGGTTGCTTCAGGTCTCACCTGTGATTAAGAGTGTGTACAGCCTGCACATGAGTCCGATTTCCCACACCTGCCAGCTACCAGGTGCCAGGCGCTGATTTTAGATCACCAGCTTCACTAAGGAGTCATTGACAGAAACAGTTTGTGTGTATTTCAAGTCTACATTGTGATGACTTGATGCCCATAGACATCTTGGAATGATTACCCAACATACACATCACCTCACACGGTTAACTCTGTGTGTGTGTGTGTTGTTTATGTTGTTCTTATAATCCATGAACACAATATAGATAGCTCTCCATTTTTTAGATCTTCTTTAATTTATCTTAGAAGTTTATAGTTTGCTGTATGTCTTGCACATGTTTAATTAGATATCTTGATATTTTCAGTGCCATTATAAATTCCTAATAGATAGAGATAGAATTGACTTTTCTATAGTCACTTGCTAAATCCATTTATTTCAAATAATTCTAATTGTATTTATTTATGTGTACACAATTATGTCTGCAAATAAGTTCTTTTTTCCCCCTTTGCAACTGTGATAACCCTTTTCTTTTTCTTGCCTTATTGTACAGACTAGGATCTCCAGTACAGAGTACAGTGGTGAACAGAATTAGTGAGAATAAGTATCCTTGTGTCTTTCCCATTATCAGAGGAAAAGCTTTCAGTATTTCACCATCACACATGATATTAGCTTTTTTGTAGATATTTTTATCAAAATATATAAATTCTTCTCTGTTAATTTACTAAGAGTTTTTTTCTTAGTCATGAACTAAAATTATTACATTTAATTTTCTTGTTTATTTTCTGCAGATTTTGAAACAGGTGATTTTTCTCTTATGTGGTGATTAAACTTTTAAAAAAATTTTGCGATTCTAAAACAACTCCAAGCTGATCTTGATGTATTCTCCTTCTGTTGGACTTTATTTGTTAGTGTTTTCTTTAGGATTATTTCATCTATACTCACAGTCTGTAATTTTACTTTCTTGTACTTCTTCTTGGTTTTAGTATCAAGGTTATGCTAGTCTTATAAAACAAGGGTGGAGGGTGTTCCTTGTTTACCCTGAGAACTCCTGTAAGATTACTGTTTTCTTTCCTAGAGTTTTGGAAGAATTGATTGGCAAAACCAGTTGGTTTCACTGTAGGGAATCTTTAAATTTCAGATGTCATTTTTTTCATGCAAATAAAATTTTCTGATTTTGTATGTATTCTTGGGTCTATTTAAGTAAAGCATTTCCCCCCTACTAGGAATTTATTGAGGCCAGCAGACTCTCCAATTAGTAAGTGAACTGTGGTTCATAATATCTGTCTTATCTGCCAAATGTGTTGTCTCCCTTTTTAAAAATCCTTGATACTGGTGATTTGTGCTTTGTCTCTTTTTCTTAATCAGTCTCTCTAGGGGTTTATTAGTTTTATTCGTCCTTTCAAAGAGCCAACTTTCGGCTTTTTTTTTTTTTTTATTTCATATTTGCTTTCTGTTTCCTTATTTTCTGCTCATTTTTTCCCATCTGTCTTGTGTTTCTTTTGCTTTGCTTTTTTTCTGGTTTCTAGAGATAGACGCTTAATTGATTTTTACCCTTCCTCCTTTTCCAATATATGTGTTTAAGGCTTTAAGTTACCCTCTAAACACAGTTCACTCCGTCCCACAAGGTGGAATAAGCCAGATTTTCATTATCTTTTATGGAAAAGTATTTTCTAATTTTCTTTGTGTTTTTTAAAATTATTATTCATGAAATTCTTCAAGCAATATGTCATTTAACTTCCCAATGTTTGGGGAGGTTTTTCTAATGACCCTTTTTAAAGTTCTAGTTTAATTCCATGAAAAGGCCAGTCTTTGTCTTTTTGGGCTACTGTTATAAATACCATAGACTAGCTGATAAACAATAGAAAGTTGTTTCTTATAGTCCTGGAGGCTGGGGAGTATCAAGATCACCAGCAGGTGCCACGTCTGGTGAAGCCTGTTTCCTACTTCCTAGACTGCCTGCTGATTCTCCCTGTCCTCGAAGCATGGAAGCTCATTCCTTCCTGACCTGACCCTGCCCAGAGTGCCTACCTCCTAGGATCATCACCACATGCTGGGTGAACTTTCAGGGCACATAAACCGTCAGCCTGTTGCAATTCCTAAGTATACCCTGCATTATTTCAGTCCTTTGAAATAATTTGAGCTTTCCTAATGGCCCAATATATATTCACTTTGTTATATGCTCCCTGGGCTCTTGAAAATTATATGTATCAATGGGAATGCAATGTTCTATGTGTATCGGTTAGATCAGGTTTGTCACTCATGTATTTCAGATTTCAGTAGCCACGTTAAGTAAAACAGAAATAGGTGAAATTACCTGTAATATATTTTATTTTAGCACAACCAAAATATATCATTTCAGTGTGTAATCAGCATGATAAAACCTAATGAAATATTTCATGTTCTTTTTTTCATGCTATGTCTTAAAATCCAGTGTGTGTTTCATGTTTGCAGCACATCTCATTTTAGAGCCAGCCACATTTTAGGTACTTCATGGCTGCAGGTGACTACATACCAGGGAGCCCAGTTCCATGAGAGATGTGTCTTTTTTTTTTTACTTTTTTTTTTTAATTTAAATTTTTATTTTTACTTTATTTTACTTTACAATGCTGTATTGGTTTTGCCATACATTGACATGTGTCTTTAACATCTCCCACTGCGATTGTGAACTTGACTATTACTCCTTTTCTATTTCTGTCAGTTTTTATGTATTGATATTTTGAGGTTATGTTATTCAGTTCAGTTCACTTCAGTTCAGTCACTCAGTCTTGTCCGACTCATTGCAACCCCATGAATCACAGCACGCCAGGCCTCCCTGTCCATCACCAACTCCCAATTTCACTCAGATTCATGTCCATCGAGTCAATGATGCCATCCAGACATCTTATCCTCTGTCGTACACTTCTCCTCCTGCCCCCAATCCCTCCCAGCACCAAAGTCTTTTCCAGTGAGTCAACTCTTTGCAAGAGGTGGCCAAAGTACTGGAGTTTCAGCTTTAGCATCATTCCTTCCAAAGAAATCTCAGGGCTGATCTCCTTCAGAATGGACTGGTTGGATCTCCTTGCAGTCCAAGGGACTCTCAAGAGTCTTCTCCAATACCACAGTTCAAAAGCATCAATTCTCTGATGCTCAGCCTTCTTCACAGTCCAACTTTCACATCTATACATGACTACTGGAAAAACCATAGCCTTGACTAGACAGACCTTAGTCAGCAAAGTACTGTCTCTGCTTTTGAATATGCTATCTAGTTTGGTCATAACTTTTCTTCCAAGGAGTAAGTGTCTTTTAATTTCATGACTGCAGTCACCATCTGCAGTGATTTTGGAGCCCCCAAAAATAAAGTCTGACACTGTTTCCACTGTTTTCCCATCTATTTCCCATGAAGTGATGGGACCAGATGCCATGATCTTTGTTTTCTGAATGTTGAGCTTTAAGCCAATTTTTTCACTCTCCTCTTTCACTTTCAGGTACATTCAAATTTAGAATCCTCATCTTCTTGCTAGATTGAACTTGTATCAGTATGAGATGCTCCTTTTTATCTCTAGTAATGCTTCTTTCTTTAGACACAATTTGCCAGTGATATTGCCACATCAGTTTTCTGTCCTTGTTTGCCTGCATATCTCTTACTTTCAGCTTTCTAAAAGACCTTCCATCTTAACATGTGCCTCTGTGAATAGTGTATAGTTTTCATTGTAATCAGTTTGACACTTTATCTTTTGAGAGTATTTGCTCTATTTATCATGCTGATATTTCATTGTGTAGATACCACGTGACTGTTTGTTTTCTGTTTGTCCCACCTATTCTGTGTTCTTTTCTCTTGCCTTCTTTTAAAAGTATGAAGTGTTTTTCTAGTTCTGTACTCCTATCAGGTTGTTGGGTATACATTTGCAGATTCAGTGTGTGTTTTACATTCAAGTCTAACTTAGTACTTTTACTGCTTCCTTGGCATGACTGTTTCCTCTTTGTCACTGTTACACTTTAAATTGTTAGATATATTTTTGGCATTAACATCATTGTTTTGTAAAGTTAGTATTTACCCTCACAGTTACCTCGTTGTTGGTCTTTACTAGTTTTTTTTATATTTCCATCAGAGACTACTTTTTTTTTTCCACAATATTTTGTTAGTTCATGTCTGTGTGTGATGAGTGGTCTCATTTCCATTTGCCCTAAAAGTCCTTATTTTGCTTTCACTTTTGAAGAGTGTTTTTCTTGGGCATAGAATTCCAGGTTGGTGGTTATTTGTTTTTCAGCATTTTACAGATGCCAGTCCATTATCTTCTGACTTCCTTGTTCTTGAAAAGTCAGCTCTTGGTGTTGTTGTGCCATTAAAAGCCACACCCTTTTTCCTCTGAGTGCTTGAACATTTTCTTCTTGCCTTAGGCACCGCAGAGAAACTGAAACCAATGTGTGGTTTTCATTTTTGAGTCAATGGTCTGATTCTTGAACCAACTCTTGCTACTGTCCCTGTCAGTCAGTTCAGTCACTCAGTGTCTGAGCCATTGCAACCCAATCCCATGGACTGCAGCATGCCAGGCTTCTCTGTCCATCACCAACTCCCGGAGCTTGCTCAAGCTCATGTCCATTGAGTCGGTGATGCCATCCAACCATCTCATCCTCTGTCGTTCCCTTCTCCTCCTGCCTTCAGTCTTCCCCAGCATCAGGTTCTTTTCTAATGAGTCAGTTCTTTGCATCAGGTGGCCAAATTCTTAGAGCTTCAGCATCAGTCTTTCCAGTTAATATTCAGGTCTGATTTGCTTTAGGATTGATTGGATGGATCTCTTAGCAGTCTACAGGGCTTTCAAGAGTCTTCTCCAACCCCCCAGTTCAGAAGCATCGATTCTTTGGCATTCGGCCTACTTCATGGGCCAACGCTCACATCCATACATGATTACTGGATAAACCATAACTTTGACACAATAAGCGTTTGTTGGCAAAGTAATGTCTGTTTTTTAATAAGCTGTCTAGCTTTCCTTCTAAGGAGCAAGCAACTTTTAATTTCACCATCTGCAGTAATTTTGGAGCCCAAGAAAATAAAGTCTGTCACTGTTTCCATTATTTCCCTGTTTATTTGCCATGAAGTGATGGGGCTGGATGCCATGATCTCCATTTTTTCAATATGAGTCTTATGCCAGCTTTTCCTCTCTCCTCTTTCACTTTCATTAAGAAGCTCTTTAGTTTCAACCCCTGGAGGCATTTCTTTTTCCCCTTTCTGTCTTTTCTCCACCATGAGTTCAGTTCAGTTCAGTTCAGTTCAGTCGCTCAGTCGTGTCTGACACTTTGCGAGCCCATGAATTGCAGCAGGGCTCCCTGTTCATCACCAACTCCCAGAGTTCACTCAGACTTGCATCCATTGAATCAGTGATGCCATCCAGCCTTCTCATCCTCGGTCATCCCCTTCTCCTCCTGCCCCCAATCCCTCCCAGCATCAAAGGCTTTTCCAATGAGTCAACTCTTCGCATGAGGTGGCCAAAGTACTGGAGTTTCAGCTTTAGTATCATTCCATCCAAAGAAACCCCAGGGTTGATCTCCTTTAGAATGGACTGGTTGGATCTCCTTGCAGTCCAAAGAACTCTCAAGAGTCTTGTCCAACACCACAGTTCAAAAGCATCAATTCTTCAGCACTCAGCCTTCTTCACTGTCCAACTCTCAAATCCATACATGACTACTGGAAAAACCATAGCCTTGACTAGGCAGACCTTAGTCAGCAAAGTAATGTCTCTGCTTTTGAATATGCTATCTAGTTTTGGTCATAACTTTTCTTCCAAGGAGTAAGCATCTTTTAATTTCATGGCTCCAATCACCATCTGCAGTGATTTTGGAGCCCCCAAAAATAAAGTCTGACATTGTTTCCACTGTTTCTCCATGAGGGTCCCCATTTATAGTTTTTAACAACGTAGTTTAACAAGGAGCTCCTTCAAAATATTCTATACTTTTTTCCCTCTTATATATATTTTTTAACTAACCCATCCTTCAGTTCACTGAACCTCTCTCCAGCTACGTCCAATTTGATGTTAAGCCCAGAGAATGAGTTTTTAAATTCAGTCACTGTTATTGTAAAGTTCTGGAACCGGTTTTGGTTCTCAGAGATTTTTTTTTTCCTTTTGCAAGTATATTTTTGAACAGGTGACGTTTGCACCTGATGCCTCTAGCATACCTCTGATATGTTGATATACATCTGATACCTCTGGATCTGGTTCAGTTCTCTTTTTCTTGGTCCTGTTGGTTGTTACAACCTCTTTTGTTTTTTTGATTGCATGTTGGACATTATGTTTGGAAAACTCTAGAGGTTCTGGTGATGCTGTCTTCTCCAGAGTTTCCTCTGACACAGAGCTGTCTGTCCCTCAGGACCTTGAGGCTGGAGGATCCTTGTAAGCTCAGTCTTAGCAGCCTTCACCTACCTTCCCCCTGACCCCAGGGAGGAGCCTTCCTGAATCTCCGTCTGGAAGCCTGGGCTGCCTCTCAGGCCCCTCCTTCTTGGCAGGTCCTGACCCACCGTCTGTCTCCTGAGCACCATGAGGTGACTGATACTCAGCACTTAGCTGGTTTAGGCAGAGTGTTGTGTACATTTTCTGACATCCGGACTGACTTGTCTGGCCTGTGCTCGAATTTTTGTCTTCCAAGCCCAAGGAACCATCCAGAGCTGTGTTAGCCAGCCCCCTCCTCTTGACTTTTTCTCTGCCTTTTCTTCACAGAGTCAGCTTTGTTCAGATGCCCCGAGGGAAGGAGTGGCCCTCTCAGTCTCCAACTCCCTCACTGGGCTTCCATTTCATTTGAATTTTTTTTTATTGTGGCTGCCTAAGGACCTCTTTTAAAATGTATTTCTAGCTCTTGGTAGGCTGACCTACAAGCTGCTTGCATCTGTCACTGGAAGTGGGGGTGCCCTGGGTGTCTTCAGTCATCTGAAGCCACATGTAACAGTCACAGTAATTGTATTGATCATCTTTATTTGATACCAGGGAAAACAAGAACCAGGGGTCCTTGCTTAGTACCCACGGTTGTATTTCTGATCAGAATCCCCAGCTTGCCTGGGCTGTTTCAGTGCCACGTGAACTTGGGAAGAAGGTGGAGCAAGCAGCCCACATGGCCTGGAGACAGAGGAGCTGGTCTGCCCTCTTCCCCTGCCGCTGCCAGCCCAGGCCTTGCGATGACAGGCTGCTGGTGGTGGAGGAGAAGGCTGAGGAGGGAGGGGTTACCTGACCTGTATTCTGTGACATGATCACATTGTGGGCTTTGTTTTTTTTTTTTTTTTCAGTTTAAAAAATGACTTCTTTTAGTCAGTTTCACTTTAAGGTTGAAAATGAAGATTTTATTCTTAAAATTGAGCACAGTGATTTTTCAGTCTCTTTGAAAGCAACAGTTGAGATTTTAAAAAGACATATCAGAGAACTCTAGTAGATAATGTCAAAAAAAGAGAATGTGAACAGGGTGAACAGCGGGCGGGACCCCAAACTGTACTCTGTCTCTCCCAGAGTGTGTAATTGCTGAGATGGGTGGATATAGAACCCCAAGCACCCTGGGGACTGAGGTCCTCAAGTGACAGCAGGGGTCCTGGCTGATCCAGGGATGGTGTGGCCTGTGCCCTGGTGAGTGGAGAGCCACGAGGGTAGGAGTGGGGCCAAGAGATGGGTGGGAGACTTGGGGATGGAGGGTGGGGCAGCACCTGGTGGGGTCTGGAAGGCACTGGCTGTCATGGCTCAAGGCAGGGACACCCCTGAGCCTCCACCATGCAGCCCCCATGGGGCAGAGTCGTCTGGCAGCCCAGGGTCGAAGTTAAGAGGGTGAGTTTGCAGCAGGTTGAATGAACCCCTGTACCCACTGTGGGTTCATTTTAAGTGCCTGGAGGGAGGTTGGTCAAGCCCTTGTTGAGCTCGAGTAAGACAGTCAGTCAGGGAGGACCGAGCTCAGGGTGAGAGTGTGGGGCAGCTAGCTTGGTGAGTCCACCTCAGCTGGGTGGGTTCTGGGGATACCCTTGAGTTCAGGGGTGCCCCTTCAGTAGCCTCACTGGAGGCTTGTTTGGGTGTTGGAGGGGGAAGAAGCCCACTTAGAAGACGTGCTCATTCCTAGCAGTGGTGGTTTCTGAAGCAGTTTAAACTGTTCAGTTCGACTGTGACCCAGTATCTTGCAAGGTCATGTTTGATGGTGGGCGTGAGCTGTGGGCATGGCCTTCCTTCTCCCACACCCACAGTCAGCTGCCATCTTTTTGGCAGCCCCTCCCCCCTCTGCATCCTTGACAGTGGGCCTGAGCCCAGCCCCCCTGTTACCACGGAGCCCCTTGTGACTGAGTGGGTTCTGGGTTTCTGGCTCCTGGGAGATGTGCTTCTGGCAGAGCCTTAGTGCCATTTCTTCTTGAGACAGTGGTGCTGGTGGTCATAGGGTGAGAGCAGTGGTCATAGTGTGAGAGCGGTGTGTATGAGAGTGGTATGTGAGAGCGGTGCTTTTGAGATCAGAAGTGAAAGTGGTGTATGTGAGAGCAGTGGCCGTAGTGTGAATAATGGTTGTCATAGTGTGAGATCGGTGGTGATAGCTCGGGCGCTGATGTATGAGACTGTGAAACAGCAGTTGCTCCTGAGTGGAGGGCTGCCCCCATTCGTGACGATGGGTCACAGCAAAGCCTGCCTATGAGCTCTTTTTCAGTGCTGCAACCCCAAGGCAAAGGCCAAGACAAGGAAGAACTTGGCCTTTGCCCATGTCCTGGAAGCAGAGTGGCCTGAGGTGAGAGCAGCTGGGGGCTGGACCGGTCGGATTGGTCCTCACCCCATGAAGCATTGGGGTTGTGTTTCATTTTGTTTCCATGGTTGTGGGCCCTGGCTGCCAGGGCATTTTGGCCTTAGTGGGTAGGATCAACCCCAGGAGGTTGACCTTGTACGAGGTTGTGCAGGTGCTGCATGGAGGATAGGCGAAGGCCCCACAAGAAGGGAAACACTACCTGGAGGAGTCTCTGGGGCATGAGATTGAGCTAGAGAGTCAGTCCTTGAAGCAGTAAGGCTAAGCATCTTAATGTTCTCTATCCTAAAAAGCACAGACCAGTGTGTCCAAGATTTTAATGATGAGTACCTATTGCTTACATGTATAACATACACCCTCATAGCTTCAAATATCTACTACATGCCTCTTACAGGTGCTGGGCACTGTTTTGGGTGCTGAATACTCAGTGTGTAGTAGGGGATACGTAGCCCAGGATGTTTTGTTTTGTTTTGTTTTTAATCTGTGCTAAGAAAAATAGAAGAATGAAAGACTCAGTGGTTCAGTTTGAGCAAGTTCACCACGTGGATGACCCCAGGTGCACGCAAATTGTGGTAAAATACACAACCCAGATAATCACGATGGTGTGATCACTCATCTAGAGCCAGACATCCTGGAATGTGAAGTCAACTGGGCCTTAGAAAGCATCACTATTCTAAGCTAGTGGAGGTGATGGAATTCCAGTTGAGCTATTTCAAACCCTGAAAGATGATGCTGTGAAAGTGCTGCACTCAATATGCCAGCAAATTTGGAAAACTCAGCAGTGGCCACAGGACTGGAAAAGGTCTGTTTTCATTTGAATCCCAAAGAAAGGCAATTCCAAAGAATGCTCAAACTGCCACACAATTGCACTCATTTCACATGCAAGTAAAGTAATGCTCAAATCCTCCAAGCCAGGCTTCAGCAATACATGAACTGTGAACTTCCTGATGTTCAAACTGGTTCTAGAAAGGGCAGAGGAACCAGAGATCAAATTGCAAACATCCGATGGATCATCAAAAAGGCAAGAGAGTTCCAGAAAAAAACATATATTTCTGTTTTATTGATTATGCCAAAGCCTTTGAATATGTGGATCACAATAAACTGGAAAAATCTGAAAGAGATGGGAATACCAGACCACCTGACCTGCCTCTTGAAAAACTTGTATGCAGGTAGGGAAGCAACAGTTAGAACTGGACATGAAACAACACACTGGTTCCAAATAGGCAAAGGAGAATGTCAAAGCTGTACATTGTCACCCTGCTTATTTAATTTATACACAGAGTACATCATGAGAAAAGCTGGAGTGGAAGAAGCACAAGCTGGAATCAAGATTAATGGAAGAAATATCAATAACCTCAGATATTCAGATATGGCTTTTCAAGTAGTCATGTATGACTGTGAGAGTTGGACTGTGAAGAAGGCTGAGCACAGAAGAATTGATGCTTTTGAACTGTGGTGTTGGACAAGACTCTTGAGAGTTCCTTGGACTGCAAGGAGATCCAACCAGTCCATTCTGAAGGAGATCAACTATGGGATTTTTTTGGAAGGAATGATGCTAAAGCTGAAGCTTCAGTACTTTGACCACCTCATGCGAAGGGTTGACCCATTGGAAAAGCCTTTGATGCTGGGAGGGATTGGGGGCAGGAGGAGAAGGGGACGACTGAGGATGAGATGGCTGGATGGCATCACTGACTCGATGGATGTGAGTCTTAGTGAACTCTGGGAGTTGGTGATGGACAGGGAGGCCTGGCATGCTGCGCTTCATGGTGTTGCAAAGAGTCAGACATGACTGAGCGACTAAACTAACTAACAGATATGAAGATGAAACCATCCTTATGGCAGAGAATGAAGAGGAACTAGAAAGCCTCTTGATGAAACTTAGATAGGAGAGTGAAAAAGTTGGCTTAAAGCTCAACATTCAGAAAACTAAGATCATGGCATCTGGTCCCATCACTTCTTGGCAAATAGATGGGGAAACAGTGGAAACAGTGTCAGACTGTATTTTTTTGGGTTCCAAAATCACTGCAGATGGTGATTGCAGGCATGAAATTAAAGACTCTTACTCCTTGGAAGGAAAGTTATGACCAACCTAGATAGTATATTGAAAAGCAGAGACATTACTTTGCCAACAAAGGTCTGTTTAGTCAAGGCTATGGTTTTTCCAGTGGTTACGTATGGATGTGAGAGTTGGACTGTGAGGAAAGCTGAGCACTGAATTATTGACGCTTTTGAACTGTGGTGTTGGAGAAGACTCTTGAGAGTCCCTTGGACTGCAAGGAGATCCAACCAGTCCATCCTAAAGGAGATCAGTCCTGGGTGTTCATTGGAAGGACTGATGTTGAAGTTGAAGCTCCAATACTTTGGCCACCTCATGCGAAGTGTTGACTCACTGGAAAAGACCCTTATCCTGGGAAGGATTAGGGGCAGGAGGAGAAGGGGACGACAGAGGATGCGATGGCTGGATGGCATCACTGACTCGTTGACATGAGTTTAGGTAAACTCCAGGAGTTAGTGAGGGACAGGGAGACATGGCATGCTGCAATTACTGTGGTTGCAGAGAGTTTTGGACACGACTGAACAACTGAATTGAACTGGACATATAACATGAATTTAACATTTTAACCAGTTTATTGAACAACTGAGTGACTTCAGTGGAGTCAGTCTAATAGATGGCCTTGGGGACCCATCAGTCTTTTCCCCAGAGGAACACTCCAAAGCCTGGTGGCCTTGTAGACCTTACCTTTTTTCTTCACTCTCCCCAGTGGTTCTAGGTCACTTGCCTATGTGTTGTTTAAGAATTTCTTTATCCACTTTGTTGTTAGGTTTATGTTTAGGAAAGTTTCTTAGACGTCCCTGGACGTTCTTGAGAAGGCAGGCTTGGATTCCGGGTTCTCCCGTGCTGCATGCCTGCCAGGTCGAGGTGGAGGCTTAAGGCCAGTCTGAGTTGTGGTGGTCTGTGTGGTCTTGGTGTCAGCGGACCCCCTCTTCTCTGGAGGGGCAAGGAGATCCTTTGTGTGGAGCCTGGAGAGACATGTCAGGGTAAGTCTTCAAAGTCTCACTCTATTTTAAATTTGTGTTTGCATATAGTTACACGTTTAACTGTTTTCTAGGAGTGTCCAACTCGTACTGAAGAACTAAATATATGCAAGGAGCAGCTTCTTAAAAGAGAAGAAGAAATAGCTGTGCTCAAAGTGGAAAGGAGCAACACCAGGGTCAGTAGGGGGATTCTTACGTGTTGACATTTGCCCCGCAGGGATCACCACTGGACTCCGTGTTGTTGTCTTTAAAGTCTGTCTGATTTTCAAGTCACTTTTTGCATCTTCCCACTGAGCAGACCAGGGTGGATCAGTTCGGGTTTCTCATACCTTGCTTCAAATTTATGGTGAGAGCTAATGTAATTTTAGTACATTTGAGGGGGGAGTTCTCTCAACTTACATTTTTATCCAAGATACACTTTCTGTGGGATCTTAGTTCCCCGAGCAGGGATTAAAACTCATGACCCATGCAGAAGTGTGGAGTCTTAACTACTGGGCCACTGGGGAAGTCCACTCTAACTTTAGACTGAACTGGCAGGATTCCAATGTGTCTTAGCATGTTTTCGGCTATAGCATGAGGCTGAGAGGGGTTATCTGCCCTGAATTCAAATATGAAGTTGAAGGTGTTCCTTTGGCCCTGCCGTGCACCTGCTGCTGGATCACCTGAAGTGCCTGGTTTCCTGGTATGTGTCATCCCTCTGGATGACGGCGGGCAAGCAGCAGGTGCAGTCCCCAGCCAGCATGACCAGTAAGGTGGAGGTGCTCAGGGCACTGAAATCTGTTCGAGCACCACAAGGTCCTGGATGAGAAAGTACCAGCCACCCGGCTGTCCTGGATTTGTACACTTGCTGCCTTGTTAGGTGGATGAGGCATGTATTTATGTAACTAGTTGACTTTTGAGCTTCTTGAATTTTTCTAAATACATTTTTTCCCATAAGAAGTCAGAGTTTTATATGGTTAAAAAGTGTTGGCTGTGTATATGCTCAGTCATGTCCCAGTCTTTGTGACCCTGTGGACTATAGCCCACCACACTCCTCTCTTCTTGGGATTTCCTAGACAAGAATACTGGAGTGGGTGGCCATCTTCTAAGCCAGGGGATCTTCCCAACCCAGGGATCGAACCTGCCTCTTGCAATGGCAGGCAGATTCTTTACCACTGAGCCACCTGGGAAGCCTCCAGTTAAAAAGTATTAGTTGACATAAATATCTCAAGATTTATTATATTCTGTATATTAATTTGCAGTTAAAAAACTTGGTAATAAAATTAATTTAGGATAACATTTTGTTCCCTCAAACTTAGAATTTAAAGCTGTTAACAAGCAGATTTTCTTGACGTTAAGATCAATGAGAGACATTAAAGGTATTCTGTTACAGCAGCCATGTATTAGGGTGAGTATACAATCAGACGTGCATTAACATATATACACACATCAACACACGGTGACTCAACCCCTTTTATTTCAGTTGAGAGAGCGATTATGAGTAGCAATCAAAAGGTGTAGTTTGTTAGAAGAATAATTATGTGCTACACATAAAGAGGTAAGTTTGATCAGTCATCGTGTAATTTCGGTTAAGGGTTTGTCATTTGTATCCTTTCATTTCAAAAAAGTATGAAGGCTGTAGTGGTGGACATTAGATGTTATTTATCTTTCTGATTGAGGACAAGCCCACCTGGGTTATTTTAATAACTAGTAAACTAGACTTGTGGCTCAGACCTGCAGGATCTCTTAAGTACCCCTTTGTCCAGTAGAAGACAAATTCTGACTCTAATCACCTGGTTGTATTCAGGATGGATAGCATCACCATGTATTTTCTTTTTATGTTATATTTTCAGTTTTAGAGTTGAGTTTTTCCAGGTGGAGTTTTGCTGTCTTTCCTAATTTCTTTCCTCTGATTCAATTTTTTTGGTTTTAGCAGATGATTCCTAAAGAGAATAACCAGGAAAAGATACTAATGGATGGGGTGCTTGATGTAAATCATGAGCAAGAAAACATGCCAAGTGCCAATGGAAAGGCAAGTCCTTGGTCTCACTTTCTGTCTGGTTCTCATCTTACCATCCAGTCTGTGTGGGGCTGTTGGGACCTCTCACCAGTGCACCATGTAGGTCTGAGTGGCCGTGAGGCTCCTGTGAGCTCCCAGAGTGCAGAAGGCAGTTTTGACCTCACCAATTGCCCAGAAGTGCTGTGTTCCCTCCCTCCCAAAACAAGACTGTCTAAGGCTTCCTTTCCCCCTTAGAGACCCTCCGACGGCTCTCTAAGCCATGAGAAAGACCTGGCTAAGGTGATCAAGCTCCAGGAATTCGTAGACAAGCTGTCACAGGAGCAGAACCAGATGAAGGAGTGCCTGGCAGCCCTCTCTGTCCAAGTGACGGAGCTGGAGGAGGACCTGGACACGGCCAGGAAGGACCTCCTCAAGTCTGAGGAGGTGAACATGAAACTGCAGCGGGATGTCCATGAAGTGAGTGACAGCGGCTGTGTCTGTTGTTCTGAGGTGGAATGTGGGTTCCTTTTTCTCCTGGTGATCTCAGCCTTGGGATGGCTGCGTGAGCAAGAGCAGAGCACTGGTGAGACCATGACTGGCTGCCTCCCTGCCTCTGCATCAAGGTTTCTGGGGCAGAAGAGGCCTGGTCAAGGCGGTCTGTTGGCAGTGGACCAACATGAGTGCAGCCCTAGCGTTGTGCTGCACTCTGGGTGTGGACTCCTCATTTCTACAAGTTCTAGGGGGCCCAGTGTGTTCCTTTTTTAAAAATTCATTCATCCATTCATTCACTTATTGGTGTACAGTTGCTTTACACTGCTGTCAATTTCTGCTATACAGCAAAGTGAATCAGTCATATAATATACATATATACATATATATATACATATATATATATATATATATATATATATATATCCCTCTCTTTTAGATTTCCTGCCCATTTACTTCACCACAGAGCACTGAGTAGACTTCCCTATGCTGTATACTATGTCCTTACTCGTTGACTTTATACATAGTATCGGTACTGTATATATGTCAACCCCAGTCTCCTGGTTCATCCCCCCTCCCCCGCCACCTGCCTGTTGAATGTGTTCCTGATGATGCTGAAATTTCCTTCTGATTCACTCAGGCGAGTCTGGTGATGTCTGTGGAGCCCGTTCTCTTGGAGAGATGGGACCATGCTGTGTGGGCTCTGCTGAGGCAGCTTTGCTTGGCAATCTCTAGTTTTCTGAGGTTCCGCTCCTTGAAGGGATGTGTGACAGTGATATCAGTGGGCAGACAAGTCGAGTGGCATTTCCTCACCCTCAGATCCTCAGGCCCGAGCTGTGTGACCATGTGGAAGCGTGATGTTTCTGGTGGTCATGTCTGCGGGTTTCATGACTTATGAGAAACTACCTAATGGTAACTGTGAAAACAGAAGAGTGCTGGGGTTCAGGCCTCCTCCTGTGAGCCTCACCTCTCCTTTGTATGCAGACAGATAGTGCCCACCATGCCCCACCCTTCCCCATGAGACTGTCTCAGACAGAACCCCTCCAACATGTGGTACAGCAGGAGTACTTGTTTAGTAGCTTGGTGTGAGTAATTCTGTGTGAGAACTCAAAACAGAAACATTTACACATGTTTGTATAACCTATTCACACTACTCTTTGGAGATTAGGTGGCAGTTTAATATGTAGAAAATTCTGGAAAAAGCGTTTTTAAGACCTTTCACTTTTAATGTTAGGATTTTGCCCACATTGGTTACTTAGTGACCAGGGAGGGACCTGAAATGGATTTTGAGCTGGCGGATAGGAGTCACACCAGCAGCAAGTTCTGGTCCTGGTTTGAGCATTTCATACATGTGGTGTAACTCTGCTTTAGAACTAGGCTTGCTTGAGAAGGCTGCTTACAGTTGTGTTACACTTTGACTTCTGTTTCCACTTGTTAATATTCTTACTTTAATTTTGAGGAAATTGCATGAGATTTTCCCAACTTTTACCTGAGGAAACGAGCCTCAGAACTCCCTGTTGGGTCTGTTGAAGATCACTCCCTGTTCTGGGTCAAGCCTGCCTGTATGGTGTAGCAGACAGAGGTCCTGATTTCATGCCAGAGATCTTCCCTCCTGGAATTCTTGCAATAACAGGGTAGTTTAGCATACTTTTTGTTTGCTGTTTGGGTTTATTATGTAGAAAAGAAGCTTGGTAAACCGAGTGGCCAGACAGAATGTAAAGACATATCGGTGCGAATCGTGGCAGATGTGACATTTGTGGTAGGCACGTTTTGGCCTATGTCCAAGAAAATCACCATGTCTAACACTTTTTTTTTTGTTTGTTTTTTAATTTTTATTTTTACTTTATTTTACTTTACAATACTGTATTGGTTTTGCCATACATTGACATGAATCCACCGCGGGCGTACATGAGTTCCCAAACATGAACCCTCTCCCACCTCCCACCCCATATCATCTCTCTGGATCATCCCTGTGCACCAGCCCCAAGCATCCTGTATCCTGCATCAAACATAGACTGGTGATTCATTTCTTACATGATAGTATACATTTTGAGGATGCTAACTTTATGTTTGATTTGAAACTTAGGATTTAGTCCAGCTTTTTTTTTCACTCTTAAGTGTATCGGAGTGTTCCATGATAATGGCTTACTTTTTCTCCTCTGCAATGCCAGATGTAAGCCATGGCCCAGTAGGAGGACATGGAAAAGAGCATCACTACCCTTGAGGAATGTTACCTCACTGCACAGCACAAAGCCACCTCTGTGCACGACCTTAATGATAAACTTGAAAATGAAATTGCCAATAAGGATTCTATGCATCAACAGGTAATGGGCTTTACTGAACTGTGTCTGATTTTTATAGTAATGAATTGCTCAAGAAGGAATGTAAAGACCTTTTCCTGTGACTACCAAGTTGGAAATCAAGTCCCAGTGTAATGTTCTTATGACCCTAAAATATTGCATTAATAAGTGTGGATGTACATCATGGTAAATCAGCTGTACTGGAAGGAAATAACATTTTTTTTTTAATTGGGGGTGACTGCAACTTACAAGTTTGAATTATTTGGGACTTGGTTTAACTATTTTGTGGAATTCCACTCCTGACTCTTGTTTTACTTGACTTGAATCTGTAGGCTTGTTAGCATTTTTCCTGAAAGAGCAGAGAGCAGCAGGGAGCTTCATGGCAGCTGGCTGCCTGCTGGAAACTTGGGTCACTGTGACAAAAGGCAAGGTTAGAGCTCTGGTCTGATTAGGGTTTATCCTTCCTGTGGTTTGGTGAGACTTACTTGCTCCTGTTCCCATGTGGTCTCAGATAATCAGGACTTAACCAGGAAACCCAAATCTGGCTTCTCCAAAACAAAGTGAGTCAGTCTGGTGTGTGCCAAAGTGTATCATTGTCCCCACCACAAAAATAAAATACTAGAAAGCCATTGAAATGTATGATGTGGGATGCTAATTAAGAGCATATACAAAATAATGGCTGTAAAAGGCAGATCAGAAAATACTACATACCATATGCTATTGTTTTCTGAGGATTTTAAATCATATTGTATTGTTTGTGTATGTATGTACATAGAGTCATACACACAGAGAAAAAATATGAAAGCTGTTTAGAAGCAAATGATAACCTCTCAGGAACCTGAACTTATAGATAAGTTATTTATTTTTTCTTTTTTAAAAAATAATTTGTCTAAATGTTCTACATTGAAAGTTTTTCAGATTAAGAAGATCTATTAAAAGAATAATCGTGCATTTACAAATATTAGTTGACTGGCATTTCACCAGGCACACTCTAATCAGGTCTGTATTTCAGTGGAAATGAAAGCCATATTTTGGCTTACAGGCCCATGGCCATCTGCGGTCGGTAGGGTTCTCTTCAAATGATGATTCTAGTGATGTTTTAAGAAGGGTCTCTACTGAACCTTTCTTCCCTTAACTTGCCAATAAGAATGAATAAGATTCTACAGAAAACTGATCTTCTTTAATATATAAGAATTTTTTCTAAGACTTCTTTGGGGAACATCTAGGAAAAGCAAATACTCTGTCAGGAGGTGTTCCGCTTACTGAGACCAAACCCAGGAACACTGAGAGAAAATTTATTGTGATGCAGCTTCCTAAATAGAACTAATCCAGTAGACACGTGCATTTAGGTTTTGTCTCAGCTTACTTAAAGTGGCAGTGGCTACACCATTCGGCCTGTTTTGATCCTCTGCTCTCCCTTTGGAGACGGAGGATAAGAACCGCCAGTTGCAGGAGTGCCTGGAGCTGGTGGAGAAGCTGCAGCAGATGCTGCAGAGGGAGACGCTGCCCGAGGTGGAGGCTGAGCTCTCTGGGCAGGCGCAGAGAGGGCCTTTTCCCATGCTGTCCCTCTGTGCCCCTGACCATGCTGCTTAGTCCACACAGGAGCACAGACATGGGGGTTGTGCCGCCCGTCTGAGATGGGGGAACTCCCTGAGTGTCAGACAGTGCCCGCTTCTGTGTCATCCCTACATTAATTTCCCTCCAGTTTTGTCCTGTGTTCTGTGTGTCCCCAGGACTCTTCAGCTCCGAGTCACTGCTGCTCAAAGTTCAGTCAGCCACTCAAAGCCTAGCAGGACAGAGACCTTGAAAAATCCCATTCTTGTTTAAGAGATGGCCAAAATAGCTCTGTAATGAACACAGTTTTAAGTCTTTATTGAAGACTTCTTTACTTGTTGAAGAAGTCACAGAGGGGCATGTGCAGACCCGGGGACCCACTCCCAGCTCGCCATCCCCAGGAGCCCGTGGGTGAGAGGCTGTGTCCCAGGGATGTGGCGTTGTTGGGAGCATCGTCCCCACTGCCAGCCAGCCAGCCACTCCATCCATCTGGTGGGAACGGTGTTGCCCCGCGCTGCTGGTGGGCACTGGCTGGGCATGGAGAGTCTGGTGGGCCTGTGTTGGCTCAGCTGTCGGGTGCATTGCCTGGAGCTGAGTGAGCGGCTGAGGGGCCCTCTTGTCTCGGGTGGCCAGCAGTGTTGGGTGCTCACAGACCCTCCCAGAGCAGGGTCAATAACAGCCGCCAGGGGGGAGCCCTTCTACCTGTGATCTTCCTCTAAAGGCTTGCTTTCTTTCCTCTAGCATCTCTGCTGTCCCTCCCCAGTCAGTCTTATAGTTCGGCGTTTTGTCTTCAGGAAGCTCTGCCACTAAGGAGACTAAATGGTTCGAACTTACCTCCCAGATTAGGAATGTAGAACGTGTGCCTCATGTGTCCCACACTTGCCACTGCCTGCTGCCCATGCTGGCTCGCCACAGGCAGTCCTACGAGGGGGTGCATTGGCCATGGGTGCAGGGCCCAGGGCATGGGGGAGTGTGTCTCCTCTCATGAGCCAGGCACCAGCACCCTCCCTGACCCACGTGTCACACAAGAAGCTGTGCAGGCTGTGTGAGCAGGCATGTGGGCATGCCCCCCGCCAACCTGGGGCCCGTGGTCCCCATGCCCCACTTGCCACCCCTGCAATCACAGCCCGTGAGCCATCAGAACAGGTTAGTTGCCAGCAGAGCTGATACTGTTCTTGACCAATAGGCAGGAGAGAGACATGGCAGCACAGAGGAGAGGCTGTGCCAGGTGGAGGCCCAACTGGAGGAGAAGAACAAGGAGCTGCAGTGGGTGCGTGTGCTGACAGGGAGGCTCCGTCTGGGTTCAGACGCAGCTTGGGCAGGGGCCATTGCTGCCATTCTCTGCTGCTCCCATCTTTGCCTCCGTGTGCGTGTGTGGCCCCATCTGCTAATCCAGGCACCCACCTCCTCGGGAGCAGGGCCAGAGGTGATAGCCCATAGGCAGTGGGCAGAGGCCAGGGTGTCCCCATTTTCAAACAGGCTGCTTGTTGCTCTGAGCAGCAAGTCCAGAGAGCTGCTTGGGATACAGATGGACCTCACGAGTGCCCCTCAGACAAATCTGTGGGTGCCAGCCCGAGGCCCATGAAACTGAAGGCATGGCATCCAGGTGTGGAGCCTGCTTGCCTTGAATGTGATGCTTGCCTCGGACGTGGTGCTGGAGTCCCACATGCCAAACTGCTGGTCCAGACACAGTATGTGTGTAGGATGGCTGCTCCTAGACAGGAGGAGAACCACAGTTGCACTGAGACAGAAGGCACGTCAGGAAAGGGTGATGGTAGAGGCTCGCATCACCAAGTCCTGAGAGAGGTTTCCTGGAAGGGCTGGCCACACGTCAATACAGGAAATGGAGTGGGGATCCCAGGTCCAGCCTCACGTCAGTACTGTCCCCACTATGCCTGTGCTCTTGGGCCTGGACCACAGAGCCTCACACGTGGGCTCCTGGGGGACAGTGATTCTGACTCCCATCATGAGACCAATGGTGAGGCACCCTCCCCGCTTAGGCAGAGAGCTCAATACCTCCCCATCAGGGTGTACTGCCTTACTTTCAGAAGTGCTGCTCAGAGGCTGTTGAGATCAGGATGCTGTTTATGACTAAGCCAATTCAAAGTAAACTTTTGGTTTGTTTTAAAAATATTTGAATGCCAATGCTTTATTGTGGAAGCTGTGACAGGTTTTGTTTCCTTGGGCTCAAAAAGCACTGCAGACATGGTGACTGCAGCCATGAGATTAAAAAATGCTTGCTCATTGGAAAGCTATGACAAACCTAGACAGCATATTGAAAAGTAGAGACATCACTTTGCTGACAAAGGTCCACATGGTCAAAGCTATGGTTTTTCCAGTAGTCACATATGGGTGTGAGAGTTGGACCATAAAGAAGGCTGAGCACTGAAGAATTGATGCCTTCGAGTTGTGTTGCTGGAGAAGACTCTGTTTTAACAGAAAATGACCTGTTTGCTTAATTTTTTATAGTGGAAAATTTCAAACATGCCCCAAAGTGGATGGAGTAGTATAATAAATACCCATGACCCATCAGTTAGCCTCAGCAATTTCTAACACAGGGCCAATCTCAAATAGATCATTCTTTTGTCTTCTCTCCATTTTTTTTTTAATATAGTAGGTCTTAAAACAGCTTTTTAAACCATGAAATTGATGCTCAATTTATAAAACACAGACTTGCCAACCTTGTTATTACATTTAAAATTGCTTGAGGTAATTATTTCATTTTTAATACAAATTTTCATATTGGAAAAGACCCTAATGCTGGAAAGATTGAAGGCAGGAATAGAGTGGATGACAGAGGATGAGATGGTTGGACAGCATCACCAACTCAATGGACATGAGTTTGAGCAAGTTCTGGGAGTTGGTGATGGACAGGGAAGCCTAGCATGCTGCAATCCATGGGGTTGCACAGTCAGACACGACTGAGCAAGTGAACTGAACTGAATATGAATTATCATTGACAGAAAAGCTATGGCCAACCTAGACAGCATATTAAAAGTAGAGACATTTCTTTGTCATCAAAGGAACACCTAGTTAAAGCTATGTTTTTTTTCCAGTAATCATGTATGGATGTAAGAGTTGGACCGTAAAGAAGGCTGAGCACCAAAGAATCGCTGCTTTTGAACTGAGGTGTTGGAGAAGACTCTTGAGAGTCCCCTGGACTGCATGGAGATCAAACCAATCAATCCTAAAGGAAATCAGTCCTGAATATTCATTGGAAGGACTGATGTTGAGGCTGAAGGTTTAATACTTTGGCCACCTGATGCGAAGTACTGACACATTGGAAAAGACCCTGATGCTGGGAAAAGTTGAAGGCAGGAGGAGAAGGTGCGACAGAGGACTAGATGGTTGGATGGTAAAACAGACTCTATGGACGTGAGTTTGAGAAACTTCTGGGAGATACTGAAGGACAGGGAAGCCTTCTGTGCTGCAGTCCATGGAGTCACAAACAGTCAGACATGACTGAGTAACTGAACAACAGCAATCGTTACAAAGAATTCAAGTGATGTTGCATGTAAAGAAAAATATGTGAAAGTCTATTTCCACTGGCTTTTATCCCAAAATGATTTTCTCAACTTTTGCTTTATAAACTGAATATGCCCCTTAATCCAGACTCAAGCTTCTGTTTATATACTGGGAAATTCCTCTACCAATGTGTGTGTAAGCTGATCCCCTTTAAAGTCTCCGTGTTTCTGAATGTAAATCTGCTTGCTCCCCAAGCCTCTGTGACAGGTAATGGCTGGTGACACTATGGTCTCCTAGGTGCTCTGTCAAAGAGAAGCATTGGGAGTGACCTTTGACAAGTGAAGTCCCTGCCTCCCTCTGCACTTACCGGTCTGCTCTGGTGATTCCTAAGAGCCCACCAGAGGTGGCCATGGGAGGGGGCCTCCTAGGGAATCAGGGCACAGGCTGCTCACATCGCTGCTCCACGGTGCTTTTATTATTTATTTATTTATTTATTTATTTTTACTTCATTTAACTTTACAATACTGTATTGGTTTTGCCATACATTGACATGAATCCACCACTGGTGTACATGTGTTCCCAAACATGAATCCCCTTCCCACCTCTCTCCCCATAACATCTCTCTGGGTCATCCCCGTGCACCAGCCCCAAGCATGCTGTATCCTGCATTGGACATAGACTGGCGATTCGTTTCTTACATGATAGCATACATGTTTCAATGCCATTCTCCCAAATCATCCCACCCTCTCCCTCTCCCTCTCTGAATCCAAAAGTCCGCTCTACACATCTGTGTCTCCTTTGCTGTCTTGCATACAGGGTGCTTTTAAAAGAAGGACCGTACTTGATCTTGAATTTTATGAGTTTTGGGTTTTTCTTGTTTTAGGCAAGGCAGAGAGAAAAAAATGAATGAAGAACACAATAAATGCTTATCAGATACCATGCATAAGCTTCTGTCCAAATCAGAGGAGAGCCTTCAGCTTCATCTGAAGGAGAGAATGGCTGCTCTGGAGAGTAAGATGAGCCAGCCCCACAGTCCCTTTAGAAAGAGGCACATCTGGCATGGCCTGGCCTGGCCTGGCCCAGTCTGTGTGTGGGGGAAATCTCCAAGCCAGAAGTTGGAAAAGTGTTCCCATAGAGGGCCCCAGATTGAATGCCTTTACTGGTTATGAATAACCGAGTAGCAGCATTTCATGCTAGTCAATAAGCGTGGCAGTGTGTAAAGGAATAGACAATAGATATGTGCCTGCAACCCTTACAGAAAGCATCAGTGAGCTGGATCCACCAATGGCCGCGATGTTACCAGCTGCTGTGCTAGAACTTTCTTCTAGGTCCACCCTCACCCCTTCATTTTTTTCTTAGAAGTTTATTTATGGGGCTTTTCTGGCAGTCCAGTGGTTGAGAGTCTGCCTTGCATGGTCAGGGATGCAGGTTTGATGCCTGCTTGGGGAGCTAAGATCCCACATACCACACGGCAATCACATCAAAGGAATCCTGTGTGATGTAGCTAAGGCCTGATACAGCCAAATTAAGAAGTTTAGTTCAGGATCTTTTATATAATATGATAGAAAAGATTGAAGCAAGTAAAAGCAAGCATTCTTATATTCCAACTCCAGCCTTCTCTCTTTTCATTTGCTTTGGAAAATGTCTGAGAACCTATATCAGAGCAGCTCAGTGGGCAACAGTCTGATTCAGGTTTGGTGAAAACATGGCCTAGCTGCACTAGTGCCCTAAAGACAAGGCCCAGAATCATCCCTGATGTCGGCTTTTCTGAGAGAGACCCATGGTCACTGCAAGTACTGTGGCACATTTCCCCCCCACAAAACCCAAGATGACACATACACTTCACTAGAGACCACACAGGGTTGTCCTCTGACTTCACCCTGACCTGTGGGCTGGCCCTGAGGTGGGGATAGCTTTGTCTCAGGTTTAAATTTGGCATGTGAAACCTGCACCAGTTTCCTGAGTGACCACCGAACTGCAAAAGCTGAAAGCAAGTATAAAGCAGTTTCACTTACCCCAGGGACCTGGCCTTCTTGTGCCTAGAAGATCAGTCGGGGAAGGAGGAGATGGTTGTGTATAAGTTAGTGCTAAAAGTTGTCAAACGGCCTCGTGCTGGCACTTCACTCTGGGCGCGAGGCCCGCCCCTTCTCCCAAGGCGCTTTATGCTTTCAAACAGAAGAGTAGCCATCCCACAGTCCACGCAGCATCTGTAAGAACTGACCCTAAAGCAGTGTGTGTATCTTTTTCACAATTCTCTCCTATGGGAAGTTGAAAATGCGAAAAAGCAATTAGAAGAAACGCAAAACGACAAGGTACTTAAATGTCTAAATCCTTTAGAAATTTGTTAAGAGCTGAATTGAGCTGGGTTTGTTGTTGCAGTCACTAGAGATGCTTAGCGGAAGTCAAGTTACATTTTCCTTATGGCTAATCCACTGCTGTAACAAGTATAGCATTTCTGGTTTTGAACATTGAATGTGTTTGCATTATAGGTGGATTTAGTGTGTGTGGCCATTGTGTGTGGTTCAGAATTCTGAGTAGTCCTTTCTGGGTTCACCCGAAGGCTGAGACAAAGCGTGAGCCTTTCAGATGGACAGTGCTATTCTTCAGAAAGATAATAAGAGCCACATACACAATCTAAACTTTCCTAAAAACCAGTGGGCTGCTTGACATCCTTCTTTCACCATGAGTCTTGAACTCTTCTGTGTGATTTCCATATCGAGCTTTGCACCAGCCTGTCTCATGTACTCAGGTGCTGCATGAGGCAAGTGACTGCCTTGGCCGACAGCACAGAGCTGCCAGGTTAAGTCAAGTGACTCAGAAACTTGGCCCATTTGTCTTGTTTTACCCTGTGAGGAAGTGAAGTGGGGTGTAGAAGAATTAATGTGAGGAATGCCCATGAATGCAGGTGAGCTCCATGGTGCCAGTTTAAAGCAAAGAGAGAAGCAAGGGCAATAGCGCAAGTTCTGTCCCCTGCCACCCGAACCCCCGCCCCAAGTCCAGCTTCTCTCTCCAGACTTCATCGTTGTTAACAGCTTGCCATGTTTCCTCCAGAAGCTTTGCTACACCTGAGATGGAACTTCTTACTCATTATGATTTATAAGGGTTAATATTGTTCTGAGTGTTTATATTTGCTGTGGGACTCTTAGAGAACATTTTCTCAAAATTAAAATGTTCAAAGTTGATAACTACTAATGTAACCTGTTATGCACATTTTGATGCAAGTCATTTTACATCTGGAAAGCAAGTGGTGCAGGCTGTGTCATTTGCTGTTTCGTAGGACCAGCTGATTCTAAACTTTCAAACCCTGAGAGCCGAACTGGACCAGACAAGGCTGTGAGGGGCTCCCCTCCACCACGGGTAGGCTGCTCCCCCAGGCAGCTCCCCTCAGCACTGTCAAGTGTGACAAGGGCCTGTCTGGTGTGTGGACAGTATGACTGGGTGTCTCTCATGGTTAGACCTCAAGGAGCCTGTAGCCTGTGGCCAGCG
This sequence comes from Capricornis sumatraensis, assembly GCF_032405125.1. NCBI lineage: Eukaryota > Metazoa > Chordata > Mammalia > Artiodactyla > Bovidae > Capricornis > Capricornis sumatraensis. The sequence continues at coordinate 601,904 of NW_027184621.1, read as the reverse complement.
AGAGGGAAGAGACAAGCATTGATCCTTAGGGTCGAACTTGGTACCAGGAAAAGTGGTGGTCCCAGTATTGACAAAATTCACAACCACAGGCGGAGGTTTGGAAGTGGGGGGCCAACCAGTTGATATTTGGTGTATTCATTTGAGGGGCCTGACAGACTGTGACACTGATGTTTCTTAAGAGTTGCAGAAGGTTAATGACCTGTAGTCTTTTTTATGTGAATGGAGACTGAGACATGACTTGCCGTTGACTGCAGTGGGAGGAATCGCCTGGCTTGTGAATGAGGCCAGCAGATTACTGAGCATCCTGATTTTTCCTTACTTGTTTTATAGGGGCAGTAATTCTTATTAAGTATTTAAATGTTTCTGTGGTTTCTTGATGGAATATGGTCACAAGTGAGAGATAAACTTAAGCAAAGGTTATTAAAGTGCTTAACTGGTGACATTCATTTATGTGTAGGAAATCGACTGCTGCTTGAATCCTGAGTTAGGAGGCAATTTGGAGCCCATATGCATATTTATGCGTTTGTGTGCTTAGGGGATCCTTGCGGTCCAGGGCCCCTGCCCAGCCATCTTCTGGAGTAAGGGGGTATCATTCGAGACAAAGGCAGAGTCAGAAACTGGCCCTGTGTCTGAATCCATGGTGGGTGGAGTTCAAGGGGAGCACAGGCCCTGCAGAAGGGATAGGGGACATAGCCGGACTTGCTGGCAGAGCTCCTCCAAGGTGAGGGGCTGGTGCTGTCAGAGGTGGAGAACCCCTGCTCCCAGGGTGGATGAGGTGAGTGTAAGGAGGACTGTGTAGACAGTGGAGGAAGAGGAGGTGGACATGGCCTACTGCTCTTGGGGGGACTGGGTAAGGATGGGGGTGCTGCTGGTGCTGGGACCCGAAGGCCTGGCATGGTTAGGGGGTTCAGATGGAGAAGCCTGGGACCTGGTCATCAGTCCCCTGTGTGTCAGTGAGAGTGAGAAACGAGAAGAGGAAGCAGCCACGGGGCAGGAGGGGCCACTGTGCTCTGAAGACAGTGGGCCACAGTGGCTGGTGCAAGGGAGGGCTGTCTCCAGGAGGCAGTTCTTGAGGGGTCATGGCAGTAACTTAGCAGCACAGGGGGGCCTTGGAGTGGGGCTTACAGGCAGTGTGGGCTGGGTGGGGGCCACTATGCTGTCTCAGGAGGGAGAGAGTGTGTACTGAAAACCTGGCTCACAGGCAGGGCAGGTTTGGCGTATTTGGCAGGACCTCCCAGTGCAATTGATCACCTTGTCTCTGAGATCTTCTCCTGGAGGAAAGCGCCTCGAGTGAGAAGGGGGAGAGAGATGGAGGCTGCACTCTGCGAGGGGACTGGGAGGTAATAGTTGGGGGACGACCCAACCCAGAGGCCTCTGTGGCCCTCAGAGCATCTGCGAGGGTCTGCAGCCCATGGCAGGACCGTGTCATACCTCCCACCCAATTCCCAAGTATGCTCTGGCCCCAGGCCCTTGGGTAGAAGTGGAGCAGAGAAAGGAGTGGTTCTGTCAGGAGGGAGGGGAGATGAGAGGGATACAGGTGTGGTTCGGGGAGATTCCAGACTTCCATCTCCTGTGCAGTACAGTTTTCCTCGCAAAACCATTGAGCAGAGCAGCGTGTGAACCTGAACAGGCTGAGCTGGTGGTTGGCCCTGGCCACTCTGCAGATGTATGGGGTGTCCTGTCCTCGGAGGAGGGCTCTGTCTCCCTGGTTTAGGGACTCCTGCATGTGAAGGCGCCACCGTTTTCCCAGAGACAAGACTGAGCAGAGCCCAGGCAGTCCTGCAGTGCAGTGGATCACAGTCAAGGAGGGGTTTTCCTGCCTCTCAGCAGGCCCCTGCTGGGTGAACTCCTGGCGCAGGCAGGCCCAGGCCTTAGTGATCAGAGCCTGAGCATCTGTCCTGAGCCTTGTTCAGCCCAGAATCTGGTGACACGCTCATCTCTGCTTTTGATGGGAGACACCAATGTGGCTCAGCTCCGAGCTGTGGGTCTGAGGCCTTTCTTGCTGCAGGCTGTCTGAGGTGCCATTAGAAGCACTGAGAGTGGTGCAGACAGTGTTCCAGGTAGACAAGTGACTGTGATCCATGGACTTCACATGGGAAAAGGAGGTCAGAACAGGTGCGGCGAGAGGGGAGGTGGGGTGCCAAGGAGAAAGCAGAGCAGGTGCAGGCCCCGCCCTGGACCTGAGGGTGGGCTCCAGGGGGACTACAGACGTCCCAACCCCAGACAGCTAATCCTGTCCTAGTCAGCTCCGCACCCTCGCTTCAGCACTGCTTTCCCCACACACGGGAGTTTTCCAGCTGGTGGGGCTGAGCCCTGAGTGTTTGTGGGACAGCAGGAGGCCTGTTGCTATTGGAGCCAGGAGGGCAGTGCCCTCCCGGGGACCCTTTTGCTGTGAAATTGCCGATCTTCCAAATTGACAGGCTCTGGCTTGACTGACAGAGTGAGCTTCTTTTTTTCTAACAGTGCTCTTCTTTCCCTTGTGTTTCAGCTGACCCCACTTGGGCAGCACCCCGGACTTCAGGTTCCCTGTGGCAGACTGGCTGGCAGACTCCTCCAACAGCACGGCACTGCTGCAGTACCCCCAGAAAGGCCAGCTGGCAGCACTGTGTGATGAGCCATCTAAGACAAGGACCCTTGGCCCCTTCCCATCCCTGGTGGGCACCTCGTGAGGCGCCTGCCCCCTCACACTGTGGTCCTGAGATGGGTTTGGAGCAAAGCATTGATAGATCACTTTATGTCTTCCCATTTTCCTTTTTCTGGCTAAGAGTTTAGTTTACGGCATGCTTTTTTTTTTTTTTTTTTCTTAAAAGAACCAGTTTTGATAACTTGTGCCCTACTGTGAGGCCAAGCACGGTATAAATTAGCACAGTTTTGAAATTATCCTACAAGTAAGTGGATACACATATCCATCATCTTTTAGTGAGAAGAATTCTCATTGGAAGTTTAAGTGCCTTTATATTTTCACCTCATTCATGGCATGTATTTTTTCATACATGTCTATGTTTTGAGCTTCCATATTCAGTGAGTAGCTAGTCTGTGCTAGACGTCATCAGAAGTATGACTCCAGCATTGAATTAAAAACTGTGTGTTCTTTATCCACTACTACATAACAAATCACTGCAAAGCTTAGTGACTTCCCAGTGAACAGCTCACAGTCCACAGTCCCTGTGCATTGTAGCAGGTGGGCCTGGTTCAGGGCCTCCTGAGGATGCAGACATGAGATGGCCCCCCAGGGCTGGATGGCAAGATTTCAGACTCACCTAGTTGCTGGGGACAGGCACAGGTCCCTAACGTGTGGATCTCTTCATGGCCTGGCTTTCCTTGGAACTCTCTCTGAGAGCAAGAGCATGGGGTGTACCCCGGGGCCTTGCACGTCCCAGTCTTGGAAGACGCACACCTTCACTTCTGTTTGCGAGAGTGAGCTGAGAAGTCCTGCCTCGCTCAGGGGCTGAGCAGGAGTTGCCCCCTCTGCCTCTTGAAGGGAGGAGGATGGAAGAATTTGTGGAGCCATTTTTAAACCCACACAGCCTGTCGGACAGTGATGAGCAGGGAAAGGAGACCAGAGTGCCCAAGTTGTCCAAGGAGGAGGGGACAATCGTTTGTGAACAAGGTGGCCAGCAAGGTGACTCCAGGAGGGTGACCTTGAACCAGAAACCCAAAGGCAGGAAGAGAAGTAGCCACTTGGAGATAGAAAAAGGGTAGTGTCAATAAGCGGGGACAAGGGAGAGAGCGGCCTGCATCAGGGAGGACCTCAGGCTCAGGTGTGAGCAGCTCGAGGCCAGAGCCTGTTTCCTGAGGTGAGGAAGGCTGCCAGGGTGGGGAGCTAAGAGCCCTGTTGAGATGGACAAGCCCATGGTGTGTCCAGGGGACTTGTCAGGAGAGCAGCTGAGTGTTCCAGCCTGCATCCAGGAGAGGATTCACTCAGCTCAGGGTGGACCTGGGGTCGTGGGCATATAAATGGCATTTAAAGGGATGAGCACGGTAAAGTCACCAGGTAGGTGCCGGTGGAGACAGATGGGGTGCAAGGGTAGAGCCGTGGGGCACCCCACATTCCAAAGCTGAGAAGGGGCACAAGGGACTGAGCAATAACCCCAGGGAGGGCGGGGCCTGGAGCCCAGGGAGAGACATACTGAGGGGTCTTAGGGGAGGGCAAGGAGAGGAGGGGGCTTGGTAACATGGGATCTTCGAGCCCCCAGGGAGCTGCCTTGTGAGGGAGGGCACACCGCCTGCTTGCAGAGGGCTGGAGACTGGGTGGGGAGGGGGGCAGTATAGGCCGCTCCCAGGGAACTTTCAGAGACCCACAGTAGGCGCTACAGGGAGCCCTGGAGGAGGAATCTGCTGGTTCCCCTTGTGCAATTTGAAGGCGAGAGAAGGGAGAGGACATGCTGACCAGGCTGATGGGAGTGAACCCATAGGCAGCTGGTTCGCTGGAGCAGAGCAGGAATGATGGCAGGTGGTTCTGAAGCCAACGAAGGGGGTAGGCCAGGTCTGGGGAGGGGTCGTGACAAAGACAGGGGGTGAGGGCATTGGCCACAGGGGATAGGGAACCGGCAAGGCAGAACCCCTTGGTTGCTTTGAAGTCATGTCTGGGAAAAGAAGGCAGGACCTGGGTGAGAGTGGGGCAGGGGGAGAACTACAGAGAGAAGGATGTGAGGTGTGAGAGCAGGAGGGCAGCACAGGGCCCCGTGGGCACTCTCCTGTGTGTCTCTGATGACAGAGTCACACTTGCGGTGCAAGGAGCCATCCCCCAAAACAACCCAAGGGGCTGTGCCCCAAGAGGAGAGCCGTGAGGGGCTGGCCTTCCCATCCCCTGGTTGCCCCTGCTCGCTCCTGTCTGTGGGTGTTCAGACCAGACTGGGAAACGGAGGGCTGGGAACCTATGAGGACAGTACTCCTTGGTGAACTGGTACCCGTGATGACCAGTGAGGGGGACCCAGTGGCTGCAGAGCTGAAGGGTTATTTTCTCTTATTTTCATTCAGCCTGGCTGATGGAAGCATGGGTGTATTTTTTTTTTTTTTTAATTTTCAGTTTTTGTCTCTGCCTCCATCAGCCCACCCTTGTGAACAACCTCATAGGATTGCCTTCCATCCACGCTAAGACCTGAATGTCACCAGGCCATCTAGGAACTGGATTCTCCTCCTGCCCGTTTGTTCATTACTGCTCGCATAAGAGATGGCAGTGTCTCATAAGCATGGCCCATTTATCCAGTTAGGGCTTCCATGTAAAATTGTGTTCAGTTCCTGATAGACTTGAGCTGCTCAAAATGTTGCTGATGAGACATGGTCCTCTAGTGCCCAGGTGCAGACCCTGAAGGAACAGGACTGGGAGTGCGCAGCAAGCCAGTGTGCTGGCCAACGTGGCCCAGGCATTCAAGAGTGACGAGGGCCTGTCGAGTGGCGAGTGACGACAGGGTCATTCTCTTCAGCTCGGACACTCAGCTGTCGCCCAGCAGGCAGGCCAATGCCGAGACTCTGACTTTGATGCCTCGGGAGCAGCTGAACGCCATCAACAAAGAGATCCAGTGGGTGCACCTGATCCCAGCTCCCCGGAAACTCGGTTTCTCTGAGGAGCTGTCTTCTCCTTAGAGAAGCCTGAGTGTTCCACAGTAAGAAAACTGACTTCAGGTCTGCTTCAAGAATTTTCAGTTCCAAGATTGCCCTTGATTATAAAGCGCAGTCAGCCAGGGCATTCGGTCCACAGTGTGGTGTCAGCACTTTGGGGGGGGGCGCATTATGGGGTGTCCCTCCCCATCTCTGAGCCCTAAGGTGGGTGAGCTGCTGAGGCAGTGTCCCCTGCAGCCCGTGCATCTTCCAGCACTGAGAGTTCACCCTTGTGTGTCCCTCGGAGACTCCCACGTTCTGGTGAAAAGCCACTTGGAACAGAAAAGCTGGGGTTTTGGGGTTGGAAAAGTTCCCACTCAAATCTGCATTTTCCTTTTTAACTTAATACAGTGTGAATATTGGCTTGTTGTAAGACAGTAGCCCAAGGACATGTGTTTGAGTTTTTCTCAACTCATAAATATATTTAAGATGTTTTCTTTAGACACCACCTTGGCAGTTATAACAGTTTACAAAACATGATAGAATCAAAAGACCAGCCTTGTGGTGAGCATGGGGCCTTGGGTCTGGGTGCAGTCAGGTGGCTGTGGGCCCCAAGGCCTGCCTGATGCCACACCCACATAGCTGTTCCCCTGTCCAGAGTCCACGTCCAGAGTGGCAGCAGGCTGGTGACCCTGCACAGGACCAGATAGAGCTGCTGCTCAGACTCTTCTCATCACGTCAGCCCAGGCCAAGGTTCCCATTCCTGTTTGCCTAGCACGGGGTGCTTGGGGGAAAGGCAGGGCCTGAATGGCACAACCAGCAAATGCAGGTGGTGCCGCCTACACATTTGACGCTGAGACAGACTGCTTTATGGGCCATGCTTGAGCACAGGCAAGCTCAGAAAGATGGTCTTTCTCCATCTCCACAGGAAATATGGAACAGTTATATATTAATGTTTTTATTTTTACAGCAAGTTGTTAGGTAAAAGTGATTTTTCCTTATGCAACAAGTTGACTTGATGTAAATGGTAAATTATCTCCATCAACTTGTTATCACCAGTGAAGAACTTTCAGGACATAGAAGTAGAAGTGAAACCAGAGAGGTTACGACCTGCAAGAATCTTGTATTTTATTAAGAGAATCATTTTAAATGCATAATTGTATATTTAAACTGCTATATAAAGTCATCCATGACACATTAGGGGAGAAGAGCAGTAACCGTGAATTCTTGGCTAATGCGGCACATTGACATGAATCCAGAAACTCACATAAAGCCGGTGGAGAACTTCATCAAGTGATGAGTTTGTACATATACAACCTTAAAGGAAAAAAAAAAAATCAACTAGGCACTTCATCTGGTCTGGAGACTTGTGTTTAGAAACTCCAGCTTGTTCATGAATCAATGTTTCGATTGTACAGAGTTCCCAATTTCCAGTGGAAAAGACTTGAGGCACTGACATGCATCTCTGCCCTGAGAGGGAAGGGAAGGTAAAGATTATCAACTTCAGGTATCTCCTCACAGGGATAGAGTCGCCACCCAGGGGTTGCCGCCCCATCAGAATGTTAGAGTAAATAAGTCAAATCAAACGTGAATGATCAGGGGCCAGTTTGTAAGACTCAATGATAAGTTATTCTAAGTTTGAGAAAATTCAAAAGAGGGAAAGTCGAAGCGTTTTGCTGAGCAGCTGTTCCTGGAATTTGCTAATCGTGTTACAGAATGCCAGCCCAAATATGTTATCCAGACAGATTTCTCTGCTGACAAAGGCACGTGACGGGTTTTATTCTATCTTAGGTTGATCCAAGAAGGAGAACACGGAGCAGCGAGCCGAGGAGACTGAGAGCAGGGTGGGCAGGGGGAGCTTAGGCAACCTCCTTCATTTTAAATCCTTAAACTCCCTCAACTTGTATCCCACCTCCTCGCTTGCTGGCTCCTGCCCACCCAGCAGTGTGCGCTCCATGCCCCAAAGGAGGCACCACAGCCCGGTGTGGGAAGTAGACAAGCTGGGCATTATGACTCTGGTATGTGTCTGCCTCCTCCCTGCCACATTCCTCTTAGTTTTTTCTCTTTTTACCCAGGAGAAACTCAGGTATATTTGCTACACTCAGAGGTCTAAATTTTTTTAAAACTGCTTAGTCTTTAATCATTCCATAATCACACAGAGACAAATGTCATGATATTTGGACCGCTAGCTTTGCGTGTCATCATGAACTCAGCCAGAGCCTGCCTCTGTAACATTGGGCCTGGCCTGTGCTGGGCACAGCAGCTGCAGGGAAGTTTCTGTTCTCAGGGAGCAGACAGCTTTGTGAAAGTAACCATAGGCAGCTCTCATGGTGTGTGAAAAACATGCAGCACATTTTCCATTGGGGATGCCTGGCTGCAGGGTGCAGGGCATGCAGTGGGAATAAAACCAAGAATCTAAACTGGTCAGCTTGCTGATGGGCCTGACTGCATGCTCAGGCCAGCTCTGCATGTGAAACCAGGTTAAAAGCCCGGTACCCCAGGGCCCCAGGAAGAAGTCGGGCTTCCTCACTCTTCTGAGTCTAAAAATGGGATGACGACCTAGGGCATTTGGTGACAGAGTGTGTGGCTCTAAAGCTCATGTTCCAGCTTTCTTGCATGTTTAGCTTAGGTTTTGTGAGTGCATTGCTATTTAACCCCATGAAATCATGTGTACAACACTCTGCTTTGTAACTGGTCTTGTATTATCACTTTTTTCTGTTACCACCCATTTCATGTTAGCTGCATTGTTAGTCAGCATATAATTAAATTAACTGTGAATCATTTTAGATGCATGTGAAATGTTAACTAGTCAATTTTGTGGTCTTTTGACACACTGTTTTTATAATTTGCATCATTGGCTAATTAGTTGATATTTAAAATTATTTGACCATTTCTCTGTGGCTTCTTGCTTGATTTCTTTCTGAGTATTTGTAAAAGAACAGTTCTGTATATGTTTTCCTTGTTGTTGGAGTTCTCTGACGGTTTGTCTGCTTTCATCACTGGTTTCGATTTCCTGTCTCATCCTGTTGTCTGTTTAGTTCAGTTCAGTTCAGTTCAGTCACTCAGTCATATCTGACTCTTTGTGACCCCATGAATTACAGCACGCCAGGCCTCCCTGTCCATCACCAACTCCAGGAGTTCACTCAAATTCATGTCCATCGAGTCAGAGATGCCATCTAGCCATCTCATCCACTGTCGTCCAATTTTCCTTCTGCCCCCAATCCCTCCCAGCATCTGGGTCTTTTCCAATGGGTCAACTCTTCGCATGAGGTGGCCAAAGTATTGGAGTTTCAGCTTCAGCATCAGTCCTTCCAATGAATCCCAGGACTGATCTCCTTTAGGATGGGCTGGTTGGATCTCTGTTTAGTTATTGTCAATCCAGACCCAAGCCTCCCCTCCTCTCCCCCCTACCCCCCGCCCCCAAGGCTGTAGTTTACCCATCCATCTCCTCTCCCCCAACCTCCCACTTGCTCTGGTCATAGCAGTGCTGTGGTCCACAGCGTGTGTCCCCTTAGTCAAGTTTGTGCTTTGTCTTCATATCTCATTAAATATTTTTCCCCGTAGCAGTAAGTCTGAATTAGGGTATCACTATGCAGTTACAGGAGAAGGCAAAGCAACCCACTCCAGTACTCTTGCCTGAAAAATCTCATGGATGGAGGAGTCTGGGAGGCTGCAATCCATGGGGTCACAAAGAGTCGGGACAAGACTGAGTGACTTCACTTTTCCTTTTCACTTTCATGCATTGGAGAAGGAAATGGTGACCCACTCCAGTGTTCTTTCTTGCTTGGAGAATCCCAGGGATGGCGGAACCTGGTGGGCTGTTGTCTATGGGGTCACACAGAATCAGACACAACTGAAGCAACTTAGCAGCAGCAGCAGCAGCAGCAGCCTGCAGTTACAAGCATAATGTAGATGGATCCTAAACTACATATCATGTGTAATTCATAAATGAGATTATCCTTATATAAAGAAACGATCCTCTTAAGTGTAGAATTAATGGACTTTTGACACAATATCCTTTCTATGTTGGTGCTTATATTTAAGACTGTAAATCCCATCAGCTTTTGCACAGTTAATGTTTCTATGAGACTCTTTCAAAAACTATCTTCTATGGTTAATAAAATGTAAAGATTGCACCTGCTATTATGCAAGCTTTCTTTCTTACATATTTTCACAGGGAACCTGCTTTAATGAATTTATTTTGAGAAGTTTTAAATCAAATTATATGTCAGGATTTTGCATTAATGTCCAATAGGTGGTTAGATTTGTTCAATGTTAAAATAGGTTGTCATGATTTTACATTAATGTTCAATAGGTGGTTAGATTTGTTCAATGTTAAAATAGGTATTATGGTAACTTCCTCATCAGTTAAATTACTAAGTTAAAGTATAACATGGTTTTTATTAAGAGAAACTAACTTATAGAGATTGGCTGAGAATAGACAGCTGTTAAAGCCCTTTGTTGTACAGAATGCTGTGCTTTAATAAATCATGATGTTGTAATAGAATTGTATCTTCCTGAGTAATAATTTATAGTGTTTCTCTAGTAAATCTTCAATAGCTTATTTAACTTCTGTGGTCAAAAAATAAACAAACAAAAAAAATGTTCTGTTACCAGTCACATGTTCTCTAAATCTTCATCTCACTTATATGTTTGCCATCATTTTGCTTTACTGTATTTGCCTATAATGATTTTTTTTTAAATTTTTAACTTCAAATTAACAATAAATCTGGTTTCTCTTCACATCTTTGCATGCATCTATCAGCCTAGTGATTTAAGGAAGCAGCATTGAAAGGTAAACTATTCAGTAATTTAGCATGCCTTTTTTCTCTGTGAAGAATTAAAGAGTCCTTAATGTTTAACACGAATGAACACTCTGTGCTTATGTACTGGTGAATAATTGACATTTTAATGGAAGTAATGAAACTCACCCACCACTTAAAATATGCTGATGGCTCTGTTGGAAATAGGTCATTCATTGGGACAATTGTAACAGTTTGCCTTTCTGCCATTTGTTTTCCTTTGAATCATCTCATGCTTATTTATAATAGACATAGTATTATTTATTATTTTTAAATTTTTCTTTACATGCTACACAGATTATGGGATCCTAGTTCCCCAACCAGGGATCAGACCAGTGTCCTGACAGTGAAAGTGCCAGGTCTTAACCTCTGGACCACCATGGAATCTCTGCTTGGTGTTTTCTTATAAGAAATGACTGAATCAAAGCCATAGATGTTAGATTTACAGGAAGCCAATTTAATGATGGTGGGTAGCAGTGTGCAGGAGACTCTGTGCACCGGGCACCATGTCGAGTGCTTTCCAAGCCTTTCATCTAATCCCACAGACACCCATGTGAGGTCCAGGCTGCTGTTATCCCCATTCAGCAGACATGGACACTAGGCTTAGAGAGGTTGGGCACTCTGCCCAGGCTCGCACACGCAGCAGTGTGGTGCAGACGGGTCTGATCAGAGCCTGGACACTTAACCATGGTGCCGTCCAGCCCACTTTCCTGGAGAGGCTCTCATGTCCATCACAGCATCACTGATGGAGGGAGCATCAGGAGGGAGCTCCCTGCCTCTCCCTTAGGGTCACTTGGATGAGCCCCTGTTGTTGGAGTCCAGTGCCCTGAGGGCTGGCCTTCCTCGTCCCTCTCCCGCTCCCAGCCCACTGATTGAGCACTCCTGGGGCCCTCCCTCAGGACTGGGGCAGCCATGCTCCAGTTCAGGCAGCTCAGTGCCCAGGAGCCCTTCTGCTGGGCACAGCAGAGCAGCTCCATCACCCTGGGGTTGGTGACCTGGGTGTGCCACTTGTCTGCTGTGTCACCTGCTTTGCCCTCCTGTTAAGTGAGGACATGTGGGCACCCAGTGGGGTGGCTCCCATCCTGGGGGAGGGCGGCCAAGCTGGGGACCCAGAGGCCTTCCTCAGGAGGAGGCCTGGGGGAAGGGGCGTGGCTGTGGTCCCCAAATTTGAGGCATAGTCATTGAGTCCATAGTCAACCCAGGTGTGTCACTTCCCTGCTTTGTTCTTTGTTGTTTTCTGATTTTTTTTAATGCTTATTTTAACTGGAATTTGAGAATCAGACAGGTGTTCCGGCAGTGAAAGTGCCAAGTCTTAACCTCTGGACCACCATGAAATTTCCACTTACAGTTTTTTTTTTTTTTTTTAATGATTGAATCAGAGCCATGGATGTTAGATTTATGGGAAGTCAAGTTAATGATGGGGGTAGCAGTGTGCAGGAGACTCTGTGCGCCAGGCACCGTGTTGAGTGCTTTCCGAGTCTGTCATCTCATCCCACAGACACCTAGGTGAGGTCCAAGCTGCTGTTATCCCATTTCAGCAGACATGGACACTGAGGCTTAATGAGGCCAGGCATCATGCCCAGGCTCACACACCAAGCAGCACGGTGCAGACTGGTCTGATCAGAGCTGAACACTTAACCATGTTGCCATCCAGCCCGCTTTCCTCCAGGGGCTCTCGTGTCCATGATGGCATCCCTGATGGAGGGAGCATCAGGAGGGAGCTCGCTGCCTCTCCCTGCGGGTCACGTGGATGAGCCCCTGTTGTTAGAGTCCAGTATCCTGAGGGCTGGCCTTCCTCGTCCCTCTCCCGCTCCCAGCCCACTGATCAAGCACTCCTGGGGCCTCCCGCAGGACTTGGGCAGCCATGTTCCAGTTCAGGTGGCTCAGTGCCCAGGAGCCCTTCTGCTGGGCACAGCAGAGCAGCTCTGTCACCCTGGGGTTGGTGACCTGGGTGTGCCACTCACCCACTTTGTGCCTGCTTTGCCCTCCTGTTAAGTGAGGACAAGTCGGCACCGGTGGGGCAGGTTCCCATTCTGGGGGAGGACCACCAGGCTGGGGATCCTGAGGCCTTCCTCAGGAGGAGGCCTGGGGGAAGGGGCGTGGTTGTGGTCCCTGACTTTGAGGCAGGTGTTTGTTTCCATTGAGTCCATAGTCAACCCAGGTGTGTCACTTCCCTGCTCTGTTCTTTGTTGCTTTCTGATTTTTTTAAATGATTATTTTAACTGGAATTTGAGATTGATCCCTGTTCAGTTCCATGTAGACAATTTCTAGCCTTCCATTTTCTGAGGGCTGCTGTTAGAGATCAGGAGAGGGTGCACAGTTTATCCAGCTGCTGTTAAACGAGTTCAGCTGTATTTTGCACTAAGTTACTTTGTTGTCACCAAGCTCCTGTGGGGCTGCAGTGGATCTGTGTTCTTTACAGAATCCCACTAAAAACGCACAGGTTAGTTGGTTAAAACAACATACTCATTGTTTATAAAAATACTTGCTGTGCACGTTTCCTAAAATCTCTCCTGGTTTAACCACAAACCCAAATGTATAACTGAGACCTCTCTGGACCCTGAGGGTCCAGACAGTTGCCACCACTGTCTTTCCGGTCTTCACACCCAGGACCAGCAGAAAAATCCAGGAGAAATCATCATTTTTTTTAAATTAGTTTATTTTTTAAATTGAAGGATAATTGCTTTACAGAATTCTGTTCTTTTCTGTCAAACCTCAACATGAATCAGCCATAGGTATCCATATATCCCCTCCCTTTGGAACTTCCCTCCCATCTCCCTCCCTATTCAATCACTCTAGGTTGATACAAGATCATCTCTTAGTGAAGACCTAGGGGTGCTTTATGTAAACCACAGTGAGTGAATTACACTCAAACAGCGTGTAAGCACTTTAGTGTGGAGCCCCCAGTCTGTGTGTTACCAAGAAATATGTGCCAGACACATGGTGTTCGCATGCAGAGGTTCGGTACCTTTTCTGTGTTTCACTTGTTGTAATGGGTTCCAGCAACCTGAATCATCACTACAAATGATCTTGGAGGGTGACACAAGCTGTGTCCTTTTCTCCTTCAAACAGAAAGGTCTGGACGACTTTGCTGAGAGATTTCTTACTCTAGCTGTGGTGCTTCAGGGCAACATCTGGCTATGAGCACAGTCCTTGCATTGGGGCAGTTCATGCCATGCAGGGTTCACGGTTCCAGTGTCACTCTGCTGTCCTGCCTGGCGGGGCCATCTGGTCGCTGGATGCCAGGGAGGGCGGAGCCCGGCTGCAGGGAGGCTTCCTTCCGGGCTCTTTGCAATCAGTCACATGCTCTTACTGCCCTACGCCCCCGTTTCTCTTGAACAAGACAGTCCTTTAAGATGGCATTAAGCTAGAACAAGGTTTTGTTTTGTTTTGTTTTGTTTTGTTTTGTTTTTTGTCTGTTTTGTACTTGGCAGATAGCATAGCTAATAGATTTTGAAATAGGTTTCTGGTTATAATGTAAATCCTGTGAGACTGCTTTTTCAACACGGTCTGTTGTAAGCCAAGTTTACACTTACCTCTCTCACTCAGGTGACAGCTTTATGGGAAGAGGTGCGAGATGACAAGAGCACCATCGAATGTGAAACCTTGACCCCTACCTCGCTGCGGTCCCTTTGGCTGGACCAGCTGCACACTGGGGCGCTGCACACAGCCAGCCACGAGGACATCAGGAATGCCCACAAGTAAGGGGCCTGGGTGCCTCATTGTCAGTTTCAGGAGCCCTGTGCCTCCTGTCCTGGAAGAGTTGCAAGGATGATCGTAAAGGAATCCCACTGGGTTCAGTGCCTGTGTTTAGTGGTGAACTTCAGGTGCTGGGGGAGAAGAATTCCGCGACCTCAGTTATTTTAGAAAACCTTCGTCTCTTCGGATTGACTCCTGCGGGAGCTTTCTTCCTGCTCTTACTAGTGGTCTGCTCGGCCTGGGGTGCATTCCTGACGGTGACCGCCCCGTGCCTCTTGGGTTCTCTCTTGAGGGTCCCTCCCTTTTCCTCAGGGGTCTTCTCTCAAGAGACTCTGTCCCCTCCTGTGACTGACACTGTCCTCATTCAGACCACCACCTGCTGAGCTCCCGTCCTGGGCCAGGCAGCACTCGATGGAGGGCGACCTGACCAGCAGCCCTGCAAGGTGACCGTCGCTCTCCTGTCATGGCTGGGGATGGTCACCCTGCGGGAGGCGGGGGGAAATGCCCAGAGCAGGGGAGCTCGTCTTCTCCTGGAGCATTGTCACCTGCCGAGCAGTGACCCTGAGGGAGGGTCGGAGCCGCCTCTGCACCAGCTGGCCTGGAGTCAAGCCCTCCTAGGCGGAGAGCTCAAGGCAGAGAATTTCAGCTTCCCGGGGTGGTTATCTGTGGCCGGGAGCCTGCGTTGCTCGTGTAGAGTGTGGTTGGTGAGGGAGACTCCACTGTCTGCTGTGAGGTTGAGGCACAGGTGTTGCTGGGTGCCCATTTCTATCAGTAGGTCTTGTGGAGGGTGTGTGTTTGCATGAAGGTGCTGGTTAAAGGTCATTTTCTCTCCCTGAAGCTTGACAGGCTCTCGATGGCCCCAGGGGCAACCCCAGCAGCAGCACCAGCAGCCAGGACTTGCTGCACAAAGCCCCGAAGAAGAAGGGCATCAGGTCCTTCACGGGAACTGACAGAAGTTTTGATGAAGTAAGTTTTCAGCTTAATGATTTTTAAAGTTGCCTTAATGGAAATCATTTTACTACACTTGTATGAGCCACGTAGTCAGGGTATCCCTTCTAAATGTGGAGATAAATTTATCTTACAAGTTAAACTTTGCTCTTAAAATTTTATCAACAAATGAGCCATTAAAAAACTAGTGTCTTCACTAGTAAGATAGAGGGTGGGTTGGGTCTGTTTGTTTGTTTGTTTGTTTGTTTTTGCTATTTAAGTTTTAGCCCACTCAAAAATATTTCATATTAAAACGTTGGTTTCTGCTTAGGAATGGTGTCTGTGAGTTGTGTTTTCGGGAGCAACTGGATGCCCTTACCCTATTCTAGGGCCTGTGTGCTTTGGGGGACTATTTCATAAGTGTATTGAAAACACACAAAACACTAATTTCCCCTGACACACAACCATGACTCATTCACTCCCACACTATAGTTCTTCTCTTCATTGGACCTTAATGAGACTTGAGTTTGACAAGAAGAATCGGACACCTGAAGAAGCATCCATTGGCTGTGTCCCAGAGTGAGACAGAACTGGTTACAGCTTGAAAATATTTCCATGGCAAATGACAGTGTGTTGTATTATATAGCAGGAGGTGATTTCTCCACGATGAGAAGTGAAACCTGCTAACTGTCAGGAGGAACATCCACCTGGCTAGGCAGGGTGGTACAGTTAGGGTCCAGTCAGGGTCCCAGTACGTGTCTTACCCCACCCTGTGTCACGCTCCTCTGTTCCCAGTTTGGGCATATCAGTCACACAGCCATCACAAATGGGGTCAAATACACATGGACAAAAGTGCAGTAGCAAACTCAGCCATTTTAAAGGGCTGGTGGCTTTTTGTTTTTGTCCTTTGTTTTAAATTCTGTCTTGTTTTCTGTCCTGTAATTTCCAAGCACAATGATAAAAGCTTTAGGAGGGCACTTTCTTGGAGGAAAACATTCAGACCAACGGATGTCCGTGGCTTAGCTGCTGTGTGCGCAGAGACTCTGCCTGCAAACTTCTGGGTTCTGTCCTCTCTGCCCTCACCTTCGATGCAGGCAAAGAAGAAGCAGCCGGATAGTAGGTGACAGGATAGGCATAGTGCACAGCCCTGGGCTAGAATGGAGATGAGCTGGAATGGCCTGCATCTCAGGTTACAGGTCTCTTTAGTGCCATTGCATGCCCAAGGGTCAGTGCTCTACAGTGAATCCTAACATCTGTTTATAAACATTTAACAGTCAGGTTTTTTTTTGTTTTTGTTTTTGTTTTTTCAAATTCTTGTCTGGTTGAATATTAGCATATTCTTCCAACTAATAAAATGAGACTCGTGTGTGTTCTCAGAACATTAGATTGACCCCCATGCTTGTAGAGATGTGTGTGTGGCCGGCAGTGCTCAAGAGCTCTTTCATAAAATAGTAGTGTCACTTTCAGGCCACACAGCTGCCTCTCAACGACTCTCCACACTGGGAGGATGGTCGAGTCCATATTCAGTGACAGCAGCATCCACCTTCCTGTCCTCCCCCCGTCCTCATCTCCACCATTGTTGGTCCCTTGCACACTGTCAGTCGATGGGGCAAAGGAAGAAGCTAAGGCCAGGAGAGGTCCTCTCCCGAGTTCAGCCAGGCAGTGTACACCATCCTAGGAGGTGTCCTTTCAAACCCAGCTCTGGTTTTCCCTCTGACAGTCACTCTGCCAGAGAACACTGCTAGTTCAGGCTGGATGCTCAGGGCTGCTGTGTCCCCACTTGATGTCAAGATAGATGGCCAGACAGCCTGGGCTGGGGTCAGGCTCTGTGGCTCAGGAGATGCCTTGTGCATGTGTCCAACGCCCCCACCCCCTCTGCCGCCCAGTGTCCCATCCATGACAGGGGCATCTCAGTGGCTCCTTTCTCCCTGGTTAGCTGTGCCAGCCACACTGGGGGTTCCCAGAGGGAGTGTGCACTTACCCCATGGGAGTGGGGCCTGGAGGGTCTCTTTGGTGCCATTTTTTTCCTGTTATTAGCCCTTCCCATGAGTAGATTTATAAGCTTTGCTCTCACTTGCTCTCACAGAGCAAAGTACATTTAGGTAAAGCCTGTGCTAAGCTGGGCACATTCAATAAGGGGACTTACGGGGAAGCTGCATTGTCTCATCACCAGAACTCACTAATATGCTTTACCGGGGTGGGGGGGAACCCAGTGACTCTCTCCTTTTTTAAACAGCATTTTTCTTCCAAGGAGCATGCAGCTCATTTTTACAAATATTGACTGTAGCTTAGCTTTCAGTCAATTGAAGAGTCGAACTGCTTGCTTTTATATTTTCCATTTTCCTCATTAAAAATCCAACATTTCCCTGTCAGATGCACATGGTGACGTAGACATTAGAGTTTAGATAAATCAGAAATAATCCTAGAAAGAGGTGTTGGGAATATGATGTCCAGGATCTGACCTTTTACAAACTGCGTGAGATAGGCAGGGCATAAATTGTGTAACTGGGTTGTTTTTATGGCTTTTGAAGTCACAGTGCAGCAAGTGTCTGGGGCTCCTAGAATCAGAAGGGCTTGGATGGGTGGCCTTCTCCATCAGCAGCCCCTGCTGTCTTCAGCCCTCTCTGAAACCCTGGCCAGCGACTCATCAGATATGTTCCTGGTGGGCCCAGGGGAAGACAGAAAACGTTGAATTGGGAGCAGTGGGTTTCTGCTAGGGGGTTACGGAGATTTCTTAGTCAACTTGGAGCGGGGGGTCCAGGCTCACCCATTAGGCCCTACAGCCTGTGTTGTAATGAGAAAACGTCAGCGGTGATATTTCCGAGGGAGGCTGAGACTGAGTTTCTGGTTTCTTAGATCAGCCCCGTGCTCGGCCTTCCCTAAAGCAGCCTGGGGAGAGTGGCCTGGCCCCCCAGGACAGCAATCGTGGGGCTCCAGGCCACCAGTGCCCAGCCGCTGACCCACAAGCAGCTGGTCCCTCCCCTCATCCAGTCTCACAGATTGAATCTTGAGGGCTGGAAGAGAGGTCCAGCAGCCTTGTGAGTCTGGAGGTCTAAGGAGAGACTGGCAGCTGCTCACCTGGAGTAGCTGTCCCCATGATGGCATTTCTGTCATCAAATGTGCCATTGCTGCTCTAGTGTGACCACCATCCCCCCCAGGTGGCTGGGACTGTCACGTGGCAGACCCCTGGCTCGCTCTCTCTGGCTCATCCACCCTCTAGAAGTTTCCCCAGACCCTCAGTAGGAGTGGGCACTGCTGCGGGTGTGAGTGTGTGTCCCCGTGCCCCATGTGATGTTGCATGACTAAGCGCATTAGGTTAGTGCAAGGAAGGTGTTTGCACCCTTCCTCCCACGCTCGTGGGACCAGGCAGAGTGGCAGGCATGCAGAGGCTGGATTCCACTACAGTCCCATGGGGGCATGGAGGCCACGCCCTGGGAGTGGAGGGTCAGTGGGTCTCTGGAGGCCGGCCGGGAGAGCCCTCAGGTGCAGAGAATGTGACCTTGGCGCCCAGCTGTCGCTGGAGTGATCAGAGCACGGCCTGAGGCTCCCTCGCGTCCGTGCACATGGGTGTCCCTCCCACAGTGGCAGTGCTGCCGGCCATGCGCTGCGTGCACGCTCTCGGAGGGAACAGAGCCCAGAACGTGAGGGTTCACGAGGCTGCCCTGCCCTGGGCCTCTCTGTGCGGAGGCCAGCATTTCACACCGAAGTGCACCATCATGTGGGTTTCTGCCGCCACTGAGGGGCCACCCTCCCTTGCAGGTGCTGCTCTGGGTGGTCCTCTGGTGGGTCCGGCCTGGGGGCCCAGCCCTGCTCGAGCCACTCTGAGGGCAGGAGGCTGTCTGCTCTGTCCTAGTCACATCTCAGCTAGAAAGCTGGATTGGGTTTTGAGTTTTTTACCAGCAGCTTTTAGCTATATGTCAGAATAAAGTCAGCCACAGAGTTATCGCCTTGATCTGCTTGGTCCTCCATGTTTCTATGAATTCTCAAAGCAGCTGAAACCCAGAATGGGGTGGGGGATGTCTGGAGGGGCAGGGGCTCGGGCACCAGCCACCATCCCAGTACTGACTCATCTGTGTGTTTGTTTCCAGTTTACCCACGCTAATTATACAGGTGATTATACAGCATCCAGAATATGACAAAAACTACATTTTTAACTAAATGCAATCTTTACTGTGTTAATATTTGTTATATGGACCAGAAGATATTTTATTACAGGGTTTTTAGTTAGTGATGAATTCATGAATACCATAGAAGAAAATAGTTTAGAATTTAATTTTTCTTATATTTATGTAAACTTATGACTTCATTTATATAATTACTTACTTTTTCTTGTATAATCAGGCTTAAATATCCTTTCATATCAATTCATGTTCTGATACCTGATTTTAGTCTTTCAAATGAATGTACTGCAGTGCTTGTCTGTGTAAATCCTATGAACAAATATAGGACTTTTGTAAATGATGCACTTATTGTAATTATTCCTGTTTAATTTTTAAATGTTAAGCCATGAGAGAAGGGGTTTTCCTGCGATTGTAAAATCATCATGACACTGTGTGCATTATCCTTCCAGAATGTGACTGAGCTCTCCAACAATCACTCTGAAATGAGCAAACTTAATTTCAACCAGGTGTTTTGTGTTTTAACGACTGACCTAAACTGTACCTTTTCTAGCAAGAAATGCTTTTTGTCTGCAGCGTGAAGTGATTTAAAAGTACTGGGTGTTAAATGTGAGCTTCTAATGAAATTTGGGCTGAAAGGATGACTAGAAGAAGACTATGAAAATCTCTCCCATAACCTGGTCTCTGTAGACCCGGATTCCTCCTCTCTGGTGAGACTCTTTGGGGACCAATTGCAATGCCCTGCACCTGCTGTGGCTCCGGTGCATTGGACGGTGAAGGTGCCATGTCCCCTACAGACAGACAGCATAGTGCAGTCCTGACAAAGGCCTTATTTTTATGTAAATCACGTTTTTACAGCTGTTTGTAAACATGTTTAAAGAGTGGACCTAGGCATACATTTTTAGATTGTGATGACAGCCATTCTGGATTGTATAAGTAGCAAATGTAACTTTTACTTTTTCAGCGGCACATTAAAAAAGCCAACAAGAGATGCATTCAGATCATGGTGGAATATTTATTATGCAGCTGGTATCTCGGTAGACAGAGACAGCATGTCTCTTTACATGTGGGTTCCGCCTTTAATTTACTTGTACAATTCATTGTTACCGTTTATTTTCCTATTAATCTTTTGTGGACTTCCTGAATATGTGAAGTATGTACAGTCTACTTTTGAACTATTTTTTATCACAGTATTATTTATTGCTTTATTTCAATAAAGTACTGAAGCAAAATTTCCCACTGCCAATAAAGAGTGCCGAGAGTAAGCTGTACTCTCACTAAGAACAAACCAGAGCTGGTAATAGGAGCCCGTGTCATCACAAGGACATTCTGTTAAGAGAAACGGATGGATACAATGGAAAGGCCAGAAGGCAGAAGCATAGGTGTCCTCAAAGGACGACCGACAGTGTGTTCATGCCCTTGGTTCTGGAGAAAAGAGGTTCCATCACTTCACCATCTGTGGGGACAGGGCCCCTGTGCTGCTGAGGCATGGGCAGCAGGCAGAGGGTGGGAACAAAGTGCAGGTGTCAAGGCTCACCGTCAGTCCCAGGGTGGGGTGGCCGACAGCAACCCTGACGTGGACCCGAATGCTGCATTAGGGAGTGTGCGTGTGCACGCTTGTGTGTGGGAGCTTTTCATGATATTTTAGTCAATAGTCTTTATTATTCATATATCCATAGAAACAACATTGTAGCAAGGGGAAGTGGGAGGGAGATTCAAGAGGGACAGGACACATGTACACCTATGGCTAATTCATGTTTATGTATGGCAGAAATCAGACTGATATTGCACAGCAATTATCCTTAAGTTAAAAAGAACATAGCAAGGTGGTCAGGAAAGTATGAAAAAATGATTTATCATAGAGATTTATCCTACACTCCGTGTACATCTGGGAACAGGCTGTCCACCATCATCAGACCTTCCCTCCAGCATCAGGCCATCACCCAGCATCAGACACTAGTCCAGCATCAGGCCATCCCCCAGCATCAGATGTTTCTCCTAGCATCAGGCCCTAGTCCAGCATCAGACATTTCCCCAGCATCAGACCCTCCTCCAGCCTCAGACCCTTCCCCAGTATCAGGCCCCCCACCTCCAGTATGACGTGTGGCAGCCCTACTTGTCTGACGGTCCTGAACACACTCAGGCAGCCCCAGAGCAGCAGGACAATAGCTCTTGCAGGAGGTGCATCTTCAGGAATCACCTGCAGAGCAGCAGCAGCTGAGGTTTATTTATTTATTTTTTTTTTCAGGTCAAGCAGAGGCAAAGGCACTTGTACAGGCGGCAGTGGAGGCTGTGGGCACATTCCTCAGCTCTGCTTCCTCCCAGTGGGGGCTTTGATCTCCTGCTCTCTCACTGGCCCCAGGGCTGTTCCCTTCCAGAATCATGGTCTCCTCGATATCTCAAGCCCAAGTACTGAGTTGCGTCCCAGTCTGGCGTTGCAGAGGGCTGGGAACACCCAAACTCAAGGGCTGAAAGGATCCAAGGGGGACAGCCAGGCCCCAGTGGGTGGGAGGGCAGGGGATGAGGCTGGCCGCCCATAGAGGGCCCTGCAGCAGCACTGGAAGGAGAGCAATGATGACTTAGCTCACTCAGGAATGCTGCCCAGCCTAGCACTCAGAGATGTTGCCACCAGCAGCTTCGTGGATGCAGGAAGTCCG
This sequence comes from Capricornis sumatraensis, assembly GCF_032405125.1. Lineage (NCBI taxonomy): Eukaryota > Metazoa > Chordata > Mammalia > Artiodactyla > Bovidae > Capricornis > Capricornis sumatraensis. The sequence goes on along the minus strand of NW_027184621.1, from coordinate 580,160 downwards.
GTGAATGACACCACGCCACTCGGGCTGTGTGGGTGGGCACTAGTGACCATGGCCTCAGTTTTCATTCCGGTTCCAACTGTCCCTCCAAGGGCTGATGGGCTTCTCTTCTGAATGGCACAGATATTTTCTTTATGTGGGTGAACGCATCCAGGCTTGTTTCTGTCAGCACTGTTGTCGCTAATCATGTGGTTTCCTCTTTACAACCTGTGCTTGCTGCTCTTCCAGTTTAACTTAGGAGCAGCCCTTATTTTCTGCATTTCCTAGTTGTCAGTGTTCACTGGGGCTTTCCAGGTGGTGCTAGTGGTGAAGATCATGCTTGCCATTGCAACAAATAATGAGAGATGTGGGTTTGATCCCTGGGTCAAGAAGGTACCCTGGAGGAGGGCATGGTAACCCACTCTAGTATTCTTGCCTGGAGTGGACAGAGGAGCTAGTGGGCTACAGTCCCTGGGGTTTCAAAGAGTCATACACGAGTGAAGCACTTTAGCACATACTCAGGTTTTAGTTAAGTCACTCAGGTGTGTCCGACTCTTTGCCACTCCATGGACTGCAGCACTCCAGGCTTTCCTGTCATTCACTATCTCCTGGAGTTTGCTCCAATTCATGTCCATTGAATCAGTGATGCCGTAGAACCACCTCATTCCTGTTGCATCTACCAGAGAGGTGGCTGGGGCTTGGCAAAGTGCCTGGGCCCACTACGTGGGTGTGAACCTGCCCTCACCACTCCCTAACCATGTGTCCTCCTCTGTAAATTGGAAGGTGGCAGCACCTGCTTCCTAAGGGGCACACACAGCATCTGATATATAATCAATGTACCATCCATGTCAGCGTTGTATTTATTAATAATAGGGATAGCATTTAATCACCTTCTCCTTTTTCTCTCTTGTCACCTAACTGCTCCAGACCACATCTGTTTTACTTACCCCTGGAAATCCCACACCCAGCACAGACAAGACATTCAACAAATTTGTGGCTGAAGAGGCAGGGACATACCCTATCCTCAAGGAGATGAAGCTGAGCGAGACGGGGGCCTGATGATAACCCTGTGTGATGAGGAAACCCCAGGAGGACCTGTGTGGCTGTGGGGTGGGGTGTGGTGGGGGGCATGGGCAGAACCCCTGATGAGCTCCTGTGGATGCGGAAAGTGGCAGGAAGGAAGGGGTCTGTTCCTTGTGGGGTGTCCACAGATTTTACCTCACCCTTCACTGATGAGCACTTAGGCCGTTTCCAAACACGTGTCACTATTCTGGAGGAAACAATCATTGCCCAGCTCATACTCAATCAATTTCATAGAATATGTTTCTAGCACTGGAGTATAAACATCTGTTTTATTCATTCCATGCCCCGTTCATCCACCCATGCAGCCAGTCATATGTTCATTCATCCATCCACTCACTAACCCATCCATCTACCCACTCACTAATCCATCCATCCATCCACCCATCCACTCATTAACTCATCCTATCATCTCGGACCCACCAAGAAGACAGATGCCTCCTCCACTCCTGCTCCCAGGAGGACCCCCAGTGTGAGTGACAGAAGCCTCGTGGGGACAATGGAGGAGACACAGAAAGGACATGCCAGCAGGCCTTCCTCCCTCTGAACAGTGAAGCACCCACCTAGTCGTAACCCCTCCTTGCGGGGGTGTCCGGGCCGGCCCTTTTCCTTTTTGGTAAACAAGCAGCTGATGGAGGACTTGATGCCCTTCTTCTTCGGGGCTTTGTGCAGCATGTCTTGGTTGCTGGTGCTGCTGCTGGGTTTGCTCCTGGGGCTGTAGTGACAGCCTGTCGAGCTTCGGGGAGAGAAAACGACTGTTATCCGGTGCCCTTGTGCAAACACACAGCCTCCACAAGACCTACTGGTAGATAGGGCTGACAGTCAAAGTGACTTCTGTGTTTTACATAGTCATTATTCCTATTCTGAAACCCTTGAACTACAGCCTGGGGAACAAAGAAGTAAAAAATGCACTCATAAGATTAATTTCCACAAAATCACTTTGTCATGCCCCCTAATATTCTTACATTCATTATTCTATTTCTGAAAAAAGCTGACTAACTATGCTACAGATTGTTCCATTCTTGTAGTGCAATTGATGATTCAAATCTTTTAATAAATAAACTTTTAGTTAATATATCTATGGCAGGACAACTTTTTATTGGTAGTTGATTATTGATTGTTACATACATCAATGTTTAGTAAAATAGTTGCAAAACACATGTAAACCTTTGTTGTGCAGAAGCTTTTAATTTTAATTAGATTCCATTTGTTTATTTTTGCTTTTATTTCCAGTATTCTGGGAGGTGGATCATAGAGGATCCTGCTGTGATTTATGTCAGAGAGTGTTTTGTCTATGTTCTCCTCTAAAGTTTTATAGTTTCTGGTCTTACATTTAGATCTTTAATCTGTTTTTAGTTTATTTTTGTGTATAGTGTTAGAAAGTGATCTAGTTTCATTCTTTTACAAGTGGTTGACCAGTTTTCCCAGCACCACTTGTTAAAGAGATTGTCTTTTCTCCATTGTATATTCTTGCCCCCTTTGTCAAAGATAAGTTGTCCATATGTATGTGGATTTATCTCTGGGCTTTCTATTTTGTTCCATTGATCTATATTTCTGTCTTTGTGCCAGTACCATATTGTCTTGATGACTGTGGCTTTGTAGTAGAGCCTGAAGTCAGGCAGGTTGATTCCTCCAATTCCATTCAATGTATGGCAAAACCAATAAAGTATTGCAAAATTAAAAAAAAAAAAAAACCGCGGTGGATTCATGTCAATGTATGGCAAAACTAATACAGTATTGTAAAGGAAAATAAAGTAAAACTTAAAAAAAAAAACATATAAACCAAAACAAACAAAATTTTGACTGTTTTTTTGTAATATTTGTAAATTGTTTTACAAATTGAGTGAATCAAAATTTATTAACAGTTTATGGGTACAGGGTGAAATAAACTATTTTTCTGCCTTAGACAGTTGGCATGAACATCATAAAAAGGACGACTAAGGAGAAAGTTCATGTTTCATGCAAAGAAGGCATAAAACTATCTATAACTCCCTTTTCAAAACACAAGTCTGGGAAAATTAAAGACAGGAGGGCAACTAATCAACTGAACACCCAATAGCAATAAAATATGAGTAACCAAACAACAACACAATTATACTAATCATTCAATGACCAAACGTTGTCTTAGACTACACTGTTTAGACACGCATGACAGCAATCTAGAAAAGAAGACACTTGGAGTCAGCAGGGAGAATAGAGCTTGATGAAAATTATTAGGTTTTGTTTCCCCCTTGGCCCCTGGTAACCCTGTTTCTTTATCATTTTTGTAGGGTTCAAACTCGTACTTTATGAAAACATTCAGGTACTATCAGTTAGAGTTCACAGCCATGAAAATCAATTTTACTTCATATGTTTTGCTATTGATAATAAAAATGTCAACAATAGTAAGAGCAATTGTTAATCAAAGCTTTTCAATGACTGTTATTAATTAATTTATTTTATTTTATTATTGGAGTACAGTTGCTTTATGAATTCTTTACCATAAAGAGTATAATTTTATATGTGTGTTCCCAAAGAAAGGGCTTCCCTTGCAGATCAGCTGATAAAGAACCTGCCTGCAATGCTGGAGACTTGGGTTGATCCCTGGGCTGGGAAGATCCCCTGGAGATGGGAAAACGTCAGAAGCCATGTTAGGTATTACTGACAAAATGGAGACACGGCCCCAACCCCCTCTCCTTGTCCTGCAGGCACAGACCCAGGATGAAAGAGTTAGGCCTTATAATTCTGACTTGCTTTTTCCTCTTCTCGGCTGAGTTGACTGAAAAGGAATATTAAGGTGCTTATTGCTCTTGAGAGGAGCATGAGAAGGCACAAAGCCTTCTGCAGCTGTGTTCAGAGAATAATTCATAAAGTTAATCATTGACATTTGTTTAAGGACTTTTACAAAAGAGTGTTCCAGGATGAACACATAGGCTGCAGCTTGAGGCCATGGAAGGGATTGCTATCTGAAGCCTATTTATGAGGAAAATGTTTAGGGCAAAGGAGTTTACTGAATTTAGGGCTTAGAAATAATTGAAATAGTTAGAAGTTAAAGATTTAAGGAACGTTGTAATGTTAGCATATTTTACTATAGCTTATAGAGGTTAGGAATTTTAGAGATACTAATAGCTGGAAGTATTTTTAATAGTTAGTGAACTCAGGATACTAGGGGCAAACAAGACTTAGAAAGATAAGAAATAAGCTGAGGTTTGTGGTATGCAGCCCAGATTTGAAGCACAAGTTACAATGTAATCATGAGTTAAAGGAAAAACTATTCTGAGAGAACCGCTTAAGCAGGAACTCTGTTTGAAGGGCAACAATGATTTATAGAGATAATAAATCTGGGTGAGGGGGAACTGAAAATGTCAAACCTCTGACCTAATGCTTTTGTAAAGGTATAAAAGAGAATCTTAAGCTTGAAATAAATAGGCAGTCCAAGAAAACTGAGAGGCTGCCTCAGTTTCTCACCAACACCTCTCACCCCTTCAGGTTAAATCCCTGGCTGCTGGAGTTGGACTCTGGAAGGAAAGGCTATCCACTCCAATATTCTGGTCTGGAGAATTCCAAAGGGGTCTCAAAGAGTGGGACATGACTGAGCAACTTTCCCTTTCAAAGAAAAACTGATTCTCAGCTCATCAGATATGTGCAAGCCAAACATAAATCCCTAGACTAGGAATCATAATCCAGAGCTGGCTTAAGCAAATGTTTCAGCATATTGTAGTTTATAATGAATCATTTAATAATTATTGCATAATAAATGGTAGAAGTCAATTTCCATTCATGAAATATAAAGCCTGCTGACCAACAAACTAAATTAAAATATCATTCTACTTTCCCCATGTTCAAATTCTTATTTTATTACAAAAGCTTTTCCAGTAATCAAGGCAATAGGAGATTAGTCTAATAGGGTACCAAAATGGACTCAAGTGTCTCTGGTCATTTAAATTACAAAAATACCTGCTATTATAATTCAATAGAGAAATGATAATTTTCAATAAACAAGGCTGAGATAACTGAGTATCCACATGGAGGAGTAAGCTCTTATTTTTACTTCATAGCATACAACTATTAACATGAATGAACTAAAATGAATCGTTGCTGTTGTTCAGGTACTAAGTCGTGTCCAACTCTTTGCCACCTGATGGACTGCAGCTCATCAGGCTTCTCTAGCCTTCACCATCTCCCAGAGTTTGCTCAAACTCATGTCCATTGAGTCAGTGATGCTATCCAACCATCTCATCCTCTGTTTCCCCCTTTGCCTGTCCTCAACCTTCCCCAACATCAGGTTATTTTCTAATGAGTCGGTTCTTCTCATCTGATGGCCAAAGTATTGGAGCTTCGGCTTCAGCATCAGTCCTTCCAATTACTATTCATGGTTGATCTCTTTTGAGATTGACTGGTTTAATCCCCTTGCTGTCCAAGGGACTCTCAAAAGTCTCTAGCACCACAATTCAAAACTAACAATTTTTCATCACTCTGCCTTCTTTATGACCCAACCCTCACACGTGAACATGACTACTGAAAAGACCATAGCTTTGACTATACAGACCTTAGTCAGCAAAGTTATGTCTGTACTTTTTATTTATTTATTTATTTTTATTTTTTAAGCTCTAACCTGACTTGGCTTTATGGATTTTTTTTTTTTAAACTTTACAATATTGCATTGGTTCTGCCACACATCAACATGAATCCACCATGGGCGTACATGTGTTTCCCATCCTGAAGCCCCTTCCCACCTCCCTCCTCGTACCATCTCTCTGGGTCATGCCAGTGCACCAGCCCCAGGCATCCTATATACACTGTCTAGGTCTGTCATGGCTTTACTTTCAAGAAATCATAGATGAATGAATTATAGATGTAGACATAAAAATTAAAACTAAAAAATTTAGCATAAAATAAAATATCTTTCAAAACTTGGGGTGAGAATTTTTTAATGAACATAAAAATGATGGATCTTTAAAAAACAACAAAAGGAACTTCATTACCATTAAAAATAATTGGTAAAAGTTTCTTAAGTATAAACGACACCATTAATAAATGAAAATATAAGCTATAGATTGTGAGTAAATATTTGCAAAACTTATATTTGATAAATTATTTTATCTGTACAGAGAAGACTTTATAGTCAAAACAACAAGAAAAAAAAGCTACTTAAAGGTCTGCTGAATTATCTGAGCACACATTTGACAAAACAAAACACACAAACCATCTATAAACACATGAAAAAATACTAAGCATCATTAGTCATCAATGCCATTCTTATTAAAATTACAACTTAAACCACAAGAAGAGACTATTGTACCCTACTTAGAATAGCTAAAGTGAATAAGAGCTTCAAATCTTGGTGAAAATGTGGAACAAGTTGAATGCTTATGCATTTCAAATAAGAATACAAGGTTAAATAACTTTTAAAATAGTTTAGCAGTATCTTATAAAGTTATGCAAACACTTTCCAGACTATTATGTTACAGAAACTGTGATAGCAGTTTAAGTCTCTAAGTTGGTGGCAATTTGTTGTACAGCATGGAAAACTAATATCCAAAAAGGTTGCTAACTCTGGATGACTAGAGTGTAGATATCGGCTCCAAAGTTACTCCAGGGTACAGAAGTGTCAGCGATGGGGGGAAGATGCATTGTGGAACTCAAACCTACCTCAGTGAAAGAATAGCCATGATGACTTGTGGGATTTTGGATCAAGATCACGCTGTGTACAATAATTCTGTGCCTGGTGGGAAACAGCCTCTGGTGTGTTATGGCTTCGTGGTAGAGTCTGACAAGTGTTAGTCAGGTTTTCAGGAGCTAGGGACAGCATTTGTTGTTGTTTAGTCACTAAGTTATGTCCAAATATTTGCAATTGCATGGATGGCAGCCCACCAGGCTCCTCTGTCCAATGTATTTCCCAGGCAGAATACTGGAGGGGGTAGCCATTTCCTTCTCCAGGGTTTCTCCCTGACCCCAGGGATAGAAACTACATCTCCTGCATTGCAGGCAACTTGTTTTTTACTGCTGAGCCACCAGGCAAGTCACTGGATCTACCTGTGTGATATTTCAGTGTAGTGAAACCAGTGGATTGATTGACACTCAGGTTTTAGAGACTTAAACATGTTTCCAAGATGCATTTGCCATTTTTAAGAGGTTATATTATTTAATTGTATTAATATAAGCAGTATGCAAAGGCAAAATGATAGGGTACTGGAAGAGGCACTCCCCACGTCTGTAGGTGCCCCATATGCTACTGGAGATCAGTGGAGAAATAACTCCAGAAAGAATGAAGGGATGGAGACAAAGCAAAAGCAATACCCAGTTGTGGATATGACTGGTGATAGAAGCAAGGTCTGATGTGGTAAAGAGCAATATTGCATAGGAATCTGGAATGTTAGGCCCATAAGTCAAGGCAAACTGGAAGTGGTCAAACAGGAGATGGCAAGAGTGAACATGGACATTCTAGGAATCAGCGAACTAAAATGTACTGGAATGGGTGAATTTAACTCAGATGACAGTTATATCTACTACTATGGGCAAGAATCCGTTAGAAGAAATGGAATAGCCATCATGGCCAACAAAAGAGTCTGAAATACAGTACTTGGATGCAATCTCTAAAATGACAGAATGATCTCTGTTCGTCTCCACGGCAAACCATTCAATATCACAGTAATCCAACTCTATGCCGCAACCAGTAACACTAAGGAACCTAAAGTTGAATGGTTCTATGAAGATGCACAACACCTTTTAGAACTAACAACCCCCCCAAAATATGCCCTTTTCATTATAGGGGACTGGAATCCAAAAGTAGGAAATCAAGGGGCTGGTGCATGGGGATGATCCAGAGAGATGCTATGGGGTGGGAGTTGGGAGGGGGGTTCAGAATTGGGAACTCATGTACACCCGTGGCTGGTTCATGTCAATGTATGGCAAAACCAATACAGTATTGTATAGCAAAATTAAGTAAAAATAAAAATTTAAAAAAATAATAATAAAAAAGAAGAAACTCCTGGAGTAACAGGCAAATTTGGCCTTGGAATACGCAATGAAGCAGGACAAAGGCTAATGGAGTTTTGCCAATAGAACGCACTGGTCATAGCAAACACCTTCTTCCAGCAATACAAGAGAAGACTCTACACATGGAGATTACCAGGTGGTCAACACCATATCATCAGATTGATTATATTATTTGCAGCCAAAGATGGAGAAGCTCTATACAGTCACCAAAAACAAGATCGTGAGCTGACTGTGGCTCAGATCATGAACTCCTTGTTGCCAAATTCAGATTAAATTGAAGACAGTAGGGAAAGCCACTAAACCATTATGGTATGACCTAAATCAAATCCCTTATGATTATACAGGGGAAGTGAGAAATAGATTTAAGGGCCTATATCTGATAGATAGAGTGCCTGATGAACTATGGAATGAGGTTCATGACATTGTACAGGAGACAGGGATCAAGACCATCTCCATGGAAAAGGAATGTAAAAAAGCAAAATGGCTGTCTGAGGAGGCCTTACAAATAGCTGTGGAAAGAAGAGAAGTGAAAAGCAAAGGAGAAAAGGAAAGATATAAGCATCTGAATACAGAGTTCCAAAGAATAGCAAGAAGAGATAAGAAAGCCTTTCTCAGCAATCAATGCAAAGAAATAGAGGAAAACAACAGAATGGGAAAGACTAGAGATCTCTTCAAGAAAATTAGAGATACCAAGGGAAAATTTGATGCAAAATGGCCTCGATAAAGGAGAGAAATGGTATGGACCTAACAAAAGCAGAAGATATTAAGAAGAGGTGGCAAGAATACACAGAAGAACTGTACAAAAAAGATCTTCATGACCAAGATAATCACGATGGTGTGATCACTCACTTAGAGCCAGACATCCTGGAATGTAAAGTCAAGTGGGCCTTAGAAAGCAGCACTATGAACAAAGATAGTGGAGATGATGGAATTCCAGTTGAGCTATTTCAAGTCCTGAAAGATGATTCCGTGAAAGTGCTGCACTCAATATGCCAGTAAATTTGGAAAACTCAGCAGTGGCCCCAGGACTGGAAAAGGTCAGTTTTCATTCGAATCCCAAAGAAAGGCAATTCCAAAGAATTCTCAAACTACTGCACAGTTGCACTCATCTCATATGCTAGTAAAGTAATGCCCAAAATTCTCTAAGCCAGGCTTCAGCAATACATGAACCGTGAACTTCCAGATGTGCAAGCTGGTTTTAGAAAAGGCAGAGGAGCCAAAGATCAAATTGCCAACATCTGCTGGATCATGGAAAAAGCAAGAGAGTTCCAGAAAAACATCTATTTCTGCTTTATTGACTATGCCAAAGCCTTTGACTGTGTGGATCACAATAAACTGTGGAAAATTCTGAAAGAGATGGGAATACCAGACCACCTGACCTGCCTCTTGAGAGGAAGCAACAGTTAGAACTGAACATGGAACAAAACACTGGTTCCAAATAGGAAAAGTAATATGTCAAGGCTGTATATTGTCACCCTGCTTATTTAACTTCTATGCAGATACATATTAAACATCATGAGAAACGCTGGGCTTGATGAAGCACAAGCTGAAATCACGATTCCCGGGAGAAATACCAATAACCTCATATATGCATATGACACTGCCCTTATTGAGGAAAGTGAAGAAGAACTAAAAAGCCTCTTGATGAAAGTGAAAGAGAAGAGTGAAAAAGTTGGCTTAAAGCTCAACATTCAGAAAACTAACATCATGGCATCTCGTCCCATCACTTCATGGCAAATAAATGGGGAAAGAGTGGCAGACTTTATTTTTTGGGGCTCCAAAATCACTGCAGATGGTGACTCCTTGGAAGGAAAGTTATGACCAATCTAGATAGCATATTCAAAAGCAGAGACATTACTTTGCCAACAAAGGTCCGTCTAGTCAAGGCTATGGTTTTTGCAGTGGTCATGTATGGATGTGAGAGTTGCACTGTGAAGAAGGCTGAGCGCCAAAGAATTGATGCTTTTGAACTGTGGTGTTGGAGAAGACTGTTGAGAGTCCCTTGGACTGCAAGGAGATCCAACTGGTCCATTATAAAGGAAATCAGCCCTTGTTGTTCTTTGGAAGGAATGATGGTAAAGCTGAAATTCCAGTACTTTGGCCACCTCATTGGAAGAGTTGACTCATTGGAAAAGACTCTGATGCTCGGAGGGATTGGGGGCAGGAGGAGAAGGAGACGACAGAGGATGAGATGGCTGGATGGTGTCACCGACTCATGACTCATGAGTTTGAGTGAACTCTGGAAGTTGGTGATGGACAGGGAGACCTGGTGTGCTGCAGTTCATGGGGTCGCATGGAGTCGGACACGACTGAGCAACTCCACTGAACTGAAGCTTGGAGGTGTGTATAGCTCATATTTAGAAGGAAACACAATTTAGTTTCAGCAAAGAACATCACTGTTTCTTCAGAGAATAATATTCATTTAGGTTAGGCAATAAAACCAGAGACCAATTTGTGTTGTTCATGCGTCTCAAAACACGTGGCACTTCATACACAGAATGGGACAGAAAAATCATAAAGTAAATAGATATAATAGCAGTTATTAATATCTCTGTATGAGTCACTTATTTATCTTTAATTTGAGGTTTTATTTTAGTCACCATGTTATTTTCTATAATTATTTTTTTTAAGAAATCCATGAAATAGTGTATTGAGGCTCTATCTCCAGTCATTTAGAGGAAATTACATTCTTGCAAATTGCCACATAGAAAAACATTCAAGTTATTTTCTGGATGTCAGATATAAAAAGTAATAGCTCAAACAATACTCTCTGGGATCTAAATCCCCATGGTCATGGAAGCATAAATAAGCCTTACATTTTGTTTATAGGCATTAGATTCAGCTTCCAAATCTCTCTCTCTCTCTCTCTCTCTCTCTCTCTCTCTCTCTCTCTCTCTCTCTCTCTCTCTCTCTCTCTCTCTCTCTCTCTCTCTCTCTCTCTCTCTTTCTGTCTCTTCCTTTCTCCTAGTTTTTCTGGATATTAAAAAAGAATTATATTCCAGTCCCATTACATTTTTTGTGGGCTCCTGCTACATTGACAAACTCCTTAATATTTTACATGATATTTGAATTCAGAGTGGGAACTCACCTGGAGATATTTAATAGTAGAAACAGGATCTTCAGGTGAGTTGGTTTCAGGTGGGATGGTCTATCGTGTTTCTTTTCTCTCCTTTGGGGAACTCAGATCCTGAAACCTCTGAAGCAGTGGACACTCTTTGTCAGTTTTTGTGTGGTGATGTTTCCCGAGTCCATTTTCCTGAAGGCTGAACTTTGATCTCTTTCCCCTTCACTGGGGTATTATCTTGATTTTTGCTCTGAGGATATCCACACTGTGCTTAGCAGAATAGTCACAATGAAATTAAAAAAAAAATATTATAATGCCTGAGAATTCATCAACACCTCAAAATTGAGTCAAAAATGGTAAGAATCATATGTATATAATAATAATGAACACCATAATATACAATTTCATTTTTCTGACAGTAATTTCCACAAGTATGTCAAGGGTGTAGGAAATATGGTTGAAGTGAAAGGGAAAATCGTCCTTATGATAACAATTTGCATGAAATGCTTGGTATATTATTCAAGTGTTGTATCATTATGTAAGAAAAGAGGAAATTACAGGCATTATAATCTGAGAATACTGGCGCTCAAAGAAGATTGAAAATTGAAGAATATAGCTAGGATAAGGCTTTAGGTAAAGCTGAGCAGAGAAATTTAGACTTGATAAATTAGTTAATAGGGAGAAATTAAAGTTTTTAAGAGTCAGAAACTGTCATAAAAGAGTAATCAAGTAAAGAAGAAATTCATTTTCTCACAATGCAGGGTAGCAGCACTGCAGGCAAGTTGGCTGAGCCTAGGTGACCATGAGATTAAAATTAGATGATTAGTAAAAGTCAGATAATAATGATAAAACAAAGGGGAAACAGAGTCAATTTATTGAAGGATAGTGATTGATGAATTAACATGAACAGGGCCAAGAGGAAATTCAGGGAAAAAAAAAAAATTAGTTGAGCTATTCTTCAACATTACAAATTGTTCCTTCATTTTTATTGCTGACAACTTTGGACCTTGACATGTTTCTTACATTGTTTAAAATAATATGTGTTTAAAAATAATAACAGTTATTCAGAGTGTTAAGAATTAAATGGGATGAGGGTGGGAAAACGTATATATTTTGAACTCCATAACTGTCAGACTTTGGGCTAATTATATTAATGTCATTTTTTAACTTAATACTTATACACTTATAAAATATATATTCAGTTCAGTTCAGTCACTCAGTCGTGTCCAACTCTTTGAGACCCCATGAATCGCAGCACGCCAGGCCTCCCTCTCCATCACCAATTCCCAGAGTTCACTCAGATTCACGTTCATCGAGTCAGTGATGCCATCCAGCCATCTCATCCTCTGTTGTCCCCTTCTCCTCCTGCCCCCAATCCCTCTCACCATCAGTCTTTTCCAGTGAGTCAACTCTTCTCATGAGGTGGCCAAAGTATTGGAGTTTCAGCTTTATCATGTCACTATTACTGATAAAGAAGTTGAGGCTCATAAAATCTGAGTGATTCACCAAAGATCATACAGTAAATGCCAAAGCTTGAAACTGAATTTAAATCGATGTTTCCAACTCCTCCTTTCATTGTGCCAGTCTGTCTGTCACTAACTCTTTTCCACTTCCCACCCATTCCCTTTTCTGCATATAGGAAATACATTTTTTGAGTGTCAAAAGTACCATAAATGTATTCAAGAAATAATTAATTATTTCTCTCTTCACATGGTCAGACAAAACTAAAATTGCATCTGTGTTTATGACAGTCGAACTGATAGTCTTTATTAATCTGAATATTTCAGATGTGTGCTTATTATTGGTTAGCTTATTATAAAATCTTTGCTAAATAAATATGCTTCTGTTGTTGTAAACTGCTTACCAGTACAAGATGCTATTGTTTTCCCAAAATAATCTATACAAATAATTGTATGACTCAAAGCAAGATTATCACCGGTAGTTTTAATCAAACTCAATAGTCCTGTCACCAGAAGTTTTGAAGGTGGTAATGTAACCACTCGTATTTATCACTGTATTTTTTTATTTTCTTGAGAAACAGTATAGAATGTGGAAGAGCTGAGCAAAATATATTTTAAGTTACTCTGTAATTCAGATATTCTATAAGCATCTAATGCTATAATATTCCTAATAAATTTATTATATTAAAATATTGATAGCAAGTTAGAGATATTGATCAAATAATTTAAAAGACTATATCAACAGCATTAATGACAATATGTGAGACAAATGATAAACAGTCAAACAGGAAAGAAAACAGTAGTGAGGGCACTACAAATTATAATACGGCATCATTACTTTACCAGGTCAATGCATTGAACACAAAGCCAATAATTTCAGCATAAAACTGGAATCAGTGGAAAACTTGAAGATAGAGCTTTATTTCCTTCAATGTACATTTATGTTTTCCAAAATATGAAAATTCTTTTGGTGACCCATGACCTCTGCATTTTTGATGATCTTCAGTTTGAACATAATGATAGAAGTACTACTGCCTCTAAAAATATTATTCCTCCTGCTTTTCAAAATAAACTTGAGTGCTATGATTTCATTTATTGTTATGTTACTTCCATTAAACAACACTGACCTTCAGAATGATAGAACTGTGAAAAACATGTTTTTCTATGACACTATAGAAAATATTTCTCTCTGACTCTAAATTAAATTCAATTTATGTCACTCATGGTCACTTCAAACCTATCTCATCAGCAGCAGGCTGTGTTAATTCAAACAAGTTTCTTAACTCATATATACTACCATTTCCTTTTGTAAAATATGAGAATGGTTGTTTTGAAATTCATAAGTCTTATTTAGTGGTCAAAACAAACTTACCAATATTTTAGCACAATATCTGCCACACAACAAATGTGATATCCATGGACTGTCATCATTATCACTGTTACCATTTTATTATCACTATTTCAGATTTTCTCCAACAATAAATATGTGGTTTGCTGAAGGAAATCAGAGTGCTGTAACCATGTTCACCCTCTTGGACTTTTCAGAATATCCTGACTTCCAGGTTCCCTTGTTTCTGGTTTTCCTCACCATCTATGCAGTCACCGTAGTGGGGAACATGAGCATGATCACCATCATCAGGATCAGTCCCAAACTCCACACCCCCATGTACATTTTTTGCAGTCACTTGTCCTTTGTTGATTTCTGCTTTCCACCACAGTTACACCCAAACTCTTGGATAACTTGGTGTGGAAGTTAGAACCATCTTTTCACAGGATGCATCATGCAATTCTTCTCAGCTTGTATGTTTGCAGTGGCAGAGGCATTCATGTTGGCACTGATGGCCTATGACCAATTTGTGGCCATTTGTAAGCCACTACTCTATACAGTGGTCATGTCCCCAGAGCTCTGTGCATCGTCAGTGGCTGGTCCCTGTACGTGGGGTGTAGTCTCCTCCCTAACATTCACCTGTCCTCTCCAGACATTATCCTTCTGTGGGTCTAACATCATAAATAATTTCTTCTATGAGCTCTCTGTCATTGTCTCAATCTCCTGCTCTGATCCCTTCATCAGCCAAGAGCTATTTTGCCATTGCCATATTCAATGAGGTGAGCAGCCTGGCAATTATCCTCACTACTTACATTTCTATTTTTGTCACTATCATAAAAAAGTCCTCTGCTGGGATTCGCCGAAAAGCCTTCTCTACTTGTGCCTCCCATCTGACCGCCATCACCATGTTCCATGGGACTGTTGTTTCTTTGTCATGTAGCCAGCTCCAAAAACTCATGGCTCATGGTCAAAGTAGGTTATATATTTTATACAGTGGTGAGTCCTTAGAAAGCATCACTAGGAACAAAGCTAGCAGAGGTGATGGAATTCCAGTTGAGCTGTTTCAAATCCTGAAAGATAATGCTGTGAAAATGCTGCACTCAATATGCCAGCAAATTTGGGAAACTCAGCAGTGGCCACAGGACTGGAAAGGTCAGTTTTCATTCCAATCCCAAAGAAAGGCAATGCCAAAGAATACTCAAACTACCACACAATTGTACTCATCTCACATGCTAGTAAAATAATGATCAAAATTCTCCAAACCAGGCTTCAGCAGTACATGAACCGTGAACTCCCTGACATTCAAGCTGGTTTTAGAAAAGGCAGAGGAACCAGAGATTAAATCCCCAACATCTGCTGGATCATGGAAAAAGCAAGAGAGTTCCAGAAAAACATCTATTTCTGCTTTATTGACTATGCCAAAGCCTTTGACTGTGTGGATTACAATAAACTGTGGAAAATTCTGAGATAGATGGGAATACCAGATCACCTGACATACCCCTTGAGAAATCTGTATGCAGGCCAAGAAGCAGCAGTTAGAACTGGACATGGAACAACAGACTGGTTCCAAATAGGAAATGGAGTATGTCAAGGCTGTATATTATCACCCTGCTTATTTAACTTCTATGCAGAATACATCATGAGAAACGCTGGACTGGAAGAAACAGAAGCTGGAATCAAGATTGCCGGGAGAAATATCAAGAAACTCAGATATGCAGATGACACCACCCTTATGGCAGAAAGTGAAGAGGAACTAAAAAGCCTCTTGATGAAAGTGAACGAGGAGAGTGAAGAAGTTGGCTTAAAGCTCAACATTCAGAAAACAAAGGTCATGGTATCCGGTCCCATCATTTCTTGGGAAATAGATGGGGAAATAGTGGAAACGGTGTCCGACTTTATTTTGGGGGGCTCCAGAATCACTGCAGATGGTGACTGCAGCCATGAAATTAAAAGATGCTTACTCCTTGGAAGGAAAGTTATGACCAAACTAGATAGCACATTCAAAAGCAGAGACATTACTTTGCCAACTAAGGTCCATCTAGTAAAGACTATGGTTTTCCTAGTGGTCATGTATGGATGTAAGAGTTGAACTGTGAAGAAGGCTGAGCGCTGAAGAATTGGTGCTTTTGAACTGTGGTGTTGGAGAAGACTCTTGAGAGTCCCTTGGACTGCAAGGAGATCCAACCAGTCCATTCTGAAGGAGATCAGCCCTGGGATTTCTTTGAAAGGAATGATGCTAAAGCTGAAACTCCAGTACTTTGGCCATCTCACGTGAAATGTTGACTCATTAGAAAATACTCTGATGCTGGGAGGGGCTTGGGGCAGGAGGAGAAGGGGACGACCGAGGATGAGATGGCTGGATGGCATCACTGACTCGATGGACGTGAGCCTGAGTGAACTCCAGGCGTTGGCGATGGACAGGGCAGTCTGACGTGCTGTGATTCATGGGATTCAGAGTCGGACACGACTGACCAACTGAACTGAACTGAACTGAGTCCCATGCTGAACCCTCTGATCTATAGCCTCAGGAACAAAGTTGTGAAAGAGAGTGTCAGGAAATTAATTAATCACCTAATACAATTTGGTTGAATATCTGTACGTCCAAAAGAAATTTGATCTATTACATAGTGTTGATTAAATATTCTTATAGAGATGATGACTCAAATTATGTAGTCCACTCTCTAGATCATAAATTTAGAGTCATAAGTTGCCTATTTGATCTTTTAGTTTCTGTTCAGTTCAATGTCAAATAAAATAGCTGTATAACATGTGTAAAATGATGTGTGTTGTAGGTGTATGAAAAGTGAAACTGTGAGTTGTTCAGTCATGTCCGACTATTTGCCACCCCAAAGACTATAGCCTGCCAGGGTCCTCTCTCCATGGAATTCTCAAGGAAACAATAATGGAGTGGGTAGCCATTGCCTTCTCCAAGGGATCTTCCTGACCCAGGGTTGAATCTGGGTTTTCTGCATTTCAGGGAGATTCTTTACCTTCTGAGCCACCATGGAAGTGCTGTGGATGAATAATGTCCCCCAAATATCCATGTCACCCAGACCTCAAAATGTCACCTTATTTGAAAATAAGATCTTTGCAGATGTAATTAAGGTAACAGTTAAGATGAGCTTAAAGTGAACCCAAAATCTAATGAGTGTCCTTGTAAGATACAGAAAAAGATATACAGAGACACACAGGAAGGAGGGTGTGTGAATTCTGCTTCTCTCTCTTTCCTCCTAAACCACACACAATTCTAAAAAAAAAAAAAAAAAACACTCATTTTTAGTATTGTTGGTACATAATTGCTTCCTAGATGTTTGTAAACCTGCACTTTATACAACTATTGTTCCCCAGAAGCTGTTTTCCATCCTTTTGGCTGATGCTACAGCTGAGCGTAGACTATTTCTTACACTCATCCTTTCAGTTGTACTCCCTACTGTGAGTCCATCATAGTTAACATATTTGATATGAATAATCTGCTGCCCTTTTAGATCTTGTTTTACTTTAGCCAATTCAATGAACTAAGAAAGTTCATAGTCATTATTTCCTAGCTTTCCCTTCTGTCACTATTTTAAAGATACTTTCTACCTGTGGACATCACAGAGTCCTGTCTACCTGTGCCTTCCACACATCATCATCCTTTCTCTATATATTATGTACATGCTGTGTGCTAAGTCACTCCACTCGTGTCTGACTCTTTGAGACCCTGGACTGTAGCCTCCAGGCTCCTCAGCCCATGGGATTCTCCATGCAAGAATATTGGAGTGGGTAGCCATGCCCTCCTCCAGGGGATCTTCTGGATGCAGGGATTGAACCCCAGTCGCTTATTCTCCTGCAGGTACCTTATCACTAGCGCCACCTGGGAAGCCCTCTTTTATACCACACTAATCCTCACACTGAACTCACTGACATATAGTATACATACTGATATACTCACTGACATAATACTTGAAATACAAAAACATGAAACACCTTGTAAAGAAGTTAATAGACTACAAAATATTTTAGTACTCAATCAGCATTAATAAATATATTTCGATTAAATCATGTATGTGCATATTCAACTATCACCTTCCAAGAAAGTTCTTTTTTGAAAGCCTAACATAATGAGATAATCACTCCTTATTCCCTTAACTTGATTTATATTTTTCCTAGAAATTGATGATATGTTTAATACATGCAACAATTTATTTGTTTCTTATTTCCTTCTCCTTGTATACACTCCAAGAGAGCAGAAATTTCTGGTATTATTATTGTATATTATATCTTTAATGCCTAAAAAATTGCCTAGAAACATGTTTGGCCTTCAGTGAATACTTGTCAGATGACTAAAAGATGAAAAGAAATGAAAATTTCTGACTAAATAATAATTAGTAATAATAATAATGATTTATAATAATAATAATTCATAATAATTAGTACTGTGCTCACCTAGGTAAGGGAGCTTCCCTGGTGGCTCAGATGGTAAAGAATCCTCCTGCAGTGCAGAAGACCCATGTTCAATCCCCAGATTGAGAAGTTCCCCTGGATAAGGAAATGGCAACCCCTTCCAGTATGCTTGTCTGGAGAATCCCCTGGACAGAGTAACCTGGCTATAGTCCATGAGGTCACAAAGAGATGGATATTACTGAGTGATTAACACTTCACCTAGGTGATGTCTCTTTAATGAATATAGTTGTCATATGAAATTTAAAAAGGTAAAATAATATAAATAATACACTCAAAGATAAAAACGTAACCATACTTATGTAAATGCTTCTATTGCTGAGTACTGTACCCTGAAATATATTTCTTTATCTAATTTTAAGTATTTAGTTGTAGTTGCATTTTCTATAAACATTTGACTCTTGCAGTTTTCAGAACCACAGAAATGACACTTTCATTATCAAAAGTGTCTCATAATTAGACCTTGAATGTAGTTTATTAAAACTGGTCATGCTCAATTTAGGGATCTTGCCCTTTATAAGGTAATACAGATTTCAGAAAATCTGAACAGTTTATTCAGTAATGTAGTTAATACTTTAGATATATTAGTTCATTTGAATTACTTGGATCCAGAAATTCAAACTTGTAGGGTGCTAGATATAATTGATAAATCATATCTTTGATTAGGTTGATTCTGGTCCACCACAATTGGAGAAATTTGTTTATAACTTGAATTAAAAGCCAGAATGATACTGGATCATTCCACATATTTCTGACTAAACTAGTTTGGGACACCTACCAAGTGATAATTGTGCTTATTGGAAAGCTTGAAATAGTGACACTCATATTCCTATTCCTGAAGTACAGCACCTCAAAATTATTCAGGTTCCAGAAAAATTGTATGATTCACAAGAAAATGTGTCTGAAATATGTAAAAAGCCCTGTAGAAAGTCTGTAAAAATCTCTCTTTAAGCAATTATACTTACTTGTTATGCTAATGTTCTTATAAAAGTTGGTCTCTCTTAAGGTAATGAACAAATTATGAATTCAGTGTAGGTAAATATTAAAAATCAAAATAAACGTACCATGTTAGAATTAAAATATGTTATATTGAAGCACATGGAAACATTAAAAAGAAGCCTCAGAATGAGAGAAAAAACATAAATATGTTTAAAATGCTGAAGATCAATATCTACAATAAGTATCTAGTAAATATCAATATTACAATATCGATGACAAAATAGGAAAATACAATAAAGAAGTTATAAAACTGAGAAAATATGTGGAATAAATCATCTTCAGTTTTTCCTTGTGTATCCAACAGGTATTTTTTTTTCTGTGTATGTCATCACATGAAAAATCATGGCAAATCACTGCTCTGGAGAAACTCAAATGTACATGCACAAAAAGATATGCAGAAACATTCAGCTGCATATAGATTGCAATAACAAAAAATGAAAATAGCCTTAATGGAAATTTTTAAAAAATGATATAGTCACACAATTAAATACTGTACAAGTTAAAACTATTGTATTAGAAAAGTATACCAGTTAGCATAAATATCATTCAATCTCATCTATAATCAAAAGTACAGTGAATACTATATATCTTGATTATAAATATTCACATAGGTACTACAAGATAAACAATATCATGGGAGTGAAAATAACCAAATTATAGATTAAGTTACTCACCAAGGAATAAGAAGGGAATGAACTGCTATCCTAAAGGAGATAGGTCCTGGGTGTGCATTGGAAGGACTGATATTGCGGTTGAAACTCCATTACTTTGGTCACCTCAAGCAAAGAGCTGACTCATTGGAAAAGACCCTGATGCTTGGAGGGATTGAGTGCAGGAGGAAAAGGGGACAACAGAGGATGAGATGGTTGGATGGCATCACCTACTCAATAGACATAACTTTGGGTAAACTTCAGGAGCTGGTGATAGACAGGGAGGCCTGGTGTGCCATGGTTCATGGGATTGAAAGAGTCGGACACAACTGAGGCAATGAACTGAATAGAACTGAACTGCCAGGAAGTTATGAAAGGATCTTTGATCTGTGATGTAGTGTTCTAAAAAAAAAATAAATAAGCAATTTTTTTTTTTTTTTTTTTTTTTTTAGATTGAGCTCTCAGTGCTTCAATGGGAAAGAAATGTCACAATGGAAAGTCTCAGTGTTCTTTATTTCTTCCCCAAGGGAGATCATTAAAAGTACCAAAATATCTTTTTCTAGGAAGCAATTACTTTTTGATGTTCAGGGAGTTTGGAGTAGATAAAATAACGTGTCTTCATATTTAGTATTCTTGTTTATAACCAGTGTGACAAAAATCTCTGTTGTAAATCTAAAACCATTTAAACATTTCACATGTAGAAGATTTAGAAGAGCTGTGAATGGTAAATGGTTCTTATCAAATGATATATTGATAAAGAAAAAAGGCAGGCTCTAGAAAATTAAAAAATGAAACTGCTTGTTTAGTACTCTGAAATATTTAACTCATGGGAAAAACTAAAGTTTTAGCCAAAAGGCAGAGTCACCTTGATTTACAACATAATCATAATGAAATTTTTTTTCCAGAAGAGAAGCAGCTTATTTCCAAAGAAAATATACACATAGCCAAAAATACATGAAGACATGTTCAACATCACTGATAATTAGGGAAATACAAATTAAACACCAAATGAAGTATCACTAACACCTTTTGGAGAAGGAAGTGGCAACCCACTCCAGTGTTCTTGCCTGAAGAATCCCAGGGACAGAGAAGCCTGGTGGGCTGCCGTCTATGGAGTTGCATAGAGTTGGACACGACTGAAGCGACTCAGCAGCAGCAACACCTTTTTAAGAATGGTTATTATCCAAACATTAAACAGAAAGACAAAAAAATAAAAAAAAAGAGGGAGAGGAGAGAAAATTTGCTACTAGTGAAGAGAAAACAGAATTTGGTGCACTGTTGGTGACTGTATAGAAAATGGTGCATAATAATGAACATACAACTACCGTATGATTGGTAATCTCACTTCTGAGTACATGTCCAAAAGAAATGAAATCAATTTATCTTGAAGAGATATCTGCACCCCTACATTCATTGCAGCATTATTTGCAATAGTCAAGACATGGAAGCCATACAAGTATCATAAGTGTCCATTGACAAATGAAAGGATTAAGCATTTTATGAGTATGTATAATAATATACAATATTATTCAGGTATAGAAAAGAAGGAGATCCTGCCATTTTCAGCAACATGGATGAATCTTGAGGGCAATATGCTAAATAAACTAAGACAAAGAAAGACAAATGCCATGTCATCTCACTTATATATGGAATCAGAAAATATGAGCTCATAGAAACAGAGTTTAATGGTGGTTTGCAAGGGTTAGGGAGTGAGGGAAGCAGGGAGATACTGGTCTAAGGGTGCAACTTCCAGTTATAAGACAATAAGTTTGCCAGTCCAGGTTCGATGCATGAGACAGGGTGCTCAGGGCTGGAGCACTGGGATGACCCTGAAGGATGAAGGGAGGTGGGAGGGAGGTTCAGGATGGGGAACGTGTGTGCATCCATGGCTGATTCATGTCAATGTATGGCAAAAACCACCACAATATTGTAAAGTAACTAGCTTCCAATTAAAATAAATAAATTAAAAATAAATAAATAAATAAGCTTTTCAGAAAAAAAAAGAAGACAATAAGTTCTGAAGACCCAATGTACAACATGGTGACTGTAGTTAAAAAATACTCTAGTGTATACTTGAAAGTTTCTAAAAAGTTGATCTTAATGCTCTCACCACACACACATTAGTAACTATGTGAGAGGACAGATATGCTAACTAACTTTATTGTAATGTTTCCCAATACATGTGTATATCAAATCATCCCATTGTACACATTAAAATTGTATAGTGTTATAAGTTAATAAATCTAGAAAATAGTATGCCTCAATAAAAGTGGGAAAGAGAAGAAAGCAGCAAATTTCATCTCTTTATTAAATGGAGAACATGATACAAACAGAAGACAAAATTTTCAAATAAGTGCAGATACAGTAGAAGACTATAACAGCAGCGAAGTCCTGAGGGGCTGGAGTGGTTATTTCCTCATAACGAGTATCATTCTTCAATACTTTGTGTATCTTGGTGGAAGAAGAAGATAGATAAATACACGCATGACAGTGTAAGAATATAAATACACAAATACATTCATGTGCCTACACACAAATCCATACACACTTACAAAGTCTTCTCAGGACAAAATTAGAGAATTACTGTGAGGGACTGAATAATAGCTCCCAAAGTCACTCAGGCTCTAAACTCTGGAATCTGTGAGTGACCTTCTATTATAAAGGGACTTTAAAGCTGTGATAAGTACTTTGAGATAGGAAGATCATCTGAGTACAAAATATAAGGGTCTTTACAAGAAGAAGATGGGGGAGATTTGTTACAGAGGAGATGAAAATGTGACAATACATCAGAGACTGGAGTGAGCCTGCTGTAAGTCAAGGAATGCCAGCAGCCACCAGAAGCAGGAAAAAGAGAAGGATGAACGGTTCCTGGAATCTCCAGAAGGAAAGAGCTGTGCCCATTCCCTGTCTCAAGCCCCATGACTCATTTTGGACTTCTTGCTACCAAGATAATAATTATGAATTGTTATAGGCCACCAAGTTTGTGGCAAATTTTTAAAAGTAACAATAGGAAACTAATAGAGTGATCTTTCTAAATATTTAACCTTTTAAGATGCATGATCAGAGGCTAAAATATATGACCACAACTTAATATGTTGATTAATCTCTTAGCCAAAGACATGTGCCAAGAATATACAAGAAAATCATAAATCCAGGACATTAGTATTTTCAAAGCATCTCTGTATTACTGAGACTGACCTCTCTCTAGGAAAATCATGAGAAAAAGGAGTCATGGTATGGATGCCTCTGGAGCTTTTTTTAATCCTATAAGAGTAATGTTATAGGTTATAGTTATACTATACTAGAGGAGAGCAATATAGTTATTCTGGATGCAGTTACACTAGAGGAGAATAAATTATGCTGTTTCAGAAAAATTGACAGAGACAAACCTAAATTCTTCTCTCATTTGTCAATCAAAACTGACAAAATTTTATTGAAATATAAGATAAAGGCCTATTTGAATATCATTCAAAAGTCACCTAGACAAATTTTCGCAAACTGATTTACAAATAAAGGGGTACAGTTGCACAGAACTGGCAAATTGTTGTGTGAGCTATATGGAAGATGCCATGTGTTTATTTTATACAAACAGATGAGGGAAGAGGTCAACAGTGAGTTCAGCCACAAAGAGAGGCCAGGATAGTGTACTTGTCTGATTTCAGTTGGATGGAAATCAAATATTAATGACTCCATCATCAGTTCAGTTCATTCACTCAGGAATGTCCTACTCTGTGATTCCATGGACTGCAGCACGTCAGCCTTCCCTGTACATCATAGGGGGCCCCATTACACACAGGGTCAGTTCAGTTCAGTTGCTCAGTCGTGTCCAACTCCTTGCAACCTCATTAGCTGCATCATGCCAGGGCTCCCTGTCCATCAGCAACTCCCGGAGTCCACCCAAACCCACGTCCATTGAGTCGGTGATACCATCCAAACATCTCATCCTCTGCTGTCCCATTTTCCTCCTGCCCTCAATCTTTCCCAGCATCAGAGTCTTTTCAAATGAGTCTGCTCTCTGCATCAGGTGGCCAGAGTATTGGAGTTTCAGCTTCAAAATGAGTTCTACCAATGAACACCCAGAACTGATCTCCTTTAGGAAGGACTGGTTGGATCTCCTTGCAGTCCAAGGGACTCTCAGGAGTCTTCTCCAACACCACAGTTCAAAAGCATCAATTTTTCGGTGCTCAGCTTTCTTTATAGTCCAACTCTCACACCCATACGTGATCACTGGAAAAACTATAGCCTTGACTAGAAGGACCTTTGTTTACAAATTGATGTCCCTAATTTTTAATATGCTGTCTAGGTTGGTCATAACTTTCCTTCCAAGGAGTAAGTGTCTTTTCATTTCATGGCTGCAATCACTATCTGTGGTGATTTTGGAACCCAGAAAAATAAAGACAGCCACTTTTCCCACTGTTTCCCATCTATTTGCCATGAAGTGATGGGACCAGATGCCATGATCTTAGTTTTCTGAATGTAGAGCTTTAAGCCAACCTTTTCACTCTCCTCTTTCATTTTCATCAATAGGCTCTTTAGTTCTTCACTTTCTGCTCTAAGGGTGGTGTCATCTGAATATCTGAGGTTAGTGATATTTCTCCTGGCAATCTTGATTTCAGCTTGTGCTTCTTCCAGCCCAGCGTTTCTCATGATGTACTCTGCATGTAAGTTAAATTAGCAGGGTGACAATATACACCCTTGACATACTCCTTTTCCTATTTGGAACCAGTCTGTTGTTCCATGTCCAGTTCTAACTGCACTTCCTGACCTGCATACAGGTTTCTCAAGAGGCAGGTCAGGTGGTCTGGTCATCCCATCTCCTTCAGAATTTTCCACAGTTCATTGTGATCCACACAGTCAAAGGCTTTGGCATAGTCAGTACAGCAGAAATAGATGTTTTTCTGGAACTTTCTTACTTTTTTGATGATCCAGCACATGTTGGCAATTTGATCTCTGGTTCCTCTGCCTTTTCTAAATCCAGCTTGAACATCTTGAAGTCCATGGTTCACATACTGCTGATGTAGCTGACTGTGAATTGACTTGTGTCCTGTTCATTATAATTCAAACATGAAATATATCTCTGATAAAATACTTTCTATGAAAATATTTGAACGCTGTGTATATCATGTGTGAAAAAAGTTGGAAAATTTTAAACCAAATTGCAAAGAAAATTATGTATATAAACTTCCAATTTTAGACATCATTTTATGTGTGTGTATACACACACACACACACACACACACACACACACACACACACACACATATATATATGGCTTTTTTCCATTAGCTTCAATTTCGTGTCATTCATTCCAGGGGCATTTTAATTACATGGAAACAAATCCCAGCAGCCAATTTCAAGCCACAATTTTTTTTGTAATTCCAAAAAATTTCTAGTCATTAAAAATAGTATGAGACCTGCCATTTGCCTTAATGATCTGATGTGATGTTTCTGAGGAAAATGTTGCTAGTGGTCCTCCAGGGTTTGAGTCCCTAGAGCTACAGATTCATATGTAAGAGCCTTGGTCTCCCTGTTATACTCAGGCCACAGAGAAACAGAATGGTGAAGACCTGCTTCTCTGTTGCAGGTAAGTTTTTAAAGTTGTTTGTGACACAGTAAAAACATTATTTTCTTATAATGGTAACTGAGGTCTTCTTTTCACTTTTATTTTTATGTTCAGTTAAGCTCAGTTTAGTCGCTCAGTCATGTCCGACTCTTTGCGCCCCATGAATCACAGCACGCCAGGCCTCCCTGTCCATCACCAACTCAAGGAGTTCACTCAGACTCACGTCCATCGAGTCAGTGATGCCATGCAGCCATCTCATCCTCTGTTGTCCCCTTCTCCTCCTGCCCCCAATCCCTCCCAGCATCAGAGTCTCTTCGCATGAGGTGGCCAAAGTACTGGAGTTTCAGCTTCAGCATCATTTCCTCAAAAGAAATCCCAGGGCTGTTCTCCTTCAGAATGGACTGGTTGGATCTCCTTGCCGTCCAAGGGACTCTCAAGAGTCTTCTCCAACACCACAGTTCAAAAGCATCAATTCTTCGGCTCTCAGCCTTCTTCACAGTCCAACTCTCACATCCATACATGACCACAGGAAAAACCATAGCTTTGACTAGACGGACCTTTATTGGTAAAGTAATGTCTCTGCTTTTGAATATGCTATCTAGGTTGGTCATAAATTTTCTTCCAAGGAGTAAGCGTCTTTTAATTTCATGGCTGCAATAACCATCTGAAGTGATTTTGGAGCCCCCCAAAATAAAGTATGTCACTGTTTCCACTGTTTCCCCATCTATTTGCCATGAAGTGATGGGACCAGATGCCATAATTTAGTTTTATGAATGTTGAGCTTTAAGCTAACTTTTTCACTCCTCTTTCACTTTCGTCAAGAGGCTCTTTAGTTCTTCTTCACTTCCTGCCATGATGGTGGTATCTTCTGCATATCTGAGGTTATTGATATTTCTCCCAACAATCTTGATTCCAGCTTGTGCTTCTTCCAGCCCAGTGTTTTTC
Source organism: Capricornis sumatraensis (assembly GCF_032405125.1). NCBI lineage: Eukaryota > Metazoa > Chordata > Mammalia > Artiodactyla > Bovidae > Capricornis > Capricornis sumatraensis. Next base: position 553,678 of record NW_027184621.1, on the reverse strand, counting down.
ATGATGTGCTCTGCATATAAGTTAAATAAGCAAGGTGACAATATACAGCCTTTCCCTGTTTGGAACCAGTTTGTTGTTTCTTGTCCAGTTCTAACTGTTGCTTCCTGACCTACATACACATTTCTCAAGAGTCAGATCAGGTAGTCTTGTATTCTCATCTCTTTCAAAATTTTCCACAGTTTATTGTGATCCACACAGTCAAAGGATTTGACATATTCCATAAAGCAGAGATAGATATTTTTCTGGAACTCTTGCTTTTTTGATGATCCAGTGGATTTTAGTAATTAGATCTCTGATTCCTCTGCCTTTGTTAAAACCAGCTTGAACATCTGGAAGTTCACGGTTCATGTACTGCTGAAGCCTGGCTTAGAGAATTTTGAGCATTACTTTACTAGTGAGTAAGATGAGTGCAATTGTGCAGTAGTTTGAATATTATTTAGCATTGCCTTTTTTTGAGATTGGAATGAAAACTGACCTTTTCCAGTCCTGTGGCCACTGCTGAGTTTTCCAAATTTGCTGACATTTTAAGTGCAGCACTTTGACAGCATCATGTTTTAGTATTTGAAATAGCTCAACTGGAATTCCATCCTCTCCACTAGCTTTGTTCATAGTGATTCTTTCTAAGGCCCACTTGACTTCACATTCCAGGATGTCTGGCTCTATTTCAAATAACCTAGCATCTTATGTTTCTTCTTATGAACTGGGTTTTTCTAATATGACTTAGACAGAATATTGTGTGCCATATCTTAATTATCTTTTATCTCTTTTTCCAGGATAAATTAAGATGTAGCAAAAATTTCTGAATTAAATACAAAATTCTGTTTTTTCTCTTTGTTTAACTTCATGCATTTTTTCTCACATATCTAGAACTTGCATTTATGTCATTAACAATCATGCATTAATAATAATGTCAGAAAGGCTAAAATTTTAACATATGTCCTCATGTTTCAATCATGGAGTGATTGAAATCCAGCAGACTTTCAACCCCCAATAATATATATTTTACTTATTTATTTAATGCATTGAGAAGGTATGGCTCTTTGATTGTCCCTTACCCTTGTATTCACTGAATTACATAACACAATCTCAGCCTCTAACTTTGGTTCCTACTTGACTAGACATTTCACTCTGCCCAAGCACTTTTCTTTTCTCAGTCAAATGATGACGTATCTTCCACACAGTTTTCTTGATGAAGTTACTCCTGCCTCTCAACCAAGACAAAACCCAGGAAAGACACATAGAGACTATGTTAAATATTGTCTTAACGATGAAGATCCCTTCTTCTAATGTTCCAGCTCTTAGAACAGTGAAAAAAAAATAATAAAGAGAAACCTCAATTAAATTGTATTGGTAGATCAGTAGCAGGGACATTTTACACCTTGTGACAACACAGCCAAAAATACAAAAGAAAAGACTTTCCTTTCCTGACAGAGGCTCAGCCAATGAAAAGCCATGACCTCTTTGTTTGTTATAACCTGTCTTTTTCTCTGTATAAATAATTTCTCCTTCACACTCGTTTTTCGAGGACTTACACAGGCTCATGCATTTTTCTTGCCAGGGTTTCAGACCCCACATTGTGATTCTCTGTTAATAGAGAATAAACTTATCTTTGCTGGGGAAATATCTCACAGTCTCTTTATTTCATATGAAGATAATAACTTTCTTTTTCTTCTGGATACATTGGAATATGAGGAGAAAATATTCTGCCCATTTCGTTGTAAATTAGATTTGACAAAACATTCATAGTACCATTTGATCTGGTTTAATATATTTTTTTTCCAAAAGCATTTGGATTTCTTTAAAGTATAGATGTATAGAATGTATATGCATGCTGTGTGTATCTGTGTGTGCGTGTAATGATTGTGTCTGTGTATATATGGTGTGGGGGTCTCTAGGGTATTGGAGTTGGATGGGAAATTATCATCCCATCACAGAAATGCTATGCAAATAAATAAAATTTTATTATCATTTTTTTTTCCTTTTCTTGAAGTTCACAAATTGGCAAAAAATCTGACGATATTGCACAAGGCTACATACAAAATATATTAAAGTAAGATTAGCTATTTATGTTTTGCTCAGCATGTTAGTGAAAAACAGAAGATTTCTTAAAATATTCACAGTTGTCAATGTGTAATTTAAGAAAATCCCTCCATTAATATGGGGCTTTCCAGGTAGCTCAGTGTTAAACAACTGGTCTGCCAAGCAGCAGCAGGCACAGGTTGAATCCCTGGATCTAGAAGATCCCCTGAAAAAGGAAATGGCAACCCAGTCCAGTATTGCTTGGGGAATTTCATGGACAGAGGAGCCTGGTGGACTACACTCCATGAGGTCAAAAAGAGTCAGGCACAACCTGGCGACTGAACAACAACAATCTATATAGCTATATCTGTATTTATCTTTATCTCTATCTCTATCTATATACATATGTGTGCATTCTAAGTCACTTCAGCTATGTCCAAGTCTTTGTGACCCTATGGACTGTAGCCCTCCAGGCTCCTCTGGCCATGGGATTCTCCAGGCAAGAATACTGGAGTGGGTTACCATTTCCTACTTCAATATGTATATATAAATCCATAAAAATGAATTTCTTCTGTTCAGTTTCTAAGTCAGGTCCAACTCTTTGCAACTCCATCTACTACAGCCTGCCTGACTCCCCTGTTCTTCACTATATCCAGGACTTTGCTCAATATCGTATTCATTGAATTGGTGAGGCTATATAACCATCTTATCTTCTGTTACCCCCATATATATATATATATATATATATATATATATATATATATATATATATACAAGCATCACTTTTAAGTTATATTAAATAATAGTTTACCCACATAACTTTGGATATAGTCCATATGATGTTCCAAGCTTAATGACTGATATGTAATAAATATTCTAGGTGTGGTTGACAGTTTTAATTTGAGAAACTGTCAGCCCATTGAAAGGTGGTTTATGGCACATTTGCTTTCCTAAATCCTGATGTGCCCAGTTTGCTGGGATTCTTATCTCGTGTGCTTCATCCACACAAGTACATGTTGTAAGAAGACTAGCCCTAGAAATTGAGGGCCCTGAACATGAAATGGCTATAAATCTCATTTTATGTTTCAGTTCAGTTCAGTCACTCAGTCGTGTGCAACTCTTTACTACCCCATGAATCGCAGCATGCCAGGCCTCCCTGTACAACACCAACTCCCAGAGTTCACTCAAACTCACGTCCATTGACTCAGTGATGCCATCTAGCCCTCTCATCTTTTGTCATCCCCTTCTCTTCCTGCTCTCAATCTCTCCCAGCATTAGGGTCTTTTTCAATGAGTCAACTCTTCACATGAGGTGGCCAAAGTATTGGAGTTTCAGCTTCAGCATCAGTTCTTCAATGAACACCGCAGCTGATATCCTTTAGAATGGACTGGTTGGATCTCCTTGCAGTCCAAAGGACTCTCAAGAGTCTTCTCCAACATCACAGTTCAAAAGCATCAATTCTTTGGCGCTCAGCCATCTTCACAGTCCAACTCTCACATCCATACATGACCACTGGAAAAACCATAGCCTTGACTAGACGGACCTTAGTTGGCAAAGTAATGTCTCTGCTTTTGAATATGCTATTTAGGTTTGTCACAACTTTCCTTCCAAGGAGTAAGCGTCTTTTAATTTTATGGCTGCAATCATCATCTGCAATGATTTTGGAACCCAGAAAAGTAAAGTCTGACACTGTTTCCATTGTTCCCATCTATTTCCCATGAAGTGATGGGACCAAGATGCCATGATCTTCATTTTCTGAATGTTGAGCTTTAAGCCAACTTTTTCGCTCTCCTCTTTCACTTTCATCAAGAGGCTCTTCAGTTCTTCTTCACTTTCTGCCATAAGGGTGGTGTCATCTGCATATCTGAAGTTATTGATATTTCTCCCGGCAATCTTGATTTCAGCTTGTGCTTATTCCAGCCCAGAGTTTGTCATGGTGTACTCTGCATATAAGTTAAATAAGCAGGGTGACAATATACAGCCTTGACGTACTGCTTTTCTTATTTGGAACAAGTCTGTTTTCCATGTCCAGTTCTAACTGTTGCTTCCTGACCTGCATACAGGTTTTGCAGAAGGTAGGTCTTGTGATCTGGTATTCACATCTCCTTCAGAATTTTCCACACTTTATTATGATCCACATAGTCAAAGGCTTTGGCATAGTCAATAAAGAAGAAATAGATGGTTGTTTTTGTTTTTGTTTTGTTTTGTTTTGTTTTTCTGGAAATCTCTTGCTTTTGCAATGATCCAGCAGATGTTAGCAGTTTGATCACTTGTTCCTCTGCCTTTTCTAAAACCAGCTTGAACATCTGGAAGTTTACGGTTCATGTATTGCTGAAGCCTGGCTTGGAGAGTTTTGAGTATTTATTAGCATGTGAGATGAGTGCAATTATGTGGTAGTTTGAGCATTCTTTGGCATTGCCTTTCTTTGGGATTGGAATGAAAACTGACCTTTTCCAGTCCTGTGGCTACTGCTGAGTTTTCCAAATTTGCTGGCATATTGAGTGCAGCCCTTTCACAGCATCATCTTTCAGGATTTGAAATAGCTCCACTGGAATTCTGTCACCTTCCCTAGCGTTGTTCGTAGTAATGCTTTCTGACTTCACATTCCAGGATGTCTGGCTCTAGGTGAGTGATCACACCATCTTGATTATCGGGGTAGTGGCGCTCTTTTTTGTACAGTTCTTCTGTGTATTCTTGCCACCTCTTCTTAATAATTCTGCTTCCTTTAGGTTCATACAATTTCTGTCCTTTATCGAGCCCATCTTTGCATGAAATGTTCCCTTGGTATCGCTAATTTTCCTGAAGAGATCTCTAGTCTTTTCCATTCTGTTGTTTTCCTCTATTTCTTTACACTGATTGCTGAGGAAAGCTTTCTTATCTCTCCTTGCTATTCTTTGGAACTCTGCATTCAGACGCTTATATCTTTCCCTTTCTCCTTTGATTTTCACTTCTCTTCTTTTTGCAGCTATTTGTAAGGCTTTCTCAGACAGCCGTTTTGCTTTTTTGTGTTTATTTTCCATGAGGATGGTCTTGATCTGTGTCTCCTATACAGGGTCACAAACCTCCATCTATAGGTCATCATGCACTCTGTCTATCAGATCTAGTCCCTTAAACCTATTTCTCACTTCCACTGTATAATCATAAGGGATTTGATTTAGGTCATACCTGAATGGTCTAATGGATTTCCCCACTTTCTTCAATTTAAGTCCTAATTTGGCAATAAGGAGTTCATGATCTGAGCCACAGTCAGCTCCTGGTCTTGTTTTTGTTGACTGTATAGAGCTTCTCCATCTTTGGCTGCAAAGAATATAATCAATCTGATTTTGGTGTTGACCATCTGGTGATGTTCAGGTGTGGACTTGTATCTTGTGTTGTTGGAAGACAGTGTTTGTTATGACCAGTGTGTTCTCTTGGCAAAACTCTATTAGCTTTTGCCCTGCTTCATTCTATTATCCAAGGCCAAGTTTACCTGTTACTCCAGGTGTTTCTTGACTTCCTACTTTTGCATTCCAGTCCCCTATAATGAAAAGGACATCTTTTGGGGGTGTTAGTTCTAAAAGGTCTTGTAGGTCTAAAGATATTTAATTTTCTTTGAGCTTGTTTTGTGTTTATTTGCTTATCTACTCTTTGAAACATATTATAACAAGGCCTGGGTGCTCTGAGTGTGAGCCACATGCTCATGCAACATATTGTGTCCCAAATCTCAGGTATGATTTCATGACATTATATACCTGCATCTAAATGATGGCACCTTGAAATTAGTCACTCAATTACATATTATCATAAATATCTAGAAGCAGAATTGTTGGAACTTAGCATATGGAGCTTGTGCAGATATTGCCAAATTGTTTCAACACTTTTGTACAATTTTATACTACTTTCAAAAACATATGAGTTCTATTTCTCCATTGAATATTTGTGTTTGTTTTTCTCCTTTTTCTCTACTTTCTCTTAATTCATTTTAATAAAGTTTTCTGTGTGATTAATTCTATCAAGAATAAACCTTTGCATTTTGTATTCTCTACTTAGAACTGTCAATTATGTCATTAATTTTGTAACTTTATATATCCTCATTTCCATATAGTTTTGATTTAATTGGCTTTTCTCTTCCTGAAACTCAATTCTTAATACTTATAGATTTTTGACTATAAAACATACTTCTTTTTAATGATAGGATATTTTATTTACTCAGGGTTACTAGATTTTTCAAATCTAGAAGCAAGCATTAACTTTACAAATACCCATGGTCTTTATTCTGTTGCATTCTGGTTGTTGAGTTTGTTATTTAACCTCTAAAAACTATGATGTCTCATATGCATAATAGAGGTAATAACATGTGCTGTATGAGTGCTCAGTCATGTCTGACTCTTCTTGACCCCATGTACTGTAGCCTTTTAGGCTCCTTCTCCATGGAGTCTGGGAAAAAGACTCACTCAGAAGGACAGTGCAGATAGTGGAGTGTAGTTTATTACACCAGCGGGCCCAGGGCAGAGTTTTCTCTTAGCCAAGGACCCCAACCAGGTTTTGTGAAAACCTTATATACCCTAAGTGTACATGCCCAAACCCACCTCCCCCAAATTCCGTGAAACTAGTCTGAACAAATGAAAAGAAAGATACAAACAAAGTTAACGTGTGATTCATATGCCTTAAGCCTAGGTAGTTAACAGTGGACAATTATCAATAGGCCTGTGGTCATATCCCAATAAGCATAATAGAATGTATGATTTTATTCAGTAACACAGATAATTAGGGTATTCTTTTAGGCATTGGAGAGTCTAGGTACGAGCCCTGGGGCTCTTCAATTGGGGTGGGTTGGGAGGTGGGGTCTTGTTTTACAGTTGGTATGTCTTTTCCATAGATACTGGGCATCCAGCCCAAAGTCCACAGTCTGGCCCAAGATGGAGTCCTGCTTTCAAGATGGAGCTGTTCTGTCTGTTTCCTCCTTCACTCCATCCATGGGATTTTCCCAGGCAAGAATACTGGAGTGGATTTTCATTTCTTCCTCCAGGGCATCTTCCCATCCCAGGGTTCGAACTCCTGACTTCTGCATCTCCTGTATTACAGTTTTTGTTTTGTTACTTTTTCTCTAATTTCAGGTAAGCATATTACAGATATTCTTCTAAAAGTTTTTCATTCTAGATTTCACCTGGGAAATATTCTTTATACTACTTACCTTCTCTCCAAAACTCATAAATAAATCATGATATGCTCTAAGTTTTTTGAATCATGACCCTAAATGTTTAAGTGTAAGTAACTTAAATTTCACACAATTGTTAGAGCTTTTTTGTTGAAGATTTTTTTAATCCAACAATTAATTAAATGTCTTTACTGCTTCTGAAATAACTATGTATAGACAGTTCAGTCAGTTCAGACACTCAGTCATGTCTGACTCTTTGCGACCCCATGAACTGCAGCACGCCAGGCCTCCCTGTCCATCACCAACTCTGGAGTCCACCCAAACCCAGTTCCATTGAGTTGGTGATGCCATCCAACCATCTCATCCTCTGTCATCCCCTTCTCCTCCTGCCCTCAATCTTTCCCAGCATCAGCGTCTTTTCAAATGCATCTGCTGTTCGCATCAGAGCATCAGCATCTTTTCAAGTGAGTCACCTCTTCACATCAGACAGCCAAAGTACTGGAGTTTCAGCTTCAGCATCAGTCCTTCCAATGAACACTCAAGACTAATCTCCTTTAGGATGGACTCGTTGGATCTCCTTGCAGTCCAAGGGACTCTCAAGAGTCTTCTCCAACATCACGATTCAAAAGCATCAATTTTTCAGTGCTCACCTTTCTTATAGTCCAATTCTTACATCCATAGTTTTGTTTTGTTTTGTTTTGTTTTGTTTTGTTTGGAGGGGGCAGGGGGAAGCAAGCAGGAGGCACTCCAAGAAGATCTGGCAATGTCAAGGAGGGGGCTGTTGACGTGGCTTGATGGGAGGGGCCGAGCCCCAGGCCCAAGGCAAGCCTTTCATGGTCGTGTGGCTGGGGTCTGTGCAGAGGGGAGTAGGGGTGAGGGCGACCCCAGGGTGGCCTGCATTCTGAGAGCTGAGTCATCACTTGTGGAGGCCGTGGCTGCCACGGATGCCACTAACTGGCACCTTCCTTCTTTTTCCAGATGAGCCCCTGGAAAGACAATTCGAGGCAGCCATAACCCGCAGGTCAGGGCCTGGGGGCCCCAGGGCTTGTCTGATGTGGGGCTGAGGCCCGAGGTGAAGCAAGGGGAAGGTCTGACTGCATGGAGGGGGTGGGCATGAGGGGCCATCCTGAGCCACGGGGTGCCCAGGGGGGCGAGTGTGTGCACCGGGGTCATTTGAGTCATGCACTGGGGATTCTTGCACACAGGCAGCACCATCTGCCCTGAGACTGTCTCTGAGGCCAGCGGTCATGGGCAAGGACCAGGACTGGAAAAACCATAGCCTTGACTAGACAGACCTTTGTTGGCAAAGTAATATCTCTGCTCTTTAATAAGCTGTTTAGGTTGGTCATAACTTTCCTTCCAAGGAGTAAGCATCTTTTAATTTTATGGCTGCAATCACCACCTGCAGTGATTTGGAGCCCAGAAAAACAAAGTCAGCCACTGCTTCCACTGTTTCCCCATTTATTTGCCATGAAGTACTGGGACCAGATGCCATGATCTTAGTTTTCTGAATGTTGAGCTTTAAGCCAACTATTCCAGTCTCCTCTTTCACTTTCATCAAGACGCTCTTTAGTTTTTCTTCACTTTCTGCCATAAGGGTGGTGTCATCTGCATATCTGAAGTTATTGATATTTCTCCCAGCAATCTTGATTCCAGCTTATGCTTCCTCCAGCCCAGAGTTTGTCATGATGTATTCTGCATAGAAGTTAAATAAGCAGGGTGACAATATACAGCCTTGACATACTGCTTTTCCTATTTGGAACCAGTCTGTTGTTTCATGTCCAGTTCTAACTGTTGCTTCTTGGCCTGCATACAGATTTCTCAAGGGGCAGGTCAGGTGGTCTGGTATTCACATCTCCTTCAGAATTTTCCACACTTTATTCTGATCCACACAGTCAAAGGCTTTGGCATAGTCAGTAAAACAGAAACAGATTTTTTTTTTTCCTGGAACTCTCTTGCTTTCATGATGATCCAGCAGATGTTGGCAGTTTGATCTCTGGTTCCTCTGCCTTTTCTAAAACCAGCTTGAACATCTGGAACTGCATGGTTCATGTATTGCTGAAGCCTGGCTTGGAGAATTTTAAGTATTACTTTACTAGCATGTGAGAGATTGTGCAAACCTTTAGAGGCATAAATATTTAAACTGTCATGCTAATTTTAAGAAATTTCCATAAAGCTTCAGCTAAGCCTGTTTGTGTATTAATACTAGGGTTTGTGTTATATTTCATACATGCATTTTGGAGGATTAAAAAATGCCTGTTTTTCCTTTGCAATGTGGTTCTGTAAATTCAGGTTGCAGAAAGGGAGTTAAATGTTTGTGGTGTGAAGGAATAAAAGAATGGAATTGGCATTGTGGGAAAACAAAACAAACAAACAAAAAAAGCCACTGAGCCATCATCTGGGAAGTGCAGAGTTAACAGTACTTAGGTCAAAATATTCATTCTTATGCATATTAAAGGGCTTCCCTTGTGGATCAATTGGTAAAGAATCCTCCTGCAATGTGTGAGACCTGGGTTCGATCCCTGGGTCAGGAAGATCCCCTGGAGAAGGGAAAGGCACCCACTCCAGAATTCTGGCCTGGAGAATTCTATGGACTATAGAGTCCATGGGGTTGCAAAGAATTAGACACAGCTGAGTGACTTTTACTCACTCATTCATATTAAATAAAATAGTGAACATGAACTACCCAATAATCTCTCAATAAATTATTTTACTATTATTAATTTGCTAGATAGTTTGGTCTTAGCAGTATTGTATCAAGTCTGATACTATAAACTGCAATTTTCTTAAGTTTTAAATGCCTGAAAAGTATATACTTATGCGTTTGTTTCAGAGGGAGACTAATCAAACTTTAGTGTGTGAGGATGAGACTGAATAAACAACCTATAAATATTCTGTTTCAAGGGGAAAAAACAAACAAACAAACAAAAAACTGAAGAGGAAACAGGATACACGTTTTGCTGTATATTGAGTACTTCCTTCCTCTAATTTTTCTTTTTCTTTTTTTTTAGAAAGAGACTGTTTATGCTTTTCTCTTTTATTTTTTCATCTTCCATTCCCAAACAATCTATTCTGGCAAAATTGGTCACTTGAAACAAATAATTTTGCACCAGTTATGATATTGAAGGTCATCAATTGTATTTATTTATCTACTCTGCACAGCTAGGATCTTGATAATGGTCCATACTTAGAATGTAAAATTCCTGTAATTGGTTCTCTGCCCTACCTCAGCTCAGATTTTCCTGAAAGCCAGCCTAGTACTATTACATGCTATATCAGTTTTCTTCCTAATCTTCAGAAAGCTGGAAGAGCAGAGCAGTCAGGTTTTCCTGAACTGTTTTGCCTGTAGCCTTTTTAGGACCCCTGGGAAAAAATGTCTGAATCAAGATAAAGTATGGAAAGTCCTCCTCCCATTGGAAGCAAGGACATTGCCAAGGACAGTGACTCAACAACATTTGACTTGGGTCTGTTTAGAAGATGCCTTTGGGGATATAATCAGTTAGAGCTCTCAAGGACCTGTTAATTTATGGTTGTTAGTTTCATTTATAATCTGTTCTTTTGAACCAAAATTTTTTCAGGCATAAGCATGCAATGAATAAGGCCTAAATACCTGTGTTAGCTTTTGAAGGGATTTAAACATACTTTTTTGTTTATTTTTAGTGAATTAGTATTGAGATGTTCAATTGGCATTTGAACTTCCTAGCCTGCTTTCCTGGGGGCATAAAGATGTATGCAGTAGTTCTAACAGTTCATTTCCCTTACAAGCCTGTAGAGTTTTTGAGATGTATTGAAATTTCCAAAATATTTGCAGAGAATTAATTTGGATGTGTCTGAATTATTAGTTTATAATTTATTTATGAAATGTAATTTATCACAGTTTATTGCAGTTTTTGATCCTAGGGATGGATTGACCAAGTAGGCATCTACAGTAAAATTCTTGATCAAACTAAAACAAACCTGATAGCCACTCAGAACTTTTGGCAATTTATTACTCATAGCACCTGGATTTTGGAAAGTGTCCAAGTGTTAGTCATTCAGTCTTGTCTGACCCTTTGTGAACTCAAGGACTATAGCCTGCCAGACTCCTCTGTCCATTGAATTCTCCAGGCAAGAATACTGAAATGGGTTTTCATCTCTTCTCCAAGGTATCTTTCTGACCTAGGGATCAAACCCGGGTCTCCCACATTGCAGGTGGATTCTTAACTACCTGAGCCCCATCAAACATGTGCTAGGCTAATTATATCTTCTTTGTATTTGTTCTATATAATTTCATTCTAAAGCCTATAACTTCTTTTGCAGTATATGATAATTTGTTTACTATAAAATGATTTATGATGCCTTAATTTTAATGGTGCATTACATGTAAACAAGGTTCTTACTAAAATAATACATAGTTAAAACATTTTCTAATAATTGGCAGTGAATATCATTTTGCACTATTTTTATGTTTATATGCATTCCTTCATATTACCATTAAGACATATACTAGATTATGCTTCAATATCTACAGTAGTGAAAATTTCAAAATCTGGCATCTCACAGTAGACTAGTCTGACCTGAATCAACTAAGGTAAGTTTATACCATGCTACATTTTGATGCATTAAAGAAAAATTTGAGTATGCAGTGGAAGTTTTAAGTTTAAGAACTTCCTCGGTTCAGTTTAGTTCAGTCGCTCAGTCATGTCTGACTCTTTGCAACCCCATGAATCGCAGCATGCAAGGACTCCCTGTCTATCACCAAATCCTGGAGTTCACTCAAACTCATGTCCATCGAGTCGGTGATGCCAGCCAGCCATCTTATCCTCTGACATCCCCTTTTCCTCCTGCCCCCAATCCCTCCCAGCATCAGAGTCTTTTCCAATGAGTCAAATCTTTGCATGAGGTGGCCAAAGTACTGGAGTTTCAGCTTTAGCATCATTCTTTCCAAAGAAATCCCAGGGCTAATCTCCTTTAGTATGGACTGGTTGGATCTCCTTGCAGTCCAAGGGATTCTCAAGAGTCTTCTCCTAAACCGCAGTTCAAAAGCATCAATACTTCAGCTCTCAGCTTTCTTTATACTCCAACTCTCACATCCATACATGAACACTGGAAAAACCATAGCCTTGACTAGACAAACCTTTGTTGGCAAAGTAATGTCTCTGCTTTTGAATATGCTATCTAAGTCCATTATAACTTTCCTTCCAAGTAGTGTCTTTTAATTTCATGGCTGCAGTCATCATCTGCAGCGATTTTGGAGCCCCCAAAATAAAGTCTGAAAACTGTTTCCACTGTTTCTCCATCTATTTCCCACTTCTTACCCTTATGCTAATTATGTAACAGAAAGGACACTAGAATTTTTATTCGATACTACCTAAGAGTAAAGTAAATTGATGACAATATTTTTATAGTCCAAAAAATTAGGTTAGTGAGTAGAATTAAATATTCCTTATGAGAAACAATCTTATTAAACTAGCTTAAATGTTTTCACTAACATAGAGCTAAAATTAAAGTTTACCTCATCATAGTTGTCACATGCATGTTGTGAATTTTTTTCATTTTTGGCTTTATTTTTCCATTCGACTTTGCATAAATGTACATGACAATTCTGTGTTTCTAAACCAATCACACAAAGAGGGAAGACTGTAAAAGGAAAATCTGTTTTAAATATCACATTGTCACTGGTTTATTTCAAATCACCTCATGCACTCCTCATTAGAAATCTGAATTCTGGCATGATATCATAGGTATAAGATGAATAAGATGAGGTTTAAAAAGAGTAAGCAGTTAGCTCAAGGGTGACACTGATCAGTTTTTGTGTTTGTTTGTTTATAGCCATTCCTTAACATCACTGCCTCTTTCCCTGTCACCACTGTTGTGTGTATTCAGAGATTGCCGAATACTCTTTATTTCATCCATTTTGACAAATTTCTACTTGGGAGTTTTCCTTAATATCTCTGTGGTCAGGACACAGTTTATATGACAATAATTCTCCTCATCTAAGCTTTCCCTTTCCCTTTTCCCCTCAATTAATAGTAAGATCAGATTAGTTAGTTAGTTAGTTAATTCAATCACTCAGTAGAGTCTAACTGCAACTCCATGGACTGCAGCATGCCAGGCCTCCCTGTCCATCACCAGCTCCTGGAGCTTACTCAAACTCATGTCCATAGAGTCGGTGATGACATCCAACCATCTCATTCTCTGTTGTCCCTTTCTCCTCCTGCCTTCAGTCTTTCCCAGCATCAGGGTTTTTTTCCAAGGAGTCAGCTCTTCACGTGAGGTGGCCAAAGTATTGGAATCTCAGCTTCAATATCAGTCCTTCCAATGAATATTCAGTACTGACTTCCTTTAGGATAGACTGGTTGGATCGCCTTGCAATCCAAAGGACTCTCAAAAGTCTTCTCTAGTATCACAGTTCAGAAGCATCAATTCTTCAGTGCTCAGCCTTCTTTATGGGTCAACTCTCACACCCATACATAACTACAGGAAACATTTCCAGTTTAAAAAATAATGTATACGGAATACATGTTTGCATTAACTATCCCATTCTCTTTACACATGTAAATATTCAGAAAACAAATTGGTGTCTAATAACTCATCACCATGCATGTTTTTGTCTACTCAGATGAGAATTCAAAAGAGTGCTTTCACTGTTTTCCTGCATTTCTCTCAGCTCTCAAGCATGACATGAAGCCCCGGATGAGGAATAATCAGAACATTTGTCTCTGAACATTCATAGTGGTTGTTTCTTCAGGAATGGCTTCCCCTTATCTACCTTTGTTCTCTTATTTGTTCCTTATGTAATTATATTATTCTCCAACACTGAGAAGTTAGTTAGATTCTGTTTTGTTGTTGTTGTTGTTGTTGTTGTTTGTTTGTTTAAAGTATGAGAGTTGATTTTTATTTCTATCTTTTTATTTGGCCACATCAGATCTTATTTGTGTCAGTGTAAACTTTGCTGCAGCATTCAGGATCTTTTCATTGAGGCACACAAGTATCTCTCACTATGGTGTGCAGGTTCAGTAGCAGCTGTGGGAAGCCTTAGTTGCTATGCAGCATTAGGTTCCCTTACCAAGGAATGAACCCATCCCCTGCATTGGAAGACAGATTCTTAACCACTGGACCACCAGGGAAGTCCCCAAATTCTCTTGACCTGAGTCTCTTCTATTTAAAATCAGAGATTTAGATTAGTGAAGTGAATTCTATCTTTAAAACTGTTCAAAGTCTACTTATATAATGCTTTTTTTAAGTAAATAGTTTTAGCTAAATGAATATATCTGGAAATCAAAATTATTTCCTCTTATCAGTTAAGTAACAATAAGTTGAAGATAGATAGAATCCTATCCCACATAAAATTTTTCAATTATCATTAATTAAGTTTAACTGGAAAACATTCTGTGGTTGATAATTACCCTTAAAGTAGGAACAAACTGAAAATGTCTCCTTTGAAAATTTAGACTTTTGAATAGTTTAAAATAGAGTTGATGTTCCACATTACAGATATTTTAAATGTCTACCTGTGAATTCTATGGCATGTATAAGAGTTTCCAAGACTGTAAAACACATAGGTATTGATTTTGACAGTGACCATGTTATAGCCACGCTTTCTGGGAAACAAACTCACTCAAAAGGACAATGCAGATAGTGGAGTGCAGTTTAATACACCAGTAGGCCCAGGGCAGAGTCTCCTCTTGGCCAAGGACTCTGGCCAGCATTAGTGAAAATATTTTATACCCCATGTGTACATATCCGAACCCACCACCTCAATTTCCTTGGGACTTACATAAAACAAAGGAAGGGTACATACAATCACAATAACCCCATTATTCAAGTCTTATCAAGTGTTAGGTGTTCAAACAGTTAATAATTAATAAGCCTGAGATTACACTCCAACAGATACATAAATAATTTATAACCTATCCGGAGGCAAGGGTGATTAGAGTATGTTTTCTCTTAGGCAATGAGTAACCTGGATGTGATCTTCAAGATTCCCCTGACCAGAGAGGGTCTTATCCTTCTATTGTAGTTTCCATAGGCACTAAGCACAGAGTCCAGAGTTCATTGGCAAGGTGGCCAAGATTGATCAGCAAGAATAGGGCTAAGATGGAGTCTAGGCTCTATGAATTCCTTCTCCAAGTAGAGTTGATGGTTTCAATATATCCTTGCTATGAAAGGATTCTTTGTAGACATCTGGGGCACAGATTTGTTTGTAACATCAGATGCAGACTAAGGTAGGTGTACTAGCTTTTGCAAACCTACTTAGGACAGCTGATTCATCATCAATGGGTGAGACACTCATGGTGAATTGTCTCTAGCCTTTATTTGCTCAGTTTAATGACTTTAACAGTATGTGTTAGTTACATAACATGTATAACTATGAATTAATTAATTTATTAATATCAATGCCTCAAATACCACCATGTGTATCTGACCACAAAGTTTGTCTAAAGTTGTCATCTGTGTTATTTCTTTTTATTTACACCAGTTTTTTAGATTGTAAATAAAACATACCCAATTTCTAGCGACAGTCATGGCATATGCTAAATTCAAAAATATGTGTGCAGTTTATTTCATCTATGCTTTAATGATTGCCATCACAAACTTCAATGACAGTAATATTTTTAATTGCCTTTCACTTGAATTATAAATAGGATAAATGGATTTCTTATTTTTTTCACAATATCCATCATTAAATGCATTCTTTCTAATGCTGAGTAGTACTCAAACATTCTTAACTTTCTAATATTATAGAAATCACTCTGGTTTAGCATGATTCATTTGCAACATTTTCTCAAATAAGCCATAAACAGCACACTCTGTAAGAATTTTCCAGTTTAGGTTGGGATGCTTAAATACATTTGCATTTCCTGATGAATCAGTCCCAGATAATTCAGAGAATTTGGACAAATATATTAGAAAAAGGAAGGTCAATTTCATGTATTTGATATAGATATATACATATTTAAAATATGTGGAAAAGCACTTTTTTACTTTGGTCAATTAAAAATATTTGTTAGCTAGATAATATAATTGATAGTCAAGTATGTTTCGATTTTCAAAATATTATTTAAATATTTAAAATCATTACTGAAAAAATAAAATTCAGTAAAATAATTATTTCAATTACAAAAATTTTCCACAATAGATTTATAAAATAAAAAGCAATTAAAAATAAAGCAGGTTAATTCAATAAGTTGAGAATAATATTACATTCATGTCAAACTAGTTTTTAGTAAAGTCTATAATTTTGTGTTCATATTGTTAATTTTCACCAAATTTATGTTTTGTTTGTTCTGATTTTTTTTCAGATACCTAATTCATTTGTATATAATATATAACAAACTCAAATATATAGAAAACCAGAGAAACATCTCAGAATTCATCCTCTTGGGACTTTCTTATGACCAGAATATACAAACATTTTGCTTTGTGCTCTTTTTATTCTGCTATGTTATCCTGTTGGTAGGGAATCTTCTGATCCTTGTGTCCATTCTAGGCAGTCCTCTTTTTAATCAACCAATGTAGTATTTCCTCAGTCACTTATAATTCATAGACATTTACTATACCTCTAGTATTATAACCAAACTAATTGGTGATCTACTAGGGGGGACAAAAAACATTTCTTATGATAATTGCATGTTACAGATTTTTACAATGCATTTTTTTTGGCAGTATTGAGGTCTTCATTCTTACTGCCATGGCTTTTGATTGCTACATTGCCATTTGTAAACCTCTCCACTATATGATTATCATGAACAGGATAAATGTAATCTTCTAGTCTTGGCTACTTGGCCTGGTGGGGCTGTCCATTTTTTTCCTCAGTTATCAATGATAATCTAGTTGCATTTCGTGGTTCTAATGAAAATGATCACTACTTTTGTGATATCTTTCCTATGTTTAAAATTGCTTGTGCTGATACCTACATCACTGGTGTCCTTCCGGTTGCCAATTCAGGAATGGTTTCCTTATTTAATTTTACTGTCTTATTAGTTTCTTATGTCATCATATTATTTACCTTAAGAAATTACTCAGCTGAGGGAAGATGCAAAGCCTTCTCTACTTGTGGGTCTCATATTACAGTAGTCATCTTATTTTTTGTACCTTCAAACTTTGGTTGCCTTAGACCTTAGACCTCTTACCTTACCCTGAGGATAAGGTATTTGCACTATTTTACACTATCATTGCCCCTGTGTTCAATCCTTTAATCTATACACTGAGAAATACCGAGATGAAAAATGCTATGAGGAAAATTTGGTGTCAAAGGTTATTTTCAAAGAAAGCACATGATTAATGTGAAGAAACTTGTATGTAAGCAATTTTTATAAAAGAAAAGGGATTGATGTAAAAAAAAAAGATTATCTCATAGATTTTATATTCTATCATCATTTGAATGGAATTATTGAGAACAGAAGTTTAGAAACTTAAAATCAAAACCAGTACTAAATTTGTGCATACCAAAATAGCTGGAAGTTTGATCAGTTTTTGCAGTTTTATGGTGGTTTAGACATGGTTACCTGAAAGGAAAAAAAAAAAAAAAACCGGTTCAAAACAAATAAGACAATTCTATATTGATCCTTGAATATTAAGATAAAAATATTTTAAAGTATGCTTATTTTAAAAACTCTGGGCTTCTGGGCCAGACCATATGGTGGCTCATATTATATGGCAATAGAAAAGTTGAAATATGAGATAAAATTATATCCATAGATTTGTGAAAAAATATTCACATGCATATCTTTTATTAGCATTCAGAAATCAGTAATATCACAAAAGATCAGTATAGCAGACTCAGTTTTAACTTGCTTCCAAATGGTCACTTGACTTCACATTAAAAAATAATAAAATCTAGTAAAGACAAACTAAGAATCAGTAATTCAGGAAGATTAAAACCACAATTAATATTTTCCACCTATAGATCAGAATATAAAGCATTTCTCATAAAATTACAGAAATGATTAATAAAAAAATTGTAGGTGTTAACAAACCCTTAATTGTCTAAAATGATAAGTAATTGGCTCATGATTGGATTGGTGCTCGAAGATCTTTCATACTACAATGAGGGGGGAAAAGCTAGCAAAAGACAAATAATATCCAATTAAAATCAAACAAAGAAACAAATGAGTGCATTTTTTGTAGCACATGGATATTAATAGCAACTTTATTGTTAATTGTCAAATCTTGTAGGTAACTAGGATGACCTTCTGTAGATGGATAGATTAAACTGTGGTACTTCTAGACAATGGAATACTATTCATCACTACAAGAAACTTAAATGCACTCAGTTCAGTTGCTCAGTCATGTCAGACTCTGTGACCCCATGAATCACAGCATGCCAGGCTTCCCTGTCCATCAACAACTCCCAGAGTTTACCCAAACTCATGTCCATTGAGTCGGTGATGCCATCCAACTATCTCATCCTCTATTGTCCCCTTTTCCGCCTGCCCTCAATCTTTCCCAGCATCAGGGTCTTTTCCAATGAGTCAGCTCTTCACATCAGATGGCCAAAGTATTCGAGTTTCAGCCTCAAATCAGTCCTTCCAATGAACACCCAGGACTGACTTCCTTTAGGATGGACTGGTTGGATCTCCCTGCAGTCCAAGGGACTCTCAAGAGTCTTCTCCAAAACCACAGTTCAAAAACATCAATTCTTTGGCGGTCATCTTTCTTTATATTCTGACTCTAACATCCATACATGACTACGGGAAAAATCATAGCCTTGACTAGACAGACCTTTGTTGGCAAAGTAATGTCTCTGCTTTTTAATATGCTGTCTAGTTTGGTCATAACCTTTCCTTCCCAGGAGTAAGAATCTTTTAATTTCATGGCTGCAGCCACCATCTGCATTGATTTTGGAGCCCAAGAAAATAAAGTATCTCACTGTTTCCTGATCTATTTGCCATGAAGTGATGGGACCATATGCCATGATCTTCATTTTTTGCCAACTTTTTCACTCTTCTCTTTCACCTTCGTCAGGAAATTCTTTAGTTTCTCTTTGGTTTCTGCCATAAGGGTGGTGTCATCTGTGTATCTGAGGTTACTGATATTTCTCCCAGCATTCTTGATTCCAGCTTGTGCTTCATCCAGGCCAGCATTTTCCATGATATATTTTGTGTCTAAGCTAATGTCATGATGTATGTCAAAACCCATAAACTGTATAAAACCTATAATGAACCCTAATGTAAACTGTGAATTTTGTGTGATGAAGTTGTGTCAATGTGGATTCCTTTGAATGTAAAAATACACCCCTGCAGTGGGAGAGGTTGTCCTTGTGTGAGGATAAGGGTATATGGTTTTGCTAAATTTCCTTACAAACTAAAACTAAAATTGCCTTACAAAGTAAAATTCATTAGTTAAAAATATACATTATGTCAAATAGATACATCAACTTATCTTGAAACTAGAATGAAGAAGAGAATTCTGAGAAAGATTTTATAGATAAACCAGAAAAGAATTGTATGAAAGTCATTTGAGCATGCTTAATAGGATTTAAATAACGATCTTAAAAAAAAAAAAAAAAGAACAGCAAATATCATTAGAGAGAAAACACTAACAGGTTTTTATGAAAAGTAAAATAAAGTATTGAAAATACTTTAGAATGTATAAATGCAGTAAAACTAAAAATAAAACTACCATACGATCCAGCAATTATCTATATACATAAACATATACATATGTATATATACATATATATATATATGTATATGTATATGGAAAACACTGACAGATTTTATTTTCTTGGGCTTCAAAATCACTGCAATGGTGACTGCAGCCATGAAATTAAAGGATACTTGCCATATATATATAAAAGAAATCACACACACTAATTGAAAAAAAAAAAAATATTCACCTCATTTTTAAATGAAATGTAATTAAAAGATGCTTGCTCCCTGGAAGAAAAGCTATGACCAACCTAGACAACTTATTAAAACCCAGAGACATCACTTTGCCAACAATGACCCATATAGTCAAAGCTATAGTTTTTCCAAAGAAAGCTGAACGCTGATGAATTGATACTTTTGAAATATGGTGTTCGAGAAGACTCTTGAGAGTCCCTTGCACAGCAAGAAGATCAAAGCAGTCAATTCTACATGAGATCAACCCTGATGTTGAAGCACCGATACTTTGGCTATGTGAATGTGATATGAAGAGTCAGCTCATTGGCAAAGACCCTAATACTGGGAAAGATTAAAGGCAGGAGTAGAAGTGGACACCAGAGGATGAGGTGACTGGATGGCATCACTGACTCAAGGGACATGAATTTGAGCAAACTCTGGGAGACAGTGAAAGACAGGAAAGCCTGGTGTGCTGAATTTCACATGGTTGCAAATACTTGGACATGACTTAGCAACTGAACAACAACAGCAGTGTTCAATAGCAGCATTATTACAATTGCCAAGGAAGCAGCCTAAGTGTCTATTACCAGATGAATTGATAAAGAAGAAGTGGTGCTTGTGCGCACACACACACACACACACACACACACACACACACACACACACGCACAGAGGAATACTACTCAGTCATAAAAAGAGAATGATATATATTACCACTTTCAGGAACATGGAAAGACTTGGAGGGCGTTATGCTAAGTGAAATAAATCAGACAGAGAAAGATAAATACTCTATGATATATCTTAAATGTGAAATCTAAAAGCTATGACAAACTAGTGAAATAGCATAAAAAAGTAGACTCACAGATATAAAGAGAAAACTAATAGTTACTTTTTTGGGGAGATGGCAAAATAGGGGTGGAGGAATGGGATGTATAAACTATTGGATGCAAGATAGGTTAAGGGATGTATTGTAAAACATGGAGAATATAGCCATGACTTTGTAAATGAAAGTAACCTTTACAATTGTATAAAAAGTAAAAATTCCAAGAGTCACAATCATTCTAAAGATGCTATATAAGGAAGTATGCATGCGTGTGCTAAGTTGCTTCAGTTGTGTCTGACTCTTTGCGACCATATAGACTATAGTCGACCAGGCTCGTTTGTCTATGGGATTCTCCAGGCAAGAATAGTAGAATGAGTTGCCATGCCCTCCTCCAGAGGACTTACCAACTCAGGGATCAACTTGTGTCTCTTGCATCTCCTGCATTGACAAGCAGGTTCTTTACCAATGGCAGCACCGGGGAAGCCCACAGGGAATTATAAAGGATGGAAAAAATGATAACAAAGGTAAAATTAAGTATTATTTTTTAAAGCAGAGAGGAACTGCACAACTTACCATCCCCAAAATTCCTAATAAATAATCAAATTATCTCCAGATTTGGGAATTCCCTGGTGGCTCACAGGTAAAGAATCCACCTGCCAAACAGGAGATGCAGATTCAGTCTCTGGGTTGGTTGGGAAGAAGCCCTAGAGAAGGAAATGGCAACCCACTCCAGTAGTCTTACCTAGGAAATTTCATGGACAGAGGAGCCTGGCGGGCTACAGTCCATGAGGCTACAGAGTCCAGTGACTTAGTGATTAAACAATGGCAAAACTGGCAGTCCAGTGGTTAATACTCAGCATTTTCACTGTCGGGTCCCTGAGTTCAATCACTGGTCAGAGAACAAAGATTCCTGAAACTGGCAGTGTGGCCAGCAACAACAACTAAAGAAAAATAAACAATCTCAAATCCAAGAATGTTTAAGGAAAGTGTTATTGTTGTCATTACTATATTTTTAAATTTTCAATGATTTTTTTTTTTACTTTGCTGCACTGGGTCTTCACTGCTGCACCCTGGCTTTCTCCAGTTATGGTAAGTATGGCTACTCTTTGCTGGGGTGCACAGACTTCTGATTGTGGTCACTTCTCTTGCTGTATAGCACTAGCTCTGGGGCTTGTGGGTTCAATAGTCATAGAATAGGGACTTTGATTGCTCTGCAGCATGTGAAATCGTCCCATACCAAGGATTGAGCCCAGGTACCCTGCCTTGGCAGGCAGATTCCTATCCACTGTACCACTAGGGAAATTGTGTTATTGTTTTTTTTTTTTTTTTTAATCGCCAAATTTAATTTTAGTCACGTTCAATGATGCTTACTTTTCACTTTCATGCATTCGAGAAATAAATGGCAGCCCACTCCAGTTTTCTGGCCTGGAGAATCCCAGGGACGGTGGAGCCTGGTGGGCTGCCATCTATGGAGTCACATAGAGTTGGACAAGACTGAAGTGACTTAGCATGATGCTTACTAAGCTGAACAGAACCAAACAAAACTGTCACTAACAGTGAAATAGAAGTTGAGTTAATTAATAGAGTCATTTCAAAGGACTATCTGTTCAGCTCAGTTCAGACCCTCAGTCATGTCAGACTCTTTGCAAACCCATGGACTGCAGCACGCCAGGCCTCCCTGTCCATCACCAACTCCCAGAGTTTACTCAAACTCATGTCCATTGAGTCAGCGATGCCATCCAACCATCTTGTCCTCTGATATCCCCTTCTCCCACCCCCAATCTTTCCCAGCATCAGGGTCTTTTCAAATGAGTCAGTTCTTCACATCAAGTGGCCAAACTATTGGAGTTTCAGCTTCAGCACCAGTCCTTCCAATGAATATTCAGGTTTGATTTCCTTTAGGATGGGCTAGTTGGATCTACTTGCAGTCCAAAAGACTCTCAAAAATCTTCTCAAACACCACACTTCAAAAGCATTAATTTTTCAGTGCTCAGTTTTCTTTACAGTCCAACTCTCACATCCATAATGACTACTGGAAAAACCACAGCCTTAACTGGATGGACCTTTATTGTCATATTTAAAAGGTAAGTACTTGTTTTCATTGTCATATTTCCCTTAATAGTATGAATTTATATTTATAGAGCCTTATTAGTGATCAAAATTCTTATTTGAAACAGTATTGACCTAGCACTAAAAACATTTTCTGATACAATTTTAAACACATATTCCACTAAATGAGACTTGAGTCTTTACAAAAACATTTCACAGAAATTACTTAGTACTTCTTGTAGTGGCTGTCAGGAGTAATAGGTTGACAGCATTTTTCAAATTGAAGCATATTGACATATAACTACATAATTAATTTTTAGTGCATAACATCTTATATATATTTAAGTGATCACCAAAATAAGCCATTGCCATTCATCACCTGACAAATTTGAAATTTTTTCTTGTTATAGTAATGTCCAATATTTACTTTCTTAGCAACTTTCAAATGTAAAATATAGTATTATTAACTAAAGCCATCATTCTATACATCACATATCCAGGAAGGATTTATCTATTTTATAAATAAATTTGATAACTGCAACTTTGGACCTTTTGACTCTCTTCACACATTTTGTCATGCCCCTTCCACCCACCTCTGGCAATCAGTAATCTATTCTCTGAATCTATGAATTCAGGTTTGTTTGCTTTTCTTTCTTTCTTTTTTTTTTTTTTTGTTAAGATTTCACATATAAGTAAAATTATATTTGTCTTTCTGTGTCTGTCTTACTTCTTTTATTATAATGCTCTCAAGTTCCATCTATGTCATTAAAATGGTAAGATTTCTTTCTTTTATATATGCATATACACATACATGCATATATCACATTTTCTTTATCCATTCCTCTGACAGTGGACACTTAGGTAGTTTCATGTTGTGGTTATTGTGAATAATGCTGCAGTGAGAATGGGAATCATATATCTCTTTGATGTAGCAATTACATTCACATTTTCTTTATATTCGGTCCAGCATACCATGTTTCATTTAGTATTCTTCTCTCTCTGCATCATTATTGCTCCTATGTTCAATCTCTTTATCTGTATGCTGAGGGATATAAAGATGAAAAATGCTGTAAGAAGAGCTTAGTGTTAAACATTCTAATCACATCGTAACAACTGTTGCTGCTGCTGCTAAGTCACTTCAGTTGTGTCTGACTCTGTGACCTCATAGACGGCAGCCCACCAGGCTCCCCCTGTCCCTGGGATTCTCCAGGCAAGAATACTGGAGTGGGTTGCCACTGCCTTCTCTGCATCTTAACAACAACAACAAAAAAGGTGGGGTAAGGGACAGCTAGATGAGATATATGTGGAATCAGAGAACAATAAATTATTTCACAGATTAATTATTCCACCAGTACTGTTTTATAAAGTGACATAAATAGGACTTCTAGATTAAAAATGGCTACTAAACAAACACCAATTCTACTTACAAAAAAATTGAATTGAAAATGTAGTTAATTTTGTTGGATTTTGAGATGATGTGATCAGGCTTATATGCTTAAAAATCATCTGGATTATAGTAATTAAGTCACTACTATATTAAAATGAATACTATAATGAAAAAAGAAAAAAATAAGGAAAGTTAGGTTTAGTGCTTTCTGTATCATCATCATCAAAGACTACTATAACTTCTGTCTCTTGAGGATCACTTCTTAACATACTTTTCTACACCCCAGTTTCTTCATCTGTGCAATGGAGCTGATAAGCATTATCTATCTCTTAGGGTTGATATAAAGATTAATAAGCTAAATCTCATCAGTTGGCTCGTACTTTACAGATGGTAAATATTTGCTATTATTAATGAGGCTCACAGAGCAGAGCAGAAGCAAGCATTAGCTTTGTATATAGATGTAAAAAGAGGAAAATCTGTTGAAAAATTATGAGAGAAAAATTACACAATGCTCGACTTCACTGTTGACAAATTAGTCTGATAACTTTTTTGTAAACCTAGAAAGATATGAAAGAAAGTACTATATATGTGTAATTTTCCAGAAAAATTCATCTTAACTGGAAGTACATTAAAGAACATTAATTTTGCCCCTCTAGAGACAAAGATGAAAACACTACATGAGGATGGATGAAAATTATTTCTTAACAGAAGTTCTGACTACAGGTTTCCTCATGTAACAGCAAGGAGAAAAGAAACTCAAATTGCATACATAACAGATCTCAGTCATTAAGGGATTCTAACTTGCTGCAGGTTTACCTCTTTTGCAGGGCATTTATAGTCCACTTCTATAACTTGATAACTATAAGTTGCTCTATAAGTTGTTCTATAAGTTGCTCTGATAACTTAGATCTAAAAGGACACTGGTGAGTGGATTATTTGGGAACATACACATAATTATTTTTGCTGTTTAGTCGCTAAGCCATGTCTGAATCTTTGCGACCCCATGGACTGTAGCCTGTTAAGCTCCTCTTTCCATGGGATTTCCAGGCAAGAATTCTGGACTGGGTTGTCATTTCCTTCTCCAGGAGATCTTCCTGACCCAGAAATCAAACCTACATCTCCTGCATTGGCAGGTGGATTCTTTACCACTGAGCCACCTGGGAAACCCAATATACATAATTAACTTGAACTAAGTAAGCAACCTTTTGGGAAGAAATATAGGTACCTTTAGGATATAAAGTTTACTTAAAACTTTACAGAATTTTTGCCTAAACCCCTAAGGAATGATGTGGTAATATAAACACAGAGTCTATAAAACTCCATTTGATTAGTTTTGGATAAAATAATACTCTTCTTAGCCTCAAGCTTTTTTCTGTGGAATAAACCCCCATTATTTATTTGATTTGATGGTGTTTAGGGGACAGTAGTTACTAAGATTATGTAAATGTTGTACTATTTATTTACAGATGGGGGAAATTAGAAAATGAAACTCAGCAGTAGCATTCAAGTTAGAAACTTGAAAGGAAATCACTTGAGCAGTTAAAGGATGACCCTCATTTCAATGAAGATAGGACAGAACTATACAAGAAGAATAGATTCAAAATAAGTGCTGAGGAAAATATGAGTAAATTACATCTTTTTCTTCCTTGCCAGGAGTTTCCATAAACATGTGGTATTTCTTGCAATATGTTTTTAACTACTGGGTTAAGAAAATATTGACTGTTGCTTTTAAAATATGCTTTATTGTAAATTCTATAGCCTAGGAAAATTTTTGATTAAAGGATAAGGAAATTCAAGGAAGATTTGAGAGTAAACTGAGGGTGGAATAACAGATTCTGGAAAAATAAGATCAAAGTCATAAAATAATACTGCAGGATGACTGCATATATATAAAAAAGTACACGTTGTTATAACTCAAGGGAGAAGGTCAGTAAAATATTAAGCAATATTAAGCTAATTTTTATTCTGAAAAGACATAATAGTGGAAAGGACTATTAGAACAATGAAGATAATTTCTTCATTTCACAGAGCCAGGTGTTTTCAACTTAACAGATATAAGAAGTGGCAATGTTAGGACATGCTCCTAAATACATTTCTCCTGCCTATTATTTTGCATGGTTAAGAGTTGAGATGCACTTAGTGCTCACACTTGAAATAATATGAAATTGCTTCCTACAGAAGAAGATGAACTGTATGATTGTTACATTTTTGAGAGGCTTATTTATGACAATTCAGAGCTGACTTGGTTTGTGGTTTCTCATAGAGACTTTAGCTTAAGTATGTTCTGTGTTCCATTTACACATTTTTTTAATTAAAGTTTTTGTGACTAGAATGGAACAATGATTGATTCAGAAGGCATCATAGTTTTATCTAGAAGGTTTAAGAAATCTATGCAAATTTCAGAGTTGGGTGAAGTGGGGTTAATGTTAAATCTATCTTGTTGCTTTGCTTTTTTTTTTATTTATCTTTTTTGAAACGTTGTAAAACAGGCAATGAAGTCAGAAATTTTAAGCTATAAACCTTAGTTTTCTGCATACTAGATATGTTATTATATACAAATTATTTAACCTCTGAACATAATTTATTTTTGTGTACATTTATTTCAACACAATCATCTTGCCATGTGTACACTACTTTATGCTTTTTTTTTTTTTTTTAATCTTTCTCACCTGTAATCAAAATTGACCCAGAGTCAATCTGAATTTTAAAGAATATTTCTTGGGGGTTTAAAAAAAGAAAAAAATATTAAATATATTAACTACCCTGCAAAATTTATGTTTGAATTTAGTGTCTTAGTTAAGACATATAATGAGGGATACCCCAAAAATATAATGAATGATTAGATTGTAATCATTATTTTTAAAGACATCAAAAGATATGAAGTTAGTCATAGTACTCCTATGTCAATGAGGAAGATGAATCAAGGAAGAACGTCAGGTAAGAAATTAAGCATAGCTGTAGCTTTCTGGATAAAAAGACAGCAAACCTTCAAGGAAAATTTTTAGTAAACTTGTAATAAATTCAAATTGATGAATTGGCTTTCCTGAGATTATTCCTAATTTTCCTTTTGATAGAAATTTAAAATTATATAAATGCCTAAATATGCTTTAGTCGTGATAAAGGACATATTTGAAGTATATAGTGAATGCTTCAAGCTAGTAGTATATTCAACATTATTATTTTATTCAAATTGAAATGAACAGCCTTTCTATTTACTGGCTAATAACCATGGTCTGATCTGGAGACTGATCAGAAGCTACTTCTCAATAAATTTGTCTTTAAACAAATTCCTAAAATTAGTTTATTTTAATTTAGCAAAAGCTCTTAAAATTCTGCTATGGAAACAAATTTTATTTATTTTAAAATTCTATCTCTATTACAATGCAGTTATTCACCATGTAGGTAACAATGTAACTTAAACAATAATAGGAAGAATTGAACAGGAAGTCTAAACAGAAATTGATCAAGAAGCCAAGTATGAGGTTGATTATGAAAACATATAGTATGAAAATGCCAACACCATGAAGACATCTGAAAATAATTTATCCTAGTTTATTTTTATTATTCATTATTTTAAAAGTTTTTGACAGAGAACATTGTTAACCAATCACTGTCATCTTCTCAGAAGCATTAAAAACTCTATTGTGGATTGATAAAAGACATTCATGTCAACTAACACAGATGCTGATCACAATTTGCTAGAAGAACTAACAGAAATCATTAAGTATATATTAATACAGATTCTTATTAGAGAGTATTTTGATTACCTGATTTTTATTCAGAGACACATAAATGAGTCCTATTAAACCTGTTAATAATTAGTGCCTTTAAAATCATAGGATCATTATCAGAGAAATGCAAATCAAAACCACAATGAGGTACCACTTCACACCAGTCAGAATGGCTGTGATCCAAAAATCTGCAAGCAATAAATGCTGGAGAGGGTGTGGAGAAAAGGGAACCCTCCTACACTGTTGGTGGGAATGCAAATTAGTACAGCCACTGTGGAGAACAGTGTGGAGATTCCTTAAAAAATTGCAAATAGAACTACCTTATGACCCAGCAATCCCACTGCTGGGTATACACACCGAGGAAACCAGAATTGAAAGAGACACATGTACCCCAATGTTCATCGCAGCACTGTTTATAATAGCCAGGACATGGAAACAACCTAGATGTCCATCAGCAGATGAATGGATAAGAAAGCTTTGGTACATGTACACAATGGAGTATTACTCAGCCGTTAAAAAGAATTCATTTGAATCAGTGCTGATGAGATGGATGAAACTGGAGCCGATTATACAGAGTGAAGTAAGCCAGAAAGAAAAACACCAATACAGTATACTAACACATATATATGGAATTTAGAAAGATGGCAATGACGACCCTGTATGCAAGACAGGAAAAAAGACACAGCTGTGTATAACGGACTTCTGGACTCAGAGAGAGAGGGAGAGGGCGGGATGATTTGGGAGAATGGCATTCTATCATGTATACTATCATGTAAGAATTGAATCGCCAGTCTATGTCTGACGCAGGATACAGCATGCTTGGGGCTGGGGCATGGGGATCACCCACAGAGATGTTATGGGGAGGGATGTGGGAGGGGGTTTCATGTTTGGGAACACATGTAAGAATTAAAGATTTTAAAATTTAATTTAAAAAAATAAAAAATAAAATCATAGGATCATTACTCTTCTCAATAAGTATTTCTAAATATTGGTTCATGAATTATTGCAGGTGATTTATATGTTCCATCTACACTAATCATGGAAAAAATGCAATAATGTCACTGTATTTGTTCTTTTGGGACTTTCCAAAAACAAGATCACTGAAATCCTTCGCTTCATCTTATTTTTATTTTGCTACATTGCTATTTAGATAGCAAATGTGCTCATCATGATTTCTATCACCTGCAGTCAGCTCATTGAGCAACCCATGTATTTTTTCTTTAATTACCTTTCACTCTGTGACCTTTGCTCCACATCTACTGTGACACTTAAGCTAATAACTGACTTACTGGCAGAAAGGAAGATCATTTCCTATAGGAACTGCATGGCACAGCTCTTTAGCATGCATTTCTTGGAGGCATTGATATCTTTATCCTCACAGGGATGGCCTATGTCCATTACATGGTCGTCTGCAAGCCCCTGCACTACACCGTCGTCATGAGCAGGCAGAGGTATAATGCCATTATCATTGCCTGCTGTACTGGGGCATTTATACACTCTGCCAGTCAGTTTCTTCTCATCATCTTCTAACCCTTCTGTGGCCCCAGTAGTAGATCACTACTTCTGTGATGTGTAGCCTTTGCTGAAACTGGCCTGCTCAAATACAGGCATGATAGGTTTCTTCCAGTTCCAGTTCAGTTTCTCAGTCGTGTCTGACTCTTTGCGACCCCATGAATCCCAGCACACCAGGCCTCCCTATCTATCACCAACTCCCGGAGTTTACTCAAATTCACCTCCATCGAGTTGGTGATGCCATTCAGCCATCTCATCCTCGGTCATCCCCTTCTCCTTCTGCCCCCAATCCCTGCCAGCATCAGGGTCTTTTCCAACGAGTCAACTGTTCGCATGAGGTGGCCAAAGAATTTGGAGTTTCAGCTTCAGTATCAGTCCTTCCAATGAACACTCAGGACTGATCTCCTTTAGAATGGACTCCTTGCAGTCCAAGGGACTCTCAAGAGTCTTCTCCAAAACCACAGTTCAAAACCATCAATTCTTCGGCACTCAGATTAGTTATTGCTGTTTCAGGCCTAGTTGTTTTGGTGACTTTTACTGTCTTGATGCTGTCTAACTTTTTTATACTGTTCGTCATCAGGGCATATTCTGTGGAGAGCCACAGCAAAGCTCTCTCCACTGGCAGTTCTTATATCACTGTTGTAGCCCTGTTTTTCACACCTGAGTCATTCACTTACATCAGACCAGCCACAACTTTCCCAGAAGATAAAATGTTTGCTCTTTTTTACACCATTATTGCCCGGATATTCAAGCCTCTGATCTACATGCTGAGAAACACGGAGATGAGTAATGCCTTGAGGAAAGTTTGGCATCCTCATGTACTTCTGGAAAGAAAGTAAATTTTCTGAAGCTTTTCTGCATTTAATGACGAGGTTCCCTGAGACCATGGCTGCAAATAAGATCAATTCTCATCACCTCTGCTTGGAGAGATAAGTGAAAAACAACAACAACAACAACAACAACAACAGCATATCCTGTCTGTTCTATGTTTTTACACTGGCAGCTTACATAATTTTAAGCATTATTCTTATTCTCACCCTCCTTCATCTGTCTTAACAATTAAGGACTATGTTTATGCAAACTAGCCAGACTCTGTGATTAAAAACAAAAAGTTACATCACATATTTAGCATCCTATTGAAAAAAGATAAAATAAATCATGCACATTATATGCCTTAAAATGTTGAGAAACTGAATAAGACATTACCTTCCATTTTCAAACTTTTATTTGACTATACATGCACGTCACTCATGTATAGTTCATGAACGGTCAAAAACTGAGCACTACCATGCTCAAAAATTGCTCAACAAACTGCTCAAAAACTGAGCAGCAGCCAGACTGAGTCAGAAATTATCAATACACCAGAACTCCACCTTGTACCCCTGTATAATTACAATTTCCCCACAAAATCACTATTTTTATCTTTAAAATCAATTTGTATCTATTTTTATATTCTATGGAAAAGATAGCAATAGAGATCATACTCTTGTATCCAGTTCTCTATTATTGTCTTTGTAATACTCATTCATTATGTATTGACTTCTCTGATTGCTTTCATTGATCTACAGCATCTCATTGAATGAATATGTGACCATTAATTTATCTATTCTTTTGGTGCTAGGCATTTGGGTCATTTCTCACTTAGAGCTATTAAGAGTAGTACTGCTTTAAACATTTTGGAATGGCTTTTGGTGTATATATGTCTTCCATTGTTTCTTTTTAATATGTTTTACATTGTAAATTTTAATACTTAAAATTTTAAGATAGTGGTACACCCTTGTATTAATAATCTTTGCTAATATATTACTGAGATAGACTAAAATATATTAAATTTTTAAATGTAACTAGAAAGACATTAAGGTGGATGCAATAAGAAGTTTAGAAATATGTGAAAGTTCTAACTCTTTTAGAATTCATTACTGGGGTCTGGGGTATATTAATCAATGCCAATCAAGATATCAATCACAGATATAAAGAATAAGACTGTTAGAAAGCTAGCTTGTACAATGGAGCTTAGGAAAAATTCCCAGAATGGAGTGTCAGGTAATGTTTACAAGATTAACATTTAGGTAATCATCACTGGGCAACATTTACAAATAAGATATTTACTAGAGGATATGGAGTTGCTTATCATAAGTAAAGCTGGAAAATTATTTACTTAGATTCTGAGTAAAAAGAAAAAATGCATTTCAACGCCCTCTAAATAGGGGCAGTGGTTTCAGGTAAAGAAGGTATAAGCAGATGATGCCACCCTTAGCACAGAAAATGAAGAGGAATTAAAAAGCCTCTTGATAATGGTGAAAAAGGAGAGTGAAAAAGCTGGCTTAAAACTCAACACACAAAAAACAAAGATCATGGTATCCGGTCCCATCACTTCATGGCAAATAAATGAGGAAACAATGGAAATTGTGACACATTTTATTTTCTTGGGCTCCAAAATCACTGTGAATGGTGACTGCAGCCATGAAATTAAAAGACACTTGCTCCCTGAAAGAAAAGCAATGACAAGTCTACACTGTATTAAAAAGTAGAGATATTACTTTGCCAAAGGTCTGTATGTTCAAAGCTTTGGTTTTCCAGTAGTCATGTAAGGATGTGAGAGCTGGACAGTAAAGAAAGCTGAGCACCAAATATTGATGCCTTCAAACTGTGGTGCTGGAGAACATGAGAGATCCTCGGACTGCAAGGAGTCAAACCAGTCAATCCTAAAGGAAAGCAATCTTGAATATCCATTGGAAGGACTGATGCTAAAACTGAAGCTCCAATACTTTGGTCACCTGCTGCAAAGAGCCGGCTCATTGGAAAAGATCCTGATGTTGGGAAAGATTGAAGGCAGGAAGAGAAGGGAACAACAGAGGATGAGATGATTTTACGGCATCACAGACTCAATGGACATGAGTTTGAGCGAGCCCCAGGAGTTAGTGAAGGACAGGGAAGCAGTCCATGGGGTCGCAAAGAGTTGGACATGATTGAGCAATTGAACAACAACAAATGCTAATGCTGGTTTGCAATGCACACAAAAACACTTACATGTACACAAACACAAAATATAGACAATTACAACTTTCCAGGAACTTCTATTATAGCATAAATGAGATAAACATTCTTGAATTCAGAATCAAACTAAAAGAGAAAATATTTAATTTTTTCCAAAAGGTTATGACCACATTTAAAAAAATAACCTTGAATATAGGGGAAAATTATATTGAAAATAGATATTGCAGAGTATGTCACACAATGACTTTCTGTATTGAGGTCGTTGGACAAAAATATAATGTAAAAATATTTATTATATAAAAATAATAATTTTCAAAACATGATATATGAATCTCAAAATTTTGCAGGGTGTTTAAAAATTGAATAAAAATAATATTTTAATTTGAAATTTGATGGATAAAACAAAAAGGAAAGAAACAGTAAATATCTTAAGAAGTTTATCTTATCTTAAGAAAGCAACAGTAAATAGAAATGCAGTTATTAACAAATTACCAGAACATAGAATTAGAAATACAAGAAGATAGAGAATATTTTATTCATTATCAATGAAGTAAAATAAAAGTGAAAAACCAATGTTTATCAAACTCTAGGGTTTGGATAACAATGAGAAAAAAAATTAAAGTGCTGATTATTGAAAATTTTCCAGATTGATGATAATTTTGAAAGAATGAAATATTGCCTTTTTCAGCCACATTGATAGTCCTAGAGAGTATTATGCTTAGTGAAATAAATCAAAGACAATTATGATATGATATCACTTAAATGTGGAATCTAATAAACAATACAAGTGAATCATATACAAAACACAAGCAGACTTACAGAAATAGAAAACAAACCCATGATTATCAAAGGAGAGAGAAAGGGGAGGGAGGACAAATTAGGAGTATGGGGTTAACAGATACAAACTATATATGTAAAACTGAGAAGCAATAAGAATTCATTATAGCACAGGCAATTATATTCAATATATTGTAATAACCTGTAATATTGACTCCCAACTGATGATTCATAGTTGTGTGTGTATCTTTTCCCTTTTGCCAAAAGGAAAGGAAAGTTCATTTGGTTTCATTATTTTATTTTCCTTTTATATCCAAAACCCAATCTCCCATTTGAGAAATGGAAATAAATGTGACAGTAAATAACCTACTACTGAGAGGAATAGAGTGCCAGCTGGTTGGTATTTTTATTAAGTGACTCCTGTATCCATATTGCTTTGTTCATAACAATTATTCAAGCTCTGTATGTTTCCCCTTTGATTCTCTTTGTTGTTCCCCTCTCAAGAAGTAGAGACCTCCTCCAAAGAAACCTCATGCTTTCTCAGGGCTACTAAGTCTCCCTCCTGCTTTTCAAACAAGAGCATTAGCTAAAAATGGCAGAATTTTCTGACCATCCTCAGGTCTGAATAAGAATACTACCTTCTAGAGACCCAGTGCCCAGAGCCTTGCTAAAGCAAAGTGAAGAGCAAATTTACAGACTGAAAATTCCCAGGAGACCTGAGAAATATAACATTGGACAACTGGTTAGTGATTATAGCAAGATTGCTTTAGAAACAGTTTTAGGAAAACAAATGCCCCTAGCTTTCAAAGAATGAATTTTTATAATGCCCTATTTATATTTGGTTCTTGCAGATATCATTTCCTCCAGGCACAAACGTAAAGCAGGTGGCTACTACAGAATGCGTATGCACATTGCTTTAGCAGGTATAGAAAAATGTCTCCGGTTTACTTGCAATTCAGAGCAGGTGTAAACAAATTATGTCTAATCAAAAGACCAGACCACATCCCTGTGGAAAGAATTCATATTTCTCTGTGAGTTCAGGATGGATTCAAGGGCATCTAACTCTTGATTTCCTTTGCAAAACAACAAAGCTTCTCCCAGAAAAACAATCCTGAAGACATTTGCAGAGAATTAATATAACTTTGTTTGCATCACGGATTTGTAGTCTCCCATTTTATTTTGGGTTTATGTGATTGAAAAGTGTTAGCACAGCGCTTACCAAAGTGGAGTATGTACCAAGCAGATATTTTCCTGAAGAACTAGAAACTAACCTGAAGGCAACTCAAAAATTATCCTGATGTTTTTGCTTGTATTAGGCTAATGGCATGCTATTTGCCTTTTGTTCTCCTTAACTGTTTTTGTAAGGTTTTATATTTAATTGTGGTATAGCAATAAGAGTACATGCTTTGGTGATGTTTAGCCTTAATTGTATATTGCAGGCTGAATTGAAGTAGGGGAAATAACATTAAAATTTTGCAATGTTTATGTCGGCTATGACTTTTGAGCATCTAATCTACAGAGATCAAATGATGATTTTCCTAAAATAAATTAGATTGATTGAAATTGGTGAAGATAAGTCAATGGTAGGGAAAGGAATCCTATCTAGTTGTTATGCACTAGGTACCATACTAGGAAGCTTCACATTATAATTTTATGTACGTCTCAATATTATCTTTAAGAATATATCAGTATTGCAGTTTCACATATAAGGATTCTGAAGTTTAGGCAGATTAAGCATCCTTCCCAAAGAATCTCAAAAGAGTACACTTTGTTCCTGTTATAAGTTCTTAATAACAATTTTATGGAAAGCAAAATATTTAAAATAATTTTGGAGAGTAAAATTGGCAGTCTCTAAGCTTATGCAGGATGACAGTTGTTTGTCTTCCACTAATTCAGAAATAAATATTTGACACAATGGTAACATTTATTCAAACACTAATATTGAAAAATTGGGTAATAAATTGGCCAGGCATAAGGATCTACTATTTCATCTAATGGCAAATATGTGTGTGTTGAAAACATATAAGGGCTTGACAATCTTGATGGAATTTACTGTTATGTACAGAGTTTTAATCAATGTAATTAGTTGTCTTCTTTATTTTATATTCCTCAGCTTTTCTAATTATTTTGCTATTGTCTTTATTAAAAACTATTTATACTTGCATAAATGTAATATGAGTTTAACATTTTGAAATTTTTTCTTCAGTCAAAGAAAGGTTAATTTTTCCATGGCTATAATTTTATTCCCTCAATTTATTCATTAGATTAATTTTGTTATTGGCAGTCTCTGTAGAAATACTTGATATTTCACCATAATTTCCTTAACAGCATTCAATCAACAGCACATAGTTAATCCTTTAACTGTACAAATTGGGACACCGAAAACTACTGTGGTAAAATTGTAAGCAAAGATGTTGTAAATGGGTTTGAAATCATAGTTAATCTACATCTTAATTCTTGTAACGTCAAAGATGTATTTTTAGAATGACTTGCCATATCATCTGTCATCTATATTGCAAAGAATTTGAAATATAGATTCAAATAATTCCACCACTGCTGTCCTTTGTGATTCCTTGTCTGTTCTTCTTCCATCCAGAAGAGGCATCAGCAGTCTAACTGTAAACCAGATTATTTCTATGAGTTACTGTTTATTAACCTTCTGATTTGGGAAATTCATTCAGTTAATTTTTATCAGATTCTTTTGTAATGAAACAAAGGGACCATGTTCCCATGATTAAGCCATTCTAATTACTAAGCTCCTTCTTATTTAATAGTTTTCTTTATAACAATGTACTTAAATTTATTTAAAATGTAAGTTTTCATTTTATTGCTCTATAATAGACATAACATAAGACTATAATTGTGACATTTTTAAAAATGAACCATACAACATTAATACATGCTATTTAACCACCATGATCAGTGGAAGAGCTCATGCTGTCTCTTCATTTTTAACAAAATGATCTGCTGTCATTTTTTAAAAAAATGGAGGTAACAATAACAGAATATTAGTGGGAGACTTTAATACCCCACTCACATCTATGCATAGATCAACTAAAAAGAAAATTAACAAGGAAACACAAACCTTAAATGATACAATAGACCAGTTAGACCTAATTGATATCTATAGGACATTTCACCCCAAAACAAGGAGTTACACCTTTTTCTCAAGTGCACATGAAACCTTCTCCAGGATAGATCACATCCTGGGCCATAAATCTAGCCTTGGTAAATTAAAAGGAAAAAAAAAAAAAAAAGAAATCATTCCAAGTGTCTTTTCTGACCACAATATAGTAAGATTAGATGACAATTACTGGAGAAAAAATATTAAAACTTCCAACATATGGAGGCTGAACAACACACTGCTGAATAACCAACAAATCACAGAAGAAATAAAAAAAGGAATCAAAATATGCATAGAAATGGATGAAACTGAAAACACAACAACCCAGAACCAGTGGCACATTGTAAAAGCAATGCTAAGGGGAAAGTTCATAACAATACAGGCATACCTCAAGAAACAAGAAAAAAGTCAAAAAATAACCTAACTCTACACCTAAAGCAACTAGAAAAGGAAGAAATGATGAACCCCAGGCTTGGTAGAAAGAAATAAATCTTAAAAATTAGGGCAGAAATAAATGCAGAAGAAACAAAAGAGATCATAGCAAAAATTAACAAAGCCAAAAGCTGGTTCTTTGAGAGGATAAATAAAATTGACAAACCATTAGCCAGACTCATCAAGAAACAAAGGGAGAAAAATCAAATCAACAAAATTAGAAATGAAAATGGAGAGATCACATCAGACAACACAGAAATACAAAGGATCATAAGAGACTACTGTCAGCAAGTGTATGCCAATAAAATGGACAACGTGGAAGAAATGGACAAATTCTTAGAAAAGTTAAAAAAGAAAGAAAGAAAGAAAGAAAAGTACAACTTTCCAAAACTGAACCAGGGAGAAATAGAAAATCTTGAAAGACTCATCACAAGCATGGAAATTGAAATTGTAATCAGGAATCTTCTAGCAAACAAAAGCCCAGGTCCAGACGGCTTCACAGCTGAATTCTACCAAAATTTTAGGGAAAAGCTAACACCTATCTTACTCAAAATCTTCCAGAAAATTGCAGAGGAAGGTAAACTTCCAAACTCATTCTATGAGGCCACCATCACCCTAATACCAAAACCTGACAAAGATGCCCCCAAAAAAGAAATCTACAGGCCAATAACACTGATGAACATAGATGCCAAAAGCCTTAACAAAATTCTAGTAATCAGAATCCAACAGCACATTAAAAAGATCATACATCATGACCAAGCGGGCTTTATCCCAGGGATGCAAAGATTCTTCAATATCCACAACTCAATTAATATGGAACACCACATTAACAAATCGAAAAATAAAAGCCATATGATTATCTCAATAGATGCAGGGAAAGCCTTTGACAAAATTCAACATCCATTTATGATAAAAAGTCTCCAGAAAGCAGGAATAGAAGGAACATACCTCAACATAATAAAAGCTATATATGACAAACCCACAGCAAACATTATCCTCAATGGTGAAAAATTGAAAGCATTTCCCCTAAAGTCAGGAACAAGCCAACGGTGCCCACTTTCACCACTAATATTCAACATAGTTCTGGAAGATTTGGCCACAGCAATCAGAACAGAAAAAAGAAATAAAAGGAATCCAGATTGGAAAAGAAGAAGTAAAACTCTCACTGTTTGCAGATGACATGATCCTCTACATAGAAAACCCTAAAGACTCCACCAGAAAATTACTAGAGCTAATCAATGAATATAGAACAGTTGCAGGATATAAAATCAACACACAGATATCCCTTGCACTCCTATACACTAATAATGAGAAAATAGAAAGAGAAATTAAGGAAACAATTCCATTCACCATTGCAATGAAAAGAATAAAATACTTAGGTATATATCTACACAAAGAAACTAAAGACCTATATAAAGAAAACTATAAAAACACTGGTGAAAGAAATCAAAGAGGACACTAATAGATGTAGAAATGTACCATATTCATGGATCGGAAGAATCAATATCTTGAAAATGA
This sequence comes from Capricornis sumatraensis, assembly GCF_032405125.1. Lineage (NCBI taxonomy): Eukaryota > Metazoa > Chordata > Mammalia > Artiodactyla > Bovidae > Capricornis > Capricornis sumatraensis. Next base: position 515,363 of record NW_027184621.1, on the reverse strand, counting down.
GTATACTACCCAAAGCAATCTATAGATGCAGTGCAATCCCTATCAAGCTACCAACGGTATTTTTCACAGAGCTAGAACAAATAATTTCACAATTTGTATGGAAATACATAAAACCTCAAATAACCAAAGCAATCTTGAGAAAGAAGAATGGAACTGGAGGGATCAACCTGCCTGACTTCAGGCTTTACTACAAAGCCGCAGTCATTAAGACAGTATGGTACTGGCACAAAGACAGAAATATAGATCAATGGAACAAAATAGAAAGCCCAGAGATAAATCCACACACCTATGGACACCTTATCTTTGACAAAGGAGGCAAGAATATACAATGGATTAGAGACAATCTCTTTAACAAGTGGCGCTTGGAAAACTGGTCAACCACTTGTAAAAGAATGAAACTAGAACGCTTTCTAACACCATACACAAAAATAAACTCAAAATGGATTAAAGATCTAAATGTAAGACCAGAAATTACAAAACTCCTAGAGGAGAACATAGGCAAAACACTCTTCGACATACATCACAGCAGGATCCTCTATGACCCACCTCCCTGAATATTGGAAATAAAAGCAAAAATAAACAAATGGGACCTAATTAAAATTAAAAGCTTCTGCACAACAAAGGAAACTATAAGCAAGGTGAAAAGACAGTCTTCAGAGTGGTAGAAAATAATAGCAAATGAAGTAACTGACAAACAACTAATCTCAAAAATACACAAGCAACTCCTGTAGCTCAATTCCAGAAAAAGGAAAAAAAAAACAAAAAACAAAAAAAGACCCTATCAAAAAATGGGCCAAAGAACTAAATAGACATTTCTCCAAAGAAGACATACAGATGCCTAACAAACACATGAAAAGATGCTCAACATCACTCATTGTCAGAGAAATAAAAATCAAAACCACAATGAGGTACCATTTCACACCAGTCAGAATGGCTGCGATCCAAAAGTCTACAAGGAATTAATGCTGGAGAGGGTGTGGAGAAAAGGGAACCCTCTTACACTGTTGGTGGGAATGCAAACTAATACAGCCACTATGGAGAACAGTGTGGAGATTCCTTAAAAAACTGGAAATAGAACTGCCTTATGACCCGGCAATCCCACTGCTGGGCATACACACCAAGGAAACCAGAATTGAAAGAGACATGTGTACCCCAATGTTCATTGCAGGACTGTTTATAATAGCCAGAACAGGAGAAGGCAATGGCACCCCACTCCAGTACTCTTGCCTGGAAAATCCCATGGGCAGAGGAGCCTGGTGGGCTGCAGTCCATGGGGTCGCAAAGAGTTAGACCCGACTGAGTGACTTCCCTTTCACTTTCATGCACTGGAGAAGGAAATGACAACCCACTCCAGTGTTCTTGCCTGGAGAATCCCAGGGACGGGGGAACTTGGTAGGCTACCGTCTATGGGGTCTCACAGAGTAGGACACGACTGAAGTGACTTAGCAGAAGCAACCTAGATGTCCATCAGTGGATGAATGGATAAGAAAGTGGTGGTACATATACATAATGGAGTATTACTCAGCCATTCAAAAGAATACGTTTGAATCAGTTATGATGAGGTGGATAAAACTGGAGCCTATTATTCAGAGTGAAGTAAGCCAGAAAGAAAAACACCAATAAAGTATACTAACACATATATATGGAATTTAGATATAACCCTGTATGTGAGACAGCAAAAGCGACACAAAAGAACAGTCTTTTGTACTCTGTGGGAGGGGGAGAAGGTGGGATGATTTGGGAGAATGACATCGAAACATGTATAATATCATATATGAAATGAATTCCCAGTCCAGGTTCGATGCATGATACTGGATGCTTGGGGCTGGTGCACTGGGACGACCCAGAGGGATGGTACGGGGAGAGAGGAGGAAGGGGGGTTCAAGATGTGGAACACGTGTATACCTGTGGCGGATTCATGTTGATGTATGGCAAAACCGATACAACATTGTAAAGTAATTAACCTCCAATTAAAATAAATATATATTTTAAATGGAGATTAGCAAGGAGAGATGTTAAGGATATAATATGACCAAATCAAAAACTCCTTCCTCATGGAATTAAATAGATTAAACTATGATGATACCAAATGTGTTTTATTGTCTTATCTATTCGCTAGTTAAAATCACTGTAACTATTACCAGTAATATAGCTACACAGTGCAGTTAATGATGAAGTTGTTAATTTCTATATAATTCTGCAACAAAAAATATATATTTTAAAAATATGTCTGTGATGGCTGTATATGGTCTTCACACCTGATCTAGAAGTAAGGTAGGAATACCTTCTGGATTTACCATGGTGGAGAGCAGCATTTAGATGAGTTCTACTGTATGTAGGGCATATTTTTCCACTCCTATATTTTATGTCTTAAAAATCATGCAGAAATGTGATACAAGCAGATTCATGAATCAATCCCTCACTTAATCAACACATAATAGTAGAATACTTACTGACCATAAAGTATGCTTTATCATTTTATAACATCATCTTTTACTGAATTTAAGTGATTAAACAGTAAAATATAAATATATAAAACACATAAAAGTTGCAGGAATTAAACATACCTGTGTAATTATAAGCATTTTTCTTTTTCCTTTACTTATTAAACCATTAATTTTAACAAATGTACAGGTTACTACAAAAGCAGTGACTTTAACACTTAAAGGTTAAAAAAAGAGAGGCATATATTTTACAGTTATTTTTAGGATGTCAATCATTGACAGCCTTCCAGTGTTTATGATCATGTATCCCAGTTATTTGACTTATAAGACTTATTTGACTTATAAGATTATGTTTCTTTCACTAGTGGCAAAAAAAAGCTGTTTTGCAAATAAATTGTCCACTTAAGCATTTCAAAATTCAGAAAAAGATGTCATAAATTTGTTTATGCAGTTATGCATGAAGAAAATGCAGGCGGTAGACAATATCCTGTTGGAGAAAGAAACATTATATAAAATAATACCAAAAAACACATGTTTAATATATCAATATGTCACATACCCAGAAATGAGTAAATAAATATTTATTTTTCCCTAAATATTATGCTGTTGCTGCTTAACCGCTTCAGGTGTGTCCGACTCTGTGTGACCCTATGGACTGCAGCCTGCCAGGCTCCTCTTCTCATGAGATTCTCTAGGAAAGAATACAGGAATGGGTAGCCATTCCCTTCTCCATAATTGTTCCTTTCTTCTTTAGGAAATAGCAATATGTTAATCATTAAATTTAAAAACTGAGGAATACTTAAGAGAATACATATTTAATTCCATCAATAGAATAGAATATTTTGATACAAAAGGAAGCTGTGGGGCAAAAAAGTCTATAATTTCCCATAACAAATCCAGTAAATACCTTATGAATTTACTTCAATGATATGTTAATGGTTATAATTTTATAGTAAACTTGCTATAATTTTATTGTAAGAGTTTCAGCCAAATGCATGTGCTGATTTTTCTTTCAGGTACTCAACAATTTTTGAATAATACACATTAAATTCACCATATGGAAAATCAGAGGAATGTATCAGAATTCACTTTTGTGGAGCTTTCCTCTGACCAGAATATACAGATGTTTTGCTTTGTATTCTTCTTATTCTGTTATGTTGCGCTGTTGGTGGGAAATCTTCTGATCCTGTCTCTATCCGATGCAGTGTCCTTTTTCACCAACCAATGTATTATTTCCTCAGCCACTTATCCTTCATGGACGTCTGTAATACCTGTTGTGTGACACCCAAACAGATCAGTGACCTGCTCCTGGGAAGGAAAACCATCTCTTATGGCAACTGCATTCTGCAGGTCTTCACCATGCACCTTTTTGGCATCATCGAGGTCTTTGTCCTTACAGTCACGGCCTTTGACCACTGCTTTCCTATCTGTAAGCCTCTCTACTACATGATTATCATGAACAGGACAAGGTGCAATCTCCTCATTCTGGCAGCTTGGGCTGGTGGGGCTGCCCATGCCTTTTCTCAGTTCTCTCTGATAATCTGTTTGCCCTTCTGTGGTCCCAAGGAAATTCGCCACTACTATTGTGTCATTTTTCCTTTACTGCAAGTTTCCTGTACTGATACCTATGTCACTAGTGTCCTTGTGGTTGCCAATTCAGGAATGGTTGCCTTAGTAGCCTCTGTTCTCTTGTTTGGGTCCTATGTCATTATATTATTCACCTTAAGAAGTCACTCAGCTGGAAGGAAGGCTCAAAGCCCTGTTTACCTGTGGGTCTCACATCACTGTGGTTGTCTTATTTTTTGGTCCTTCAATCTTTGCCTACCTCAGACCACCTCCCACTTTCCCTGAGGACAAAATATTTTCTCTCTTTTATACTATCATTGTTCCTATGTTCAATCCCTTAATCTACACTCTGAGAAACACAGAAATGAAAAAGGCTATTAGAAAAGTTTGTTGTCAAAAGATATTTTCAGAAGAAAAACATAATTGATTTCTTCTACTCAATCAGTCCTGGGTGTTCATTGGAAGGACTGATGGTGAAGCTGAAACTCTAATACTTTGGCCACGTGATGTGAAGAGCTGACTCATCTGAAAAGACCCTGATGCTGGGAAAGATTGAGGGAAGAAGAAGGGGAAGACTGAGGATGAGAAGGTTGGATAGCATCACCGACTCAATGGACCTGGGTTTGGGTGGACTCTGGGAATTGGTGATGGACAGGGAGGCATGGTATGCTGCGGTTCATGGGATCATTAAGAGTTGGACATTACTGAGTGACTGAACTGAACTGTACTCTATATGTTAAAAACTTTATGTAAGGGTAAATGAGTGCTTGGAATCATAGAGTTCTATGGCTTTGAGAATGATTTGAACACAAATTGTCCACTTTATAAATGTCAGAGGTGTTGAAATGAATAAATGCAAGTGTCAATTTCTCTAACCCAAAGTGAACTATGAAGCTAAAGAGAATTTTCATAATCATTCACATGTAAACTCGGGAACAAGTCAAATTGCTTATATTCTCTGTACACACATTGAAAATTAAAAGAAAAAAACATGTAAGGTCATAAATCTCTTCTCTGGTGGCTCAGCAGTATAGAAACCACCTGCAATGCTGGAGATACAGGTTTGGATCCCTGGGTTGGGAACATTCCCTGGAGAAGAAAATGGCAACCCCTCAAATATTCTTGCCTGGAAAACTGCATAAACAGAGGAGCCTGGCAGGTTACAGTCTATGTGGTTGGAAGAGTCGGGACCAACTGAGTGACTAAACCACCACAAGTTCATAAAGGAGACATTAATTTTCAGTTTTGAGCTCTGTTTGGTGAAATAGTTAGAAATTAAAGAAAGTGGAGAAAACCACTAGACCATTCAGGTATGACCTAAATCAAATCCCTTATGAATATAGAGTGGAAGTGAGAAATAGATAAGGGACTAGATCTGACAGACAGAGTGCCTGATGAACTATGGGTGGAGGTTCATGACATTGTACAGGAGACAGGGATCAAGACCATCCCCATGAAAAAGAAATGCACAAAAACAAAATGGCTGTCTAAGGAGGCCTTACAAATAGCTGTGAAAATAAGGGAAACAAAACGCAAAGAGAAAAGGAAGGATATACCCATTTAAATGCAGAGTTCCAAAGAATAACAAGGAAAAATACAAAACCCTTCCTCAGTAATCAATGCAAAGAAATAGAAGAAAATAACAGAGTGGGAAAGACAAGAGATTTCTTCAAGAAAATTAGAGATACCAAGGGAATATTTTAGGCAAAGATGGGCTCAATAAAGGAGAGAAATGGTAGGGACCTAAAAGAAGCAGAAGATATTAAGAAGAGGTGGCAAGAATACACAGAAGAACTGTACAAAAAACATCTTCATCACCCAGATAATCACGATGGTGTGATCACTCATCTAGAGCCAGACATCCTGGAATGTGAGGTCAAATGGGCCTTAGAAAGCATCACTACGAACAAAGCTAGGGAAGGTGATGGAATTCCAATTGAGCTATTTTAAATCCTGAAAGATGATGCTGTGAAACTGCTGCACTCAATGTGCCAGCAAATTGGGAAAACTCACCAGTGGCCACAGGACTGGAAAAGGTCAGTTTTCATTCCAATCCCAAAGAAAGGCAATGCCAAAGAATACTCAAACTACCACACAATTGCACTCATCTCACACACTAGTAAAGTAATGCTCAAAATTCTCCAAGCCAGGCTTCAGCAATGTGTGAACCGTGAAATTCTAGATGTTACAGCTGGTTTTAGAAAAGGCAGAGGAACCAGAGATCAAATTGCCAACATCTGCTGGATCATGGAAAAAGCAAGAGAGTTCCAGAAAAACATCTATTTCTGCTTTATTGACTATGCCAAAGCCTTTGACTGTGTGGATCACAATAAACTGGAAAATTCTGAATGAGATGGGAATACCAGACCACCTGACCTGCCTCTTGAGAAACCTATATGTAGGTCAGGAAGCAACAGTTAGAACTGGGCATGGAACAACAGACTGGTTTCGAATAGGAAAAGGAGTATGTCAAGGCTGTATATTGTCACCCTGCTTATTTAACTTCTATGCAGACTACATCATGAGAAACACTGGGCTGGAAGAAACACAAGCTGGAATCAAGATTGCCGGGAGAAATATCAATAACCTCAGATATGCAGATGACACCACCCTTATGGCAGAAAGTGAAGAAAAACTAAATAGCCTTTTGATGAAGGTGAAAGAGGAGAGCGAAAAAGTTGGCTTAAAGCTCAACATTCAGAAAACGAAGATCATGGCATCCGATCCCATCACTTCCTGGCAAATAGATGGGGAAACAGTGGAAACAGTGGCTGATTTCATTTTCAGGGGCTCTGAAATCACTGCAGATGGTGATTGCAGCCATGAAATTAAAAGACACTTATTCCTTGGAAGGAAAATTATGACTTACCTAGACAGCAGATTAAAAGCAGATACATTACATTGCCAACAAAGGTCCTTCTACTCAACGCTATGGTTTTTCCAGTGGTCATGTATGGATGTGAGAGTTGGACTACAAAGAGAGCTGAGTGCCAAAGAATTGATGCTTTTGAACTGTGGTTGTGAAGAAGACTCTTGTGAGTCCCTTAGAATGCAAGGAGATCCAACCAGTCCATTCTAAAGGAGATCAGTCCTGGGTGCTCATTGGAAGGACTGATGTTGAAGCTGAAACTCCAATACTTTGGCCACCTGATGCGAAGAGCTGACTCGTTTGAAAAGACCCTGATGCTGCGAAAGATTGAGGGCAGGATGAGTAGGGGACCACAGAGGATGAGATGGTTGAATGGCATCATCAACTCAATGGACATGGTTTCGGGTGGACTCTGGGAGTTGGTGATGGACAGGGAGGCCTGGTGTGCCTCAGTCCATGGGATTGCAAAGAGTCTGACTCTACTGAGTGACTGAACTAAAATGATTACTCAGTTGTGTCCAACCATTTGCAACCTGATGGAGTGCAACACACCAGGGTTCTCTGTCCATCACCGACTCCCAGAGCTTACTCAAACTCATTTTCATCACGTCAATTTTGCCATCCAACCATCTCATCCTCCATTGTCCTCTTATTACCACTAATTATTTGTTTGTTTTGTTTTCTTCTCCACTTCCCAAAACTGTTTCCAAGTGTGCAGTTTCTCAGCAAGTTCACAGCCCCCAGGACAAACTTGGCCATCACCTTGCTGCACCGTTAGACTCTATTGGAGCAGACATTTGCATCCCCAGCCTTGTGCCTGCCTGTCCATGACAAAGCTCCAACCCATGTGCTCTATCTGAGCATTCACCAATCAACAGCTTCCAGTCTAGGTCCAAGTTGTTGTTGTTGTTGTTGTTTTCCTAGTCTATTTAAAGTTTATACACACCTCAGACCACAGACACCCGGTATCCAGCTTGTTCTCTGTATTCATTCTCTGCATATCCTCTGGCCAACCTTAGCCTTTCTACTCTCTAGAGACACTTCCTGCTTGTTCTGTGATGGCGGCAGTTCTGGCTGCAGCTACAACAGAACGTGCTCCAATTTTGAATTGTGCCAATGCTGACTCCCAATTTTGTGGAGAGATCTCCTCTATATTCATTCTTTAATTACTAACCCTCAATCTTAGGTTACTTTCAATACTTCTACTGGCATATCACAAGTTGAACATATTTAAACTGCACAATTTGATCAGTTTTGACAAATGTATACACCTCTGAAACCATCCCCACAATCAAAATAATGAGTGTCCATCACTCCAAAGAGTTTCCTTGTGCTCATAGCCTTCCCTCTTGTCCTTTACTGGACCCCTTTTCTCTGGGAACTGTTGATTTGCTTTCTGTCTCTATAGATAAGTTTCCATTCTCTAGGTATTTGTATACATTTAATCATACAGTACAAATTCTGTGTTTCCTAGTTTCTTTCATAATAATTATTTACAGATTAATCCATATTGTTGCATGCATCAATTGTTCATCCCTTTTGATTGATGAGGAAATGAATGCAAATCCTATGAAAGTAAATTTTACAATTTGTTTCTTCACTGTGTTCCTGATAGACATTTGGGTTAGGTCCAGTTTTTGCCTATTACAAATAATGCTGCTACATTCATTCACGTACAAGTTACTGATTTGGCATATAGTCTTGAAAGGTAAATATGTAGGAGTGAAATGGCTGGTCTTATGCACACTTAACATTTTAGGAAACTGCAAGCTACTTTATTTTTTTTAATTTAAATTTATTTATTTTAATTGGAGGCTAATTACTTTACAATATTGTATTGGTTTGCCAAGTGAGTGATTGTACCAGTTTACTTCCCCACAAGAAGTTTATGAGTGTTCAAGATGCTCTTCAATACTTGATACGTCACATTTCTCTATTTTAGCCATTATTAGAATGGTGAACTGCTATCTCATTATGGCTTTAATTTGCATTCATAAATAACTAATGGTGTTAAGCAAATTTTCACCCATTAATTTGACATTCAAATATCTTTTTTGGTGAAGTGTCTTTTCAAATCATCTGCTAATTTTTAAAATTTTTATCCAGATTGTTGAAATTTTAGGCATAAAATTACTTATATTATTTACTTATTAGCATTTTTATATCTGTATATTTATAGTGCTATCATATTTCACTTTTGATATTGATAATATGTGTCATTTCTCCTTTGCTCCTGATTCAACTTGCTAGATGTTATCAGTTTTAGAGTATTTCTCAAATAACTGATTTTGCTTTTTTCTTGTGCTTTACTTTTATTGATTTTTCACTTTGATCTTTATTTCTTTGTTTATTTGTTCTTTCTACTTTTAAGAGAGAAATTGAGGACAAATGTGAGAATACTTTTTTTTTTTTCCATTATAGATGTTTGGTGCAACAAATCTCCCTATAATTCATGCTTTACCAGCATTGCATAGACTTTGATATATTTTATTTTTATTTTAATTCATATAAAACTACTTCATAAACTCCTTTTGACTTCTTCTTTGCCCTTGGGGTCCATTTGTGCAGATGATTCTGAGTGTATACACCCTGCAGGACTAAAACTACTGAATGGAAAGTGCTCAATAGTAATGAGAATAAAAATACATATATTTTGTTGGTTTCTAACTTCATTAAGCTATTTAAAACTTCAGTAAACAAGTGTGGAGCTTATTCCAACCTATCAACAAGAACAGTAACTTTGTTTTTAATTTCAATTATTTTGACAATATTCTTCTCCTTAAATATTTATTTACTTTCATTTTTGGCCACACCATGAAACTTGTGGGATCTTATTTCCCTGACCAGGGATTGAACCCCTGTCTCCTGCATTGGCAGCACAGAGTCTTAACCAGTGAACTTCCAGGGAAGTCCCACAGATTATTCTTTTTCCTTTGTCTCTCACAGCTCAATGCTTCCTTGCAGCCATGGTACTGTATTGTTTTTGGTTGCTGCTGCTGGTCCCAGAAAGTAGTGAAGTGACAGGTGATTGATTTGTTAACTGACTCAAATGTATCTTATGCTCCTTTTGTTCATAAAAAAATTTGGGACTCTGAATAGCTCTACCTGATTTTCCTTTAACTTCTTTTCTTCTTTGGTCTGGAAATAGAGGCCTTCTTCAAAGCAAACTCGGTGCTCCCAAAGGGTTACCTAGGTTCCTTTCTGCTCTTCACAGGAGGATATTAGACAGAAGTGGCAGAATTTACTGAGCTTCTTTGGATCTGAGTAACAGTACTGACCTCTAGAGACAGTGCCCAGAGCTTGGCTAACACAAAAAGTTAAATACATTTATATTCTGAGAATTCCCAGAAGGCTGTGAAATGTAATCTTGGACAACTGATTAGTGTTCCTTGGTTAGAATCTTTAAGAAATTCTTTTGGGAAAACAATTTCTTTAACTTTTTATGTCAAAATATTCTTATGGCTTCCTCTCAGATTATATTTAGCTCGTGTAGAACAAGTTTCTTTCAGGCACAGGCATCAAAAAGATGACTCTGAAGTCATGGATGTGAATGCTGCCTTAGCAGATATTTCAAAAAAGTTCTTATTTACTCTTGAGTATGAGCAGGTGTTGGTGAGTCATCAGTACTGAAAATCCTAGATCACCTTCTTGTGGAATGAACAAATGTTTCTCCGTGAACACAGAATAGTTTTCAGGGGTATTCAAATCACCACTCACTTTGTATAATGGTCGGATATTTCTTCCCGAAAATTCAAGCAATATTTGAAGATATTTTTAGAGAATTGATCTAGATTTGTCTGAATCACTGCTTTTTAGACTTACATTTAATTTTAAGTCTATATGTAAATGCTAGTGAATGGTTAGCAAACTGTGTAAATGCAAGAGAGGGGTGGGTAGTTGTGTGACCAAGACATTTTCCTGAATAAATTAAAACTAACTTGAAGACCATCTGCAAATTATGTGCAGGTAATCATCTTTACAGTACTTGTTTTAGGCTCATCATCTCTATTTGGCATTAACTGTGTTACTTTAAGGGCATATATTCTGATGTGGTATATAAAACATTTTAGTAAGTGTTAAAATGAGTTCTGTTTTGCTAGTATATTACAAACAGCATGTGTGCTTTGGATAATATATTTTAAAATGATGACATTTTCAGATTGCCAGTGATCCTCCAAACTCTAATATTTGAAGAAACTCCTATATATATATATTTTTTAATATCAGTTGCCTAGAATTGTCTAGGTTCTTCAGACTCAGGTTAAGCAAATGTACGGCTAGCCACCGGCTGATTATACATACATACATACATACATACATACATACATACATACATACATACTTGACTTCCTGAAGAATAGTTTCACAACACTGATAGTACCTCATGAAGGGTGAATGGGACAGTTAAGCAGTACTACAGCAGGTGCAATTAACTTTTTAACTTAATATTGGTAGCATGAAATAATGGACTCCTTATTTAAAATTAAATATCAAGAAATTTTGCAAGTAACCAGTGATATAGCCAAGTTGACTTTAATTTTCCAACAGAAGTTCAATTTGGGTTTTGTTTGGGTTTTGTTTATTTCAAGGGATTTCATTGAACTGTATGTCTGTGCCCTTATTCAGAGAAAGAAGAATGTAAAGGAAAGATATAGTATTGTTATATATGGATTTTGTTTTATAAAGTCATGTGTTCTTTTCTCATTGTTTCCTGGAAAGATGTGTCTATATCATAGGTGCAGTTGTTGCAATTCATGTTTAAAGTACATTGTGCTATACAACTAAGAACAACTTGTGTGAATGAATAAATCCAAAACAATCATTTTTATACTTAAGATTGCATTACAAATAGTAAAAGAAAGTAAAACATATAAAGCATCAAGAATAAGGTGTGACAATTGCCCAGATTCGTAAAGAATGATTGATTATGCAATCTAAACTGGAAGGTCTTTTTAGATTTAAATGTCCTCTTCTATGTAAAGTACAAATATATATCATATATATACTGAAGCAAAACAGTATTAACTTTCAGTTTACATTATTTCACTTGATATTAAACATCTGAATATCAGAAACATCTAGATGACCAATATCCTCTCTCTAACATCAAAAGTTTACCAATGCTTGGATAAAAGTGGTTTGTTCTCGATTTTATTTTGTTATCTTCATCATATCTAATTTTGACCTTATCGCTTTTGCATCATCACTTGATTTTTGACTTAATAATGTTTTATTTTCTTCACTTATGTGTTCAATGTCTTAACCTTCATGAAGGTCATTATTCTGCTAGTGCCTTCAAGAGAGCTGATAACCTATTTTTATAAGATCAAAGCATTAATATCTGTAGTGTTCAGATTGAAAGCTTGATGTTGTGAAGTGATTTCAAAGCACAGACATGCTACATCATGCATGTATTCTTATAATTATCATAGTATGTTTTAAAGTGATCTGGGAGCCTGTCACCTTTCATGAGATGAAAACAATGATAATTCCTTTACTGCTATCTTTTCTAATATGTTCCCCTTTCCTGTGGAAGGCAATGATATACATAGTAAGACTTGGAAGATCTAGTTTATAAATGCTACGGTTTACTGGTTCTTCGGTTTGGGATATTCACTTACTTTATTTTAAATCAATTCATTCAATACTGAAATTAATATGGTTGAATTAGATGAGTACTTTTAGGCTACATAATAATTAGACTTATTTATTTTTAATAAATTTTAAGCACTTTAGTTTCTTGTACTTTCACTCAAAGGAATGCAATATAATATTTTTTTCATAAATTAGTTATTAATTGCAATTGTGATGATACACTTAAAGATATAACAAAACATTAAATTTTATGGAGTTTATGGTATAAATTGCCATTTTATGGAGTATATGGTATAAATGGTACATAATTTTAAAGATACAACCCTGTTGTCTTCATGTTAACAAAAAGGAGACTATGGATATAATGTCTTCATGTTAAAAAAAAGCATCTTAGGGATATAATGACACAATATGATTAAGTTGATACTTCCCTTTTTAATGTAGACAAAGATATTGAGCTAACGTTCAAAAAAAGAATTACTCTCAACATATTTTGCAATGTGCTTTAAAGCCACCTCTGTTTATCAGGTAAGATAATATTAAATATCACTAGCAATACAGCTACACAATTTGGAAAATAGTGAACATGTTAACCTATTCATTTTGTTACATCAAAAGTTATGTATTATTAAAAATCTACCTATGGAGCCCAGCATGGCTACTACATCTGACAGAGGAGTCAGGTAAACAACTACCTGCATACTACCTAATTCTTCATGAGTGACTGGAATAAAACTGAGAAGTGTGTGTTCTCAGTAGGACATTTTTTTGTCACCTTAGTGTTAAGTCCTACCTTGATCAAAAAGAATATATTACATGCAAATCCATTAAAAAGCCATGCAACAGAAAACAACCGAGCATGTCTTGACCACAAAGTTTGCCTTACATTTACATCGAAGTGACATCATTTTCTGATTTTTGCTGTCCATAATTTATTCCAGCAGAGAACACAAGTACCAAATTCAAATTATTTGTTCATTTCAATTAGTGTATCTCTTTATTTGCACTGTTAATTTTAATGACTATAAAATTCACCTTATCATTATTTTACATTAAATTTAAATATGAGATATAATTTTCTCTTTTAAAATGTCAATCACTGACAATTTTACTATATTTTCAAATAATTTTAGTCTTATAAGATAGCTAGCAAGATTGGTTTCCCAAGTTTAATACGCAGTACTTACTCTACCCTCACTCATATTTCAAAGGACAACACTTATAATCCTAAACACAACAGCTCAGAATTTAGGTGACTTTTATTACATGCACTGTATTCCATGATCATATGACTACAAACAAATCCACGAAAATGTTCTATATCATGGTAGTGGAATGAAGCATCATGTAATTAAAAAAAAAAATTACCTTTCTGAAGGACACATTTGAAAAGTATAAGTAAAAAAAGTCCTTTATTAAATTGCATTAATAGCACTGTTGTTTAAGTGTTAAAAGTAATAATGGTATAATTTATCTCTGGGAAATAGTTCAGATCTTCATGAGGTTCAATGAGATTACATCCCAATAAATTCATCATAACCTGAAAATACAAGTTGAAAGTGAATTGAATACATCTAACCTACTGGACATCATAGTTTAGTCCAGCTTACCTTAAACATACTCAGAATACTTACATTAGCCTGCAATTGAGCAAAATCATCTCTAATACTTTGACTCCCTAATGCAAAGAGCCAACCCACTGGAAAAGTCTCTGATGCTGGGAAAGATTGAGGGCAAGAGAAAAAGGGGAAAACAGGATGAGATGATCAGATGGCATCACTGACTCACTGGAAATGAGTTTGAGGAAACTCAGGGAGATAGTGAAGGACAGGAGAGCCTGGAGTGCTGAAGTTCATGGGGTCCTAATGAATTGGATATGACTTAGCAATTGAACAACAACAGCAATCTAACAAAACGCCTATTTTTAACAATGTAACACAAGGCCTATTTCTAACACAAAGCCTATCTCATGTAAGTTATTGAACACTTCACTAAAAGTGAAAAACAAAATGGCTGTCTGGTACGAAATGGTTGTAAGTGCATCAGTCCTTTACCTATATAATCACCAGGCTGACTGGAGGCTACTGTGACTCACTGCTTAGGCCCAGCATTATAACATAGTATCATATCACCTATAGCTAGCTCAGGGAAAAGATCAAAATTCAAGTAGAGTTTCTTCTTGATGCTTACTATTCTCATACTATCATAAAGTCAATAAAGTTGCAACATGAACCACCATGAGTCAAAGAATTTCTGTAATGCTTGTTCTGTACTGTAAACCATGTGCTCAATCGACTCACTGTGGACCCATGGACTCACAGCCCTCCAGGTTCTTTTGTCCATGGAATTTTCCAGGCAAGAAGTCTGCATCGGGTTGCCATTTCCTACTACAGGGGATATTATCGACCCAAAGATCAAACCCATGTCTCTTGTGTCTTCTGCATTGGCAGATGGGTTCTTTACCTCTAGAGCCACCTGGGAAGCCTAAACAATTATATTTTGAAAATTTAATAATTTTTTTTTATTATTACCTATGTAACAGAATATTTGAAAACAATGCTGAAGAGATGATCTATGATTCCTAAGAAAAATATAATATCATTAATTTATTAAAAAGCTTTGGTAATTTGTTAAAATTAACTTTAATGGCTTGTTAGCAGCTTTTATATGATTGTGATCATATTGTAAATATTTTCTTTCATTTTATTTTTTAAAGATACTCAATTATTTGTAGATAGCATACAATATGTAGAAAGTCAGAGGAACATCTCAGAATTTATTTTGGGGGGACTTTCCTACAACCAAAACATACAAATATTTTGCTTTGTGTTCTTCTTATTTTGTTACATTGCCATCTTGGTGGGAAACCTTCTGATCCTTGTCTTCATCCGATGTGGTCGTTTTTTTCACCAACAAATGTACTATTTTCTCAGCCACTTATCCTCTATGGACATCTGCTATACCTCTTGTGTGACACCTAAACGGATCAGTGACCTGCTCCTGGGAAGAAAAACCATCTCTTATGGTAATGCATGTTACACGTCTTTTCCTTGCACTTCTTAGGAATGATTGAAATCTGCATCCTTACACTCATGGCCTTTGACGACTAGGTTGTCATCTGCAAGCGTCTCCAATACATGATTATCATGAACAGAACAAGGTGCAATCTCCTCATCCTGGCAGCTTGAGTTGGTGGGGCTCTCCATGCCTTTTCTCAGTTCTCTATGATAATCAGTTTGCCCTTCTGTGGCCCCAAAGAAACTGACTACTACTATTGTGACATTTTTCTTTTGTTGCAAGTTGCCTGTACTGATACATATGTTACTGGTGCCCTTGTGGTTGCCAATTCAGGAATGGTTGCCTTAGTAACCTCTGTATTCTTCTTTGGGTCCTATGTCATTTTATTATTCACCTTAAGAAGTCACTCAGCTGAAGAAGACACAAAGCCCTCTCTTCCTGTGGGTCTCACATCACTGTGGTTGTCTTATTTTTTGGACCATCAATCTTTGTCTATGTAAGACACCCTGCCACTTTCCCTGAAGACAAAATATTTTCTCTCTTTTATACCATAATTTCTCCTATGTTCAATCCCTTAATCTACACTCTGAGAAACACAGAGATGAAAAAGGCCACATGAAGGATTTGGTACCAAAAGATGTTTTCAGAAGAGAAGTATAATTAATTTCCCCTCCTCAATGTGTTAAAACCTCTATGTGGAAGTAAAAGTGGACTTGAAAATCAGAGAACTTAATTAACTTTCAAATCATAGAGCCCAAATTATTTACTTTATAAATTTCAAAGATGATGAGCTGAAAAATTATGAGAAAAATGACAATTCCGTTGGTCACACTGAGACTTGATAGGGACTTATGTGGTTAGAAATATATTAGCTTAAAGAAACAGTTGCTATGTTATATAGAGAGGCGATTCTAAGACTGACTGTGAATTTAAAAAATAATTCACTTATGATATTTGTACATGAAGACTAGATAGGAAATAGCTAAATTTGCTTTCAAGTTAATTATTTAAAGACATATCTAAACTTACACTCTGCCTTGGGTAGTTTTACTAACTTATGTATGGTTTTAAGGCATCTCACATATTTTTTTCATATATTCATTATGACATGTAATACACAAAGAAATTAAAAAAAAAAAAAAACACAGAGAGAGAGAGACAGAACTATGAAGGAAATAAACCTGTACTCTGTACTTGAATCAAGAAAAAGAGCACGATAATCATCTCCAAAATCCATTTTCTGCTCCTTCCTGTTCTCAGTGTTTCCTTCCCCTAGACCTAGCTACCCTTCTGAATTTTATAGGTACTATCCTCTCTACCTGGTGTCAGTCATTGAGAGGACATGACCACTGCTAGAGCAATGAGATGGGCCTGTGCATCAGAATTTCCTAATTTGTCCACCCATTCTTGAATTTGAGTTCCATTTAATGTCCCAATTGTTGCTTTTTCATACGGTTCATGGGGTTCTCAAGGCAAGAATGCTGAAGCGGTTTGCCATTCCCTTCTCCAGTGGACCACGTTTTGTCAGAACTCTCCTCCATGACTCGTCCATCTTGGGCGGTTCTACATGACATGGCTAATAGTTTCATTGAGTTAGACAAGGCTGTGAGCCATGTGATCACTCTTTTTAGTCCATCCTAAAGGAAATCATCCCTGAATATTCATTTGGAAGGACTGATGCTAAAGCAACAGCTCCAATAATCTGGCCATCTAATACAAACAGTTGACTCATTGGAAAAGACTGATGTGGGAAAGATAGAAGGTGGGAAGAGAAAGGGATGACAGAGGACAAGATGGTTGGATGGCATCACCCACTCAATCGAAGTAATTTTGAGCAAGCTCTGGGAGATGGTGAAGGACACGGAAATCTGGGTTGCTGCAGTACATGGGGCTGCAGAGTCAGACACAACTGAGCGACTAAACAACATCATCCCCATATCTGGAGACGTTTTCAAGGAGGCAGAGTTGAGATAATAAGATGTTGTTGAGATCATCTGGACTGAGTATGTGAATGAACCCAGGAAAGGCCTCTATATGATCTTAAATTTTCTGACATAAAGAGGTAAAGATCTGCTTGCCTTATAACCATCCATCACAAGCCCCCCATGTAAATCCCCTTGTGTATTAAAAGTGACACCTTCCAATATGGAGTGGTCTTGCCTCTTTTTTCAGTCTCTCCCTGCCTCCATATATGGGGGTCATTTTGCCAAACCAACACCTAGAAACATTAGGCAAATTATAAATTAACTTATCTGTTATTGATTTTACTCATAGGTAAATTTAGGAGACTTAGTGCCTTTCTCACTAGGACTGTGTTAAGTTGAAAGAGAACCCTTAGTATATGACACACAGTAAATATTCACTATGCATTTGCTGTTATTTATTTTGGTCATATAGCATATTGGAAGGCAAACTGAATCTTCAGAAACATATGGGAAAGGAGAAAATAAGGGAAAAAGGCGTTTGGAAATGAAATGTTTTGGGGAAAACTAAAACATATTCAACTGAAAATTTTTAATATTATTTTTTGGAAGTTTTCTAAATTCATAAAAATAGTACCAAGGTTTACTAGTTTATAATTTTCTAGGAAATCAATACTTGAAAATAAAGTAAAACCCATTCTAACTCTCTCAGGAAAGAAAATCTTCTTGAGGAGAGATGAAGACTATTAATTGCCATAAGTTTTAGCTCAGCTCAGTGCTAAGTCATGTCCAACTCTTTGTGACCCCATGAATTGCAACCCACCAGACTCCTCTGTCCATGGGATTTTTCAGGCAAGAATACTCAAATGGATTGCCATTTCCTCCTCCAGGGGATCTTTCTGACTCTGGGAGTGAACCATAGTACCAGAGCTGTCCTCTTTTTCTCACTCAGATTACAAAAATCATTGAAAGGACAAGCCCCTCAAGGCAAAATCCCCACAATGTTGTTTATATCAAAAACTCTGAGTGAAGTGCAAGGGAATTCAGTCACTGAGGCCCAGGAGGAATGAATGTCTAATAACTGAGCTTCCTAAACCGCACACAAAACCTTATGGTGGTTTGCATACTATTTTATAATCCAGATTTGATATTCACTTCAGTCGATCTGATGACTTGGATCTAGAGTAAATCCACCTGGTGAGCTCATGATTCAGGAATATAAATCCAAACAACTTGCAAAAAATAGTGTTCTGGAATAAGATATACATAGTTTTAGAATATACACTTCATTTTTGTATATTATTTATGTGAGCTTGAACATCGTGGAGAATAACCTTAGAGATGACAATATAGATGGAGATTAGACTCTTGTGGATGTTCACATTAGTCCACTTTCTTCAAACTGTTCTCTGAGGGTATGTCCTCTCATTGTGTGAACACTGGTGGAGTGACAGTGTCTCCACAATGACACTTTTATTTTTCTATGAATGGCTCATGAATAATATTGAGAGATATGTGAATTCAAGACACAAAATGAAATATGCTGAATAGTAGGTAAATGACCAGAAATTCAGTGAGGAAAGAATGGCAAGGCTGAAAGAAGTTATATGAATGGACTCACAACAATTGGAGTGGAAGGATATGTGTGGTGAATGATTTCTCCTCCTTTCCAAGATCCTGCCTGACTGTGTGATAGCTGAATATATTTTCCTTTTACTGCATAAATAACAGATTGACTGCAAGGTAAAGTTAAGTATAGGTATCATCTATGATTTTTATAATTTGCTTTGTGATTAGAGTAGCAATAAATTCAGGAGTTGCCTGTTGAGTGTGCTCTGAATTTCTAAAGGGAAATCAGACAGTGATAGGGAAATCATGCTTTGCTGAACAAGAGGAAAATAGGATTAAGATTTTTGGTAGAAAATGGGCAAAGTACTCACTAAGAAAAAAAAAAAAGAAAGAAAAAAAGACTCACAGATTACCAAGAAAGTGAGAAAAAACAAATCCAAAAGAAAAAGAAGATCCTTCCAGTACCCATTGTCATGATCCATGATCCCCCATCCTGACAAAAAAAGAAAGAAAAGATGACTCAAGAATTAAGTTAATCAAAGACTCTAGGCAGGCCACAAAAAGTCGAAAGGAGATACCTCAAAATTTGAGTCTGTTTACTTTCTATGTACCTTGCTCTCCACCCGTGTTTCCTGTAATAAATGTGATGCTGATAACTTCAGTGATATGAATACTTTATATACCATTTAAAAACAACTGAAGTTATTTCAACAAATAGTTATTGATTACTGGTTAAATAAATGGTATCTTGTAATCATTTAGGCTCCTCACATTTGGGTAGGATCATGGAAAGAAGAAGATATAATTTCTCGCACATGTTCTTCCACTTCAATTGTTGTGAATCCATTCATATCACTTCCTTTCAGTCCTGCCATTTTTTCCCTCATTCTGGTCATTCACCTACTGTTCAGAGTATTTCATTCCATGGCTTGAATTCACATTTCTCTCAACATTATACATTAGCCATTCATAGGAAAAAAAAATGATAATGGAGATAGAACAAAGATAAAATCATTTGAAATATTTATAGAGCCTCAAATACATATTGGCTGACTCACACCTCTTATCTAATTAATTCTCACAACAGATATGGGGGTAGAAATGCTCATCACCAGAGTGCTCATCAGCTGGCAATATGATAATCTAAGAAAAATCAGCAGATGTCAAATTCTGGAGAATATTTGACAGATGCAGATCCTGGAGAAGTGTCTAGAATTTAAAATTAAATATGTACAGGCATTTCTTAATATTCTAGGCAGAATGTAAGATGGTCTTTATTTCCTTGAGCAATTTAAATTCATGCAGATTAAGAATGTATAAGTTTACTTTGGCATAGATTGAAATCTGAAATATTGGAGTCAGTGAAACTCTCTGTTCCAAGTGTAAGAGTGTCATATATTTACTGAGCATGCATAAACTGTCAGGAACTATGGTAAGTGTGTAACATTTTACCAAGTGTATTGCTAAGTAAGATATATGCTGTTTTAGATTTTGACTTTACCACTTATTAAGACCATCTTGCAATAATTTTTAATTTTTCTAAAACTCAATTTCCCTATTTGTAAGCTAACTACTTTTATTTATTGGAGTTATAGAGATGATTAAAAAGTTTGTTTACACAATGTTTAGAAGAATGTTAGGCACATGAAAATGTGAAATTGTAAACTAATGAAAGAATTATTAGACTATTGTTAGTGTAGTTAAATAAAATATTGAGGCCAAATAGTCACTCTTAGCAAAGCCAGAATATAAACCCATGAAATTTCACTTTCTTGATTTTAATGTTTTCCCAAACTTTACCTTTAATAATAGTGGAGAACCACAGGGTTGTATAAAATCTTAACTGAAGAATATCATATTAAATTGTCAAGACTGTATTCATCATTTGGTATATATATATCAAATTGAATTTAGACTGTTTCATTTGCTTACTGTTTTACTTTTTTCAAAGTTTCCATCTATTTTAAAATTTGAATCTCATAATTCTGTGAATTATTTAGGGAAGAAGCTATTACTCTACCATTTAGATACAGAAAAATGTTACATGAAATGTAGTTAAGAATTCACCTTTGAAACTGACGACTGTGTCAAAAATAAAAGCTAGAGATCTTCTCCCAGTAAAATTGAGAACCTAGAAATATAAGCACTAGTTGAAGCATTGTGGGATACATCTGTATGGGAAGTTAGCAAAAAGAGAAAACTATCAAGAAAGGAATTAAAGAAATGTTCATGGCCTTGAGAATTGAGAAAATTTGAGATCAAACACATGTTTTACAAAACTTTTTGGTTAGAAAGTCAAATTTGGGAGGCAGTCCTAAGATGGCGGAGGAATAAGATGGGGAGACCACTTTCTCCCCCACAAATTCATCAAAAGAACATTTGAACGCTGAATAAATTCCAAAAAAGTCAACTTCTGAATGCTGGCAGAGGACATCAGGCTCCCAGAAAAGCAACCCATTGTTTTCGAAAAGAGGTAGGAAAAAATATAAAAGACATAAAGAGAGAAAAAGAGGTAAGGACAAAATCGCTAGACTCTTTGTGAGGCCTACCAGGCTCCTCCCTCCATTGGATTATCCAAGCAAGAGTACTGGAGTGGGTTGCCATTTCCTTCTCCAGAGAATCTTCCTGACCCAGGGATCAAACCCAGGTATCCTGAATTCCAGGCAGATACTTTAACCTCTGAGCCACCGGGGAAGCCCCAGAAGGGAGTCTTAAAAAAGAGAGAAGTTTCCAAACATCAGGAAACACTCTCACTGCCAAGTCGATGGCAAGCCTTGGAATCACACAGGGCAACATAACTGGGAGGAAAAATAAATAAATAATTAAACCCCACAGATTATGTGCCCAACGTCAACTCCCCCAGCGGAGAAGCAGCACAGAACTCTGCATCCACCACTAGCAAGCGGGGACTGGGCAGGGAGGCCAGGTGTGGGCTGCATTGCTTAGAGAAAGGAACGGGCCTGAATGCCCCGAGGGCAACTTGAGGGAAATAACCTGGGCTAGCAAACAAGACTGTGGAATAGCTACCATGAGAAAAGCCCTAACCTAAGGAATGTCAGGTACATGAATCAAGGCAAATTGGAAGTGGTCAAACAAGAGATGGCAAGGGTGAACGTTGACATTCTAGAAATCAGCGAACTAAAATGGACTGGAATGGGTGAATTTAACTGAGATGATCATTACATCTACTACTGCAGGCAGGAATACCTCAGAAGAAATGGAGTAGCCATCATGGTCAACAAAAGAGTCTGAAAGGCAGTACTTGGATGCAATCTCAAAAACAACAGAATGATCTCTGTTCGTCTCCAAGGCAAACCATTCAATATCACAGTTATCCAAGTCTATGCCCCAACCAGTAACACTGAAGAAACGGAAGTTGAAAGGTTTTATGAAGACCTACAAGACCTTTTAGAACTAACACCCAAAAAAGATGTCCTTTTCATTATAGGGGACTGGAATGCAAAAGTAGGAAGTCAAGAAACACCTGAAGTAACAGGTAAATTTGGCCTTGGAATACGGAATGAAGCAGGGCAAAGACTAATAGAGTTTTGCCAAGAAAATGCACTGGTCATAGCAAACACCCTCTTCCAACAACACAAGAGAAGACTCTACACATGGACATCACCAGATGGTCAACACCAAAATCAGATTGATTATATTCTTTGCAGCCAAAGATGGAGAAGTCCTATACAGTCAACAAAAACAAGACTGGGAGCTAACTGTGGCTAAGATCATGAACTTCTTATTGCCAAATTTAAACTTAAATTGAATAAAGTAGGGAAAACCGTTGGACTATTCAGGTATGACCTAAATCAAATCACTTATGATTATACAGTGGAAGTGAGAAATAGATTTAAGGCTCTAGATCTGATCGATAGAGTGCCTGATGAACTATGGAATGAGGTTCCTGACATTGTACAGGAGACAGGGATCAAGACCATCCCCATGGAAAAGAAATGCAAAAAAGTAAAATGGCTGCCTGGGGAGGCCTTACAAATAGCTGTGAAAAGAAGAGAGGTGAAAAGCAAAGGAGAAAGGGAGAGATATAAGCATCTGAATGCAGAGTTCCAAAGAATAGCAAAAAGAGATAAGAAAGCCTTCTTCAGCAATCAGTGCAAAGAATAGATGAAAACAACAGAATGGGAAAGACTAGAGATCTCTTCAAGAAAATTAGAGATACTAAGGGAACACTTCATGCAAAGATGGGCTCTATAAAGGACAGAAATGGTCTGGACCTAACAGAAGCAGAAGATATTAAGAAGAGGTGGCAAGAACATACGGAAGAACTTTACAAAAAAGATCTTCACGACCCAGATAATCATGATGATGTGATCACTAATCTAGACCCAGACATCTTGGAAAGTGAAGTCAAGTGGGCCTTAGAAAGCATCACTACGAACAAAGCTAGTGGAGGTGATGGAATTCCAGTTGAGCTGTTTCAAATCCTGAAACATGTTGCTGTGAAACTGCTGCACTCAATATGCCAGCAAGTTTGGAAAACTCAGCAGTGGCCACAGGACTGGAAAAGGTCAGTTTTCATTCCAATTCTAAAGAAAGGCAATGTCAAAGAATGCTCAAACTACTGCACAATTGCACTCATCTCACATGCTAGTAAAGTAATGCTCAAAATTATCCAAGCCAGACTTTAGCAATAAGTGAACCGTGAACTCCCTGATGTTCAAGCTGGTTTTAGAAAAGGCAGAGGAACCAGAGATCAAATTACCACTATCTGCTGGATCATGGGAAAAGCAAAAGATTTACAGAAAAACATCTATTTCTGCTTTATTAACTATGCCAAAGCCTTTGACTGTGTGGATCACAATAAACTGTGGAAAATTCTGAATGAGATGGGAATACCAGACCACCTGACCTGCCTCTTGAGAAATCTGTATGTAGGTCAGGAAGCAACAGTTAGAACTGGACATGGAACAATAGACTGGTTCCACATAGGAAAAGAAGTACGTCAAGGCTGTATGTTGGCACCCTGCTTATTTTACTTATAGGCAGAGTACATCATGAGAAACGCTGGACTGGAAGAAACACAAGCTGGAATCAAGATTGCTGGGAGAAATATCAATAACCTCAGATATGCAGATGACACCACCTTATGGCAGAAAGTGAAGAGGAACTAAAAAGCTTCTTGATGAAAGTGAAAGAGGAGAGTGAAAAAGTTGGCTTAAAGCTCAACATTCAGAAAACTAAGATCATGGCATCCAGTCCCATCACTTCATGGCAAATAGATGGGGAAACAGTGGAAACATTGTCAGACTTTATTTTTTTGTGCTCCAAAATTACTGCAGATGGTGACTGAAGCCATGAAATTAAAAGACTCTTACTCCTTGGAAGAAAAGTTATGACCAGCCTAGATAGTATATTCAAAAGCAGAGACATTACTTTGCCGACTAAGGTCCGGCTAGTCAAGGCTATGGTTTTTCCAGTGGTCATGTATGGATGTGAGAGTTGGACTGTTAAGAAGGCTGAGCTCCAAAGAATTGATGCATTTGAACTGTGGTGTTGGAAAAGACTCTTGAGAATCCCTTGGACTGCAAGGAGATCCAACCAGTCCATTCGGTAGGAGATCAACCCTAGGATTTCTTTGGAAGGAATATGCTAAAGCTGAAACTCCAGTATTTTGGACACCTCATGCGAAGAGTTGACTCATTGGAAAAGACTCTGATGCTGGGAGGGATTGGGGGCAGAAGGTAAAGGGGACGACCCAGGATGAGATGGCTGGATGGCATCATGGACTCAATGTACATGAGTGTGAGTGAACTCTGGGAGATGGTGATGGACAGAGAGGCCTGGCGTGCTGTGATTCATGGGGTCGCAAAGAGTCAGACACAACTGAACTGAACTGACCTGAAGACACTTTCAGGCCTGCTCACAGAACAAAGGACTGAGCAGAGCTAACTGGCTGCAGACCCTCGTCCTCCAGTGACAGGCAGCCAGAACCAGAAGGGGGCCATCGTGGCCTCAGAGAGGCATTATCTACCAAACTGCTAGCAAGCTTCATTGCAAACTAAGACTTCTTGAGATTCTGGACTCTCAACATCCATCTGAGTAGGTGTGTCAGTTGTACACCCAGAAAACCAAGTGGCAGGGACAGGGGAGGCAATAAGCCGCAGCAACTGCACTCGCCAAACACCTGGTAACCTGAGCTGCTCAGACCTGGGAAGGGCCCAAAACGCAGGCCCAACCGAGTCTGGGCTTCTGGGGACTGCCTGAGTACCTGAACCTGAGCAGCTTAGACCTGGGAAGTGCATAAAACCCAGGGCCGGCCTCAGACAGTTCCCAGCAGAGCAATCTACAGACTAAGCAGTGTAGACAGGGAAAGCACATGTGCTGTGAGCGGAGGCAAACCCAGTGTGGCCAAGTCACTGCGAGCACACACCAGTGATAACACTTGGTGACGTCCCTCTCCAAAGCATGACTAAACAGTTCAGCTCAGTTCAGTTCATTCACTCAGTCGTGTCCGACTCTCTGTGAACCCATGAATCACAGCATGCCTGGCCTTCCTGTCCATCACCAACTCCCAGAGTTCACTCAGACACATGTCCATCAAGTCAGTGATGCCATCCAGCCATCTCATCCACTGTCATCCCCTTCTCCTCTTGCCCCCAATCCCTCCCAGCATCAGAGTCTTTTCCAGTGAGTCAACTCTTCACATGAGGTGGCCAAAGTACTGGAGTTTCAGCTTTAGCATCATTCCTTCCAAAGAAATCCCAGGGTTGATCTCCTTCCGAATGGACTGGTTGGATCTCCTTGCAGTCCAAGGGACTCTCAAGAGTCTTCTCCAACACCACATTTCAAAAGCATCAATTTTTCATCACACAGCTTTCTTCACAGTCCAACTCTCACATCCATACATAAGCACTGGAAAAACCATAGCCTTGACTAGATGGACCTTTGTTGGCAAAGTAATGTCTCTGCTTTTGAATATGCTATCTATGTTGGTCATAACTTTCCTTTCAAGAAGTAAGTGTCTTTTAATTTCATGGCTCTGGTCACCATTTGCAGTGATTTTGGAGCCCACAAAAATACAGTCTGACACTGTTTCTACTGTTTCCCCATCTATTTCCCATGAACTGATGGGACCAGATGCCATGATCTTAGTTTTCTGAATGTTGAGCTTTAAGCCAACTTTTTCACTCTTCTCTTTCACTTTCATCAAGTGGCTTTTTAATTCCACTTCACTTTCTGCCATAAGGGTGGTGTCATCTACATATCTGAGGTTACTGATATTTTTCCCAGCAATCTTGATTCCAGCTTGTGCTTCTTCCAGCCCAGCGTTTCATATGATGTACTTTGCATATAAGTTAAATAAGCAGGGTAACAATATATAGCCTTGATGTACTCCTTTTCCTATTTGGAACCAGTCTGTTTTTCCATGTCCAGTTCTAACTGTTGCTTCTTGACCTGCATATAGTTTCATCAAGAGGCAGGTCAGGTGGTCTGGTACAGGTGAGACTAAAAAAGTATCCTCCACCATCCCCTTGTGCCAGGGTGGAAATTAGACACTGAAGAGACCAGCAAACATAAGTTAAAACAGAGGGAACCTCCTTGGAAGTGACAGATGCAATAGATTAAAACCCTGTAGTTAGTACCAACTGCATAGGCAGGGGCCTATAGTTCTTGAGAAATATAAGCCAGATCAAGGAACAATCCAAAAATGAACTAACCCCATGCTGCCCACAACAACAACAGAGAAAGCCCTAGATATATTTTTACTATTTTTATGATCATTCTTTATTTTGTATTTTTTGATTATTATTTTTATCATTTTTTAATTTTTTTTAATATAAGTCCTCTATTACTTAATGAAATTTTCATTTTTATAATCAACTATTACTTTGCAAAAAAAAAGAAAGATACTCTACTTTTAAAAGCAAACTTCATGTATGTATATGTATATATATATATATATATATATATATATATATATATATATATATATATATTATAATTTTTGTGACTTTTTTTCTTTAATATTGTATTTCTGAAAATCCAACCTCTACTCTAGATTTTTAATCTTTGATTTTTGGTATTTGTTATCAATTTTGTACCTTTAAGAACCCAATCTTAAGTACCCATTTTTATGTGGGAGCAAGATTACTGGCTTGACTCTTCTCTCCCCCTTTGGACTCTCCTTTTTCTCCACCAAGTTGCCTCTATCTCCTCCCTCCCCCATCTCTTCTCTACCCAACTCTGTGAATCTCTTTGTGTGTTAGGACGGTGGAGAACACTTAGGGAACAGATTACTGGCTGGATCTGTCTCTCTCCTTTTGATTCCCCCTTTTATCCTCCTGGCCACCTCTGTCTCTTTCCTCCCTCTTCTCTTCTCCGTGTAAATCCATGAACATTTCTGAGGGATCCAGACTGTGGAGCGCACATAAGGAAGTGATTACTTGATAGCTTGCTCTCTCCTCTTTTGATTTCCCTTCATCTCATTCAGGTCACCTCTATCTCCCTCCTCCCTCTTCTCTTCTCCATGTAATTCTGTGAACCTCTCTGGGTGCTCCTCACTGTGGAGAAAGTTTTCATCTTTAACCTAGAGTTTTTATCAATGGTACTGTATCGATGGAGAAGTCTTGAGGCTACTAAGACAGAAAACCAGAAGCAGGAGGCTTAAGTCCAAATCCTGAGAAGACCAGAGAACTCCTGATTCCAGAGAACATTAATCAACAGGATCTCATCAAACACCTCTATACCTATACTGAAACCAAGCACCACCCAAGGCCCATAAAGTTCCAGAGCAAGACATACCATGCAGATTCTTCAGTAACACAGGAAGACAGCCCTGAGCTTCAATATACAGGCTGTTCAAAGTTCCTCCTAACCCATTGCCATCTCATAACTCATTACTGGATACTTCATTGCACTCCAGAGAGAAGAAATCCAGCTCCAACCACCAGAACACTGACACAAGCTTCCCTAACCAAGAAACCTTGACAAGCCACCTGTACAATCCCACCAACAGTGAGGAAACTCCACAATAAAGAGAACTCCACAAACTGCCAGAATACAGAAAGGCCACCCAAAACACAGCAATATAAACAAGATGAAGAGACAGAGGAATACACAGCAGGCAAAGGAACAGGATAAATGCCCACCAAACCAAACAAAAGAGAAAGAAATAGGGAGTCTACCTGATAAAGAATTCCAAATAATGATAGTGAAAATGATCCAAAATCTTGAAAACAAAATGGAATCACAGATAAACAGCCTGGAGGCAAGGATTGAGAAGATGCAAGAAAGGTTTAACAAGGACCTAGAAGAAATAACAAAGAGTCAATATATAAACAATAATGCAATAAATGAGATCAAAAACACTCTGGAGGGAACAATAGTAGAATAACAGAGGCAGAAGATAGGATTAATGAGGTAGAAGATAGAATGGTATTAATGAATGAATCAGAGAGGAAAAAAGAAAAACGGATTAAAATAAATGAGGACAATCTCAGAGACCTCTGGGACAATGTTAAACACCCTAACATTCGAATCATAGGAGTCCTAGAAGAAGAAGACAAAAAGAAAGACCATAAGAAAATACTTGAGGAGATAATAGTTGAAAACTTCCCTAAAATGGGGAAGGAAATAATCACCCAAGTCCAAGAAACACAGACAGTCCCAATAGGATAAACCCAAGGTGAAACACCCCAAGACACATAGCAAGAATACTGGAGTGGGTTGCCCTTTCCTCCTCCAGGGCATCTTCCCAACCCAGGAATTGAACCCAGGTCTCCCACATGACAGGCAGACACTTTAACCTCTGAGCCACCAGGGAAGCCCCATTAATCAAATTAACAATGATTAAACACAAATAACAAATACTAAAAGCAGCAAGGGAAAAACAACAAATAACACCATAATAACCAGGGGATTCCCATAAGGATAACAGCTGATCTTTCGATAGGAACTCTTCAGACCAGGAGGTACAGATTACTGTACCCAGCAAGGATCTCATTCAAACATGAAGGAGAAATCAAAAGTGTTACAGACAAGCAAAAGCTGAGAGAATTCAACACCACCAAACCAACTCTACAACAAATGCTAAAGGATACTCTCTAGACAGGAAACACAAAAAGGGTGTATAAACCCAAACCCAAAACAATAAAGTAAACTGAAATGGGATAATACTTATCAATAATTACCTTAAACGTAAATGGGTTGAATGCCCCAACCAAAAGACAAAGACTGGCTGAATGGATACAAAAACAAGACCCCTATATATGTTGTCTACAAAAGACCCACCTCAAAACAAGGAAGACATACAGACTATAAGTGAAGCGCTGGAAAAAGATATTCCATGCAAATAGAGACCAAAAGAAAGCAGGAATAGCAATACTCATATCAGATAAAATAGGCTTTAAAACAAAGGCTGTGAAAAGAGACAAAGAAGGACACTACATAATGATCAAAGGATCAATCCAAGAAGAAGATATAACAATTACAAATATATATGCACCCAACATAGGAGCACCACAATATATAAGACAAATGCTAATAAGTATGAAAGAGGAAATTAACAATAACACAATAATAGTGGGAGACTTTAATATCCCACTCACACCTATGGATTTATCAATTAAACAGAAAATTAACAAGGAAACACAAACTTTAAATGATACAATAGTCAAGTTAGACCTAATTGACATCTATAGGTCATTTCACCCCAAAACAATGAATTTCACCTTTTTCTCAAGAGCACATGGAAACTTCTCCAAGATAGATCACAACCTGGGCCATAAATCTAGCCTTGGTAAATTGAAAAAAAAAAAAATTGAAATCATTCCAAGCATCTTTTCTGACCACAATGCAGTAAGACTGGATGACAATTATGGGAGAAAAACTATTAAAAATTCCAACATATGGAGGCTGAACAACAGGCTACTGAATAACCAACACATCACAGAGGAAATCAAAAAAGAAATCAAAATATGCATATAAATGAATGAAAATGAAAACACAACAACCCAAAACCTGTGGGACACTGTAAAAGCAGTGCTAAGGGGAAGGTTCATAGCAATTGGGGCATACCTCAAGAAACAAGAAAAAAAAATCAAATAAATACCCTAACTATACACCTAAAGCAACTATAAAGGAAGAAATGAAGAACCCCAGGCTTAGTAGAAGGAAAGAAATCTTAAAAATTAGGGCAGAAATAAGTGGAAAAGAAACAAAAGAGACCATAGCAAAAATCAACAAAGCCAAAAGCTGGTTCTGTGAGAGGATAAATAAAATTGTCAAACCATTAGCCAGACTCACCAAGAAACAAAGGACAAAAAATCAAAGCAATAAAATTAGAAATGAAATTGGAGAGATCACAACAGACAACACAGAAATACAAAGGATCATAAAAGACTACTATCAGCAATTATATACCAGTAAAACGGACAACGTGGAAGAAATGGACAAATTCTTAGAAAAGTACAACTTTCCAAAATTGAACTGGGAAGAAATAGAGAATCTTAACACACACATCACAAGCACGGAAATTGAAACTGTAATCAGAAATCTTCCAGCAAACTAAAGTCCAGGTCCAGACGGCTTCACAGCTGAATTCTACCAAAAATTTAGAGAAGAGCTAACACCTATCCTACTCAAACTCTTCCAGAAAATTGCAGAGGAAGGTAAACATCCAAAATCATTCTATGAGGCCACCATCACCCTAATACCAAAACCTGACAAAGATGTCACAAAAAAAAAAAAAAAAAAATCTACAGGCCAATATCACTGATGAACATAGATGCAAAAATCCTTAACAAAATTCTAGCAATCAGAATCCAACAACACATTAAAAAGATCATAAACCTTGACCAAGTGGGCTTCATCCCAGGGATGCAAAGATTCTTCAATATCCACAATTCAATCAATGTAGTACACCACATTAACAAATTGAAAAATAAAAGCCATATGATTATCTCAATAGATGCAGAGAAGGCCTTTGACAAAATTCACCATCCATTTATGATAAAAAGTCTCCAGAAAGCAGGAATAGAAGGAACATACCTCAACATAATAAAAGCTATGTATGACATACCCACAGCAAACATTATCCTCAATGGTGAAAAATTGAAAGCATTTCCCCTCAAGTCAGGAACAAGACAATGGTGCCCACTTTCACCACTACTATTCAACATAGTTCTGGAAGATTTGGCCACAGTAATCATAGCAGAAAAAGAAATAAAAGGAATCCAAATTGGAAAAGTAGTAAAACTCTCACTGTTTGCAGATGACATGATCCTCTACATGGAAAACCCTAAAGGCTCCATCAGAAAATTACTAGAGCTAGTCAATGAATATAGTACAGTTTCAGGATATAAAATCAACACACAGAAATCCCTTGCATTCCTATACACTAGCAATGAGAAAATAGAAATAGAAATTAAAGAAACAATTCCATTCACCATTGCAAGGAAAAGAATAAAATACTTAGGAAGATATCTAACTGAAGAAATTAAAGACCTATATATAGAAAACTATAAAACACTGAAGAAAGAAATCAAAAAGGACACTAATAATGGAGAAATATACCATATCCATGGATCAAAAGAATCAATATAGTGAAAATGAGGATACTACCCAAAGCAATCTATAAATTCAATGTAATCCCTATCAAGCTACCAACGGTATTTTTCACAGAGCTAGAACAAATGATTTCACAGTTTGTATGGAAATACAAAAAATCTCAAATAGCAAAAGCAATCTTGAGAAAGAAGAATGAAACTGGAGCAATCAACCTGCCTGACTTCAGGCTCTACTGCAAAGCCACAGTCAAGACAGTATGGTACTGGCACAAAGACAGAAATATAGATCAATGGAAGAAAATAGAAAGCTCAGAGATAAATCCACGCATCTATGGATACCTTATCTTTGACAAAGGAGGCAAGAATATACAATGGAATAAAGACAATAGCTTTAACAAGTGGTGCTTGGAAAACTGGTCAACCACTTGTAAAAGAATGAAACTAGAACACTTTCTAACACCATACACAAAAATAAACTCAAAATGGATTGACGATCTAAATGTAAGACCAGAAATTATAAAACTCCTAGAGGAGAACATAAGCAAAACACTCTCTGACATACATCACAGCAGGATCCTCTATGACTCACCTCCCAGAATACTGGAAATAAAAGCAAAAATAAACAAATGGGACCTAATTAAAACTAAAAGCTTCTGTACAACAAAGGAAACTATAAGCAAGGTGAAAAGACAGTCTTCAGAGTGGTAGAAAATAATAGCAAATAAAGCAACTGACAAAGAATTAATCTCAAAATATACAAACAACTCCTGCAGCTCATTTCCAGAAAAATAAACGACCCAATCAAAAAATGGGCCAAAGAACTAAATAGACATTTCTCCAAAGAAGACATACAGATGGCTTACAAACACATGAAAAGACGCTCAACATCACTCATTATCAGAGAAATAAAAATGAAAACCACAATGAGGTACCATTTCACACCAGTCAGAATGGCTGCAATCCAAACGTCTATAAGCAATAAATGCATGAGAGGGTGGGGAGAAAAGGTAACCTTCTTAACACTGTTGGTGGGAATGCAAACTAGTACAGCCATTATGGAGAACAGTGTGGAGATTCCTTTAAAATCTGGAAATATAACTGCCATATGACCCAGCAATCCCACTGCTGGGCATACACACCAAGGAAACCAGAAGTGAAAGAGACACAGGTATCCCAATGTTCATCACAGCACTGTTTATAATAGCCAGAACATGGAGGCAACCTAGATATCCATCAGCAGATGAATGAATAAGAAAGTTGTGATACATATATACAGTGGAGTATTACTCAGCCATTCAAAAGAATATATTTGAATCCGTTCTAATGAGGTGGATGAAACTGGAGTCTATTATACAGAGTGAAGTAAGCTAGAAAGAAAAATGCCAATAGAGTATACTAACACATATATATGGAATTTAGAAAGATGGTAACGATAACCCTGTATGCAAGAGAGTGAAAAAGACATGGATGTATAGAACAGTCTTTTGGACTCTGTGGGAGAGGGCGAGGGTGGGATGATTTGGGAGAATGGCATTGAACATGTATAATATCATATGTGAAATGGATCGTCAGACCAGGGTCAATGCATGATACAGGATGCTTGGGGCTGGTGCACTGGGATGACCCAGAGGGATGGTATGGGGAGGGAGGTGGGAGGGGGGTTCAGGATCGGGAACATGTGTAGACCCATAGCAGATTCATGTTGATATATGGCAAAACCAATACAATATTGTAAAGTAATTAGCCTCCAATTAAAATAAATAAATTTATATTAAAAAAAGAAAAACAACAACAACAAAAAAAAAAAGAAATAGTCAAATTTAATTAGAAGAAACTAATACTGTATGAAATCGAGACAGACAGTTGGCTTTGGTAAATTATTGTAAAAGCCTTAGTTTCTTTATAGGCTTAATTTATTTGTGTATAAACTAAAATGTTCCTGTTTAATTTGGGGGTGGGAAAATTTTTTCAACTGGTTGTTTTTTTCCCATTCCCATAATTAAAATAATAGCTTTGTTTATGTTTATTCAAATGAACAAGTGATTGCTTCAAGTTGACCAAATCAGTATTTTAAATATCATTATATATTTACCTTTATATAGGGGAGAGAGAGGGAGATGAGGAAATATTTCTATAATATAACTGGAGGCATGAAACCTTACTTTTCAATAGCTACACTGTAAACTAATTTTAAATCTTAAAATTTTACTGTAGATATAATTTAATTGTTTTAAGTCTCCATTGCAAAGGATTTTTTTTAACGTGACATAATTAATTTTGTCTGTAAAAGAAAGTGATAAGTAGAGAATTTATAAATTAACTGATAAAATATAGCTACAAGATTAGAGCAGAAGATATGTAACAATTTTTTAAAAAGGTTTTAATTACTTATAATATATTTTTGGGATCCACATTGATAGTATGAATACTTGGAGTATGTAGTTACCAGTTCTATGTAATATTTGTCATTAGTATTGAGATACAAACTACATTCTTAGAGGCTATGGTCAACCACAAGTGAATTGTTTGTATTTCCATATGTCAAAGCCATATTAAATCCATATGATTTAACAGATTGTTTATGAAGTGTTTCAAGCTACCTTTATTCATTTTTTGAAAATATTTTCCATAAGCTTTTAATTAAAATCTCTTCTATTTAGAGCTAGAGAATTTGTCTAGTGTACCTCAATATTTTCTTCCAGTTTAAAATAATTGTATGGCTTTAAAACTTCAATTTCTATATGAAAGTTATATTTAGTTAACTTTATTATTAACAGCCTCACTGGTAACACAAGAATACATATAATAAAAATATAAATTAGTACTTCAATGGCTAATAAAACAATGACTATTTATTGAGTTGAGTGTTTTGTGACAAAATATAAAATATTTCACCATTTTACAAATGCTGTTGTTCAGTTGTTAAGTCATGTCTGACTCTTTGAGACCCCATGGACTGCAGCACGCCAGGCTCCCCTGTCCTTCACTATCTTCAGGAGTTGGCTCAAATTCATGCCCATTGAGTTGGTGATGCTATCTAACCATCTTATCCTCATCCACCCATCCTCTTCTTTTGCCTTCAATCTTTCCAAGCAACAAGGTCTTTTTCAATGAGAGATAGCCTAAGTTTAGAGGACTAAGTGTTTTGTACCAATTTCACACACCGCAGTGTAATTAATAATGGATCCTAGACCACAAATGTTTGTCTTCAGAAAGCCTTTCCCACACACCTTCATGCACTTTTTCTCTGAACTATACAGTGTAAAATTTTTACATGTGGGTTCTGGAAAAGTCTTAGATTGGACAAATAAGGAGGAGAAAGTCATACTCCAATTCAAACCACTGAGAAAATTATTGTTTTGAAAACACGGTACATTGAGTTAAGGGCAAAGTCGTGAAGGTAAAACTTCCTTTTGCTTCTCTGTTTTTAGTTTTAGCTACCATTCTATTCTGTGGTTGATTTGGTATATGATTTTTATTAATGTGCCAGAAATAAACATATTTCTGTTATAAAATGTTAGAACTTTACTATCTAAAATCAGTAATGAAAATATAACTAAGCAATCAAAATTTTTCAAACCAATTACGTTGGGTTCTTGCATAGTTTCCATCTTCCTCTTTGTAAATATACATGTATCATTATATAAATAAATATTTAATTTTATATTCTACCTGATTTTAAAATTATTTTGAGGCAGGATATTTTCTACTAGTGAATATTTTCAGGTTTTATACTTTCTTCTATATCATTAAAGGTAAACTTTGCAATACTTATGATTAATTGTGTCTTTAACAAATTTGAGTTTGTAGACATACAGAGCAATATTTCTTTTCAAGAACTTGTATATGTTTTTAGAAGTGGAAAATATTTGGCAACTAATCATTATTTTGAAACAATTTGACTGATTGATCAAATATTTATATTTATTAACATTTATTTTGAACCTAATGTTCTTAAAGATGGACTTGTGAAAATCATGAAACTAATCAGAAACAAAAAATACTATCAAATTTTCATTTTGTGAATCTGGAGTTATGTTCATTAAACATAGTTTCATGATATTATTGTGTTTTAATTAATTTTTATTGGACTAGGGTTGATTTACAATGCTGTGTTTACTTTCTACTGTACATTAATCAGTACAAAAATTTACAATGCTGTGTTTACTTTCTACTGTACATTAATCAGTACAAAAATTAATCAGTTATACACATAGATATATCTGTCCTTTTAGATTCTTTTCCCAATGGGTCATTACACAGTACTGAGTAGAGCTCCCTGTGTTATAGAGCAGGTCCTTATTAGTATCCATTTTATTTATAGTAGGTTGTTTATGTCAATTTTAGTCTCCCAGTTTATGTCTCCTTCCTTTCCCCTTGGTAACCATAAGTTCTCTTTATCTACATCTAAAACTCTATTTTCATTTTTGCAAATAACAGAAATAACAGACATTAGTGTTATTATAGGTTTTCTCCATGAATGTTTCTAATACCAACTTATGCATTATGTCCTTTCAGGGGACTGTTATGCCTTTTTACTGCACTGGACCATGAAAAACATAAATAATGTCACTGTGTTTATTCTTTTGGGACTATCTTAAAGTAAGAACATTGAAATTTTCTGCTTTGTCTTATTTTTATTTCGCTACATTGCTATTTGGATGGGAAATTTGTTCATAATGATTTCTATTATATGCAGTCCTCTTATTGACCAACCTATGTATTTCTTCCTTAATTACCTCTCACTTTCTGACCTTTGCTACACATAGATGGTAACACCCAAACTAATGACTTATTTACTGGCAGAAAGGAAGACCATTTCCTATAGTAACTGTATGACACAGCTTTTTATCCTTCACTTCCTTGGAGCCATCGAGATTTTTATCCTTACAGGGATGGTCTATGACCTCTATGTGGCTATCTGCAAGCCCCTGTACTACACCATTGTTATGAGCAGGACAAGGTGTAACACAATCATCATAGCTTGTTGTACTGGGGGACTTATACACTCTGCCAGTCAGTTTCTTCTCACCATCTTTTTACCATTCTCTGGCCCCAATGAGATTGATCACTACTTCTGTGATGTGTATCTTTTGCTGAAACTGGCTTGCATGGATACATACAGGATTGGTCTCCTGGTAGTTGTTAATTCAGGTCTGATTGCATTGTTGACTCTTGTTATTTTGATGGCTTCTTATTTTCTGATATTACACACAATCAGGGATTACCCTGCAGAGAACTGCACCAAAGCTCTTTCCACTTGCAGTTCTCATGTCACTGTTGTGGTCCTGTTCTTTGTGCCTGTCTTCTTCGTTTATATTAGACCAGTTGAAACTTTTCTGGAAGACAAAATGTTTGCTCTTTTCTACACCATCATTGCTCCCATATTCAACCCTCTGATCTGTACATTGAGAAACTTGGAAATGAATAATGCTGTGAAGAAAGTGTGGTATCAAAAAAAAAAGAAAGTGTGGTATCATCAATTTCTTAAGAAAGGGCAGTAACCTGCATGAAAAAAAAAAAATTCAGAAAGTCACTTTAGGGCTAAAAATATCATGGGCCCTGGATAATATGGGATGATATACAAGGAGTTTACAGTGATTGCAAAAGCTGGGTACAGAATCTTCAGCATTTTCTCAGGTCTCTCCTGGTTGGGAAATTTAATTTTTTTCATGTTTATTTTCCCTCTTTTCTCTTCTCATACCTGTCTCAAGAATTCCTTAATTTGACATTGTATTTTGACTGTGCAATAAAATATTTTATTTCTTTATATATATATATATATATATATATGAAAGTTTTTTTTTTCTTTTGAAATGCTTAATTTTCTAGGAAATGGTAGGTGGAGAATAGTGGAAAGTGGGTGTATTGATAAGTTTTATTCAAATTTACTAGATTTAAGTAAAATAATTATGTCATTTCTTAAAGTGAAAGTAGTAGTCATGTCCAACTCTTTGCAATCTCATGGACTGTAACTTGCCATATTCCTCTGTCCATGAAATTCTCCAGGCCAGAATACTGGAGTGGGCAACCATTCCCTTCTCCAGGGGATACTCTACACCCAGAGATCTAACATGGGTCTTCCATTTTGTGTGAAGATTCTTTACCATCTGAGCTAACAGGAAACCCCTCTTAAAATATCAGACCAATATTAAATAAGCATCCTTGATTACTGAAACATAAATTCTCTGGTAGCATATAACCAGTTCTCTAATTCTTTCCTTTGGATTGCCAATCTTATTCTAGGGTGCTCTTAATGACATAAACTAATAGGAAGTCATCTAATAGAGGACAAATATTGTGAGATTTTACTTCCAGCTTCTCAGAGGAGAGCATTTAAAGGAGGATTTTTGAGTTGAGGCTAGTAGGTAAATGAGTGTAACATTTGACTCCTTTGGCTACTTAGAGTTTATTACCACTCTTCTATATTAAATTTGAATCTCCTTATAAAAAACAATAACATCTCTATGTTTTTGCCAAACAAGATGCTTTTACAAAGACAATCTCTCTTTCTCTCTCCCAAAAAGGAAATGCAAATCCTAAACCTTCTGGATAATGTTAGTTTCTCTCCTAGTTCAGGTTGCACTCTTTCTTGAATAATCTGTCACAATGAGAAAAGATTGTAAAATTAATACTCAAAACTTAAAAAAGAAAAAAAAATAGTATGTAATTAAATGTATGAAAAATATACAATGCTAAATTAGTCTTTGTTTCTGTGATTGGGATCAGGAATTTAGATATACTCAAGATGGCTTATCTAAGTTCCATGATGTCTAGGGTCACAGCTTAGATAATTCAAAAGTTGAGAGGGAGCTAGAA
Organism: Capricornis sumatraensis; assembly: GCF_032405125.1. Lineage (NCBI taxonomy): Eukaryota > Metazoa > Chordata > Mammalia > Artiodactyla > Bovidae > Capricornis > Capricornis sumatraensis. The sequence goes on along the minus strand of NW_027184621.1, from coordinate 477,034 downwards.
TAGGGGATATATGTTTACCTATGGCTGATTCATGTTGAGATTTGACAGAAAACAGCAAAATAATGCAAAGTAATTATCCTTCAATAAAAAATAAATTAATTTTTAAAAAAGTTCATTAACTGGAAGCTGAAATCTTTTAACACCTTGAATTGCATTCCTGGAAGTTGAGGTTGGCTGTGAGCTGGGACCTCAGCTGAGCTGATGGCCATAAAACTCTGCATCTGTCCTGTATGTGCAGGTTTTTAATGGACTAGTTTGGGCTTCTGTATACTATGGAAGCTGTGAAAAAATATTACTCATTTTTACACCTTCTATTGCTATGCTTTCTAAGTAGTTAAATATCCAGTGAAACCATTAACAAATGCCATGTTTAGGAACAGTCCTACACATCTAGACATCTCATTGTCTATACAAACTAGACAATCAAATGCATTGGCTGAGGTTTTGACTACTGAGAAGAATTTCTTCACTTATCTTTTTGGGAATATTCATGTTTGAGGCTGTAATGCTATAACATTCTATGTTGAGTCAGTGCCAGAATTTCTGGTAGAACTAAAAGCAAATAGATGCAATCGTGTGTTTCCTCCTTGGCCAACTCACCATAAGACCACAGTTGTTGACTGAGGGAAAAGAGACAATTTGGCAAGGGTTTCATGAACATTTCTTAAGTGTATGAGACATATTCAAACCTAACCTTTTAGATATCATTCTCACTTGATGTGTTGCTGGCAATCACTGAGCTTCTTCGTGGTGAAAAATTTCTGTTTTTCACTTCAGTTCAGTTCAGTTCAGTTCAGTTGCTCAGTTGTTTCTGACTCTTTGTGACCCCATGGGCTGCAGCTCTCCAGGCTTCCCTATCCATCACTAACTCCCAGAGATTGCCCAAACTCATGCTCATTAAGTCGGTGATGCCATTCAACAACTTCATCCTCTGTCATCCCCTTATACTGCTGCCTTCAGGCTTTCCCAGCATGAGAGCCTTTTCAAATGAGTCAGATCTTCACATCAGGTAGCCAAAGGGTTGGAGTTTCAGCTTCAATGTCTGTCCTTCCAAAGAATATTCAGGAATGATTTCCTTTAGGATTGACTGGCTTGACCTCCTTGCCATCCAAGGGACTCTCAAGAGTCTTCTCCAACACCGCAGTTCAAAACTATCAATTCTTCATCACACAGCTTTCTTTATGGTTCAACTATCACATTCATGCATGACTACTGGAAAAAGCATAGCTTTGACTAGACACATCTTTGTTGACAAAGTAATGTCTCAGCTTTTTAATATGCTGTCTAGGTTGGTCATAGCTTTTCTTTCAATTTCATGGCTGCAGTCACCATCTGCAGTGATTTTGGAGCTCTAAATAAGTAAGTAAGTAAGTAAGTAAGTAAGTAAAGCCTCTCACTGTTTCTATTGTTTTCCCAACTATTTTCCATGAAGTGATGGGACCAGTTGCCATGATCTTAGTTTTCTGAATGTTGAGTTTTAAGCCAACTTTTTGACTCTCCTCTTTGACTTTCGTCAAGAGGCTTTTTAGTTCTACTTCGCTTTCTGCCATAAGAGTGACGTCATTTGCATATCTGAAGTTATTGGTATTTCTTCCCAGCAATCTTGATTCCAGCTTGTGTTTCATCCAGCTTGGTTTTTCACATGATGTTCTGTGCATGTTAGTTAAATAAGCAGGGTGACAATATATAGCCTTGGCATACTCCTGTCCCTATTTGGAACCAGTCTGTTGTTTCATGTCTGGTTCTAACTGTTGCTTCTTGACCTGCATACACATTTCTCAGGAGGCAGGTCAGATGGTCTGGTATTCCTATCTCTTTCAGAATTTTACAGAATTTGTTGTGATCCACACAGTCAAATGCTTCAGTGTAGTCAATAAAGCAAAAGTAGATGTTTTTCTAGAACTCTCTTGCTTTTTCAATGATCCAGTGGATGTTGGCAATTTGATCTCTGGCTCTTCTGCTTTGTCTAAGTCCAGCCTGAACATCTGGAAGCTCATGGTTCATGTACTCTGTATTGGTTTTACCATACATTGACATGAATCCACCATGGGTATACGTGAGTTCCCAACCCTGAACCCCCCTCCCACCCCCCTCCCCATATAATCTCTCTGGGTCATCCCAGTGCACCAGCCCCAAGCATCCTGTGTCCTGTATCGAACCTAGACTGGCGATTCATTTCTTACATGATAGTATACGTGTTTCAAAGCCATTCTCCCAAATCACCTCACCCTCTCCCTCTCCCACAGAGTCCAAAAGTCTGTTCTGTACATCTGTGTCTCTTTTGCTGTCTCACATACAGGGTTATCATTACCATCTTTCTAAATTCCATATATATGTGTTAGTATACTCTATTGGTATTTTTCTTTCTGGCTTACTTCACTCTGCATAATCAGCTCCAGTTTCATCCACCTCATTAGAACTGATTCAAATGTATTCTTTTTAATGGCTGAGTAGTACTCCATTGTGTATATGTACCACAGCTTTCTTATCCATTCATCTGCTGATGGGCATCTAGGTTGCTTCCATGTCCTGGCTATTATAAACAGTGCTGTGATGAACATTGGGGTACATGTTTCCAAAACTGAACCAGGAAGAAATACAAATGGGTCTATAGTCTTTTGCCTCAGAGACCCTAATCCTTAGACATTAACATGAGTTTTTGTTCGAATTACTGAATCTGGCCCAGGAAGTACAGTTGAAGTCATCATCTAAGTAATTTATGAACATCCATTGTCACTGTTCAGGGTATATCTATCCACAAGCTAAACAGGTAATTTGAGAAGTACTTGTAATAGCAATTAACGCCCCCTATTGTTTACATTTTGTTTTTGTTTTTGCTATTATGGTGACCTTAATATATGCATGTCCATCAGAGATATGGTGTTATTTTGACTACATAAAATTATATTCCATTTGGGCATAATAAGAATCAAAAATCCAATGAAAGGATTCTGTCATCAAGAGTGTCTATTTTAGGTTTGCAGTTAGAAACTGTGGAAACATACATAGTGTGAACCTTTGTTCCCACAGAGACCAGTATAAGATGGCCTGGGACCACCTTATCTCTAGCAGTGAAATGCTTTCGCTTGCGGTCTACTGCTTCAGAATCCTATGATTCTTATTGAAAAAAAAAGAAGTATATTTCTTGGGACTTACTGATCTATAATAAATTGCTATTCACAGTATTTGGAACCCTTCTTTACCCTATTTTATAAAATCTGTTACACTGTCTGGTACCAACGCTAAGATCTAAACCAGTGACAATATCAGTGAAGGTTATGCCCCTTAAACTGTATGGACTGCAACAGAAACTGAGAAAAATATCTTCTTTTAAATAATAAATGAGATTCACATGTGACAAATTTCTATAGCAATGACAGAAATGAAAATTTCAAAAATTTCAGGAGGGGAAAACAAAAAATGTTCTTAAAAGACAAGAAAAGAGGACAGATTGAAAAATAAAAAAAATATATTAAAATATAAAATAGATATATAACTATAGAAATGAATCCATGAAAATATGTCAGACTGCTTGATTTAAATTATTCAGCTAAAAGATAATAATTATCAGACTAGACTTTTAAATATAGTCATATATTTTATAGATGCTTCCCTCTTAGCTCAGTCCATAAAGAATCTACCTGCAATGCAGGAGACCCAGGTTCAATTCCTGGGCCAGGAACGTACTCTGGAGAAGGAAATGGCAACCCAGTCCAGTATTCTTGTCTGGAAAATCCCATGGACAGAGGAGACTGGCTGGTTACGGTCCATGGACTCTCAAGAGTTGGACACAACTTAGCAACTAAACCACCACTATCATACATTTTAAAGAGATTAACCTAATCAATAAAAATGTCAAATGGTTAAAAGTAAAGGAAGTAGATTGAGTTGGTAAGTACTAATGAAAAGAAATGTAGTATTCATATTAGTGTCAGAGCAAAATTAAGAGAAACAAAGTATGTCAATAGTGTTAATGACATTTCATAATATTAAGATACTACAAAAATTCTATGGAAATAGAAGTTTGTATATTCTATGGAAATAGAGGTTTATAAACCTGATGAGATCTCATGGACAGCTACAGTTTACTTGAACCAGAGACTCTGGAATGTGCATTCCATTTCAGCACACAGAGATTACCTGTAAAAATATCATATGTTGTGCTATAAGTTAATTTTCTTCAAATACACATTACTTTGACCACCTCATCTGATGACAATGCAGTTAAGTTTCTGTTGCAATAAGCACATATTTTGAACAAGTTGAAAATTAAAACTATACAATAAACCATCTAATGAGGTTGAGAGAGTTATTTCAATTTGAAGCAACACACAGAATGTTTTTCATTCTCTTTCCAAACAGTTTATTTCATAGTAAACCAAACCTCGAAAATTGGTCTAGTTTCCCTGACAGTTCAGTAGATTTTGCCTTCCAGTGCAGGAAGTGTGGGTTTGATCCCTGGACTGAGGACTTAAGATCCCACATGCCTCATGACCAAAAACCCAAAGCATAAAACAGAAGCACAGAAGCAATATTGTAACAAATTCAATAAAGACTTTAAAAATGATCCACATCAAAAAATAAAATTAAAATCCTGTTTCCGGTTTTCTTGGCCTTTGGCTTCTTCAGTGCTTTCTAAAATTTCGTCTGTTCAGACATTATCTCTTAGTTCTTCCTCAAATTTTGTTTCAACATAAACAACGTGATTTATAGTCTCTGTATTGAACAAAAGTGGGCTTTAAGTTTGTACTCACATTCCTCAGAGTATAAGGAATTCATAGCTGAGACATAACTATTTTTTTTTTTAGTGTTAGATTTTATAAAGTTTATTTTTGAGTTACATTTTATTTTTTATGGTTTCTTTTTTTTTTTAAATTTTACTTTACAATACTGTATTGGTTTTGCCATACATCAACATGAATCCACCATGGGTGTAGGACTTGGCCAGTTTTTCTTTGGGGAGCTGTCTCATCCTTACAAAAAGTGAGAAGGAGGTTGGGGGTTATAATCTCCAAGGTCATCTATTTAATACCTCTTGGAAATAAAACAGAAGGCTTGTGTGTACATTTCCATTCCCAGAAACACAGAGGAGATATAACTTCTGGTAGAAAACAAAAGCACTATTCAACATAAATGTCAGTGATGATTCAGTTTTAAAAACCTAAATGATTTTTAGATCATCTAAAAATTTAGATGATTTTAGTTTCAAATATCAGGAGAGCAATTCCTATTTCTGTAAGAACAGTAGAAAAGTCCCAGAACCAGGATTCATGTCAGCTGATTATAAAATAAAATTCATTAACTTTAGCAGTGTGGTTAAGATTCTGACTGCATTAAAAATAGTGCTACCATTTAGTTAGAGATAAAGGATTTTATCAATGAGATAATCACCTGTCAAGTAAAATTTGAATCAACCTATAGTAAATAATAATTACTTTCAAATATAAAAGATATATTTTGCATATACAATTTAAATTAAATTTTATCTATAAACATGCTGATTACATATGTTAATTCCCCTTGTCATATGCCTCAGCAGATGTCAAAATTAAGCAGATGTTTGGTATGATTTTGAGAAATTCATGGAGAAATGATAGCATTTGTGTTACATAGGGGTTATATTAAAGAAAAGAAGATAAAAACTTACACTTAAGACAGAAGAGAAAAAATATTAAAGATAAAAAGGGGTACAGATAAAATAAGGGAATGTACTGATATAGAGATTCATCACTCTTCTGCCTCCATTGCTACTCTGCGTAATAAGTATTTAGTGAGTAATTTAAAAATCAAAATGTTTCAATATAGAAAATCTTAGTATCAGAGGATCCTGAATGTCAAGGTAGAGCAAACTCTTTCAGGAAGATTGAGAACAGGATAAACAGTTACACAGAGAGCAAATACAATTACTTTAGCCAAGAATTGGTAGAGGTGTTAAGAGAAAACTTTGAAGCTATTGGGAAACATTCAGCTTATTCATGACTTTTTGTATGAGACAACTTGGTTAGAAAGAAATAACAAAAACAAAACAAACAAAAATAACATCTCCCTAGAATCATAAGACTAGTTTGTACCTGACAATCAAATTAGCAATATCTGGATAGTGAAATAAAATTAAAACAAATCTAAAAACAGTCTTTAGTATTTATCAGTATTTACTCAAATTGTTAAGTATTTGGCTTCCTTTTTTATTTAAAAAAAATAAAATGATCACTGGACACTTATTTGGATTAATGGCTCAATTTATATGAAATGTTTAAAACTTCTTCCAGGAAATATTAGGTATTATTATCATTACTTATCTTTTGTGTCTGTGAAAGACCTGTAATAAAAATCAATTTGATATGAATTGCAATGGCTTCACTTTTAGCTATTAATATCTCAGCACACTTTTGTTTATTTTTTATTATACTATAAGAGATACTCAATCTATACACAATGATATGAAGAAAAACAAAGTGAAAGAGAAAATAATTGTTGTCCATTCTACCTGCACTACCATGAAATATTTATATTTATACTAGAAATGCTCATATTAAAAAGGAGAAATTTGTTGTCATAAATAATGAATTTGTCTTAACAGCAATTTTTGTCATTGTAGTTTATCATATGAAATGTTCTCTTTAAATCACATAAATATGAAAATGAGGATCTTGTATATTTAAAATCAGTAACTTTAATATTAACAAAGGAAATTGGAAATAATGAGGAGGTATTAGAAATGTAAGTTATAATTTAAATAGCATGATTATGAAGTCTCTGATATTAAGTTGGAGGCTGTCAAGGAGGGACATTTAAGGGAAAAAAAGGAAGCTAATCAAGTATTCTAATTATTTGCCCATTTTGTTAAGATAGCATCTAGTTAACATGAGAGAGACAGATTTTCAAACTATCCTGCCTATGAATTAATGGAATGTTTCTACTCATTTTTTTTTTTAAGTTAGAATATGCTTTCCTCCAGGATCATATGAGCAAATTATCAAAATGATCTTAAATTCTTGGACTAAAAATATGCTTCTAAACTATAGAAGCATATTGGAAAATTAATTGGAAATGAAAGTATCTACAACTTAAACTAAAACTATTTAAGACAAGTAACTTTTATTTATTTTTCTGATTATAGAAATACTAATACTATGCATAATCTAAAAAATATTTTCTTGGGATATTTATTTATAAAATTGTCATTATTTATTTAAAAAATCATTTTAACCTAAAAGATTACAAATTAGGGACATTATAATTAATCAAATTATAAAATATTCTATTATAAAAATTATTGAAGCCTGATCCCTATAAAGCAAGTGCCATTCACTTCTATATTATTGTTATTAGTCATTTTAGCAACAGTTGTTTCTCAATTTTATGTATAAGTACTGTTATTTTTCCTAATTTAAATTTAAAAAAAATGTCACAGCTACTTTTGCTTCACCTGATACAGTATTTTCTTTACTGTTCTCCGCAATGCTTGTAAATATATCAGATTTTTTTTCCAGAATCAGGGCTTCTTCTTGTCCAGTCTCTAAGCGTGCCCGAATCTTTGTGACCTCATGTACTGTAGCACACCAGGCTTCCCTGTTCTTCATTGTCTCCTGGAGTTTGCTCAAATGCATGTCCATTGAGTCAATGATGTCATCCAACCATATAATTTTCTATTACCCCCATGAATCTTTCCAAGCATCAGGGTCTTTTCCAGTGAGTCATCTCTTCACATCGGGTGAACAAAATTTTGGAACTTCAGCTTCAGCATCAGTCCTTCCAATGAATATTCAGGGTTGATTTCCTTTAGGATTGACTGGTTTGTTCTCCTTGCTGTCCAGACTCTCAAGAGTCTTCTGCAGCATCACAGTTTGAAAGCCTCCATTCTTTGGTGCTCAGCCTTCTCTGTGGTCCAACTCTTACATATGTACATGACTACTGGAAAAACCATAGCTTTGACTATATGGACCTAAACTGATAAAGTGAAATCTCTTAAGCTGTCTAGGTTTGTCATAGCTTTTCTTCAGTTATGCAAATGAGTCACTTGTCTTGTGTGCAAGCAACTCACTGATAAAAATAATAATGATTTAGTGCAATATTTAAAAAAAAATCACATTCCATAAGAAAATTATCAGCACTTTAAATAAAGACAGGGTTCTTTCCTGCAATTGCACAACTTACCTTTCTCCCTTCACTTTAAGTACGCTTGTTTGAATCTCCTAAGCAAACAAGCTGCTTCAGGAAAAGAAATGTATCTTTCCTAAGCTCACTTTTCATCCCATACATAAGATGACTGTGCATGTTTGTTTATACTAGAGCAAATGTACTTATTAACACTATTCTCTTTCACTCTAGAAAATAATCAGATCTGGTATATTAAATGGCAAGATTTTCATGCAAAGTTTAGAATTAACTGTTTAAAAGTGCAGTATAGGAAGCTGATTTACAAAATGAACATATATCTCCAACACTCACTCTGATTGACACCATGCATAGTCAATATTTCTCATGCAAACCTGTCCTTTTTTTCCAGGCAAACTCACTGAGTCTTCACTGTATTAGACCATGAAATATACCAATGACATCACTGAATTCATTCTCTTGGGGCTTTCCCAGAACATGAAAATCAAACATATGTGCTTCCTACTATTCTTATTTTGTTACATAGCTATTTGGATGGGAAACTTGCTCATCATGATTTCTATCACATGCAGCCAGCTAAATGGTCAACCCATGCATTTCTTCCTTAATTACCTTGCTCTATTAGATCTGTGTTATACCTCAACAGTGACACCCAAGTTAGTCACTGGCTTGCTGGCAGAAACAAGCACAATTTCATACAGTGACTGCATGGCACAGCTTTTTGCTATGCACTTCTTTGGGGGGACTGATATCTCTGACCATCCTCTCTGGTAAGAGGATGGCCTCTGGCCGCTATGTGGCCATCCACAGGCCCCTGCACTGCACCGTCATCATGAGCAGGCACAGACTGTGCCACGGTCAGTGCTTGTTGTACTGGGGCATTTCTGCACTCCTTTGTCCAAGGTCTCCTCACCATTAACTTACCATTCTGTGGTGCCTATTAAATAGATCGCTATTTCTGTGATGTGTATCCTTGGCTGAAACTGGCCTGCATGGACACCTATGGAGTTGGTATCCTAGTGGTGGCCAATGCAGGCATAATGAGATTGGTGATCTTTGTGGTCGTGATGCTGTCCTACATTTTTATATTATACACCATCAAGGCTTACTCTACAGAAAGCCGGTACAAAGCTCTTTCCACTTGTAGTTCCCTCATCACAGTTGTGGTTCTGTTCTTTGTGCCTATTCTCTTCATTTACATTAGAACCAACACAACGTTTCCAGAAGACAAGGTGTTTGCTCTCTTCTACACCATCATTGCTCCCATGTTCAACCCTCTGATTTACAGTCTCAGAAATGCAGAGATGAAGAATGCCCTGAGAAAGATGTGGTTCCAGAAACCATTTTTGATTGCAAGGCAAATCATCTGAAAGCTACTTTGCCTCCTCATTACACATCCTATTCAAGTGATATTTGCATATTTTAGTTTAATAAACAATGGAACTTACACTAGAAAATCTAAGCATAAACACTAGCATTAGTTGAAATCCTTTCTTCTATCAATCCACATTTCTTATTAACATCTTCCCCTAGTAATAGGAGTCATCATTTCCTTGTTGAAGTTACACTTTGCTTTGATTTTTTTTTTCTCTTTCCATAAGTCACTAAATGGAGGTTACCATTCTAATCTCCCCATACTTTAGTTCCATGAAATGAATCTCCAAATGTACATAAGCTACAGTCATGTTGATCATCCCAGACAGAAAGTCCATAGAACCTTGCTATACTCCCTGCAGTCTCATAAAAAAAGGAGTATCTGAAATTTAAAGTCTTATTTTCTACTCATCTGAGGACTTCCCATATTCATTGCAACTCTTTGAAAAGCAAAAATGTAGGAACTGAACAACAAAAATATGATTTATGTGAAAATCACTATATAAAAATTGGAACATGTTTCTAAAGTGATTTTAATGAAATCATCGTAAAAATGACAAAAATTAATAATGATATAGCCTTTTACCATAACAATATCCTCATATATACTGATAAATTCGTTTGGAAATAAAAAGGGTAGCTATATGATTTATTGCTCAAATTGAGACAATTTGAGTATAAAAAGAGGAGTTCTGCTAATAATTATGCTGAAATAATGGACATAAAATGGGATTATATCAAGTAAGTAGGATGTCTGCCCACTTTTCAATGTCTGAGATGTATGGATACTCTTCTAGTGGAAAGGTTAGTGGCAGGAACATTTCAGAATCTGTATGTTATCTTAGTTGAAGCCAATGGGGTTGTAAAAACAGAAGTAAATGATGGTAAATGAAACTATTCAACCTAGTGTATACTTTTGATTTTCCATTACCATCACGTTGCTGTGCCCTCCTTCAGGGGATCTTACCCATCGAGGGATCCAACCCAGGCCTCCTGCATCTCCTACATTGCAGGGATATTCTTTACTAATGCCATCTGGGAAGCCCAAAACAAAGGGTACACATTTTCAATTTCTATAGAATTTCTATACGTTTTGATATCCCTAGATATATACAGAATTAAGAAGCATTTATTTTCAAATAATTGAATTTTTTCTTAATTCTTTAATAAAATAAGATTCATTGGACATCATGAAAATAATCCAAAGTGAAGAATAATGTATTATATTGCACATGTATAAGGGCTTCCAAGGTGGAGCTAGTGGTAAAGAATCCACCTGCCAATGCAGGAAAGGGAAGAGATGTAGGGAGGATCTCCTAGAGGACGGCATGGGATCCCACTCCAGTATTCCTGCCTGGAGAATTCCGTGGACAGAGGAGCCTGATGGGCTATGGTTCATAGGGTCACAAAGAGTCGGACAAGACTGAAGCAACTTAGTAGCAGCAGCAGCACATGTGAAGGGAAAAAAGAAAAAATATATATATATATATATTATATATATATATATATATATATAATATAAATAGATAGATAGATAGATAGACTGAATATGTAAATGAATCCATATAGGGAAAGACAAAATAATGTCATAGCACAGTGTATAATGAAAAATTTCAGAGGAATTCAAATGTGGAAATAAGGGGAATATTCATATAGGTACTAAAAATTAAAAAAAAATGTTATTAGAGCAATTGATAACCTAGCTAATTCTATGAAATATTATGAAGTCTACATCATGGTGTATGATAGTTTGCATTAGTTCATTAAAGGTACCTTGAAGCAATGAGAAAATTATTAACAAGTATTTTAGTTTTTAATACCTTACCTTAGGTTTAAAGAGTTTGTTTTCCAATAAAATTATTATTATAAAATGTTGAGTTACTCTAAAATTGTACTAATAGTAGAGATGGCAGTTATGATTCAAGTGATTTATTAAAATATGAGTTTAGTAACAAGTGAACAGGAAGCATGCAGATAAATAATATCTTACTAAGTAAGGGGCCATGAAAAGACCTTATTGTTTTTTTTTTTTTTTCTCTCTCTATTGGTTAGAGATATTAGTAACTAGCTCATAAGCTAATTGTGATGCTGAAAGGAAATGTGTAATATCATTCTTAGAAATTGCTCAAAGTTGCTTTGCTATTGTTCTTATTTCTAATGTTGTATTAGAAATATATATCTTATTTCTAATAATAATATTAGAATGCAATTCTAAAATTTCTGTAAATTAATTTGTGAAATGAGAATCTTATAATAAACATTTTATTTTTACTTTTTTCATTTTATTAGAAACATAAGCAGAAGATTTATGTGGCTTATGTTCATGCATGTTTAAGTAACACTATAATAAAATATGATTTCAATCTTCACAAGATATATGTGATCATTTTTCTTCTAAAGCTCTATAAGCTCTAGTTCTGAAATATTGATCTAATTATCTGTTATTTTACAGATGTGTAAATTAAAACTCAGCAGATAAAATTCTTTCCAAGCATCAAATGGCAAAGTACAGTTAAGACAGTTAAGTAGTCAGGTTTGTGTGTGTGTGTCTGCTAAGTTCCTTCAGTGGTGTCTTTTTGTGACCCTATGGACTATAGCCTGCTAGGCTCCTCTGTCCATGAGATTATCCAGGCAAGAATAGTGGAGGGGCTTGCTATGACCTCTTCCAGGGGATCTTCCAGACTCAGGGATTGAACTCATGCCTCTTATGTCTCCTGAATTGGCAGGTGGGTTCTTTATCACTAGCACCACCTGGGAAGCCCCCTAAGTAGTCAGGTAAGGGAAACGAAAAACCATAAAATTGAGGGAAACACTCAAAGTTTTATTTAAAGCTTTTCAGCAAGGAGGAAGTCATCATAAAGGCAGAGATCAAAGATTTCATCCTCAATCATGACATGTATAAGTAGTTCAGTTCAGTTCAGTTACTCAGTCATGTCCGACTCTTTGTGACCCCATGGACTGTGGCATGCATTTATAGTAGAAAAGGCAGAAAATAGAGTGGAATGGGATTATCAGACTAAATAAAACTGAGGAACACCTGGTTTAGTTTTTAAGCAAAATAAATATTTGGGTAAATGAATCTTACTTCTTCAAAGATAGTCTTAACTCCATTAAATTCCGTCAGATAATTGCTCAAAAATTCTATTTTTCTCTCTCTACCATATATATATGGTATATATATATATATATATATATATATATATATATATATATCTCAGACTTCCCTGGTATCTCAGCTGGTAAAGAATCCACCTGCAATGCAGGAGACTCCTGGTTGATTCCTGGGTCAGGAAGATCCCCTGGAGAAGGGATAGGCTACCCACTCCAGTATACTTGGAACTTCCTGATGGCTCAGTTGGTAAAGAGTCTGCTGCAATGTGGGAAACCTGGGTTCAGTCCCTAGGTTGGGAAGATCCCCTGGAGGAGAACATGACAACCACTCTGATATTTGGGCTTGGAGAATCCCCATGGACAGAGAAGCCTGGTGAGTTATAGTCTATGCATCCACAGAGTCAGATACACCTAAGCACAGTAGCAGAATATATATATATTCCCATCACTGAGTCTGATCTATATTTTGTTAAATAGTATTTTAGGATTATTCTACATTTGAATTTAGATAGTAAGTGAAAATATTTTACTTTGAGATAAATCATCTATTTTGAGGAACTAAGGGATTTATATTTTATTCTTTTTTGTAGCAAAGTCACTTGTGGTTTATTTATCCCTTGATCATATATACTTTATCCCAAACCAAGTTAAAATAGCATGAGTTTATGTGTGTGTGTGTGTGTGTGTATATATATATATATATATATATATATATATATATATATATATATATTCCCCAATACTTACAATATCATTTCACAAACAGATCGCAGAGTGACTTGCTTTTCAGACTATACGACTTGCCATGTAGACTATTAGACTGGACTTTATACTATGTTCTACTTAGATCTATATATTCTCTTCACTAAAGTAAAATAATAGCAGCTCACAAATACACACACACACAAAAAAAAAACTCTAGGTATTTGATTAAAAGAAATCTAGAGTTGTAGGATACGAGGCTAGGTATATAGTTCTGAAAGCAGTTTGCAGTATGCAATTGTTCCTATTTTCCTATAACTGCCTTTTTGTTGTTGTTTAGTCACTGAGTCATGTCCAGCTGTTTTGCATCCCCATGGGCTGTAGCCCACCACATTTCTCTCTGCATGGGATTTCCCAGGCAAAAAACACTGGAGTGGGTAGCCATTTCCTTCTCCAGAGGATCTTCCTGGCCCAAGGATTGAACCTGTGTCTCCTGCATTAGCAGGAAGATTCTCTAACTGGCAGCATCATTCTTTCTCTAGATTTTTCAGTGTGTTTTTACTCTGTAAAAAGTTTTCTTTTATTTTTCTTTCTTTCTTTCTTTCTCTTTTTTTTTTAGCAAAGAGGATTATTAGGGAAAAGTGAAACCAAGGAAAATGCATTGAGAGGAAAATAAAGAAGGAACCACTGAAGGCAAGCTGTTGTTGAAGGCTTGGCTTTTACACATTCTAACTGATTTTCCCATTAGCAGGAGAGAATCAGCAACAGAGGGAGTGATGAGAAGACAGTCACTGGAGTCAAAGACGAATGACCTTCAAGTCATTAACCTTCCTTCCCAGAACCTTTTATTGCACCATACTCTTCTTATGGAATTTTTCATCTCCACGTTTCTAAGTGTGTAGATAAGCGGATTGAGCATTTGGACAATAATTGTGTAGAAGAGCGTAAACACTTTATCTTATGGTAATGTTGTGGCAGGTCTAATGTAAACAAAGATGACAGGTACGAAAAAGAGAATCATGACTGTGATGTGGGAACTACAGGTGGAAAGTGCTTTATGGTGGCTTTCTGAAAAATATGTGCACACATTATACAAAATCAAAATGTAGGAGGCCATCAAAACCACAAAGTTCACCAGTCCCATCAAGCCAGAATTGGCAACGACAAAAAGCCAATTTTGTATGTATCAATGCAAGCTAGTTTCAACAAAGGATACACATCACAGAAATAGTGATCTATTTCATTGGGGCCACAGAAAGGTAAAACAATCTCAAGAAGAAAGAGACCAAGAGAATGAAGTCCCCCTGCACATGATGCTATGAGAATTGAGTGATGTCTTTGCCTGCTCATGATGATGGCATAGTGGAGAGATTTACAGACAGCCACATAACAGTCATAGGCCTCCCTGTGAAGATGACAACCTCAATCCCCCCAAAGAAGTGTGTGGTGAAAAGCTGTGTCATGCAGATTTTATCGGAAGTGGCCTTTTTCTCCATCAGAAAGTCAGTCATGAGTTTGGGTGTCACAGTGGAGTTGTAGAAGAGATCTGAGAGTGTAAGGAAGTTAAGGAAGAAGTACATGGGTTGGGTGATTAGCTGACTGCATGTAATAAAAATCACAATGATCAAATTCCCCAACCAAATGGCCAGGTAACAGAATAAGATAAAGAAAAAGCAGAGGATCCAGACTTTCTTGTCCATAGACAGTCCCAAGAGAATAAATTCAGTAACGTTATTTCTATCTTCCATGCTCTGATGTTCAAGAAAGTTGTCTGAAATGACAAAAGCAATGAAACTAATCATTGATGAGAAAATGGAAACCTAGTATCTACTTAAAATGGCACCAATTCCTTTTAAAGGCAAGTTATTTTGAGACCCACTGAAATCATTTTCATTTAATACAACTGTTTTGAATATCTAGTACTAATATTCTTCTAAGAGCACAGTGATAAATTAGACAAAGTTCCAGTTTTTATATAATTTAAATTATTTTGTGAGGAAGCAAGGAATTATTTTTCAAGAATAAAAAAAAAAAGAGATAATAGTGTTAAGTAGTGTGACATATAATGTGCCAATTTAGGATGTAAAATAGAGTTAACTACAGAATTTGCTTGATTAAGTGGTTTCTAATGAAATCACAAAATTGGTGTAGAGTGTGTGGGTATGTTTTGCAGTACTTGGTGCAAAGTCAATGTTAAATAAATATCAATTAAATAAAAAATTGGAAAGTGAACAATGTGTTATAATTTTGAAGGAATAATACAAGAAATAATCAATCATCCTTTATTAAGGTAATTCATGATAAAACTGAAGAACAAATCATTTTTGTGAGTGGACTCATAATCCTTTTTGACTTTTAAGTTAAAGTTAGTTAAGTCGCTCAGTCATGTCTGACTCTTTGTGACCCCGTGGGCTGTCGCCCACTAGGCTCCTCTGTCCACGGAATTCTCCAGGCAAGAATACTGGAGTGAGTTGCCATTTCCTTCTTAAGGGGATCTTCCTGACTCAGGGATCTGACCCTGGGATCTATCCCAGGTCTCCCGCAGATGCTTTAACCTCTGAGCCACTAGGGAAGCTGTTTTGACATTTAAGAGGAAATAATTCCTTCATTTGAAATACTCCATGAAACTTTCATATTTCTTAAACTTCATTTGTAGCATCTCTAGGTTAATGTATCTACAACTCTGATCTTCCTATTTGTCTATATTTCGTTTGCAAGATTATCTCCTCTTTCAAAATAAATTAACATTCAGAAGTTATTTGACTTACATCTTATCAGACTGTAATTATAGTTGCCTAGTTTGGAAATAATATACTGAGAAAAGGGCTCCTCTAATTCCAATGTAATTCCCCCAAACACATTACAATAAACAAGATGTAGCACTTCTTCCTTTAATTTATTAGAGAATTCACTCACACAATCTGCATGACTATATAAAAGAATCTCTTCAGCTATCTAAAATAGAAACAGTTATACCTGTATTCAGGTAATCATCTGGCATATACACTACATAAGTAGGCAAAATACCTAGTTTTTTCCTCCCATTCTATTGCTTAACTGTTCATTCACTAGGATCCCAGGCTTCCATTCATAAAATAAAAGTGATTAGATAATCTCTGAAGATCTCCCCAGGTTCCAATAATGTGTGACTTCTGATTCTCCATTAATTTGGGGAAGACATCTGTTTATCTCTCTCCTGCCTTCCCTTCTCTGCTACACTGATACAGTCTCTTGATACATTGAGACTGTAAAAAGTAACAAATACAGTGTTAATTTCATTACTATGTATGTGTCTCAGTTTACTTCTTTGTAAAATCAAGGTAAAGATAATATCTCTTTATATGGTGATTTTTGAATAATTAGTTTCTAAATATGAAATTTCTTAAAGCCATATCTGGAAAGTACTATATATTTAATAACTATTGGCCATCCTCAACAATTACTAAGTGCTTCCCTGGTGGCTCTGATGGTAAAAATCTGCTTGCCATGAAGGAGACCAGGATTCAATCCCTGGGTTGGGAAGATCTTCTGGAGAAGGGAATGGATACACACTTCAATCAGAGAAGGCAATGGCAAACCACTCCAGTTTTCTTGCCTGGAGCATCCCAGGGATGGGGGAGCCTAGTGAGCTGCCGTCTATGGGGTCACACAGGGTAGGACATGACTGAAGTGACACAGCAGCAGCAGCAGCACACAGTTCAATAAATATTTTTGCCTGTAGAATTCCATGGACAGAGAAGCCTGGTTGGCTACAGGCCATGGGGTCACAAAGAGTCAGATACAACTGAGCAAATAACACACACATAATTACTAACTATAAGATCAAGGCCTCAGAGAAAATGTAAGTAACCATCTCAGGAATTGGATCTTGTACTGTCCTTCCCCGAACAAGATAGGAAATATTATTAATATTAATATCAGAAACTTCAGAGATAACACAACTCTGATACTCAAATGCAAGAGTCTTCACCTCCTTAAATATTTTTTCCTTTTTGCTTAAAATAAGCATGTGGTGCCTAATTTACAGGATTACTGTGGAGTGTAAATAAGCTTACATATCCAGAGCTTGATGCTCAAGAAGATGTTAGTTTCCCCTCCTTCCTTTTGGAACCCCCATATTGTTATAAATTTAGGAGGTCCTCACACTATTTGAGTGGTAGTTCAGTTCAGTTCAGTTCAGTCGCTCAGTCATGTCCCACTCTTTGCGACCCCATGAATCGCAGCACGCCAGGCCTCCCTGTCCATCACCAACTCCCGGAGTTCACTCAGATTCATGTCCATCGAATCAGTGATGCCATCCAGCCATCTCATCCTCTGTCATCCCCTTCTCCTCCTGCCCCCAATCCCTCCCAGCATCAAAGTCTTTTCCAATGAGTCAACTCTTCACATGAGGTGGCCAAAGCACTCGAGTTTCAGCTTTAGCATCATTTCTTCCAAAGAAATCCCAGGGCTGATCTCCTTCAGAATGGACTGGTTGGATCTCCTACCAGTCCAAGGGACTCTCAAGAGTCTTCTCCAACACCTCAGTTCAAAAGAAATCAATTCTTCGGCACTCTGCCTTCTTCACAGTCCAATTCTCACATCCATACATGACCACAGGGAAAACCATAGCCTTGACTAGACAGACCTTAGTCGGCAAAGTAATGTCTCTGCTTTTGAATATGGTATCTAGGTTGGCGATAACTTTTCTTCCAAGCAGTAAGTGTCTTTTAATTTCATGGCTGCAGGCACCATCTGCAGTGATTTTGGAGCCCCCAAAAATAAAGTCTGACACTGTTTCCCCATCTATTTCCCACGAAGTGATGGGACCAGAGGTAGTAGATTCTTGCAATTAAGGTTATGAGTTCTGGACCTACATGGAATGAGATACTGGCTCCAAAATTCACTTGGAGCATAATCACAGATAAAATATATAACCTCAGCTTCTTCATCTATAAAATGAATAATACTGTAATTAACTCTGAGATCTGCTGTAAAGATATGATGAGTTCACTTATATAACAGCTTAGGACAGAAACTGGTACATATTAAGATAAAACATTTAGTAAACATTCATTGTCATTGAATATATTTATATTTATCATATCAATGGCTGTATTGTATTATTTTGAATAACTTATTTACAATGTGCAATATTGTAACATGCGATAAATATGGATAAGACATAGCAGAGTTTCCCTGCCATAAACAATCTGCTCTTTCTTAGAAGGCTGGGGTTGCTCACTTTGAGGAAACATCCTATCATTTAGCCAAATCTTTCTCTTTGGTCTGGGTTGAGCTGACTTTCCACATTTCTGAAGGTAAATGTACTGCTTATTTCAGCCAGTTAATACTTTTGTTTTCTTTCTTTTGAATTAATTAACCTTATCCAATTAGACAGTTGTTTATGTTCCCCTTTGATAATTTTTCTTCATCTCAACTAAACTTAGGAAAAAGAAACCTACCACTTGAATACTATCCATTCAAATACCTTGTTTGAAAATTTAATCATACATTTTTGCTTCTGCATAATCTTAGAAGCATACTGGTGTTTTGATTTTAATTTTTTTAATATATCTTCAGTTCCTTCACTGAAATACGGTCCACTTATCTGATGGGCCAGTGCATTCTTCTTCATATTAAACTTTTTTTCTATAGTGGAATCCAAAGGGCTAGTAATATGATTAAATTTGTGAAATATGAAAAGACAAGTAAATCTAGTAATATTTGTATAGCTGCTGAGAGACATGGCACTGATAATTTTAAGGGCTCATGTGAAAATCACAACTCATGATACTTGCAGCCAGGTTTTCCCAAATAGTAAAAATAGCATTTTAAAGTTTCTGGAATTTATCAAATGTTAGTTAGAAGGCTTCTATCATAAATACAATCAGACTGATTCAAATATTCATTTTAAGGAAAATCACTATTATAATTAGGAAGTGGATTTAACTTAACAGCTGTTGACTCATCAGAGAGATTTCTTATAAGATGTAGCTTCACACCTAATATAATGTCAGAATTTTAAAAATTATAATTTCCATGAAGTAATCCATCTTTAATTGCATAAAATCTTACAAGAGAACTTGTGAGTTCCACTGCTACAGATATGCTTGGTAAATTGAACTAATTTTGAGATTTTTTTGGGGCATGCATTTTTTCCATTTATTTTTTCCACAAAAAATAAATATGTGTCTCTCTGATATTTTACCTTTGTCTCTATAGAAAAGTGACATATATATATACATATATACATGATATATTCTGCTTGATGTTAAATTGGCATTTAAGGAGAATTCTGACAAAATGTGTAACATAGAAAAGGTCTCAATATCTCTGACGATACAGAAATTTCCCATCAGTATACTTTGCCAAAGATGTAAATCATAGCTTCAATTTCTCAATTTCTACCTAATAAATAAACATGCCAAAGTTCTTAATTATATTTCCCTATTGTATCAACATGCAAAGCACTGAGATCAGACATGGGACATGGAAACTATGAGGAAATTGAGTATATAATGACTATGGACATGGAGTATATAATGCTCATTTGTCAGGACAGGGCAGAATCAGTTAGCTGAGGAAGGCTGAAGTGAGCTACCATGGGAAATACTAATAACCCTACAGATAGAATTAAAAGTTCAGAGAGTAGACTCAGGATTTAAGACTTAATTTTTCCTGGGGAGAAAAAAAAAAGCTTGTTAGGGCATTATAATTTATGGCTGATGCCTGGAAAAGACTCCTATATTTACCCCTATGCTTTTCTTTTTTCAGGAAGCTCACATGCCCCCATGGGCTTCTCTTGCAGATGTGCAGACAATTTCCCAATTTATCTTTGTAAGGCAAACTCCTTTGTAAAAGGATATTCTTTTTTTCTGATTCAATTTTCCATATTTTGCAGAATATGTTCCATATATTTGCAGAAAATATATTTTAAAAATAACTATAACAAAAATAAAATTGTCTCAAATTTATTCATATAAAAATATTTACTATCTCCTAATTCTAAAAGGTCTGACTTGGACAAAACTTACTATGGAGAATGCATTTGCTGTTGTTTAGTCACTAAGTTATGTCCCACTCTTTTGCAAATCCACAGAATGTAGCCTGCCAGACTCCTCTGTGCATGGAATTTCCCAATAAGAATATTGGAGTGGGTTTCCATTTCCTTCTCCAGGGGAAATTCTTGACCCTGGGATCAAACTCACATCTCCTGCATTGGCAGGTGGGTTCTTTACCATAGAGCCACCAGGGAAGCCCTAGAGAATGTATTTAGTAGTGAACAAAACAGCCTTTGTCCTCAACGAGGCTGGAGACTAAGGAAAGAGACAGACAAATGAAATAAACAAGAAAATAAGCAAATTTATAATTACAAATAGTATATTTTAAATGAACAAATAGGAAGTTGTGGGTCAATTCTTTTTAATCTATAGAATTTTTAGTCAAGTGTAAATCTTGGACATTCTTATGTTATACAGATATTTATTCCTTAGTTGCCTCTTGAATTTTCCTTTCAGTTCAGTTCAGTTTAGTCACTCAGTCGTGTCCAACTCTTTGCGACCCCATGAATTGCAGCACACCAGGCCTCCCTGTTCATCACCATCTCCCGGAGTTCACTCAGACTCACGTCCATCGAGTCCGTGATACCATCCAGCCATCTCATCCTCGGTCGTCCCCTTCTCCTCCTGCCCCCAATCCCTCCCAGCATCAGAGTCTTTTCCAATGAGTCAACTCTTCTCATGAGGTGGCCAAAGTACTGAAGTTTCAGCTTTAGCACCATTCCTCCCAAAGAAATCCCAGGGCTGATCTCCTTCAGAATGGACTGGATGGATCTCCTACCAGTCCAAGGGACTCTCCAACAGTTCAAAAGCATCAATTCTTTGGCTCTCAGTCTTCTTCACAGTCCAACTCTCACATCCATACATGACCACAGGAAAAACCATAGCTTTGACTAGATGGACCTTAGTTGGCAAAGTAATGTCTCTGCTTTTGAATATACTATCTAGGTTGGCCATAACTTTTCTTCCAAGGAGTAAGTGTCTTTTAATTTCATGGCTGCAATCACCATCTGCAGTGACTTTGGAGCCTCCCAAAATAAAGTCTGACACTGTTTCCACTGTTTCCCCATCTATTTCCCATGAAGTGATGGGACCAGATGCCATGATCTTCGTTTTCTGAATGTTGAGCTTTAAGCCAACTTTCTCACTCTCCTCTTTCACTTTCATCAAGAGGCTTTTTAGCTCCTCTTCACTTTCTGCCATAAGCGTGGTGTCATCTGCACATCTGAGGTTACTGATATTCTTCTCCACAATCTTGATTCCAGCTTGTGTTTCTTCCAGTCCAGCGTTTCTCATGATGCATAGAAGTTAAATAAGCAAGGTGACAATATACAGCCTTGATGTACTCCTTTTCCTATTTGGAACCAGTCTCTTGTTCCATGTCCAGTTCTAACTGTTGCTTCCTGACCTGCATACAGATTTCTCAAGAGGCAGGTCAGGTGGTCTGGCATTCCCATCTCTTTCAGAATTTTCCACAGTTTATTGTGATCCACACAGTCAAAGGCTTTGGCATAGTCAATAAAGCAGAAATAGATGTTTTTCTGGAACTCTCTTGCTTTTTCCATGATCCAGCGGGTGTTGGCAATTTGATCTCTTATTCCTCTGCCTTTTCTAAAACCAGCTTGAACATCTGGAAGTTCACGGTTCATGTATTGCTGAAGCCTGGCTTGGAGAATGTTGAGCATTACTTTACTAGCATGTGAGATGAGGGCAATTGTGCGGTAGTTTGAGCATTCTTTGGCAATGCCTTTCTTTGGGATTGGAATGAAAACTGACCTTTTCCAGTCTTGTGGCCACTGCTGAGTTTTCCAAACTTGCTGGTATATTGAGTGCAGCACCTTCACAGCATCATCTTTCAGGATTTGAAACAGCTCTACTGGAATTCCATCACCTCCACTAACTTTGTTCATAGTGATGCTTTCTAAGGCCCACTTGACTTCACTTTCCAAGATGTCTGGCTCTAGATGAGTGATCATATCATCATGATTATCTGGGTCGTGAAGATCTTTTTGGTACAATTCTTCTGTGTATTCTTGCCACCTCTTCTTAATATCTTCTGCTTCTGTTAAGTCCATACCATTTCTGTCCTTTATCAATTTTACTTTATATAATTCTATAAGACAATTGTATTTTCTCATCCATTTTTTACCTGCAAATGTAGTATTTATATTTGTTGAAAAGTTGAAATCATATGTCTGGATTCATCTTTTAAAAAAATTTACTTAATCTTTATTGTTTGTCTGAAAGCTTCTAAGATCTTTTCATGTACCATTGAAATTTTTTAAACAGCTGGTGGGTATCTGTGAATTCATCTATTTCTATAGTTTCTTTAAAGTTTACCATTTGTCAAAGGATACATTTTAAAAGAGAATATTATTGAATTTTTATGAAAATGATGAATGGACATGTCAAAGATTCTATTGAATTTATTATTAATATTTAATGTAGAAACCAGTAAGATGTTACCATCAGTTCAGGCAACACTTCACCACATATTTTCATCAGTAAGGGTTGCTAAAATGAATTTGTAAATTGATGCAAAACTAGTCAAGTATCCAAAGGGCTATCATTAATTACATTTCACCTGATACAATTTGAATATCTATGGCCAGACATTGTTGACATTGATATTATTTTGTGAGTCAACTTCTCTATTTTGAGTTGTAAAATATCTTAGCCAAAAATTATGAAAGGTAGATAATAACCTGAATGCAAGAACTAGTAAGATCACTCCCTAAATTAAAAAGAATCTCACTGTTCTCTTTCTTGATATTATATATGCTATTAATGATCCAACTGAAGAGAAAAATATGGCTGATGCTCTTGAGAAGCTGAGAAGGGAGGAGATCAAATTGCAAAAGGAAAGGAGTTAAATCATAATTCCCTGGTTAATGATTGATATTGACAATGAAGTGTTTGCTTACTTATCTTATTAAAGTATAGTTTATTTACAATGTTGTGTTGGTTTGGGGTATATAGTCATGTGATTCAGTTCATATATATGTGTGTTCATATGTATGTATATTTTTCATCTAAGATTACTTTTCATTATAGGTTATTACAAGTTATTGAGTATAGTTTCCTGTGCTATACAATAATCATTGTTGTTTATCTATTTTATGTTTGGTAGTTTGTATCTGTTAATCCCAAACTCTCAATTTATCCCTCCCCTCCCCTTTTCGTTTTGGTAATTATGTTTGTTTTCTGTTTCTGTGAGTCTTTTTCTGTTTTGTAAATAAGTCCATTTATGTATGTTAAAAAAGAAAAAAAAAAACACATGTAAGTGATTGCATATATTTGTTTTTATCTGTCTGACTTACTTTACTTAGTAAGATAATGTATTGGTCCATCCATGTTGCTGCAGACTCCAGGTATTTTAATAATCCACATTCACAAATTTTATTCCAAGAATAAAAATAAAACAGAAACATCTGTGTTAATTTTTGAAGTTTTATTTTTATATAATACAAGTCTCATTGGTTGGAGGATAGGGCTTCTGAAGCAGAAGGAAACTTTGAGGGTTGGCTGATCTTCTTATTAAAGACCCTGCTTATTTCACACCAGAAAGTGATCTTTCACTTTCCTGCTCTGTTGTGTTCTCTGACGTGTATACTGTGCATGCCCTATCCAGGAGTTTTCGATAGCTGTTAAGAACTAGACTGAAAAGAACAACATGCAAATATGTTAGGATTATCTATAAGAATCTCTAGCACATAATGTTTTTAGGTTTATTTGTTGGGCATTTTCAACTGAGTCATAGAATTATGCTATTTTTTTCTTTTTTACATTATGAACCCATTTTAAGAATCCTCAACATTGACAACTCATTTTTATCTAACCTGGCTTTCTCTACAACTTGAAAACAAATTCTCATGCAAGTACATCATATCTATGAAGTTTTTTTAAAGACTTTTCAGATTCTACCCATTCCTAATCATTTATCTAGAGGCCTGATCTTGCTTCTAGTTATTGCTGACATTGGGCAAAAGTGCTCCAGAATGACTTTCAGTTCCTACTGGAAAAACTGCTATTAACTTGAACAGTGACAAAGATGTGATCATTGATTTTAAGTGGTATTCTCTACTTGCCCATTCTAAGAAAAAAATAATAATAATTTCACCAGTAATAGGTGCATTGCACACCGTGCTGTGCTTAGTCACTCAGTCATGTCCTACTCTTTGTGACCCCCTAGACTGTAGCCTGCCGGGTACCTCTCTCCATGGGGATTCTCCAGGCAAGAATATTGGAACAGATTGTCATGAGTTCCTCCAAGGGATCTTTCCAACCCAGGGATTAAACCCAGATCTTCCACATTGCAAGTGGATTCTTTAGTGTCTGAGCCACCAGGGAAACCTAGCTGGAACATGACATTAATATGAGTCCCATTCTCACACCCTCGCTTCTCCAAAGGAAAGTTATTATCAGAATGGTTACATTTCTGATGCATAACAGGAGACTGGGCAATAAAATAGCAAATATGTATTGAGCATTTACTGTGTGACCAAGCAGTGTTTCAGTCCTGCACATATCCTCACAAGACTGTGTGTTGGACTGTTATTATCACTTGGTGGATGGTTTGTTGAGCATCTGTTTGTTGAGCATATGTCCCAGTTTTCACAGTTAGTAAGCAATTCTGGGTCCACAACACATGCCCATAACAAATATACACTATCAGGTGCTAGAATTAGCCAGAGTTGCAGTTCACGTTTACATGGACAAAGTTGGGAGAGACAGTTCCTTTGAACAAAAGAAAAGAGATTGATGTGAGGCTTAGATTAGAGTACTGGTGTTGGACATATGAGAAGCTCCAGATGGCTGCTGGCTACACAATTATCAGAGTAGAAAGCTATATTTTTAAGAAATTGCAGGTCCAAAATTTGGTCTTTTAGGATATTCTTTAAATGATGCAAGTAAAATGTTGGAATTATCTTCTAAATCATTGCTACCTGGAATTGGCTTTATAGAATAAAGTCACATACAAGAATGGGCTCTATGGGTTCTCAGTGTTTATTTGTATTACATGATGCCTTTGATAGTCTACTGCAAAATATCTAAATTGACTATACAGCCAAAAGATCAGAGGGGAAGAGAAGATATAAATAAGAAAACAAGAAAACTAGTAAAGAGCACAGCAGAGAGTATGGATAAATCCGGGGAGTTGTAAGCTTTTGCTCATAATTAAATCTATATATTGCTAAAACAAAATGAAACAAAAAAGCATATAAGGAAGAATTATACATTTTAAAGTCTTCAGTGTAGAAAATTACTATATTCAACAAATTCAGTGGTGAAAATCAAAGGTATCTTTTAGTTCATTTCCTTTCTTACTGCGATATGGCACTAGAGTTTCTTTATGGAATTCTTCATCTCAAAGTTTCTCACTGTGTAGATTAGAGGATTGAGCATGGGAGCAATGATAGTACATAAAAGAGGGAACACTTTGTCTTCTGGTAAAGTAGTTGCTGGTCGAAAGTAAATGTAGAATAAAGGAGCAAAGGAGAGGACTACCACAGTGATGTGGGAACTGCAAGTGGAGTAGGATAGAGTAGGATATCAACAAGACCACAAAAGTCACCCGGCCCATGAGGCCCGAATTGGCGATGACAAGGAGAACGATTCTGGTGGTGTCAGTGCAGGCCGGTTTCAGCAATGGATACCCATCACAGAAGTAATGATCTATTTCGTTGAGGCCACAGTATGGTAGAAAGATGGCCAGGAGAAACTGACCGAAGGAACACAGGAACCCCCAGCGCAGGAAGCAGCAATCATGGCAACACACTTCTGTCTGGTCATGATCAGACTGCAGCGCAGAGGCTTGCAGATGGCCACATAGCGATCATAGGCCATCCCCGTGAGGATGAAGACCTCGATCCCCCCAAAGAAGTGCATGACGAAGAGCTGTGTCATGCAACCATGGTAGGAAATGGTCTTCTTTGCTGCCAGCAAGTCAGCGATCAACTTGGGGGTCACAGTGGAGGTGTAACAAAGGTCAGAGAAATACATGGGCTGCTTCATAAGTTGACTAGAGGCGATAGAAATCATTACAAGTAGGTTTCCAATAAGAATTGCAATGTAACAAAGTAAGAACCATAAAAAACAGAATTTCAATTTCCCTTTTCTGAGAAAGTCCTAAGAGAATAAACTCTGTGAAATTATTCCTATTTTCCATGACTCAGAGCAGTTTGTAGCCACCTGAAATTAAATAGTTATCAATCTTTATAAATATGTAAATACAATGATGCATATTATTCCTTGTCATGGGCATTTTAAAATGGAAAGCATTCAAAACGTGAAGAAAAAGATTTTGATTTTGATTTTGAAAGGTTTTCCTTGCATTCTTTTTGTCCCTTTCTGAAAAATATTAATTCCTGATAAACAACTTTGATATCTGATTTAAAAACTAACACTGTAGAATGCAGCATATTTATGCAACCATTCTGTTAGCATGTATTATCAAACATAACTGGATAATATGCCCTGGTAGAATTCAAGAAATGGTACTGTAGAAAAAAATCAGTCATCCCTTTCCTATTCTATTTGTTATTGAGAAAATAGACAGAGAAATGAAAATTTGAGAGAAAATAAAAAAGCACTTATCTGTGGATAATGTTATATGTGAGAAATTTTCTTCCATCTATCCTAGGTGAAAATGTGATAAGTAGAAAAAATTAACCAATTTGGAATCATGGGGTTTATATACATGGCCAAAATCAGCTATATATCTGCCGTACCTAATTTACAAATATGATTAATTTACAAATGTGCTTAATTTACAGATAGAATATTATATTTTATAGTCAAACAAAAAGATAACAAATAAAGTATAATTACCTCTATTTTTTCAAAAGGTATCATCTCAAACTTTAAAAATATTTATTTTCTACATTCAGTAAGGCATTTGAGGTTAACAGTATGTTTCACTTGAATTTTAGTCTCATACAGTGTCTTACTCACTTGCATAAATTGGCTTCTTTCTAATCGATGTACTCAAGCTGTTCAACTCTTCCTAATAATCAGTCATCCTGAAAATGTTCCCTTCATTCTGTTCCTGTATCACATGTATCTCAGGCTGGTGTCTCAGTTCCTGTATCTCAGGCTGGGTTTTCCCTCTTCCATTCCTATTACCTCCTCCTCCTCTTAGTCCCTGCTGTAAAGTAATGTAAGACCAGCTCTAATAATATGCTCATAACTATTACACCTTTGAACAAACCAATACCTTTCTACTGGCAGAAGTTCAAGAAGCATAGACTAGGGAGAACTACTGAGAATTAATCATTCCACTAAGTCACACCAAAATTCTCTACTTCAACTATATAAAACACAAGACCTTAGTATTTAAAATATTTTATTTCATTTACTCCAAACTTCAGAACCAATATATTCACAATTTATTTTCAAATCTGTAATGCTCCTCTTCTTATTTTTCATTTTCAGTGAAATTGACATTCAAATCTGTGTACATAAAGTAGGGTTTGGAAGAGAAAAAACTGCAAAACTATCTAGTGTATGAGAGTCATCATCAATGGCCACAAAATGACATTTAAATATGTAACAACTGAAGAGTGAAGAGAGGATATTTGCAGTGGTCAAATAAGCCATCTCATTCAACTAAAAATTATATTTTAGGCTTTTAAAATAATTCCCAATAATTTAAAAGAATGCAGGGCTCTATTCTAACTTCTCCCTTAAATTATATTCTTTTGATTTTGTGGGAAACCATGTAAGTTATATATTCAATCACAAATTATTCTTTATTTAATATTTGACTTACTGCATGAATTAATCAATTAACTTATATTTTCTCAGCGTTTTTTTCCCTTACAATTTGTCTAAAATCCTACCTCTGAGATTCTTTATCAGATAGCAGGTTAAATCATATTTGAAAAAGACAATGTAAATGCCATTTTGGTAAGTGCATTCGCAGACTAAAAGTGGAAAAATCAATGAAATGATTATGGATTATCAAGAAAATAAGCAAAAGCTTTTAAAATGCAGATTCTTTTGCCTTACCAATAGTTGACTATTTCAGGCAAATTGAAAATTATTTAAAAATTTTAATCTTGAAAATGCACTCAGTCTAGGCCATTTGAAAGAGAAGGAATATGTGAAAAATACCTAGAAATTAATTTGCATTTTAAAATATAAAAACTGTTTAATGCATGACTCAAAACTATAATCTATATTCCGGAACAACTTGAAAGCATTTTCCCTATTTTCAGTTATGTCTATGGAAAATAGAAACCGTGACTCATATGTCTATAAGAGTCATTTTCATATTTTCAAAAATTAATAATTATATAAACAGAAGATATTCTTTAAAATACTGGACTATTTGAAAAGTGAAGCAAAATATTGTCTCCTTCATCTTGTTGTACTATTTTCTAATTTGTTGGCATGAGTATGCCACATTCATTTTTTGTATTTCAGTTTAGGCTTCAATAAGCAATGGGAGTTAAACTATATGTTTAAGAATCTCTGCTGGACCCTAACTCCTTGTCCATGGTTCCAACATAAATTTTGAGGAGTCAATAGCTGGATGTTGATGACTATTATTTTCCAAACAAATGATTTACAACTCCCCTCCAGGTTATTGTGTCTCATTTCCTTTAAAATTAACTGAGCCAGTCTCAGAAAGAAACACAACTCCACCAGCTTTCCTTTTCCTTTGATCCTTTATAGTCTGATATTTTAAATTATCTTTATCCAATCCAGGTATATAGAAGGCTCCATCATCTATAGTTCAGACTTAAGTATTCTTCTCTGGAATCCCTAATTATTTCCTGAAGAAGTGAACCTGGACTAGCAGTTTCAAACCAATCTTTACTCAATACTATCACAGTCTATTAAACTCCTACTACTTCCAGGTTGATTTCAGTAACTATAGCCCACCATGCTATAGTTACTCACATATTCTAAGTCTTGTGGTTCTTAGAACTATCTACCTTGCTTCATTTTTTTTTCCTAATTATTACCAGATACCGTTAAGTGCTTTAGCTTATCTCTCTAAAACAATCTTATCTTGGTGAGAGTTAAGGCCAGTGCCTCATTTTCTCCCTAACCTGGACATAATGAAAAACAAAACCAAACAAAATTTATGCCATTCAAATCTATATTGAATAGTGAATGTTTGACTTTAGAACAAATTATATAAACTTTCTGAGCCATTTTACTTGTTTAATCCCTAAAGAAAGGAAACTAAAACTCATGTCTTTTGGATGTGGGACAGGTTATTAACCAGTTATCAATTACTATGTGTCAGGAATTGTGCTAGGTGGAAAAAAGACTAAAATCATCTAGGAGGCTTTATTAAATTTTTCATGTAGTAAGTGAGTTATCTAGTTCTCCCATAATAAGATTGTGACTGGATAATGACAAGTTATGAAGGATTTGATGAATTAGATTATACAATACATTCCTCATTTAATCAATGATATGGCACTGTATCTCATCATGAATCAAATTATTAATTCCGTTAGTTTTCCCATTATATCCTCACTCTTCACTTTGATTATTTTAAATATTCAGTACGCATTTGTCAAATAAATTTTATTTCAATATTTGATAGAATGAAATGAAAATTCATTTTAATTATGTCATTATCATTATAATTATTTTGTCATATGTTTAAGAGACAAAAACACAGAATGCTTACAATAAAATTTACTTCTGAATGATAGAGACTCAGAAAGTTCACCCTAGAATTGCTCTCTAATTTTTCCTAGTATTCTATTAGAAAAAAAATCATTTGAAGATCACATAAATTCACCCCTGTAACCTTGCCCCACTTCTCCCTCCTTTGGCTTACTGTGGAGACTAGACCTTTAAGAGTAGTCTTATATATTAAAACTCTGTCACCCCTAAAACCCTGGTTGTCTCCAACCTGGCTGGTCTCCAAAATGTATAGAACTAAATCTGACCATGCACTATTAGCCACTCTTTCATTTATTCTGAATATTTATTCAGATCATCTTCATTAACCTCCTATTTTAATTGACAACCCTGTCTTGGCCAAATTGTAATAGAAAAAGTGGTGTTTTTAAATACAGGAGTGAGAAACTCAAGCTACAAATAGGGCACATTCAGGCAGTTAATAGAAAGTAAGAGCAGAGTGATTTAACATACTTTGTACCTCTTCAGTTTTTCTTTAACAAATTTTCTGTGTCCTTTACTGAAATATCAGTCACCAGCTTTCTGCTTTACTAGCTTCCCTTTAACATTCCCCAAGTTATGAAAAAAATGTTTATCACTGTCATTTTTAATACTTTATGCAATTGACATAGGAAGGGTAAGTTATCACACATGAATTGTACAAAAAATATGTAGCCATGAAAGAGATGCTCTGTATTACCAGGTATATAGAGCAATAGTTTCAAATGTTGACTGTATGAAAATGTGGTTAAAGTTTCCTAACAAACATTAGCCAAGGGGCAAATGATCATTAAATTATATTTAAATAATAAATTCTAAAAACATATTGATCTAGCAACAGTGATTAATTGTGGATTGATTAAAGAAAAGTTAATTCATGTCCAACTCACCAGATACTTGGCTTAAATCTCAGGTACATGTAATATTTCACAGTACAATAATGTAAATTAACCAGTAAATTATATGACTATGTAGTAATATGTTTCATTATACAAATACTTCTGTAA
This sequence comes from Capricornis sumatraensis, assembly GCF_032405125.1. NCBI lineage: Eukaryota > Metazoa > Chordata > Mammalia > Artiodactyla > Bovidae > Capricornis > Capricornis sumatraensis. The sequence continues at coordinate 446,034 of NW_027184621.1, read as the reverse complement.
AAATCTGAAAATAGAACTTACCTGCTCTCTAAGGTAAGGTGTCCAGCTTTTTTCTTAAGCAAATTCAAAACGCTTTTCCCAGTTTTATTTTAATATTTAAGAGAACAAAATGGTGCCATCATTTATGTTGGCAACAATTCTTTATTTCTCTTTAAATAACACTTTTATTATATTCTATGGTGAACATTAAAACAAAGACAACACAAGGTTCCTATCTGATTTCTAAGCAAATTTAACTGGAAGATATTTAATTTGCAGACATTTATTGGGCTCCAAAATCACTGCAGATGGTGATTGCAGCCATGAGGGTAAAAGACGCTTACTCCTTGGAAGGAGGGTTATGACCAACCTAGGTAGCATATTCAAAAGCAGATACATTACTTTGCCAACAAAGGTCCGTCTAGTCAAGACTATGGTTTTTCCAGTGGTCATGTATGGATGTGAGAGTTGGACTGTGAAGAAAGCTGAACGCCGAAGAATTGATGCTTTTGAACTTTGGTGTTGGAGAAGACTCTTGAGAGTCCCTTGGACTGCAAGGAGATCCAACCAATCCATTCTAAAGTAGATCAGTCCTGGTCCTCTTTGGAAGGAATAATACTAAAACTGAAACTCCAGTACTTTGGCCACCCCATGCGAAGAGTTGACTTATTGGAAAAGACTCTGATGCTGGGAGGGATTGCGGGCAGATGAGAAGGGGATGACGGAGGATGAGATGGCTGGATGGCATCACTGACTCAATGGACATTTGTTTGAGTGAACTCCAGCAGTTGGTGATGGAGAGGGAGGCCTGGCGTGCTGCAATTCGTGGGGTCGTAAAGAGTCAGACAGGATTGAGCGACTGAACTGAACTGATTGCAGTATCTCTGTGAGTTTGGAAATTCTCTTTGGGATAATGTGACCAAAGTGAAGCTGAACTTTTCTGAACATTATTCAAAGACCTAAAAATAATTATATAAACCAAATCATATGTTCCCTATGTGTATATGGAAGCTAAGTACATATCAGCTTCTATTTTATTATGGGGACAATTGTGAGAAAACTTAATGATCTGGAAAGAAAGCTCATAATACCCACACATCAGAGAGAAGAGGCAGGTAAAAGGAAAACATTGATACTACCTCAGTTCAGTTTGTGGAGTGTACTGGCTATTCCAGCATGCATCTCCTGTAGTCTATTAATAATAAAACCACTTTGAAAAGTTACCACAACCTGTTGTCCATTCTTCCTCAATGTCTTTCACTGTTGATTTTTCTGTCCACAGTTCACCCAAATAGCTCCCTTATATACCTCATCCCTGTAATGGAAGGTAATACCAAGTCTTTTTATGGTTACTTACGTTTTTCTTATTTCTCAGTAACATTTTGAGACAGGATTTTCTCTTCTCTGACAGCACTTTATTCAAGCTCCAGAGACCATATTCCTCAAATGTTTACATTTTTAAAAATGGCACTTAACAACTTTAAGTGCACAACTCAGTAACACTGCTTGTATTTACAATATTGTGTAATCGCTATATATTTCCAAAACATTTTCATCACTCCAAACAGAAACTTCACACCCATTAAGTAATGACTCTTCATTCTCCTTTCCCTCTGCCACTGATATCCTTTAATATACTCTGCCTCTGTGAATCTTCTTACATTTCATGTAAGTGAAATTATGCTCCTATCCTTTTTGTTGTTGTTGTTAATAACTTAGTTACTTTGGCTGTATCAGGTCTCAGCTGTGGCACAGGGATCTCTCATTGTGCTGCCTGGGCTCTTCACTGCAGTGGGGGTTGTCAGTTGCTCTTCCGCAGGTGGGATCTTAGTTTCCAATGAGGGATTGAACCCACGTTTCCTGTGTTGCAAAGTGGATTCTTAACCACTGAACTACCAAGGAAGTTCCCTATCCCTTTTTTTCTACATTCCAATTTAATCTTGATTTTTCACAAAATTCTTTTTTGTTTTAACAATCTCTTTCTTGAGTCCAACCAACTCTTTTTTGGCATAATCTCTTTTTTCTATTCATGTTTTATTTAATATTAATGACATATTTTTAGTATTTTCAAATAATCATTTAAAGAGATTTAGTTCAATTCAGAGTGTTATGGTTTTTGTCTGTTTTCTCTGAGTGTGCCTTTGTGTACGTGTGATGTTCTTCCAACAACACAAGAGAAGACTCTACACATGGACATCACCAGATGGTCAACATCAAAATCAGACTGATTATATTCTTTGCAGCCAAAGATGGAGAAGTTCTATACAGTCACCAAAAACAAGACCAGGAGCTGACTGTGGCTCAGATCATGAACTCCTCATTACCAAATTCAGACTGAAAGTGAATAAAGTAGGGAAAACCGCTGGACCATTCAGGTATGACCTAAATCAAATCACTTATGATTATACAGTGGAAGTGAGAAGTAGATTTAAGGGCCCAGATTTGATAGATAGAGTGCCTGATGAACTATGGAATGAGGTTCCTGACATTGTACAGGAGACAGGGATCAAGACCATCTCCATGGAAAAGAAATGCAAAAAAGCAAAATGGCTGCCTGGGGAGGCCTTACAAATAGCTGTGAAAAGAATAGAGGTGAAAAGCAAAGGAGAAAAGGAAAGATATAAGCATCTGAATGCAGAGTTCCAGAGAATAGCAAGAAGAGATAAGAAAGCCTTCTTTAGCGATCAATGCAAAGAAATAGAGGAAAACAACAGAAAGGGGAAAACTAGAGATCTCTTCAAGAAAATTAGAGATACCAAGGTAACATTTCATGCAAAGATGGGCTCAATAAAGGACAGAAATGGTCTGGACCTAACAGAAGCAGAAGATATTAAGAAGATGTGGCAAGAATACACAGAAGAACAGTACAAAAAAGATCTTCACAACCCAGATAATCATGATGGTGTGATCACTAATCTAGAGCCAGATATCCTGGAATGTTAAGTCAAGTGGGCCTATGAACAAAGCTAGTGGAGGTGACGGAATTACAGTTGAGCTGTTTCAAATCCTGAAAGATGATGCGGTTAAAGTGCTGCACTCAATATGCCAGCAAATTTGGAAAACTCAGCAGTGGCCACAAGACTGGAAAAGGTCAGTTTTCATTCCAATCCCAAAGAAAGGCAATGCCAAAGAATGCTCAAACTACCACACAATTGCCCTCATCTCACATGCTAGTAAAGTAATGCTCAAAATTCTTCAAGCCAGGCTTCAGCAATACGTGAACCGTGAACTCCCTGATGTTCAAGATGGTTTTAGAAAAGGCAGAGAAACCAGAGATCAAATTGCCAACATCTGCTGGATCATGGAAAAAGCAAGAGATCTCCAGAAAAACATCTATTTCTGCTTTATTGACTATGCCAAAGCCTTTGACTGTGTGGATCACAATAAACTGTGGAAAATTCTGAAAGAGATGGGAATACCAGACCACCTGACCTGCCTCTTGAGAAATCTGTATGCAGGTCAGGAAGCAGCAGTTAGAACTGGCCATGGAACAACAGACCAGTTCCAAATAAGAAAAGGAATACATCAAGGCTGTATATTGTCACCCTGTGTATTTAACTTCTATGCAGAGTACGTCATGAGAAATGCTGGACTAGAAGGAACACAAGCTGGAATCAAGATTGCCGGTAGAAATATCAATAACCTCAGATATGCAGATGACACCACGCTTATGGAAGAAAGTGAAGAGAAACAAAAAAGCCTCTTGATGAAAGTGAAAGTGGAGAGTGAAAAAGCTGGCCTAAAGCTCAACATTCAGAAAACAAAGATCATGGTATCCGGTCCCATCACTTCATGGGAAATAGATGGGGAAACAGTGGAAACAGTGTCAGACTTTATTTTGGGAGGCTCCAAAATCACTATAGATGGTGCCTGCAGCCATGAAATTAAAAGATGTTTAGTCCTTGGAAGAAAAGTTATGACCAACCTAGATAGCATATTCAAAAGCAGAGACATTACTTTGCCAACTAAGGTCTGTCTAGTCAAGGCTATGGTTTTTCCTGTGGTCATGTATGGATATGAGAGTTGGACTGTGAAGAAGGCAGAGCACCGAAGAATTGACACTTTTGAACTGTGGTGTTGGAGAAGACTCTTGAGAGTCCCTTGGACTAGTAGGAGATCCAACCAGTGCATTCTGAAGGAGATCAGCTCTGGGATTACTTTGGAAGGACTGATGCTGAAGCTGAAACTCCAGTACTTTGGCCACCTCATGCGAAGAGTTGACTTATTGGAAAAGACTCTGATGCTGGGAGGGATTGGGGGCAGGAGGAGAAGAGGACGACCAAGGATAAGATGGCTGGATGACATCACTGACTCGATGGATGTGAATCTGAGTCAACTCCGGGAGTTGGTGATGGACAGGGAGGCCTGGCGTGCTGCGATTCATGGGGTCACAAAGAGTCGGGCACCACTGAGCGACTTAACTGAACTGATGTTATTACAGGGACATATTCAGTGTTTGGAATGTTTTGACACATTTTATGCTTTTTCCCTCTCCCTTTGTCGTAGCATTATATGGATACAAATTTTTTCTTTTCTTTCTTTCTTTCTTTTATTTATTTATTTTTTTTGATTACTTAGTGGAGTAAATTTTGGGTTTTCTGTGGCTTATAAGGATTCTAGCTTAGTGCTTTTTTCTTCTGTAGTGTAGTAAAATGAAGTGTATATGAATACACACACACACATACATATACTAACACATACATACATGGATATGTATGAATGTGTATATTTTGTTGTTGTTCAGTTGCTAAGTCGTGTCTGACTCTTAGAGACCCCATGGACTGCAGCATGCCAGACTTCCTTGTTCTTCACTATCACTCAGAATTTGCTCAAATTCATGTCTGGTGAGTCAGTGATGCCATCCAACCATCTCGTCCTCAGCCACTCTTTTCTTTTGCCTTCAATCTTTCCCAGCATCAAGGTCTTTTCCAACATGTCAGTTCTTCACACCATGTGGCTAGAGTATTAGAGTTTCAGCTTCATCATCAGCATATACATATATATATATATATATATATATATATATATATATATATATATATATATATCCCTCTTTATCTAAAATGCATGGTTGTTGAGAGATTTTGATTATCAGTTTTTTGTGTGTATGTTTCTTTTATCATGTTTCTGGAAGATCCTTAACACAATTTACTCATTTTGCTTCTCTTAACATTTATAACTCTATTGCAATCCTTTTCCTTTCCTCCTTTGTCTTAGAAAGAAATTTCCCTGAAGTTTGCACCTCATATCCTATACAATTGCAAGCCTTCTTCTTGCAGCCAGTGCTGCTTCCTATCAGACTTTTGACCTGCTTTTAATTACTGATTATGTGAGTAGAACTTTATTATTTATTTTACCTGTTTTGTCCCACTAATAAGATCTCCACTTTCATTTTCCCTTTTCTAAACTGTGTCTTCAGATTTCTTCATTCTACACACTTAGAATTATGGTAATTTGAGACCCAGAGGTCTTTGCATTCCTTTATTTACTTACAGGTAAATTTCACTTCATGCAGTTATCTTCCCACAGTGATGAAAAAGAATGGTTTATTCATTTGATTCCCCTGGCCTGAAAAGTTTTTGGGAGGATGGGTGGGAAGATTAAATTTTAGGTCCTAACAGTGTCTTAAGGCCTTTTAATAGATTTTGCCAGAAGAATGCTTTATCTATTTTAATTTTGTTGATATCAGTATGTTATAATATGTAGCTTATTTTGATTATCACCTAGATTATATCTCATATAGTAACTTTTGCTATGGTAGTCTATTCCTTTGTAATTTTTTAAAGGCATGGCTTTACAGCTTAAAACGGATTGCCTTATTTACTCTTGTATTTGCTAGTAACCAATAAATGATAATTTTATTATTAAAATTGTTGTGTTTTACTTATGGGCTAAGACATAGTCAACTTTTTAAATTCCTTAAGAAAGATTGGAAAAAATTCTATTCCTTATTAGTAAATTTCTATGATATAATGTAATTGTGTTATTTGGGATTATAACAGAAACACAATCACACACACACACACACACACACACACACACACATATATATATAATATTGTTTTTAGTTTAAATTTAGAGTCTGTTTATTTCTCCTCTCATCTCCTATAGTTTCTGGCTTATGAATATTTTTGTTTTGTCATTGAATTATATATATATATGATAATAACATTATAACTTCCTTATGCATTCTTATTTTTGTAATATATTAATAGTATTTGCTTCTGTAAGGATTTTAATATTTATATTAATATCTGCACATATTATTAACCATGTTTTGTGTATTTACTTCTTATAAAATTAATTGAGATGAAGTGTTAACAATCTTCATTACCTAAACTATGTGATTATGTAAGTGACCAAGAGACAACACATCACTTCTAGTTCAAAAACAAAAATTAGAAAAAAAAAAAAAAAAAGATAAAAATCAAAGGTGAATTGTTGCTTGAATGTGATCTAGTAAATTGCCATCTTGAACACTGGTTTCCTTATTCCTGAAAGAGACATGAAATTACCAACGGACAAAAAAACAAACAAAAATACACAACCTAAAAACAGAATTTTTTTTTTTATTCTGTGGACTTAAACCTAGAAAATAAGGGGCTTCCCTGGTGGCTCAGATAATAAATAACTCACCTGTAATGTAGGAGATCCAGGTTCAGTCCCTAGGTCAGGAAGATCCCCTGGAAGGGAAATCGGCTACTCACTCCAATACTCTTGCCTGGAGAATCCCATGGACAGAGGAGCCTGGTTGGCTACAGTCCATGGGGTCAAAAAAGAGTCAGACATGATTGAGCGGCCATGCACACACAAACCTGGAAGACAAAGTCTCAGTTAATTCAGAGAAATTGCTCTGAAAAGGGAAGGGAGGAATCAGAATGTATATGCATTTTGCAACAAAAAACCAGGTCGTCAGACCATCAGAAGATTATTGGAAATGAAAGAAAACCAGAAAGCTCATGTTAACGAATTTAGGGCTTTTCTGCACGTGGGAAGAGGAAATAGTCTGGGCTCCTTGAAATCATTCCTTTGAGCTGCACCTTAACTTAGGGCCAGTACCTTGTTCTTTTCTATCCTGTGTTCCCTCAGGGTGCAGCTCTGTTTCAATCCAGAGTTCCTCAGGGCTCACCAGCCTGAGCGGGAGGTGGGGGTGCAGGAGCCGTGCTGATGGCTTGGTGGCGTCAGCATCCTCTGTCGGCCGACATGACAGATCACATTTTTCCTTCACGGAATAAAATGTTTTCAAAATTATATTTAAACCACGAACATCTTACTTTCTATCAGTTTATGCTACTTTCTCTAAAGCAATCAATACACATTATTTGTGCCTTAATTTAAATTACCCCTGAAAAAGGAAAATGGCAACCTACTCCAGTATTCTTCCCTGGAGAATCCCATGGACGGACGAGCTTGGTGGGCTACAGTCCACGGGTCGCAAAGAGTCGGACACGACTGAGCGACTTCACTTTACTTTAAATTACAGTGTCACTCTGCCATCTAGTGGATATGCTATTTTCATCACTTACTGCTGCGGCTAAGTCGCTTCAGTCGTGTCTGACTCTGTGCGACCCCATAGACAGCAGCCCACCAGGCTCTCCCGTCCCTGGGAGTCTCCAGGCAAGAACACAGGAGTGGGCTGCCATTTCCTTCTCCAATACATGAAAGTGAAAAGTGAAAGTGAAGTCGCTCAATCGTGTCAGATTCTTAGCGACTCCGCGAACTGCAGCCTGCCAGGTTCCTCCGTCCATGGGATTTTCCAGGCAAGAGTATTGGAGTGGGGTGCCATTACATCACTTGTTAGGGAAAGACAAATTCATACTCTTTGCTACTAATTTGCAGAGGGATTTTATGCTACTTGTGGCTCAGAAGGTAAAGAATCCATCTAGAATGTTAGAGATTCTGGGTTTGATTTCTGGATCAGGAAGATACCCTGGAGAAGGGAAAGGCAACCCACTCCAATATTCTTGCCACAGAATTCCAGCGGGCTACAGTCCACAGGGTTGCAAAGAGTCAACTATGACTGATCAATTAGCACTTTATACTCTTAGATCCTATGAAAAAATTCTGCCAATTACTATGTAATTTTGCTGAGAATGAGACCACAAACTGGGAATGTTAGGGGAAAATAAAAACAACATTTCCTTCCCATTATGTCAAACTAGTATTTAAACTGTATATAAGCTTAAGGGGGGAAAATAAGCTCTTGCGTAATAAGAAATAATACTGGACTGAGACTGTCAGATTTATTTTAATTCTTTAATCTTTTCTGAAATGTGTGCCAGACTGGAAGCCCAGACCAGATCAAAGAAAGGTAAATAAAACTGCCTGTGAGCACACTGAGTAACCCTAGATACCAGGGTGCCCGTAATGGCCTGCATTTTATACTTTCCATTCTCAGAAGTATCTACACATAAATACATGTGAGAAAAAAATTGCAAGTGTTAGTTGCTCTGTTGTGTCTGACTCTTCATGATCCCATGGACTATAGCCCACCAGGCTTCTCCATTCATGTAATTCTCCAGGCAAGAATACTGGAGTGAGTAGCCATTCCCTTCTCCAGGGGATCTTCCCAATCTAAGGATAGAAGCCAGGTCTCCTGCATCGCAGGTCAAATGTTCACCATCTGAGCCACCGGGGATTTATCTAAAATTACGTATTTACATGTCATACTAAATTTAGGAGGCTATTTTGAAATGAATTTCTTACTTTTATAAAGTATGATTTACCTTACATACACTTTTAGGAATGATCTCCTCAGTTATGTGCTGTGCTCAGTCACTCAGTTGTGCCTGACTCTTTGCGACCCCATGGACTAGAGCCCACCAAGCTCCTCTGTCCATGGGAATTCTCCAGGCAAAAATACTGTAGTGAGTTGCCATTCCCTCCTCCAGGGGATCTTCCCAACCAAGGGATCGAACCTGGGTCTTCTGCATTGCAGGAGGATTCTTAACCATCTGAGTCACCAGGGAAGCCCCTCCTCAGTTATAGACAAAGATTAATAAATTTTGTATTGAACTCAATCCTTATGTGTTAAGGTGGTTAGAATATACTACTTATAGTAATATATTTTTTATCAGATGGAATAGTTAAATCAACCTATTACAGATGTGTAAATTATGGATTTTGAGAATTATGCAGATAATTTTAAAACAGTATTTTGAGAATACCAAGGAAAAAGTGATCTTAGTGAAAGCTCTAAGCCAATGTGAGGACCAGTCACAGAATATGGGAAATGCAGAGACATTGTGGAGTTTAATATCTTGTCTGCATTCTTCCTGAAGAGTCTCCCCCTTCCTTTTGTTTACATTAAAGTGTGTGTCTCTAGAGCCCTTTCTTATATACTTTTAGTGAAACTGGGAAACCCAGAGACTCCGAGTCATTCACACTAATCTGCTCATTGACACTGGAGAAAAGAAAGAAAATTCTTTTATTGTTGTTGTTCTGAAATTAGTTTCCTTTGGCTTCTAAAAGTTAATTCATTTAAAATCAAATTTCTCTCCTCAGGATGCAGAAAAAAGGTCAGTGTTTCTTTCATATTGTAGCCTTGAAATATTTGAAGACAGTGTTAAGAATCTCCTTTTGTTTTCCTTCTGTGTTCCAGATGTCTTCAGGCCTTTGATTGGTTTATCAGATGCTCTAGCTCCCATACACCTCACTGTTTATTACTTCATAGTGCTGCTGCTGCTGCTGCGCTTCAGTTGTATCTGACTCTGTGCGACCCCATAGACAGCAGCCCACCAGGCTCCGCCGTCCCTGGGATTCTCCAGGCAAGAACACTGGAGTGGGTTACCATTTCCTTCTCCAATACATGAAAGTGAAAAGTGAAAGTGAAGTTGCTCAGTCTTGTCCGACTCTTAGCGACCCCTCGAACTGCAGCCTACCAGGCTCCTTCATCCACGGGATTTTCCAGGCAAGAGTACTGGAGTGGGGTGCCATTGCCTTCTCCCACTTCATACTGCAGGTGCCTACATAATTATTGCTAGTTTCCAGGAATCATTTACTAGTCAGTAGTGAGATGCTGTCAAGAACATGATGTTTGTTTCTGAATCAAAATGAAAATGGGAGTTACTTCTTTCTGTTTACATCAACTACGAATGCAACCACATTGACTCCCATGGTTATAATATTAAAACTAAGTCAATTTCATTCCCATTGTCAACACCATTTTACAACCACAATCTCTTCATTACTATATACTTGTCCTGTGGGCATGGAACTCTATTTCAACTCTATTCAGCAATCAGTACTAATCTTAATTGCATTCTTTACACAATTTAGATTCTCTGGTCTTCTGATCGTCTCTCATACTTTTTGTTGTTGTTCAATCTCGCAGTCACATAAGACTTTTTGCAACCCCATATCCTGCAGCATGCCAGGCTTCCCTGTCCCTCACCATCTCCCAAAGTTTGTCCTGTGTAAACTCTACTTCTAATTGAAAAAATTTTGAACATTCAACTCCTACCTTGGTTCATACTCTCTTCTCTGCTTAAAATGTCTTTTTTTTTTTTTTCCTTATCCCTTCAATCTATCCTAACACTATAGTTTGACTCAAAGTTCAAAGTCCTATTGTTATTTTATTGATTAGCAAATATCTTGGTCATTTTTCAAGTATCTCAACATGTGAAGAACACTCTTAATATGCTTGACAAAAGCTTAATGAAAACTAAATAAGCAGAAAAAAATATCATGCACAGTGGTAATGCAAAAAAGTGTAGTATTTTTTTAAAGCACATTATTATTTCTCTCGCTACATTACAATTATACCATAATAATTCCATTGTTGAACTTCCCAGGTGGCGCTAGCGGTAATCCGAGAGAGACATGTTTGATCCCTGGGCTGGGACGATACCCTGGAGGGGAGAACTGCAACCCACTCCAGAATTCTGCCTGGAGAATCCCATGGACAGAGGAGCCTGGCGGGCTTCAGTCCATACCCTCTCACAGAAGCAGACACCCCTAAAGTGACTTAACACACATGCACCCAGTCACATTATCATAAGCCATAATTGAGAACAAGCTTAAGTCTCTGCATTGCCACTCAGAGGACATCTGCCTGATCTGAAATTAAGAGACAAGGAAAGACACTACACAATGACCAACGATCAGTCCATGAAGACATAACAATTGTAAATATATATGCACCCAACACAGGAACACTTCAATATATAAGACAAGTGCTAACATCTATAAAAGAGGAAATTGGCAGTAACACAACAATAGTGGGGAACTTTAACACTCAAATTATACCAATGGATGGATCACTCAGGAAGAAAATTAATAAGTAAACCAATTCTTAAATGACACAATAGACCAGATAGATTTGCTATTTATAGGACATTCCATCTGAAAGAAGCAGAATACAATTTCATATCAAGTAAACATGGGACATTTTCCACAATAGATCATATGGATCACAAACCAAGACTTGGTAAATTTTTAAAAACTGAAATAGTAACAAACATCTGTTTCCAACGACAATATGAGAAATCCATTAAAAAATAAAGCTGTAAAAATCACAAACATATGAAGGCTCAATAATATGTTACTAAACAACCAATGTCACTGAAGAAAACAAAGAGGAAATCAAAAAATACCTAGAGACAAATGACAACAAAAACATGACAATCCAAAACCTAAGGTGCTCAGCAAAAACAGTTCTAAGAAGGAATCTTATTGCAATACAATCTTACCTCAGGAAACAAGAAAAATCACAAATAAACAACCCTACATTACACCTAAAGCAGTTCAATTCAGTCACTTAGTCGTGTCCAACTCTGCAACCCCATGAACCACAGCACACCAGGCCTCCCTGTCCATCACCAACTCTTGGAGTCCACCCAAACCCATGTCCATCGAATCGGTGATGCCATCCAGCCATCTCATCCTCTGTCGTCCCCTTCTTCTCCTGCCCCCAATCCCTCCCAGCATCAGGGTCTTTTCAAATGAGGCAGCTCTTCTCATCAGGTGGTCAAAGTATTGGAGTTTCAGCTTCAACATCAGTCCTTCCAGTGAACACCCAGGACTGATCTCCTTTAGGATGGACTGGTTGGATCTCCTTGCAGTCCAAGGGACTCTCAACAGTCTTCTCCAGCACCACAGTTCTAAAGCATCAATTCTTCAGTCCTCAGCTTTCTTCACAGTCCAACTCTGACATCCATACATGACCACTGGAAAAACCATAGCCTTGACTAGATGGACCTTTGTTGGCAAAGTAATGTCTCTGCTTTTGAATATGCTATCTAGGTTGGTCATAACTTTCCTTCCAAGGAGTAAGCGTCTTTTAATTGCATGGTTGCAATCACCATCTGCAGTGATTTTGGAGCCCAGAAAAATAAAGCCAGCCACTGTGCCCACTGTTTCCCCATCTGTTTGCCATGAAGTCATGGGATCAGATACCATGATCTTAGTTTTCTGAATGTTGAGCTTTAAGCCAACTTTTTCACTCTCTTCTTTAGAGAAAGAATAAACAAAACTTGAAGTAAAAAAAAAGGTACCAAAACATAAAGATCAGAGCATAAATAAATGAAAATATAAAGAAAATAATATTAGTGTATAGGAATGCAAGGGATTTCTGTGTGTTGATTTTATATCCTGCAACTTTACTATATTCATTGATGAGCTCTAGTAATTTTCTGGTGGAGTCTTTAGGGTTTTCCATGTAGAGGATCATGTCATCTGCAAACAGTGAGAGTTTTACTTCTTCTTTTCCAATTTGGATTCCTTTTATTTCTTTTTCTGCTCTGATTGCTGTAGCCAAAACTTCCAGAACTATGTTGAATAGTAGCGGTGAAAGTGGACACCCTTGTCTTGTTCCTGACTTTAGGGGAAATGCTTTCAATTTTTCACCATTAAGGATAATGTTTGCTGTGGGTTTGTCATATATAGCTTTTATTATGTTGAGGTATGTTCCTTCTATTCCTGCTTTCTGGAGAGTTTTTATCATAAATGGATGTTGAATTTTGTCAAAGGCCTTCTCTGCATCTATTGAGATAATCATATGGTTTTTATTTTTCAATTTGTTAATGTGGTGAATTACATTGATTGATTTGCAGAAACCAGAATTGAAAGAGACACATGTACCCCAATGTTCATCGCAGCACTGTTTATAATAGCCAGGACATGGAAACAACCTAGATGTCCATCAGCAGATGAATGGATAAGAAAGCTGTGGTACATGTACACAATGGAGTATTACTCAGCCGTTAAAAAGAATTCATTTGAATCAGTTCTGATGAGATGGATGAAACTGGAGCCAATTATACAGAGTGAAGTAAGCCAGAAAGAAAAACACCAATACAGTATACTAACACATATATATTGAATTTAGAAAGATGGCAATGACGACCCTGTATGCAAGACAGGAAAAAAGACACAGCGGTGTATAACGGACTTTTGGACTCAGAGGGAGAGGGAGAGGGTGGGCTGATTTTGGAGAATGGCATTCTATCATGTATACTATCATGTAAGAATTGAATCGCCAGTCTATGTCTGACGCAGGATACAGCATGCTTGGGGCTGGTGCATGGGGATGACCCACAGAGATGTTATGGGGAGGGAGGTGGGAGGGGGGTTCATGTTTGGGAACACATGTAAGAATTAAAGATTTTAAAATTAAATTAAAAAAAAATAAAGAAAATAATAACAAAGATCAGTGAAACTAAAAGCTGGTTCTCTGAGAATATGCAGTTGATAAAGCTTCAGTCAGAGTCATCAAGAGAAGCAAAGAGAAGACTCAAGTCAATAAAATTAGAAAGGAAAGATGAGAAGCAACTGCTGACATTACAGATATTTTCCATCAGTCATCAATGATGTGTAAGAGGGATGTGCTATGGAAAGAAGCAGGAAAGTTAACGATGAGGACTGAAGTAGACAGCCTAGAATACATCAGTCTTTTGATACGCTGTTCACTATTTTTGTGAAATTTCAAGAATTTTCAAGGAATTGAAGAGTATCTCCATGCCATTACCACAATTTGGATTTGAATTGTGAATTTCCTAAAAAACACTCAGTTCTTCTTTAAGTTATTCAATTCTAAACAAGGAAGCATATTTTAATCAAACGTTTTCTGCTGCAATACTATTTTTGACTTCCATTTAATGGGCTTATTTATTTTTCTTTTTTTTTCATATCATATTTATTAATTCCAATAAAATTGACCAATATGCAGTTCAAATCAGTCTTTAGATGCTGTAATATACATCTGACATTTGAATGGAGACAAATTAACTAGATTACATGTTTATTTACTGAACAATATCTGCCAATCCACTGATGCCCTGTTTGACTTAGACTTTAATTTTCAAACAATATTTTCAGTTAAGTTTCCTTTTATGAGCAACAGTTCCAAAAGAGTTTTGTGAATTGATAAAATATGGTAGAAATAGAAACCTATGCATCTTTTATATAAAATAATAATTTTATGTTTGTAGCTTTTTCCACAATGAAAAGTTTTCCTAACATGCCATAATGTCTCACAAATGCCCTTAAGTTTTTTATCTCATGATGATTTTGTGGCTCATTTATTACTAAACAGCTTAGTTCATTAATGTCTACTACTAGTATTAGCTTAAATTCATTAGTATAGAATCTATAAGATGTACTATAAAATATAAAAAGCCTGAGTCCTGAAAGATCACTCAGTAAATCTTTGACTTACTTTACGACAAAACCTTTAAGACATTGCATAATGTTTTAGTGAGACTGAAATAATGTTTGAATGAAAAATGAACAAAAATTAGCATAAGTAGAAAAGTCAAAACGTTTTTCAAAAATTGTAAGTGCCATGTATAAACCCTGCCCACATACTAAGCATCATATCTGAGGAAACCTGCAATATTTCTTAGCAGTGAAGCTGTGCTTAGTCACTCAGTCATGTCTGACTCCTTGTGACCCCATGGATTGTGGCCCACAAGGCTCTTCTATCTATAGGGATTCTCCAGGCAAGAATATTGGAGTGGGTTACCATTTCCTCTTCCAGTCTTAACAATGGAGTTTAATACAAATAATTATTCACTTAGGAACTTGAGAAAATTGTTTCTCATGTGTCATGCCATATAATTTTAATTACACAATTACTATATGTGTGTGGTTGTGTGTACATGTGCATAATACAAATATTTAGCTTTCAATTTTACTAAGGCCTCTTTTACATCCTTGTTCCATAGGCTAAATATCAGAGGATTTAGCAAGGGAATCACAAGGGTGTAAAACAAAAAGTTCATTTTGTCTTCATCTAGAAAGTAGGATGAACTTGGCCTGAAATACATAAAGAGTATAGCTCCCTGGAAAATTGACACTGCAGTTAAGTGGAAGGTGCAGCTGGTAAAAGCTTTGACTCTCCCCTGAGCAGAGTGGATCTTCATGACTGGAAAGATGATATGAAAATAAGAGCAAGGACTCCTGAAATAGTACTCAGTTCAATAGAACCCAAAGCAGCGAATATCACTAACTCATTGACCTCTGTATCTTAGCAGAACAGGAAAAACAAACAAACAAACAAACAAACAAGCAGAGGTAAATCACAGAAAAAATGGTTAATTACATTTGACTCACAGAAACATAAATTGAATGTTAATGCTGTGTGTATCAGAGCGTCTGCCATCCCCACCAGGTAAACCCTAGACACGAGCAGCGAGCACACCCTGCTGGACATGCTGACCGCATAAAGCAAGGGGATGCTGATGGCCTTGTACTGGTCATAGGCCATCACTGCCAGCAGGGGACACTCAGAATTGGCAAAGATAGAAAAGATCAAGAATTACAGAGCACAGCCATGGAAAGAGATTGACTTGTTCTTGGCAAGCAGGGAGAAATATCAATAACCTCAGATATGCAGATGACACCACCCTTATGGCAGAAAGTGAAGAAGAACTAAATAGCCTCTTGAGGAAAGTGAAAGAAGAGAGTGAAAAGGTTGGCTTAAAGCTCAACATTGAGAAAACTAAGATCATGACATCCAGTCCCATCACTTCATGGCAAATAGATAGGGAAACAGTGGCAACAGTGGCTGACTTTATTTTTGGGGCTTCCGAAATCAGTGCAGATGGTGACTACAGCCAAGAAATTAAAAGACACTTGCTCCTTGGAAGAAAAACTATGACCAACCTAGACAGCATATTAAAAAACAGAGACATTACTTTGCCAACAAAGGTCCATCTAGTCAAGGCTATGGTTTTTCCAGTAGTCATGTATGGATGTGAGATTTGGATTATAAAGAAAGATGACCATCAAAGAATTGATGTTTTTAACTGCGGTGTTGGAGAAGAGTCTTGAGAGTCCCTTGGAGACTCCCCAAGGAGATCCAACCAGTCTGTTCTAAAGGAGATCAGTCCTGAGTGTTCATGGAAGGACTGATGCTGAGGCTGAAACTCCAATACTTTGTCCATCTCATGTGAAGAACTTACTCATTGGAAAAGACTCTGATGCTGTGAAAGATTGAAGGCCAGAGGAGAAGGGGATGAAAGAGGATGAAATGGTTTGATGGTACCACTGACTCGATGGTCATGCCTTTGGGAGTTGATGATGGACAGGGAGGCCTGGTGTGCTGCAGTCCATGGGGTCTCAAAGAGTTAGGCATGACTGAGTGACTGAACTGAATTGAACTGGAAAATAGGTCCAGCAGCATCTTTGGGCCAATGGCTGTGGAATAGCAGAGGTCAGAGAAGGAGAGGTGACTGAGGAAAAAGCACAAGGGTATATGCAGCTAGGGATCCATCCTAATTAATATAATCATTCCAAGATTTATCAGAATGTTAATGAGATAAACAACAAAAACATGATAAACAGGGCCACTTTATACCCAGACTTATCAGTAATTCCCCTAAATATCAATTCAGTTAAGGATGAGGAATTTTCTCTTTCCATTCTTTGGTGTTCTTGTCTAAAGTTTTGAAGTAACATAAGACAAAATTCTCACAACTAGAGTGGAGCCATGAAAACTAGTGAGGAGACCCAAATGCCACAAATAGAACATCCTCACCACAGAGAACTCCCAGAGGAGGCAAGACAGCAACTAGAAAGGAGCCACAAGTCCCCTTCTGAACTTGAGAGGAGGTTTATGCCATAACTCAAGAGAACCCCATGGCCACAAAGAGAGAGGAGCCCACCTGACAATACTGGAGAGTGACCCACCACCAACAACTGGAGAGGAGACGCTGGACATTGCACCTCAAGAGGGTCCCCTCCACCCCCAAATAGAGACGTACCACCTGTGCCAGTAGAGTAGACCCCACCACCACCATCAGAGAAGAGTAAACTCTGCGCAAGTACAGAACAGCCCTTTGAATGTCACCACTTGAGAGGAGCATTCCCATACAACACAATTACACAGAAGCCTCCTTCCTCAACTAGAGAGGAGGCTCCCATGCCACAACTAAAGAGGAGGGGCTGTGCCAAAATTAGAGAGCAGGCTCACAAATATCACAGCTGGAAAGAGTGCCTGTGCACATTGCTACCAGAAAGGAAAGCCCCTCCACAATTTGAGAGGAACACTCCACTGCAACTCTAGAGGTGCCAGTCACACATCATAACTAGAGAAGAATCCCCTAAAAAACTCGAGATGATACTGAACACCAAACTATAGAGGGGCTCATCCAACACAAGTAAGAGTTGACCCCCTACACCAACTAGAGAGGAGCACTATGCCACAGGTTGTTTAGCCATCCACACATCACAACTAGACAGAAGCCACCCTAAACATTGCTACTAGAGAGGAGTCACACCATCACACTACCACAACTAAAAGGAGCCCCGACTACCACAACTAGAGAAGAGTCTACAGACAACAACTAAAGAGTCTACAGACAACAGCTAGAGAACAGCCATCCCACCGCAAATAAAGAGTGGACTCTCACTGCAACTAGAGTGGAGCTTTATGCCACAACTAGAGAGTAGCCTCCAGCACATTGCAACTAGAGAGGGGCCAGCCTGCACATCACTACTAGAGAGGGTCTTCCCCACTGTAGCTTGAGAAGAGGCTCCACCATAAGTCTAAGGAACGCCGAGTCAGCTGCTACTACTCAAGAGGCAATTTGACAGGAGACCTAGGCTGTAACAACAAAAGGTACCTCTGGCCAATGTGACGGAGGGACTCCCTTGTCAAAACTGAAGCAAATTCCCCCAGATTAACTAGAGTGGTGTCCCCCAGGATATCACACCTAGACCTTCTGCCTGCAATGCAGATGAGCTCCATGAAGTAAGTCGAGTGGAGTCCCTCACACCTAGAGCAGCAATCCCATTAATATTAGTGAGGAACCCCTAGTACCAAAAGTAGAGAGGACCTCCCCCATGGAGATGACCACACCCCAGTCAGAGAGGACACAGCCCTGAAACTGGAGAGGAGCCCACCACCACAACTCAAGAGGAGCCTTCTGGACATGACACATAGATAGGAGCCCCTCTGCTGCTAAAAGAGACAAACCTCACACCAGAAGTAGAAAAGAGGTTGGACACTGCAACTAGAGAGAATCGAAACCATCACAACTACAGAGTTGACCCTGACCAGAATAATAGAGAAGTATGATGTCAAAACTAGCGAGTAGCCATCCAACATTGCAGCAAGACAGAAGCTACCCTGCACATCCCTGCTAGAGACAAGTTGTGCCAAGAGAACTAGAGAGGAGGCCCCAATGCAATTCCAGAGGAAGTAACCCCCAAGTTGAGAGAAACCCCGAGTTCACTGCCATGGCTACGGTGGAACCATAGTTCCCGCACTGCAACTTAAGAAGAACACTGATTTCTCATTACAACTTTAGAGTACCTCTGAGTCCTTGCTGAGACTCAAGTGGAACCCCAAGTTTCGCCCTGCAGTTCAAGAGGAGGCCCAACTTCCCAGCTGTAGCTTGAGAGGAAACCTGAGATCCCCGACACAACTCAAGAGGAACCCCGAGTTACCTGCCTCAACTTGCAAGGAGGCCTGACTCCTCTGTTGCAACTTGAGACAACCCTAAGTTTCCCACCACAGTTCAAGAAGTACCCTGATTTCACCACCTCAACACGACATGAGGCTCAATTCACCTGCAGTGACATAAGGGAAACCCCAATTTTCCATCACAACACAAGTAGAGATATTAGCCCATTGATGCAACTCCAGAGGATTCCCAAGAAGAGCTTGCTGCTGCTGCTAAATCCCTTCAGTAGTGTCTGACTCGGTGTGAACACATAGACGGCAGCCCACCAGGCTCTCCCATCCCTGGGATTCTCCAGGCAAGAACACTGGAGTGGGTTGCCATTTCCTTCTCCAATGCATGAAAGTGAAAAGTGAAAGTGAAAGCTCTCAGTCGTGTCCAACTCTTGGCGACCCCAGGGACTGTAACCCGCCTGGCTCCTCCATTCATGGGATTTTCCAAGCAAGAGTATTGGAGTGGGGTGCCATTGCTTTCTCCACAAGAGAAGCTTACCCCACCACAATTTGAGAGGAGCATTCTACCACCACAAGAGAGGAAGTCTCAGACCACAACTAAGCAGGAGGCACACCCTGCCACAAAAAGATAGGAGTTTCCTGCACATCACAACTAGAAAAAGTGCCCCTTCTCATTACAACCATAGAAGAGTCACCCAACTCCCAATTTGAGAAGAGCACTCTACCACATCTAGAGAGCAGCCCAATTACCACAATTAAAGAGGAGTTCCTCTGCCACAACTAGAGAGGTGGCTGCAAACAACAACTAAAGACGAGCTGACCCACAGCAAATAAACAGTGCACCCCCACTGCAATTAGAGTGGACCCATGCTGCATCTAGAGTGTAGCCTCCCACACATTGCACTTAGACAGGGACCAGCCTGCACATTGCTACTAGAGAGGATCTGTCCCACTGCAGCTCCAGAGGAGTCTCCACCACAATTCTAAAGGAACCCCGAGTCACATGCTGCAACTCAAGAGGCACTCCAGGTTCCCCGCTGAAATTTCACAGGATCCCTAGGCTGTAACAAGAAAAGGGGCCACTGGATCAAATGACAGAGTGGCTCCCAGGCCAAAACTGAAGCAGATTCCCCAGGCACAACTAAAGTGGTGTCCCCCAGGATATCACACTGAGAGGGAAGACCTTCTGCCTCCAATGGAGATGAGCTCCCTAAAGGAAGTCTAGTTGAGGCCCTCACAGCTAGAGAACAGCAATCCCACAAATATTAGTGAGGAACCTATAGAGCGAAAAGTAGACAGGACCTCCCCTGTGGAGACATGCACACCCCAACCGGAGAGGACACAGCCTCGCCCCTCAGGATGAGCCCTCCACCACAACTTGAGAGGAGGCCACTGGACATCACACGGAGGGAAGAACCCCTGTTCTGCCAATATAGACGAACCTAACACCACAAGGAGAGAAGAGCTTGAATACAACCATTAGAGAAAATTGAAACCCCCGCAACTACAGAGTTGACCTAGACCACAAAGAGAGAGTAGTCCCTTGCCAGAACCAGTGAGCAGCCACCCATCATTGCAACAAGATAGGAGCCATCCTGCACACTCCTGCTAGAGACGAGTTGCCCTAAAGGAAGGGAATTTGATACGAGGTCCCATCACGAGTCAAGAGGAACTCTGAGTACTAATGAAGCTTGAGAAGAACTCTAAGTTTCCCACCATGACTACAGTGGATCTGCATCCCACACTGGAACTCCAGAGGAACACTGATTCCCTGCTATAATTGGAGAGGAGCTCTGAGTCCCCTGGGACAACTCTAGAGGAAACCCCAAGTTTCCAGCAACAACTAGAGAGGAACTCTGAGTTTCTGCTGCAACTCAAGAGGAGGTCCGACTCCCCTGCTGCAACTTGAGTGGAAACACAAGTTCCCCACCTCAACTCTAGAGGAGTCGTGACTCCCCTGTTGCCACTTGAGAGGAATCCAGAGATCCCCATCGCAACTCGAGAGGAACCCTGACTTTCCCACCACAAGTCGAAACAACACTGAGTTCCCCTCAACTCAAGATAAGGTCTGATTCCTCTGCAGCATCTCAAATGGAACATGTGACTCTAGGTGCAGGGTCTGGGGTGTGGTGTAGGTGTGACCCTAGGTACAGGGTCTGGAGAAAAGCATCACCCTAGAAACTATGGAAATATGACCCCAGGTGCAGGGTTGGGAGGGGATCACGCTGGAAAATGGTGGTTATGTGAACCCATGTGCAAGGTCTGGGAGGGAGTCAACATGGAGATTATTGACTTGTGACTCCAGGTATAGGGTCTGGGATGTGGGGTTACCCTGGACTGTGGATACATGATCCTAGTTGCACAGTCTGGTGGGTGGGGTCACCCTGGAGACTGTAGATGTGTGACCCCAGGTACAGTGTCTGCAGAGGGGTGTCACCAATAGACACTGTGGGAATGTGACCCAAGATCCAGGGTCAAGAGGGGGTCACACTAGATACTGTGGACATTGACCCTAGATGTAGGGTCTAGGAAGTGGAGTATCCTAGAGACTTTGGATGTGCAACACCAGATACAGGGTTTGTGAGGAGGGATATCCTAGGAGACTGTGTACACGTGTCCCCCATTACAGGTTCTGGGAGGTGGGTTCATTTCTGGGACAGTGAACATGTGACTTAAAGTGCACTGTCTGGGGAAGAGGCTGACCCTGGAGACTGTGGACTTGTGACAACATATATATGGCCTGGGAGGGGGTAATCCTGGAGACTATGTACATATGACCACAGGTGTCGGGTCTGGATGGGGGCTCACCTTGTCACTGTGGATATGAACCCAAGTGCTGGGTCTGAGAGCTGGAGTAACCCTGGAGACTGTGGACGTGGGACCTCAGGTATAGGGTCTTGGTGGTGGGGTCACCCTAGGGACTGTGAACATGTGACCCAAAATGCAGTGTCTGAGGAAGAAGCTGACTCTGGAGACTGTGGATGTGTGACCTGTGTATATGGTCTGGAAGGGGGTCATTGTGATTTCTGCAGACATTTAGCACCAGATATAGGGCCTGGGCGGGGGGTCACAATGGAGACTGTGGCCATGTGACCCAAGTACAGGGTCTGGGGAGGATTGTCATCCTGGGGACTGTGGATGTGTGACCCCAGATGCAGTATTTGAAAGGGGTCACCCTGAAGACTGTGGACATGTGACACTAGATACAGGGTCTGGGAGGGGATCACCCTGGAGACTGAGGACATGTGAACCCAGTACTGGGTCTTGGAGGTGGGGTAACCCTGGAGACTATAATGCGACCACAGGTGCAGGGTCTGGGAGGTGGGGTCACCCTGGGGACTGTGGATGTGTGACTCAAAGTACAGCATTTGGGGAGCGGACTGTCCCTGGAGACTCTGCACGTGTGATCCAAGGTGAGTGATCTGAGAGGGGATCATCAAGGAGACTGTGGACTTGCAACTACAGTAATTGGGTCTAGGAGTCAGGGTTACTCTTGAAACTGTGGACATGTGACCCCAGGTCCAGGGTCTGGGAAGTAGGGTCACTTGGGGCCAGTGGACTTGTGACCCCAAGTGCAGGATGGGGGAGGTGGGGTCACCCTGGAGACTGTGGACATGTTATCTCAGGTGCAGTGTCTGGGAGGGGTCTACCCTGGGCCATGGATATGAGAACCCAGGTACAGGGTCTGGGAAGGGAGTCACCCTGGAGAATGTGGACGTGTGACCCAGGTAAAGGGTGTGGGAAAGGGCATCATGATGGAAACTGTGGATGCGTGACCCCAGGTGCAATGTCTGGGAGGATGGTCACAGTAGAGACTGTGAACATGTGATCCCAAATACAGTGCTTGGGAGGGGTCCCCTGGGGAACTGAAGACATGTGACCTCAGGTACAGGGTCTGGGAGGCTGTCATCCTGTAAATGGCAGATGTGTGACCCCATGTGTAGTGACTGAGCAGGTTACCCTGGAGTCTGTGGACATGTGATCCCAGGTGCTTGAACCAGTGCTGTGGGATCACCCTGAAACCCATGGATGTGTGACCATAGGTTCAGCATCTTTGATGAAGTATCACCCCACATACAGGGTCTGGGAGCATGGTCACAGTAGAGACTGGAAATTTGACCACAGGTGTAGTAGCTGTGAGGGAAGGTTACCCTGGAGACTGTGGATGTGTGATCCCAGGTGCTTGAACTGTAATTGTGGGGTCACATTGAAGTCTGTGAACATGTGACCACAGGTTCAGTGTCCTGAATGGTGTCATCCTGGAGACTGTGGACTTGTGAACCCAGGTACAAGGTCTGGGAGGATGGTCACAGTAGAGACTGCAGAAATGTAACCCCAGGTGTAGTGTCTGTGAGGGAAGGTAACCCTGGAGACTGTGGATGTGTGATCCCAGGTGCTCGGACTGTAGTTGTGGGGTCACCCTGAAGTCTGGATGTGTGACCATGGATTCAGTGTTCTGGGCAGTGTCACCCTGGAGACTATGGATGTGTGACCAGATGTTCACTGTCTGGGAGTGGTGGTCACTCTGGAGACTGTGGAGGTGTAACCATAGGTAAAAGTTCTGATGAGGTGGGGTCACCCTAGAGACTGTGGACATGTAACCCAAGGTACAAGTACTGATGAGGTGCAGT
This sequence comes from Capricornis sumatraensis, assembly GCF_032405125.1. NCBI lineage: Eukaryota > Metazoa > Chordata > Mammalia > Artiodactyla > Bovidae > Capricornis > Capricornis sumatraensis. The sequence continues at coordinate 422,565 of NW_027184621.1, read as the reverse complement.
CACCCTGGAGGCTGTGGTGGTGTGACTCCAGGTGCAGGGTCTCGGAGGTTTACTGTGGAAACTAGAAATGTGACCCCAGGTCATGTTGCGGTGTCACCAAGGAGACTATGGACATGTGACCCAGGTGCAGGTATTTCGAAGGGGTCACCCTGGAGCCTGTGGACTTGTGACCTTAGGTGAAAGGTCTGGGAGGTGGGATCACCCTGGAGACTGTGGATGTGTGATCCCAGGTTCAGGATCTGGCAAGAAGATTCTCCCCGGAGAGTGACATGTGACCCCAGGTGCAAGGTTTGCTGATGTGTGACCCCAGGTATAGTGTATGGGAGGTGGGGTCATACTGGAGACTGTGCAATTTTTGAACCCTCCAGTTACTCTGGAGACTATGGATGTGTGACCTCAACTAAAAGTTCTGATGAGGTGGCTTCACCCTGGAGCCTGTGGACATGTAATCCCAGGTAAAGGGTATGGAAGTCGGGGTCCGCCCTGTAGACTGTGGACCCTGGTATAGAGTCTGGGAGGTGGAGCCAGGCTGGAGACTGGATATGAGATCCCATATACGTGGTCTTGGAAAGGAGTCACCTGGAGATGGTGGAGATGTGGGCTCAGGTACAGGGTCTGCGAGGGTGTTCACTGTGGTGACTGTGGCCATGTGACCCCAAGTACAGGGTCTAGGGTAGGGTGTTAGCCTGAAGACACTGGATATGTTACCCCAGGTGCAGGTTCTAGAAGGTCACCTGGGGATTCTGGACATGTTATTCCAAGTACAACCTCTGGGTACATGTGTTACCCTATAGACAGTGGAAATGTGACCCTAGGTGCAGGTTCAGGAAGGGGTCACCCTGGAGACTGTGAACGTGACCCCAGATGCATGGTCTGAGTGGTGTTGTCTCCCTGGAGACAGTGGATGTGTGACTCCAGGCACAGGACCTGGAAGGTGGGGTCACTTGGAGACTGTGGACATGTGACCCCAAGTACAGAGTCTGGGAGGATGGTCAAAGAAGAGACTGGTGACATGTGACCCCAAGTACAGTGCCTAGGAGGGGTCCCCCTGGGGACTGAAGACATGTGACTTCAGGTACAGGGTCTGAGAGTGTGTCCCAGGAAACTGTGGACATGTGAACCCAGTGCAGGATTTGGTAGGGGGTCACAGGAGATTTTGGATATGGGAAACCAAGTGCTGTGTTTGGGAGTCTTCGCCTTGAACTGTGGATATGTGACCCCAGGTTCAAGATCTGGGAAGGGTTTCACCCTGGAAACTGTGCACATTTGACCCCAGGTGCAGTGTGTTTGGAGGTGGGTCACCTTGAAGACTGCACCCTACATGTGCAGGGTCTGTAAGGTGTGCCACACCAGAGACTGCAGATATTTGAGCCCAGGTACAGAGTCTGGGTGGGGGGTCACACTAGAGACTGTGGAAGTATGATCCCAGGTAAAGGGTCTGGGAGGGAGATAATGCTGGAGACTGTGGAAATGTGACACCAGATGCAGGATTGGGCAGGGGTGTCACCATGGATATTATGAAAGTGCAACTCCAGGTACAGAGTCTGGGAAAGGGTGTCAGACTGGAGACTGTGGACATGTGACCCAGGTACAGGGTCTAAAAATGGTGTCAGCCTGGAAACTGCAGATGTGTGAAGCAGGCACAGGGTTTGGGAAACAACATTAAGCTGGAGACTGGATGTGTGAACCAGGTACAAGTTCTGGGAAAAGGTGTAAGCCTGGAAATTGTGGACATGTGAACCTAATTTCACTGTCTGGGAGGATAATCACAGTAGAAACCTTGGATGTATGACCTTATGTACAGTGCCTGGGAAAGGACACCCTGGGATTTGAAGACGTGTGATCTCAGGAAAAGGGTCTGCTGCTGCTGCTAAGTCGCTTCAGTTGTGTCCGACTCTGTGTGATGCTATAGATGGCAGCTCACCAGGCTCCCCCATTCCTGGGATTCTCCAGGCAAGGACACTGGAGTGGGTTGCCATTTCCTTTTCCAATGCATGAAAGTGAAAAGTGAAAGTGAAGTTGCTCAGTCGTGTCTGACTCGTAGTGACCCATGGACTGCAGCTCCCTAGGCTCCTCCATCCATAGGATTTTCCAGGCAGGAGTACTGGAGTGGGTTGCCATTGCCTTTTCCAGAAAAGGGTTTGGGAGGGTGTCAACCTGGAAACTGAACATGTGACCCCAGGTGTAGGTCTGTTAGGAGTGATTACCATGAAGATTGTAGACATGTGATCCCCAGTGCTCGGGTTGGTGTGGTGGGATCACCTTGAAGTCTGTGGATGTACAGAGTCTGGCAGGAGGGTGTTACTCTGGAGACTATGGATGTGTGACCACAGGTAAAAGTTCTGATGAGGTGGGTTCACCCTGGAGCCTGTGGACATGTAATCCCAGGTAAAGGGTCTGGAAGTCAGGGTCCCCCCTGTAGACCTCATGTACACATGACCTCATGTACAGGGACAGGATGGGGTCTTGTAGGAGACTTTGGGATATGTGAACCCAGATGCAGTGATTGGGAGTCCTCACCCTGAAGACAGTGGACATGTGACCACAGATACAGTGTCTGGGCAGTGATGCCAACAGGTTTGGGAAGAGATTGCCCTGGAGACTGTGGAAGTGTGACCCCAGGTACAGAGTTTGGGGAAGTGGGGTCACCCTGGAGACTGGACATATTATCCCAGGTACAAGGCCTGGGAAGTGAGGTCTCTCAGGGACTGTGGATATGTGACGCCATGTGCAGAGTCTGGGGAGGGGGCTCATCAGAGACACTGTGAACATATGTACCCAGGGACCTGATCTGGGAGATGGGGTAACCCTGGAGACTGTGAATATGTTACCTCAGGTGCAGGGTCTGGGAGCAGTTTACCATGGAGGCCATAGACCTGAGAACCCAGGTGCCAGGTCTGTGAGGTTTGGTCACTGTGGTCATGATACCACAGTACAGGGTCAGGGAGGCTGGGTCACCTGGAGAATGTGGACATGTGACCCTATGTACAAATCTGGGGAGGACTGTCCATGGTGGACTGTGGATATGTAACCCTAGATGCAGGTTTTGGCAGGGGGTGTCACAATGGAGACTGTGGACATATGACCCTAGGTGCAGGGTCTGGGAGGGATGTCACCCTGGAGACTGTGGACTTGTGAATTCAGGTGCATGGTCTAGAGAGGGTTCACGTAGGAGACTTTGGATATGTGAACCCCGTGCACTGTTTGAGAGTCCTCTCTCTGAAGACTGTGGATATGTGACCCCAGCTTCAGGGTCTGGGAGGGGGTGTCACCATGGAGACTATGGACATGTAACCCTAGGTATAAGGTCTGGGAGGGCTTCACCCTGGAGACTGTGGACGTGTGAGACCAGGTGCAGGGTTTGGGAAATGGGATCACTCTTGGGATTGCTGACAGGTTACCCAGGTGCATGGTGTGGGAAAGAGTCACCTTGTAGACCATGGATTTGCAATCCTAGGTGCAAGGTCAGGGAGGTGCTATCACCCTGCAAACTGTGGTCATGTGACCCCAGGTACAGGGTCAGGAGGTGGGCTTATCCAGGCGACTGTTGACATGTGACCCCAGGTAAAGTGTCTGGTGTGGTTTGTCACCCTGTAGACTCTGGACATGTTACCAATGTGCAGGGTCTGGGAGGGGGTCATTGTGGAGACTATGGATGTGTAACCCCAGGTACAGGGTCTGGGAGGGGTAAACCCTGGGGACTGTGGACATATAACTCCAGGTGTAGGCACTCAGAGGTGGGGTTACCTTGAGACTGTGGACATGTGATCCCAGGTGCATGGCCTGGGAGGAGGTCACCATGGAGGCTGTGGTTGATTCCAGGTATACGGCCTGGGAGGTGGGGTCACCCTGGACTGTGTACATGTGATCCCAGTTATTCAGTGTGGGAAGTGGGGCCACATTGGAGACTGTGGATGTGTGAGCCCAGATACAGTGTTTGTGGAGGGGTATCACACTTGACACTGTGGAAATGTGACCCCAGGTCCAGGGTCTAGAGGGTGTCACACTGAATACTGTAGACATGCGACTCCCGGTGCAGGGTCTGAGAGGTGGGGTCACCCTGGAAACTGTGTGTGAACGTGGGACCCCAGGTACTAGGTGTTGAAGGTGGGGTCACACAGTAGACTGTAGACATGTGACCACAGGTACAGAGTCTGCAAGGTGGGGTCACCCCAGGGACTATGGACATGTGACTAAAAGTGAAGGATTTGGTGAGGCAGCTCTCCCCAGAGACTCTGACATGTGATCTAAGGTGAATGGTCTGGGAGGGTGTCACCATGGTGACGGTGGACTTGTGACTCCAGGTATAGGGTCTAGGAGTTAGGGTTACCCTAAGACTGTGAACATGTGACCCAGGTACAGGGTCTGAAGGTGGGCTCATCCTGGAAACTGGAGGTGTCACCCCATGTTTATGGTCTGAGTGGTTACCCTGGATACTGCAGATATTTGACCCCAGGGACAGGATCTGCAAGGGGGCTCACCATGGAGACTCTGCACATGGGACTCCAGGTACAGGACCTGGGAGAGGTATCACCCAGGGGACTGTAGACATGTGACCCTGATCCAGGGTCGGGAAGGGTGTCACCCTGGAACTTGTGTACATGCGACCCAGGTGCAGGGTCAGGAGAATTTCACCATGGAGACTGTGGACACGTGACTGTAGGTGCAGGATCTGGGAGGTGGGTCACCCTGGAGATTTTGGACATGTGACCCCAGATGCAGGGTGTGTAGAGGGGGGGTCACCTTGGAGTGATAAAACTGGAAGTTTTATCCCAGGTACAGGGTCTGTGAAGAGGGGTTACCCAGGATACTGTGGATGTAGGCCAGGGTATGTTCTGGGAGGGATTCACCACGAAGACTGTGGACATGTGACCCCAGGTGTAGGGTCTGGGAGTTGGGTTTACTCTGGAAACTGGAAATGTAATGCCAGGTACATGGTCTGGGAGGTGGGGCCACCCTGGAGACTGTGGACTTTTGACTCCAGATGTAGATTCTGGGAGGTGGTGTCACTCTATAGAGTGTGAACATGTGCAGGGACTTAAGAGTAGACATGTGACCCCTGGTATTGGGTGTTGGAGGTGGGTCACACAGTAGTACCTGGGGACATGTGACCCCCAGGAACAGAGTCTGTGAGGTGGAGTCGTTGTGGACATGTGACTAAAAGTGCCAAATTATGTGAAGGTGCTCTCCCTGGAGACTCTGATGTGTGATCCAAGGTGCATGGTCTGGAAGGGGATCACCATGGAGACTGTGGACTTGTGACCTCAGGTATAGGGCCTAGGAGTTGGGGTTACCATGCAAACTGTGGACATGTGACCCTTGGTAGAGGGTCTGGAAACTGTGGAGGTGTGACCCCATGTTCATGGTCTGGGGGGAGTTACACTGGATACTGCAGATATTTGACCCCAGGGACAAGATCTGCAAGGAGGCTCATCATGAAGACTATGCACATGGGACCCCAGGTACAGGACTTGGGAGAGGTGTCATCCAGGGGACTATAGAAATGTGACACCAGGTGCAGGATCAGGAGCAGTCACACTGGAGACTGTATAAGTGTGAGCCAGGTGCAGGGTCTGGAAGGTGGGGTCACCCTTCAGACTGTAGGCATGTGACCCCAGTCCAGGGTCTGGGAGGATGTCACCCTGGAGATTGTGGACGTGCGACCCAGGTACAGGGTTGGAAGGGTTTCATCGTGGAGACTGTGGACATGTGAACCCAGGTGTAGGGTGTGGGAGGTGGGTTTACTCTGGAAACTGGAAATGTAATTCCAGGTGCCTGGTCTGGGAGGTGGGTTCACCCTGGAGACTGTGGACCTTTGAACCCATGTGTAGGGTCTTGGAGGTAGGGTCATTCTGAGGAGTGTGGAAGTGTAACCTTAGGTGCAGGGACTTGAGAGGTTACTCACCCCAGAGTCAGTGACATCTGACCCAAGGTACATCATCTGGGAGGTGAGATCACCTGGAAATGGTGTACATGTTACCCTAGGTGCATGGTCTGTGAGGTAGGTCATGCTGGAGACTGTGGACATGTGACACCAGGTGCAGTATCTGGGTAGGGATTCACCCTAGATTGGGAAAGTATGACAACAGGTACAGGGTCTGGGAGGGTTGTCACCCTGGAGACTGTGGACGTGTGACCCACGTACAGTATCTGGGAAAGGGTATCACCCTGGAGAATGTGGATGTGTGACCCTGGGTACAGCATATGAGAGGAAGGTCACAGAAGAGACTGTGGACCTATGAATCCAAAGACAGTGCTTGGGAGGGGTCATCTTGGAGACATGTGCCCTCAAGTACAAGGTATGAGAAGTTGTCACCCTGGAAACTGTGGACATGTGATATCAGGGGTAGGGTTTGTAAGGGAAGGTTACCCTGAAGACTGTGGACATGTGACCCCAGGTGCAGGTACTTCTGAAAGTTCAACCTGGAGCCCATATACGTGTGACTCCAGGTGAAGGGTCTGGGAAGGATTTACCCTGGAGACGGTGGACGTGAGAAGCCAGGTGCAGGGTCTGGGAGGATGGTCATCTGGAAAACTGTGGTTTTGGTACCCCAGCACTGGGTCAGGGAGGTTGGGTCACCCTGGAGAATGTGGATGTGTGACCCCATGTATACAATCTGGGGGATATTTTCACCCTGGAGACTGTGGGTAGGTGACCACAGGTGCAGGGTCGGGTAGGTGGGTGTCACAATGGAGACTGTAGATGTATAACCCCAGGAACAAGGTCTGGGAGGGTTGTCATCCTGGAGAGTGTGCACGTTTGACCCCAGGTGCTGGGTGTATGGAGACAGGTCACCTTGGAGATTGTTGACATATGACCCCAGGTGCAGGTTCTGGGAAGAAGCTCACCTGGCAGACTGTTAGACATACGGCCCCAAGTACATGGTCTGGGATGTGGGGTCATCCTGTAGATAATGGACATGTGACCCCAGGTGTAGGGTCTGAGAGGGAAGGTTCCCTGTAGACTGTGGTTGTAAGACCCCAGTACATGGACAGGGAGGTTGGGTCACCCTGGAGAATGTGGATGTAAAACCATGTACAAAATATGGGGAGTACTGTCACCCTGGAGTCTGTGGACATGTAAACTCATGTACAGGGTCTGGGATGGAGGTCATGCTGGAGACTGGACATGTGACACCAGGTTCAGGATCTAGGTAGGGCTGTCACATAGGACATTGTGGAAGTGTGACCCCAGGTACAGGGTCTGGGAGAGGGGTCACCCTAAAGACTGTGGACATGTGTCCCAGGTACAGGGTGTGAGAGGGGGGTTCATACTGGACACTGTGGACATGTGACACCGAGTGCAGGTTCTATGAGGTGGTGTCCCCCAGAGACTGTACATGTGACCCTAGGTACAGGGTCTGGAAGGTATGGTCCCCCTGAGGACTGTGGATGTGTGATTCAAAGTGCACAGTTTGGGGAAGGTTCTCTCCCTGCAAACTGTGGACGTGTGATCCAAGGTGCATGGTACTGGATGGGGTCACCGTAGAATCTGTGGACCTGTGAATCCAGATATAGTGTGTAGGCCTTGGGGTTACACTGCTGATTGTGGACATGTGACCCCAGGTGCAGGGTCTGGGATGTGGGGTCACTCAGGAGATTGTTCAGGTGTGACCCTAGGTACAGGATCTAGGGAGCAGTGTCATCCTAGTGATTTTGGAAATGTGACCCCAGGTGCAGGGTTGGGTGTGAGTCAACCTGAAGACAGTGGTCATATGATCCCAGGTGCATGGTCTACGAGGGAGTCACCATGGAGACCATGGATGTGTGACTCCAGGTTTAGGCTCTAGGAGGTGGGGTAACCCTGTAATGTGGATATGTGATCCTAGTTGCTCGGTCTAGGGGGCGCAGTCACCCTGGAGATTGTGGATGTGTGACCCCATGTACAGTGTCTGCAGAGGGGTGTCACCCTAGGCACTATGAAAATGTGACCCCAGGTCCAGGGTCAAAAGGAGGTCACCCAAGAAACCGTGGACACGTGACCCCATGTGGAGGGTATAGGAGGTGCTGTCACCCTGGGGACTTTGGGTGTGGGACCCCGGCTGCTGGGTCTGTGAGGTGGGGTCTCTCTGGAGACTGAGTACACATATCCCCCATTACAGGTTCTGGGAGGTGGGTTCATTTGGGGGAATGTGGAAGTGTGACCCAAAGTGCAGTGTCTGGGTAAGAGGCTGACTCAGGAGACTGTGGGCTTGTGACAACATGTATATGGTCTGGAAGGGGGTAAACCAGGAGACTATACATGTGACTCCAGGTGCAGGGTCTGGAAGGTGGGATCACTCTGGCTACTGTGAACGTGTGACCCCAGTTACTGGGTGCTGGAGGTGAGGTCACACTGAGGACTGTGACATATGACTACAAGTGCAGGGTTTGGGAATTGGGCTCTCTCTGGATAAGGAGATCGTATAATCCCAGTTGAATGGTCTGGGAGGGGGTCACCATGGAGACTGTGGATGTGTGACCCTAGGTATATGGTCTGTGGAGGGGTGTCACCCAGGACACTGTGGAAATGTGTCCCCAGGTCCAGGGTCAAGAGGGGGGTCACCCTGGATACTGTGGACATATGACCCCAGGTGCAGGGTCTAAAAGGTGAGGTCACCCTGGTGTCTTTGGATGTGCAACCACAGATGCAGGGTCTGTGAGGTGGGATATCACTGGAGACTGTGTATACTTGTCCCCTAGTACAGGTTCTGGGATGTGGGATCACCCTGGGTACTGTGCATGTGAGACACAAAGTGCAGTGTCTGGGAAACAGACTGACCCTGGAAAGTGTGGACATGTGTCCCAGTGTGCATGGTCTGGGAGGGGGTCACCATGGAGACTGTGAACATGTGACCTGAGATGCAGGGTTTGAAAAGTGGGGTTACTCTTGAGATTGTTGATAGTTTACCCCGGGTGCATGTTCTGGATAGAGTCACCTTGGAGACTGTGGACATGTAACCCCCTGTACAGGGTCTGAGTAAACCCTGAGAACTATGGACATGTGACCCCAAGTGTAATGTCTTGGAGGTGGGGTCACCCTGACACTGTGGACGTGTGATCCCAGGTGCATGGTCTGGGAGGAGGTCACCATGGAGACTGTGGACGTATGAATCCATGCATAAGTTTTGGGAGATAGTTATTACCCTGGACTGTGAACATGTGATCCTTGTTACTCAGTCTGGAGGGCAGGGTCACACTGGAGACTCTGTATATGTAAGCCCAGGTACAGTTTTTGTGGAGGAGTGTCATACTAGACACTGTGGAAATGTGTCCCCCTGTCCAGGGTCGAGAGGGTGTCACCCTGAATACTGTGGCCCTGTGACCCCAGGTGGAGGGTCTAGCTTGTTGCATCACCCTAGAGACTGTGACCATGTGACCCCAGGTGCAGGGTCTAGAGAAGGGTGTCAGCCTGGACTCTCGACATGTTACCCAAGGTGCAGGTTCTGGAAGTGGTTCACCCTGGAGATTCTGGATGTGTGATTCCAGGTACATGGTCCAGAGAGGTGTTTCACCCTATAGACTGTGGTAATGTAATCCAGGTACAGAAGTGGAGGGGGGGTCACCATGGAGACTGTGAAGGTGTGACCACAGGTGTATGGTATGCAAAGTGTGTTGTCCCTGGAAAGAGTGGACACTGACCTCAGGTACAAGGTCTGGGGAACTGGAGTCACCCTGGAGACTGGACATGTGACCCCAGGTACAGGGTCTTGGAGTTGGGATCACTTGGGGACTGTGGACATGTGACCCCGTGACAGATTCTGGTGAGGGTTCTCACCCAGGAGACTGTGGACAAATGACCTCAGGTACATGACTGGGAGGTAGGGTCACCCTGGAGATTGTGGACATGTTCCCTCAGGTGCAGGGCATGGAAGGGTTTCACCCTGGAGACCGTGGATGTGAGAACCCAGGTGCAGGGTTGGGAAGTTTGGTGACCCTGGAGACTGGTCGTGATACCCCAGTACTTGGTCAGGGAAGTTGGATCACACTGGAGAATGTGGACGTGTGGCCCTGGAGACTGTGGACATGTGACACCAGGTGTAGGATCTGGGAGGGTTTAACAGGAGACAGGACATGTGACCCTAGGTGCAGGGTCTGGGGGGGGGGGTTACCCTGGAAACTGTGCACATGTGACCACAAGTACCAGGTCTTGAAGGCAGGATCACCCTGGAGACTGCAGACATGTGACACCAGGTACAGGGTCTGGGAGAAGGGATCACTCTGAGGACTGTGGATGAGTGATTCAAAGTACAGGGTTTGTGGAGGGGGCTCTCCTTGCAGACTGTGGATGTGTAATCCAAGGTGCATGGTATGGGAGGGGGTCACCATAGAGACTGTGGTCCTGTGAATCCAGATACAGTGTGTAGGACTTGGGGTTACCCTGCTAATTGTGGACATGTGACCCCAGGTGCAGGGTCTGGGGTGTGGGGTCACCCCACAGACTGTGAAGATGTGACCCCAGGTGCATGGATAAGAGGGGGAAATCTGGGGACAGTGGTTGGTGATCCCAGGTGCATGGTCTCGGAGGGGTTCACCATGGAGACTATGGATGTGCAACTCCAGTTATAGGGTCTGGGAGGTGGAGTTACCCTGGAGACTGTGGACACATGATCCTAGTTGTTCAGTCTGGTGGATGGGGTCACCCTGGAAACTGTGGACATGTGACTACATGTATAGTGTTTGCAGACAGGTGCCTCTCTAGACACTGGGGAAGTGTGACCCCAGGTCCTGGGTCTGGGAGGTAAGTCATGCTGGACACTGTGGACATGTGATACCAGGTGGAGAATCTGGGCAGGTGAGTTAACCTGGATATTTTAGCAGTGTGCCTCCAGGTACAGGGTCTGGGAGGGTGTCACTCTGAAGACTGAATACACTTGACCACAGGTACAAGATCTGGGTGGGAGGTCACCCTGAAGTCAGTGGACATGTGACCCAGCTAAAGGGTCTTGGAAAGGGTGTCACCCTGGAAACTATGGTCATGTGACCACAGGTAATGGTCTGGGAAGATGATCACAGCAGAGACTGTGGGCATGTAACCCCAAATACAGTGCCTGGGAGAGGTCACCCTGGGAACTGAAGACATGTGACCTCAGATACAGAGTCTGGGAGGGTGTTATCCTGTAAGGTGTGGACATGTGACCATTGTGTAGGGTCTGAAAAGTGAGTTACCCTGGATACTATGGACTTGTGACCGCAGGTATAGGGTCTAGGAATGGTGGTCACTCTGGTGACTGTGGACATGTCACCCCAGGTGAAGGGTCTGGGATGTTTGTTACCATGGAGACTGTGGACAAGTAACCCCAGTATAGGGTCTGAGAGGATAGGCTACCGAGGAAACTCAAATTGTGACCATAAGTATGGATCTGGGAAGGTGGTCACCAAGGAGACTGTGGACACGTGACCCCAGGTGCAGGTACATTGAAGGGGTCACCCTAGAGACTGTGGACATGTGACCCCAGGTGCAGGTTCTGGGGAGAGGTCTCTCACTGAAGACTGTGGATATGTGACCCCAGCTACAGAAACTGCGAGGTGGGGTCACTCTGGGACTGTGGATGTCTAATAAAAGTGCAGGGTTTGGGGAGGGGGCTCTTCTTGGAGATAGTGGTGGTGTGATCCCAGGTGACTGATCAGAGAAGGGATCACCATGGAGACTGTGGATGTGCGACTCCAGGTATAGTGTCTGGGAGGTGGAGTTACCCTAGATTGTGGACATGTGATCCTAGTTGCTCGGTCTGGGAGGGTTGGATCACACTGGAGAATGTGGATGTGTCTGTGCAGTGTCACCCAGGACACTGTGGAAATGTGACTCCAGGATCAGGGCCAAGAGGGGGTCACTCTGGATACTGTGACCCAGGTGTAGGGTCTAGAAGGTGGGTTCACCCTGGAGACATTGGCTGTGGAACCCCAGATGCAGGGTCTGTGAGGTAGGGTCTCCCTGGAGACTGTGTATACAGGGCCTACAGTACAGGTACAGTTTCTGGGATGTGGAGTCACCCTGGGGACTGTGGGCATGAGACACAAAATGCAGTGTCTGGAGAAGAGGCTGACCCTGCAAAGTGTGAATGTGTGTCCCAATGTATATGATCTGGGAGGGGGTCACCATGGAGACTGTGGACATATGACCTCTGGTCAGGGTATTGGAAGTGAGGTCACTCTTGGGATTGTTGACAGGTTACCATAGATGCATGGTCTGGCAAAGACAAACCTTGGAGTATGTGGACGTGAGACCCTAGGTGCAGAGTCTGGGAGGTGGTGTCACCCTGTACACTGTGGTTATGTGACCTCAGTTACTTTGCCTGGAGGTGGGCTCATCCAGGAGACTGGACATGTGACCCCAAGTAAAGTGCCTGAGAAGGTTTGTCACCCTGTAGACACTGAACATGATACCAAGGTGCAGGGTCTGGGAGAGGGTCACCCTGGAGAGAGTGGACATGCAACCCCAGGTACAGGGTCTGGGAGGGGGATCACCAAGAGAACTAAGCACATGTATCCCCAGGTAGAAGATGATGAAAAGGATGAAGTCACCCAGTGGACTGTAGAAATGTGACACCAAGTGCAGGGTCACAAAGGGTTCACCCTGAAAACTGCTTAAGTGTGACCCCAGGTGCAGGGTCAGGGAGATGGGGTCATGCTTCAGCATGTAGACATGTGGCCTCAGTCCAGGGTCTGGGATGGGGTCACCCTGGAGCTAGTGGACATCCAACCCTGAGTACAGAGTTGGGAGAGGTTCACCGTGGAGACTGTGGACACGTGACCCCAGGTGCAGGGTCTGGGAGATGGGTCACCCTGGAGACTGTGAACATGTTCCCCAGGTATAGGTTCTGGGAAGGGTTCACCATGGAGACTGGACATGTGACCCCAGGTGTAGGATCTGGGAGGGGGGTTAGTCTGGAAACTGGAAATGTGATCCCAGATACATGGTCTGGGGAATGAAGTCACCCTGGAAACTGTGACATCTGACCTCAGGTACATCATCTGGAAGGTGAGGTCACTTAGAGAATGGATATGTTACCCAAGGTGCAGGGTCTGTGAAGGAGGTCATGCTGGAGACTGTGGACATGTGATACCAGGTGCAGGATCTGGGAAGGGGTGTCACACTGGAGATTCCATACTTGTGATTCCAGGTACATAGTCAAGTGGGACTGTGCCACTCTATATACTGTGGAAATGTGACCACAGGTGCAGTTTTGGGGAGGCGTCTCCCCAGAGACTGCAAACATGTGACCCCAGGTGCTGGGTCTGCGAGGTGCTCTTTCCCTGGAGAAAATGGACGTGTGACCCAAAATGCAGTGTCTAGGGTAGAGGCTGACCCTGGAGACTGTGGACATGTGACCCCATGTATATGGTCTTGGAGGGGGTTACCCTGGATACTGCAGACCTTTAACCCAAGGTACAGGGTTTGTGGGTGGTCACTGTGAAGACTGTGCACGTGTGACCCCAGGTAAAGGGTCTGGGGAGAGGTGTCACCCAGGGTACTGTGGAAATGTAACCCCAGGTGAAGGGTCTGATGGAAGTCACCCTGCATACTGTGGTACAGTGACCCCAGGTGCAGTGCCTGGGAGAGGTCACCCTGGGGACTCTAGACATGTGACTGCAGGTACAGGGTCTGGGAGGGTGTCAACAGGGACGTTGTAGACTTGTGACTCCAGTTTCGGGGTCTGGTTTGGTGTGGTCACCATGAAGACTGTAGACGTGTGACCCCATTTACAGGATCTGGGGGTGTCAACATGGAAACTGGACCTGTGACCTCAGATTCAGGGCCTGGGAGCAGTGGGCACCCTGGAGACTATGGACATGTGACCACACTTATAAGGTCTAGTGAGATGTGGTAACCTAGACATTGTGGACCAGTTACACCAGGTACAAGTTCTTGTGAGGTAGGCACTGGTCACCGTGGACATGTGAGACCAGATGCAGTGTCTGGGATGTTTGTTACCCTGGAGACTTTGAAGATGAAACCTCAGATGAAGGGTCTGTGAGGGGGTGGTCACCCTGAGGATGGTGGACGTGTGACACCTGATACAGTGCCTGGGAGAGATCACACTGGGGACTGTAGACATGTGACCTCAGAACATGCTCTGGGAAGGTGTCACCCTGGAGATGGTGGATGTGTGACCTCAGATACAGGGTCTTGCGGGGTGTCACACTTGAGATTTTTGATGGGACCCCAGGTTCAGGGTCTGGGAGCAGTGGTCACCATGGAAAATGTAAACGTGTGACCAGAGGTAAAAGGTCTGGTGAGGGGGGCTCAACCTAGAGCCTATGGGCATGTCACCCCAGGTCTAGGGTGGGAGAGGGGGAGTTGCCCTGGAAACTGTGGACATGTGACCCCAGAAACATTTTGTGTGAGGGGTGCCACCTAGGATACTGTGGACATATGACCTCAGGGGGACGGTATGGGATGAGTTCACCCTGGAGCCTGTGGAAGTGTGATCTCAGGTCAAAGGCCTGGGAGGGGGGTCACCCTGGAGACTGTGGACGTGTGACCCTGGGTGCAGGGTCTAGGGAGAGGGCTCACTCTGGAGACTATTGGCATATGACTCCAGGTGCACGGTTTGGTGATATGGGGCACCCTGCCAACTGTGGACATGTGATCCCAGGTGCAGGGCCAGAAAGGGGGCATCATCCTGGAGACTGTGTATATGTGACCCTATGTACAGGGACTGGATGTGGGTCATGTGGGAGACGTTGGATATGTGAAGCCAGCTCCTCATCCTGGAGACATGAATGTGTGACACCATGTACAGTGTCTGGGAGGGGGTCACCATGGAGACTGTGGACTTGTAACCACAGGTACAGGGTCTGGGAGAGATTCAGCCTAGGGTCTGTGGACCTGTGTCCCCCAGGTGTAGGGTCTGAGAAGGAGAGTCACCCTGGAGACTGGATGTGAGAACCAGGTGCAGGGTCTGAGAGCTGGGGTCACCTTAGGGAGTGTGGATGTGCAACCACAGGTACAGGGTTGGGAGACAGGTTTACCCTGGAACCTGGACAAATGACCCCAAGGCCATGGCCTGGGATGTGGGACACCCTGGAAATTTTGGACATGTGACCCCAGGTACAGGTTCTGAGAGGGAGGAGTCACCCAGGGGACTATGGACTTGTGACCCAAAGTGCAGTGTCTGGGAAAAGGTTGACCCTGGAGACTGTGGACGTGTGATCCCATGTATACGGTCTTGGGGGTCACCCTGGATACTGCAGACATTAGAATCCAGGTACAGTGTCTGGGAGGGGTGTCACCCTTGAGAATGTGGCCATGTGACCAATATTCAGGGTGGGGTGAGTGACACCGTGGAGACTGTGGACATGTGACCCTAGGTACAAGGTCTGGGAGAGGGTAACCCTGGAGAATTGATGTGTGAGCCCAGGTACTGGGTCTGGGTGGTGGGGTCACCCTGGACACTGTGGACATGTGACATGTGATCACTGGCTCTGTAAAGGAGAGTGAAAATGTGAAAGGACCAAAACCTTCACTGATTTCATAGAGTTTAGAAAGGACTGAACCAAGAAAGAAGAGATTAACATTTACAACTCTTCTTTCTTACACTGCTCTCTATCTGCTCCACCTCACTGAGTTACCCATGACCGTAAATTGAGGTGGCACAGTTACTTCTGATCTCCTTAGCCATCTTGATTAAACTGTATAAATTTTCTGTCTTCTGAAAATGTTAGAAATTGCAAAGAACTTTTAAGAGAAAAATAAAACAAACACCAAATTCTTATGATGACATGTTGAAGAACAGGTTCAGAAATGAACACTTTGGTTGTAATATAAAATGAACTACAATTCGTATTTCAGACTTTCTTTTACAAGTTTAAATGGATATTATATTCAAAGTAAAAAAATACATTCATAAACATTAAAGCCTATTATATAAAACTGGCAGCAATTAACAGTTTATTTCTTAGTGTTTCTATATAAATACTTAACTAATTCTGTTCTCCTTATTCTGCAAAACCAGATAGTCAATGCAATTGATCTCAAATTTAGGATTAAAAAAAAAAACATACATATACAAAGTAATTCTAATACATTTGAAAAACTATAAGACTAGGAAAGAACAATTTTAAACCCGTGTATATTTTATTATTACAAAGTTCTAAAACATTAAATGGTTTTTCTTCTTAAACAGAGTAAGAATAACAATGTGCAGAAAAAGATAAAATAATTTTGCTCTGCAAGCAAGTAACTATACTTCAGACTCGAATTGCATTTGAATTTGCTATTTGCTCCCTACAAGAGAACCAGGAAGAAGAGAATCCAGGTGAAACTAATAAACTGCCAGGTGCTTTCAAACAACTCCTTTTCATAGAGGAACTTCTAAATCACAGTATTATGTGGGCGGGTATCTTTTCCTTCAGTCTTCTTCTGACAGACTCAGTGAAGTTAGATAGAGAAGACCTATATTTGGAAGCAAAGGAGAAAGAAACACATAAGAATTGTTATCCAGCAAACCAATTTACTCATTCTTAATTTCTTATTATAGCAAATTAATTATGAAAAGTTACTAGGGTTTTTTGGTGCTGAAATTAACTTCATATTTACTTACCTTTCAATATAAATACAGCATTGTATTTCTTTAATGGTCTGAATTTATGCTATTAAAGAGGGTTTTATGTTAAATTATTTTTCATCTAATAAACCTTCTTTGCTCAGTGACCCACACTGGTAGTCTTAACTATTTTTAAAATCATTTTGGATATTGACCCTGATACTTGCACCTGCTAAGAAAGTTACTGATCAAATCAAAGATATCAGGACCCAAATCTTAATTTGGTGTATTTTATCTAACTAATAAAATTGTCCCTAAAAAAGACAAACACTTTGTCTTTTTTTTTTTTTACTTTATTTTACTTTACAATACTGTATTGGTTTTGCCATACATTGACATGAATCCACCACAGGTGTACATGCGTTCTCAAACATGAACCCCCCCTCCCACCTCCCTCCCCATAACATCTTTCTGGGTCATCCCCATGCACCAGCCCCAAGCATCCTGTATCCTGCATCGGACATAGACTGGTGATTCATTTCTTGCATGATAGTATACATGTTTCAATGCCATTCTCCCAAATCATCCCACCCTCTCCCTCTCCCTCAGAGTCCAAAAGTCCACTCTACACATCTGTGTCTCTTTTGCTGTCTCGCATACAGGGTCATCATTGCCATCTTTCTAAATTCCATGTATATGTGTTAGTATATTGTATTGGTGTTTTTCTTTATTTTCTTTGTATGATATCACTTATATGTAGAACCTAAAAAATACAACAAACTAGTGAATATAACAACAACAAACCAAACGCATGGACAAAGAGACCAAACTGGTGATTACCAGTGAGGACAGGGAAGCAGAGAAGGGCAAAGTGGAGATAAGGAGTCAAGTATATGTACCACCACTTTCTTATCCACTCATCTGCCAATGGACACCTAGGTAGCTTCCATATCCTAGCTATTGTAAACAGTGCTGTGATGAACATTGGGGTACACGTGTCTCTTTCAATTCTTGTTTCCTCAGTGTGTATGCCCAGCAGTGGGATTGCTGGGTTGTATGGCAATTCTATTTCCAGTTTTTTAAGGAATCTCCACACTGTTCTCCATAGTGGCTGTATTAGTTTGCATTCCCACCAACAGTGTAAGAGAGTTCCCTTTTCTTCACAGCCTCTCCACCATTTATTGTTTGTAGACTTTTGGATAGCAGCCATTCTGACCGATGTGAGATGGTACCTCATTGTGGTTTTGATTTGCATTTCTCTGATAATGAGTGATGTTGAGCATCTTTTCATGTGTTTGTTAGACATCTGTATGTCTTCTTTGGAGAAACATCTGTTTAGGTCTTCGGCCTATGCTTTGTTTGTATCACTTATTTTTCTGGAATTTGGCTGCAGGAGTTGCTTGTATATTTTTGAGATTAATTCTTTGTCAGTTTTTTCATTTGCTATTATTTTCTCCCATTCTGAAAGCTGTCTTTTCACCTTGCTTTTAGTTTCCTTCGTTCTGCAAAAGGTTTTAAGTTTAATTAGGTCCAATTTGTTTATTTTTGCTTTTATTATTATTCTGGGAGGTGGGTCATAGAGGATCGTGCTATGATTTACATCAGAGAGTATTTTGCCTATGTTTTCGTCTAGAAGTTTTATAGTTTCTGGCCTTACATTTAGATCTTTAATCCATTTTGAATTTATTTTTGTCTATGGTCATCATTGCCATCTTTCTAAATTAGAAAGTGTTCTAGTTTCATTCTTTTACAAGTGGTGGACCAGTTTTCCCAGCACCACTTGTTAAAGAGACTTGTCTTTTCTCCATTGTATATTCTTGCCTCTTTTGTCAAAGATATGGTGTCCATAGGTGTATGGATTTATCTCTGGGTTTTCTATTTATATAGTTCAATTTTTTAAAATAGTCCTGAGGAATCTTAGTACTATAAGACAATTCAGTACTAGAATAGTACTAATCTTAGTACTATTAGACTATTGCTTAGTAATTAGTAATGCATTAGACTTAGAATGCAATGGACTTAGAAAAAGCAGAGGAACCAGAGATCAAATTGCCAGCATCTACTGGATCATAGAAAAAGCAAACAATTTTAAGAAAAACATCTACTTCTGCTTCATTGACTATATTAAAGCCTTTGATTGTGTGGATCACAACAAACTATGAAAAAATTCTTAAAGAGATGGGAATACCAGGCCACCTTACCTGCCTCCTAGGAAACCTGTATGCAGGTCAAAAAGCGATTTCAAATCCTAAAAGATGATGCTGTTAAAGTGCTGCACTCAAAATGCCAGCAAATTTGGAAAACTCAGCAATGGCCACAGGACTAGAAAAAGTCAGTTTTCATTCCAATTCAAAGAAGGGCAATGTCCAAGAATGTTCAAACTACTGCACAATTGCACTCATTTCACATGCTAGCAATGCTCAAAATTCTTCAAGTCAGGTTTCAACAGTATGTGAACTGAGAACTTCCAGATGGACAAGTTAGATTTAGAAAAGGCAGAGGAACCAGAGATCAAATTGTCAATATCTGTTGGATCATAGAAAAAGCTAGAGAATACCAGAAAAAATAAACATCTACTTCTGCTTCATTCACTATGCTAAAGCTTTTGACTGTGTAGACCACAACAAACTGTGGAAAATTCTTCAAGAGATGGGAATACAAGATGATCTTACTTGCCTCCTGAGAAATCTGTATGCAGATCAAAAAGCAACAGTTAGAACTGGACATGGAACAACAGACTGGTTCCAAACAGAGAATGTAGTACATCAAGGCTGTATATTGTCACCCTGCTTATTTAACTTGTATGCAGAGTACATCATGAGAAACGCTGGGCTGGAAGAAGCATAAGCTGGAATCAAGATTGCCGGGAGAAATATCAATAACCTCACACATGCAGATGACACCACCCTTAGGGCAGAAAGTGAAGAGGAACTAAAAAGCCTCTTGATGGAAGTGAAAGAGAGTGAAAAAGCTGGCTTAAAGCTCAACATTCAGAAAATGAAGATCATGGCATCTGGTCCCATCACTTCATGGCAAATAGATGGGGAAACCATGGAAATAGTGACAGATTTTATTTTCTTGGGCTCCAAAATAACAGTGGATGGTGTCTGCAGCCATGAAATTAAAAGATGCTTGTTCCTTGGAAGAAAATCAGAGAAATTACTTTGTCTACAAAGTACATATAGTCAAAGCTATTGTTTTTCTAGTAGTCATGTACAGTGAAAGTCGCTCAGTTGTGCCTGACTCTTTGCGACCCCATGGTCTAGACAGTCCATGGAATTCTCCAAGCCAGAATACTGGAGTGGATAGCCATTCCTTTCTCCAGGGGATCTTCCCAACCCAGGGATCAAAGATGTGAGAACTAGACAATGAAAAAAAAGGCTGAGGACCAAAGAATTGATGCTTTTGAACTGTGATGCTGGAGAAGACTCTTCAGAGTCCCTTGGATAGCAAGGAGATCAAACCAGTCAACCCTAAAGGGAATCAATCCTGAATATTCATTGGAACAACTGATGTTGAGGCTGAAGCTTAAATACTTTGGCCACATGATGCAAAAAGTTGACTCATTTGAAAATATCCAGATGCTGGGAAAGATTGAGGGCAGGAAGAGAAGGGGCAACAGAGGATGAGATGGTTGGATGGGATCATTGACTCAATGGGATTGTTTGAGCAAATTCCAGGAGATAGTAGCCTGGCATTCTACAGTCCATTGGGTCACAAAGAGTCAGACACAGCTGAGTGACTGAATGACAACAAAAGCAATGCATTTTAAATATATGGTAGAGCAAAATATAACTAATTTTCACAGGAGCAAAATTTCATTATGGTTTGGATTTGCATTTTCCTGATGATTGGAGACTGTTGAGAATCATTTCATATGTATGTGGCTATATCTTCTGAAAAATGTCTATTCAGGTCCTCTGCCTATTTTTTAATCAAGTTATTTGTCTTTCTTTGTTTTTGATGTTGAGTTGTATGTTCAGTTCAGTTCAGTTCAGTTGCTCAGTCGTGTTTGACTCTTTGCGACCCCATGAACTGCAGCACACCATGCCTCCCTATCTATCATCAACTACCAGAGTTTACCCAAACTAATGTCCATTGAGTCGGTGATGCCATTTAACCATCTCCTCCTGCCTTCAATCTTTCCCAACATCAAGGTCTTTTCAAACGAATCAGCTCTTCCCATCAGGTGGCCAAAATATTGGAGTTTCAGCTTCAACATCAGTCCTTCCAATGAACATCCAGGACTGATCTCCTTTAGGATGGACTGGTTGGATCTCCTTGCAGTCCAAGGGACTCTGGAGAGTCTTCTCCAATACCACAGTTCAAAATCATCAATTGTTCTGCACTCATCTGTCTTTATAATCCAACTCTCACATCCATACATGACTACTGGAAAAACCATAGCCTTGACTAGATGGACCTTTGTTGGCAAAGTAATGTCTCAGCTTTTTAATATGCGGTCTAGATTGGTCATAACTTTCCTTCCAATGAGTAAATGTCTTTTAATCTCATGGCTGCAATCACCATCTGCAGTGATTTTGGAACTCCCAAAAATAGTCAGCCACTGTTTCCACTGTTTCCCCATCTATTTGCCATGAAATGATGGGGCCGGATACCATGATCTTTGTTTTCTGAATGTTGAGCTTTAAGACAACTTTTTCACTCTCCTTTTTCACTTTCATTAAGAGGATCTTTAGTTTCTCTTCACTTTCTGCCATAAAGGTGGTGTCATATGCATATCTGAGGTTACTGATATTTCTCCTGGCAATCTTGATTCCAGCTTGTGCTGCAATCTTGATTCCAGCTTGTGCTTCCTCCAGCCCAGCGTTTCTCGTGATGTATTCTGCATATAAGTTAAATAAGCAGGGTGACAATATACAGCCTTGACATACTCCTATTCCTATTTGGAACCAGTCTGTTGTGAGTTGTATGAGTTCTTTGTATATTTTGAATATTACCCCTTATTGCATTATCCTTTGAAAAATATCTTCCCCCATTGACTCAGCTATATTTTCGACTTGTTGATAGTTTCCTACAATGTGCAATTTTTTTTTTAGTTTGATATGGTCCCATTTGTTTATTTTTCATTTTGCTGCATTTGCCTGAGACAGATCCAAAAAAATATTGCTTAGACTGATGTCAAAGAGCATACCATCTATTTTTCTTTTCTAGGAGTTTTATGGTTTCAGGCTTTACACTTAAATTAATTTTTTATATGATGTCAAAAGTAGTTGTTTTTTTTTTTTTTGAGATTAGTATATTCCTTTTTCTGACTGTAGTATATTTAAAAAGTAGTATATTTTTTTTTGTATATAGCTGTCCAGTTCTCCTAAATTGTTGAAGTGGCTCTCTACCCCATTGTAGACCCTTGCCTCCTTCATTGTAGATTAACTGGCCATCCTTGGATGAGTTTATTTCTGGCCTCAGTATTCAGTTCTATTGGTCTATGTGTCTGTTTTTATGCCAGTAGTATACTGTTTTGATTACTGTGTCTTCATAATACAGTTTGAAATCAGGGACCATGATCTGAAAGCTTTTTCTTCTTTCTCAAGATTGTTTTGGTTATTTAGGGTTTCTCACATTTCCATAGAATTTTTAGAATTATTCGTGAGAAAAATGCCATTGGTATTTTGATGGGAATTGCATTGACTCTGTAGATTCCCTTAGGTAATGTGGTAACTTTAACAATATTAATTCTTCCAGTTCATGAACATGGTATATCTTTCATTTGTATTAATCTTTACTTTTTTATCAATGTCTTATAGTTTTATGAATATATTTTACCTCCTTACTTGCATTTATTCCTAGGTATTTCATTCTTGATGGAATTGTAAATAGGATTGTATCCTTAATTTCTCTTTCTACTAACCCATATAAATGCAATAGATTTCTGTGTAATTTGTATCCTGCTACTTTATTGAATTCATTGATGAGTTCTAGTAGTTTTTATGATATCCTTAGAATTCTGCATATAGGATGGGTCCCCAACCTCTGGGACTTAATTCCTGATTATCTGAGGCGGAGCTTTATTTTTATACATAATAATAATAGAAATAAAGTGCACAATAAATGTAATGCACTTGAATCATTTTGAAACTGCCCACTCGAAGTCCATGGAAAAATTCTCTTCCACAAAACCCATCCCATGTGCCACAATGGCTGGGGTCTACCTATATATAGCATCATCTCATCCACAAGCAGTAACAGTTTGATTTATTTCTTTCCAAATTAGAATACCTTTATTTCCTTTTCTTGCCTGAGTGTTGTGGCAAGTACTTTTAATACTATGTTCAATTACATTAGCAAGAGTGGGCAAATGTTTCTTGTTCCTGATCTTGGAAGAAATGACTTCAGCTTTTCACTGTTAAGGATGATGTTGGCTCTACTTCTGTCATATATGATCTTTATTATGCTTAGGTATGTTCTCCCTATTCCCACTCTTTTGAAACTTTTAATCAAAAATAGACACTGCACTGTCAAAAACTCTTGCTCCACCTATTGAGAAAGGCATACATTTTTTAATTCAATATGTTAATGCAGTTCTATCATATTGATTTATTTGTGGATATGGAACCATCTCTGTGATAAATCCCACTTGATCATGATGTGTTATCCTTTTAATAGATTGTTGAATTTGGATTGCTAATATTATGTTGCGAATTTTCGCATCTATGTGCATTAGTGATATTGGCTGGCCTATAATTATTTTATTTTTGGAGTCTTTTTCTGACTTTAGTAAATAGATGGGGAAACAGTGTCAGACTTTATTTTTGGGGGCTACAAAATCACTGCAGATGGTAATTGCAGCCATGAAGTTAAAAAACACTTACTCCTTGGAAGGAAAGTTATGACCTACATAGATAGCATATTCAAAAGCAGAGACATTACTTTGCCAGCAAAGATTTGTCTAGTCAAGGCTATGGTTTTTCCAGTGGTCATGTATGGATGTGAGAGTTGGACTGTGATGAAAGCTGAGCACCGAAGAATTGATGCTTTGTTGAAGAAGACTCTTGAGAGTCTCTTGGACTGCAAGGAGATCCAACCAGTCCATCCTAAAGGAGATCAGTCCTGGGTGTTCATTGGAAGGACTGATGCTGAAGCTGAAACTCCAATACTTTGGCCACTTCATACGAAGAGTTGACTCATTGGAAAAGACTCTGTTGCTGGGAGGGATTGGGGCAGGAGGAGAAGGGGATGACAGAGGATGAGATGGCTGGATGGCATCACCGACTTGATGGACCTGAGTTTGAATGAACTCCGGGAGTTGCTGTTGGACAGGGAGGCCTGGCGTGCTGCTATTCATGGGATCGCATAGAATCGGACACGACTGAGTGGCTGAACTGAACTGAACTGATGATACAATGGCTTCATAGAAGGATTTTCAGTGTTCCTTCTTCAGTTTTTTAAGATTACTATGAGAAGAAAGGTGTTAACTCTTCTTCAACTGTTGTGTAGAATTTACCTGTGAAGGCCTCTGGTCCTAGACTTTTGTTTGTTGGGAGTTTTTTGATTACTGATAAATTTGAATACTGGTAATTAGTTTGTTCATGTTTTCTATTTTTTCTTATTTAGTTAGTCTTAGGAGACTGTACATTTCTAGGTATTTATACATTTCTTTCATGTTGTCCATTTTATTGGAGTATCATTGTACATAGTAATTTCTTATGAGTCTTTGTATTTCTGTCTGTGCTGTTGGTTGTATCTGCTCCCTTTTCATTTCTAATTTTATTTATTTGGGACCTCTTTAATTTTTTTGTTTTTTACTTCATGAGTCTGGCTAAATGTTTATTATTTTAAAAAAATATGTTTCACTTATCTTTTTTATTTAAAAATTTTTGTCTCTATTTCATTTATTTCTGCCCTAATCTTTATTCTACTTTTATTCTTCATTTTCTTTTCAACTAATTTTGGGTTTCAATTTTATTCTAAATCCTTCAGGTATAATGTTAGATTGTTTACTTGAGATTTTTCTTGGTTATAAGGAAGGCTTGTATCACTATAAACTTCCCTCTTTGAAGTGCTTTTGCTATGTCCCACAGAATTTGGATAATTACATTTCCACCTTCTCTGTCTCAAGGAATTTTAAAATTTCCTCTTTGATTTCAACAGTTACTAAACAGTGGTTGCTTAGTCATATATTATTTAGCCTACATATGCTTATTGGAGAAGGCAATTATAGTTTCTTGCGTTTTTTTTTTTTTTTTTAACTTGTGGTTGATTTCTTGTCTCATAACATTGTGGTTGGAAAAGTTGCTTGATGATTTCAGTCTTTTTAAATTATTGATTTTTGTTGTTGTTGTGACTTAGCGTATGATAGGTACAACGAAGCCCTGTGCCACAACAACTGAGCCTGCAAGCCACATCTACTGAAGCCTGCACACCTAGAATTCATGCTCCTCAAGATAAGTCACTGCAATGAGTTCACTCATCACAACTAGAGAAAGCTCACCTGCAGCAACAAATAGCCAACATAGTCCAAAAACTAATTCATTAATTAAAAAAAAAAAAGGCAATACTTTTCACATTGATCTCCAGATTAAACATACTGCTATCCAAGTCACAGCTGACTTTTTTGCAGAAACTACAAGCTAATGTTAAAATCTGTATGGGAATTCAAGGGAACTAGAATAACCAACAAAACCTTGAATAACTACAGAATTGGAGGACTCACGCATTCTGATTTGAAAACATGCTACAATATTACAATAATCAATATGACTCTTATAGGATTAATTCAAGCAGTGACATACAGATCAATGAAACAGAACTGAAAGTACAGAAATAAATTCTTACATTTGTGGTCTACAGATTTTTGACAGTAGTGCCAGTCGTGCTAAGGTAATTCAGTGGGCGAAAAATAGTAATTTCAACAAATGGTGTTAGAGAATTTAGATATCCTCATGCAAAAGAAGTTGAACCCCTTCCTCACACCATACACAAAATTTAACTCTAAATATTACAGTCATAAATATAAAAGACAAAACTATAAAACTCTTGGAAGGAAATATAAATGTAAATATAAGGTATTTGTGACCTCGGATTAGTCAATGGTATTTTTAATATAACATATAAAGCACAAGCAACCAAAGGGGGGGGGGGGGAGACGAATTGAACTTTACTAAAACTAAAAACTTTTGTGCTCAAAAGATAACACTGAGAAAGTGAAAGGACAACTAATAGGATGGAAGAAACTAACTTTCAAATCATGTATCTGATGAGGGCTATGTATTCAAATATATAAAAGTATGGATGTGAAAGCTGGACCATAAAGAAAGCTGAGTGCCGAAGAACTGATGCTTTTGAACTGTGGTATTGGAGAAGACTCTTGAGAGTCTCTTGGACTGTAGGAGATCAAGCCATTCAATCCTAAAAGAAATCAGTACTGAATATTCATTGGAAGGACTGATGCTGAGGCTACTTTGGCCACATGATGTGAAGTACTGACTCATTAGAAATGACCCTGATGCTGGGAAATATTGAAGGCAGGAGGAGAAGGGGATGACAGAGGATGACAGATGACAACAGAGGTATCACTGACTCGATGGACATGAGTTTGAGAAAGCTCCAGGAGATAGTGATAGACAGGGTGGCCTGGCATGCTGCAGTCCATGGTGAGGCATTGAGTTGGACACAACTGAGCAAGTGAACTGAACTTTACATCTTAAATATTAAAAGACAAGTAAGTTAATTGAAAAAAAAAGTGCAAAGAATTTGGGTAGACAGTTCTCTAAAGAAGATAGACACATGGTTATTGAGTACATGAAAAGATGCTCAATATGATTAGTCATTAGAGAAATGTAATCAAAATCACTGTAAGATACCATTTAACATTCACTACTATGGCTATAATAACAAGTATTGGTAAGAATATAGAAAAATTGGAACCCTTATGTAATGCTGAAAGGGATATAAATTGCTGCAACCATTGTGGCAGTTCCTCTATAAGTTGAACACAGAAAAACTATATAATCCAACAATCTCACTCTTGGGTATATACCCAAAAGACCTGAAAACATGGACAAACAAAAACTTGTGCATGAATGTCCAGAACAGAATTATTTATAATAGACAAAGAGTAACAGTAGCTGACTCCCTTGCTATAGCAAGTTCTAAATAAATAAATTTTTCTTATTCTCATTGAGATGATCTGCCAGTTAGGTTCCTGAGAAAGTCAGAAAGAAAGGGATCCATGCATAGATGGAGGTAATACCTTCAATGACACATAGAGGAAAAGGAGGGTTGGTGTGGGTAGAGTGGGAACTGGATTAAGTGGGAGTCTTGTTTTATACTTGGAAGCTGACATGTGCTGACTTCTCTTTTCTCTATGATATGAGGCAAGGCCATCTTCTTTAAAATAATGGTCTAAAACTTAAAATGAGTAGAAAAGGTTAGAAACAGTTATTGTGGAGTGCAATGCAGCAAGTTGACCACAGAAATGCAGGTTTTTCCAGACAATTTGGGGCTGGATGAAGAATTTGAAGCAATTCCAATCTGACTGCTTGTGTATTCTCCTACAGCAATAATATGCCTGTATGAAGACCAGAATTCTTCCAAAACAATGAGATGAAGACAGAGCATCAGGAAAACCTGTAATACTGGCAGCAATTATGGAAATAATGAATTATACAATCTTAGCAAAAGAAAGGGACTAGTCAATGGTCATTGCTTCATTGGAATGAGGTTGGAATAGTGGCAGTGTCTGACCAAGCTGTGGATATGACAACAGGTGTGCAGGGCTGAAATCAGTAGAGGAACCCTTGGGAAAGACTGTATATTCTGCTTATTTTTCTTCTCTAATAGAATTTTAACAAAGCAAAGCAGAAGATATGTGGTTTGCATTGTTATTTTATTTTGAGTGGTAACAGGATTTAATTTATAATTAAAATATTATCAGGGGTTTTATTTATAAATTAGCAATATTCTGAAGAACTGTGGATACACTGAAAAGATTTTGAACATTTCTTTTGATCTGTCAGCCAGTTCAGTCACTCAGTCATGTCTGACTCTTTGCAACCCCAAGGATTGCAGCAAGCCAGGCTGCAGTTTCTATTGATAACTGCTTATAATTTTAAGATCAAGAAAGTTTAGAATTCATATAACATTTTGATATTAATGATAATGTCAAGAGAACTGTGGCATTTAATAACATACAACACAATTAAAAATTTCAAAATACATCTAAAAGTGAAATGTGTTGAAGAAGTTAATAAAAAGTGATTTTGTTTTTCTCAAGTCACTTAAATACTCTTTTGCTATTAAGAACAGCATATTTTTCAAATATATTACTGCTATGTAATAATAAAGTTTAATTGATATCACTAATTGAATAACAGAACAAAAAAGTTATGCTACAAAGACATTTTAGATTCCTGAACATGATAGAGAACAGGTACTCTATTTATTTTTTTCATTTTAATTTTTTGGCTGCACCATGGGACATGTAGGGTCCTCGTTCCTTGACCAGGGTTGCAACCCTCACCCTTTGCATTAAAAGTGCAGTCTTAACCACTGGACCACCAAGGAAGTCCCTATAATAGCTACTTTAACTAAATATCTGCAAAAAGAATTATTACACACTTTGTAATGAGGAATCAGTTTGCAAAGTGAAGAAAACTCTGAAATTAGGCTTTAGTCTATCATATATATACATATATATTTTTCATATATAGGAATAAACATTTATTATAATAATAAATGTACATAACTACTATATTTTATATATTTATAAATTCAGTACATTGTATGCATTATCATTAAGGCATCAGGGTCTTTGTAAAAGAGCTTGATATCATCAGTAAATTGGGAACTTTAAAGATTTTCTCTGACATGATTCTTGGACACTGTGTAACAGGAGGGAAAGGGACAGGGCACAACTTTCTGAAGAATGACATAGCCCAAGGACACAACATAAACAGATTAGAATCAAGGGGTCCAAGATGGCAGACAATTCAACTTTGACTAGACTTTGATTCTCAACTAGCAAGCTAAATGACACATCCAGAGGCACCACGACAGATCCAAGACACTGTCAAAAGACCAAGGAATGGGTGATACCCCAATTCCTGGAAATCTCCACCTCTTCCCCAAAATAGTTGGAATGATCCTCCTGTTCATTAGCATATTAAATTACTTAGCCCATACAAACTAACCACATGCCACATGCTACATTTTTCAGCTGCACTTGTCCTCTACAGTGGCACAGAGGTCTGTGGAGTTTGCTTCTCTCTGAATCTGAATAAATCTTCTTATGTATCACTTTTTCTCTCACTGAATTCTTTCTGTGATGAGACATCAAGAACCTGAGCTTCCTAATAAAGGAAACGAGGTGCTGTGGGTTTTGGCTAAGTTCAAGTCATGGGTTTGAGTCCCAAGCTGGATTCAAGTACCAGCACATGGATTCAAGCCCCAATCTGAGGTAAACAGTTTCAACTGGGCTATGACTAAGAATACAATAATTTTCTATATTATATTTAGTTTTGTGCAAGACATTCTACAGATATTATACTCCATGCAAGAATTTCCTATACTTGAAATTAAAAGATGCTTACTCCCTGGAATAAAAGTTATGACCAACTAAGATAGCATATTCAAAAGCAGAGACATTACTTTGCTGACTAAGGTCCATCTAGTCAAGGCTATGGTTTCTCCAGTAGTCATGTATGGATGTGAGGGTTGGACTGTGAAAAAAGCTGAACACCAAAGAACTGATGCTTTTGAACTGTGGTGTTGGAGAAGACTCTTGAGAGTCCCTTGGACTGGCAGGGGATCCAACCAGTCCATTCTAAAGATCAGCCTTGGGATTTCTTTGGAAGGAATGATGCTAAAGCTGAAACTCCAGTACTTTGGCCACCTCATGTGAAGAGTTGACTCATTGGAAAAGACTTTGATGCTGGGAGGGATTGGGGGCGGGAGGAGAAGGGGACGACCGAGGATGAGATGGCTGGATGGCATCACTGACTTGATGAATGCGAATCTGAGTGAACTCCGGGAGACGGTGATGGACAGAGAGGCCTGGCGTACTGTGATTCATGGGGTTGCAAAGAGTCAGACATGACTGACCGACTGAACTGAACTGAACTGAACTGAAAGGTAACTTCAGGCTATTCCCACACTATACAAGTTTATAGTCTAAACGTTAGGGGCCAAGTCTTATTGTCAAGGAACTTATATTCCAGTATTAATGATTTGATTAAATAAAGTAGAATATGATAAATTCCTTTAAATAACTACTGGTAAAAATATAGTGATTGTTGAGAGTGGAAAATTATTTAAACTCTTTGGATCAGGGTGAGCCTCATACAGAAAATAGAGTTGGAAGAGAATCCTGGGGGAGAGAGGCAGAGTTTGAACCTGGTAAGATGAGGGAGCAATACCTGGAAGTGCAGACACTTATAGCATAGATGTAGGGAAGCAAAAGTTCAGCTTGGCATTTCATGCAAAGATGGGAACAACAAAAGACAGAAACAGTATGGAACTAACAGAAGCAGAAGATATTAAGAAGAGGTGGCAAGAAAACACAGAACCATTAAAAAAAAAAAAAAAAAAAACAACTTCATGGCCCAGATAATCACAATGGTGTGATTACACCAAGAGCTAAACATCTTGGAATGCGAAGTCAAATGGGCCTTAGGAAGCATTGCTACAAACAAAGCTAGTGGAAGTGATCAAATTCCAGTTGAGCTATTTCAAATCCTAAAAGATGATACTGTTAAAGTAATGCACTCAATATGCCAGCAAATTTGAAAACTCAGCAGTGGCCACAGGACTGGAAAAGGTCAGTTTTCATTCCAATCCCAAAGAAAGGCAACACCAAAGAATGATCAAACTACTGTACAACTGCACTCATCTCATACGCTGGCAAAGTAAAGCTCAAAATCCTCCAAGACATGCTTCAACAGTATGTGAGCCATGAACTTCCAGATGTTCCAACTGGTTTTACAAAAGGCAGAGGAAGCAGAGATCAAATTGCCAACATCTGTTGGATCATAAAAAAAGCAAGTGAATTCCAGAAAAATGTCTACTTCTGCTTTATTGGTTATGCCAAAGCCTTTGACTGTGTAGACCACAAGAAACTATGGAAAATTCTTCAATAGATGTGAATACCAGACCATCTTACCTGCCTCCTGAGAAATCTGTATGCAGGTCAAGAAGCAACAGTTAGAACTTGACATGGAACAACAGACTGGCTCCAAATAGGGAAAGAAGTAAATCAAGGCTGTATATTATCACACTACTTATTTAACTTATATGCAGAGTACATCATGTGAAAAGCCAAGCAGGATGAAGCACAAACTGGAATCAAGATTGCTGGGAGAAATATCAGTAACCTCAGATATGCAGATGATACTACCATTACAGCAGAAAGTGAAGAAGAACTAAAGAGCATCTTGATAAAAGTGAAAGAACAGAGTGAAAAAGTTGGCTTAAAACTCAGCATTCAGAAAACTAAGATCATGGCATCAAGTCCCTTTATTTCATGGCAAGTAGATGGGGGAAACAATGGAAACAGTGACAGACTTTATTCTCTTGGGCTCCAAAATCATTGCAGATGGTGACTGCAGCTGTGAAATTAAAAGACACTTGCTCCTTGGAAGAAAAGCTATGGCAAACCTAGACAGCATATTAAAAAGCAGAGATATTACTTTGCCTACACAATTCCATCTAGTCAAAGCTGTGATTTTTCCAGTAGTCATGTAAGGATGTGAGAGTTGGACTATAAAGAAAGCTGAGGGCCATGGAATTGATGCTTTTGAACTGTGGTGTTGGAGAAGATTCTTGAGAGTCCCTTGGAGTGCAAGGAGATCCAACCACTTCATCCTAAAGGAAATCAGTCCTGAATATTCATTGGATGGACTGATGCTGAAGCTGAAACTCTGATACTTTGGCCACCTGATGCAAAGAACTGACTCATTGGAAAAGACCCTGATGCTGATGCAAAGAACTGACTCATTGGAAAAGACCCTCATGCTGGGAAAGATCGAGGGCAGGAAGAGAAGGGGACAACAGAAGATGAGATGGTTGTGTGGCATCACCAACTCAACGAGCATGAGTTTGAGTAAGCTCTGGGAGTTGGTGATGGACAGGGAAGCCTGATGTGCTATAGTCCATGGGATCACAAAGAGTCGGACACCTCTGTGTGACTGAACTGAACTGAATGTTGAGAGTCTAGCAAAGCTAGACCCATGGTATTGCTGCCAGGAATGCATTTTGTGTGGGGGCCTTAAACCAGTATCAGACTCTGAATGAAGCACATGCCCTGGATAGCAGTGAAAGGTCACAAGCAGATGGAAGTTCCTGAGGTGACTTCCCAATAGCCCTTGTGACCAACACCCTCCCTGCCCCTAAGGTCTGTTTACCTATGTGCCTCTTAGATAAGACCCACTGTGGCAGACCAAAACCCCAATCTTGTTCTGAATTCAGTCAATTTGACTCATTGCCTAGGAATCCAAAGCAAACCACCACATGCATGCATGATGGCCCTTCTCTCTGTCTGCACTCTCCCAATTACCTTTCCATGTGGCCCCTTGAGGCATGCTGGGTGCTTCCTTCAGACCTGTAAGTAATAAACTTCTCTATTTCAACATATCTGTGGCCAGCTGTTTAAATAAGGCTCACTATTCTGTACTATGCCCCACTTAACAAATGTTAATTTAACAAAGTCAGAATACCCACACTCTGCCTTCAGAGAATTTCCAACATGGGGAGGTGGGGGAGGGAAGGAGCCAAGTCAGTTAACACATTATTACAATGCAGTGAGTCCAGTACTTTGACAAAAGTATACAAACAGTGCTGAGAGCAAAAAGTGGGCACTTAATAAAATCAGTAGGAGGTATCAAAACCAGGGAAGGTGTCTCAAAGGATGACTTGATAGTAAGGAAAAGAATAAATGAACAGAAGTGTAGCTATAAAGTAAGACGTGAAAAATGGACTGACTTTAAAGTAATGGTAACAATTCTAGCTATTATCTGTTTAACACTTACTATGTAGGAGGTATGGTTATGATAAGGTACATGCCTTTACTAGCTCAATTTTACAGGCCTGAAAATGAAGGGAGGCTCACAAGGGATGAGCTGTGTGGCCAGAGCTAGAACTCAGGCAGTCCCTTCTTAACACTTATCCACTTTGAGGGAGGACAAGGGAGAAGAGGTGCTCCTGGAAAGATACCTTTTGTAAAGTGATGCTTGCTAAATTATAGAAGTTCTCACTTTAGCCTCCTGAAGGCTACAGACAGTTAAGGATTTTAATCAAGGTGTGACACTTTAACCAAGGTCATTTAATCAAGGTGTGACATTACAGGTTAAAAAGACCGTATGATAAAATAAAAAACGACTTTCCAGAAAGACACCTGGAAGCTGGAGTGAGTAGTTAAGGTGTGGAGGTCATGCTGGAGAGCTATAAGAGACATTGAGATAGTCATAGAGATAAAGGAGGAAGCAGGTTATCAAGTAGAAATGAAAGCCTGGGCAATCACATAGAACTGAACACTAGGGCACTGTGCTCAGAAGTTGTATATTTCACAGCATAGTGCCTAATATATGGCAATTTGGACAACACAGGAGAAATATTTGAGTGAGAAGAATTAAAGAACCTATTTTTAGCTATTCATTCAATAACTCATCAAATATTTCTGAAGAGTTGAGGACAGTTACTAGGTATATATCTATGACCAGAGCAAATTCCTGTTCGCATGAAACTTACATTCCAACAAGGGAGGAAGATACTAATCAAACAACAAAGTAAATATATGTTATGTACGTCACATGGCATTAGGTTTTATGGAGAAAAATCATCCAATAAAAGGAAAACGGAAGTATCTTGGGTAGGGTGAAAAACTGTTTTAAGATTTTATTTTGGTACTTCTTTTTTACATAAAAGATCATCAGGGAAATCCTTCCTGATGACATGAATGGTATTGGAATAGAGAGCTGAGTTATAGGAATAGCTGTGCAGAAGCTGTGGTTTATATCTATATATCTACTATGGCCCTGGGCTTCAAGTTTCTGCAGGGCAGCTGAGGTGACTCCAGATAGGCAGTTGGATACCCTGTACAGGTCCTGAAAAGCATAGTGATTTATTCCAGAGATGGTCAAAAAGGAGCATGGTATCACTGAAACCAAGGAAAGTTCATCCTACTATTTGACCCACAGAGACAGCTGATCTATTCATTGAATTCAAGAAGAAGGAAGTCACTAGAGACCTTTCCCAGAATGCTACAGGAGCAGTGCATTGAAAGTAAATGGGAAAAAAGGAAGTACCACTTTTTTCAAGAAATCTGACTGCAGAAAAGAACCTGGGTTGGTCACTAAAGAGCACCATGGGATAAATGGCACACCTTTTTTTTTTTTTCTTTCTTTTTTTTTTTTTTTTTTAAGATGAAATAGATCAGTTTTAACATATTGAATCTGCTGGGGAAGAAAGGGAGTAATTGTTGGATCAAGGTTCCTGAGATATGGAGAGATTACCCATAACCAAGAGAGAAATCTCTTAATGAAAGGCCAGGAAGGGAAAACAGAGAACATTAAACAGATGTAGATGCATGTAGTTTGAGGGCAGGTCCAGTTTGAACCTTGATTATCTCCATTTTCTCTGGGAAGAGGAATTATCTCTTGCTGTGAGTTGGATAAAGATTTCAAAAAGTTAAAGGAAACTAGATAGAGGTCATTAAAGGTTTGAAATATAACCGAATGGGATTGAGAGATACCCAAAAGTAAGAAGAGTTATTTCCAGAGAGCCCTGCTAATGTTGGAGACAAAATGCTCCATTGAAATGGAGATTCCGTATTAAAGGCAGAAGTTGGCTTTTGGATAAGCCAAAAACTGAGAAGGGCCACAATAGGACACAAAGAATTTGGAGGCAGAGCAGAGATTTGGTAGAGGTGGATGGCTGATCAGAAGCCTGTGACTTTAAGTCATTAAGAATAAGGCAGACAGAACCAAAGTTGATCACACACCAGAGTGTTTGGGTGTGGAGAAAGCATAAAAAGCCCCACTGTGGTAGTGGAATGAAATAATACAAATGAACCTATATATATAAGATAAACTCACAGACATAGAAAACAAATGTATGGTTACAAATGGGGGACAAAATGAGGAGAATGAGGATTAACAGAAACAACTACTATAGATAAGATACATAAGCAATGAGGAACTATATCCAGTAGCTTATAATAATCTACAATGGAAAAGAATCTGAAAAAAATTTATAACTGAATCGCTTGGCTATACACCTGAAACAAACATACTATTGTAAATCAATTACAATTCAATAAAATTGTTTTATTAAAAAGCAGTTTTATTAATTGTTTTATTACAAATACAGAACTATAAACACTTGTATTTGGATGGCAATCAAGGGTCTCAGTTTAAATTAGTGTGTTAATTTACCTTTAATGTGTTAATTTAGCTTTACCAAAACTATTTTCATAGCCATTACCTCTGAGAAAAGAGCATGGACTTTAGGGGAGTGTGAAAGTATTTTACTTTTGACTTGATATTCTTCCAGACTATTAGAAAAAAATATTATACCATGAACATGTATTATAATTATTATTAGAAAGCTAGAAAAAGTATGTGTTAACAGGATGTGTAGATAGCATATACTACGAATAAAATTAGGCCTATAGCAGGATGACACTGTTGGAAGTTGATATCAAGAGAGTCCAAAGCCCCTACCTCATTTTCACTTTGTAGCTTTTGCATCAACCTTTGAATCTGGATTTCCTGACACCCTTCTTTTGCTTTCCTTCACTCTAATTCACTTACAGCTGAAAGTGTTGCCAAAGTATTTTTGAGAAAAAAGAGTATCAAGAAAATAAATTTTATATTGAAGTAACTACTTTAATTAACTATTTATATTTAATTAACTATATTAATTATTATTTTATTTAATTTGCTCAACTATTAGGAAATCTCACTGGGGATCTTTGAAAAAGACTCTGGGAGAAGGAAAAATGGAGTGAAGATAATATGGCTTTCCCATCAAATGAGCTGAAAGTCTAAACCACTCTAAAGGGTTAATTTGTAAAAATTCAAAGTCAACTGTTTAGGTGACCTGTCCTTTTACAATCTTCCTTAACCCTAACCAAATCAAGTCAAAACAGGTGATTTTATCTAAAGCTTGTAGAAAACAAAGTGGACAAATGAAGGAAAGTTCAGCCTCAGAGTTCCACTACAAATATTTACAGCATTTTATCCAGCTGTCAAAGTATCTTGGTTGCTAGACATATGAAAAATATGCAAATATTCAGGATAGTGAGAATCAGGCTATGAAACCTGAAGACAACACTTAGAGCACTGGTTTGGCAAGATCTTGGGAAAGTATCTTTTTTTTTTTTTTCTTTTTTATTTTTACAAACAATTTATTGAAGCATAGTTGATTTATAATGTTTTAATTTCTGCTGTATAGCAAAGTGACTCAGGAATATATTTATATATATAAGGAATATATATATATTCCTGTTCACATTATTTTCCATTATGGTTCACTGGATATTGAATATAGTTTCCCACAGGGAAATTATCTTAATGTTTCTCTTTCATTGGCTGTTATACTACCACTGGATTCCAAAATGTGACTTTTACACATTCGTCAAAGAACTATAGCTGGAATGCAGGACTAGCCTAAACACTGAGAAAATGGATGCTGTAACCTGAGCAGTTCTTTAAAAGGATTACCTGCCTTTTGTAAAGTATTGCCATTATTAAATGTTTTATATTGCTTTCAACTTAAGTTTCCCTTTGGTTTACAAATTTGGTTTACAGGTCAAAATCTTCCTTAACTTTGACAGTTCAAATTTCACTACTCTATCTTGTTTACTTACAGCCCTAGTTCTTAGGCAGGTGGTTTGTGGAGAAAGCCAATACAACCTGTGACTGACTAAAGGGTTTTTGTTTGCATTTGTGAGGCATCTTTTCCTGAAAATGCAGGAATTTCCTGGCTACTTCGAGATGCCTCTTGTTACCTTCAAAAAGTCCTGGAAAAATCTTGAACTTCCATTCCTTCTAAGCACTGATTTTACCATTATTTATTTGAGACTGAAATTCATTATCAACACACACCAAAGGATATATATATATATATATATATATATATATATATATATATATATATATATATATAACTTTTAAAGCATCTTTTAGTCTCTAATAATTGGCTGATCAAGAACTTCCTCTTGTATTTTTCTGGATTTCGCCCCCAAATTTATTTTTCATATTTTGATAGTAAAGAGTAACTTGTTCCAGATGCAGGTGTAGAGAATTTGGCTTTTTATCTCAGCCCTCTTGATAAATGCTTATTACTGAACTGCTCTTCCTTTATGTAATGCTCTACTACGGTCTTCACTGGTTTGAAAAGCATGTATTAAATATCAGCTACAGCAGCATTTATTTATTTATTTTTGGCTCCAAAATCACTGCAGATGGTGACTGCAGCCATGAAATTAAAAGATGCTTACTCCTTTGAAGGAAAGTTATGACCAACCTAGACAGCATATTAAAAAGCAGACACATTACTTTGCCAACAAAGGTCTGTCTAGTCAAGGCTACGGTTTTTCTAGTAGTCATGTATGGATGTGAGAGTTGGACTATTAAGAAAGCTGAGGGCCAAAGAATTAATGCTTTTTGACTGTGGTGTTGGAGAAGACTCTTGAGAGTTCCTTGGACTGCAAGGAGATCCAACCAGGCCATCCTAAAGGAGATCAGTCCTGAATATTCATTAGAAGGGCTGATGTTGAAGAGGAACTCCAATATTTTGGCCACCTGATGTGAAGAGCTGACTCATTTGAAAAGATCATAATGCTAGGAAAGATTGAAGGTGGGAGAAGAAGGGGACGACAGAGAATGAGATGGTTGGATGGCATCACCCACTCAATGGAGATGCGTTTGAGTAAGCTCTGGGAGTTGGTGATGGACAGGAAGGCCTGGCGTGCTGCAGTCCACGGGGTTGCAAAGAGTTGGACACGACTGAGCAACTGAACTGAACAGCAACTATTATTCCCCTGAATGA
The DNA here is from genome assembly GCF_032405125.1 of Capricornis sumatraensis. Classification (NCBI taxonomy): domain Eukaryota; kingdom Metazoa; phylum Chordata; class Mammalia; order Artiodactyla; family Bovidae; genus Capricornis; species Capricornis sumatraensis. Next base: position 385,090 of record NW_027184621.1, on the reverse strand, counting down.
ATAGTGCCATAAACGCTCCAGTCCACAGGCCAAATGAATAGACTAATTTAGCAATTGCCTGTGTTATGTTAACCAGGCTGAGGGAAATTTCTATGACTTTTTTAAAAGGAAGATATACTTCATTAGAATTGAAGAGCTTAAAATAATTACAATGGAATGTCAATTTCTTATTTTTGTATTAAGTTATTTAAACTTGGGTGATATTTGAAGTTAACTGATTCAAGCAACACTACTGGTAATGGTGGTGGTGTAAAATCAGGAACAAAATTCTATTCAGGGTATATCCTTAAGGATGCAACCATCAATATTAATTCTATTAGTGAAGCTGAAAAACTGCTATGTCATTAAGTTGATTTTATATCTGAAAATAAACATTTTCAGGAAGAATATACTACTAAATATTGAGGTTAATACATCATCCATTTAGTAGAGCTGGGAAATTTTGTCTGAATATTTTCAAGCCTAGAATGGTGTTCATGTGAAATGTGCTTATTCTGAATAACATAGGGATATATTCAGATTTTTTCAAAACACTAGTTACAGATACATCTATTATTAATTAAATTCTTCTGGTGCCTGCTTTTTTAATTATGTAAATTTTCAAACAAACAAAATAGTATTAATCCTCATATAACTATCACTTAGATTCAATAGTTATCAAGATTTTCCTACATTTTCCTCATCTATCCCATCAAATTATTAGAGCAATTCCCAGATATCATTTTATTTCTCTGTTAGTATGCAAACCATAGTATGCATTACTTCATGGGACATCACAGTAAAGTCATTATCACATATTCAAAATATGAACAAACATTCTCAGGTACAGCTGATCTGGAACATTGCCAAAATGTAAACATTGCCAAAACCATTTTCCATCAGAAATACCTCAGGGGAAGGGCACTCGTGAATGGAGAGGAATACGTCTCCTCTGAAGGCCGTTGTGTCTGTGCAATTTTCTTCTTATTGCCAAATTAGCTGGGGGGGGGGGTGAGGAAAATATTAGAGCATTTACAGAAAATTAGTTGCTGTTTAATCTGAAGATTGTGAGGGAATATTCTGGATCCAAATTATACTGTGATTATCTGCTATCTGTTCAGATATGATTGTGATATAAAAAATTAATGGGATGTAAATGCATGGCAAGTATTCCTAACAGTTTATATTGATGCTGGGATCTAATAGTAAAATTCTCCTCCTACATGACTTCTTTCTAAATACTCCTAGACCTTTTAGTTTACATTGTGAATTAAGTACAAATATTTCACAAGAATATTTTCCAAGTTGTTCTGTAATTTTAGAGGAGAAACAGTTTGAATAGCAATTCAATTGCTATAAACAGTAAGAAGGAATCATCTGCTTTCAGAGTTGCTAATTTGAAGCATTTTTCTTATTTATGTAAAAAGGGCAGATCAGGAGACCTCATTTGAACTAATCTCAGTGATCAAACTTCTGGTTAACTAAAAGGCAGAAACTGAATGTTTACTTAGTTATATGCACCATTTTCTGTTGTAAATGGATAAGTATACTTTCAAGGAAATAATCTAACATATTTAGATAGAAATGTTATCATCTCTCTATTTAAATTAGGCTTGGCTTTTTCCCTTAAAAAAACTAATTTTTTTTTTAACTTGCCAGTGCTTTGAACTCCTAGATGTTTAGTTTTGAAGTAAAAACACTTTAAAATAACTTTGTTTACTAAGTTCCTATTAAGAACAACAGAACAGATATAATCCTTGAAAAATGTGTCAAGTAATTTAATGTTATCCTGACCATATAGATTTTTGACTTTTTTATTTTGGCTCTATAAGCATAATAAAAAAAAATGGCACTTTTTAAAGTGACACATCTAACTATTTATCTAGAAATAACAACTCTTTTTACTTATAAGGACAATGTAACTATGATAGTTTGGGGATCGATTTTCTTTGAATTTAGAAAAGCAATGGTAGGATATTTATCATCATTTGCTATTTTTTAAAATATCCAAATAATGGACCTAACAGAATAGAAAACATATTTCTGAACTCCTAAACACTCACTCCCAACCCCCTTCAACCACCGACCCTACCCGCCCCCGCTCCATCCCCACCGCACTCCCTGCCCCAACAAGCACATACCTAAGTGATTTTCAACAGAAACACAGTCAGGCTCAGAAGCCCATTCACACAAACAGATATGAAATCAAGTTACTCCGTTACAAATGGGAAAAGTCTTACCTTTTCTTCGTCCATGAATAAGTAGAAGACTCATCATAAACATGACAAATAGAAGAAAGAACCGGTGAAATCTCATTTTTCTGCCACTCCACAGTGGAGCTAAAGCTCACAAGGGAACCCCTCTCTGAATAGTCTGTGCGGTATCTGTGTGGCTCTCCTCACATTCTAAAGACAGACCTCAGAGCACAGCTAGCTGCGTTTTCCAGAAAGGTTAATGATCACAGCAGACAAGGTTTCTGGTGCTGTGAGGCAGTCAGAGCCCCTTAGGCCCCAGACCCCTCCTCCACCCGCCTCTCCCGCCAAGGCCACGCCCCTTTATTTCCATAAGTAAATATTGGTGACGCCAAAAGTCCAGAATTTGGGTGGAAATGTCAGCTGCCAGCCCTTAGGAGAGGCTGTCTGAGACTGATCAGGCTGTGGGGAGTGTATGGAATAACAGACTGGCTTGGCCTCCTCCCTCACTATTTAGATCTGTTTACACTTTGCGTTGTGCACATTGGTGCCATATCCAGAAACCCAGAGGAATGACAGGAAGTTGGTTTTTCTTTTCAGAAAGCATTATGAAGCTCTAATTTAGACCGTCGAATGCTGTGTGGCAAAGCAAGTGCCGAAATACTTTATCTTTTCCAAACCTATTGCAAAGTGGTGACTGTTTACCCCAAGTCTCAAAATATCTTAATCTATGTGGGTTTACATCAATAAACATTCCTAGAATTTAGAATGTTCTGAAATAAATCGGAATTTTTTTTTTTTAGTCTATAAAGTGCAGTTTCTAAAGTAATGCAGATAGTTTTCATCTGCAGTACACCCAGGGTTAAAAAAAAAAAAAAATACAGTATTGTAAAGCAAAATAAAGTAAAAATAAAAATTAAAAAAAATAAAAAAGGAAGTTCAGGCAAGCCATAAACTCATGAAATCTGGATTCTGTTAAGATTTACATATGGTAGCTGATATATTTCAGACATAGTAATAATAAATGAGCTCAGAAGACAAAAGCATCTCCTTTCATCTTTTTCACACACGCTGCAAGATCGCCTGCAGTTTTATTTATTGCCTGTTGTATATAGCTGTTATAAATTAAAATGACTGTACTTATGATAAAGCAAACTGAAATGGTAGTGAAGATACACTTGAATACAGGTAGATCCCAAATACCAAAATTAAAGCATAAGCAAATTATGAATTGCCAGGAATTTTGTTGCATTTCACTTTTCTAGATTCAGCCACTTGCTACTTAACCTTGGGTTTCCTGAAGTTTGATGTTAATGCATAATTTGCTTATTTTCAACATCAGTTTGTAGGAATTCCTGCCTACCTGCTTGTGCAAGCACTTCATAACAAGCATGTTTGTGCTCAGTCACTCAGTCATGTCCGACTCTTCATGATCCTGTGGACTATAGCCCGCCAGGCTCCCTCTGTCCATGGAATACTCCAGGCAAGGATACTGGAGTGGGTCACCATTTCTTCCTTCAGGAGATCTTCCCAACCCAGGGATTGAAATTGTGTCCCTTGCGCCTCCTCATTGGCAGGTGGATTCTTTACCACAAGAAGCAAGAACATACAGAAATTTTAAAAATCATTTTCTTAACATTTTGAGAATATTTGCCCATCTGGAGACTGAAAGTATGGGGTTAAAGGGTACCATGTACCTGTGCTGCATTTGTACATGACTCTATAATATCAGTTGAATACAAGAATATGGATTCATGATATAAAACTGCCTCATAAATAACAAAGATATTGTTTGGATTCTCCACCCCTTCCCCCCAAGCTTCTCAGCACAACAGACTGGAAAACTGCAAGTTGGAAAAAGAGTGTTAAATTGAGCAAATATAAATTTAAGTGTTATATCGAGCAACAGGTCAATATAGATTTTGACAATATAACTTCAGGCCAAGTCTTAGGTCTACTCAAAGATACAGTAGTCAGCCTTCTTTATGGATAATATAGTGACTACCACAAACTGTGTATACTGATTGAAATTTTTATGTTTCATTACCAGGTGACCAACAGTTAACTCCTAGGATATAAACAAGTACTGTGGAAGATATTCCACTAGTCAGGATACAGCAAACTGCTGTATTTAAGTCATGTAACTAGTTTGAACATCAACATTCTCATTTTTTTAAACTGAGATAAAAATCCTTGTTTTCCACCTGAAATAATTATAAAGGATTAGCAAGATAATGTGTTACACATTTATGAAAGTTAAGGCATTACTTATGTACATAATTACCTATTTACAAAGCCTATTTTAAATTATTCTTTCCAAAAATAACTTAGGAAGAAGATGATGATGATGGTGAAGCAGTTGATTTTCACAGTATTAAAATATCATGCATAGGCTTCCCTCATAGCTCAGTTGGCAAAGAATCCACCTGCAATGCAGGAGACCTTTGTTCGATTCCTGGGATGGGAAGATCAGCAGGAGAAGGGATAGGCTACCCACTCCAGTATTCTTGGGCTTCCCTTGTGGCTCAGCTGGTAAAGAATCTGCCTGCACTGTGGGAGACCTGGGTTCGATCCTTGGGTTGGGAAGATCCCCTAGCAAAGGGAATGGCTACCCACTCCAGTATTCTGGCCTGGAGAATTCCATGGACTGTACAGTCCATGGGGTCTCAAAGAGTAGGATACAATGAAACAATTTTCACTTTCACTTCAATATTATGTATAAAACTGATGGGCAAACTGAAATGCTAGACATGGAACAGTGATAAGTGACCCAACATTTCTGTGGGATGTGGGTCAATAGCTGTGCAAATCATTCAGGATTGTACTGAACAAGCCAGCCTGGGGAAGTCTTAGTGGCAGAGGGGTAAATTGTAAAGGTGCAAGTGGCTCTGCAGGCAATTCATTTAGCCTGTGGCTGGATGAAATAGTGAGTCATCTCCTTCACTTGAGCAGACCAGACCCCTCCATGTGCCCCACCTCACCATCCCCACCACAAACACACACATAGCACAAGTTGGTCTTGGAGTGGATAGGTGAGCACCATCCCTTTGGGCCAGTACTGTGCCAAGCACATTGTACAGATTACTGTTCTTAGTCCTCCCCAAACACTCAGCTCCCTGTTGATCTGCGGAGAAGAGCAACTGCTAAAGAGAGTACAGCCTCTAAGGCTACATAAACAGAAAGAAGAACAGGTGGAATTCAAATTCCCTTACCTAGACTGTTAATCATTTGGTTCTCCTCCATACTAAGAGCCAAATTCTAGTTCTTATAATAATAGCCTATTGAAGCTATTGGAGAAATATGGGTATGTTTAAAATATACTTTTTATGCTGGGTTCAAGAGTGCCCTCCCCAGATTCATTTCAGCCTGGAACCTGAGAAAGTGACCTTATTTGGAAATGGATTCTTTGTAGATGTAATAAAAGATGAGGTCATAATGGGGTAGTGTGTGCATGCTAAGTCGTTTCAATAGTATCTGATTCTTTGTGACCCCACGGACTGTAGCCCACCAAGCTTCTCTGTCCATGGGAATTCTCCAGGCAAGAATACTGGAGTGGGTTTCATGGCCTCTCTCTTGCTGATCTTGCTCACAGTGCCAGTTGTCTTGCTGTGTCTCACTGTGCACACTGTTCACTGAACCCATGGTGGGCAAGATGCAAGCTGAGAGGCTGGAAGAAAATGTGAGGAGCTGTAGGAACTGCAGATGCATTTATTCTCTCTTGACTGGTGCAGCAGCCGTAGCAGCAGACATAACATGACCATAACATAGCCATAACAGCCAAAACATAACCTCATATAACATAACCATGATGTTGCTCCAGTGTAGCCCCAGTGCAGCAGTAGCCAGGGCTTTCATGGTGAAGCTCATACAGAAGAACCGCACCAAGTAGCCTGTGACCAAATGAGTACCTCCTGATATGCCTGCACATTGCAATAAGTGATCTCAGCTGTTACATAACCGTGCAGTCACTGTTTACAGGACACGGGGTGAGAGAGCATGAGAGCATGGGGCTAGAAAGCCTGACTGGTGCCATCTTGTTAATTTCCCCACATCTTCCTCCAAGGGACCTTCCCAACCATAGTGGGGTAGACTGGGCCCTCAATCCAAAATGATTGGCATTCTAATGAGAAAAGGAGAAACATGGGGACATATAAGGACAAACAGGGAGAATGCCACATGACAACAGAGGTGGAGGTTGGAGTTAGGCACTACAAGCACAAGATACCCAAGATCGCCAGCAACCACCAGAAATTAAGAGAGAGGAAAGACTATCCCTGATCCTCTAAGAAAAAATCAACCCTGCTAACACTTGATTTTAGCCTTCTGCCCCCTGGATTGATGAGATAATGCAGTTCTTGTTTTAAATTAGCAGTTTGTGGTACTTTGTTACAGCAGCCCTAGGAAATCAATATACTTTTAATATTCATATTTTCTATAAAAAAATATATTCTGTATATAATTCTATATAAACACACTTATTTTGTATGATGGTATGCTCTATATGTCAGGTATTTCACAAATGTCTTATTTAGACATGATAATATGATGAGCTTCATCTCCATTTTACAGACAAGAGAACAAACTCAGAGAAGTGACTTGCTGAGCTGATGGCAAAGCCAAGGTGAGGCCTCTCTTCACCCAGCTCAGTGCTTTTTCCTCCTGTTTTTGGTCCTGTACCCGTTTGTCTTGCAGTTCTACCCCATCTGTCTTACCTTCGTCTCCACTCACATTGCCCTTTTTGCTCCTGTAGCACTCTCCCTACGACAGTGTACTCTCCAGCTTGCAGCCTCTCTCCTGGGCTGCTTCTTATTCAGGCTCATTTTGTCAGATATCTTAAAACAGAGTCTGCCTGGTTGTTGTACTCTATGCCACCTTGTCCTCAGTACGGGGCTTACACTTTCACCAGAATCCTGAAACCTAAGGGTTTTGTATAAAATAACATTAAACTCTCAAATAGGCTTTTTCTGTAAACACTTTTAACCATCCAAATTAGGCTACTCTCAGCTCATATTTTCTTATTTATTTTTGCTAATGCCATGTGTTTCTCTTCTTTGAAAAGACTTGCTCTGTTTATCCCAATTTTTCTTAACTGAAATCCTACTAGTTGTTCAGGGTTTAATCCAATCACTCAAGATCAGTTCAACAAATATTTGTTGTGTCCTTAAAGTATTGCCATATTCCAGAGTCTGGCTCTAGGTACTACATATGAATAAAATGAGGAATCACACATGGTTCTTACTCTTGAATTCAATGTTTACTCATTAAACTTTATCTAATTTAATTTTATTATAAATTCACTAGATTTCCTCTATAAGCATTTCTTGATTCTTGCCAACTAAACATGATTTCAATTCTGTTCTAGGAATCTGGAAAATGTCTTCTGTTATCATAGCCTTTTCACAACCACAGCACTTAGTGCCTCCATTGTGTGCCATCAAACATCCTGGTCTGACAGTTTCTTGAGGACACATGGACTCCTGCAGAAATAAAACTCCCTGAGTGGAGAGACTTTCCCTTGCTCTTTTTGATGTGTTGTCTGGAGCCTAGAAATATTGAATTCATGTTGACTTGAATTTGGAAATCATGAGATATTAAAAAAAAAAGAATGAGAACTTAAAACAAGAGTGACTCTAGAAGTGATTATGTGCTTAGTCACTCAGTCGTGTCCATGTCTGACTCTTTGTGACCCCATGGACTGTAGCCTGCCAGGTTCCTCTATCCATGGGGTTCTCCTGGCAAGAATACTTCGGTGGATTGCCATGTCTTCCTCCAGGTCTTCCAAACCCAAGGATCAAACCCAGGTCTCCTGTATTGCAGGTGGATTCCTTAATATCTGAGCCACTAGGAAAGCCCAAGAATACTGGAGTGGATAGCTTATCCCTTCTCCAGAGGAACTTCCCAACCCAGAAATCAAACTGGGGTCTCCTGCATTGCAGGTGGATTCTTCACCAGCTGAGCTATGAGGGAAGCAGAAACGATTATAGGAATAAAGAAAATTAATATGTAAAAAAAAAAATTCTAGAAAAGATAAATAGGGGGGAAAAAGAGAAAATCAGGAATTAGATCAAATTCTAGGATAGCTATTTATGGATTTTGACCTTGACAAAGATAGAAATTAGGTTGCCATTCAAATCTGGAAAGATATATTTTGTAACTATTCTCCAAAACTTGTAGGAAATTTTATGTTATCTTCATTATTATATATTTATTATCTAACTTTCTGTTGAATAAAATTCCACTCTATCCTAGGAAAAGTAGATGTTAATATTACCAGGATCTGCTCTTGATTTCTGGTTAACCATCTCTCTCTTTGTGGTGGGATTAGCTCCTGCCCATAGATGGGAACATTTAAAACTAATCCTGGTGGAGACAGAATACTGCTTAATTTAGAAGCTCCCTTCTGAAGAGTGTTTCTTCTTTGATTCCTGATTGCTTAGGTAGATGATGTTATTTCACATTCCCAGTCTTGCTCTGCTTTATTTAACTGCCTGTGGCCTCATTTCCTTCTATTTCTCTGCTTTCTGACTCTGGATTTCACACCAGTACACTGACCTACCTCTGGCTTTTGATCCTTAGTTCCCTTTTGACCACTTCTGGGTCTACACTAACTCCATGCCTTTTAGTTTTCATTTCCTGTATTAGTTCTCCTAGGGCTCCCTTAATTATCTACTGCTATTCTTGGGTTGCAAATTAATGCTGAAGAATAAAACTAATAAAAGAAGTTGTAGAAAACAGAATCCTAGCAAATAAAAATTTGATTGATTCTGAAAGCATGTGTGACAAAATTTTGCATTCTTTCTACTTAGAGGAAATGGTGAATTAGACATGTTAGAGATATCAAATGTATAAAATTAAAACATTGAGTGTCCTAAAGTATGTATTCAGTACAATGCTCACTCAAAAATTTCTCCGGCATCTTCTTGGCTACATGTGGCTAGCTGGAAAAACATCACCGATCATAAATGCTGCATCAAGCTAATATCTGAGCCAAAACACATGTTTTCACAAGAAACCATAACTCCAAAAAGGCACACACTACTGAGAGTATGCATATCTTCCTAGCCCTCATATGCCTGAAAAACTGTGGTGGGGGGTAGGGGGGAACAGTTATTTGCTCTAAACTCTCAATTGGGCTTCCCTGGTAGCTCAGCTGGTAAAGAATCCGCCTGCAATGCCAGAGATCCTGCTTCCATTCCTGGGTCAGGAAGAGTCAGACACAACTGAGTGGCTAAGCACAGCAGACTCATTTTTATTTGGAACAAAAATAATAGAGGTAGCAACATGTGTCGAACATTCAGACACCACTACATTGTGGCAATTGTTACTCAAGCTACTGGGTTAAAATTGTTGACCATATGGCATGAAGAAAAATTTTGTCATTGCAGCAGGTTAAAAAGTTATATAGGTGATCTTTATATGTTTTTGTAATGAAGAATAAATTAGGTAAGAATCAGTCAATTGCATAGGAAAAATCCCAATTAGTAATATTTTTCTTTAAAAAAAGAAAGAAGTGAGACATTTTTTGGATTTACCGTCTCACCCCTTCTTTTAACCTTGTTTATATGTTTGTTTTAGCCAAAAATAGTCTCAAGAATTTTCAGAATAAATCCAAATGATGCCAAGACAACAGTGATATTTTTTTATTGGGTGAATTATGTATAATATAAAACTGCTAATAAATTTTGTGTTGGTATTCTTTAAGGTGTATTTAAGATTTTGAGAATCGGAATTTTGAATCTCTTTTGAACCACAGAGCTCAAATGGTCTAGATTTTAACATTCAACTGATAGAACAGAAACTTGATATTTGAATCTTGGCTTGTGATGATTTTGTTCATCACCAAAAGTGAAGATAATTTGGTGTGATGGGAATAGGATTATTTTGGGAGTCAGGCTAAGATAATTGAAATTTTAGCCCTAACTCCTGTCACTAAGTCATATGGTTTTGATCAAGTTATTCTATCAGTTCTTTTTATAAATATGAAGTATTTAGTCTTTAAATTTACAAATTCTAAGTTCTCTGAAACCCTAATGTTTGGCTCTACTTCAGTTTCCTTTGGTTGAAAATTTTAGAGGGTTCATTAACTGATTTAATAAAGATGAAGTGAACGGTTGTTATATTCAGGGATTTTGTTGCATTTTACGAGAAAGAAAAATGTAAGCCCAAGGCATCCATGTCTTAAATTGACTTCTCAGAGGTTACACACTAATTGATGTGTAGTTGATGAAGTACAGAAAAATTTGTTGATCAATTTCCAAGCGTTTCATCCTTTTAGTCCTGACCTTTATTTCACTCCCTAGTAACAGCCTGCAAAATTTCATTTATCTTTCGCGGAGAATCCACTCCATTTAACGTTATCCAAGGGTGGTTGGTGAGGTCTCTAGCATTGCTGCATTTTGCCTGACTCTCTTCCCAATAACTAATCAAGAAGAATTTTCAACTCTCTCTTTTCTACAGTGAATACCCACATAAGCTATTTGACAAGGATCCTGTTTACAGTTGTCTGTCATGTATCTGGACCCAGCTGGAAGGAGACTTTTATTATTATTTATTATGGTGCTACCTATGCATTCCCCAAACTTGGCACCTGAATTAGAAATGTTTGTGATCACTCAATTATTGTGACTATTTCAGATTTGTTAAGCCCATATCACACACAACAATATTCAAACTAATTTATATACTATTGAAGTCCAATAAAGATCCTAGAAATATAAATATTCTATGGCTATTGGGGACGACAAGGTATGAGATGGTTGGATGGCATCACTGACTCAATGGATATGAGTTTGAGCAAGCTCTGAGAGTTGGTGATGGACAGGGAAGCCTGGTGTGCTGCAGTCCAGGGGGTTACAAAGAGTCGGACACGACTGAGCAACTGAACTGAACTGGAATGTTGGAAATGAAATTCAATCTCTTACTTCATACAAAAGAGAAAACTGGCATTAAAAGGCTTTCAGAAGGTCAAAACAAGTTAATGAGAGAACAAACATGCACCATAATGGTGCTTGCTAGACACAACTTTAATGTGTCTATCCCATTAAGCTTCTCTCTATCACCTTCTAATGCCAAACATTATTGTAAGAACTTTTTACTTGAATTAACCAATTTAATCCTCACAACAACCCACTTATGTCTGTTTTACAAATTAGGTATAGAGAAACAGTTTTCCAAGCGTACATAACTAGAACTCAGACTGGATTCTCTGGGAAAGAGAAATAATATCTTGCAGAATGTTACTAGGGACAGAAATAAAGGTCAGGATTGAAACAATAAAATGTTTGAACTCAGACAGTGAGACATCAGAGTCCCTCTTCTGAGTTGCTAGCTATCTCGCCACAGCTGCAGGACTAAAACAATCCTTTTATGTGTTTAATTTTGTGGGGTCTTCCTTAATATTTACAGTGAAAACTATTTTATATTTTTAATAAGACTTTATTTGAATTTTAAGTTTTATTCATATCTTGTCTTCAAATGAACAAATCATATTAGATTTCTGACTGATGAACTCCTGGTCAAATATTATTTTTCAGAAATAAAAAATGATTATAGTAGTAAAACATGTATGCATGTATGTATGTGAAGGAGGAAACAGACAGAACAGGCTCCATCTTGAAAGCAGGACTCCATCTTGGGCCGGACTGTGGACTTTGAGCTATATGCCCAGTATCTATGGAACCAACATACCATCTGGAAAACCAAGCCCCCTGGATGGAACCCCAAGGCTCGTAGCTACGCTCTCTGTTGTCTAAAAGAATACCACAATTATCTGTGTAACTGAATAGAGTCATAAATGCTATTATGCTTATTGGGATATGACCACAGTCTTATTGATAATTGTCCACTGTTAACTACCTAGGCTTAAGGCATATGAATCACGGGTTAACTTTGATTGTATCTTTCTTTTCCTTTGTTTAGACTAGTTTCAGGGAATTTGGGGAGGTGGGTTTGGGCACATACACTTAGGGTCTATAAAGTTTTCAGAAAAACTGGTCAGGGTCCTTGGCTAAGAGGAGACTCTGCCTTGGGCCTGCTGGTGTAATAAACTGCACTCCACTATGTGCATTGTCCTTCTGAGTAGTTTGTTTCCTGGAACGCGTGGCTACATTTGCTGCATGGGCCGGAAAACTCCTCACTTTGAGGAGACAAGTCCCATTTGAGACTACTCCAAGGCCTTGTGGCTCAAATCTTCTAGAGGGAGGAAGGCGCCTCGCTCTTCTGGAAGGATTCTACTTCTCAATGCCTGGACCTTTCACTTTAGCAGGTAGTGAACAGCACTCAGGTGAGGAGGAACCCACTCGGTAGGGTGGAAGAGGGGGCCTGATCATCCCCCCTGGGAGGGATAAGAAGGGGCACAGACCCACAGGAGCCTGGATTAGGCAGGTGGAAACGTTTGCTTGGTACACATGTTGGCAAGTGTGTTAGGGTTTAGGAAGGAAATTTGTGAAGGTCATTTAGGAGGTGGTGTCCACACCGTCTTGGGGAAAATTATTACCAAGCAATTGCCAGGGGATTTTTAGGAGAAGAAACTTGGTTTTTGTGTGCTCATATTCTGCTCTCATCAAGGAGGTGTCTCATCTACTATGAAATTTTGACCCTCTCAGAATTGTCAGGCTAGAAGGAGGGGGATACAGAAGTGAGTATGAATTGGCTTTTCCAGAGATGGCTGGGACATGGGATATTTACCCCATCTGTATTTTCATCTGCACCTGATCAAGCCCACCAAGGCGGAATTGGCTTTAAAACTTAAGGGAGAAACAGTCTTGGACCACGTGGCGTTCTGGTTTGGCTGTGCTGACTGGCATATGAAGGCATGCAGATGCTCCTTCTCCCTCTGGGATCTGGAAGTTAAGGCTCTTCTCACCTCAATTAGGAAGGAGGCAGGATGACAATTTAAGGGTCATTGAGTGGAAATATCAGAAGTACATAGGGTACTGAGAACTTTGTAGACAGAAAGAAAAGAAAAAGCAGAAGAAGGTCCGAGATGGTAAGCAAGATGGGGGAAAGTGAATCTAAGGCAACTGTATTGGTGTGCCTGATTAAAAATTTAAAGAAGGGATTTCAAGGAGACTATGGAGGAGGAGGGGACGACAGAGGATGAGATGGCTGGATGGCATCACTGACTCGATGGATGTGAATCTGAGTGAACTCCAGGAGCTGGTGATAGACAGGAAGGCCTGGTTTGCTGTGATTCATGGGGTCCCAAGGAGTCGGAAACAGCTGAGTGACTGAACTGAACTGAACTGATGGGGTGAATATGAAGCCTAACTGCCTTCACATACACTGTGAGGTCGAATGGCCCCTGTGGGAGTAGGATGACCACCAGAGAACACCATGAACTTAAAAATAGTGGAAGCAGTCTGTCTATACAGTAGTCACAGGAGAGCCAGGACACCTGGATCAATATCCATCTATTGACTCATGGCTAGGGTTAGCTCAAGACCCTCCTACTTGAACAAGGTTCTGTATCCAGAAGGGAAAGGGAAAAAAAAGTATTAATGGCACAAAAATTGACTGATGATAAAAAAGTAAATTCTACAGGATTTGGATGGGGATGACCTGACCGCACCCCCAGACTGGATAATGATGCGCCTGCCTCCCAGTGCTCCACCAGGACCGGAGGCCACCTTAACGCCCAATCCAGGGCCAGGTGAAGTTCCTGCAGCAGCCACTACTCTTCCTCCAGCTCTCCTGGAGTTTGTAGGGCCGCCGTTTTGGCAGGCTCCAATCCCAGCAATGGAGACCTCTGATCAATGCCCCCAGAATTCCACCTCAGCTGGACCTTCTAGACTGTATCCACCTCTCCCGGTGAGTACTGATGGGAAGGGGGAAGAAAACACAGCAATGAGACAGAGGCTGAGCTCCACCAAGGAACAGGGGGAAAGAACCCCACTATAGATGCCCCTCAGAGAGCTACAACAGCCTTCAGTTCAGGACGCATGAGGCACTACCATCAGCCCCCTATTATTACCAGCCATTTTCCTCTACAGATATATTAAACTGGCAGAGACACGCTCCACCATACTTGAGGGAGCCACAAGCCATGATTAGGCTAATGGAGACTATTTTTCAAACCCACCACCCTACATAGGATGACATAATCCAACTACTAGTCTCCCTTTTCAGCACTGAGGAAAGACACAGGATCCTGAGGCCAGAAAATGGTTAAGAGAAATGGCACCTGAGGGTACTGCAAACCCTCAGTGGTGGACAGAACTAGCCACCCCTGATGAGAGGCCCAATTGGGACCGTAACACAGAGGAAGAGAGGGACCACATGGAGATATACTGGGTGGCTATTTTATGAGGTCTCACGAGGGGGGCCCAAAAAGCTATGAGTACTGAAAAACCCTCCAAAGTGATTCAAAGGGAAAGCAAATCACCCTCTGAGTTCTGCGAAAGATAGTGCGAGGCCTATAGACTTTACATGCCAATAGACCCAGCCAGAGGCTGCTGGGTCTCAGATGGAGATAAATGCAGCCTCTGTGTCTCTAGCCAACCCTGAAAATGTCAGATGGTGGGACACCAAGTGATTCATGACATTTTATACATCCCTGAATGCCCAGGACCTTTGTTAGGCAGAAACTTGCTATCTAAATTGGGGGCACAAGTGACCTTCCCCCCCACGAAAGACCCACTGTTCAAGTAGGCTCAACCACCTACTTACTCTTCCTCTCAGTAACCCCTCAAGATGAATGGAGGTTGCATAGTCTCCTGGCAAGGAAACCAGACCAGCTAAACAGTCAAGAGAGAGAGTTAACTCAACAATTCCCTGAAGTCTGGGTGGAAGACAATCTCCACACCGTCCCCCGCACCCCACCTCCCCCCCACCCCGCCTCAGGCTTGCAAAACAAGCCCCACTGGTAACAAAACTTAAACCTGGTACAATTACATCAGCAACCGCCTTGGGCCTGCCAGACCTTGCTAAGCCATGAACTCTTTATGTGACTGAAAAGGACAAGGTGGCATTGGGAATGTTGTCCCAGATTATGGGGACATGGGACAGAGCAGTGGCTTATCTCTAATCAGCTGGACAGTGTTGACACTGGGTGGCTGGGATGCTTATGGGCAGTTGCTGCAGTTGCCTTACTGGTCTGGGAGGCAACCGAGCTGATTTTGGGCCAAGATTTGTTCATAAAAGTCCTGCATGAGGTCAACACTCTCCTGCGAGGGGACCCCCATAAATGGCTGTCAACATCCCAGATTACTCAATACCAGGGACTGTTATGTGAAAACCCCCGTATTACTACTGAGCCTTGTCAGGCCCTGAATCTGGCCACTCTCTTTCTTGTGGGAGAAGGTGGGCCCTCACATGATTGCAAGGAAATATGCCAGCAGGCCTGACTTGAGAGACCAGCCAATCCCGGACCCAGATTTGGTCCTGTACACCAATGGCACCAGCCTGGTGAAACAAGGACAATGGCTGTTGGGATATGCAGTAGTCATGGAAGAAACCATCGTTGAAGCTAGCTCTCTGATATCACACTGGTCCACTCAACAGGCCGAACTATATGCTCTAATCCAGGCCCTCCAGCTGTCAAAAGGACAAAATCTCAGAACTGCACTGCCTGCTCACAGGTCAATGCTGCCTCTCGGCACAGACATAAACCTCCAGGGATTCAGGTAAAAGGCACGCTGCCCTTTGAACACCTGGAATTGGGCTGAAATGAAACCTCGCCAACACTACCATTACCTGCTGGTCATAGTATGTACGTTCTCGGGACGGCTAGAAGCTTTCCCTACCCAGACTGAAAGAGCATCAAAAGTAGCCCGGTGCCTGCTTAGGGAGATAGTCCCCAAATTTGGATTTCCAACCAGCACTGGGTTGGACAATGGCCCTGCTTTCGTAGCTGATTTAGTATAACAAGCAAGCAAAACTTTAAACATCAGGTGGAAATTACATACACTTTGTAGGCCCCAGAGTTCTGGGATGGTGGAAGGAACCAACCGGACACTTAAAGAGACACTCTCCAAGTGGATCTTAGAGACTGACTGTTCCTGGGTGGACTTGTTTCTGACAGCTCTGCTCAGACTCAGGATGACCCTACAGTCCCATGGCTCTTCTCCATACAAAATTGTATATGGGAGACCCCCTCCCAAAATAAAACAGGTATCAACAAATTTGCCTCAAGTACGGGGAGATGAGATTTCACAGCAGATGGAACAGCCTGGTAAGGTAATAAATCAGGTAACTAAGTTTGTACAGAAAGGGTGCCATTCCCCCTTGGGGAATAGATTCACAAATTTGTGCCTGGGGATCAGGTGTGGTCAAGGACTGGAAACACGACTCCTTGGCCCCACATTCAGTTCAGTCACTCAGTGGTGTCCGACTCTTTGCAACACCATGTATCGCAGCACACCAGGCCTCCCTGTCCATCACCAACTCACAGAGTTCACTCAGACTCACGTCCATCGAGTCCGTGATGCCATCCAGCCATCTCATCCTCTGTTGTTCCCTTCTCCTCCGGCCCCTAATCCCTCCCAGCAGCAGAGTCTTTTCCAATGAGTCAACTCTTCGCATGAGGTGGCCAAAGTACTGGAGTTTCAGCTTTAGCATCATTCCTTCCAAAGAAACCCAGCGCTGATCTCCTTCAGAATGGGCTGGTTGGATTTCCTTGCAGTCCAAGGGACTCTCAAGAGTCTTCTCCAACACCACAGTTCAAAAGAATCAATTCTTTGGCGCTCAACCTTCTTCACAGTCCAACTCTCACATCCGTACATGACCACAGGAAAAACCATAGCCATGACTAGACGGACCTTAGTCGGCAATGTAATGTCTCTGCTTTTGAATATGCTATCTAGGTTGGTCATAACTTTTCTTCTGCCGATTTGCCTTGGTTCATGGGCCTGACTTTCCAGGTTCCTATGCGATATTGCTCTTTACAGCATCGGACCTTGCTTCTATCACCAGTCACATCCACAGCTGGGTATTGTTGTTGCTTTGGCTCCATCCCTTCATTCTTTCTGGAGTTATTTCTCCACTGATCTCCCATAGCATATTGGGCACCTACTGACCTGGGGAGTTCCTCTTTCAGTATCCTATCACTTTGCCTTTTCATACTGTTCATGGGGTTCTCAAGGCAAGAATACTGAAGTGGTTTGCCATTCCCTTCTCCTGTGGACCACATTCTGTCAGACCTCTCCACCATGACCCACCCATCTTGGGTTTCCCAACGGGCATAGCTTAGTTTCATTGAGTTCGACCAAGGCTGTGGTCCTAGTGTGATTGGAAGGGTCCATATACTGTTGTTCTAACCAGCCCGACTGCAGTTAAAGTTGCAGGTGTCACTTCCTGGATCCACCACACGAAGGTGAGGAGAGCATACCATGCAGACCCAGAGGACGCCGTGCGGACTACAGAAAAGGACCCCACTGGGCCCCGTGAAACCAAGATCATCTTAAAGAAGAAATAGAGATGAAGCTCTACAATCAACTGCTGCTACGAGGACTTGCTAGTGTCATCTTGAGACTAACCATAGTTTCAGTACAAAGATGGGCCTGTGCTTTAATTAAAGTTGAATGTTGTGTACTTAATCCTGATATATCTGGCTATATGTCAGCCACCTTCGATGACATGAAAGGTCAGGTAAAAATTATGTCTGATGATAATTTTCCTTTTTGGACTTTGGTCCTATCTTGGGTAAAGGGTGATTGGTGGAAAACTATATTTACCATTGTTATAGTTGCCCTGATAGGTCTACTTTGTGAACACTTATTTTACAATGTATTATAAACTTTGTAACCAACCCAAAGGTTGATGTCGTTCTCCCAAAATGGAGGTCGGAGGGTCAGGGTGCAGTATATCCCTAAGAATGATGCCCATACTATGAGTTAAGAGCATCAAGAGGGGGGAATGAAGGAGAAAACAGACAGAACCGACGCCATCTTGAAAGCAGGACTCCATCTTGGGCCGGACTGTGGACTTTGAGCTATATGCCCAGTATCTATGGAAACGACATACCAACTGGAAAACCAGGCCCCCGGATGGAACCCCAAGGCTCGTAGCTAGACTCTCTGTTGCCTGAAAGATTACCCCAATTATCTGTGTAACCGAATAGAATCATAAATGCTATTATGCTTATTGGGATATGACCACAGTCTTATTGATAATTGTCCACTGTTAACTACCTAGGCTTAAGGCATATGAATCACGGGTTAACTTTGATTGTATCTTTCTTTTCCTTTGTTCAGACTAGTTTCAGGGAATTTGGGGAGGTGGGTTTGGGCACGTACACTTAGGGTATATAAAGTTTTCAGAAAAACTGGTCAGGGTCCTTGGCTAAGAGGAGACTCTGCCTTGGGCCTGCCAATGTGATGAACTGCACTCCACTATGTGCATTGTCCTTCTGAGTGAGTTTGTTTCCCGGAACACGTGGCTACAACATATGTGCTCAGAGACATTTAATAATTTGTTAGGATATTACTTTCTTGTGAACTGCTTTAAGACATCTACTTACTCTGTAATATAAGCACAAATCTCTGTGGAAGATGTAATACTAACTTATCAAGAACTAAACTAGGGGCATAACTGTCTCACACTAATTTCTTTTAAAAATTTTGTAAGCCAACACATATGGATCCAATTACTTAATTGTCTGCAGAGTTGTAAGGGCAGTTGCTTCTACCAGTTTTAGCAATTCTGCTGGATCTCCACTGCAAACTGAAGGATGGCTCCTCTAACTGACCCTTTGTCCTTTTTGGAGGAAGCCAATCAGTAGCAGACAAAACTGGATGAGCATTATAGGTGTGTGTGTGTGTGTGTGTGTGTGTGTGTGTGTGTGTGTGTGTGTGTGTGTCTGTGTGTGGCAAATGTTTATGGTAATCTAGTCATTTTGAAAGGAAAAGAAAAAAGTACCAAGTAGGAACACCAAACCAGGAAAAGACAAAGAAGGAGAGGGAGCAAGACAAAGGGAGGGAACTTGCATATTAAGGAATTTCAATGCAGTCTATTTGTTTACTTCAAGGAAAATCTGTTTCACAAGTTCAATTACCATATAGCATGGTTGCACCTGGTAAAATATAACACTAAAGCCACACTGAGTTAAATGCATTTAAGGAAGTTGTAGAGCTGGAATTACAATCTCATGGAAACAACTTGAAATTTTCAAAATAGTTTCCTAAGCAGCAAATCACATCTCAGCATGAGAGGTAAAAGACTGGTTAACATTTCAATGGTTCCTCCTAATTATAGCAGAGGACAACACAATGTTATTTTCCATGAAAATCTCACCTTAAAAATAAAATTGAAAAATGTGACCAACCTCCTCACTTTAAGTTTTCTGCTGTAATTCCGCTCTGTTTCTCTGATTCCTGTTTAGTCTCATTCTTTGAAAAAAATCGAATGCAGGAAGACTGATATCAGTGAAATAGGGTGGAAGGAAAAGTGCAAAGCAGAATTACTGAGGAGATGGCTTTCTCCTCCACCATCTTGGAGACCATATGTCTTTTAATAATGTTTTCAGTGCTACCTACAGATAAGGAATGAAGCATAGATAATCATTAGGTGTTCAGTTCAGTTCAGTCCAGTTGCTCAGTTGTGTCCAACTCTTTGTGACCGCATGGACTGCAGCACACCAGGCGTCCCATTCTACCACCTACTCTTGGAGTTTACTCAACCTATGTCCATTGAGTCAGTGATACCATCCAATCATCTCATCTTCTGTCATCCCCTTCCCGTCCCACCTTCAGTCTTTCCCAGCATCAGGCTCTTTTCCAATAAGTCAGTTCTTCACATCAGATGACCAAAGTATTGGAGTTTCATCTTTAACATCAGTCCTTCCAGTGAATATTCAGGACTGATTTCCTTTAGGATGGGCTGGCTGGATCTCCTTGCAGTCCAGGGGACTCTACAGAGTCTTCTCCAACACCACAGTCTAAAAGCATCAATTCTTCTGCACTTTATAGTCCATCTCTCACACCCATGCATGAGGACTGGAAAAACCAGTTTCGACTAAACAGACCTTTGTTGGCAAACTAATGCCTCTGCTCTTTAATATGCTGTCTAGGTTGGTCACAACTTTTCTTCCAGGGAGCAAGTGTCTTTTAATTCATGGCTGAAGTCACCATCTACAGTGATTTTGGAACTCCCCTAAATAAAGTCTGTCACTGTTTCCATTGTTTCCCCGTCTATTTTCCATAAAGAGATGGGACCAGATGCCATGATCCTAGTTTTCGGAATGTTGAGTTTTAAGCCAACGTTTTCACTCTCCTCTTTCACTTTCATAAAGAGGCGCTTTAGTTCTTCTTCACATCCTGCCATAAGGGTGGTATTATCTGCATATCTGAGGTTACTGATATTTCTCCTGGCAATCTTGATTCCAGATTGTGCTTCATCCATCCTGGCATTTTGCATGATGGGGTCTGCACGTAAGTTAAATAAGCAGGGTGACAATATACAACCTTGATGTACTCCTTTCCCAATTTGGAACCAGTGTGTTGTTCCATGTCCATCTCTAACTGTTGTGTCTTGACCTGCAGACAGATTTCTCAGAAGGCAGGCCAGATGGTCTGGTATTCCCATCTCTTTCAGAATTTTCCACAGGTTGCTGTGATCCACACAAAGGCTTTGGGTAGTCAATAAAGCAGAAATGGATTTTTTCCTGGAACTCTCTTGCTCTTTAAGTGATCCAGTGGATATTGGCAATTTGATCTCTGGTTCCTCTGCCTTTTCTAAAACCAGCTTGCACATCTGGAAGTTCACAGTTCATGTACTGTTGAAGCCTGAATTGGAGAATTTTGAGCATTACTCTGCTAGCATCTGAGATGAATGCAATTGTGTGGTAGTTTGAGCATTGTTTAACATTGCCTTTCTTTGGGATTGGGACAAAAACTGACCTTTTCCAATCCTGCAGCACTGATGAGTTTTCCATATTGCTGGCATATTTAGTGCAGCACTTTTAGGATTTTAAATAGCTCAACTGGAATTCCATCACCTCCACTAGGTTTGTTTGTAGTAACTTTTCCTAAGGCCCACTAGAGTTTGCATTCCAGGATGCTTGGCTCTAGGTGAGTGATCACACCATCGTGGTTATCTGAGTTATGAAGATATTTTTGTATAATTCTTCTATGTAGCCTTGCTATTTCTTCTTAACATCTTTGCTTCTGTCAGGTCCACACCATTTCTGTCCTTTATTGTGTCATTTATCTCTGTCCTTTATGCCCATCTTTGCATGAAATGTTCCCTTGGTATCTCTAATTTTCTTGAAGAGGTCTCTAGCTTTTCCCATTCTATTGGTGTCCTCTATTTCTTTGCATAGATCACTGAGGAAGGCTTTCTTATCTCTCATTGCTATTCTTTGGAACTCTATATTCAGAGTAGAATTTATATTTCCTTTTCTCCTTTGCCTTTAGTTTCACTTCTTTTCCCAGCTATTTGTACAGGCTACTTACAAAAAAGACAACCATTTTGCTTTTTTGTATTTCTTTTTCTTGGGGATGGTCTTGATCACTGCCTCCTGTACAATGTCACAAACCTCCATCCAGAGTTCTTCAGGCACTCTGTCCATCACATCTAATCCCTTGAATCTATTTGTCACTTCCACTGTATAAACATAAGAGATTTGATTTAGGTCATACCTGAATGCTCTGGTGGTTTTCCCTACTTTCTTTAATTTAAGTATGTCATAGACCTAGATAAAATAAAGAATTCCACTGAAAATGTGAGAAGAATATCGAAGAAATGGCTTAAAGGTTGTCTAAGCTTCCAAAACAGCATGTACAGCATAGACTCACCTTAACAACAAAAAACAAGAAATGCACAATTCCCATCTTATGTATGCATACAAAAAAAAAAAAAATGTGGCATTATCCTGTAGTTATCATTCACTCTCTCTGCATAGGGGAATTTTAAGTGCTCTTTTCATCATTGAGGGTTTGTTTTGTTTATAGAGAGCATGTATTGCTTGTGTAATTAAAAATAGTTGATCATTGTTGAAAACAGATTTGTTATACTATTCTTTCTTCTTTTATGTTTAAATTTTTCACACTTAAGAGTTTAGAAACTAAGGTAGAAAATGTTAGAAAATAAAAACCACTTGAGACATAGACTAATACTTCAAGTGGCTATTGGGGCTTATTGGGAGTAAGTGTGGTGACAGCAAATATAGTCAATAAAAAATCTAGACATTGTAGGGGAGAACATTGATGGTGGAGGAGTAGGTGGATGTGGAGTCCATCTCTCTCCATGGATACATCAGGAATATACCTTCAGACACAGAAGTGCATGGAGAACACCAGCTTAGAGCAGACAGGAGGACCTGACAAGTGGAAAAGAATATATAGAACCATGTAAAACTTGGTAGGACAAAGGTACTAGGGGAAAAAACAGGAGGGTTAGTAGGACTGGACCTGCCCTTGGTGGCTGGGGGAACTGAAGCAGGGGTATGATCTCAGTGGGGCAATTGTCTAAGTCAGAGGAAAAACATTTAAGGCTGAGAGTGAAAGAGCAGATCTGTGGCAGCCTAAATGGAATGAGAATCAGACAGTCCTTGCCACAGCCATGCATATGCCAGGCAGGAATCTGGGTTTCCGGGAAGGTGCAGTGGCTGGGAGCTGGAGTTTAGGGATTCGGGAGATTGGGGTGGGAAATGCCTGTGGAGGAAAGCCAGGAAGCCATGGAAGCAAGGCGATACTGCTGAGTCATGCATAGTGGGTGGTGCCATCACCATAGCCTCTCTCTGTCCACAGGCCAGCATTAGCAGCTGAACAATAGAGAGGTGGGCCCATCAAGTGCCTGATCCACTGAACCACAGAGTAGGATCCCACACAGGGTGCCCCTTTAAGTGCGTGATGTGCTGATCTGCAGAGTAGGACCCCAGTCAGGGGAGTCCCCTCTATGCGTCTGACGTGCAGAACAACAAGGGAAGGACCCCAGGCAAGGGATCCCTCTAAATGCCTGAACGCGAGGAGCTACAGAGAAAGACTGGCCAAAGAGGCTTCTGATCGCCAGCTACAAGTGGCTCAAAAAAAGACTCTGATAGGGCCATAACTCCCTATGTGGAGGCAGTCTGTGTCCCTGAACATTGGCGCTGCCAGGGTCATGGCAAGCCAAGCAGCTGCACCACTTCACGCTCAACTCTCATTGGTGCAGAGCTGCCACCAGCAAAAATAAGAAGAAGTCTTATATTTATGTGTGCAGGGTCGCTTCGGTCCTGTCTGACTCTTTGAAACCCTGAAGACTGCCAGGCTTCTCTGTCAGAGAGGGGGTTCTCCAGGCAAGAATACTAGAGTGCATTGGCCAATACTGGTTGCCATGCCCTTCTAGAGCACTATATTTCCTGCTACCCTAGCCGCCAACCCCCCTGAGAACCTGGTGTTGCCAGAAACCGTGCGACTCAAGCAGCTGCACCATTTCCACACCTGGCCCTCACAGGGGCAAATCCAAGCCTTCCAGGGCAGCTGGTAGATATAATTTTTGGTGTCCTGTGTTCGCCAGGTTAATCTATTGTGCTTAATTTTCATTTAACTGTTTGATTTTGCTTATAGGTGTATATGTATATGTGTATATTCAGCCACACTGTCAAAATAGAAAGTTATGTTATATTATGATATGAACCTCTGCCTTTCCATTGGGCTTTTGCAGTTTTATGGAGTGTTCTTTCCCCCCGCCCCCTTTTGTCTTTCTTCTTCCATTCTATTTGCTTTACTCTTTTGTATAATTTTAATTTTTACTTTTTTAAAACCTATTATATTCTTTTCTGCATTTATTCCTTCTTTTGCCTTTCCTACTGTACTTTTCCCCTTGCAGTTAATCTTTAATGTATGTAAATCTTCTTCATCTACCTCTATTTAACTTTGCATATCTATTCTTTCCTTCTTTCCTTTTCTAACAACATATTTGTTAGTTTTGTTTTCAATGCTTTATTCCCCACTTGACACCTTGTTTTAGTTTTGTTTTCCAGTTTGTGCTTAAGTTAGCTTTGTTCTTAACTGGTAAATACACTTTTTTATTTCCTTTGTCCACCAGATCAATCTACTGTACTTTATTTTCGTTGGACTGTTTTCACTTTGCTCATGGGTGTATATGTATATGCGTATATTCCATGATTTTAATTATTATTTGCCTAATTTTGCAACTGCTATTTGTCTGGGGTTCATCTTTGGTTTCTTGTATTTGGATATTTGTTTTACTCTCCTTTAATGCCATAACAAACCACTTCTGAAATCTTTGTTCCTAACCCTGAGCCTTTGGAGTGGGAGAACTGACTCCAAGACCCTAGACTACCAGAGAATTAACCCTAGGGAGTATCACATAGTGAGAAATTGACAGTAACACAATAATGGTAGGAGACTTTAACACTGTACTCACACCAATGGACAGATCATCAAAACAGAAAATTAATAAGGAAACACAAGTCTTAAATGATATGTTAGATGAGATGGATCTCATTGATATCTATAGGACATTCCATCCAAATTCAGAAGAACACACCTTCTTCTCAAGTGCACATGGAACATTTTCCAGGAATACCATATCCTGGGTCACAAATCAAACCTCAGTAAATTTAAGAAAACTGAAATTGTATCAAACATCTTCTCTGACCACAGTGCTATGAGACTCGATATCAAATATAAGAAAAAAAAAAACTGTAAGAAACACAAACCTATGGAGATTAAACAACAAGTTTCTAAATAACTAACAGTTTACTGAAGAAATCAAAAGGGAAATAAAAAAGAGCCTTAGAAAAAAATGACAATGAAAACACGACAACTCAAAATCTATGGGATGCAGCCAAACCAGTTCTAAGAGGGAAGTTTATAGCAATACAATCTTACCTCAAGAAACAAGATAAACATCGAACAGACTACCTAACTGCATGCCTAAAGCTACTTAAAAAAGAAGAAGAAAGAACGAAAGAAATCATAAATAGCCTAGCAGAAATAAAAGAAAAAGAAATGAAAGGAGAAGCAGTAGGGAAGATTAATAAAGCGAAAAGCTGGTTCTTTGAGAAGATAAACAAAATTGACAAACACTTAGCCAGACTCCTCAAGGAACAAAGAGAGAAGACTTAAATCAACAAAACTAGAAATGAAAAAGGAGAGGTTACAACAGACAATGCAGAAATACAAAGGATTATAAAAACAACCATATGGCAATACAATAGATAACCTGGACGAAATGGACAGATTTGTAGAAAAGTTGTTTTCCAAGACTGAAACAGAAAGAAATAGGAATTGTGAACAACCCAATTACAAGCACTGAAATTGAAGTAGTGATAAAAAACAACTCCCCCGAAACAAAAGCCCAGCAGGGGATGGCTTCACAGGAGAATTCTATCAAACATTTAGAGAAGAACTAATGTGTATCCTTCTAAAACTCTTTCCAAAAATTGCAGAGGAAGGAACACTTCCAAACTCATTCTACGAGGCCACCATCACTCTGATATCAAAACCAGACAAAGACAACACACAAAAAAGAAAACTACAGGCCAATATCACTGATGAACATAGATTCAAAAATCCTAAACAAAATTTTAGCAAACAGGATTCAGCTACAGTTCTAAAAGCTCATACACCATGATCAAGTTGGGTTTATTCCAGGGATGCAAGGATTCTACAATATATGAAAATCAATCAATGTGATACACCATATTAACAAATTGAAAGATAAAAACCACAGGATCATCTCAATAGATGTAGAAAAAGCCTTTGGCAAAATTCAGCACCTATTTATGATTAAAACTCTTCAAAAAATGAGCATAGAAGGAACCTACCTCAGCATAGTAAAGGCCATATGTGATAAGCCTACAACAAACATTACTCTCAGTGGTGAAAAACTGAAAGCAATTCCCCTTAAGATCAGGAACAAGACAAGGGTGTCCACTTTCACCACTATTATTCAGCATAGCTCTGGAAGTCCCAGCTACAACAATCAGAGAGGAAAAAGAAATGAAAGGAATCCAGGTCAGAAAAGAAGAAGTAAAGCTCTCACTGTTTGCAGATGACATGATACTGTGCATAGAAAACCTTAAAGACAGTATCAGCAAATTACTGGTGATGAACAGGCAGGCCTGGCGTGCTGTGATTCATGGAGTCGCAAAGAATTAGACACGACTGAGCGGCTGAACTGAACTGAACTGAACTGAACTGAAGTGAATCAGTGAATTTAGCAAAGTTGCAGGATACAATATCAATACACAGAAGTCACTTGAATTTCTATATAGTAAAAATGAAAAATCAGAAAGAGCAATTAAGGAACCAATCCCATTCACCATTGCAGCAAAAAGAATTAAATATCTAGGAATAAACTTACCTAAGGAGACAAAATAACTGTACACAGAAAATTATAAGGCACTAACGAAGAAAAGCAAAGATGACATAAATGGATGGAGAGATATTCCTTGTCCCTGGGTAGAAAGAAGCGATACTGTGAAAATGACTATACTACCAAATGCAATCTGCGGATTTAATGCAATCCCTATCAAAATACCAATGGCATTTTTCACAGAACTAGAACAAAAAATTTCACGATTCATATGGAAACACAAAATACCTGAAGAGCCAAATCAGTCTTGAGAAGGAAGAATGGAGCTGGAGGAATCAAGCTTCCTGACTTCAGGTTATATTACAAAGCTGCAGCCATCAAGAAAGTATGGTACTGGCACAAAAACAGAAATATAGACTGCTGGAACAAGATAGAGAGCTGAGAAGTAAACCTACGCACCTATGGGTACCTTATTTTTGACAAAGGAGGCAGAATATGCAGTGGGGCAAATACAGCCTCTTGAGTAAATGGTGCTGGGAAAACTGGACAGCTACATGTGAAAGAATGAAATTAGAACACTTCCTAACACCACACACAAAGACAAATTCAAAATGGATTAAAGACCTAAGTGTAAGACCAGAAACTATAAAACTTTTCGAGGAAGATATAGGCAGAACACTCAATGACATAAATCAAAGCAAGATCCTCTTTGACCCACCTCCTAGAGTAACAGAAATAAAAACAAAAGTAAACTAGTAGGATCTGATTGAACTTAAAAGCTTTTGCACAGCAAAGGAAACTATAAGCAAGGTGAAAAGACAACTTCAGAATGGGAGAAAATAATTGCAAATGAAACAACTGACAAAGGATTGATTTCCAAACTATACAAGCAGCTTATACAACTCAATACCAGAAAAACAAACAACCCGATAAAAAAGTGGGGGAAAAGACCTAAACAGACATTTCTCCAAAGGAGACATACAGATGGCTAACAAACACATGAGAGATGCTCAACATCGTTCATTATTAAAGAAATGCAAATCAAAACCACAATGAGATAGCACCTCATACCAGTCAGAATGGCCCTCGTCAAAATGTCTACACACAATAAATGCTGGAACGATTGTGGAGAAAATGGAACACTCTTGCACTGTTGGTGGGAATATAAATTGATACAGCCACTATGGAGGATGGTATGGAGATTCCTCGAAAAACTAGGAATAAAACTGCCATGACCCAGCAATCCCATCCTAGGCATATACCCTGAGGAAACCAAAATTGAAAGAGACCCATGTATCCCACTGTTCACTGCAGCACTATTTTCAATAGCTAAAACATGGAAGCAAACTACATGCCCATCAACAGATGAATTGGTAAAGAAGTGTGGTATTTATACACAATGGACTATTACTCACCCATAAAAAGGAATGCATCTGAGTCAGTTGTTATTATACAGAGTAAAGTGAGTCAGAAAGAGAATGATAAATACCGTATTCTAACACATACGTACCAAATCTAGAAAAATGGTACTGAAGAATTTACTTATAGGGCAATAGTGGAGAAACAGACATAGATAATGCCTTATGGAATGGGGAGAGGGGAGGAGAGGGTGAGATGTATTGAAAGAGTAACGTGGAAATTTGCATTGCCATATGTAAAATAAATAGCCAAATGGAATTTGCTTTATGGCTCAGAAAACTCAAACAGGAACTCTGTATCAACCTAGAGGAGTGTGATGGGGAGGGAGATAGGGTGAAGATCAAAAGGTAGGGGATATATGTATACCTATGGCTGATTCATGTTGAGGTTTGACAGAATACAGCAAAATAATTATGTAAAGCAATTATCCTTCAGTAAATAATAAATCAATTTTTAAAATGTATAATAGGAAAAGGAAACAGGTTTTTTTTTTTTTTTTTCTGAGCCAAACTGTGGACTATAGCCTGAAAGATAGCCTTCAAGTTTTCAAAAAAAGCTGTATCAGCACAAACACAGGGTCAGGATGACCTTGAAACCTGGAATGGGAGTCTTATCATGGATAGAATAACTAAGCACTGATGTCCCAGGAAGGGAAATATTTAATCTTTGTTTTTAACATAGACATTCTTTACTTCTGGTCAATGTGCCCTTTTCTCTAATAATTAAAGAAGTACAATGTATGTTTGATAGGCCACAAACAGGCTGTTCTTGTTAGGATAAAATTCAAGTTAACTCAGATATATGTAAGGATGACTTCCCTATTTCTCATTTCTCTTTTATCAATGGCCAAAGGGATAGCCTAGAATATGTTTTTTAAAAAAGAGCCTCCTCTTGAACAAAGATCACTTTGAGTCTCAAAAGCAATGTCATAAATGGTGAGAGGTATTTGCATAAATTTCTCTCAGAAAAAAATCTAACAAGTCTTTTGATGTCCTGTGTCCCACGGTCCATCCTTACTTCCTACTCCTCCTCTTCGTTACTGTATTTGATGGCTTATAAAATCCACACATTTTCCTGCTACAGCGTCCTTTCACCTGTTGTTTCTCCTTCTTGGAATTATCTTCCTCAGATCTTCTCAAGGCTAGTGATAGAGTTCTGGACACAATATCCCAAAATATGGCACCTGGCATGTTGACTATTTTAAGTTGAAAGAATTTGAAAAGATGGTAGAAGAAAAAGCTCACTGCAAATTTTCCTCTTCCCATCTCCCATGAAAGATTATAAAACTCTCATCTGAGAAGTGTCTTCCCTGTATCTGGAGAAAAGGAACATGTTTATCTCCTAAGACAAAGAAACATCAGGAAGAATCCTGAAAAACACACCTTGACAATCCCCCCAGCTTATTATACTGAGCACACATGACTAATACTGTGGAATAATAATACTGTGAGGATCCTGAGCAAAAGGACTTTCTGTGTCCTCCATTTCTTTGATTATAGGAAACTGCCTTCATTCACCCTTCCCCAATTTCCAATGGGCAGGTTCAAGCAACTGTTAATTTGATGGGAGAGAATATGTGAAAAGAAGAAAGAGCAAGACCAGACTTGGGGTAAGTTTGTTTTTCCCCATCAAAGGATACATACAATAGTATCTTCAGCTATTTTGCAGATACTTAAATACCTGCTTCCATGTGAGAGAAGTTATGGTATGTGGCCCACAAGCATGTAGACCCCAGACCAGTTAAACCTGAAGATTGATGATGTTGACTCCTACTTCTCTCACCCATCAGAAGAATGCCCATGAGCTGATCATGCCCTCTTTTACTATAAAACTTGTCACTATCTTCTCCAAGTGGGGACACATGCTTTTGAGGGCACAAACCCACTGTGTCCTCCTTTGCCTGGCAAAGCAATAAAGCTATCTTTTTCTAAGTGAAAGTGAAAGTTACTCAGTTGTGTCCAACTCTTGGCGACCCCATTGACTGTGGCCTGCCAGGCTCCTCTGTTCATGGAATTGTTCAGGCAAGAATACTGGAGTGGGGAGCCATTCCCTTCTCCAGGGAATCTTCCCAACCCAGGGATTGAATCCAGGTCTCCCACATTGCAGGCAGATTCTTTACCATCTTTGCCACCAGTAGAGATCCTTTACTACTTAACTCAAAACTCTATCTCTGAGATTTGATTTGTCACTTGGGTACAGAGAAACAGAGCTTTCAGCATCACTCTCAAACCTATTGTATTTTTCCAGTGGTGCCTGCTGCTCATCAAACTTAGCATGAAATACTCAAGTCTGTTTCTTCAGGTCTCTATTTCCTTCAGCAGTCTCCTATGTCATATAAAATAAATGTGAATACTTTTCTCCTGAGACTCTGTCAGTTTAAGTTGCAGATCCAGCTAGGGACCCTAAGAAAGTGGAGATTTCCTCCCTACATTGCTTTTCCTCTTGATCTTGGCTGCTCCCTCTAGTTTTACTCTCTTATAATGCCTGTTTTCTTATCTTTGGAACATCCAATGTAACCTTCAGTGTTTTAAATATATATTTGTTTAGTGGGTCTCTTGCCTGTAGAAAATAAACTTTGTGAAAGTGAGGATCTTGTATCTTTTGATTCACAGACCCTGGGGCAGTGCATGATACATGGTCGTCACTCCATAAATACTTGATGAATAACTGAATAATTGCAAAGAGTTTCTGTCTGAGATCTGCATCTGCACTCTGTATTTACTGTTTCAATCAGATGTGAAAACCCAAGATTCTCCACAAGAATACCAGGGTGCATCATGGGTGTGGAGAAGAAGAATTTAAAGACTTTGTTGTTACTGCAGGAAACTCCTCAACTTTACTGTAATATTTCATGATAATACCTTCACCTGTGTTCATATACACTAACCTTTGTAAGTTCCAAAAGCCTAACTCTAAGTAACAAAATCTTCAAAAGTTTTTAAAGGAACCAATTTATTTTTAATAATCATAAGGCAAAAAGAAAAAAAAAGGAAAAAAAAAAGCACAATATAATTTAACTTTTCTACAACATATCATAATAATTTAACATTTCTGAGGGCTTTTCCAGATTAGGAAATTATATTTTCCAGAATAAATTTCATCTTTCTTGTGTATGTTTTTGTATTCTGACCAACCAGGCTACAAACCATTTTTGTGATTCAACTACTTTAGGTTCAGGGGGAAATGTTTGTGTTGTAATGTAGTCGGGAAATTATTTTTCTTACTTCATGAAAGCACCTAATTTACACAACCTGCAGACAAAATTAAGGGTGAAATCCCACAAGAGTACTCTGTCACCGTCTGCATAAAACAGAGGATACAGCCCAGGGCTGACTCATTGTGCCCTGAAGACCTGTCCTGTGGATCACAAAATGTCAGACACAAGGAGCCATTCAAATACACTGCCTCCTCCCTTTGTGTTCAGAGAATCAGAAAATAACTGCTAAGTGACAAAGGTCACCCCTGGATCAATGATGGTAGGTTTAATTTATGCAAATGTGTAAAACTTCAGTCCATGTGCTTTACAAACTAGATTAATAGTACTTATTTTAGCGATTTTTGTAAACTCTGAGAAACTGAAACACTTTGGTCGGATGGAATCAATTAGTTTAAAAACTGTTTCCAGGTTTTCAGACAATGAACTACAGGAGGGATATTGGAAAGGCCTTTACATTTTATTTTTTACTTTCTCTGAAATTTTAGGGCTTAAACACTAGCAAGTATTTTAATTCAATTATTATGTTACGGATGTTGGCAAATCTGCCTGTCATTCTCCATGGAAGCTGCCTACACCAACAACAATGTCGAATACAGGATATCTGATAGCAACTTATCCTATGACTTTCAACTGAAAACATCTGAGTCTCTTCCTTTTTGACTTTGGAAGTTCGAATCATAGCTCTTTCTGCACTCACCCTAAATATAATAAAGTTTAGTGGGTGTAGAAAATTATGAGAAAGAAGAAAATATAACTCATAATCCTACATTTAGAGGCAGTTGCTATTACATGTTTGGAGTTTTTCTTGCTTTCTTTAAAAAATATTTTCCTCTATTCTCATTCTCATGTTGCCCCATATTCTAATGAATATGTCATTCTACACATTTGATGACGGGCTTGCTCTATCCTTTTGTACTTAGACCACATCAGACATAAGAGAACTGGTCTCACTAAATTTTGCCCTATAATGGACAGACTTAAAAGATATTTAAGATCTGGATTTTGGGGGGATTTCTTTGGGGGGATTTTTGGAATTTTTTAAAATGATAGCTCTGAATAATATATAAAAATAATATTCTGCTATCAAGCTGGATTCAGAGAAGGCAATGGCAACCCACTCCAGTACTCTTACCTGGAGAATTCCATGGATGGAGGAGCCTGGTAGGCTGCAGTCCATGGGGTTGCGAAGAGTCAGACACTACTGAGCGACTTCACTTTCACTATTCACTTTCATGCATTAGAGAAGGAAATGGCAACCCACTCCAGTGTTCTTGCCTGGAGAATCCAAGGGACAGGGAAGCCTGGTGGGCTGCCATCTATGGGGTCGCACAGAGTCGGACACAACTGAAGCGACCTAGCAGCAGCAGCAGCAGCAGCAGCAGCAGCAGCAGCAGCTCTTCATTTTTAGAAAAAGAAACAGAAACTTAGGAATGGAAAGGAACAAACTTAAGAAAGCTTTCCCCTACTTAATGGAGTTCCTTTGGGAAATAATCCAGATTTTGAGTAGACTATACAGTAAAAGAATTAGGAAAGGACAGTTAATGGGTTCCATCTAATTAAAATTGGTGCTTGGCCTACTCACTGATATCATTCATGCATAAAACATAAAGTTGTGAATAAAACATTAAATCATTGAACAAGAATCTACCAGAATAGCTCAACTTCACATACATGGCTCAATTGGAAAACTGTCCCTAATTTTCTCTGTCCTAGCATATTCTAAGTATACCTTTTAGTGTAGTTGGTATTAGTTTCATCTCTTCTAAAAGAGAAAACTTTTATCTTGATCCCATCAAAACATGTCAATTGTATAGTGCGATGGTCAAGTCAGGAGTGCTTAGACAGTGTACTAGAATGTGTATATGTGTTTGGATGTGTGTGTATATGTGTGTTAACTGAATCACCTGCCTCTTTCTTGACGATCAGTCTTCTCAGCCATTTCCTTCTGTGGAATTTACATATGAAAATTTAATTTGTAACTTAGACAAACTTAGACTGGTGATAGAAGCAAGATCCAATGTTATAAAGAACAATATTGCATAGGAACCTGGAATGTCAGGTCCATGAATCAAGGCAAATTGGAAGTGGTCAAACAAGAGATGGCAACGTTGAACATTGACATTCTAGGAATCAGCAAACTAAAATGGAGTGGAATGGGTGAATTTAACTTGGATGACCATTATATCTGCTACTGAGGGCAGGAATCCCTCAGAAGAAATGGAGTAGCCATCATGGTCAACAAAAGAGTCCGAAATGCAGTATTTGGATGCAATCTCAAAAACGACAGAATGATCTCTGTTCATTTCCAAGGCAAACCATTCAATATCATGGTAATCTAAGTCTATGTCCCCACCAATAAGAAACTGAAGTTGAATGGTTTTATGAAGACCTACAAGATCTTTTAGAACTAACACCCAAAAAAGATGCCGTTTTCATTATAGGGGACTGGAATGCAAAAGAAGGAAGTAAAGAAACACCTGGAGTAACAGGAAAATTTGACCTTGGAGTACAGAATGAAGCATGGCAAAGGCTAATAGAATTTTGCCAAGAAAATGTACTGGTCATAGCAAACATCCTCTTCCAATAACACAAGAGAAGACGCTACACATGGACATCACTAGACGGTCAACACCAAAATCAGATTGATTACATTATTTGCAGCCAAAGATGGAGAAGCTCTACACAGTCAACAAAAAAAAGACCAGGAGCTGACTGTGGCTCAGATCATGAACTCCTTATTGCCAAATTCAGACTATAATTGAAGAAAGTGGGGAAAACCACTAGACCATTCAGGTATGACCTAAATAAAATTCCTTATGATTATACAGTGGAAGTGAGAAATAGATTTAAGGGTCTAGATCTGATCGATAGATTGCCTGATGAACTATGGAATGAGGCTCGTGACATTGTATAGGAGACAGGGATGAAGACCATCCCCATGGAAAAGGAATGCAAAAAAGCAAAATGGCTGTCTGGCGAGGCCTTACAAATAGCTGTGAAAAGAAGAGAGGCAAAAAGCAAAGTAGAAAAGGAAAGATAGAAGCAACTGAATACAGAGTTCCAAAGAATAGCAAGAAGAGATAGGAAAGCCTTCTTCAGTGATCAATGCAAAGAAATAGAGGAAAACAACAGAATGGGAAAGACGACAGATCTCTTTAAGAAAATTAGAGGTACCAACGGAATATATCATGCAAAGATGGGCTGCATAAAGGACAGAAATGATATGGACATAACAGAAGCAGAAGATATTAAAAAGAGGTGGCAAAAATACACGGAAGAACTGTATAAATGGGATCTTCATGACCCAGATAATCATGATGGTATGATCACTCCTCTAGAGCCAGACATCTTGGAATATGAAGTCAAGTGGGCCTTAGAAAGCATCACTACATACAAACCTAGTGGAGATGATGGAATTCCAGTTGAGCTGTTTCAAATCCTGAAAGATGATGCTGTGAAAGTGCTTCACTCAATATGCCAGCAAATTTGGAAAACTCAGCAGTGGCCACAGGACTGGAAACGGTCAGTTTTCATTCCAATTCCAAAGAAAGGCAATGCCAAAGAATGCTCAAACTACCGCACAATTGCACTCATCTCACAAGCTAGTAAAGTAATGCTCAAAATTTTCCAAGCCAGGATTCAGCAATACATGAACCTTGAACTCCCTGATGTTCAAGCTGGTTTTAGAAAAGGCAGAGGAACTAGAGATCAAATTGCCAACATCTGATGGATCATGGAAAAAGCAAGAGATCTCCAGAAAAACATCTATTTCTGCTTCATTGACTATGCCAAAGCCTTTGATTGTGTGGATCATAATAAGCTGTGGAAAACTCTGAAAGAGATGGGAATACCAGACCACCTAACCTGCCTCTTGAGAAATCTGTATGCAGGTCAGGAAGCAACAGTTAGAACTGCACATGGAACAACAGACCGGTTCCAAATAGGAAAAGGAGTACATCAAAGCTGTATATTGTCACCCTGCTTATTTAACTTATATGCAGAGTACATCATGAGAAATGCTGGACTGGAAGAAACACAAGCTGGAATCAAGATTGCCAGTAGAAATATCAATAAGCTCAGATATGCAGATGACACCACCCTTATGGCAGAAAGTGAAGAGGAGCTAAAAAGCCTCTTGATGAAAGTGAAAGAGAAGAGCAAAAAAGTTGGCCTAAAGCTCAACATTCAGAAAACGCAGATCATGGTATCTGGTCCCATCTCTTCATGCGAAATAGTTGGGGAAACAGTGGAAACAGTGTCAGATTTTATTTTGGGGGGGCTCCAAAATCACTGAGGATGGTGACTGTAGCCATAAAATTAAAAGACGCTTACTCCTTGGAAGAAAACTTATGACCAACCTAGATAGTATACTCAAAAGCAGAGACATTACTTTGTGAACTAAGGTCCGTCTAGTCAAGTCTATGGTTTTTCCTGTGGTCATGTATGGATGTGAAAATTGGACTGTTGAAGAAGGCTGAGCGCCGAATAATTGATGTTTTTGAACTGTGGTGTTGGAGAAGACTCTTGAGAGTCCCTTGGACTGCAAGGAGATCCAACCAGTCCATTCTGAAGGAGGTCAACCCTGGGATTTCCTTGGAAAGAATGATGCTAAAGCTGAAGGTCTAGTTCTTTGGCCATCTCATGCAAAGAGTTGACTCATTGGAAAAGACTCTGACGCTGGGAGGGATTGGGGGCAGGAGGAGAAGGGGAAGATGGAGGATGAGATGGCTGGATGGCATCATGGACTCGATGGACGTGAGTCTGAGTGAACTCCGGGAGATGGTGATTGATATGGAGGCCTGGCATGCTGCGATTCATGGGGTCGCAAAGAGTCGGACATGACTGAGCGACTGAACTGAACTGAACTAGACAAATTTTAAAGTATAGAGTGCTAATCATGGTGGGGGGAGGGGCTAATATGGATCTTTAGAGATACAAGAAGAAAAAGAACCAATATTTTTTTCTATTATTTTTAAGGGAAGGGGAAAAGTTATAGTCAAGACTTTCATGTAGAAGGGAAATTTTGTTTTGTTTTTAAAATCTCTCCAGGTACTCCTCATTCTGGAGCGTTAGATAAAGGTCTATGTTTCAAAGTGTTTTCCTATTAAGACCCTTAATACTTTTTCAGTGTTTTCATCAGTTGTTCTTAAACATGCAGATCTATGTGCATATCTGCATGCTAAGTCACTTCAGTCCTGTCTGACTCTTTGCATCCCTGTTGACTATATAGCCTGCCAGACTCCTCTGTCCAGGGGGTTTTCCAGGCAAGAATACTGGAGAGGGTTGCCATGCCCTCCTCCAGGATATAGATCTACAGTTTTTAAACTGTCTTCCAGTAAGTGTATTGAGTAAAGTATTTTGAAATAGACATTATAACTGTCACAAAATAGTCAGCAAACATTAACTCTAAAAAACAACTAGTAACTTTCAGTTCAGCTCAGTTCAGTCACTTAGCCATGTCTGACTCCTTTCGACCCCGCGAATTGCATCACGCCAGGCCTCCCCGTTCATCACCAATTCCCAGAGTTTACCCAAACATATGTCCATTGAGTCTGTGATGCCATCCAGCCATCTCATCCTCTGTTGTCCCCTTCTCCTCCTGCACCCAGTCCCTCTCAGCATCAGGGTCTTTTCCAATTAGTCAACTCTTCACATGAGGTGGCCAAAGTACTGGAGTTTCAGCTTCAGCATCAGTCCTTCCAATGAACACCCAGCACTTGTCTCCTTTAGGATGGACTGGTTGGATCTCCTTGCAGTCCAAGGGACTCTCAAGAGTCTTCTCCAGCACCACAGTTCAAAAGCATCAATTCTTCGGTGCTCAGCTTTCTTCACAGTCCAACTTTCACATCCATACATGACCACAGGAAAAACCGTAGCCTTGGCTAGATGGACCTTTGTTGGCAAAGTGATGTCTCTGCTTTTTAATATGTTACCTAGAATGGTCATAACTTTCCTTCCAAGGAGTAAGTGTCTTTGAAATTCATGGCTGCAGTCACCATCTACAGTGATTTTGGGGCCCAAAAAAATAAAGTCTGACACTGTTTCCACTGTTTCCCCATCTATTTGCCATGTAGTGATGGGGACCAGATGCCATGATCTTAGTTTTCTGAATGTTGAGCTTTAAGCCAACTTTTTCATTCTCCTCTTTCACTTTCATCAAGAGGCTTTTTAGTTCCTCTTCACTTTCTTCTAGTAACTTTATAGCTCTCTTATGAAGGCTGCCTGCAATATTTCGGCATCAGGTGCTTTGAAGTTAAGGTTTTAAAGACTTTAGCATTTCATGATTTATAATAGAAGAATCCAAACAAGTTTAGTCATTTGTCTATGCTTTTGTTTGTTTGTTTGTTTGTTTGTTTTTCCCAAAATTTCCATTTGATTAAATGGGTATAATTGTCAGTCTAAAAGCCCTAGCTACCCAATGGCAGTGGTCAAATTAGAGAAAGTAAAAATGAAAGTTCCTCAGTTGTGTCCTACTCTTTGCGACCCCATATATTTTAGTGTCCATGGAATTCAACAAATTGCCTTTGCTTTTCAGGCAACAAGTCCTTTTGATGCTCTCTGACTTCAAGTCATCCTCATCAAGGATGACTTACCCATAAATATTCTTTGAAAAAACATCACTTCCTAGCTTTGGAATGTGGATAGTAATATATATTATGATTTCCACCAAGAGACTGCTATCTGTACCTTTCATTCTTTCTTTATGTGTTACTGATTTTGATTCTTCGTACTAATCAAACAGCATTAGAAGATTGTAATTTGCAATGGGAAGGCAAATAGTCATTTCCCAGGGGAGATCAAGTCATGGGAAAGTTCTAAAGACTCTTCACCTCCTACAGATCATCTGGAGCAGTGGAACCAGCTAGATGCCACATTCACCAATGGCTAGACTGTACATGTATGTAGTGCAGAAAATGTTTTATTAATGTCATTTACGTGACATTTTGTGCGAGTGCCAGGAACATAATCTGCATATTTCACATGGGAATGGAATTTGTCTTTACAAAG
This sequence comes from Capricornis sumatraensis, assembly GCF_032405125.1. Lineage (NCBI taxonomy): Eukaryota > Metazoa > Chordata > Mammalia > Artiodactyla > Bovidae > Capricornis > Capricornis sumatraensis. Next base: position 347,074 of record NW_027184621.1, on the reverse strand, counting down.
GAATGTGGATAACATATCCTCACTCATTTCTTTCTTTTCTATTATATTCTCATTTATTTTAATTTTTAGATATGCCAGTTTATTTCAATAAAGACAGTATAATATAGTAAAGAATTATATAATCTGGCATCAGAAAGATTGGTGCAAAAGTTAGCTCCACCCCATGTTTACTGTGCTCTTAAGTTTAAAAGAAGGGATCAAGTCTAATAGGAAAAGAGTGAGGCATAAATGAGAATTCAGAGCAAGTGCTCCGTGTAGAACCTGGTAAGAAAAATGTTACCTTTACTATTAATTATATTTTAAATTGCATTCAAGTTGAGTTAACAAGGGCTGATGAATGGCATAGTCAGTATGAGCGAAACCTGTAGGACATACTCTCCCTTTATTCCTGATGACACAACACATTAACCCCATTGCTGCTCCCTGTGTCCCCTGTCCTGGTGTGCAGTGTGTGAGGAGGAACAGAAGATTTGGCAGTCAGAGGAAGCAGTAAGACAGAGGCATTCTTATCTGGTGAGAAGACCTAGGGGGGCCTGGTATTATACACTGAACTGGGTGGCAAGCTTTTCATGATTCCAGGGGTCCTTACCAATCTCATTACTTTGACTACAGCTATCTAATGATCATCTTTCCAGAGTTTGGCCTCAGTCCTCCATCAGAAATATTGTGATATCCTTGAAACTCAGCAGTGTGACTTCCATTCCTCAGCCTTCTACTCCCTGAGTCACCTCGGTTCTCTTTCTCCTTCCCATGGTGATGGATGTTGATGTCTGCCCTTTCTATTGGGCGGAGATTTGACTGGACTCCATCACAGCAAATAGCATGACAGTTCTTACATTTCCTCCAGCCCTCCTCTTCCAGATTGTTTTCCCAGGGTATGGAAGTTACCAAGGGTAGAAACACCCAGAGCCTTGCTACTTAAGCAGAGAAAGAACTGACGTGAACAAAACCTAAAGAACTCAGCAGTACAAACATGAAATTAACAGAGAATTTCAGTAATAGTCTCAATTCTCTCACATGAGTAATAAGGCCTAGTATCATGTTCCTGTATGACCTTCAGAAAGTAATGAAATTGCTTTAAGCCCCACTTTCATTACATGTCAAATAGCTTTATTACTTATTCATGGTCTTTTGAAAGATTACTGTGAAATATTGAAAAATGAGAACATATAATAGATTCACAGAACTTGATTGAATGTCTTTTACATGTCATGCAGTAAGACAGTTTACACAAAGGGAGCCCATAAATTGGGAAAAAAAAAAAACACACACATAAATATTAGCTAGTACTTTTATCATTCATGCTTTTTTTATGAGTCAGTAGGATGTGAAAAAGTAGCATCTGTATGTTGAAATAGAATTTGAACTTAAATGCCAGGAAGACATATGGCCAAGTACAGAAGAAAATTCATCCACACCTACCAGTGTAGTCAGTGAGTTGGGCTGGCTGGATCAGGCCCACATGGATGCCTTATTGGATGCCACATAATTGTGGACACCTGCTTCCCTCTCTGCTGATACAGCCAGTTCTTGGTTCCAAGGAATTTCTAATGTTGTAAATTCCAGGGCACAAAAACCCCACAGTTTTCATAATGGGTTTCAGGCCTATTACTGGAAGTATTTTTAAATTGTTTGAATTCATGGCAAAAGGGAGTTGTTTCTGTTTTTCATTAAGTTTCACTGAGCAGGTGCTGAGTCTTTAATGACTGCCAGCCTCTAAGTCATAGTTAAAAATAAAATGCTTGAATTCCTCCCAAACTTTAATAGTCACATTAATTAGAAGGTTAAAATGAGCACACATTTTATAATCTCTATCTTGCATCATTTAATTTAGATTTCAGTGATAAAATTTTCCCCTTCTGGTGGAATATTCAGTTTTCAGTTCAGTCGCTCAGTGGTGTCTGACTCTTTGAGATCCCATGAATCGCAGCATGCCAGGCCTCCCTGTCCATCACCAACTCCTGGAGTTCACTCAAACTCATGTCCATCGAGCCAGTGATGACATCCAGCCATCTCATCCTCTGTCGTCCCTTCCCCTCCTGCCCCCAATCCCTCCCAGCATCAGAGTCTTTTCCAATGAGTCAACTCTTCACATGAGGTGGCCAAAGTACTGGAGTTTCAGCTTTAGCATTAGTCCTTCCAGTGAACACCCAGGACTGATCTCCTTTAGAATGGACTGGCTGGATTTCCTTGCAGTCCAAGGGACTCTCAAGAGTCTTCTCCAGCACCACAGTCCAAAAGCATCGATTCTTCAGTGCTCAGCTTTCTTCACAGTCCAACTCTCAACATCCATACATGACCACAGGAAAAACCATAGCCTTGGCTAGACAGACCTTTGTTGGCAATGTCTCTGCTTTTGACTACACCATCTAGGTTGGTCATAACTTTCCTTCCAAGGAGTAAGCATCTTTTAATTTCATGACTGCAATCACCATCTGCAGTGATTTTGGAGTCCAAAAAATAAAGTCTGACACTGTTTCCACTGTTTCCCCATCTATTTCCCATGAAGTGATGGGACTAGTTGCCATGATCTTTGTTTTCTGAATGTTGAGCTTTAAACCAACTTTTTCTCTCCTCTTTCACCTTCACCAAGAGCCTTTTTAGTTCCTCTTCACTTGAGCAGACATAAAAGACTGGAAAAGAACCCAAATTTGTCTTCATTACATATGTGGTTGCAAAAAAAACAAAAAACAAAAAACTGGGAACACAAGCTTTTTCTTTTTCTTTTTTTTTACTAAACCAGGATATGTTGAAAGGAGGACTGCTCTGCTGGGGAATGTTTGACACAGATACCTTTGTGCCTGGGAGATGTCAGGTAACTGGAAGACAAGTGACTTGCACTTCCAGATGATTCAAGGAGGGTAAAACTAAATGTTTCAAGCTGTTATTTGGTCTGTTTACTCATGTTTATATGAGGTTAACAACTCCCATAGCTGCCTTTCAGGCCCTCATTCCCAGGTGTCTTTTGTTGAACTGTTGGGCCCATTTGAATTACTTTATGAGGAATATTTAGAAAAAAGAGAGAGAGTGGGATGATCAAGGGTGGCTTGGGCTTCTCACAATCTGGGGGGAATTTTCTGTTGCCCTGTTCTTCCCTGCAGCTGTGGTGAAAAAAAGAAGCAAATAATCTTATGATTTTTTAACTTGTGATGTCCATAATTTCTTCTAGGCTTGCTAGAAATTTTATGAGAATGAAGAACTTAGTCACTGAAAGATCTTCTTTGAGTTTGAAGGCTAGCAGGCTTATTTATTTACTTATTTTTAGAATTTTAGTGACACAACTATAAACTTCTCTATACTAGGTGTACATATTTGAAGTGATGATGATGCTGATGTTAGATAGATGAAAATGTCTCAGTTCTTAGGAAATCTCTGCTAAATCATGAAGATGTGAAGTGGAATGCTGTTCACGGCCTATTTTGAAATGTTTTAACAAAAATACAGTGATGTAATAAAGGAAAGGTGGCAAATTATTAAGATATTGTTGAACATAATTGTTTGGTAAATATGTTTTATATATTGTTCTTATAATGTTTCTGTGTTTGTAAATTTTCATAACAAAATATTGAAAAAAAAAAAAAAAAACCCTTTTATGAAACAGCAACCTACTCCAGTATTCTTGCCTAGAGAATTCCATGGACAGAGGAGCCTGGTGAGGCTACAGTCCATGGGGTCACAAAGAGATGGACACAATTGAGTGACTAACACTATATAATGCTAAGTTAAGACAATCGACAAATAAGAAATATTTGCTAAATGTATGTCATTTATAGGATTATTATCTTTAAAATATAAATCACTTATAAATCAATGGGGCTTCCCTGATAGCTCAGCAGGCAAAGAATTTGCCTGTAATGCAGAAGACACAGGAGACACAGGTTTGATCCCTGAGTCAGAAAGATTCTCTAGAGGAGGAAATGCAACCAACTTCAGTGTTTTTGACTAAAAATTCCATGAGCAGAGGAGCCTGGCAAGCTACACTCTAAAGGGTCACAAAAAGTCTACATAACACACACAAACCAGAGGATTGGTTTAATTAAACCAAGACTGGCTTAATCTTGTTGGGCTTCCCAGGTGGCACTATTGGTAAAGAATTTGCCTTCCAATAGAAACACTAGTTCGATCTTTGGGTTGGGTTGGGAAGATCCCCTGGAGGATAAAATGACAACCCACTTTAATATTCTTGCATGGAAAATCCCATATACAGAGGAACCCAGTGGGCTACAGTCCTTGGGGATGCAAAAATCAGTCATGACTGAGCATGACCACAAATTATGAATATAATATTTACATATATATATGTTTCCTAAAATTCATCTGTACAAAATGTTCCCATGCAAGAGGAAAGAGAATTTCCTTCCTGTTTTCCTTTTTCAAAATTATCTTTCTTCTATTTTCAAAGGAAAGGCATCTCTCTTTCCTTTTCAGGATCTTACTTTAATGTATTACCACTAAAAGGACAATAAGAATTGTCTTGTCAATTTTAATGCATTAAGAGATGCATTTCCAATAAATATTTTATTTTACTTTTAATAATTTTAATTAAAACTATTATACATTTTGTGTGATATTGTGATCTATAAGAAATACATATTTGATTATTCAGATGACCAAAATATATTTCTCATGCACATATTCAGCCTTTGTCTACTGTTCTTGTCTCACAGCTTCCAAAATCCTTGGCGCTTCCTGAGCTATAAGAATAACAAAAATTTAATATTTGGTCTCTTGTCCTCAGCTCCCAGCATCACTTGAAAGTTATAAGATGAAATGGGCATCTTGTTATTTATAACAAGTCCCTTTCCATTACTACTGGATTTATGTTAATGAGGTGACTTTGAGAAAACACCTGAAGATGGTCACTGGTTGCCAGAGAAGCCAACCAAGAATAGAAGGTTGGAACCTTTCTGTCCCACCCTCTGACTTAGTAGGAGGGGAGAGCCACTGGAAGTTGAATCAGTTACCTATGGTCAATAATTTAATTTTTCAGGGTTTGATTATTTTGCTGGAATAGCTCATAGAATTCAGAGAAACATTTATTTACTAGATCATCATTTTTTTGTGTGAGTTTTTTTTTAAACTCATTATTTATTTATTTATTTATTTGGCTGCACTGGGTCTTAGCTGCAACACACAGGTTTTTGTGTGGTTTTTTTTTTTTTTTTTTTTTTTTCAGCATGTGGGAATCTGGTTCCCTGACCAGGGATCAAACCTTGGACCCCTGCAGGGAACACAGTCTTAGTCACTGGACCACCAGGGAAGTCCCTATACCACTGTTTTTTTGTTTTTTTTTTTAACTGGAAGTGTATAACTTAAGAATAGATGTCCATCAGCAGATGAATGGATAAGAAAGCTGTGGTACATATACACAATGGAGTATTACTCAGCCCTTTAAAAGAATTCATTTGAATCAGTTCTGATGAGACGGATGAAACTGGAGCCGATTATACAGAGTGAACTAAGCCAGAAAGAAAAACACCAATACAGTATACTAACACATATATATGGAATTTAGAAAGAAGGCAATGACGACCCTGTATGCAAGACAGGAAAAAAGACACAGCGGTGTATAACGGACTTTTGGACTCAGAGGGAGAGGGAGAGGGTGGGATGATTTGGGAGAATGGCATTCTATCATGTATACTATCATGTAAGAATTGAATCACCAGTCTATGTCTGACGCAGGATACAGCATGCTTGGGGCTGGTGCATGGGGATGACCCACAGAGATGTTATGGGGAGGGAGGTGGGAGGGGGGTTCATGTTTGGGAACACACGTAAGAATTAAAGATTTTAAAATTAAAAAAAAGAAAAAAAAAAGAATAGCCATATAGAAGAGATGCGAAGAGCAAGATATGAGGAAAGGACACTGAGTGTCCATGGTCTCTGGGTGCCCAGATTCCGACAAGCTGCAAATAAAGAACCCTTGTGTTGCAGCTAAGACCTAGTGAGGCAAATAAATAAATAAAAATGAATTTAAAAAAATGATGATCTAGTAAATAAATGTTTCACTGAGTTCTATGAGCTACTCCAGCAAAATAATCAAACCTGAAGAATGGGGTCCCTGAAAACTGTAATTTATACCTTTTCAGTCAGAAGCACAGGTGACAAACTGGACTTGTTCTGAGTCTAAAGAGTATGGAGGATGGGGGACATGCCAGGCTTTAGGACTGAACCCTTAACCTGTGTAATCTGATGCTCTCTCTGGGTAGAGGACATCCAAGAATTGCTTGATGGGTGGGGGGGTGGGGGGGGAACTCCTTCACATGTAACTGTTGATAAAAATTCTCAGTTGGTTTTATCACTTGTGTATTATTAATACTGATTAACAAACTCAATGCAGAATAATATTTTTTAGACATTTATGAGCCTTATGACAAGAAAGCATTTTAAATATTAGTTGTTGCAGAAAATAATAGTGATTAATGAGTCAAAAATATATATTAAATTAGAATAACTTCTATATGAGCAAGGCAACTAGAAATATTATTTCAAGGAGGAAAATAATAATGTAAATTATTATGTTCAAGAGGAGTCTTGTAATATATTCATGGACACAGAAAACAAGCTTATGCTTACCAAAGAGCAGAGGAGGAGGGGGGTAAATTGGAAGTTTGGGATTAACAGATACACACTACTGTATATGTGTATCCCACTGTGAAGTTCAGGGAACTATATTCAATATTTTGTAATAGCCTCTAATGGAACACATCTGTACACCAGAAACTAATACAACATTGTAGATAAACTATACTTCAATTAAAAAAAAAACCTTATAATATTTTTTAAATAGGTAATTCTGGATCAGATTTTTATGCTATTTTGATTTAAGAAATAAATATCCAAAGCCTTCAGGCTAAAGGATGATCACATGACTTTTCAAAGTCATATTGAAGCATTATCTAACAGGATCACACATGAATCACCAAATCTTCTAAATCTGTGTATTTTTTTTTGCTTTACTATTTACTGTTGATCACACTATTTTATTATTCTTTAGGGATATATGCTACATTGTAGAAAACTGATAACAATGCAAAGACTCTTGTCCAAGAGCATTGCAGATGAACTTTGTCCAGTAGAGACATGAAAACTTTCTATTAAAAAGATAAGTCAAAGGTTACATTTGTATTGCCCTGTAGGACCTTAGCCAGTTGTATAATTAATGTAACAATCTTATTTCATCATACTTTCCTTCAGAAACTATGAACTCTCTTTTCCCCCTATAACCATTTGAACCTGCTTTGCCATCCTTCTGGTTTCCTCATTAATGAGTTATATAAATCTTTGAAACATGCTCACTTTATATTTGTAAGAGGCATGGGAATTTTTAGTTTGTTTGTTTGTTTTAATTTAAGGATTTTATAAAATTTAAAGGTCACTTTCCATTTACAGTTATTATTAAATATTGCCTATATTCCCCATGTTGTATAACATATTTTTGAGACTATCTTACACTCAATAGTTTGAGTCTCCTTCCTCACCCCTATATTACATGTCTGTCCCCATCACAGTAACCATGTTTGTTCTCTGTATCTGTGATCCTGCTTCTTTTCGTTATATCTGCAAATTTGTTGTATTTTTTAAGTTCCACATTTAAGTGATATCATCAGTACTTGTCTTTCTCTGTTTGGTTTATTTCACTTAGTATAATGCTTTCCAAGTCCATATATGTTTCTGCAAGTGGCAAAATTTCATTCTTTCTTATAGCTGAGTGATATTCCATTATATAAATATATATACCCCACTTCTTTATACATTCATCAGTTGATGGACACCCAGGTTGCTTCCATATCGTGGCAATGGTAAGCAATAGTGTTATGGACAATGGGACAATACTTTAAAATTAGTATTTTTATTTTTTCAGATGTATATCCAAGAGTTGAATTGCTGGATAATGTGGTAGTTCTTTTTTAAAAAAAAAATTTGAAGCCATCATAATGTTTTCCATCACAGCCATATTAATTTTCATTTCCATCAATACTATTGAAGGGTTCCCATTTCTCCACATCTTTACCAATATATGTAATTTTTGTCCTTTTTAATGACAGCTATTCTGCAAGATGTGAAGTGACAGCTCACTGTGGAGAGTCATATTTTTAATTTTTGTAAATTAAACTTGGACAGATTTCAATCTACCCTTTTAAGTTCAGTTCAGTTGCTCAGTTGTGTCCAACTCTTTGCGACCCCATGGACTGCAGCATGCAAGTCTTCCTTGTCCATCACAAACTCCCAGAGCTTACTCAAACTCATAGCCATAGAGCCAGTGATGCCATCCGACTATCTCATTCAATGTCGTCCCTTTCTCCTCCTGCGTTCAATCTTTCCCAGCATCAGGGTCTTTGCCAATGAGTCAGTTGTTGGCATTAAATGGCCAGAGTATTGGACTTTCAGCTTCAGCATCAGTCCTTCCATGAATATTCAGGACTGATCTATTTTAGGATGGACTAGTTGAATCTCCTTGCAGTCCAAGGGACTCTACAGAGTTTTCTCCAATGCCACAGTTAAAAAGCATCAGTACTTCAGTGCTCAGCTTTCTTTGTGGTCCAACTCTCACATCCATGCATGACTACTAGAAAAAACATAGCTTTCACCAGAGGGACCATATTGGCAAAGTAATGTCTACTTTTTAATGTACTGTCAAGGATTGTCAGCTTTTCTTCCAAGGAACAAGAGTCTTTTAATTTCATGGCTGCAGTCAACATCTGCAGTGATTTTGAACGCAAAAAATAAAGTCTCTCTGTCATCATTGTTTCCCAATCTATTTACCATGAAGTGATAGGACTGGATGCCATGATGTTAGCTTTCTCAATGTTGAGTTTTAAGCCAACTTTTTCACTCTCCTCTTTCACTTTCATCAAAAGGCTCTTTAGTTCTTCTCTTTCTTCCATAATGGTCATGTCACCTGCTTATCTGAGGTTATTAGTATTTCTCCTGGCAATCTTGATTCCAGCTTGTCCTTTCATTCAGCCTGGCATTTCGTATGATGTACTCTGCACATAAGTTAAATAAGAGGGTGACAATACACAGCTTTGATGTACTCCTATCCCAGTTTGGAACCAGTCTGTTTTTCCATGTCCAGTTCTAACTGTTGTTTCCTGATCTGCATACAGATTTCTCAGGAGGCAGGTATGATGGTCTGGTATTTCAATCTCTTTACGAATTTTCCATGGTTTGTTGTGATCCACACAATCAAAGGCTTTGGGTAGCCAATAAAGCAGATATAGATGTTTTTCTGGAACTCTCTTGTTATTTTAATGGTCCAGTGGATTCTGGCAATTTGATCTATGGTTCCTCTGTCTTTTCTAAATCCAGCTTGAACATCTGGAAGTTCATAGTTCATGTAATGTTGAAGCCTGGCTTGGAGATTTTTGACCATCTCTTTACTGGTGTGTGAGATGAGTGCAATTTTGTGGTAGTTTGAACATTCTTTGTCAGTGCCTTTCTTTGGGACTGGAATGAAAACTGACCTTTTCCAGTTCTGTGGCTACTGCCGAGTTTTCCAAATTTGCTGGCATATTGAGAGCAGCACTTTCACAACATCATCTCTTAGGATTTGAAATAGCTCAACTGGAATTCCATCACCTGCACTAGCTTTGTTTGTAGTGATGCTTCCTAAAACCCACTAGACTTTGCATTCCAGGATGACTGGCTCTTGGTGAGTGATCACATCATTGTGTTTACCTGGGTCTTGCAGATCATTTTTGTATAGTTCTTTTGGGTATTCTTGACACCTCTTTTTTTTTTTTTTTTAATTTCTAGCAGTTTTATTATTTTAATCAATTTTTCGAAAGATAATTGCTTTACAAAATTTTGCTGTTTTCCCTCAAACCTCAACATAAATCAGCCACAGGTATAAATATATCCCCTCCCTTTTGAACTCACTCCCATCTACCTCCCCATACCACCCCTTTAGGTTGATAGAGAGCCCCTGTTTGAGTTTCCTGAGCCAAACGCAAATTTCCGTTGGTTACCTATTTTACATATGGTAATGTAAGTTTCCACGTTACTCTTTCAATACATTTCACTCTCTCCTCCCCTCTCCCCATGTCCATAAGTCTATTCTCTATGTCTGTTTCTACATTGTTGCCCTGTAAGTAAATTCTTCAGTACATTTTTCTAGATTTCGTACATATGTATTAGAATATGGTATTTATCTTTTTCTGACTCACTTCACTCTGTCTAGCCAAGGCTATGGTTTTTCCAGTGGTCATGTATGGATGGGAGAATTGGACTGTGAAGAAAGCTGAGCACCAAAATATTGATGCTTTTGAACTGTGGTGATGGAGAAGGCTCTTGACAGTCCCTTGGACTGAAAGGAGATCCAACCAGTCCATTCTGAAGGAGATCAGCCATGGGAATTCTTTGGAAGGAATGATGCTAAAGCTGAAATTCCAGTACTTTGGCCACCTCATGCAAAGAGTTGACGCATTGGAAAAGATTCTGATGCTGGGAGGGATTGAGGGCAGGAGGAGAAGGGGACGACAGAGGAAGAGATAGCTGGATGGCATCACTGACTCGATGGATGTGGGTCTGAGTGAAGTCCGGGAGTTGGTAATGGACAGGCATGCTGCGATTCATGGGGTCACAATGAGCTGGACACGACTGAGCGACTGAACTGAACTGAACTGAATATTCCATTGTGTATAGATACCACACTTCTTTACCAATTCATCTGTTGATGGGCATGTAGTTTGCTTCCATGTTTTAGCTATTGAAAATAGTGCTGCAGTGAACAGTGGGATACATGGGTCTCTTTCAATTTTGGTTTCCTCAGGGTATATGCCTAGGATGGGATTGCTGGGTCATGGCGGTTTTATTCCTAGTTTTTCGAGGAATCTCCATACCATCCTCCATAGTGGCTGTATCAATTTATATTCCCACCAACAGTGCAAGAGTGTTCCATTTTCTCCACAATCGTTCCAGCATTTATTGTGTGTAGACATTTTGACGAGGGCCATTCTGACTGGTGTGAGGTGCTATCTCATTGTGGTTTTGATTTGCATTTCTCTAATAATGAACGATGTTGAGCATCTCTCATGTGTTTGTTAGCCATCTGTATGTCTCCTTTGGAGAAATGTCTGTTTAGGTCTTTTCCCCACTTTTTTATCGGGTTGTTTGTTTTTCTGGTATTGAGTTGTATAAGCTGCTTGTATAGTTTGGAAATCAATCCTTTGTCAGTTGTTTCATTTGCAATTATTTTCTCCCATTCTGAAGTTGTCTTTTCACCTTGCTTATAGTTTCCTTTGCTGTGCAAAAGCTTTTAAGTTCAATCAGATCCTACTAGTTTACTTTTGTTTTTATTTCTGTTACTCTAGGAGGTGGGTCAAAGAGGATCTTGCTTTGATTTATGTCATTGAGTGTTCTGCCTATATCTTCCTCGAAAAGTTTTATAGTTTCTGGTCTTACACTTAGGTCTTTAATCCATTTTGAATTTGTCTTTGTGTGTGGTGTTAGGAAGTGTTCTAATTTCATTCTTTCACATGTAGCTGTCCAGTTTTCCCAGCACCATTTACTCAAGAGGCTGTATTTGCCCCACTGCATATTCTGCCTCCTTTGTCAAAAATAAGGTACCCATAGGTGCGTAGGTTTACTTCTCAGCTCTCTATCTTGTTCCAGCAGTCTATATTTCTGTTTTTGTGCCAGTACCATACTTTCTTGATGGCTGCAGCTTTGTAATATAACCTGAAGTCAGGAAGCTTGATTCCTCCAGCTCCATTCTTCCTTCTCAAGACTGATTTGGCTCTTCAGGTATTTTGTGTTTCCATATGAATCGTGAAATTTTTTGTTCTAGTTCTGTGAAAAATGCCATTGGTATTTTGATAGGGATTGCATTAAATCCGCAGATTGCATTTGGTAGTATAGTCATTTTCACAGTATCGCTTCTTTCTACCCAGGGACAAGGAATATCTCTCCATCCATTTATGTCATCTTTGCTTTTCTTCGTTAGTGCCTTATAATTTTCTGTGTACAGTTATTTTGTCTCCTTAGGTAAGTTTATTCCTAGATATTTAATTCTTTTTGCTGCAATGGTGAATGGGATTGGTTCCTTAATTGCTCTTTCTGATTTTTCATTTTTACTATATAGAAATTCAAGTGACTTCTGTGTATTGATATTGTATCCTGCAACTTTGCTAAATTCACTGATTCACTTCAGTTCAGTTCAGTTCAGTTCAGTTCAGCCGCTCAGTCGTGTCTAATTCTTTGCGACTCCATGAATCACAGCACGCCAGGCCTGCCTGTTCATCACCAGTAATTTGCTGATACTGTCTTTAAGGTTTTCTATGCACAGTATCATGTCATCTGCAAACAGTGAGAGCTTTACTTCTTCTTTTCTGACCTGGATTCCTTTCATTTCTTTTTCCTCTCTGATTGTTGTAGCTGGGACTTCCAGAGCTATGCTGAATAATAGTGGTGAAAGTGGACACCCTTGTCTTGTTCCTGATCTTAAGGGGAATTGCTTTCAGTTTTTCACCACTGAGAGTAATGTTTGTTGTAGGCTTATCACATATGGCCTTTACTATGCTGAGGTAGGTTCCTTCTATGCTCATTTTTTGAAGAGTTTTAATCATAAATAGGTGCTGAATTTTGCCAAAGGCTTTTTCTACATCTATTGAGATGATCCTGTGGTTTTTATCTTTCAATTTGTTAATATGGTGTATCACATTGATTGATTTTCATATATTGTAGAATCCTTGCATCCCTGGAATAAACCCAACTTGATCATGGTGTATGAGCTTTTAGAACTGTAGCTGAATCCTGTTTGCTAAAATTTTGTTTAGGATTTTTGAATCTATGTTCATCAGTGATATTGGCCTGTAGTTTTCTTTTTTGTGTGTTGTCTTTGTCTGGTTTTGATATCAGAGTGATGGTGGCCTCGTAGAATGAGTTTGGAAGTGTTCCTTCCTCTGCAATTTTTGGAAAGAGTTTTAGAAGGATACACATTAGCTCTTCTCTAAATGTTTGATAGAATTCTCCTGTGAAGCCATCCCCTGCTGGGCTTTTGTTTCGGGGGAGTTGTTTTTTATCACTACTTCAATTTCAGTGCTTGTAATTGGGTTGTTCACAATTCCTATTTCTTTCTGTTTCAGTCTTGGAAAACAACTTTTCTACAAATCTGTCCATTTCGTCCAGGTTATCTATTGTATTGCCATATGGTTGTTTTTATAATCCTTTGTATTTCTGCATTGTCTGTTGTAACCTCTCCTTTTTCATTTCTAGTTTTGTTGATTTAAGTCTTCTCTCTTTGTTCCTTGAGGAGTCTGGCTAAGTGTTTGTCAATTTTGTTTATCTTCTCAAAGAACCAGCTTTTCGCTTTATTAATCTTCCCTACTGCTTCTCCTTTCATTTCTTTTTCTTTTATTTCTGCTAGGCTATTTATGATTTCTTTCGTTCTTTCTTCTTTTTTAAGTAGCTTTAGGCATGCAGTTAGGTAGTCTGTTCGATGTTTATCTTGTTTCTTGAGGTAAGATTGTATTGCTATAAACTTCCCTCTTAGAACTGGTTTGGCTGCATCCCATAGATTTTGAGTTGTCGTGTTTTCATTGTCATTTTTTTTCTAAGGCTCTTTTTTATTTCCCTTTTGATTTCTTCAGTAAACTGTTAGTTATTTAGAAACTTGTTGTTTAATCTCCATAGGTTTGTGTTTCTTACAGTTTTTTTTTTTTTCTTATATTTGATATCGAGTCTCATAGCACTGTGGTCAGAGAAGATGTTTGATACAATTTCAGTTTTCTTAAATTTACTGAGGTTTGATTTGTGACCCAGGATATGGTATTCCTGGAAAATGTTCCATGTGCACTTGAGAAGAAGGTGTGTTCTTCTGAATTTGGATGGAATGTCCTATAGATATCAATGAGATCCATCTCATCTAACATATCATTTAAGACTTGTGTTTCCTTATTAATTTTCTGTTTTGATGATCTGTCCATTGGTGTGAGTACAGTGTTAAAGTCTCCTACCATTATTGTGTTACTGTCAATTTCTCACTATGTGATACTCCCTAGGGTTAATTCTCTGGTAGTCTAGGGTCTTGGAGTCAGTTCTCCCACTCCAAAGGCTCAGGGTTAGGAACAAAGATTTCAGAAGTGGTTTGTTATGGCATTAAAGGAGAGTAAAACAAATATCCAAACACAAGAAACCAAAGATGAACCCCAGACAAATAGCAGTTGCAAAATTAGGCAAATAATAATTAAAATCATGGAATATACGCATATACATATACACCCATGAGCAAAGTGAAAACAGTCCAACGAAAATAAAGTACAGTAGATTGATCTGGTGGACAAAGGAAATAAAAAAGTGTATTTACCAGTTAAGAACAAAGCTAACTTAAGCACAAACTGGAAAACAAAACTAAAACAAGGTGTCAAGTGGGGAATAAAGCATTGAAAACAAAACTAACAAATATGTTGTTAGAAAAGGAAAGAAGGAAAGAATAGATATGCAAAGTTAAATAGAGGTAGATGAAGAAGATTTACATACATTAAAGATTAACTGCAAGGGGAAAAGTACAGTAGGAAAGGCAAAAGAAGGAATAAATGCAGAAAAGAATATAATAGGTTTTAAAAAAGTAAAAATTAAAATTATACAAAAGAGTAAAGCAAATAGAATGGAAGAAGAAAGACAAAAGGGGGCGGGGGGAAAGAACACTCCATAAAACTGCAAAAGCCCAATGGAAAGGCAGAGGTTCATATCATAATATAACATAACTTTCTATTTTGACAGTGTGGCTGAATATACACATATACATATACACCTATAAGCAAAATCAAACAGTTAAATGAAAATTAAGCACAATAGATTAACCTGGCGAACACAGGACACCAAAAATTATATCTACCAGCTGCCCTGGAAGGCTTGGATTTGCCCCTGTGAGGGCCAGGTGTGGAAATGGTGCAGCTGCTTGAGTCGCACGGTTTCTGGCAACACCAGGTTCTCAGGGGGGTTGGCGGCTAGGGTAGCAGGAAATATAGTGCTCTAGAAGGGCATGGCAACCAGTATTGGCCAATGCACTCTAGTATTCTTGCCTGGAGAACCCCCTCTCTGACAGAGAAGCCTGGCAGTCTTCAGGGTTTCAAAGAGTCAGACAGGACCGAAGCGACCCTGCACACATAAATATAAGACTTCTTCTTATTTTTGCTGGTGGCAGCTCTGCACCAATGAGAGTTGAGCGTGAAGTGGTGCAGCTGCTTGGCTTGCCATGACCCTGGCAGCGCCAATGTTCAGGGACACAGACTGCCTCCACATAGGGAGTTATGGCCCTATCAGAGTCTTTTTTTGAGCCACTTGTAGCTGGCGATCAGAAGCCTCTTTGGCCAGTCTTTCTCTGTAGCTCCTCGCGTTCAGGCATTTAGAGGGATCCCTTGCCTGGGGTCCTTCCCTTGTTGTTCTGCACGTCAGACGCATAGAGGGGACTCCCCTGACTGGGGTCCTACTCTGCAGATCAGCACATCACGCACTTAAAGGGGCACCCTGTGTGGGATCCTACTCTGTGGTTCAGTGGATCAGGCACTTGATGGGCCCACCTCTCTATTGTTCAGCTGCTAATGCTGGCCTGTGGACAGAGAGAGGCTATGGTGATGGCACCACCCACTATGCATGACTCAGCAGTATCGCCTTGCTTCCATGGCTTCCTGGCTTTCCTCCACAGGCATTTCCCACCCCAATCTCCCGAATCCCTAAACTCCAGCTCCCAGCCACTGCACCTTCCCGGAAACCCAGATTCCTGCCTGGCATATGCATGGCTGTGGCAAGGACTGTCTGATTCTCATTCCATTTAGGCTGCCACAGATCTGCTCTTTCACTCTCAGCCTTAAATGTTTTTCCTCTGACTTAGACAATTGCCCCACTGAGATCATACCCCTGCTTCAGTTCCCCCAGCCACCAAGGGCAGGTCCAGTCCTACTAACCCTCCTGTTTTTTCCCCTAGTACCTTTGTCCTACCAAGTTTTACATGGTTCTATATATTCTTTTCCACTTGTCAGGTCCTCCTGTCTGCTCTAAGCTGGTGTTCTCCATGCACTTCTGTGTCTGAAGGTATATTCCTGATGTATCCATGGAGAGAGATGGACTCCACATCCACCTACTCCTCCACCATCAATGTTCTCCCCTACAATGTCTAGATTTTTTATTGACTATATTTGCTGTCACCACACTTACTCCCAATAAGCCCCAATAGCCACTTGAAGTATTAGTCTATGTCTCAAGTGGTTTTTATTTTCTAACATTTTCTACCTTAGTTTCTAAACTCTTAAGTGTGAAAAATTTAAACATAAAAGAAGAAAGAATAGTATAACAAATCTGTTTTCAACAATGATCAACTATTTTTAATTACACTAGCAATACATGCTCTCTATAAACAAAACAAACCCTCAATGATGAAAAGAGCACTTAAAATTCCCCTATGCAGAGAGAGTGAATGATAACTACAGGATAATGCCACATTTTTTTTTTTTTTTGTATGCATACATAAGATGGGAATTGTGCATTTCTTGTTTTTTGTTGTTAAGGTGAGTCTATGCTGTACATGCTGTTTTGGAAGCTTAGACAACCTTTAAGCCATTTCTTCGATATTCTTCTCACATTTTCAGTGGAATTCTTTATTTTATCTAGGTCTATGACATACTTAAATTAAAGAAAGTAGGGAAAACCACCAGAGCATTCAGGTATGACCTAAATCAAATCTCTTATGTTTATACAGTGGAAGTGACAAATAGATTCAAGGGATTAGATGTGATGGACAGAGTGCCTGAAGAACTCTGGATGGAGGTTTGTGACATTGTACAGGAGGCAGTGATCAAGACCATCCCCAAGAAAAAGAAATACAAAAAAGCAAAATGGTTGTCTTTTTTGTAAGTAGCCTGTACAAATAGCTGGGAAAAGAAGTGAAACTAAAGGCAAAGGAGAAAAGGAAATATAAATTCTACTCTGAATATAGAGTTGCACAGAATAGCAATGAGAGATAAGAAAGCCTTCCTCAGTGATCTATGCAGAGAAATAGAGGACACCAATAGAATGGGAAAAGCTAGAGACCTCTTCAAGAAAATTAGAGATACCAAGGGAACATTTCATGCAAAGATGGGCATAAAGGACAGAGATAAATGACACAATAAAGGACAGAAATGGTGTGGACCTGACAGAAGCAAAGATGTTAAGAAGAAATAGCAAGGCTACATAGAAGAATTATACAAAAATATCTTCATAACTCAGATAACCACGATGGTGTGATCACTCACCTAGAGCCAAGCATCCTGGAATGCAAACTCTAGTGGGCCTTAGGAAAAGTTACTACAAACAAACCTAGTGGAGGTGATGGAATTCCAGTTGAGCTATTTAAAATCCTAAAAGTGCTGCACTAAATATGCCAGCAATATGGAAAACTCATCAGTGCTGCAGGATTGGAAAAGGTCAGTTTTTGTCCCAATCCCAAAGAAAGGCAATGTTAAACAATGCTCAAACTACCACACAATTGCATTCATCTCAGATGCTAGCAGAGTAATGCTCAAAATTCTCCAATTCAGGCTTCAACAGTACATGAACTGTGAACTTCCAGATGTGCAAGCTGGTTTTAGAAAAGGCAGAGGAACCAGAGATCAAATTGCCAATATCCACTGGATCACTTAAAGAGCAAGAGAGTTCCAGGAAAAAATCCATTTCTGCTTTATTGACTACCCAAAGCCTTTGTGTGGATCACAGCAACCTGTGGAAAATTCTGAAAGAGATGGGAATACCAGACCATCTGACCTGCCTTCTGAGAAATCTGTCTGCAGGTCAAGACACAACAGTTAGAGATGGACATGGAACAACACACTGGTTCCAAATTGGGAAAGGAGTACATCAAGGTTGTATATTGTCACCCTGCTTATTTAACTTACATGCAGACCCCATCATGCAAAATGCCAGGATGGATGAAGCACAATCTGGAATCAAGATTGCCAGGAGAAATATCAGTAACCTCAGATATGCAGATAATACCACCCTTATGGCAGGATGTGAAGAAGAACTAAAGCGCCTCTTTATGAAAGTGAAAGAGGAGAGTGAAAACGTTGGCTTAAAACTCAACATTCCGAAAACTAGGATCATGGCATCTGGTCCCATCTCTTTATGGAAAATAGACGGGGAAACAATGGAAACAGTGACAGACTTTATTTAGGGGAGTTCCAAAATCACTGTAGATGGTGACTTCAGCCATGAATTAAAAGACACTTGCTCCCTGGAAGAAAAGTTGTGACCAACCTAGACAGCATATTAAAGAGCAGAGGCATTAGTTTGCCAACAAAGGTCTGTTTAGTCGAAACTGGTTTTTCCAGTCCTCATGCATGGGTGTGAGAGATGGACTATAAAGTGCAGAAGAATTGATGCTTTTAGACTGTGGTGTTGGAGAAGACTCTGTAGAGTCCCCTGGACTGCAAGGAGATCCAGCCAGCCCATCCTAAAGGAAATCAGTCCTGAATATTCACTGGAAGGACTGATGTTAAAGATGAAACTCCAATACTTTGGTCATCT
Source organism: Capricornis sumatraensis (assembly GCF_032405125.1). Taxonomy (NCBI): domain Eukaryota; kingdom Metazoa; phylum Chordata; class Mammalia; order Artiodactyla; family Bovidae; genus Capricornis; species Capricornis sumatraensis. The sequence continues at coordinate 328,567 of NW_027184621.1, read as the reverse complement.
GATGTGAAGAACTGACTTATTGGAAAAGAGCCTGATGCTGGGAAAGACTGAAGGTGGGACGGGAAGGGGATGACAGAAGATGAGATGATTGGATGGTATCACTGACTCAATGGACATAGGTTGAGTAAACTCCAAGAGTAGGTGGTAGAATGGGACGCCTGGTGTGCTGCAGTCCATGCGGTCACAAAGAGTTGGACACAACTGAGCAACTGGACTGAACTGAACTGAACACCTAATGATTATCTATGCTTCATTCCTTATCTGTAGGTAGCACTGAAAACATTATTAAAAGACATATGGTCTCCAAGATGGTGGAGGAGAAAGCCATCTCCTCAGTAATTCTGCTTTGCACTTTTCCTTCCACCCTATTTCACTGATATCAGTCTTCCTGCATTCGATTTTTTTCAAAGAATGAGACTAAACAGGAATCAGAGAAACAGAGCGGAATTACAGCAGAAAACTTAAAGTGAGGAGGTTGGTCACATTTTTCAATTTTATTTTTAAGGTGAGATTTTCATGGAAAATAGCATTGTGTTGTCCTCTGCTATAATTAGGAGGAACCATTGAAATGTTAACCAGTCTTTTACCTCTCATGCTGAGATGTGATTTGCTGCTTAGGAAACTATTTTGAAAATTTCAAGTTGTTTCCATGAGATTGTAATTCCAGCTCTACAACTTCCTTAAATGCATTTAACTCAGTGTGGCTTTAGTGTTATATTTTACCAGGTGCAACCATGCTATATGGTAATTGAACTTGTGAAACAGATTTTCCTTGAAGTAAACAAATAGACTGCATTGAAATTCCTTAATATGCAAGTTCCCTCCCTTTGTCTTGCTCCCTCTCCTTCTTTGTCTTTTCCTGGTTTGGTGTTCCTACTTGGTACTTTTTTCTTTTCCTTTCAAAATGACTAGATTACCATAAACATTTGCCACACACACACACACACACACACACACACACACACACCTATAATGCTCATCCAGTTTTGTCTGCTACTGATTGGCTTCCTCCAAAAAGGACAAAGGGTCAGTTAGAGGAGCCATCCTTCAGTTTGCAGTGGAGATCCAGCAGAATTGTTAAAACTGGTAGAAGCAACTGCCCTTACAACTCTGCAGACAATTAAGTAATTGGATCCATATGTGTTGGCTTACAAAAATTTTAAAAGAAATTAGTGTGAGACAGTTATGCCCCTAGTTTAGTTCTTGATAAGTTAGTATTACATCTTCCACAGAGATTTGTGCTTATATTACAGAGTAAGTAGATGTCTTAAAGCAGTTCACAAGAAAGTAATATCCTAACAAATTATTAAATGTCTCTGAGCACATATGTTGTAGCCACGTGTTCCGGGAAACAAACTCACTCAGAAGGACAATGCACATAGTGGAGTGCAGTTCATCACATTGGCAGGCCCAAGGCAGAGTCTCCTCTTAGCCAAGGACCCTGACCAGTTTTTCTGAAAACTTTATATACCCTAAGTGTACGTGCCCAAACCCACCTCCCCAAATTCCCTGAAACTAGTCTGAACAAAGGAAAAGAAAGATACAATCAAAGTTAACCCGTGATTCATATGCCTTAAGCCTAGGTAGTTAACAGTGGACAATTATCAATAAGACTGTGGTCATATCCCAATAAGCATAATAGCATTTATGATTCTATTCGGTTACACAGATAATTGGGGTAATCTTTCAGGCAACAGAGAGTCTAGCTACGAGCCTTGGGGTTCCATCCGGGGGCCTGGTTTTCCAGTTGGTATGTCGTTTCCATAGATACTGGGCATATAGCTCAAAGTCCACAGTCCGGCCCAAGATGGAGTCCTGCTTTCAAGATGGCGTCGGTTCTGTCTGTTTTCTCCTTCATTCCCCCCTCTTGATGCTCTTAACTCATAGTATGGGCATCATTCTTAGGGATATACTGCACCCTGACCCTCCGACCTCCATTTTGGGAGAACGACATCAACCTTTGGGTTGGTTACAAAGTTTATAATACATTGTAAAATAAGTGTTCACAAAGTAGACCTATCAGGGCAACTATAACAATGGTAAATATAGTTTTCCACCAATCACCCTTTACCCAAGATAGGACCAAAGTCCAAAAAGGAAAATTATCATCAGACATAATTTTTACCTGACCTTTCATGTCATCGAAGGTGGCTGACATATAGCCAGATATATCAGGATTAAGTACACAACATTCAACTTTAATTAAAGCACAGGCCCATCTTTGTACTGAAACTATGGTTAGTCTCAAGATGACACTAGCAAGTCCTCGTAGCAGCAGTTGATTGTAGAGCTTCATCTCTATTTCTTCTTTAAGATGATCTTGGTTTCACGGGGCCCAGTGGGGTCCTTTTCTGTAGTCCGCACGGCGTCCTCTGGGTCTGCATGGTATGCTCTCCTCACCTTCGTGTGGTGGATCCAGGAAGTGACACCTGCAACTTTAACTGCAGTCGGGCTGGTTAGAACAACAGTATATGGACCCTTCCAATCACACTAGGACCACAGCCTTGGTCGAACTCAATGAAACTAAGCTATGCCCGTTGGGAAACCCAAGATGGGTGGGTCATGGTGGAGAGGTCTGACAGAATGTGGTCCACAGGAGAAGGGAATGGCAAACCACTTCAGTATTCTTGCCTTGAGAACCCCATGAACAGTATGAAAAGGCAAAGTGATAGGATACTGAAAGAGGAACTCCCCAGGTCAGTAGGTGCCCAATATGCTATGGGAGATCAGTGGAGAAATAACTCCAGAAAGAATGAAGGGATGGAGCCAAAGCAACAACAATACCCAGCTGTGGATGTGACTGGTGATAGAAGCAAGGTCCGATGCTGTAAAGAGCAATATCGCATAGGAACCTGGAAAGTCAGGCCCATGAACCAAGGCAAATCGGCAGAAGAAAAGTTATGACCAACCTAGATAGCATATTCAAAAGCAGAGACATTACATTGCCGACTAAGGTCCGTCTAGTCATGGCTATGGTTTTTCCTGTGGTCATGTACGGATGTGAGAGTTGGACTGTGAAGAAGGTTGAGCGCCAAAGAATTGATTCTTTTGAACTGTGGTGTTGGAGAAGACTCTTGAGAGTCCCTTGGACTGCAAGGAAATCCAACCAGCCCATTCTGAAGGAGATCAGCGCTGGGTTTCTTTGGAAGGAATGATGCTAAAGCTGAAACTCCAGTACTTTGGCCACCTCATGCGAAGAGTTGACTCATTGGAAAAGACTCTGCTGCTGGGAGGGATTAGGGGCAGGAGGAGAAGGGAACAACAGAGGATGAGATGGCTGGATGGCATCACGGACTCGATGGACGTGAGTCTGAGTGAACTCTGTGAGTTGGTGATGGACAGGGAGGCCTGGTGTGCTGTGATACATGGTGTTGCAAAGAGTCGGACACCACTGAGTGACTGAACTGAATGTGGGGCCAAGGAGTCGTGTTTCCAGTCCTTGACCACACCTGATCCCCAGGCACAAATTTGTGAATCTATTCCCCAAGGGGGAATGGCACCCTTTCTGTACAAACTTAGTTACCTGATTTATTACCTTACCAGGCTGTTCCATCTGCTGTGAAATCTCATCTCCCCGTACTTGAGGCAAATTTGTTGATACCTGTTTTATTTTGGAAGGGGGTCTCCCATATACAATTTTGTATGGAGAAGAGCCATGGGACTGTAGGGTCATCCTGAGTCTGAGCAGAGCTGTCAGAAACAAGTCCACCCAGGAACAGTCAGTCTCTAAGATCCACTTGGAGAGTGTCTCTTTAAGTGTCCGGTTGCTTCCTTCCACCATCCCAGAACTCTGGGGCCTACAAAGTGTATGTAATTTCCACCTGATGTTTAAAGTTTTGCTTGCTTGTTATACTAAATCAGCTACGAAAGCAGGGCCATTGTCCGACCCAGTGCTGGTTGGAAATCCAAATTTGGGGACTATCTCCCTAAGCAGGCACCGGGCTACTTTTGATGCTCTTTCAGTCTGGGTAGGGAAAGCTTCTAGCCGTCCCGAGAACGTACATACTATGACCAGCAGGTAATGGTAGTGTTGGCGAGGTTTCATTTCAGCCCAATTCCAGGTGTTCAAAGGGCAGCATACCTTTTACCTGAATCCCTGGAGGTTTCTGTCTGTGCCGAGAGGCAGCATTGACCTGTGAGCAGGCAGTGCAGTTCTGAGATTTTGTCCTTTTGACAGCTGGAGGGCCTGGATTAGAGCATATAGTTCGGCCTGTTGAGTGGACCAGTGTGATATCAGAGAGCTAGCTTCAACGATGGTTTCTTCCATGACTACTGCATATCCCAACAGCCATTGTCCTTGTTTCACCAGGCTGGTGCCATTGGTGTACAGGACCAAATCTGGGTCCGGGATTGGCTGGTCTCTCAAGTCAGGCCTGCTGGCATATTTCCTTGCAATCATGTGAGGGCCCACCTTCTCCCACAAGAAAGAGAGTGGCCAGATTCAGGGCCTGACAAGGCTCAGTAGTAATACGGGGATTTTCACATAACAGTCCCTGGTATTGAGTAATCTGGGATGTTGACAGCCATTTATGGGGGCCCCTCACAGGAGAGTGTTGACCTCATGCAGGACTTTTATGAACAAATCTTGGCCCAAAATCAGCTCGGTTGCCTCCCAGACCAGTAAGGCAACTGCAGCAACTGCCCATAAGCATCCCAGCCACCCAGTGTCAACACTGTCCAGCTGATTAGAGATAAGCCACTGCTCTGTCCCATGTCCCCATAATCTGGGACAACATTCCCAATGCCACCTTGTCCTTTTCAGTCACATAAAGAGTTCATGGCTTAGCAAGGTCTGGCAGGCCCAAGGCGGTTGCTGACGTAATTGTACCAGGTTTAAGTTTTGTTACCAGTGGGGCTTGTTTTGCAAGCCTGAGGCTGGGTGAGGGGGGGTGTGGGGTACGGGGGACGGTGTGGAGATTGTCTTCCACCCAGACCTCAGGGAATTGTTGAGTTAACTCTCTCTCTTGACTGTTTAGCTGGTCTGGTTTCCTTGCCAGGAGACTATGCAACCTCCATTCATCTTGAGGGGTTACTGAGAGGAAGAGTAAGTAGGTGGTTGAGCCTACTTGAACAGTGGGTCTTTCGTGGGGGGGAAGGTCACTTGTGCCCCCAATTTAGATAGCAAGTTTCTGCCTAACAAAGGTCCTGGGCATTCAGGGATGTATAAAATGTCATGAATCACTTGGTGTCCCACCATCTGACATTTTCAGGGTTGGCTAGAGACACAGAGGCTGCATTTATCTCCATCTGAGACCCAGCAGCCTCTGGCTGGGTCTATTGGCATGTAAAGTCTATAGGCCTCGCACTATCTTTCGCAGAACTCAGAGGGTGATTTGCTTTCCCTTTGAATCACTTTGGAGGGTTTTGCAGTACTCATAGCTTTTTGGGCCCCCCTCGTGAGACCTCATAAAATAGCCACCCAGTATATCTCCATGTGGTCCCTCTCTTCCTCTGTGTTACGGTCCCAATTGGGCCTCTCATCAGGGGTGGCTAGTTCTGCCCACCACTGAGGGTTTGCAGTACCCTCAGGTGCCATTTCTCTTAACCATTTTCTGGCCTCAGGATCCTGTGTCTTTCCTCAGTGCTAAAAAGGGAGACTAGTAGTTGGATTATGTCATCCTATGTAGGGTGGTGGGTTTGAAAAATAGTCTCCATTAGCCTAATCATGGCTTGTGGCTCCCTCAAGTATGGTGGAGCGTGTCTCTGCCAGTTTAATATATCTGTAGAGGAAAATGGCTGGTAATAATAGGGGGCTGATGGTAGTGCCTCATGCGTCCTGAACTGAAGGCTGTTGTAGCTCTCTGAGGGGCATCTATAGTGGAGTTCTTTCCCCCTGTTCCTTGGTGGAGCTCAGCCTCTGTCTCATTGCTGTGTTTTCTTCCCCCTTCCCATCAGTACTCACCGGGAGAGGTGGATACAGTCTAGAAGGTCCAGCTGAGGTGGAATTCTGGGGTCATTGATCAGAGGTCTCCATTGCTGGGATTGGAGCCTGCCAAAACGGCGGCCCTACAAACTCCAGGAGAGCTGGAGGAAGAGTAGTGGCTGCTGCAGGAACTTCACCTGGCCCTGTATTGGGCGTTAAGGCGGCCTCCGGTCCTGGTGGAGCACTGGGAGGCAGGCGCATCATTATCCAGTCTGGGGGTGCGGTCAGGTCATCCCCATCCAAATCCTGTAGAATTTACTTTTTTATCATCAGTCGATTTTTGTGCCATTAATACTTTTTCCCCTTTCCCTTCTGGATACAGAACCTTGTTCAAGTAGGAGGGTCTTGAGCTAACCCTAGCCATGAGTCAATAGATGGATATTGATCCAGGTGTCCTGGCTCTCCTGTGACTACTGTATAGACAGACTGCTTCCACTATTTTTAAGTTCATGGTGTTCTCTCCATGAACTCTCATCCTACTCTCACAGGGGGCCATTCGACCTCACAGTGTATGTGAAGGCGTTTAGGCTTCATATTCACCCCATCAGTTCAGTTCAGTGCAGTCACTCAGTCGTGACTCAGTCGTCATAACCCTAAAGAATTATTTAGGCCTATAATTTATTGAACACATAAGGCACATTCATAATTCATTAAAAAATAAAATGTTTTAAAATAGCATAGTCTTATTTTTTAAAATCCATATTAATTTGTGTAACATAAATGCTAGGATAAAATTCACTATAATGTCAATAATGATTACACATAAGTGGTATACTTTCTGTTGATTTTTTTCCTGTGTTCCTCATTTTTAGTAAATATATATATTTTTCATTCAAAGTTATTTGTTCTGCAGAACAAAATTTGTGTATTTATTTTACTGCACAAAGTAAGGTGAAGGTCATCGTTTACCTTGAAAAGAGCAGTTGGTGGGATGATAAGTGTGACTATCTCTTTGAAATAGGTTAATATATCTGCTGTTGGCTTCGGAAAAATCTGGTAGAAGCTTGACGATGGGTATAGAGGTGTTTATTTCACAATTTGCCGCTTATTTTTTTTTTTTTAATTTTCCATAATAGTCAAAAATTTAAAAAAAAAAAAGAAAAGAGAAATTAGAGACAAATTGTAAATAAAATAAAGGCAACTGTCTGTCATTCTCTCTCTCTCTGTCTCTCTCTGTTTTGTTTTGTTTTTTTTTTTTTTTTTTTCTTCTCAGCTTGTATCTTAATTCCCCCACCAGAGATTGTGGAAGTATAAAGTCTTAACCACTAGATCACCAGGGAATTCCCTAGGTAACTCTTGGAAAAATTTTTGTTTTAGAGAAAAGAAGAGAAATAGTATGCTAGCTGGAGGATATCTGAGATCCAGAGATAATTTTTGAGATGGAAGAAAGTATGGCATTTACGAATGATCGAGGAAAGAGCGGAAAATCAGTGATGCATAAGAGATTGGGCGCCAGTTTCTGGAGGTGAGTTTCAGTGGGTGAGTGAGGGAGAGATTTATTTTGCAGGTAGAATGGCAGGAAATAAGGGGAAAAGATTCAGGCCAAGATGACAGAGAGTTTAATTCCTCTGGAAACTGGATGTTACTCAGCAGATTATGGGGACTCTTCAAAGGATTTTAAACAGAGGAGTGGTGTGTTAAATTCATGCTTTAGATATCAACCATGTATCCAAGCTGATAATTAGTTTAGAAAGTGAACTGATCCTTTTTTTTTTTTTTTTAATATTTGATATCTCCTGTAATGCACCACAACTTGAAATGTTCAAGAGATTTCTTTTGGCAGGGATTTATTTTTGGAAACTCTTTAAGTGTCAAATAAATAAAAGTTGTCTCACAAAAGAATATCAATGTTTATTATTTCACTACACAATGGTCAATATTAGAAAGGGTCATTTTTTTCCTTTGTAATGCAATGTAGAAAAAATGATATTTTTACCACAGTTTTAAGTTGTATACTTAACTTCTAGTGAAGGTAAATACTTTCATATGGGTATGTGTTTTGTGTGTTTCCTTTTCACTAGCTTGTCAGTAAACTTTATTGGAGTCAAAGGTGAAATTGCACAAGGCATTTTAATAGCTCAAGTGATCTCAAGTAAAACAAAAAAACTGTTTCTTGACTATGTCTATTCAGTTCAGCTTCCCTGGTGACTCAGAAGTTAAAGCGTCTGCCTCCAATGTGGGAGACCTGGGTTCAATCCCTGGGTCGGGAAGATCCCTTGGAGAAGGAAATGGCAACCCTCTCCAGTATTCTTGCCTGAAGAATCCTGTGGACGGAGGAACCTGGTAGGCTACAGTCCACGGGGTCGCAAAGAATCGGACACGACTGAGCCACTTCACCTTTCACCTTTCAGTTCAGTTCAGTTCAGTCACTCAGTCATGTCCGACTCTTTGCAACCCCATGAATCGCAGCACGCCAGGCCTCCCTGTCCATCACCAACTCCTGGAGTTCACTCAGACTCACCTCCATAGAGTCAGTGATGCCATCCAACCATCTCATCCTCTGTTGTCCCCTTCTCCTCCTGGTCCCAATCCCTCCCAGCATCAGAGTCTTTTCCAATTAGTCAACTCTTCACAATAGGTGGCCAAAGTACTGGAGCTTCAGCTTAACATCATTCTTCTTAAGAAATCCCAGCGCTGATCTCCTTCAGAATGGACTGGTTGGATTTCCTTGCAGTCCAAGGGACTCTCAAGAGTCTTCTCCAACACCACAGTTCAAAAGCATCAATTCTTCAGCGCTCAGCCTTCTTCACAGTCCAACTCTCACATCCATACATGACCAAAGGAAAAACCATAGCCTTGACTAGACGGAATGTCTATTACCAGCACAGAACTCTCTTCTCAATGAACATTACTTTTAAATCTATGTAAAATGTTTAATTTTAACCATCTAGGCATAGAATATAAGGAACTTGAAGCACAGTAACCATAAAAAAAAAAAAAAAAAGCCACATCCTTCCTTGCAGACAATTTTGGTCGATTTCAGGGAGACTGGTCCTTCTCTCCCATTACAAAGTAGCTTAGGGCAAATCTTCTGCTGGTAGGTGTAGAAAGCTTTTATTTCTACCAAATGCAAACACCTCTTACAAACTGTAGTTTTTTTAAGGGGAGGATTATACAGACATTAACACAGTATTAAATAAGAAGAGAAAGTAAAGAAAAATCTGGACCTAATTTGGGTTATTTGCAATTTGAGATAGCTTTAGTGTAGTCCTCAAAGATACTGAAATCACTGGTTCCTATTAAATAGCTATGTAAATGTCCCACAAATGTTGGGAGCAAGAGGAAAGCATAATAAGATATTTGGTTTTGAAATGCAAGGGTAACTAAACTTTATTCATAAAGGGCCAGTGAGTAAGTACATTAAGCTTTGCAGGCCTCACGATATCTGTTGCAAACATTCGATTTTGCTGTTGTATTGAGAAAGCAGACATCAACATCACTTGAATGAGCATGGCTGTGTTCTGATAAAATTGCATTAATAGAAAATTAAAATTCGAATTTCATATCATTTTCACATATCACTACATGCCGTTCTATTTTTTCCATTTATTTAAAAATGTGAAAATCATTTTTTGCTTATAGATTGTACAAAAATAGACGCCATGACAGATTTGGCCTATGGTTTAATTTGCCTATCTTTGCTGTAACACATCATTTCTCTTTGAAATTAACATTTCTAAAAGACGCTAAATGTAAGAAGACTTCAGTTCACCAAATGAAGATATTATCGTGAATATTCTATAAGTGACAAATTGCAAAGAGCAGATGACCTTGTATACATGAAAACTGAAGGCAGTATTAAATTTAGCCATGCAGACAATTCACAGTTCACAAGAATCTATTTATTAAACAAACAAACAAAAAAAAAACAAAACTTGCCTACACATTGAAACCCTTGTCTCTAATCATACTGAGTCAATTATATATCCTTGGCAGCAAGGTTGATGGTAATGAACAAAGCTCTGGGAATGAAGTTCACAACTATGACATGAGCTACCTGTTTGATTTGGGACAAATACCTTAAATTTTCTTGACTCTAGTTACTTCATGATTAAGGCCATTACAATATCTGAACTTCTTTCTAGCTATGAGTTTTTACTAAGTCTATTGAGTTACACAAAAAAAATATTTAGTCTAGCTGATATTTTTTTTAATTTATAAACTCTGAATAGATATAACACTAAAAAGTATATTGTAGTATATTTGATTGACAATGTTATGTTAGTTTCAAGTGTAAGGCAAAGTGATTCAGTTATACATGCATCTGTTCTTTTCCAAATTCTTTTCCCACTTAAATATTATAGAATCTTGAGCAGAGTTCCCTGTGCTATGTACAGTAGGTCCTTGTTGGTTATCTATTTTAAATATAGTAGTATATGTGTGTCAATCCCAAACTCCCTACCCTTTCCAATCCCAATCGATCTTTCCCCCCCTACCCTTCCCCGCTAGTAACCATGTCATTCTCTCAGTCTGTGAGTCTGTTTCTGTTTTATAAATAATCCTAAACCGTGTTTGTCTTTGTTCACTGATGACTACTTTGTTCACTGTTGACTACCTTCTGGATATAGACAAGTACCTAAAGCATAGTAGGGACTTAATCCATATGCTGAATAAATTTGAAAAATAAAATTGTCTCTTTATAACACAATGTATAAAAAGCAAATAAAATAATTTATTTTAATTTATTCATTTAGCAATTACTTTTAAAAATACTTGCCTGTGTGTCAGACACTAAAGACCACATACCAGCCCAAGAAGTCTCACATTCTAGCTCACCTAAGGGTAGATTGGGGTTAGTAGTATTTCAGGAAAATTTATTTACTGATGTCAATTTTGCCTTCCATTTCCTTTTATAGCTTCAAACTAAACATTTAGTAGAAACAGTGAAATCAGAATTACAGGACTGATTCTATTCCTGATCCCTGTCTTTACAAAGGAATCAGTATTATTAGTTATTTGTTCTCTCCCTGGTACAGTCTCTTTTTCACATATTAAAGTAGGAGCAATGAGGAAACGTCCACTCCTTGTGCATATCCGTGCTCAGTCAGGTCTGACTCTTCATGACCTCAGGGACTATAGACCGGAAAGCTCCTCTGTCCATGGGACTTTCCAGGCAAGAATATTGGAGTGAGTTGCCATTTTGTCCTCCAGTGTATATTCCCAAACCAGGAATCAACAAACACATTCAAAAACATGCACTAGCCAGAGGGTAGTGATGGTACTCTGGGGTCAGGGAAGTCAAGCATGAGAGAGTCAGTTCCTAGATAGGTTAATAAGAAGTTCAGGGTCCCCGAGGAGGAGAGAGGAATCTGGGATTCCCAAAGAGAGATGAGTCAATTCAGTTGCTCAGAGGTGTCCAAATCTTTGTAACCCCATGGACTGCAGAATATCAGGCCTCCCTGACTATCACCAACTCCCAAAGTTTACTCAAACTCATGTTCATTGAGTCGGTGATGCCATCCAACCATCTCATCCTCTGTCATCCACTTCTCCTCCCACCTTAAATCTTTCCCAGCACAAAGATCTTTTCAAATGAGTCAGTTCTTCACATCAGGTGGCCAAAGTATTGGAGTTACAATTTCAGCATCAGTCCTTCCAATGAATATTCAGGACTGATTTCCTTTAAGATGGAGTGGTTGGATATCCTTGCTGTCCAAGGGACTCTCAAGAGTCTTCTCCAACACCACAGTTCAAAAGCATCAATTCTTCGGTGCTCAGCCTTCTTTATAGTCCAACTCTCACATTCATACACGAGAACTGGAAAAATCATAGCTTTGACTACATGGACATTTGTTGGCAAAGTAATGTCTATGCATTTAATATACTGTCTAGTTTGATCATAACTCTTCTTCCAAGGAGCAAATGTCTTTTAATTTCATGGCAGCAGTCACCATCTTCAGTAACTTTGGAGCACCCAAAAAATAAAGTCTGTCACTGCTTCCACTGTTTCCCTGTCTATTTGCCATGAAATGGTGGGACCAGATGCCATGATCTTAGTTTTCTAAATGTTGAGCTTTAAGGCAAAATTTTCTCTCTCCTCTTTCACTTTCATCAAGAGGCTTTTCAGTTTATCTCTGCTTTCTGCCGTAAGGGTGGTGCCTTCTGCATATCTGAGGTTATTGATATTTTTCCCAGCAATCTTGATTTCAGCTTGTTCTCATCCAGTGCAGCATTTCTCATGATACAAAGGGTGACAATATACAGCCTAGAGGTATTCCTTTCCTGATTTGGGAACAGTCTGTTGTTCTATGTCCAGTTAGAACTGTTGATTCCTGACCTGCATACGGATTCCTCCAGAGGCAGAATTTCCCACAGTTTGTGGTGATTCACACAGTCAAAGGCTTTGACATAATCAATAGAGCAGAAATAGTGTTTTTCTGGAACTCTCTTGCTTTTTCATTGATCCGACAGATGTTGGCAATTTTATCTCTGGTTCCTCTGCCTTTTCTAAATCCAGCTTGAACATCTGGAAGTCCATGGTTCATATACTGTTGAAGCCTGGCTTGGAGAATTTTGAGCATTACTTTACTAGCGTGTGAGATGAGTGCAATGTGCAGTAGTTTAAGGATTCTTTGGGACTGGAATGAAAACTGACCTTTTCCAGTCCTGTGGCCACTGCTGAGTTTTCCAAATTTGCTGACATACTGAATACAGCACTTTAAGATCATTATATTTTAACTATCTTTGAAATAGCTCAACTGGAATTCCATCACCTCCACTAACTTTGTTTGTAGTGATTCTTTCTTAGGCCCACTTGACTTCACACTCCTGGAAGTCTGGCTCTAGATGAGTGACCACATCTTTGTGATTACCTGGGTCATCAAGATCTTTTCTGCATAATTTTTTGTGTATTGTTGCCACCTCTTCTTAATATCTTCTGCTTTGTTAGGTTCATATCATTTCTGTCCTTTATTGTGCCCATTTTTGCATGAAAATTTCCCTTGATACTTTTAATTTTCTTTAAGAGGTCTTTAGTCTTTCCCATTCTATCGTTTTCCTCTATTTCTTTGCACTGATCACTGAGAAAGGCTTTCTTATAGCCTCTTGCTATTCTTTGGAACTCTGCATTCAGATGCTTATATCTTTCTTTTTCTCCTTTGCCTTTTGCTTCTCTTCTTCTCATAGCTGCTTGCAAAGCCTCCTCAGACAACCATTTTACCGTTTTGTATTTCTTTTTCTTGGGGATGGTCTTAATAATTGCCTCCTGTACAATGTCACAAACTTTCATCCATCATTCTTCAGGCACTCTGTCTATCAGATCTAATCCCTTGAATCTATTTTTCACTCCCACTGTATTATCTCAAGGGATTTGATTTAGGTCATACCTTAATGATCTATTGGTTTTCCCTACTTTCTTCAAGTTAAGTCTGAATTTAGAAATAAAGAGTTCATGGTCTGAGCCAAAGTCAGCTCCAGGTCTTGTTTCTGCTCACTCTATAGAGCTTCTTCATCTCTGGCTGCAAATAATATAATCAATCTGATTTCAGTATTCACCATCTGGTGATGTCCATGTGTAGAGTCTTCTCTTCTGTTGTTGGAAGACAGAGCTTCTTCATCTCTGGCTGCAAATAATATAATCAATCTGATTTCAGTATTCACCATCTGGTGATGTCCATGTGTAGAGTCTTCTCTTCTGTTGTTGGAAGACAGTGTTTGCTATGACCAGTGTGTTCTCTTGGCAAAACTCTGTTAGTCTTTACCTTGCTTCATTCCATACTCCAAGGACAAATTTGCCTGTTACTCCAAGTATTTCTTGACTTTCTTCTTTTGCATTCCAGTCTTCCATAACGAACAGGACATCTTTGGCGGGGGGGAGGGGGGGGGTGTTAGTTCTAGAAGGTCTTGTAGGTTTTCAATGAACCATTCAACTTCAGCTACTTCCGTATTATTGGTCGGGATATAGACTTGGGTTACTATGATATTGAATGGCGCTGGAGCAGTAGCTGTGTGGTGCTTGTTTGGTGGCTGTAGCAACTGTGCGGAGATACCTCATGTCCAAGGGCAGAAAAGCCCCAGACAGAAGGTAGGAGGGGCGAAATTGCATTTAGAATTAAACCGCATACCTGGCAGAGATGCTCAGATGGCTCAAACATACCTTGTGCACACCAGGATCCAGAGACACCACAGAGACAGACAGTACTGTGTATGAGTGTCTCCTGAGGATGTATGGGTCAGCAGTGGAGTGCTGCAGGGGCAGGGGCTCTAGCTGAAATATATCTGGGTATGGCATAAGCCCGCTTGGAGGAGGTTGCCATTAACTCCACCATAGAGCCGGCAGAGCTTACACAGGACTGGCGAAACAGACTCTGGGAGGGCACAAACAGAACCTTGTGCACATCAGGACCCAGGAGAAAGGAGCAGTGACCCCATAAGCTTCTGACCCAGACTTGCCCATGAGTGTCCAGAAGTCTCTGGCAGAGGTGTGGGTCAGTGGTGTCTGGGGGCACTGAGTGTAGCATGGGATTTTTTGAAGGAGGTTGCCATTATCTTCATTACCCCCACCATAGTTTGGCCTCAGGGGAAATAACAGGGAGGGAACACAGCCCTGCCCTTTAACAGAAAATTGGATTAAAGATTTACTGAGCATGGCCCCACCCATCAGAACAAGACCCAGTTCACCCCTCAGTCAGTCTCTCTCATCAGGAAGTTTCCATAAGCCTCTTATCTTTCTCTATCAGAGGGCAGACAGACTGAAATCCACAATCACAGAAAACTAATTAATCTGATCACAAGGACCACAGCCTTGACTAACTCAATGTAACTACGAGCCATGCCATATAGGACCAGCCAAGATGTATGGATCATGGTGGAGAGATTTGACAAAATGTGGTCCACTGGAGAAGAGAATGACAAAGTACTTCAGTATTCTTGCCTTGAGAATGCCATGAACAATATGAAAAGGCAAAAATATAGGACACTGAAAGATGAACTCCTCAGGTCGGTAGGTGCTCAATATGCTTCAGGACATCAGTAGAGAACTAACTTCAGAATGAATGAAGGGATGGAGCCAAAGCAAAAACAACTCAGTTATGGATATGACTGGTAATGGAAGTAAAGACTGATGATGTAAAGAGCAGTATTGCATAGGAACCTCGAATGTTAGGTCCATAAATCAAGGCAAAGTGAAAGTGGTCAAATAATAGACGGCAAGAGTGAACATCAACATTTTAGGAATCAGTAAACTAAAACGGACTGGAATGGGTGAATTTTACTCAGATGGCCATTATATCTACTATTGTGGGCAAGAATCCCTTAGAAGAAATGGAGTAGCCATCATAGAAAACAAGAGTCCGAAATGCAGTACTGGGATGCAATCTCAAAAATGACCAAATGATCTCTGTTCATTTCCAGGCAAACCATTCAGTAACACAGTAATCCAAGTCTATGCCCAGACCAATAATGCTGAAGAAGCTGAAGAGGAGATAAGTGTCTGGAATTCTCAAGGAGGAGGAAAGGACAAATGACTTTTTTCCTAAATTCTTTACTCTTAGTCACATAATTTTTTGTTTGTTTGTTTAAGTCTGGAACTGATGATTACACAACAAACAACTCAGTTTAAACTCTGTACTAAGTCTGGAATGTTAGGTCCATGAATCAAGGCAAATTGGAAGTGGTCAAACAGGAGATGGCAAGAGTGAATATCAACATTCTAGGAATCAATGAACCAAACGGACAGGAATGGGTAAATTTAAATCAGATGACCATTATATCTACTAGTGTGGGCAGGAATCCCTTAGAAGAAATGAAGTAGCCATCATGGTCAACAAAAGAGTCTGAAATGCAATACTTGGATGCAATCTCAAAAACGACAGAATGATCTCTGTTCATTTCTAAGGTAAACCATTCAATATCACGGTGATCCAAGCCTATGCCCCAATCAGTAACGCTGAATAAGCTGAAGTTGAACGGATCTATGAAGACCTTCTAGAACTAACACCAAAATAATAATAATAATAATAATAATAATAATGATAATGATAAGATGTCCTTTTCATTATAGCAGACTGGAATGCAAAAGTAGGAAGCCAAGAAATACCTGGAGTAACAGGCAAATTTGGCCTTGGAGTACGGAATGAAGCAGGGCAAAGGCTAATAGAGTTCACCCAAGAGAATGCACTAGTCATAGACAACACCCTCTTCCAACAGCACAAGAGAAGACTCTACACATGGACATCACCAGATGGTCAACACTGAAATCAGATTGAGTATATTCTTTGCAGCCAAAGATGGAGAAGCTCTTTACAGTCAGCAAAAACAAGAAGGGGAGAGGACTGTGGCTCAGATCATGAACACCTTATTGCCAAATTCAGACTTAAATTGAAGAAAGTAGGGAAAACCACTAGACCATTCAGGTATAACCTAAATAAAATCACTTATGATTATACAGTGGAAGTGAGAAATAGATTTAAGGGTCAAGATCTGATAGAATGTCTGATGAACTATGGATGGAGGTTCGTGACACTGTACAGGAGACAGGGATCAAGACCATCCCCATGGAAAAGAAATGCAAAAAAGCAAAATGGCTGTCTGAAGAGGCCTTACAAATAGCCGTGAAAAGAAAAGTGAATAGCAAAGGAGAAAAGTAAAGATATAAGCATCTGAATTCAGAGTTTCAAAAAATAGCAAGAAGAGATAAGAAAGCATTCCTTAGCAATCAATGCAAAGAAATAGAGGAAAACAACAGAATGGGAAAGACTAGAGATCTCTTCAGGAAAATTAGAGATACGAAGGGAATATTTCATGCAAAGATGGACTCTATAAAGGACAGAAATGGTATTGACCTAACAGAAGTAGAAAATATTAAGAAGAGGTGGCAAGAACACACAGGAGAACTGTACAAAAAAGTTCTTCACGACCCAGATAATCATGGTGGTGTGATCATTCACCTAGAGCCAGACATCCTAGAATGTGAAGTCAAGTGGGCCTTAGGAAGCATCACTATGAACAAAGCTAGTGGAGGTGGAGGAATTCCAGTTGAACTATTTCAAATCCTAAAAGATGATGTGGTGAAAGTCCTGCACTCAATAGCCCAGCAAATTTGGAAAACCCAGCAGTGGCCACAGGACTGGAAAGTTCAGTTTTCATTCCAATTCCAAAGAAAGACAATGCCAAAGAATGCTCAAACTACTGCACAATTGCACTCAACTCAAACTCTAGTAAAGTGATGCTCAAAATTCTCCAAGCCAGGCTTCAGCAATACGTGAACCATGGACTTTCAGATGTTCAAGCTGGTTTCAGAAAAGCCAGAGGAACCAGAGATCAAATTGCCAACATCCGATGGATCACCAAAAAAGCAAGGGAGTTCCAGAAAAACATCTATTTCTGCTTTATTGACTATGTCAAAGACTTTGGCTGTGTGGATCACAATAAACTGTGGAAAATTCTTAATGAGATGGGAATACCAGACCATCTGACCTGTGTCTTGAGAAACCTATATTCAGGTCAAGAAGCAACAGTTAGAACTGGACATGAAACAGCAGACTGGTTCCAAACAGAAAAAGGGATCTCTCAAGGCTGTATATTGTCACCCTGATTATTTAACTTGTATGCAGAGTACATCATGAGAAAAGCTGGGCTGGAAGAAGCACAAGCTGGAATCAAGACGGCTGGGAGAAATATCAATAACCTCAGATATGCAGATGACACCACCCTTCTGGTAAAAATTGAAGAGGAACTAAATCCTCTTGATGCAAGTGAAAGAAGAGAGTGAAAATGTTGGCTTAAAGCTCAACATTCAGAAAACGAAGATCATGGCATCTGGTCCCATCACTTCATGGGAAATAGATGGGGAAACAGTGGAAACAGTGTCAGACTTTATTTATTTATTTATTTATTTATTTATTTTATTTTTGGCTCCTTAAATCACTGCAGATGATGATTGAAGTCATTAAATTAAAAGATTCTTACTCCTTGGAAGGAAAGTTATGACCAACCTAGATAGCATATTCAAAAGCAGAGACATTCGTTTGCCAACAATGGTCGGTCTAGTCAAGGCTATGGTTTTCCTAGTGGTCACGTATGGATGTAGGAGTTGGACTGTGAAGAAAGCTGAGTGCTGAAGAATTGATGCTTTTGAACTTTGGTGCTGGGGAAGACTCTTAAGAGTCCCTTGGACTATAAGGAAATCCAACCAGTCCATTCTAAAGGAGATCAGTCCTGGGTGTTCATTGGAAGGACTGATGCTAAAGCTGAAACTCCAATACTTTGGCCACCTCGTGCGAAGAGTTGACTCATTGGAAAAGACCCTGATGCTGGGAGGGATTGGGCACAGGTGGAGAAGGGGATGACAGAGGATGAGATGGCTGGATGGCATCACTGACTTGATGGACACGAGTTTGGGTAAAGTCCGGGTGTTGGTGATGGACAGGGAGGCCTGGTGTGCTGTAATTCATGGGGTTGCCAAGAGTAGGACTGGACTGAGGGACTGAGCTGAATTGAACTGAACTGTTTGTATCCTGCCTGAGGACAGTTTCTCCTTCTTTAAAACCTTCTGCCTAATCCTGTTATCTTAAAATGTAAATTGTGGGAGTGGATCTGGTAAAATTTCTACAACCTTGAAACATTCTTTTGATTTATTGTGATAACTATTTTAAAAGTATGTAGCTACCTTGCTGAAGACTAGCTAGTGCGACACTCTCCACCTCTTTTGATATCTATGTCAGAAGCTTTCTCTTTTCATTTTCACTATAAAAAAAAACCTTCTGCTACAGAAGAGCTTTGAGTGGTCATGCCTGATCTCTTGTTCCAAAGGTAAATCTTTGGAGATCAAGAATCAGATATCAACATCATTCTCCCTAAGTTATCAAGTGTACAAGGATAGCTTTGGCTGGGTGGACAGAGAGTGGAAATCTTCTGCTCATTGCTCCTATTTTTATCCGGAAAGAGTAAATTAGCAAGATAAAAATAGAATGATTAAGAGAAAAGGAGAAAGGGCTGAATGTTTGAGGGGAAAGAAGTAATTCAATAATCTCCTCTAAAATAACTCTTTGAAATTCTTACTTCAAACATTTTTAACTTAACATTCATAATTCTTCACTGGAATTTTAAGAAGTTGTTTAAGATGTAATGTCTGGTACATTGAGAATGTAGATATTTTAAGTAAATCTTTTATATTACTTTTTAAAAGGGTTCTTTTTACTTTTTCATACTGATCATGGGGTTCTCAAGGCAAGAATACTGAAATGGTTTGTCATTCCCTTCTCTCTTCCAAAAACACAAAAGAAGACTGTACACATGGATATTACTATATGGTCAATACTGAAATCAGATTGATTATACTCTTTGCAGTCAAAGATGGAGAAGATTTATAGAGTCAGCAAAAAAAAAAAGACTAGGAGCTGACTGTGGCTCTGATCCTGAACTGCTTAATGCAAAATGCAAACAAATTGAAGAAAGTAGGGAAAACCATAGACCATTTAGGTATGACCTAAATCAAATCCCTTGTGATTATACAGTGGAAGTTACAAACATATTCAAGGGATTATATCTGATTGATAGAGTGCCTGAAGAACTATGCAAGGAGGTTCATGACATTGTACAGGAGACAGTGATCAAGACCATCCCCAAGAAAAAGAAATGCACAAAGGCAAAATGGCTGTCTTGTTGGTAAGGAGGTCTTACAAATAGCTGAGAAAAGAAGAGAAGCTTAAGGCAAAGGAATAAAAAAGGAAAGATATACCCATCTGAATGCAGAGTTTCAAAAAATAGCAAGGAGAGATAAGAAAGCCTTCCTCAGTAACCAATGCAAAGAAATAGAAGAAAACAATAAAATGGGAAAGACAAGAGATCTCTTCAAGAAAACTAGAGATATGAAGGGAGCATTTCATGCAAAGATGGACACAATAAGGACAGAAATCATATGAACCTAAGAGAAGTTAAAGATGTTAAGAAGAAGTGGCAAGGAAAAAGAATAGAAAAACCCCAAAATTAGTAGAAAGAAAGAAATTGAAAATATCCAAGCAGAAATAAATGAAAGAAAAAAAATTAAAATAAAAGAAATAAACAATTGGAAAGATTAATACAACTAAAAGCAGGTTGTTTGAGAAGATAAACAAAATTGGCAAGCCTTTTGCCAGATTCAAGATGAAAAGAGACAAGAATCAAATAAAAAAAAAATTAGAAATGAAAAAGAGATTACAACAGGCAATGCAGAAATACAAAAGATTATGAGACTATTATGGAAAACTATATGGCAATAAAAAAGATAACCTGGAAGAAATAAAAATTGTGAACAACCCAATTACAAGCAGTGAAATTCAAGTTGTGACCAAAAATTCCCCCCAAAACAAAAGCCCAAGGCTAGATGGCTTCACAGGAGAATTCTGTCAAATATTTAGAGAAGAGGTAATGTGTATCCTTCTAAAATTATTTCCAAAGATTGCAGAGGAAGGAACACTTGCAAACATGGAGAAATTCCTTAACAACTGTAAATAAATAGCAGTAATTTGGGGCCACCCCACTTGAGGAGATACCCCACATCCAAGGTAACAGAAATCCCAGTAAGACAGTAAGCGCTGAGAGAGGGCATCAGAGGACAGGCAGACTGAAAACTCAATCACAGAAAACTATCCAACCTGATCATATGGACCACAGCCTTGTCTAACTCAATGAAACTAAGCATGCTATGTAGGGCCACCTAAGATGGATGGGTCAAGGTGGAGAGTTCTGACAAAACGTGGTCCACTGGAGAAGGGAATGACAAAGTACTTCAGTATTCTTGTCTTGAGAACCCCATGAACAGTATGAAAAGGCACAAAGATAGGGCATTGAAAGAGGAACTCCCGTGGTCATTAGGTGCCCAATATGCTACTGGAGATCAGGGGAGAAATAACTCCAGAAAGAATGAAGGGATGGAGCCAAAGCAAAAACAACATCCTGTTGTGGACGATGATAGAAGCAAAGTTTGATGCTGTAAAGAGCGGTATTGCATAGGGACCTGGAATCAAGGCAAATTGGAAGTGGTCAAACGAGATGGCAAGAGTGAATATTAGCGTTCTAGGAATCAGTGACTAAAATGGACTGGAATGGGTGAATTTAAATCAGATGGCCATTATACCTACTGCTGTGGGCAAAAATCTCTTAGAAGAAAAGGAGTAACCGTCATAGTCAACAAGAGTCTGAAAAACAGTACTTGGATGCAATGTCGAAAACGACAGAATGGTCTCTATTCGTTTCCAAGGCAAACCATTCAATATCATGGTAATCCAAGTCTATGCTCCAAACAGTAACACAGAAGAAGCTGAAGCTGAATGGTTCTGTGAAGACATAAAAGACCTTCTAGAACTAACACCAAAAAAAAAAAAAAGTCATTTTCATTACAGGGGCTGGAATGCAAAAGTAGGAAGTCAAGAAACACCTGGAGTAACAGGCAAGTTTGACCTTGGGGTATGGAATGAAGCATGGCAAAGGCTAATAGAGTTCTGTCAAGAGGACACACTGGTCATAGCAAACACTCTCTTTCAACAACACAAGAGAAGACTCTACACATGGACATTACCAGATGGTCAACAGTGAAATCAGACTGATTATATTCTTTGCAACCAAAGATGGAGAAGCTCTATATAGTCACCATAAAGAAGGCTGGGAGCTGACTGTGGCTCAGATTATGAACTCCTTATTGCCAAATTCAGACTTAAATTTAAGAACATGGGGAAAACCACTAGCCACTCAGGTATGGCCTAAATCCCTCATGATTAAACAGAGGAGGTGAGAAATAGATTTAAGGGCCTAGATCTGAGAGACAGAGTGCCTGAAGAACTATGGACTGAGGTTTGTGACATTGCCCAGGAAACATGGATCAAGACAATCTCCAACATAAAGAAATGCAGGAAAGCAAAATGGCTGTGTGAGGATGCCTTGCAAATAATTGGAAAGAAGAGAAGCAAAAAGCAAAGGAGAAAAGGAAAGATATACCCATCTGAATGCAGAGTTCCAAAGAATAGCAAGATGAGATAAGAAAGCCTTCCTCAGTGATCAGTGCAAAGAAACAGAGTAAAATAACCAGAGATCTCTTCAGGAAAATTAGAGATACAAAGGGAACATTTCATGCAAAGATGGGCTCAGTAAAGGACAGAAGTGGTATGGACCTAACAGAAGCAGAAGATAATGAGAAGAGGTGGCAAGAATACACAGAAGAACTGTTCAAAGAAGATCTTCATGACCCAGGTTATCACGAAGTTGTGATCATTCACCTAGAGCCAGACATCTTGGAATGTGAAGTCAAGTGAGCCTAGGAAACATCACTACAAACAAAGCTAGTGGAGGTGATGGAATTCCAGTTGAGCTGTTTCAAAACCTAAAAGATGATGCTACGAAAGTGCTGTACTCAATATGCCAACAGTTCAGTTCGGTTCAGTTCAGTCGCTCAGTCGTGTCTGACTCTTTGCGACCCCATGAATCACAGCACGCCAGGCCTCCCTGTTCATCACCATCACCCGGAGTTCACTCAGACTCACGTCCATTGAGTCTGTGATGCCATCCAGCCATCTCATCCCCTGTCGTCCCCTTCTTCTCCTGTCCCCAATCCCTCCCAGCGTCAGAGTCTTTTCCAATGAGTCAACTCCTCATGAGGTGGCCGAAGTACTGGAATTTCAGCTTTAGCAACAAGTTTGGCAAACTCAGCAGTGGCACGGGACTGGAAAACGTCAGTTTCCTATCCAATCCCAAAGAAAGGCAATGCCAAAAAATGCTTAAATTACTGCTCAATTGCACGCATCTCACACTGTAGCAAAGTAATGCTCAAATTTCTCCAAGCCAGGCTTCAGAAATACATGAACCATGAAATTCCAAATGTTCAAGCTGGTTTTAGAAAAGGCCAGAGATCAAATTTCTAACATCCGCTGGAACATCAAAAAAGCAAGAGAGTTGCAGAAAAATATCTACTTCTGCTATATTGACTATGCCAAAGCTTTTGCCTGTGTGGATCACAATAAACTGTGCAGGATTCTGAAAGAGATGGGAATACCAGACCACCTGACCTGCCTCTTGAGAAATCTATATGCAGGTGAGGAAGCAACAGTTAGGACTGGACAGGGAACAACAAACTTGTTCCAAATAGGAAAAGGAATACGGATGTGAACGTTGGACTGTAAGTAAAGCTGAGCACATAAGAATTGATGCTTTTGAAATGTGGTGTTGGAGAAGACTCTTGAGAGTCCCTTCGACTGCATGGAGATCCAACCAGTCCATTGTAGAGGAGATCAGTTCTTGGTGTTCATTGGAAGGACCGGTACTTTGGGCATCTGATGCTGGGAGCTAACTCATTTGAAAAGACCCCGATGCTGGGAAAGATTGAGGGCAGGAGGAGAAGGGGTTACAGAGGATGAGCTGGTTTGATGGCATCACTGACTCAATGGACATGAATTTGGGTAGTCTCCGAGAGTTGGTGATGGATAGGGAGGCCTGGCATGCTGCAGTCCATTGGGTCACAAATAGTTGGACACAACTGAGCAACTGAACCAAACTGGACTGGGCCACCCCCATCCTCCTTGCATTTGCCTTTACCCTGTTGCCACTCTATAGATACATCCATACTCATTTATTTGACAGTTGGTATTCCACATAAACAGGAACTATTTTTGTCTAATGTATCTTCTTTTCCTACCATAGTACTTAGTGTAGACTTAAGAGATCAATAAGGTTTTGTTAATTATTTAAACAAAAGAATGTTTGCCTTAGTATTTGAACATGTATCTATTCTTTTTCAAACAGTCACACTCCACTGGTGTATGGAAGATATGGATGTGCCTTAATATATTTTACTAAGTCTCCAACCAAGAGATATTTAAGTTACAAAAGTAACTTAAATATCATTCTTTTGGTAAAAAGACAATAATGAAAGTCACTCAGTTGTGTTAGACGCTTTGCAACCTCAAGGACTGCAGTCTGCCGGGCTCCTCTGTCCGTAGAATATTCCAGGCCAGAATACTAAAGTGGGTAGCTGTTCCCTTCTCTATGGGTTCTTCCCAACCCAAGGATCGAACCTAGGTCTCCAGCATTGCAGGCAAATTCTTTACCATCTGAGCCACTAAGGAAACCCAAAAAGACAAAACTGCAAATAATAACCTTTTACATATATATTTTTTAAAACTACGTTGCCAGTTTACTACAAAAGATTGTAATACAAGAACAGCTAGATGGAAGAAATGCATAGGGAAAGGTGTGGGGATAGGGCATGGGTCTATGTTTTCTGTGAGCCCATCTTTGTTACCAAGCCTCCAAATGGTCACCAATCCAGAAACTCCATACATGCATCACTCAAAAATATGTAGGTAATGTAGACTTATGGGATAATTTCCTTAAGCTAGAAATGCTAGGTCAAAGGGTTGTGTCTTTGTGACTTAATTAAATATTGCTAAATTGCCTTCCATAGAGATTGTGTCAACATATAATTTCATTTGTCACATACAAGAGTGTTTGTTTCTCCACACCTTCAACAATATAAAGTGTTAAATTGTCCACATCTATTACATAAAACTTCTTTTCTAGGAAGACTTTCATATTATCAAAAGTTGAACAATTTCCGAGGGACATATGGAGAAATATCATTTTCTAAATCAGCTCCTCAAGAAGTCGAAGAGACTAGAGAAAAGACAAACACCATGGCACATCAGATTAAAAAAAAAAAAAAATGAAAAAAAAATTGTTTATTGAGAAGATGATTGTTAAGTGAAAAATTAATGAGAGAAATTATTGGAACCATGTATCAGCATAAACCTGACGCTAGTTAGTATAGAAAGAATGTGCAGAAATTAAAAAAAAATAAAAATAAAAAAATAACTCTTTTTACTTGTTATAAAAGTAAAATTCAGGTTAAGTTTTTCTACTGGTCTAGATATTCCTCCTAGTTTCCATCCTTCAAACCTGTCATAAATTTGAGGTAGACTTTCAGAGAGTGACAGCTTCTTTCTTGGATTATCATATTATTATTTTGCTTCAGTCAAATGGCAGCAAAATTTCTCAGTGGCATTCTGTGAAAGAATTAAACTAATTAACGAAGATGGAAGTCAACAAAACTTTTCTATAAAGGACCAGGGAGTAAAATATTTTTAGCCTTTAGGGTCGTGTGGTTTCTGGTATAACTATTCAATTCTACTATGGTAGCCCAAAATTAGCCATGGTCAATACATAAATGAATATGATTGTGTTACAATAAAGCTTCATTAACAAAAACAAGTTGGGTGACTGGGTTTTCCCTGTGTGATAGTAGTTTGTCAACACCTTCCCAAGAATCCCATTTCCCTAAGGCATTGATTAACATAAATAAATGAAACTCTCCAATGCACTCTCCCAACCATTGGGAAACTGAGAAAATAGTCACTGAAATAATTTTCTGTATTGTTAATTCTCTCACAAATAACAGATAAGAAGGGCAATGGGATCTAGAGAACCACCTTGTATATTAATTGAAGTCAGCTAATCCCAGTGAAACCTAAAACCTGTGTTTCTGTCAATGGTCGGCAGCCGGTCCTTTTGATCCCTTTTTAGTGTCTTTGTTCAATGGCTCCTTTAATTCTTCCTTGCCCAGAGTTGAAGTGAGGTTCAAAAATGCATGCTGCTGCATTCCATGTTCTCTAATTCCCTATTGCACCATAGCTTGATGTTCTCATGCTTAATTGATGCCAACAGTATTTTAAAACAAACCTCTTATAGTTTATAGGAGCTATTTATGCTTGCTCCTCTAGTAGTTTTTGTTAGTTTTGTGCAGCGGGTGGAAAACTGATGGATAGAGCACTGGAGATATTTCTCATGCTAGGAGGCAGAGGGCACCATGTGGTTTCTGACAGAAAAATCACAAGCACAGTAGCATGAATATGGGGTCCAGATGGGCATGAGGGCTGGGTGAAGAGTTACCTTTGAATTATACAAGACAGTCTGAGACGGAAAAACACAGCTCACTTACTTTTCACTTCTTCATTTCTATTTTTATTTTGTGCAAGCCTTCTAGCCTTTTCTTTGTACTTTTATATCTCTTCCAGAAGGATCTAGGATTGAAAGAGGTAAAAGTTAAAACTTAAGCTAGTTGGTCTAGTTTGTGGTTACTCTTCAAATAATAGATTAAGTTTGAGAGAAACTCAAAAGCATTGAGTAAAGTTGGCTTTAGTGTTATTTGTAAACTTTAGTAATTCTTTATTTACAGGTAGCACAAATAATGCATTGTTGGTTTTATTCTTAGAAACATTTACTTCAGTTTTCAAGTCAGTAGATAAAGACTATTTTATTTGGGTGGATAAATGCAGAGGTAGCATTTAGGACCCGTCTGTGTATTTTATCACTGGCATGAGTATCTGAAATTCAAAGACTTTCTTAAGAATAGAGTGACCCAGAATTCCTGTCCTTGGCCTTTCTTCCCAAATGCAGCTAAAGAGAAATGAAATACTCTAGTCTTTGATCAGTCAAAATACTGATAGTTGGGAAAACAACAAACAGTAGATTGATGTCTTACCCATCATGAAACGAAGCAAAATGTTTACCTATATGGGTCACTATATTGTCTTTAAGTCTCTCTATCTACTATCTTTCCTTCTTATTTTCTTGATGGACTCAGTCTCTTGCCTGAGCAAACATCTTTCTCTGTGTGGCTTCTATTCTCTGAGTGGACAGAACAGTGACCCATTAACTGCAGTGTGGGCTCTGACATTTTCAGGAGATGGAGTTTGAAATACTACTCTTATCAATTCTCTCATCAAGAATCAACCATGGGAGGCTAGGAGAACAGGATTTCTTGAGAAGATACCAATACCTTTCAGTTTCTGCGAGACTCAGAAGAATAAATAACTCAATTTGTTATTTATCTGGCTGTAAAACAGAAAGAAACAATAGAACCCTAAAAAACAAAACAAAAGACTACAACAATGAAACATTTATTAAAACATTGAAAAAAAATTGTGCTTGATGAAGATAAAGCTTACAAAAATGCTATTTATCTGAGATAGTTTCTTTATCACTTTATGAAGACATGAAATGGCACACTTTCTATTTTTAGTGTAATGTCTCTGTTCTACAATAAAGGCAATGAGGGATAAGGCTGTTTCTGAAACACTTTGCATGGATTGGGTGGATTGATTATGCTCTAAATAACAAAATTATAGCCTGGGGGTACAGCAGTTACTCTGTTGAGTGTTTTATTTCCTGTCTCTGCTTTGCCATCTGGCCTGAAATATTGCTGATTGATTGCTAAGCACTTTCCATTTCCAATCAATGCAATTAAGAAACCAAGTTCTGAGCTGGTGGCTCAGATGATAAATAATCTCCCTGCATTGCAGGAGGCCTGGGTTCGATCCCTGGGTTGGGAAAATCCCCTGGAAGAGGACATGGCAACTCACTCCAGTATTCTTGCCTGGAAAATCCCCATGGACAGAGGAACCTGGCAGATTATAGCCCATGGGATCACAGAGTCAGACATGACTAAGCACCCACACAAAGATTTGAGGGAATATTTCTTTCTAATAATAGCGGATCAGTTCATTGTGAACTGTCCAGGCACTGAATGGTCTTTTATCCATTCACCAAAGAGATAACTAGTAAAGACCTACTGTACAGCACATAGAACTCTACTCAGTACTCTGTAACGGCCTGGGCTACAAGGGAAAATAATCTAAAAAAAGTGTATATAAACTGATCCACTTGGCTGTATAGCAGAAACTAACACAGCATTGTAAATCAACTATACTCCAATAAAGTTGTTTTTTTTTTTAATCCAGCAAAGGAGATCTTTATTTTAATCTTAATTTTCCAGAGAGAATACCAAGGCTCAAATAAATTAATTTCCTGAAAGATATGCAATAAGCAAAAGCTAGGACAATTTCAAATCTGGCTTTGTTTATCTTTAAGTACTTATTCTTCATGTGCCCGTTAATATTTTTAGTATTCTGACCTATGCTCTGGGTGACTACTTGGGTAACTTTGCTAAACAGTTGTGCTAAGTTGCTTCAGTCATGTCTGACTCTTTGAGACTCTATGAACTGTAGCCCGCCAGGCTCCTCTGTTCATGGAATTCTCCAGGCAAGAATACTGGAGTGGATTGCCATGCCCTCCTCCAGGGGATCTTCTCAACCCAGGAAGTGAACCTGTTTCTCTTATGTCTTCTGCATTGGCAGGTGGATTCTTTACTGATGAACCACAGGGAAAGCCCGCTAAACAGTATATTGATAGTAATATGCACATATATCTATGACATTCGCTTGAGAGTGAAATATAGATGACAGGGACAAGTGTGGATGAACTGGGCTTTTTACAAGACTGGAACTCACTAGCAAGAAGAAATGTAGACCTAAGCTATGATCTTTACCAGATGCAGGTTAGATATCTATGGTGGGCTTCCCTGGTGACTCAGATGGTAAAGAATCTCCCTCCAATGCAGGAGACCGAGGTTTAATCCCTGGGTTGGAAAGAAGGGAATGGTTATCCAGTCTAGTATTCTTGCCTGGACAATTCCATGGACAGAGGGGCCTGGGGAGCTATAGCCCATGAAGTTGCAAAGAGTCGAACACCACTGAAGCAATTTAGCATACATGCATGATAATTATGGAAATTTTAACTCTAGGGAAAAAAAAAATTAGACATGGAATGATATTTTTTCCTGGATGTTTATACATTATAAATTTTATTTTAAATCATATTCTTTTGAAGAACTTAGACATTGGTGGTTTGAAACCCACTAAAGCAATAATATGAGCTTCCTCTGGTGGTTCAATAGTAAAGAATCCAGCTGTCAATGCAAGAGATGTGAGTTTGATCCTTGGGTTAGGAAGATCCCTTGGAGAAGGAAATGACAACCCACTGCGGTGTTCTTGCCTGGAAAATCCCATGGACAAAGAAGCCTGGGGGACTACAGTCCATGGGGTTGCAAAAGAGTCAGACATGACTTAGTGACTGAATACAACAAAAGCAATCACAATATTTCCATTTTCTGTAAACACTTCAAATGTTCTGCTTTAAGGCTGTAAAAATGCATAGTGTTCCTTACCTTTCATGTTTATTTGATACGGAAACAGTATTACTGTCAATTATAGTTTTTCAACATCATGTGTTTGGAGAATTAAGGCCTATTGATTACTGTATGAGTCTTAAGTTTCTTTCTTTTTTTTTATTTTTATTTTTCCTTTTCTTGGCAGATTTTAAATGTTTGGGCTCTTCTGGCCCTTTGTATTATGATTTTACTGTTTCTACTTCGGATATATTACTTTTTATAATTTGCTGCCCCTAGCATGATACATTGCTCTTAATAAGTATAAGAAATATTTTTTTTTAAATAAAGCTGAGTCACAAAAATGTTACAGAATTATTTCCCCAGTATTCAGTTCATTAAAGGTTATGAGACCATCATGTCTAACAGTAAGTGCATCTTTTAATTTCCTTGATTTCCCTTCATCATTTTTTCTGTGGATAAGTGGCTCCCACAAGTCATTTCCTCCACATCCTCAGTAGGAAATATCTGTGGTTGTGGGATCAGGGGTGGCATCTCTCTTCTTCTTTCCAGACTTTTTTCTTTTATTTTCCTTTATTTGGTGTTCTTCCTCTATAGTTAAAAAAAAAAAAAGAATTTAGGAAAAAGAATTGAAAATTAGCAATTTGGAAGAGCAGTAATTAATTTGGTTATGAAAGAACTTAGATACTCACTATCACAGCTTTTCCACTCTGCCGAAGAAAAGAATGACATCTATAGAAAGAGGACAAGGCAAAGAGACAGCAGAAACCTGCCTACTGAGAAGAACTTACTGAGCCTTCATTTCTTCCTGAGTGACGTTCCTGTTCAATACCACAAAGGCTAATAATATCTTTTGTAAGATGTGAATTGTCTCTCAGATATATAAGCATTTAGATTGATTTTTAAATTAACTGCATGTGAGAAACAGTCATCTATGAAAACAGAGGAGGCTATAGAGGGTTAGGTGCTTAAATCAATTGGTGATGGATTCCGGGATCCCACTGTGCTCTGATCCTGAGTCTGGGGTTCATTTGCATTTGTTCTGGTGGCTGGTCTCAGATTGTTGGGTGGGGGATCCTTGGAGCTGGTGTATGAGCTATCAAGATGACATTTCTTTAGGCATTAGTCAACATACCTTGAGAGGAATAAGTTAAACACCATTTGAATATAATTATGACTGTCCTCCAGAGACTCAAGAAGTCTAGGTTAAACTTAGAGGACAGCTAACAGAACCAGTGACGGACTGCGGAAGAGCACTAAACCAAAAAATCCAGACTTTTCTTATTCTTTGCCATAAATCAGCAGTATGATCTCTTTCATTTCTCTGGTGCTGTTTTCTAAATTTTGAAATGAGTTGTATTTTATAAACTTTAAAGCATCTTATGGTTCTGAAATTCTACTTCTATCACATTTGATCACTCATACTGTCCATTTTTATTATGTAGAGCAGATGTGAATTAGCATTCCCTGGGGGCTCAGGTGGTAAAGAATCCACCTTCCAGTGCAAGAGATGCAAGAGACACAGGTTTAATCTCTAGATCAGGAAGATCCCCCAGAGAAAGGAATGGCTACCCACTCCAATATTTTTGCCTAGGAAATCCATGGACAGAGGATCCTGGTGGGCTACAGTCCATGGGGTTGCAAAGAGTCAGACACGACTGAATGAACAGCATTTTCAATATCTCATGAATTAGCATCACTGATCATTCACTTACAGGAACGGAACGTTGCTCAGTCGTGTCCGACTCTTTGCTACCCCATGGACTGTAGCCTACCAGGCTCCTCTGTCCATGGGATTTTCCAGGCAATAGTATTAGAGTGGATTGCCATTTCCTTCTCCAGTGGATCTTCCCCACCCAGGGATCGAACCCGGGTCTCTCGCATTGTAGACAGACGCTTTACTGTCTGAGCCAGTTATTCAGCAGCCTTCATGCTTCAGACTCTGTTCTAGATACTTGGGATACATTAGTGAATAAAGTTCACAAGGACTCCTGCCCCTTTTCCCCATATCCCCTAAGGTCACATTCTTGTAAACAGAGAGAGACAAAATAACAATAAAAGATAATGACTTTTTTAAAAAAATCTATGCTATATTATGGATTTCCCAGGTGGCTCAGATGATAAAGAATATGGTTGCAATGCAGGAAACAGAAGTTTGATCCCTGAGTTTGGAAGATCCCCTGGAGAAGGAAATGATAATCCACTTCAGTATTCTTGCCTGGAGAATTCTATGGACAGAGGAGCCTGGCAAGCTATAGTCCATGGGGTCACAAAGAGTTGGACATGATTGAGAAACTGACACTTTCACTTTCAGGCTGTATTAAGTATATATATATATATATATATATATATATATATTATATATATATATATATATGGAAATTCCCCAGTCGTCCAGTGGTTAAGGCTCTGCCTTTCAACACAGGCAGTGTTGGTTCTGTCCCTGGTTGGGGAACTAAGATCCCACATGCCCTGAGGTACAGCCAAAAAGTAATTAAAACATAGTAGAACTTGGCCAAAAAGATCAGTAGTAGTGAGATGGAAGTCAAATTAAATGTGGCAGTTAGAATAAACCTTACTAAGAAGGTGACATTGAGAAAATACTTGAAGAAGGTGAAAGAGGGGGCCTTGTGGACATCAACTGTCAGACTGAATCAAGTAGAGAGAATGGCCAGTGGAAGGGCCCTGAGGCAGGTGCAAGCCTGTGTGTCACAAAAAGAGTCCAGATGGCTGTGTGGTCAGAAGGATCTGGGGAAAAGAGGGGACAGGAGATCAAAGGCTGCAGGAAAGACTTTCAGCTCTGGAGCTCTAGGGGAGAGAGATAGCATGGGAGATCAAAGGCTGGTGATGGGGGTGGGGGTGTATTTAACTCTGTGACCTATGGCAGGAATGTTGGCTTTTACTGTGAATGAATTAGGGGTTTTCAGTAGAGAAGGACATCATCAATTGTTGCAGTACTCCTGGTGAGAGATGACAGTGGCTTGGGCCGGGGTGGTGGCAGTGGAAACTTTAAAAGATGTGATCAAATTCAGGTTATATTTTAAAGCTAGAGCCAACAGGATTTACTGACCCTGTGTATGTGCAGACTGAGAGAAAGAGAGATTTCTCTTGAGATACTGGAAAGACGGAGTTTCTGCTAACTTGGAAGGAAAGGTGACTGATGGAAGTAGGTTTGGTATCAATAACACGAATTAGGTTTTGAAGTAGAGATGCTGAGCATAAACAAAGTCTATAAATATAAAGAGGATAGTTAAATAAACACTAGTATAGCTATATAATATAAGGCAATTCAGTAAAAAGTAAATTAAATAGAAGTATATGCTAGAAATATTTCTACAATCTTTGGTCTAAGAAAGCAATGTAGACTTTAGCACAATCATATTAAGGTAAATAAAAAACAAAAAATAAAGTAAATGAGTAAATAAATACAGAGAGGAAAATAAAAAATATATATATATATACATATGCATACATATACCTGAAAATATACAGAATGAGCTATAGCTTCTTAACATAATAAACTCTAAAGAATGAAATTGGAAAAGGAGAACATTAATTTCTTCCCTTTTGTATATTGCAATGAGAAAATGAAATACTAATAAATCTCATTTCTATACTGAAAGTTCTAAATTCAGTTACCTGATTGTCCAAAACTTGTTACTGGAGGCAACGTGGTATCATGACTTTAAATTAGAAAGATCTAGTTTCAAGTCAAAGATTTGTTTTCTGACTCCTTGGATAAAATGCTCAATCTCACTAAATCTCTGACTTTTCATCTATAAAAAGGAGCTGATGATAGTTACCATATAGTCTTGGATAGGAGAGCAAGTGCTTAATAAATAGGCTGCATTTTAATAAAGTCCATTAAGTACGTTCCTTCTGGTAGAGATGAAGTTGAAACTTTACAGTACACTGAAGACTTTGACTATGTGGATCACAAGAAACTGTGGAAAATTCTTCAAGAGATGGGAATACCAGACCACTTGACTTGCCTCTTGAGATATCCATATGCAGTTAAGGAAGCAACAGTTAGAACTGGATGTGAAACAACAGACTGGTTCCAAATAAGAAAAGGAGTACGTCAAAGCTCTGTATTGCCACACTGCTTATTTAACTTACATGCAGAGTTCATCATGCAAAAAGCTGGGCTGGATGAAACACAAGCTGGAATCAAGACTGCCAGGAATATCACTAGCCTCAGATATGCAGATGACACCACTCTTATAGAAGAAAGTAAAGAATAACTAAAGAGGTTCTTGATGAAAGTGAAAGAGGAGAGTGCAAAAGTTGGCTTAAAACTCAACATTCAGAAAACTAAGATCATGGCATCTGGTCCCATCACTTCATGTGAAATAGATGGGGAAACAGTGGAAACAGTGTCAGACTTTATTTTTGGGGGGCTCCAAAATCACTGCAGATGGTGACTGCAGCCATGAAATTAAAAGACACTTACTTCTTGGAAGGAAAGTTATGACCAACCTAGATAGCATATTCAAAAGCAGAGACATTACTTTGCCAACAAAGGTCCATCTAGTCAAGGCTATGGTTTTTCCAGTGGTCATGTATGGATATGAGAGCTGGACTGTGAAGAAAGCTGAGTGCCAAAGAATTGATGCTTTTGAACTGTAGTGTTGGAGAAGACTCTTGAGAGTCCCTTGGACTTCAAGGGGATCCAACCAGTCCATTCTAAAGGAGATCAGTCCTGGGTTTTCTTTGGAAGGACTAATGCTAAAGCTGAAGCTCCAGTACTTTGGCCACCTCATGCGAAGCGTTGACTCTTTGGAAAAGACTCTGATGCTGGGAGGGATTGGGGGCAGGAGGAGAAGGGGACAACAAAGGATGCGGTGGCTGAATGGCATCACCGACTCTATGGACATTAGTTTGAGTGAACTCTGGGAGTTGGTGATAGACAGGGAGGCCTGGCATGCTGCGATTCATGGGGTCACAAACAGTTGGACACGACTGAGCGGCTGAACTGAACTGATGACTACTGACATAATGAGTCAAACCTGATGCTTGTTCACTTAATTTATAATCATAAGAATTCATAAATATTTGAGTGAAGTCACTGGAAGTGATTCGTATGTTGAAATTTATTGAATTACTCTAATAGGGTATTTGGAATCTTTAAAATAGACAAATAATTCAATTTTCAGAGTTGTTTTAATACTTGAATGCAAAGCCATTTATCAAGATCTTTAAAATACAGTGTCATTCAAGCAAGTGATACCAGGTAAAGAAACTGCTTGGATTATAAGTTCTTCAAGTTTCCTCTTTAGGTATTTTAGTCATAATAACTTAATTACTTAAAGAAAAAAAAAATTGATCACACTGGTTCTTAGTTGTGGCATACAGAATCTTTAGTTATGGCATGCATGTGGGATCTAGTTCCATGAAGAGATTAAATCCTGACCCCCTACATTGGGAGAGTGCAGTCTTAGCTACTGGACCACCAGGAAAGTCCCTCATACACATTTTCAAAAGTAAGAATTTTTCTTAGTGAAAAAGCCTACAAGAATCCTGATGCTGTATCAGCCTACTGACTGTTCCATGCTAATCTAACTGTCTTTTATATATTGTGAGAGAGAAATAGTGTACCCTAAAGAAAGGGAAGCTGATGTAGTCTCCAAATGAGTGCATGGGAGATTCAGGGTCTTGAGTTCCCTTCTCAGTACAACTAGATGTTTTGTCTTTTGCTACATGTGAGGGATTATTCTGCATAAAAATGTTAGACTGGTCTGACACATCACAGAAACACTGAAGTAGGCACAGAGAATAAGGAACTTGGGAGAATGGCATTCTAACATGTATACTATCATGTAAGAACTGAATCACCAGTCTGTGTCTGACGCAGGATACAGCATGCTTGGGGCTGGTGCATGGGGATGACCCACAGAGGTGTTATGGGGAGGGAGGTGGGAGGGGGGTTCATGTTTGGGAACGCATGTAAGAATTAAAGATTTTAAAATTTAAAATAAATAAATATATATATATATATATATATATATATATATATATATATATATATATATATATATATATATATATATATATTTTTTAAAGGAACTTGGGAGAGAAACATGAACTTCAGTTTCATCAGAGAAGGATAAAAGATTAAAAATATCTCACATTGCCTTTCTTTGAGTTGCAGTAATGCTCTGTGAGGATGCAAACACATTGGTGAAAAAGCATCAGATTAATAAAGATTTAATTCAGCTCTTACATCTCTAGTAATGGCTATGAGGTAAAACTGATCTACATTTGACTCTTTTTTAGTTATAAATCATAAATATGGATGGTACTAAGACTCTATAAATAAATATAAATATTTATATAAGTATAAATATGGATAAGACCAAGACAATTACAGACTGAGACCATCCTGTCACCCAATGATGTTTTATGCTTATGATAAGTTGTTCAGTCATGCCTGATTCTTTGTGACCCAGTGGACTGCAGCATGCCAGGCTTCCCTGTCCTTCACCATTCCCAAGACTTTACCCAAACTCATGTCCATTAAGTCACTGATGTCATCCAACCATCTCATCCTCTGTTGTCTCCTTCTCCTCCTACATTCAATCTCTCCTAGCATGAGGGTAGTTTTCAATAAGTCAGCTCTTCACATCAGGTGGCCAAACTTCAGCCTCAGCATCAGCCCTTCCAATGAATATTCGGGGTTGATTTCCTTTAGGATTGACTAGTTTGATATCCTTGCTGTCTGAGGGACTCTCAAAAGTCATTGATAGCACAACAGTTAGAAGACATCAATTCTTCAGCACTCAGCCTTCTTTAGGGTCTAGCTCTCACAACCCTACATGACTACTGGAGAAACCATAGCTTTCACTAGACAGATATTTGTAGCCAAAGTGATGTCTCTGTTTTTTTAATAATACTGTCTAGATTTGCCATAGTTCCTCTTCCACGGAGTAAGGATCTTTTAATTTCATGGCTACAGTCACTGTCCACAGTGATTTTGGAGCCCAAGAAAATAAAGTCTGTCACTGTTTTCATTGTTTCCCCATCTATTTGCATGAAGTGAGACCAAATACCATGACGGGTAGTTTTTTGATTGTTGAGTTTTAAACCAGCTTTTTCACCTTCATCAAGAGGCACTTTAGTTCCTCTTCGCTATCTGCCATAAGGGTGGTGTCATCTGCATATCTGAGGTTATTGATATTTCTCCCCACAGTCTTGATTCCTGCTTGTGATTCATCCAGCTTGGCATTTTACATGATGTACTCTGCATATAAGTAGGGTAACAAATACAGCCTTGATGTACTTCTTTCCCAATTTTGAGTCAGTCTGTTGTTCCATGTCTGGTTTTAACTGTTGCTTCTTGACCTGCATATCCAATGAAGTTTATTTTATTTAGAGTTGACAGACATTTTAGTAGATATGAATGCAAGTGAATTTATATAAAAAGTTTAGGATAAATAATAACATGACTTTTAAGTAAGGTCCAAATCATTAAGTTACTCCTTAATCTAATCCATGTAGATATTTGACAACATTGACTATGCCAAAGCCTTTGACAGTGTGGGTCACAATAAACTGTGGAAAACTCTGAAAGAGATGGGAATACCAGACCACCTGACCTGCCTCTTGAGAAATCTGTATGCAGGTCAGGAAGCAACAGTTAGAACTGGACATGGAACAAGAGACTGGTTCCAAATAGGAAAAGGAGTATGTCAAGGCTGTATATTGTCACCCTGCTTTTTTAACTTATATGCAGAGTACATCATGAGAAACGCTGGACTGGAAGAAACACAAGCTGGAATCAAGATTGCTGGGAGAAATATCAATAAGCTCAGATATGCAGATGACACCACCATTATGGCAGAAAGTTAAGAGGAGCTAAAAAGCCTCTTGATGAAAGTGAAAGAGGAGAGTGAAAAAGTTGGCTTAAAGCTCAACATTCAGAATACGAAGATCATGGCATCTGGTCCCATCACTTCATGGGAAATAGATGGGAAAACAGTGGAAACAGTGTTAGACTTTATTTTTTTGGGCTCCAAAATCACTGCAGATAGTGACAGCAGCCATGAAATTAAAAGACGCTTACTCCTTGGAAGGAAAGTTATGAGTAACCTAGATAGTACATTCAAAAGCAGACACATTACTTTGCCTACTAAGGTCTGTCAAGTCAAGGCTATGGTTTTCCTTGTGGTCATGTATGGATGTGAGAGTTGGACTGTGAAGAAGGCTGAGCACCAAAGAATTGATGCTTTTGAACTGTAGTGTTGGAGACGACTCTTGAGAGTCCCTTGGACTGCAAGGAGATCGAACTAGTCTATTCTGAAGGAGATCAACCCTGGGATTTCTTTGGAAGGAATGATGCTAAAGCTGAAGCTCCAGTACTTTGGCCACCTCATGCAAAGAGTTGACTCATTGGAAAAGACTCTGATGCTGGGAGGGATTGGGGGCAGGAGGAGAAGGGGACGACTGAGGATGAGATGGCTGGATGGCATCATGGACTCGATGGACGTGAGTCTGAGTGAATTCCGGGAGATGGTGATAGATAGGGAGGCCTGGTGTGCTGCAATTCATGGGGTCACAAAGAGTCGGACATGACTGAGAGACTGAACTGAACTGAACAGAACTTAATACTGCATATGGAATGCTGGTATAGATAAGAGAGAGAGTCCAGGTCTCTGCCTGAATGGATTTATCAAACTTCTGCTGCTTGGATCTCCTTCAACACCCTTAGAACTGATGCTCTGTTCTATACCGATGCACCTAGCTCTACATTTCAGAAACATCCACTAAGTCTGCAGATCCTGACAATGTACAAACATTTGGAGGCTGCACTGAAGCTGCCTGAAAAACTCCTTATGATAAATTATTTTTCAATTCTTGCTGTCTACTTAAGGAAAAGAATTTCTAGGAATCATTTCTTTTGAGACTTTTTGTAGGTCAATAGAATTTTTCCACACAAGAACATCAGCATTGCACAAAAATTCAGGTTTTTTCGTTTGTTTTCTTTGCTTCCTAATTCTCAAGTTTCATGAATGTCTCAGAACTCTCCAAATTTTCTGTTAAGACATAATATCAAATGTTTTTGCTGTCAAAAATGGTAAATTTTGTACTGATATAATTTAAGGCAAGGGTCCCCAGCCAGCAGGCCTCAGACTGGCCTGTTAAACATCTGGCTGCAGAGTAGGAGGAAAATTGAGGGAGTGAGTGAAGGTTCATGTGTTCTCTCTCACATTATCACTAGAACCATCCACTTACCCTCATCCTTGGAAAAATTGTCTTTTGTGAAACTGGTCCCTGGTGCTGAAAGGTTGGGGGGCATTGATCTAAGAACATTATAGAATAGTATTTGCAAGTGTTTTCAAATTTCTGAAAAAGAGGGATTAAAATATTGTATGTGTTTCCTAAATATAGTTTAAGAAATGGACTTAATATCTGAGAAAAAAGGGATTTTATTGATTAAGACTGGACATTAGAAGTTAGTTGATTTAAAATATTTTTCCATCATTATTATTGCTAAGGTGCTAATTTCTGTGACTCTGTTTATTTTTTTATACAATGGAAAATCTAATATTTTCCCCAAATTTACCATGTAGGAACAAAGAGTTGATATAAGATATTTGGGGAAAGGCCTTATTTTTGTAAATAGTGTTACTTATCAGAAGAATAAGATCTAGTGAGCCTGAGCAGACAAGAGAGAGCAGTTATATTCAGTTCTCAATTATTTTTCTGAAGCATAAGTATTACACAGTATTGAAAAGCTCTGCCTAATCAGAACCAGTGGGTTAAATGAACATTGGCAATATTTGTATTACTTCTTAATAAAAGCAAGAAGTTGAAAAAACACCTGAAATATATTTATGTAATCCTAAATCTTTGTAATAGTACAAGAGTGAGGGTGGCAGGGAGAGTCTTTTAAAAGGATTGAACATGTGCTGCATGGTGCCTGAATTGGAGATGGTGTTATAGACCTGAAAAACTGCCCATGACAGATGCCCCAAACTCAGATGTATCACATAAATAACACTACCTAGGATTCTGAAGAACAAGTGTTGTTTAAACCAAAACTTGATGATATGTTCAAAGGCCATCTCTTAAATGTTGACTTAAGCACTAACAAGACTAGAATAGAGCAAGACAAAAAAAAAACACAGATCTGTATTCTTGGGAAGCTAAGAATGTGCATGTTTGCATAAAATGTATTTTTTCAATAGGCTGCAATTTAAAAGTCAGGATTAAAAGTTCTAGAGTTTCTGTTATCCAAGTAAAGTGAGTTCTAGTTCATTAAAATTGAGAATCAATGTCAAGGAAGAAAGAGTAAATAGAACACTGGGTCGACTCAGACTTTATCCACTATTTTTGGCTTTTAAAAAGGGGGCCCCAAAACTTTTTTTTTTTTTTTTTTTTTGGAATAAAAACAAATTATATAGAGGAAGAAAGTAAAAATGAGAGAGAAAGGAAGGAAAAAAGGAAACAAGGAGGGAAGAAAGAAAGGAAATTAAAACAACAGATAAATATTGAGTTGACTCATATCTGCAAGCTGTTACAGAAAAATCTGAACAGATATTTGGCCTACTCAATACTATGTTTATCCTCTGGAAAATATGCATTCCTTTCTCTAAATATCTAACAGAACTTTAGTATCTCCCTTCTTGTTGTTCAGG
Source organism: Capricornis sumatraensis (assembly GCF_032405125.1). Classification (NCBI taxonomy): domain Eukaryota; kingdom Metazoa; phylum Chordata; class Mammalia; order Artiodactyla; family Bovidae; genus Capricornis; species Capricornis sumatraensis. Next base: position 289,080 of record NW_027184621.1, on the reverse strand, counting down.
GATAATAACATTAAACCCAGTCAATATTTTGTTTTTTGAAGAGTAGTTTTAAGAATTATTTAATGACAATTCTGAGATGTAAATAAACAAACAACATTATAATATATAACGCTTATCCCTGAAGATAGGATTTAATACCACTTCTTTTCCTTCATTTTCAGTCCTCAAAAAAAGAAAAAGAAAAACTCTCCCCAAAACAAACAAATGCTCAGGAGCAGTTGACAGTAGCAAAGATCTTTTTGTTCAAAGATACTCATAGCACTACATAAAATCAGCTGAATGAGACCAGCTGTGTGGCATATTCCTTTGAAATGGCCCCACAGTGATTCTTGTTTTGATTCTCAGGTGCAAGATCAAGCTGCAGGATTTCCACACTAGACTTTTCTTATTTGCATCACAACATCTGAGAAAATAGACTGTTTGTGGATCTTATTTTTCCCAGCATCTTTTGTCCTCTCTTAAACAGGAGTAAACAAACCGTATTCTTCAATTTATGAGTTTAGTGGATTCCCATTCTTATAAAATTCATTAATGGAGTAGCGAATTCCACCTGTTTATAGTTATTGCACCATCTTTTGGAAGTTTTTTCATACCCACCAAATATCATTTTATTCACTAGAAAATTACTTTATCAATGTTAGCGGCAGCTTCTGATATTAAAAATCAACGGCATCTAACAGATTTATAACTGCAAATTCAACAGTTGTTTGTTTCAGAGTTCAAGCAGAGCTGTAGCTAGGCTATGGACATCAGTCCATAATTCAAAGGCAGTCTTGGGAGTTGAGTATGGAATGTCTTTGTACTCTAATCATATATTTTACATCTCCCCAGGGAATGGTAAGGAAGAATTGATTTTCTCTTTCAGCTCCCACACTGTGTCTCATCTCCCAGAGGGGCTTCTGCCCTCATCTTTCTTCCCGCTTAGCTCTACTTCATTTTTTTTTTTTTTATTTTTTTTTTATTTTTAGTGCCATCATTCTTAACTTTGCTTTTCAGCCAGTAGTGTGTGAACAACAGAATTTATTTTGCCCAGGTCAGGGGAAATCATGCCTGGAATCCTTGTCATTCCCAAGTTCCTAAAGTAATATTTTGCTTGTTAATTTTCTAAATGTTATGTTGCCAAAAGAGTAAATCTTAACAGTCCTCATCACAAGAAACGTTTTTTTTTTTTTTCTAACTATGAATGGTGGCAGATATTACTAATTTTTTTTTTATGGTGTTCATTTTGCAATGTGTACAAATACTGAATCATTATATTGTATACCTGGAACGAATATAGTATGTCAACTACAACTCAGTTTAAAAATATATACACATCATAAAGAAAATTGCTTCTCTAGCTAACATTTTCTAAGATTTTTCTGTATAAATAACTATAGAGAAATTAATTCAAATGAACTGAAAATGGTTGTAGAGATCAAAAATTAATTACTTTTAATCTTTTTCTATAAAAATGTGAGGAATATACTTTTCTGTATTGATAATTTCTATTCAGAATTAATTCAAAGTAGCCAATAAATTCATTTGTTGAAATTACTGTAAGCAAATGATTATAATGTCTTTCAAAATTATCCTATATGAATCTCAGAGGGCAACATAACAACAACAACAACAACAACAACAACACAGAATGTGTGCCTAACTACAACTACTTGTGGGGAAGCAGCTCAGACACTTGCCTCTGCCAGCAGTGAGTGGGGACACTGCAGGGAGGCTCAGGCTACATCACTAGTCCTTAGGGTAAGGACTAGGCTTGAATGCCCTGAGGACGATCTGAGGGGGCTAAGGTGAGATAGCAACGCCCCCCCTCCCCCCCCCCCCCACCGCCCACACACAAAAAAGCACTTTTCCCACAAAAGGTTCTTGCACTGCATGGTGACCCCTGGTGGGCTCACAGAGCAAAGGATTGTGCCCTAGCAAATACCAAAAGAGAGCAAGCTGTCTGCCATTTAGGGCTCTGCCTCCCTGGAGACAGAGAGTCAGGTGTGTAACAGCCAGAGCCAGAAGTCAAGGGGCTGCTGCAATCATGGCTCCAGAGACCACATCTTCCACCAAACTGTGAGAAGGCTGCCAGTTGATAACTACATCTTCCTGAGATCCTGGACAGATCATATCTACCAGAGTGTTACAGCCTGAAATCAGCTCCCCAGAGGAGACACTCAGAACACCTAGGACTGTACCATCGCAGCACATTTAGGAAACCAAGTTTCCTGGGACTGGGGAAGAGCATAGGACACATGGCCTACATGAGACAGTGCTCTCACCAAGCCCCCAGTTTCCTGAGTGGCCTGGACCTGGGAAGGGGACAAAACACAGCCCATCTGGGTCTGTGCCCTTGCAGAGCACCTGAGAACCTGAGCAGCTTAGACCTGGGAAGTGCATGAAACACAGGGTCTTCTTGGGACAATACCCTGATGGAGCACCCTGGAGCCTGAGCAGTGTGGACCCAGGAAGTACACACCACTTTGGTCTGTGGCAAACCCAGTGTGGTCCATCCACTGCAAGGAATCCCCACACAGGCCAGTGGCATTTGTTTGCAGTATCCCTCCTTCCCCACAGCAAAACTGAACAAGTGAGCCTTAATAAGTGGCAAACTTCACCCCTTGTGTCAGGGCAGAAATTAGACACTGAAGAGAGTTGCAAACAAAGGAAGCCAAAGTAAACAAAGAAACGTTAACTGCCCCAGAAGTGACAAGTGCAACAGATTAAAACCCTGCAGTTCATGCTGAGACTGTGTATTTGAGAGGCAACTATAGACCTTGAGAACAAGCACAAACTGAAACAAGGGACAATCTGCCACTGAACTGATGCCACACTGACCACAACAGCTCCAGAAACATTCCTAAGTATATATATCTTTTACTACTATAACTTTTTAATTTCTTTTTAAAAATTAGTTCTTTATTACTCCATTAACTTTCATTTTTATACCCTACTATTACCTTTCTATGGAGAAGGCAATGGCAACCCATTCCAGTACTCTTGCCTGGAAAGTCCCATGGACAGAGGAGCCTGGTGGGCTGCAGTCCATGGGGTCGCAAAGAGTCCGATGCGACTGAGTGACTCCCCTTTCACTTTTCACTTTCATGCATTGGAGAAGGAAATGGCAACCCACTCCACTGTTCTTGCCTGGAGAATCCCAGGGACGGTGGAGCCTGGTGGGCTGCCGTCTATGGGGTCGTACAGAGTCAGACACGACTGAAGCAACTTAGCAGCAGCAGCAGCATTACCTTTCTAAAAAAAAAAAAAAAAAAACAAACTATTTTTCTAAAGCAAATTCCATATTAAAAAAAAATTTTGTGATTGATTTTGTTTTATATTTTTATATTGTATTTTTGAGAGTCAAAGCTCTGTCCTAGGTTTTTAATATTTGCTTTTTTATATTTGATATCAATTTTGTACCTTTAAGAGTCTAATCTTCAGTATCCATTTTCACTCAGGGATTTGATTACTGGCTAGATTGCTCTCTCCACTTTTGACTTTCCCTATTGCCCTCTGGGTCAGCTCTGTCTCCTTCCTTGATCTTCTCTATATATCTCTGTGACTCTCTCTGGGTGTTCCTGGCTGAGGAGAGCACTTAGGGATTCGATTATTGACTTGATTGTTCTCTCCCCCTTTGACTCTCACTTTTCTCCTCCTGGTCATGTCTATCTCCCTCCTCCCTCTTCTCTTCTCTATATAACTCTGTGAATCTCTCTGGGTGTTCCTGGGTATGGAAAATTATTTCACTATTTACCTAGTGGTTTTATCTTCTGTGCTGTATGGATGAAGAAGTCTTGAAGCTACTGTAAGAGGAAGACTGAAACCCAGAGAAGGAGGCTCAATTCCAGAACTTTATAACATCAGAGAACTTCAGACTCCAGGGAGCATTAATAGACAAGAGCACACCCAAAAGTCTCCATACATACCCTGAAACCAAGCTCCCCACAAGAGCCAACAAATTTCAGTACAAGACAAACCATGCTAATTCTCCAGCAAAACAGGAACACAACCCTAACATTAAAAGACAGCCTTTGTCCAAAGCCATAAAAAAAACCCATAGAGACTTCACTGCACTACAGAGAGAAGAGATCCAGCTCAAGCCACCATAACGCAGACAGAAGTTCCCCCAACCAGAAAACTTTGAAAAGCCACTGGTCCAAACACACCCACTGAGAGCAGAATTCACAATTAAGAGGAATCATGACCTTCCAGCCTGCAGAAAGGGCATCCCAAACACAGCAACCTAAACAAAATGAAAAGTCAGATAAATACTCAGCAGGTTACCAAACCCAACAAAAGAGGAGTAGATAGCAAGTCTACCCAAAAAAGAATTCAGAAAAAATGATAGTAAATAATATCCAAAATCTTGAAAACAAAATGGAGTTACAGATAAATAGACCAGAGACAAGGACTGAGAAGATGCAAGAAATGTTTAACAAGGACCTAGAAGAGATACAGAAAAGTCAAACAATAATAAACAATGCAATAACTTGGATTAGAAAAACTCTGGAGAGAACCAACAGTAGAATAACTGAGGCAGATGAGAGAGGATAAGTGAGGTGGAAGATAGAATGGTGGAAATAAATGAAAGAGAGTGGAAAAAAGAATTAAAAGAAATGAAGACAACCTCAGATACCTCTGGGCCAATGTCAAATGCCTCAAGACACATAGATGTCCCAGAAGAAGACAAAAAGAAAGGCATGAGAAAATACTTGAGGAGATAATAGTTGAAAACTCCCATAAAATGGGGAAAGAAATAGCTCCCCAAGTCCAAGAAACCCAGAGAGTCCCAAACAGGATAAACCCAAGGCACATACTAATCAAATTAACAAAAGTTAAACACAAAGAGCAAACATTAAAATCAGCAAGGGAAAAGCAACAAATAATACACAAGGGGATCCCTATAAGGATAACAACTGACCTTTCAGGTCAACTCTTTCAGGTCATAAGGATAACAGCTGATCTTTCAGGTCAACTCTTCAGGCCAGAAGGGAACGGCAGGACATACTTAAAGTGATGAAAGAGAAAAAACCTACAACCAAGATTATTCTACCCAGTAAGGATCTTATTTAGATATGAAAGAGAAATCAAAAGCTTTACAGAGAAGCAAAAGCTAACAGAATTCAGTACAAGCAAACCAGCACTTCAACAAATCCTAAAGTAATTTCTCTAGACAGGAAACACAGAAAAGATTTATAAAAATGAGCTCAAAACAAGAAAGTAAATGGTAAGGATCATACTTAATAATTACTTTAAATTTACATGGGTTAGATGCTCCAGCCAAAAGATTAAGACTGGCTGAATGGACACAAAAATAAAATCCCTATATATGCTGTCTACAAGAGACCCACCTCAAACCTAGGGACACATACAGACTGAAAGTGAAGGGCTGGAGAAAGACATGTAAATGGAGACCAAAAAAAAAAGCAGGAGTTGCAATACTCATATCAGATAAAATAGACTTTGAAAAGACAACCATGATAAGAGACAAAGAAGGACACTACATAATGATCAAGGGATCAATCCAAGAGGAAGATATAACAATTATAAACATATGTGCACCCAACATAAGAACATTCCAATATGGAAGCCAAATGCTAACAAGCATGAAAGGAGAAATTAACAGTAACACAATATCAGTGTGGGCCTTTATGGATAGATCAACCAGACAGAAAATTAGCAAGGAAACACAGCTTTAAATGATACAATGGACCAGTTAGACCAAATAGGGCTTTTCACCCCAAACACAGGGCTTTTCACCCCCAAACAATGGATTTCACCTTTTGTTCAAGTGTGCCCAGAACATTCGACAGGATAAATCATATCCTGGACCACAAATCTAGCCTTGGTAAATTGAACCATGAAGAAACAGAAAATCTAAACAAACCAATCACAATCACAGAAATCAAAACTGTAATAAAAAATCTTCCAACAAACAAAAGCCCAGGACCAGATGGCTTCTTAGGTGAATTCTACCAAAAATTTAGAGATTTAATATCTATTGAACTCAAGCTCTTCCAGAAAATTGCAGAGGAAGGTAAACTCCTAAACTCATTCTATGAGGCTACCATCACCCTAATACTAAAATCAGACAAAGATGTCACACACACACACACACACACACACACACACACACACAAACTACAGGCCAATATTACTGATGGATATAGATGCAAAAATCCTCAACAAAATTCTAGCAAATAGAATCCAACAACATATTAAAAATATTATACATCATGATCAAGTGAACTTTATCCCAAGAGTGCAAGGATTCTTCAATATTTGCAAATCAATCAATGTGATACACCGTATTAACAAATTGAAAGATAAAAAACATATGATTATCTCAATAGATGCAGAGAAACCCTTTGACTAAATTAAACACCCATTTATGACAAACACTCTCCAGAAGCAGGCAAAGAAGGAAAATATCTCAACATAATAAAATTCATATATGACAAACCTGCAAAAAGCATTATACTCAATGGTGAAAACTGAAAGCATTTCCTCTAAAATTAGGAACAAGATAAGGATGCCCACTGTCACCACTACTATTCAACATAGTTTGGAATTCTTGGCCACAGTAATTGGAGAAGAAAAAGAAATAACAGGAATCTAGTTTGAAAAAGAAAAAGTAAAACTCTCACTGTTTGCAGATGACCTGAACCTTTACATAGAAAACCCTAAAGATACTGCCAGAAAGTTACTAGAGCTAATCAATGAATATAGTAAAGTTTTAGGATATAAAATTAATACACAGAAATCCCTTTTATTCCTAAACACTAACAACAGAAAACAGGAAGAGAAATTAAGAAAACAATTCCATTCACCACTGCAACAAAATAATAAAATAATTAGGGATAAATTTATGTAAAAAAACAAAAGATCTATATATAGAAAACTATAAGACACTGCTCAGTCATGTCCGACTCTTTGCAACCCCATGGACTGTAGCCTGCCAGGCTCCTCCATCCATGGGATTTTCCAGGCAAGGATACGGAGTGGGTTGCCATTTTCTTTCTCCAGGTGATCTTCCCAACCAAGGGATCCAACCCAGGTCTCCCGCATTGTAGGCAGATGCTTTTACCATCTTAGCCACAAGGGAAGGCCTATAAGACACTGATGAAATAAGTCAAAGATAGCACAAATAGATGGAGAAATAGACCATGTTTGTGGATTGGAAGAATTAATATAATGAAAATTAGTATACTACCTAAAGAAATCTATAGATTCAATGCAATTCCTATCAAGCTATCAATGGTATTTTTCACCAAACTAGAAAAAGTAATTTCACAATTTGCATGGAAACATGAAAAAAGCTATAATAGCCAAAATAGTGTTGAGAAAGAATATAACTAGAGGAATCAACCTTCCTGACTTCAGACTGTACTACAAAGCTACAGTCATCAAGACAATTTGGTCCTGGCACATAGGCAGAAATACAGATCAATGGAACAAAATAGAAAGTCCAGAGATAATTCCATACACCTATGGACACCTTATCTTTGAAAAAAGAGGAAAGAATATACAATGGAGAAAAGACAATCTCTTTAACAATTGGTGGTAGCAAAACTGGTCAACCAGCTGTAAAGAATGAAACTAGAACAGTTTCTAACACACTATACAAAAATAAACTAAAAATGGATTAAAGATCTAAATGTAAGACCAGAAACTATAAAACTCTTAGAGGAAAATATAAGAAGAACACTCTCTGACAAAAATCACAGCAAGATCCTCTATGATCCACCTCCCAGAGTAATGGAAATAAAAATAAGCAAATGGGACCTAATTAAACTTAAAAGCTTTTGCACAATGACAGAAACTATACTACTAATTTCTAACTCCCCAAAAGATTTTGCCTTTAGTAAGTCTAAAACATCTCATGCCTCTCAGATTGGGAGGCTGTAAACAATCACATGTGGCCGGACGAACCCATTCAGGTGGGCTAGACAACCTTCAGAGGAGTCCGTAAGCTGAAACACTCTTGTCACGCCCATTATACACAGTGAAGTTAAATCAGAAAGAGAAACACTAGTACAGTATATTAATGCATATATATGGAATTTAGAAAGATGGTAATCATGATCCTATATGCAAGGCAGCAAAAGAGACACAGGTGTGAAGAACAGACTTTTGGACTATGTGGGTAAAAATGAGGAAGGGATAATTTGAGAGACTAGCACTGAAACATGTATATTACCATATGTAAAATAGATGACCAGTGCAAGTTCAATGCATGAAGCAGGGCACTGAAAGCTGACACCCTGGGACAACCCAGAGGGATGGGGTGGAGAGGGAGGGGGTGGGGGTGCAGGATAGAAGGACACATGTGCACCTGTGACTGATCATGTCAATGTACGGCAAAAACCACCACAATATTGTAAAGTAATTATCCTCCAATTAAAATAAATTAATTAACAAAAAAACAATAAAACACACACATGCAAAAAGAATCAGGGCATCCCCTGATACCAAAAAGGACTACATCTCACTCAAGTCTCCTAGGAAAATGCTTTGCTGAGCCTGTCTGGAGTGCCAGCCAGCCCCCAGTCCCTCCAAAGCCAGTCACACACCCACCACACTTCAAGTGCTAATCTATTAATCGAGTTTCCTGGGGAAAGCCAGGTTTCCTGGGGAAACAGAACTCATTCTTAAACTCTCTTTTACCCAGAATTGACTTGAATAAATCAGTCTAATGCTCTCTCTGCGATGGAACCAATTGTAAAAGAAAAAACAACAACTTTATTTGCTCATTTCTGAAAGTAGTTTGAGCTTTCTTCTTCCCATTCCAGGGCTGATGGAAGAAAAGGAAGCACACATAATAAATTTGACAAAGGAGGAGTCCTCAAAAGGTGAAGATCCAAGACTCTCCCAGGATTCCCCAGCAAGGGCATCCCCTGTAGGCCAGAGATGACTAATTGGGGTTTAACTGCTCCTGATGCCAATACCTTGACAGGACACCTGCTGTGCTCAGCCAGAGGCTTGAGGAAGCAAGTCTTCCCTGAAAGCTCCTATTTTCCTGGCTCTTCTGATTTCTCCCGTCTCAGAAAGGACACAGAAGAGCTAACCTCCACTGAGTCCTGCCAACGTGCCCGGCACTGCATCAAATCTCAAAGGCATGTTCAGTTCAGGGATCCCAGTGATAATATCAGGCTTTCTTTCTATTCTACAAGTGTACCCAAAGTCTTGTCTTCCTCAGGTGGCTGCATCAGTTTATTTTGCATTCACCCCAATAGCATGTGATTATTCCAGATATTCTGCTTTTTTGGTATTTTTGTTTGTTTCAATTTAGTCATTTTAGTTTGTCTGGTGAATTTTTAGAATTTTATAATCCAGTTCACATTTTTTAACTTACTAAAATCATGTTATATAAATGAAGTATTGAATAACTAGAACAAAGATTTTGCTGCCCATGGACCTTCACTCTGTTCTTCCTCACTTTAGAACTGCTGGTCCTTTTACAGCTTCTATTATAAGAGAGACCAGTTTTACAATGTTAGGGTGCTCTATAGTGCCTTGAGCAAAAAAAGAAGCAAAAAGTCATGCCCTTTTTATGTATAACTAAGGAATTATCTGTCTGAATGGATGCCTTCCTGAGTTCACTGGGAAAAGGAAAACTCAGCTTCTATTGTAAGAGAGATCAGTTTTACAATGTTAGCCTGCTTATAGAGCCTTGAGCAAAAAAAGAAGCAGCGAAAAGTCATGCCCTTTTTATGTATAACTAAGGAATTATCTATCTGAATGGATGTCTTCCTCAGAGTTCACTGGGAAAAGGAAAGCTCAGTGTTCCTCAGTATCTCCCCACAGTGTCTGGCGGGAAGTGAATTCCACAGAAGCAGTACCTGACAATAGAGCAGACTCTTTTTCTTAATGCAAGTGTCTGTAAAACATTTCCCTCTACTGACTGGCTACTGAAAGTACTTCTAAGAAATTATAGAGGAAAAAATTTGCTATCTGCTCTTATTCCCCGGAGAAGGCAATGGCACCCCACTCCAGTACTCTTACCTGGAGAATCTCATGGATGGAGGAGCCTGGTAGGCTGCAGTCCATGGGGTCACAAAGAGTCGGACATGACTAAGCGACTTCACTTTCACTTTTCATTTTCATGCATTGGAGAAGGAAATGGCAACGCACTCCAGTATTCTTGCCTGGAGACTCCCAGGGACAGAGGAGCCTGGTGGGCTGCCGTCTATGGGGTCGCACAGAGTCGGACACAATTGATGCGACTTAGCAGCAGCAGCTCTTAATCCCACTTCTAATGACCCACTATTAAATGCTTGCTTGCATCTTGTCCTTTTCAAATATCCCTTTGAGCTAATATTAAATCGGTTCCTCTATTTCCCTGATTTAGGTGTGTCAGGAGTATTGATGCAGAGAGGATGCTATAATTTCATTTACAATGAATTTGAAATTTGCCCTCAGCGATAAGCAGCTGTAGTCCTAAATCGTCCCAGTCAGGCACTTGGCTTCCAGGTGGGAGAAACAGAGAGCATGACCCCCATTCTTGCCTTGGTCATGCCGTCTTAACCTGGAATGTGTGGTTCATAAGAGCACAAGATGCCCATTGGGAACAGAAAGATTGCAGAAAATTAGTCCTGAATCTATGTGCAAAAACAGTGAATCTACAGCCTGGCCAGCAGTCTTAAGTGGCCTATTATCAACAGCAACTTTTCTCATTTTTATAAAGTAAAATCAGAGGGGTCCAATTTGGGATCCAGGCATTTTAATTCCAACAATTCAACTGGAAACTTTGATGCCTTTGTCACCCGCAGTACCACTGTGAATATTGGTTCGGAATGTCCAGCAGTTCACCCACATGGCATGGAAATAGTCCAGGATGATCAACATGCCAATCCGACCTGAATTCCTAGAGAATCAGAAAGGAGCTCACACAGTCTTCACAAGCATTAGACATTCTTTAGGACCTCACTGCTATCCTAATGCTGAAATTCCCTTGGGCCAAAGGAAGTTGTATTTACATTCCAATTTAAGCAATTTATTTTCAAGCATAGGTAATTGGAAACAAGACTTCAGAGGAACCAAAGAAGATGTAGTCAGTAAACTTGCTTTCCATTTGTACCATTTGTTTTCAATACTATTTTATATTTTTCCAGGGTGGGTTGAAAGCTACTGTTTATTTACAAAAAGTTTACTACTATAGTAAGTAATGGTTGTTGGTCTTTGCTCATGGAATTTAGGTGTGAGGGTTAATTCGACAACTCACCCTCAGACCCACAACAAGATCTGAATCAGTCTCACTTTCCACATTCATGTCTGACTCCTCTGTGCTGATTAAAAACAACCTGCAATCATGCAACAGACCAAGACATCACATCTCCTTAGCTGGGGCCTTGGGCATGCTGCTCCAGGGAGTTTTGTTTTCTTGTCTTTGAAGCAGAGATGATGATCCACATTTACTTCAAAACATGGTCATGAGTCTCAAATGAGGAATAAACATATAAGTAAACACTCAAAATAGTGTTATTTGCTCTGCAGATATCATCAGTTCTTATTTTACAGAAAACTCATATTCTGTATGAAAGATAAAAAAATTTTGTATCAAGTTATCAACTATAACTTGCTGAATGTGTTTTTGGTACTTTCAGATTAACATAGTAATATTTGATGAATATGTCTATTATGCAACTGGAGTTGTTAATGTTTTGTGTTTCTTTGTTGTGGTTTTTTGGAAAAGACTGTAGTGCTATTGTACCCTCCTGGTCACAATTACATGGGTAAAACCTGCATTCTCCCTGCACTGGTTTTGCCTCACTGCTCTTGAGCTCTAAGTTTTATGCCTTTTGGCTATTTGTTGACCCTGATTTGTAAGCCATGTCTAGAAAAAATGTACAGACCGTTTAATGATAAATGATCTTGGTGCTTGATTAGCATGGAATAATTGGGTGATTTTCCTTTACAAATAAATAAATTTAAATCAAACCTTCTTTTTTGGCAGACTGATACAACTTGCAAAGCAGATAAATTTTTTCAAAGATAAGAAATCTATTCACTTTGTGCTCATCTGACTTCATGGTTTTTGAAATTATTCTTTTGTTATTTCTATTTTTCATGAAATTGCTTTCAAAATTCCAGTAGTACTGAGTGGAAACACATCCATTGTCCCTTCCTTACCTAGTCTACTTCAGTCCAGCATTGTTTTTCCACTGTAGTCTCAATGATCTTTTAAAATGTATATCTAATCATATCTTCCCACCTCTCCACTTAAAATCATTAACTGTTGTACCCTTGCTTCATGGATAAAATCAGAAATCCTGAACTTGGGTTCCAGTTCCTTTGCCTCCCTTGTCCCAGACACCCTGATGACCCTCTATTGTCAAACCACACTAGACATCCTGTTAGTTCTCTGTGCCCCCTTTCCACTGAATGACCTGTCTGTTCGTGACTTCAAAGACAGAATGTGTTTCTCTTTCCTCCTCTCCTCTTGCCTTACACTAAACTCTGTCAACCCACAGCTTAAATGTCATTTGTTCAGAGATGTTTTTCTGGATCTCTTCTGTCTAGTCAAATTTCCATATTATACACACTTTGCCACCTTTTATTTCTTCTTAGCACAATGGCACCCCACTCCAGTACTCTTGCCTGGAAAATCCCATGGATGGAGGAGCCGGGTAGGCTGCAGTCCATGGGGTCGCTAAGAGTCAGACATGACTGAGCGACTTCATTTTCACTGTTCACTTAGATGTAATAAAATAGTTACCTGGTTAAATATTTAATGTCAAAGCTTAGAAATACTGTGCATGTACGTTTACAAGGGCAATTTTATTGATTGAAAGAGTCAATATCTGCCTAAATCAAATATTAGTGAACACAGGCTAAACTTTCAATCAATATTTTCCAAATGCATGATAGAATGGCATATTCAATACCATATTGTCAATGTCTAGAATACAGCAGATGTTCAGTGAATATTTGTTCAATGACTGAATGAAAATGTTGTCTGTTCAGAAGGGAGCTATAGCAGTGTGGAACCAGCTGCAAGGAGTTACAGTGAGGAACCCTCTGACATGAGAGCCAGAGATTTTGTCAGGGCGAACATGAGTTCACAGGGTTTTTCAGGAGGAGATTTTTGCTTACTTGGAAGTATAGAGGTCATTGCATTTGTGTCAGGATATATGATTTGCTGCTTACTGGATGTGTAACTTCAGAAATCACGTCTACTGTCCCAGCTCAGGAAGGACACAAGGCTCTTCCTGCCTCCCCAGGACTCAATGTCACACGTTTATGCGAGTCCAGTGAAGAATGTGAAAGTACTTTGTAAATTTGAAGCAGCTCTATATGATTATTGAGCTGTGAAACATTTATAACATGCCAGGAGGAAAATCATCAACATTCAATCAGTTCAAAAGGGTCTGAAGCCCCTTCCTCCAACTCCTCTGTCCAGAGTTACTCTTGCCTGTTTTAGCGTGGCCTTATCATTGTCAATATGGTCAACGGATTGATTTACCTGTATGAACCTACAGATAAGCATAATACATTCTGGGAGAAGGAAGTGGCAACTCACTCCAGTATTCTTGCCTGGAAAATCCTATGGACAGAGGAGCTTGGTGAGCTACAGCCCATAAGGATGCAAAAGAATCAGACATGACTGAGCACACACACACTACACTGCAAACATATACATATGTATATATGCATGTTTGCAGTTACGTGCATACTCAGTTGTGTCTGTGTCTATGTGACCCCATGACTGCAGTCTGCCAGGCTCCTCTGTCCATGGAATTATCCAGGCAAGAATACTGGATGGGTTGCCATTTCCTCCTCCAGGCAAGCTTCCCAACCTGGGAATCTACTGCATTGGCAAGTGGATTCTTTACCACTATATATGCATATATCTCTTTGTGTATGCATATATATATATATATATATATATACATATTTTTATATATACATATATACTTTTGTGTATATATATGTGTATATATATATATATATATATATATATATATATATATATATATTTGTATGTATATAAAAGCAGACTTACACACAAATACCTACATAAACCTAAAAGTGCAAGCCAGATCTTATCCCATTCAGCAGCATTCTGCTTCACTTAGTGAACTTCTGGGTATTTCAGTGACAGTGCATGTGGAAATTTCCCAGCTACTACACAGTATTCCTCTGTGTACCTGCTATGATTTGTCATGTTTTCACTTTCCATTACAATAAACATGGCTTTATTGAACATTCTTGTCCAATTTGATTTCTTATCTTCTCTGTTTAAAATGATTGAATGCTTCCTACTTTTACACTCCACATTTAAATATTTTTCCATGTGGCAGAAGCCTGGTGCTTATTTATGGTATAGCTGTAGAATCAAGGTCTTCCCAGGAGGTTCAGTGGTAAAGAATCTGCCTACCAATGCAAGAGACTAAGATTTGATCCCTTGATTGGGAAGATTCCCTGGAGGAAGAAATGACAAACCAACCGCTCAGTATTCTTGCCTAGAAAATTCCATGGACAGAGAAGCCTCAGCAAATCTTTCCAGATTAAAGGAGGTATCTTTTCTTCTTTTGAGAACAGGTCATGTCTGCCACAGAGCTGAGAAGAAGGTTCTCAGCATATACCAAGGGTTACCAAGAAAATTAAACCAATACAAAACAAACAAACAAAACAAAACAAAAAAAAAAACACACAAAAAGAACAAAATATATTATAGAAAAAAGACTAATTTCAACATAATTGTACTATGGAGCAAATGAGTGATTTGTAATAGGAGAAATGCCAAAAGAGTATTCTAGTAACAACAGCAAGCCATCAGCTTAGCAGACAGAAAGCTCCCTAACCATAGCAGGTTGGTGGTTACAAAGTCACTTGAACAACCTCACCCTACAAGCAGCAGATTACAGACTCAAAGCAAAGAACAGTTTGAGCAAGAAGAAGAATAAGAATGAAATAATGAAAACACTAGTTATGATTTCATTCTTAAAATATGTGTGTTTTTTTTTAAGTATTTTGTCATATTTTAAATTTTACAGCAGTCTTGTGCAGATTATTATTATTATAAAGGTGAAGTGAACCTTGGAGTATTTATAAAGTTTGTTCAAGTTACTGCAAGTGAATAATAGGGGCAGGAGTCAATTCATTTCTCTCTGACTCTAACACATATATTCTAGCTGTTGCTTTTTAATGACCCTCCATCTAGTCTTTTCAAGTAGGAAGCATAAAAGATACACACTGACACTGTTGTATAACAGCAGCTGAAACATCTGGAGAAATTCTTAACAGAAAATGTTTTAGAATCTTACTAAGAGGTTTCAAAATAATCTGAAATTTATCTTAATGAGGAAGAGAGCTACCAGTCTTGGACTTAATATCTTTCAAGCTCCATGCATCACGGTAGAGTCACAGGGCTCTCACCAGGTAGCTCCCACAGGGTCTGGTGTGGTGAGGGAGTGGTGAAAAGTTGGAAGCCCCTGTTTGTCAGGAGGCTGGACACTCCTTTGATGAAGGACCATTTCCTACCTAGGATACCCTTAAAATTCCCTGTTGGGTCACTTACATTTTACACTTCCTATTGGTCATTAGAGCAGGCAGTTTTCAAAGACAGGGCCTGGTGCAGGTGGACAATATAATCCAGACAGGATATAGCCTGCATCACACCAAAGTCTTCTCTAAAGGTATGAGGAGGCAGTCACACTAAGTTCTTCTAAAGCTGATACTGCAGCTTCACATCTTTCAATTTGAAAGCTAAAGAACAATAAAACTGGTATAAAATAAAACATTTTATTATTATAAACTTAATAAAACTTAATTCTCCATATTTCAAGGAAATAAGAGGAACCAGAAGTCTGAATGATATAAAAAATGGATATGCATAAAAATTTTTATATTTGACTTTGCCATGCATTAATAATTTATTTTGTCCAGCAGGAATATGCATCCTTGTTATGTTTTGATTAAGGTTAAAATATATTTATCCATTTATGGGTATATCAAACCTGAACATTATAAGAAGTGATCCAATGTACATGGAGAACATGGAGAGCCTCTCTGTATTGAGTTCTGTTTTCTGAGGTCATTTGTGAAGTATATCAATGAGTTTTCAAGAATGAGCCTTATAAATAGTTCACATCCTGTCTCTGTACATAAACCAGCTTCATCATGGCAGTTCTGTTCATTCAGAAGTTCATGGGTTAGGATCCTGTTTATAAATAGTATTCTAAGTTGTATTCTTTTGTTTTTTAGATACAGTACAGTGGAAATATCTACCTCATAAGTTCAATATGGGGGTTAAATGACGAATATACATAAAACAGAGACTTCCATGATGGCTCAGATGGTAAAGAATCTGCCTACAGTGCAGGAGACACAGGTTCGAGTCCTTGGTCAGGAAGATACCCTGGAGAAGGGAATGGATACTCACTCCAGTATTTTTGCCTGGAGAATTCCATGGACAGAGGAGCTTGGTGGGCTAAGAGTTGGACATGACTAAGCAACTAACACTTTCACTTTTTTCACACACATAAAACAATTTCAGCTACTAGTAGTAGCAATAGGAAAAGTTAGGGAATGAGTGAGATGATGTATTCTGCTTATAATATTTGGAGTTCACGTTAAACCTGCCTAAATAAACAATCTATGGGTATTTATTGATTTGGGACTTTCCTGGTGGTTCAGTGGTAAAGAAGCAAGCCAGGAGACACAGGTTTGAACCCTGGGCTGGAAAGATCCCCTGGAGAAGGAAATGGCAAGCCACTCCAATATTCTTTCCTGGGAAATCTCATAGACAGAGGAGCCTGGCAGGCTACAGTCCATAGGGTCACAAAAGAATAAGGCATGACTTAGCAACAAATAACAACAACATATTTATTAATTCACTCAGTATTTAATCATTGAGAAATAACTATGTCCCAAGCAGTGTTTTAAGTGCTGGAATGAAGCAGTGACTAAGATAGATTCAGTCTCTTCATTACAAGATGATATACGAAGGGAATGCAAAGTGGCTTTTCTTTTCCTTTAAAACATTGCTTTTGGTGATTTACTATCATATTTTTCCTTTAATTTTTCAGGGAAAATTCATAAAAAGATAAAGGTATGATGTGTGCAAGAATTACTATTTTGTGCTTTTCTCTGTCTACTTTATTTCTCTTATAAGTCTACAAAGTTTAAGGGTGTGACTGGAGACTGGAAAATTGTTTATTGGCACTCCATACCTAGTAGTGTCTTTTTGTACACAGAATGAAATAAAAATATATTTTTTCTGAATAGTCAAGCAATTTCAGTAACAAGTTATGGAATTCTTATTATTTTGTAGCTGTATTTCCAATAAACACAACAATTATATATATATATATATATATATATATACATATATATATATATATATATACACATATGTATATATACACACACACACATACATAATTTTATTTTCTCCTCAAGGCACCAGATTTGGTTTACTGGTTTTCACCTTTAGACATTGAATTCTCTCCCCAGAAAATCAAAACTAGCTCTGTTTCTTAGTCTACTTGTGTTGAGTGTCATAGAAGAGGGAAAGATGGGCATGTGGCATTACTCCCTACAGGGCGATGCCTTCCTCAAATACACAAGAAAGAGGATTCTTCTTGCTTGACCATGTGACCCAGGGACTGGGAAGCAGTTCTTAGGGCCAGGCAAGGAGGGCACAAGGTGATAAAGATCAGTGTCATATTAATAATATATAAAAGTTCCACAAGGAGAGTTCATTTTAGTTTGAGTGATTGCAGAAGGAGAAAATGAATTTAAGTTTGAAAAATAAAATTCAGATAGACGAGAAGGAGGAGAGCATTATTTGTAGGTAAAAGGAAAATTCCCACTTGGAAGAAACCAGGAGCCGTGGGAATTTTTACTTTATTCTCTAGACAATGGTAAGTTAAACAAAGGTTTCTGCCTGGAAGGTTGACTTGTACCTTGTGAAAATGGTTATGTACATTTACATTTCATTTGTACATATACATTGCTATACTTGATGCTATTGCTGAATTTAGAATTGAGACATGATTAGAATTTAATGGAATTTTATAGAACTTAACTGAAATTTAATATATCATGTGGTCTATTAGATGGATTGATGTCAGCTTTAAAAAGAAAGATAAAGTATTAAAAAGTATTATGCAAAGTACTATACAAAGTACTAAAATGTATTGCTTGCAGTGAGATTAAATATTGTCTTATGAAACTTTCAGTTGTGCACATGTAGGTAAGTGTGTAGGTGGGGAATCTGGAAGTGGTTTTCAGACAAAAAAATTAAAACCAACAAGTTAGAGTCTCTTATGTGATTCTTTACTAGTGAACACATCTTTCTTTCCTTGATACTAGAAATAGTCATATTTCAATTAGCAACTATAGTTGCTAAAATATAGCATTATATTTTGTAGCTAAAATATAATTGCTAAAAATATATAGTATTTTTATCATGTACATATCAGATTATCCTATTTAGGAAGGCAAAAACCAAAATAGGAATGATTTTGATTTTATTCAGAATCTTGTGATAGAGAAGCCACCCAAGGTCTGAGATCATTATGCTTCATCAGCTGGTTTCTCCTTAGCTTCATAGGGAGTAGTGGAGACATTTCAGGTGGTATGCTTTATTTTTTCTCATTGTTCTGTCATCAGTGGAGTTCCCCTTCAGTTAGCTGTGCAGGAAAAGTTTATCTTTGTGTGTTAGCTAATTTCAGAGGGGGAGGGGACAAACAACTCTAATCTCAGCCAAGCCATCCATGAGACAAAGAACAAGGAGCTTTCTGTCCTCACCAACAGGTTGAGGTAAAAGGGGAAAGGTCTGTGTTTGTCCCAGCCCTAGGTAAACAACAGAGCCCTCAAGAATCTCTAGGCGTCAAGAGAAAGAATGGACAGCAAGTCCTTCCCACATTGTATGGAAAAAATCTTCTTTGCAATGTTCCTGGAACACAAGAGGGAGGAGATTTTGGAAAACAAAAGCTTGGGGAATTTCCTAACTATAATTGCACAGGGCTCAGGTAAATATTGTCAGTTTCCTCCTCTGGTTTGGCTTTAAAGAAAGCATAGGACCAAATTTCACACACACTTCCTACAAGTGGGAAGATTTAAGAGCATTCATCCAGCATGCTTGGATAAAAACTATTGACTGTATAATTCCATAACAGGAAACTTCTTTTTAATGATAGTAATAAATACTGGAAATGATTTAAAGTGAATCTCCTCAGGGTAAAATTTAAGATAAGACAACAAAAAAAAAAAAAGAAAGAAAGAAAAAGAAAAAGAAAAAAAAGAAAAAAAGAAAGTGTGAATGGACCTTTATCTTGAAAAATAAAACAAAATAGTAAAAATAAATGTATCATATCACTCATTTAATAAAAGGAAATTTGTAGCTGTAGCTATAAGCTAATTTTAACATAAAGAATGGAGGAGGCATTGGTTTGGGGGACCGTAACTTCATACAACACTCTTTACTTGTGGTTTCCATAGCACAATTTTATGGAGGATACCTTTTGCAAAAAATATTCAAAGTTTCATTAGTTTTCTTAGATGTGTTTCTATCTTTTGATAGTCAGTTTATTTTTGAGGTTTCTTTACATCTTTCTTTTCCTCATCTGGTAGGCAGTATAACTCTATTAAATGTTCATTTGTGAATGGCTTTGTCTGAGTGACTCCAAGAGTCTTTACCATTCCCTGACATCATGTTTTTATCTTTTATATGTGATTTCATCTTGTAGTTGATGGGTATTGAATAAGTTATATTGATGTATAGTATATTTAAAACAAATATCTTGACCCAGTGTGTGGGTTGCCTGAGGTAAATTTTCTTGGTTCTGTAGTAAATATTTTCCTTTAATTTATAATGACTCTAATTGCTCTGTTAAAATTCCTAATCATGAAGACTTCAAAATAGAAAACTTCAATAGCAGCCACCCTTCTGCGTTTCCATGCTTTAGTTCATGTACGTCTCACTTCAACTCTATGAGGCAAGTGTTATTTTATATCTATCACATGACAAACAAAGGCTTTGGGAATTTGTGCAATCTTCTTAAGTCACAGAGTAACCAATGGCAAAACCAGAACAGAAACGCAGGAATCTTTAATGACACAATCTGTACTTTTCACTGAAATGGGATGCTAGTCTTCTCCTCACCAAGACTATTCATTTCTATTTTCCTCACCTTTATTTTTCCCTTTGCTTGGATTTCTTTATCTACTTACTGAAAATTTAGCTTTATCTTATTATATATATTTTAGCCAATGTAAGTTCTTTGTAGGAAACAAGAGAGGTACATGCACTATTTTAAAAAGCAAATACCTTTTCAAGGGAATCTAGAGAGAAAGTGCACCAGGTTCTGGATCCTGTCCACTAGGGTCCCACCTGTACGCTTCACTCATTAGCCCAGTAGTCTGAAGTGAAAGCTAAAGCTTCAGAGTCCTCACTTGTAAACAATCAGGTTACTATTACCTTTATCATAAGGTTATTTTAAGATTAAACACATTAACAAAGTAATCTAAAGTGCTTGGCATCTTGCCTTTTACATGGAAGACACCTAATAAACATTTCTGTCATTGTTGCTTTTATTCTGACAATGAGATAGAGAGTCCAGTAAACAGTGTTCTGGGCTGGGAAAAAGTAGTCCTGCATTATTCTGGTTTCACTACCTTTATGACTAATTTTTCTCAAGTTTTAAGTCATCAAGATAAGATAGCCATTTTTTTTTTTTTCAGGTTGAGTGGATTCTTAAAACTTTTTTGGAAATGCACCATCCAAGTTAATTCTATAATTATCAAGTGACAAATATTTTATTTTGTTACCTTGAAGATAGACAATATGGCATTGAAATAAGCACATATGAATCTCAAAGGACATCAATAACGATCTGGGATGACTAATTCTGAGTGCTTGTGTAATGCAAGAATCTGTTGGTGTGATTAGAAAGTCCATGGGAGACAATACTTTTCATCACAGTGGTGATAGGTGAAGCTTCCTTGCCCAGACAAGATTTCTTTGGGGCTACATGGTTTTCTACAGTGACTGAATTCTGCTTATACTGGGCTCAGATTTGCAAACAAGCACTATGTTAAGTTTCGACTTTAAATTCTAAAATATATCTTATGGTCTAGAAAAAAAGCAACATTCTTAATTACCTCTGAATATTCAAATGTAAATGATCTATGTAACTTCAGTTAGGAATCAAAATAACCAAACTTCTTCCAAGGAAAAGAGTTGAATTGACAGTCTGAAAAACTTTTTCTGGAGACTTCTTACAATAATGGGAAAAATGTGGGTTCTTGGTCAGTTTCTCAAAAAGTAAATTTTTCTGAAATGTCTCAGGGCTTTGTCATACCTTATACCCTCTTTCAATAAGAAAATTATCTTAACTATTCTCTTATAGAAAGGCATAGAGTAAGAGAATTGAGAATGTTAATTACAAATGAGATAGTGGAGATGTACAAACTATTAAGAGTTTTAGAAATCTTACAATGCTAAAATTTTCTGATATTTTTTAAAGAATAACTCTCATAACCAGGACCTATTGTATAGAACAGGGAACTATAATCAGTATTTTATCTAAGGGAAAATAATCTGAAAAAGTAGACCTATATAGCTGAATCACTGTGCTGTACTCCTGAAACTAACATAGCATTGTAAATCAATTGATTACGATTTTTTTTCCTAAAAAATAATTAAAAATGATTTTCAATGGTTCTCACATCTTCTAAAGACAAAATATTTTTATTAAATGTTAATTTACCCACTTTTGATGTGTTTGGACTTGAGACAAGACTGTACTGGAAGCTGAGACCATCTCCTCCTGTTCTATGTGTCCTGTGCCATGTAACACCTTGATTGTTGGAACACGGACAACCAGCCACATAGCCAAGCTCCCTCCTCCCCTGCTGCACACAGATGAGTCTGACTTCCTGAGGTTTGGGAGTGTCACATCTGTGGCTTGGTTAATCTTCTGGATGATGACTATCACCTGGAAGCCTGTTAGAAATGCAGAAATGCCCCACTCAGACCTACTGAATGTAGTCTACTTTTTCATAAAATCTCTATATGATTTGTAGGCAAGTTAGAGCTTGATAGCCTCTGACCTCACATGGGAGGTTGAGGCATATGCTCACTTCTTTTAGGTTTAAGAAATACCTTATGAAAAAGTGTGGTTCCTCTTTTGACCTCTGAAAGGCTTCAGAAGATACTGGTCAATGATCAGTTCCATTCAATTCCTTTCTTGACTTGAGATGCATTCAAAATTATAGCTAATTTTTTAATCTCATATATGTAACTTTTCATTTCAGTAGCTTTCTTATTTGGAATTCACCCCATCCATCTTACTTTGTCAATATCAACTGCACCAGGGTGGTCGTCTCTTCTATAAATCCCTCAATTCCCCTGAGGAAGAACTTCCGTTATGATCTCATCGTTCTTAGTCAAAACTTCTGGTCAAACATTTACTGGGCCTGGTCTGGTTATAGAACTGAATCCTGCATGAGACTATGCCAGTTCCTGACATAGGAACTGAGTCTCTTCAGGTTTAGATTCACCGTTACTCATAGCAGACCCTATTAGATCTTTAATAAACATGTGAAATTAAATGCCTCTCAACTTTATTTTTAATGGCTCCTGTAATTCACTGCTTGTGCCATAAAGGAAATTAAAAGAGATGTGTTATTTTAATAAAAGTGTATTTTACTCATGGATCTTACGACATTTAGGAAAGCATATAAATTTTGTACTTTCATGCAAAATTGTGCTTGTAACTGACCTGGTGGTTTATGAAGGAAAGCAAGAGTGTTCTTTAATGGGAATTCTTGAGCAGAATTCTAGTTCTGTTAGTGTAACAGTATTTAAAGGGAGGAATTGCTTTAGCTTAGAAAATAAACATCATATATAGGAGAAAAAGAATTGAAGAAAAAGGAAATTATGAAAATGGAGTATAAAAGTGTAATAGAAAGGTAAATTTCTATGACTGGCTCAGACCATGGATCAAAACTAGGGAGTCACAGGGGTCCAGACAGTGGACAGGAACTTGGAATTGGGATTTGTGCTCTAGTTTTAGCTTTTTTACTAACTGAACATTTGAGAAACTTGCTAAACATTTGTGGGTCTCGGATGTTGTCACATCTGAAAGTGCTTCTTAAACAAAGATGAAAGCTAGAAAAATCGGGAGTGGAAGAGGCTTTTGTTTTTTAAGACACAGCCAAGTATAACATCCAGAGATACATATTTGCTTGGCTTGTGATGGGTGCCAAGCATGATGCATCTTTCTGATATTTATTTCTTGTTAAGCATCAGTAAATTAGATGCTCTCTTAACATTCCCTCTAGCTCAAATGTTCCCTATTTAATGACTACCAGCCCTAGAGTGAATATGTGGTTATAAGTTTACGTGTCTGGCAGACACTGCTGGTTGTACTCCTCCTCCTTTAGGAACAAACCCAAAGGTTTTGCTCAGTACATGTCTTCTAAAATAGCTATTACATTTCCCAGTTTTCCTGTGGGTATGGCCATGGACTAAATTCTGGCAAAAGGAATGTGGTATATGTAGCTTCTGGCAGTGTCCTTAATATAGATTTCCCTTCTTCCTTCCTGCTGACTGACATCCAATGATACATTGGCCAGACTTAGGAGTTGTAGCAGAAGTTTGGAGAGAACCAAGACTGTGTGGCCTGGGTCCAGGATGCCAGGGAGTGCATGTTGTCAGCAGGGAACTTACTACTCCCAGGTTTTCTTTATGTGTGAGAGAAAGACACTACTATTTAGTTAAAGTAATTGTTCAAACTACTGCACAATTGCACTCACAATTACAATACCATTTAGTTAAAGTAATTGTTCAAATTACCGCACAATCTCACACACTAGCAAAGTAATGCTCAAAATTCTCCAAATTAAGCTTCAATAGTACATGAACCATGAACTTCCAGATGTTCAAGCTGAATTTTAAAAAGGCAGAGGAATAAGAGATCAAATTGTCAACATCTGTTAAATCATCAAAAAAGCAAGAAAGTCCCAGAAAAAATATCTACTTCTGCTTTATTGACTATGTTAAAGCCTTTGACTGTGTGGATCACAGCAAACTGTGGAAAATACTGTAAGAAATGGGAATATCTGACCATCTGATCTGTCTCTTTAGAAATCTATATGCAGGTTAAGAAGCAACAGTTAGAACTGGACATGGAACAACAGACTGGTTCCAAGTAAGGAAAGGAGTACATCAAGGCTGTATATTGTCACCTGCTTATTTAACTTTTATCCAGAATATATCATGAGAAATGCTGGACTGGATGAAGCACAAGATAGAATCAAGATTGATGGGAGAAATATTAATAACCTCAGATATGCAGATGATACCACCATTACAGCAGAAAGTAAAACTTAAGAGCCTCTTGATGAAAGTGCAAGAGGAGAGTGCAAAAGCTGGCTTAAAACTCAACAGAAACTAACTCAAACAGAAAACTAAGATCATGGCATCTGGTCCCATCACTTCATGGGAAATAGATGGGTAAACAACGGAAACAGTGACAGACTTAATTTTCTTAGGCTCCAAAATCATTGCAGATAGTGACTGTAGCCATGAAAGTAAACGATGTTTGCTCCTTGGAGGAAACATTATGATCAAAAATTAAAAGGATACTAAACCACATATTAAAAAGCAGAGACATTACTTTGCCAGCAAAGGCCCATCTAGTCAAGGCTATGGTTTTTTCAGTAGTCATGTATGAATGTGAAAGTTGGACTATAAAGAAAGCTGAGCGCTGAAGGATTGATGCTTTTGAACTGCAGTGTTGGAGAAGAATCTTGAGAGTTCCTTGGACTGCAAGGAGATCCAACCAGTCCATTCTAAAGGAGATCAGTTCTGGGTGTTCATTTGAAGGACTGATGCTGAAGCTGAAACTCCAATACTTTGGCCACATGATTCGAAGAACGGACTTATTGGAAAGGACTCTGATGCTGGCAAAGGTTGAAGGCAGGAGAAGAAGGAGACGACAGAGGGTGAGATGGTTGTATGGTATCACTAACTCAATGGAAATGAGTTTAAGTAAACTCAGAGAGTTGGTGATGAACAGGGAGGCCTGGCGTGCTGCAGTCCATGGTGTCACAAATAGCTGGACACCTCTGAATGACTGAACTGGACTGAACTGGTATTTTGGTTTTACTCTTTCTTTCAACCAAGCCCATTAAACTAAAACAATATGGAGCATGAGAAATACTTTATAGACTTCAATTAATTTTCCTAATCTTCATGTCAACACAAAATGGAATGTCTATTTGCAATGTTTTTCGTTTCTTTGTTTGTTTCCTACAAGTGTTGTATGTCTATAAGATAAAGAATAATAATGTATTTAACAGACAGCACTTCTTTCATTGCCAGAAGCTAATAAAGAGATATCACAATTTTAAGAAACACAGTTTTCTTTTTGCAATTTTGTCTTATTCTCCTAAATTTTGTGTTATTTTCTTGGCATATATTATACATATATAAGTATACACA
Organism: Capricornis sumatraensis; assembly: GCF_032405125.1. NCBI lineage: Eukaryota > Metazoa > Chordata > Mammalia > Artiodactyla > Bovidae > Capricornis > Capricornis sumatraensis. The sequence continues at coordinate 263,636 of NW_027184621.1, read as the reverse complement.
TACATATACACACACATTAAAATTTTTGGCCTCAAAAATGGTCAGTTACCATTAATTTTCTATAAAACATGGTGAGCCCTGAACTACAGTAAAATAACAGCCATTTAAATTATACATTTAAATTATACTTGTTATTATTGACAATGAGGAAACATGGTGTTGAGTTATTTAAATACGTCCACATATTTTTTTGAAAGATATTTGGGCTTTGACAAGAGCTCATTAGTAAAACAAACAAACAAACAAACAAAAACACAAAAAACAACTTTAATTATTTTCCTTCCTATGTAGAGCTGAACAAAAATGCACACCCCACACACACGGTATACTTGCAAAATAATGGAATTTGTTTCTTGTGAAAAATTACCTCTAAAGACTTTGGAAGACATTGGACTTTCTTGCACATTTTAAGTTTCTAATGGGCAACAGGGATGAGGGGCAGGAACAAAGGATGGTGAAAGAAAAATTTTATATATATATAAAATTTAGGGCATTAAGATCCATCAAATTCTGAGATTAAAAGTCATGGGAATAGTTGTTACCATTTCCAAATATTTCTTAATAAATAGGGGCAAAATATTATAGTAGATATTTCAGGTTATTAAGCAAACTCTCTCTCTCTCTCTCTCTCTCTCTCTCTCTCTCTCTCTCACACACACACACACACACACACACACACACACATACCCTCAAACATATAATTAGAAACTGAATCAAATCAAATCATAGAGAAAGAAGATTGGGTGGGGAAAGGAAATTGAGACTATTATGAAGAGCTCTCTCTCCTTACCTTCATTCCTCTCATTGGGATTAGTGTAGATGGAAGCCAGGGTAAAGAAAGAAAAGATAACAAAAGCTAGTAAAATGAATGCCATTTCCAGGTTGGTAAATGGAAGTTCCATGAAAGACCACAAACTTCTTTACCTGCAATAGAAAGAAGACACTCACATAATAAACTCTGGTCCATAGAGCGCTTGAGTAACTATTTATTTTGTATTGAGATTTACTGAAACTTAAGATATTTCTGTATACTTGGTGATAGCAAAAATGGAGTGTGGTCCCTCTTTTGGAAATTTGGCCTCACCATCTGTGTAATTGAACTTAGACTTTACTGTGTAGATTGGAAGAGAATGTGAGACTGTGAATGACAGTCAGTTTATGTTTTGTGAGTTTTAGGGACTCTGGCATCAAAGATAGGATATATTTCATTTCATGAAGAAAAACAAATAATATATTTTGGTTTCTGTCTCACAGATCACACCCAGGTTCATAGTAAGTTCTTGTTCTGGAAATTACCCAGCATTTGCCAACCAGGTGATAAATATACCATTGAAGCAATTTTTAGTGAAGAAACCAGAGTTTTCAGAGTTACTGATCTAACCTAACCCAGATAAAGATAAATGTGTTAACAAGTCAACCATAAGAAAGTCCAATCTCAGACTCAAAAAAGGAGAGCTCCTATATTTAGAAAGGAAATCATAGTTCCACTGGGGGAAATTATAACATTACCTAGTTGGAAGTAACCTCTTTTTGTATGTCTTTCAATATTCACTATATAATGTAAAATATTTAAACCATTGTGGACATGTGTGGGAATGTTATAATTTTAAGACATGGAGAAAGAGATTTTACACCCTTCTACTGCAACTCCTCTTAAATTTTTTATTTACTGCCTATTTTAGGAAGCAATTTATTAAAGTCTTTCATTTAAGTTCTCAGGTTCCTTTGAATGTATTTTTTAAATGAGTTCATTATACCCTGTAATTCCAACCACAGGACTGGAAAAGGTCAGTTTTCATTTCAATCCCAAAAAAGGGAAATGCCAAAGAACGTTCAAACTAGTGCACAATTGCACTTACTTCACATTTTGGCAAGGTAATGTTAAAAATCCTTCAAGCTAGGCTTCAAATGTATGAGAATTTCCAGATGTACAATCTGGATTTAGAAGAAGCAGAGGAATCAGAGATCAAATTGCCAACATTCATTGAATCATAGAAAAAGCAAGGGAAATCCAGAAAAATATCCACTTGTGTTTTATTGACCACACTAAAGTCTTTGACTATGTGGATCACAACAAACTGTGGGAAATTCATAAAGAGATGGAAATACCAGACCAACTTACCTGTCTCCTGATAAAGCTGTATGCAGGACAAGAAGCAGCAGTTAGAACTGAACATGGAACAATGGACTGGTTCAAAATTGAGAAAAGAGTATGTGAAGGCTGTATAGTATCACTGATATTTAACTTATATGCAGATTTGTTGCTCTTCAGTTGCCCAGTCATGTCTATGTGACCCTGCGGACCCCAGGAAGCATGCCTGCCCTCCCTGTCCCTCACCATCTCCCACAGTTTACCCAAGTTCATGTTCATGTCTAGCCATCCCATCCTCTGATGCCCTCTTCTCTTTCTGCCATTGATCTTTCCCAGCATCAGGGACTTTTCCAATGAGTCATCTGTACACATCAGATGACCAAAATACTGGAGTTTCATCTTCAGCATCAGTCCTTCCAGTGAATGTTCAGGGTTGATCTCCCTTAAGATTGACTGGTTTGATCTCCTTGCTGTCCAAAGGACCTTCAGTAGTCTTCTCCAACACCACAGTTCGAAGGCATCAATTCTTTGGCATTCTGCCTTCTTTATGGTCCACCTCTCACAACAGTATGTAACCACTGGGAAGACCATAGCCTTGGATATATGGACCTTTGTCGGCAGAGTAATATCTCTGCTTTTCAACACACTGTCTAGGTTTGTTATCACTTTTCATATGCAGAGTACATCGTGTGAAATGCTGGGCTGAATCAACTCACAAGCTGGAATCAAGATTTCCAGGTTGTTATTAATAATCTCAGATATGCAGATGATACCACTTTAATGGCAGAAAGCAAAGAGGAACTAAAAGCCTCTTGATGAAGGTGAAAGAGGAGAGTGAAAAAGCTGGGTTAAAGCTCAACATTCAAAAATGGAGATCATGGCATCATGTCCCATCACTTCATGGCAAAAATATGGGGAAACAACAGAAACAATGACAGACTTTATTTTCTTGGGTTCCAAAATCACTGTAGATGGTGACTGCAGCCATGAAATTAAAAGATGTTTGCTTCTTGGAGGAAAAGCTATGATGAATCTAGACTGTTTTCAAAAGCAGAGACATCACTTGGCCTACAAAGGTCCATATAGTCAAAGCTATGGTTTTTCCAGTAGTCATGTATGGATGTGAGAGTTGGACCCTAAAGAGGGCTAGGGACCAAAGAATTGATGGTTTCAAACTGTGGTGCTGGAGAAGATTCTTCTGATTCCCTTGGGCTGCAAGGAGATCAAACCAGTCAATCCCAAAGGACATCAACCCTGAGTATTCATTGGAAGGACTGATGCTGAAACTGAAACTTCAGTACTTTGGCCACCTGATGCAAGAGGTGACTCATTGGAAAAGATTCTGAGGCTGGAAAAGATTGAGGACAAGAGGAAAATGGGGCGACAGAGGATGGAATTGTTGGATGGCATCACTGACTCAAACAGGATGAGTTTGACAAAACCCCAGGAGATGGTGAAGGACAGGGAAACCTCGTGTGCTGCAGTCGATGGGGTCATGAAGAGTCAGACACTGCTGAGTGACTGAACTGAACTGGGCTGAACTGAATATCCTATAATTGACAGATAAGATTTGAGGTGGGAGTTAGCTTTGCTGTCTTTCTTACATGCAATCTTCTAGTCGTTGCCATAGCAGAAGAGAAGTGGGTGAGGGGACAATAAGCTCTTAAAAATCTGCTGTTTTTGAACATATTTCAGATTTTTTGAACATATTTCTTACAATTGACTGTATAGTTTGTGAGATATTGATCAGAAGTCTGTAGCTTTTTGTAGTTTTGTTGGACAGAAAATTGGACATGAAATTTATGTATCATAGGTATGCATATTTTAAAATATGATGAGTACTACCAAGTGGAGTGGTAAGATGTATCTTGGAATTTTTTACATCCATGAACACTGGTCGAGCTTATTTTGGTTACTTATTCTGAAGCTGAGTATTATTGAATATGGCTCCACTGTCACTTGTTTAACCATTTGTATTGTTGAGAATTTGGATTCCCTCTAATATTTTGTCATTGCTAACAATGCAGTAGAAAAGATTTTTTGTACATATAACTTTGCACATTGATATAGATTTCTCTAGGAAAGATTTACAGAAGCAAAACTGCTGGATCCATAAAATATAGAAATACTTCTTCACAAATTTCCCTGGATTTTACAACCATACCAATACTATATGTAGATAACTGTTTTGCTATCCTTCCCCAACACTCCCTCTTTAGGATTCCCTTTCCCAATTTGAGTTTAAAAATACCATCTTGTGTTTAAATGGACTTTTCCCTGATTTCTGTTTAGATTAAACAGCTTTCCTATAATAATGCCTAGATTCTTAAAAATAAAAAAAAAAAACAAAACTGTGTATTCATTTGGCTGTGCCAAGTCTTAGTTGAAGCATGTGAGGCCAGTTCCCTGACCAGATATTGAACCTGGGCCCCCTTCATTGGGAGCAGAGTCTTAGCCACTGGACCACCAGGGAAATTCCCTGCCCAGACTCTTAAAATCACCATGATTTGACAGATTCTGTCTCTACTGACAAACATACTTTTGGGTTTTGGAAACATGACAGTGATGAAAAAAATCAGGACATTTATAGATAAATAGTACAACCTGTTCATTTTTATAAAATTCTGGCTGTACTGCAATAATAACATAATCACATTTTCCTACACTGATTTCCCTGAACCATCTAGAACACCCAGTTCCATTTTCTTAATCACTGTGTTGGACAACTCCTCCTCATGTCATCTCCATCTGAATGTGTAAGTTAGCCAGGTTTCAGTAGGGCAGGGGATGGATGACAGGAGGCAAAAATAATGAGGTTGGATGTATAGGTATCATAGAGATTTTAACTATACACTAGCAGTCATAAGTAACAGCTAACCTCAAATCCCTACCTCAGGCATGACAAGATCACAGAAAGAACAAAGAATAGGCCCATAGATGGGCAAGGGCTTTTCAGTTATGGTAGATTTAATTCTGTTAAAAATAAAATTTGAAAATATGAATAACAGAAAATACCATAAATAAAGAGAAGAGGTAGGTTGAATGACAATAGAATCTTTAATCCAAAGTATATAATGAGGGTCTACAAATTAGTGAGAAAATTACGAATGCCCAGTTTAAAAGTTAGTGAAGGTTACAGACAAGTTGTTCACAGAGCAGGCTATGTAAGTAATTAATCAGCATATGATAAGACTCTTAGTGTCAACATGATTCCCATAATTCTGCTCACAAGCTAATATATATCACCTTAGCATAAATAAGCAGAACTTGATGGGATTTATTCAAATGCACAAATCTTTAAAATAAGTAATATAGTTGTAAATAAGTTTATAATTTTTATAGTAAGTCAACATGTTATTGGCTGCCGCCAAAATCACATATACTTATTCGTTCTTCAGTTCACTTCAGTTCAATCACTCAGTCATGTCCATCTTTTTGTGACTCCATGGACTACAGCACGCTAGACTTCCCTGTCCACCACCAATTCCAAGAAATGCTCAAACTAATGTCTGTGGATTAAATGATGCCATCCAACCATCTTATCCTCTATGATCCCCTTTTTCTCCTGCCTTCAATCTTTCCCAACATCAGGGTTTTTTCCAATGAGTCAGTTTTTCACATCAGCAGGCCAAAAACATGGATTTTCAGCATTAGCATCAGTCTTTTGAAATGAATATTCAGGACTGATTTCCCTTAAGATGGACTGGTTTGATCTCCTTACAGTCCAAGAGACTCGAATCTTCTCTCCAACACCACAGTTCAAAATCATTAATTCTTTAGCACTTAACTTTCTTTATAGTCCAACCGTCACATCCATACGTGACTACAGGAAAAATCATAGCTTTGACTGGATGGACCTTTGCTGGCAAAGTAATGTCTCTGCTTTTTGATATGTTGTCTAGGTGAGTCATAGCTTTTCTTCCAAGGAGCAGGCATCTTTTAATTTCAGGGCTGCAATCACCATCTGCAATAATTTTGGAGATCCTAAAAAACATTGTTTTCCCATCAATTTGCCCAGAAGTGATGGGACCAAATGCCATGATCTTGGTTTTCTGAATGTTGAGTTTTAAACCACTTTTTCATTCTCCTCTTTCACTTTCATCAAGAGGCTCTTTAGTTCTTCTTCGCTTTCTGCCATAAGGATGGTGTCATCTGCATATCTGAGGTTATTGATATTTCTCCCAACAATCTTGATTCCACTTTGTGCTTCATCCAGTTTGGCATTTCCCGTGATGTACTCAGGATATAAGTTAAATAGTCAGGGTGACAATATATCTTAACAAAATATCTTGATGTACTCCTTTTCCTACTTGGAACCAGTCTGTTGTTTTATGTCCAGTTCAAACTGTTGCTTCTTAACCTGTATACAAATTTCTCAGGAAGCAGGTCAGATGGTCTGGTATTCCCATCTCCTGAATAATTTTCTACAGTTTGTTGTGATCTACACAGTCAAAGGCTTTGGCATTGTTAATAAAGCAGAAGTAGATATTTTCCTGGTACTCGCTTGCTTTTTCAATGATCTGAAGGGCATAAGCAATTTGATCTCTGGTTGTTCTGTCTTTTCTAAATCCAGGTCTAACGTGGAAGTTCATGGTTCATATACTGTTGAAGCCTGACTTGGAGAATTTTAAGCATTACTTTGCTAGCATGTGAGGTGAGTACAATTGTGTGGTAGTTTGAGCATTCCTTGGCATTGGCTTTCTTTGGGATTGGAATGAAAACTGATCTTTTCCAATCCTGTGGCCAATGCTGAGTTTTCCACATTTGCTGGCATATTGAGTGCAGCACTTTCATAGCATCATCTTTTAGGATTTGCAATAGTTAACTGGATTTCCATCATCTGCACTATCTTTGTATGTAGTGATGTTTCCTAAGGCCCACTTGACTTTGCACTCCAGGATGTCTGGCTCTACATGAGTAATCACACCACTGTGGTTATCTGGGTCATGAAAGTCTTTTTTTGTATACTTCTTCTGTATATTCTTGCCACCTCTTCTTAACATATTCTGCTTCTGTTAGGTCCATACCATTTCTGTCTTTTATTAAGCCCATCTTTACAAGAAATGTCCCCTTGGTATCTCTTATTTTCTTGAAGAGATCTCTAGTCTTCCCAATTCTATTGTTTCCCTCTATGTCTTTACACTGATCACTGAAGAAGGCTTTCTTATCTCTCCTTGCTATTCTTTGGACCTCTGCATTCAGATGGGTATATCTTTCCCTTACTATTTTGCCTTTAATTTCTCTTCTTTTCTCAGTTATTTATAAGGTCTCCTCAGACAACCATTTTGCCTTTTACATTTCTTTATCTTGGAGATAGGGGCAGTCCTAAGATAGCAGAGGAATAGAATGGGGAGACCACTTTCTCCCCTACAAATTCATCAAAAGAACGTTTAAACGCTGAGGAAATTCCACAAAACAACTTCTGAATGCCAGCAGAGGACATCAGGCACCCAGAAAAGCAGCCCATTGTCTTCGAAAGGAGGTAGGAAAAAATATAAAAGATAAAAAGAGAGACAAAAGAGGTAGGGACAGAGATCCATCCCAGGAAGGGAGTCTTAAAAAAAGAGAGAGAGGAGTTTCCAAACACCAGGAAACACTGTCACTAATGAGTCTGTGGCAAGCCTTGGAACCTCAGAGGGCAACACAACCAGGAGGAAATATAAATAAATAATTAAAACCTACAGATTACATGCCCAATGATAACTTCCAGAGGAGAAGCAGCGCAGACGCCTGCATCCACCACTAGCAAGCGGGGGCTGGGCAGGGAAGCATCGGCTGCATTGCTTAGGATAAGGACGGGGCCTGAATGCTCTGAGGGCAATCTGAGGGAAGTAACTTGAGATAGCAAACCAGACCATGGGATAGCTACCTTGTGAAAAGCCATAAACTAAAACACTGCCAGGCCAACTCACAGACAAAGGACTGACCAGAGCTAGTCGGCTGAGGACTGGCCCATCCCCTGCAGGAGATAGGCAGGTGAGGGCAGCCAGAGCCAGAATGGGGCAATACCCTAGAGAGGCCTCATCTACCAAACTGCAAGCAGGCTTCATTGCTAACCAAGAATTCTTGTGATTCTGGATGGTCAACATCCGCCTGAGAAGGTGCACTGGTTGTACACCTAGAAAACCGATTGGCAAGGAGGAGGGAGGCGGTAAGTTGCAGCTACCATGCTTGCCAAACACCTGGTCACCTGAGCGGCTCAGACCTGGGAAGGGCACAAAACACAGGCCCAACAGAGTCTGCACCTTTGTGGAGTACCTGAGTACCTGAACCTGAGTGGCTTAGACCTTGGAAGTGCATACAACCCAGGGCCCATCTCAGAGAGTTCTTGGCAGAGCAACCTAGAGCCTGACCAGTGTAGACTGGGAAAGCACACACACCGTGAGTGGGGGTAAACCTAGTGCGGCTGAAACATTGCGAGCACTCTCCACACATGCCAGTGATATTTGTTTGCAGTTTTCGTCCCTCCCCACAGCACGACTGAACAAATGAGCCTAAAAAAGTGTCTGTACCCCCTGGGTCAGGTCGGAAATTAGACGCTGAAGAGACCAGCAAACAAGCTGAAACAGAGGGAACCGCCCTGGAAGTGATAGGTGCAATAGATTAAAACCCTGTAGTTAACACTGACTATATAGGAAGGGGCCTATAGATCTTGAGAAGTATAACCCAGATCAAGGAACTATCTGAAAATGAACTGACCCCACACTGTCTTTTTCTTAGGGATAGTCTTGATCACTGCCTCCTGTACAATGTCACGAACCTCCGTCCATAGTTCTTCACGCACTCAGTCTATCAGATTTAATCCCTTGAATCTATTTTTCACTTCCACTGTATAATCATAAGAGATTTAATTTAGGTCATACCTGAATGGTCTATAGTTTTCCCTACTTTCTTCAATTAAGTCTGTACTTGGCAGTAAGGAGTTAATGATTTGAGCCACAGTCGGCTCCTGGTCTTGTTTTTGCTGACTGTATAGAGCTTCTCCATCTTTGCCTGTAAAGAATATAATCAGTCTGATTTTGTTATTGACCTTCTGATGATGTCCACATGTCTTCCCTTGTGCTGTTGGAAGAGGGTGTTTGCTATGACCAGTGCATTCTCTTGGCAAAACTCTGTTAGCCTTTGCTCTGCTTCATTTTGTACTCCAAGGCCAAACATGAGCTTTCCAGCTGTCTCTTCACTTTTTACTTTTGCATTCCAGTCCCCTATGATAGAAAAGGACATCTTTTTTTGGTGTTAGTTCTAAAAGTTCTTGTAGCTCTTCATGGAACCATTCAACTTTTCTTCTTTAGCACTAGTGGTTGGGGGCAGAAACTTGGATTATTGTGATATTGAACGGTTTGCCTTGGAAATGAACAGAGATCATTCTGTCACTTTTGAGATTGCATCCAATACTCTATTTCAGACTCTTTTTGTTTACTATGTGGACTATTCCATTTCTTCTAGGGGATTCCTGTCCACAGTAGTAGATATAATGGTTATCTGATTTAAATTCACCCATTCCAGTCCATTTTAGTTCACTGATTCCTAGAATGTAGATAGATGTTCACTCTTGATATCTCCTGTTTGACCATTTCCAGTTTGCTTTGATTCATGAACCTAATATTAAAGTTTCCTAGGCAATATTGTTCTTTACAGCATCACACATTACTTCCATCCTTAATAATCTCCACCATGACCTGTTCTTCTTGGGTGACACTACATGGCATAGATCAGTCTCATTGAGTTAGACAAGGCGGTGGTCCATGTGATCAATTTGATTAGTTTCTGTGGTTGTGGTTTTCAGTTTGTCTGCCCTCAGATAAGGATAAGTGGCTTCTGAAGCTTCCTGACTGAGTGAGGGGGAAACTGGGTCTTGTTCTGTTGGGTAGCTCCATACTCAGTAAATCTTTAATCCCTGTCTGCTGATGGATGGGGCTGTGTTCCCTCTTTGTTGTTTGACTTGAGGCTAAACTATGGTGGAGGTAATGAAGATAATGGTTCAGTTCAGTTCAGTTCAGTAGCTCCGTCGTGTTGGACTCTTTGCGACCCCATGAATCGCAGCATGCCAGGCCTCCCTGTCATTCATCAACTACTGGAATTCAATCAGAATCATGTCCATCGAGACAGTGATGCCATCCAGCCATCATATCCTCTGTCGTCCCTTTCTCCGCCTGCCCCCAATCACTCCCAGCATCAGAGTCTTTTCCAATGAGTCAACCTTTCACCTAAGGTGGCCAAAGTACTGGAGTTTCAGCTTTAGCATCATTCCTACCAAAGAAATCCCAGGGCTGATCTCCTTCAGAATGGACTGGTTGGATCTCCTTGCAGTCCAAGGGACTCTCAAGAGTCTTTTCCAACACCACAGTTCAGAAGCATCAATTCTTCAGTGCTCTGCTTTCTTCACAGTCCAACTCTCACATCCATACATGACCACTGGAAAAACCATAGCCTTGACTAGACGGACATTTGTTGGCAAAGTAATGTCTCGGCTTTTCAATATGCTATCTAGGTTGGTCATAACTTTTCTTCCAAGGAGTAACCGTCTTTTAATTTCATGGCTGCAATCACCATCTGCAGTGATTTCGGAGGCCCCCTCTCCCCCAAAAATAGAGTCTGACACTGTTTCCACTGTTTTCCCATCTATTTCTCATGAAGAGATGAGACCAGATGCCATGATCTTCGTTTTCTGAAGGTTGAGCTTTAAGCCAACTTTTTCACTCTCCTCTTTCACTTTCATCAAGAGGCTTTTTAGTTCCTCTTCACTTTCTGCCATAAAGGTAATGTCATCTGCATATCTAAGGTTATTGGTATTTCTCCTGGAAATCTTGATTCCAGCTTGTGTATCTTCCAGCCCAGCATTTCTTATAATGTACTCTGCATATAAGTTAAATAAGCAGGGTGACAATATACAGCCTTGACGTACTCCTTTTCCTATTTGGAACCAGTCTGTTGTTCCATGTCCAGTCCTAACTTGCTTCCTGACCTGCATACAGGTTTCTCAAGAGGAAGGTCGGGTGGTCTGTTATTCTCTTCTCTTTCACAATTTTCCATTGTTTACTGTGTTCCACACAATCAAAGGCTTTGGCATAGTCAATAAAGCAGAAATAGATGTTTTGTTTTTGTTTTGTTTTGTTTTTTTCTGAATCTCTCTTGCTTTTTCCATGATCCAGCAGATGTTGGCAATTTGATCTCTGGTTGCTCTGCCTTTTCTAAAACCAGCTTGAACATCTGGACGTTCATGGTTCATGTATTGCTGAAGGCTATCTTGGAGAATTTTGAGCATCACTTTACTAGCGTGTGAGATAATTGCAATTGTGAGGTAATTTGAGCATTCTTTGGCATTGCCTTTCTTTGGGATGGGAATGAAAACTGACGTTTTCCAGTCCTGTGGCCACTGCTGAGTTTTCCAAATTTTCTGGCATATTAAGTGCAGCACTTTCACAGCATCATCTTTAAGGATTTCAAATTGCTCAACTGAAATTCCACCACCACCACTAGCTTTGTTCATAGTGATGCTTTCTAAGGTCCACTTGACTTCACATTCCAGGATGTCTGGCTCTAGGTGAGTGATCACACCATCATGATTATCTTGGTTGTGAAGATCTTTTTTTCTACAGATCTTCTGTGTATTCCTGCCACCTCTTCTTAATATCTTCTGCCTCCGTTAGGTTCAGACCATTTCTGTCCTTTATCAAGCCCATCTTTGCATGAAATGTTCCCTTGGTATCTCTCATTTTCTTGAAGAAATCTCTAGTCTTTCTCATTCTGTTCTTTTCCTGTATTTCTTTGCATTGATCGCTGAGGAAGGCTTTCTTATCTCTCCTTGCCTTTCTTTGGAAGTCTGCATTCATATGCTTATATCTTTCCTTTTCTCCTTTGCTTTTCACCTCTCTTCTTTTCACAGCTATTTGTAAGCTCTCCTCAGACAGCCATTTTGCCTTTTTGCATTTATTTTCCATGGGGATGGTCTTGATCCCTGTCTCCTGTACAATGTCACAAACCTCAGTCCATAGTTCATTATGCACTTTGTCTCTCAGATCTCGTCCCTTAAATCTATTTCTCACTTCCTCTGTAAAATCATAAGGGGTTTGATTTAGGTCATACCTGAATGGTCTAGTGGTTTTCCCTTCTTTCTTTAATTTAAGTCTGAATTTGGCAATAACGAGTTCATGATCTGAGCCACAGTCAGCTCCCGGTCTTGTTTTTGCTTGTAGAGCTTCTCCATCTTTGGCTGCAAAAAATATACTCAATCGGATTTCAGTGTTGACCATCTGGTGATGTCCATGTGTAGGGTCTTCTCTGGTGTTGTTGGAAGAGGGTGTTTGCTATGACCAGTGCATTCTCTTGCCAAAACTCTATTAGCCTTTGCCCTGCTTCATTCCATATACCAAGGCCAAATTTGCCTGTTTCTCCAGGTGTTTCTTGACTTCCTACTTTTGCATTTCAGTCCCCTCTAATGAAAATGACATCTTTTTTGGGTGCTTATTTAACTTATGTGCAGAGTACATCATGAGAGGCTCTGGGCTGGTTGAAGTACAAGCTGGAATCAAGATTTCTGGAAGAAATATCAACAACCTCATTAATGCAGATGACATCACCCTTATGGCAGAAAATGAAGAGAAACTAAAAAGCCTATTGATGAAGGTTAAATTGGAGAATGAAACATTTGAATTAAAGCTCAACATTCAGAAAATGAAGATCATGGCATCTGGTCCCATTACTTCATGGGAAATAGATTTTTTTTTTTTTTGGGGGGGGGGGGCTCCAAATCACTGCAGATGGTGACTGAAGCCATGAAATTAAAAGACGCTTACACCTTAGAAGAAAATTTATGACCAACCTAGATAGCATATTGAAAAGCAAACACATCACTTTGCCAACATGGTCCGTCTAGTCAAGGCTATGGTTTTTCCAGTGGTCGTGTGTGGATGTGAGAGTTGGACTGTGAAGAAAGCTGAGCACCAAACAATTGCTGCTTTTGAACTGTGGTGTTGGAGAAGACTCTTGAGAGTCCCTTGGACTGCAGCGAGATCCACTCAGTCCATTCTGAAGGAGATCAGCCCTGGGATTTCTTTGGAAGGAATGATGCTAAAGCTGAAACTACAGTACTTTGGCTACCTCATGAGAAGAGTTGACTCATTGGAAAAGACTCTGATGCTGGGAGGGATTGGGGGCAGGAAGGGAAGGGGTGAGACAGAGGATATGATGGCTTGATGGTGTCACTGACTTGATGGACGTGAGTCTCAGTGAACTCCGGCAGTTGGTGATGGACAGGGAGGCGCAGTGTGCTGCGATTCAAGGTGTCACAAAGAGTTGGACAGGACTGAGAGACTGAACTGACTGACTGACTGAACTACCTGAGATGAAAATAATTGGTGCCATCTAGTGGTGATCACATGCTCTAGGTCGGAGTAAGAAATGAGGAATTATCCAAAGTGGGTAATGTTTCATTATACTGTATGGTATCTAACCTGAGAAAGCCATGGCACCCCACTCCAGTACTCTTGCCTGGAAAATCATTAGCCTGGTAGGCTGCAGTCCATGAGGTCACTAGGAGTCGGACACGACTGAGCGACTTCACTTTCACTTTTCACTTTCATGCATTGGAAAAGGAAATGGCAACCCACTCCAGTGTTCTTGCCTGGAGAATCCCAGGGATGGGGGAGCCTGGTGGGCTGCTGTCTATGGGGTCGCACAGAGTCGGACACGACTGAAGCAACTTAGCACCTGGTGCAAAACATTCTCCCAGTCTTCAGCTGTGTCCCATGCATAGTAAAAGTAATTGTTTCTAGAAGAAGGCATCCATTCGAGCTCTGATTAGTGTGCATGATATATGGACATATACTATGGTAATTTTATGGTAATATTATGGTAATTATATGATATAATTACAATACACTGTGATAATTTATGGCTCTGCATACTGGATGCCTGCTGAGTTATTTTTTTTCAAATCCTAAAAGATGATGCTATTAAAGTGCTCCACTCAATATTTCAGCAAATTTGGAAAACTCAGCAGTGGCCACAGGACTGGAAAACGTAAGTTTTCATTCCAATACCAAGGAAGAATGATGCCAAAGAATGTACAAACACTCACTTCACATGCTAGCAAAGTAATCCTCAAAATTCTCCAAGCTGGGCTTCAACAGTACGTGAACCAAGAACTTCCAGATGTTCAAGCTGGACTTAGAAAAGGCAGAGGAACAAGAAATCAAATTTCCAACATTCATTGGATTGTAGGAAAAGCAAGAGAATTCCAGAAAAATATCTGCTTTATTGACTATGCCAAAACCTTTGACTGTGTGGATCACAACAAACTGGAACTTTCTGAAAGAGATGGGAATACCAGTCCACCTGACCTGCCTCCTGAGAAATCTGTATGCAGGTCAAGAAGCATCAGTTAGAACTGGACATGGAACAACAGATTGGTTCCAAATAGGGAAAGGAGTACATCAAGGCTGCATATTGTCACCCTGCTTATTTATCTTATATGCAGAGTATATCGTGTGAAATGCTGGGCTGGATGAAGCACAAGGTGGAATCAAGATTGTCAGGAGAAATATAAATAACCTCAGATATGCAGATTATACCACCGTTATGGCAATAAGTGATGAACTAAAGAGCCTCTTGATAAAAGTGAAAGGAGAGTGAAAAAGTTGGCTTAAAACTCATCATTCAGAAAACTAAGATCATGTCGTCCAGTTCCATCACTTCATACAAATAGATGGGGAAACAATGGAAACAGTGACAGATTAATTTTGAGGGGGGCTCCAAAATCCCTGCAGATGGTGCTTGCAGCTACGAAATTAAAAGACGCTTAGTCTTTGGATGAAACGCTATAACACATCTAGACAACATATTAAAAATCAAAGACATTACTTTCCCAAAAAGGTCCATCTAATCAAGGCTATGATTTTTCCAGTAGTCATGCATGGATATGAGAGTTGGACCATAAGGAAAGCTGAGCACCCGAGAACTGGTGCTTTTGAACTGTGGTGTTGGAGAAGACTCTTGAGAGTCCCTTGGACTGCAAGGGGATCCAAGGAGTCAATCCCAAAGGAAATAAGTCCTTAATATTCTTTGGAAAGCCTCATGCTGAAGCTGAAGCTCTAATACTTTGGCAACCTTACGTGAAGAAGTGAGTAACTGGAAAATACTCTGATGCTGAGAAAGATTGATGGAAGGAGAAGAAGGGGACAACAGAAGATGAGATGTTTGAATGGTATAACTGACTCGAATAAAATGAGTCTGAGAAAACTCCAGGAGATGGTAAAGGACAGGGAAGCCTGGTATGGTGTAGTCCATGTGGTCACAAAGTGTTGGCCATGACTGAATGACTATGCCATTATTCTAGACATAACACAAGGTAATGACTTTTGGATTTTCAGTAGAAATTGAAAGGATGTGATACAGTTATACATATTGTTATACATCTGTAAAACTGAGTCCCCCTAAAACAGAGTCACTTATCGAGTTTATGATTAACTCTATCCAAAACTTCATTTTCTTTCTTGTCCCCTGACCCTGTGTGGACAAGTGTGACAGTGACTATGGGAACAGTCTTCTGTTAACTGAACACCAATCAACCAGAGTCAAGTGACTAAAGTTGATGCTGTCAATAACAGTTGATGTAGTAATATTGCTCTTTTTAGGTCAGGCTGTTTCTCCAGGGTAAGATGAGCTCCTAGACCCTGAGCCATGGACCACTTGACCAGAGAATCATAAACCAGAGACATCCTGACTCCTGAAACTAGATTTAAAAGTGTCAGAGAAATGTCACAAGATGACGATTAATCCTTGCTTATTAGTTCTTCCTTTAAAAAAAAAAAAATCAAAGACCAAATAGAGGTGGATTTGAGGCTTGTCATTCCCCCCTCCTCCCAACCCTTGCTTCATGACTACAATAGAATCTTACTTTACTGCAATCTCCTGCTGCCAGAGTCTGGCTTTCTGTGCTATGGGCAAACAGGCTCAGTGATATTTGTGGCTCTTGAACATGGAACCTAATTACTTCCTTGTTGACTGCTGGGGCAGAAAGCCCTGAACCTGGACCCTTCCACTACCACATGCTCAATTCTAGAAAATGTGGCTCCATAGGTATCTTTTTGGTCTCAAAATCAAACCTTTATTGTCTAAAAGCAAAGATGCTGACTTCAGATGAAGCTCTTGGTTCTCTTCCCACCCTCAAGGATGTTTCGTGGGAGTGCCTGAAACACAGATAGTTGTACAACTTGCATTTCCTCCTGGGCTGTGTACCCACAGTCTAATCTCTGGATACTTGTCGATCTCAGGTTACTACATGTATAAGTGAATCATATGTCCCCTGGAGTAGGATTAACAGAAATTTTTAATTAATAGAAAACTTCACAGAAATCATATATATTTTACATAATAAAATGAATCTTACTCCTATTATCATATTGTACATATAGTGCATCTAAGCTTCAGTTCAGTTCAGTCACCGTCATATCCAACTCTTTGCAACTCCATGGACTTTAGTATGCCAGGTATCCCAGAGCATCACCAACTCCTGGAGCTTGGTCAAACTCATGTTATTCGAGTCAGTTATGCCGTTCAACCTTTTCATCTTCTGTTATCCCCTTCTTCTCCTGCCTTCAATCTTTCTCAACATCAGAGTCTTTCCAGTGTCTCAGTTCTTCACATAAGGTAGCCAAAGTATTAGAGCATCAGCTTCAGCATCAGGCTTTCTAATGAATATTCAGGATTGATTTCCTTTAGGATGGACTCATTGGATCTCCTTGCAGTCCAAGGGACTTGCAAGAGTCTTCTTCAACACCACAGTTCATAAGTATCAGTTCTTTCATGCTCAGGTTTCTTTATAGCCCAACTCTCAAATCCACTACTGGAAACACCATAGCTTTTATTAGACGGACCTTGGTTGCCAAAGAAATGTCTCTGCTTTTTAATATGCTGTCTTGGTGTGTCATAGCTTTTCTTCTAAGGAGCAAGCATCTTTTAATTTCATGGCTGCAATCACCATCTGCAGTGATTTTGGAGTCCAAGAAAATAAAGTTTGTAATGGTTTCCATTATTTCCCCATCTATTTGCCATGAAGTGATGGACAGGAAGCCGTGTTCTTAGTTTTCTGAATGCTAAGTTTTAAGTCAGCTTCTTCACCCTCCTTTTTCACTTTCATCAAGAGGCTCTTTAGTTCCGCTTTGATTTCTACCATAAAGGTGATGTCATTTGCATATCCAAGGTTATTGATATTTTTCCCAGTAATCTCGAACCAGCTTGTGAGTTGATTTAGCCCAGCATTTTACATGCTGTATTCTGCACATAAGTTAAACAAGCAAAGTGACAATATACAAACTTGAAGTACCACTTTCCCAATTTGGATCCAGTCTGTAGTTCCATGTCCAGTTCTAACTGATGCTTCCTAACCTGTATACAGATTTCTCAGGAGGCAGGTAAGGTGATACGGTATTCCTGTCACTTGAACAATTTTTCACAGTTTGTTGCAATCCACAGAGTTGAAAGTTTTGCATAATCAATAAGCAGGAGTATATGATTTTTGGAAACTCTTTTGTTTTTTCTATGATCTAAGGTAGGTTGGAAATTGATCTCTGGTTTCCTCTGACTTTTCTTTTTTTTTTTTTTTTTAATTTTTTATTTTTTTATTAAATTTTAAAATCTTTAATTCTTACATGTGTTCCCAAACATGAAACCCCCTTCCACCTCCCTCCCCATAACATCTCTGTGGGTGATCCCCATGCACCCGCCCCAAGCATGCTGTATCCTGCGTCAGACATAGACTGGCGATTCAATTCTTACATGATAGTATACATGATAGAATGCCATTCTCCCAAATCATCCCGCCCTCTCCCTCTCTCTCTGACTTTTCTAAATCCAGGTTCAGCATCTGGAAGTTCTCAATACATGTACTGTCAGAAACTTGCTTGGAG
Organism: Capricornis sumatraensis; assembly: GCF_032405125.1. Taxonomy (NCBI): domain Eukaryota; kingdom Metazoa; phylum Chordata; class Mammalia; order Artiodactyla; family Bovidae; genus Capricornis; species Capricornis sumatraensis. The sequence goes on along the minus strand of NW_027184621.1, from coordinate 245,636 downwards.
AATTTTTAGCTTTACTTTGCTAGAGTGTGATATGAGTGCAACTGTGCAGTAGTTTGAGCATTCTTTGGCGTTGCCTTTCTTTGGGATTGGAATGAAAACTGACCTTTTCCAGTCCTGTGGCCACTATTGAGTTTTCCAAATTCGCTGGCATATTGAGTGCAGCACTTTAATAGCATCGTATTTTAGGATTTGAAATAGTTCAGTTCAGTTCAGTGGCTCAGTCGTGTCCGACTCCTTGCGACCCCATGAGTCAGCACGCCAGGTGTCCCTGTCCATTACCAACTTCCGGAGTTCACTCAAACTCATGTCCATTGAGTCGGTGATGCCATCCAGCCATCTCATCCTCTGTTGTCCCCTTCTTCTGCTGCCCCCAATCCCTCCCAGCATCAGGGTCTTTTTCCAATGAGTCAACTCTTCGCATGAGGTGGCAAAAGTACTGGAGTTTCAGCTTCAGCATCATTCCTTCCAAAGAACACCCAGGGCTGATCTCCTTTAGAATGGACTAGTTGGATCTCATTGCAGTCCAAGGGACTCTCAAGAGTCTTCCCCAACACCACAGTTCAAAAGCATCAATTCTATGGCACTCAGCTTTCTTCACAGTCCAACTCTCACATCTATACATGACCATTGGAAAAACCTTGACTAGATGGAACTTTGTTGGCAAACTAATGTTTCTGCTTCTTAATATGCTGTCTAAGTTGATCATAACTTTCCTTCTAAGCTGTAAGCGTCTTTTAATTTCATGGCTGAAATCACCATCTGCAGTGATTTTGGAGCCCCCCAAAATAAAGTTTGACACTGTTTCTACTGTTTCCCCATCTATTTCACATGAAGTGATGGGACCAGATGCCATAATCTTCGTTTTCTGAAGGTTGAGCTCTAGGTCAACTTTTTCACTCTCCTCTCTCACTTTCATCAAGAGGCTTTTTAGTTCCTCTTCATTTTCTGCCATAAGGGCGGTGTCATCTGTGTATCTGAGGTTATGGATATTTTCCCTGGCAGTCTTGATTCCAGCTTGTGCTTCTTCCAGTCCAGCATTTCTCATGATGTACTCTGCATATAAGTTAAATAACCAGGATGACAATATACAGCCTTGATGTACTCCTTTTCCTATTTGGAACCAGTCTGTTGTTCCATGTCCAGTTCTAACTGTTGCTTCCTGACCTGCATATAGGTTTCTCAAGGGGCAGGTCAGGTGGTCTGGTATTCCCATCTCTCTCAGAATTTTCCACAGTTTATTGTGATCCACATAGTCAAAGGCTTTGGCATAGTCAATAAAGCAGAAATAGATATTTTTATGGAAGGAACTCTCTTACTTTTTCCATGATCCAGCAGATGTTGGCAATTTGATCTCTGGTTCCTCTACCTTTTCTGAAACCAGCTTGAACATTCGTTCATGGTTATGTACTGCTGAACCCTGGCTTGCAGAACTTTAAGCATCACTTTACTAGCGTTTGGGATGAGTGCAATTGTGAGGTAGTTTGAGAATTCTTTGTCATTGAATTTCTTTGGGATTGGAATGAAAACTGACATTTTCTGGCCCTGTGGCCACTGCTGAGTTTTCCAAATTTGCTGGCATATGGTGTGAAGCACTTTCACAGCATCACCTTTCAGGATTTGAAATAGCTTAACTGGAAATCCAACAGTTCCACGAGCTTTGTTCATAGTAATGCTTTCTAAGGCCCACTTGACTTCACATTCCAGGATGTTTGGCTCTAGGTGAGTGATCACACCATCGTGATTATCTGGGTTGTAAAGCTCTTTTTTGTACAGTTCTTCTGTATTCTTGCCACCTCTTCTTAATATCTTCTGCTTCTGTTAGGTCCATAAAATTTCTGTCCTTTATCGAGCCCATCTTTGCATGAAATGTTCCCTTGGTATCTCTAATTTTCTTGAAGAGATCTCTAGTCTTTCCCATTCTCTTGTTTTCCTCTATTTCTTTGCATTGATCGCTGAGGAAGGCTTTCTTATCTCTCCTTGCCTTTCTTCGGAAGTCTGCATTCAGATGCTTATATCTTTCCTTTTTTCCTTTGCTTTTCACTTCTCTTCTTTCACAGCTCTTTGTAAGGCCTCCCCAGACAGCCATTTTGCCTTTTTGCATTTATTTTCCATGGGGATGGTCTTGATCCCTGTCTCCTGTACAATGTCACGAACCTCTGTCCATAGTTCATCAGGCACTCTGTCTCTCAGATCTAGTCCTTTAAATCTATTTCTCACTTCCATTCTATGATCATAAAGGATTTGATTTAGGTCATACATGAATGGTCTAGTGGTTTTCCCTGCTTTCTTCAATTTAAGTGTGAATTTGGCAATAAGGAGTTCATGATCTGAGCCACAGTCAGCTCCCGGTCTTGTTTTTGTTGACTGCATAGAGCTTCTCCATCTTTGGCTGCAAAGAATATAATCAATCTGATTTTGGTGTTGACCATCTGGTGATGTCCATGTGTAGAGTCTTCTCTTGTGTTGTTGGAAGAGGGTGTTTGCTATGACCAGTGCATTTTCTTACCAAAACTCTATTAGCCTTTGCCCTGCTTCATTCCATACTCCAAGGTCAAACTTGCCTGTTACTCCAGGTGTTTCTTGAACTCCTACTTTTACATTCCTGTCCCTTATCATGAAAAAGACATTTTTTTCAGGGTGTTAGTTCTAAAAGGTCTTGTAGGTCTTCATAGAACCCTTCAACTTCGGGTTCTTCACCATTCCTGGTTGGGGCATAGGCTTGGATTACTGTGATATTGAATGGTTTGCCTTGGAAATGAACAGAGATCACTCTGTCGTTTTTGAGATTGCATCCAAATACTGAATTTCAGACTCTTTTGTTGACCATGATGGCTATTGCATTTCTTCTAAGGGATTCCTGCCTGCAGTAGTAGATATAATGGTCATCTGAGTTAAATTCACCCATTCCAGTCCATTTTAGTTCCCTGGTTCCTGGAATGTAGACATTCACTCTTGCCATCTCCTGTTTGACCACTTCCAATTTGCCTTGATTCATGGACCTGACATTCCAGGTTCCTATGCAATATTGCTCTTACATTATCAGACCTTGTTTCTATCACCAGTCACATCCACAACTGGGTATTGTTTTTGCTTTGGCTCCATCCCTTCATTCTTTCTGGAGTTATTTCTCCACTGATCTTCAGTAGCATATTGGGCACTTACTGACCTGGGGAGTTCCCCTTTCAGTATCCTATCATTTTGCCTTTTCATACTGTTCATGGGGTTCTCAAGGTAAGAAAACTAAAGTGGTTTGGCATTCTCCTCTCCAGAGGACCACATTCTGTCAGACCTCTCCACCATGACCTTCCCGTCTTGGATGGCCCCACAGGGCATGGCTTAGTTTCACTGAGTTAGACAAGGTTGTGGTCCATGTGATCAGATCGGCTAGTTTTCTGTGATTATGGTTTCAGTGTGTCTGCCTTCTGATGCCCTCTCGCAATACCTACCATCTTACTTGGGTTTCTGTTACCTTGGACATGGGGTATCTCTTCATGGCTGCTCCAGCAAAGTGAAGCTGCTGTTCCTTACCTTGGACGAGGGGTATCTCCTCACAGCCATCCCTCCTGACCTTGAACGTGGAGTAGCTCTTCTTGGCCCTGCTGCACCTGCTCAGCCACCACTTCTTGGACGTGGTGTAGCTCCTCTCGGCCGCTGCCCCTGACCTCAGGTATGTGGTAGCTCCTCTAGGCCACTGCCCTTGACCTCGGGTGTGTGGTAGCTCATTTGGGCCCCTGCCCTTGACCTCAGACATGGGGTAGCTCCTCTTGGTTGCTCTTGTGTGGATGCAGTCTGGCATTCTCGGTTGCCACCCCTGACCTTCAGCGAAGGCTAGCTCCACTCGGCCACGCTTCTGCTTGGTCTGTCGCAGCTGGTGCACTTCTGCACGGTCCGTTGCAGCCTGGAATTCTATCACCTCTGCTACCCTTGTTTGTAGTGATGCTTGTTAAGGCCCATTTGACTTCACATTCCAGGATGTATGGCTTTAGGTAAGTGATCACACACCATCGTGGTTATCTGGGTCATGAAGATCTTTTTTAGCATAGTTCTTCTGGGTTTTCTTGCTACTTCTTCTTAATATCTTCCACTTCTGTTAGGTCCATACCATATCTGTCCTTTATTGTGCCTACCTTTTTTTAAATGAAATATTCCCTGGTAACTCTAATTTTCGTGACGAGATCTCCAGTCTTTCCCATTCTATTGTTTTCCTCTATTTCTTTGCATTGTTTTCTTAAGAAGGCTTTTTTTTTTTTTTAACCTTTCCTTCCTATTCTTTGGAACTCTACATTCAAATGGGTATATCTATCCTTTACTCTTTTGCATTTAGCTTCTCTTCTTTTCTCATCTATTTGTAAGGCCTCCTCAGACAATCATTTTGCCTTTTTGCATTTATTTTTCTTGGGGATGGTCTTGATCTCTGCCACCTGTACAATGTCACGGACCTCCATCCATCATTCTTCAAGCACTCTGTCTATCAGACATAACTCCTGGAATCTATTTTTCACTTCCACTGTATTATCTCAAGGGATTTGATTTAGTTCATACCTGAATGGTCTAGTGATTTTCCCTACTTTCTTCAATTTAAGTCTGCATTTGGCAATAAGGAGTTCATTATTTGAGCCACAGTCAACTCCCAATCTTGGTTTTGCTGACTGTATAGAGCTTCTCCATCTTTGGTTGCAAATAATAGAATCAATCTCATTTTGATATTGACCTTCTGGTGATGTCCATGTGTAGCCTTTTCTTGTGTTGTTGGAAGAGGGTGTTTGCTATGCCCAGCTCATTCTCTTGGCAAAACTCCATTAGACTTTGCCCTGCTTTTTTTGTACTCCAAGGCCAATCTTGTCTGTTACTCCAGGTATCTCTTGACTTTCTACTTTTGCACTCCAGTCCCTTATGATGAAAAATACATTTTTTAAAAATAGTTCTAGAAGTTCTTGTAGGTCATCTTAAAACTGTTCAACTTCAATTTCTTTGGCATTAGTGGTTGGGGCATAGACTAGGATTACTGTGATATTGAATGTTTTGCCTTGGAAATGAACCAAGATCATTCTATCATTTTTGAGATTGCACCAAATTAGTTCATTTCAGACTCTTTTGTTGACTATGAGAATATCACAAGTTGGTGGAGTAGAAGTATATGTGCTCATCTTCTCCAGCTAGAACTCCAAAATTGCAACTTGCTACTGAACAAACATCAACAGTAGAATGTTGGATCCCATTAAAAAAAAAGAAAAAAAAAGATGCCCCACATCCAAGAGCAAAGAAGAAGTCCAAACAAAATGGTAGAGGGGTGAAACTGCATTTAGAATCAAACACTTTACCCCCCAGATACCCTCAGAGGGCTCAAACAAAACCTTTTGTGCACCAGGACTCAGAGACTCAAAAGAGACTGAGCCAGACCTGACTTCATGTGCTTGTTCCCTGGTGGCTCGGAAGTTAAAGCATCTGCCTGGACTGTGGGAGACCTGGGTTCGATCCCTGGGTTGGGAAGATCCCCTGGAGAAGGAAATGGCAACCCACCCCAGTACTCTTGCCTGGAGAATTCCATGGAGGGAGGAGCCTGGTAGGCTACAGTCCATGGGGTCGCAGAGTTGGACATGACTGAGCGACTTCACACTCACACTCATCATGGGAACAAGGGGTCTGGCTGCAGCAGATCTGGAATACACAGCATGTGGCATAAGGCATCTTGGAGGAGGTTGCCATTAGCCTCACCATAAAGCCACTGAGCAGACAAACCACAAACTGCATAACTATTATACAAAAAAAAAAAAAAAAAAATCACACTGTTAAAGTTCTAGGACCCACAGCAGATTTGCCAACTTGGGGATCTGACAAAGGGACTGAGAACCCTCAGGGAATTTGACTTTGGAGGCTAGTGGAATTTGATTATAGAACTTCCACAGGACTGGGTAGACAGACTCTTGGAAGGCACAGACAAAACCACGTGTGAACCAGGAGCTAGAAGAACGGAGTGGTGTCCCCACAAAAGACTGAGCCAGACTTGCCTGTGAATGTCCAGGAGTCTCTGGTTGAGGCCTGGGTCGACAGTGATCTGTTGTGGGGTCAGAGACACTGAATACAAAAGTGCAAGTGAAAGTCCTTTTGAAAGAGGTCACCATTAGTGTTATTACCCTCTACAATAGTTTGACCTCAGGCCAAACAGCAGGGAGGGAATAAAGCCCCACTAATCAATAGGAAATTGAATTAAAGATTTACTGAGCATGGCCCCAACTCATTAGAACAAGACAGATTTCCCTGCAGTCAGTCTCTCCCATCAGGAAGCTTCCAGAAGCCTCTTATCCTATCCATCAGAGGGAAGACAGAATGAAAATGACAGTCACAGAAAACTAACCAATCTGATCACAAGGATCACAGCCTTGTCTAACTCAATAAAACAATGAACCATACTGTTTAGGGCCACCCAAGATGGATGGATCATGGTGGAGAGTTCTGGCAAAACATGGTCCACTGGAAAAGGGAATGGCAAAGCACCTCAGTATTCTTGCCTTGAGAACCCCATGAACAGTATGAAAAGGCAAAAAGAAAGGACACTGAAAGATGAACTTCCCAGGTCAGTAAGTGTCCAGTATGCTACTGGAGAAGAGTGAAGAAATAACTCCAGAAAGAATGAAGAGATAGAGCCAAAGCAAAAACCACACCCAGTTGTGGATATGACTGGTGATGGAAGTAAAGTCTGATGCTGTGAAGAATAATATTGCATAGGAAATTGGAATATTAGGTCCATGAACCAAGGTAAATTTAAAGTGGTCAAACAGGAGATGGCAAGAGTGAACATCAACATTTTAGGAATCAGTGAACTAAAATTGACCAGAAAGGGCATATAAGCTTATTTAAGTTGTAGTCACTTACGAATAACTATAGCACAGCCACCTTGATTTTTCATACTGAGATATTTTATTGTTACTTAGATAATCCCCAGAAAGCAGAGCTCAGATGTTATTTTTCTGACTTGGAGAGGGAAATAAGTCATTAGATTAGTCTTATCTTACCATCCTCCACTCTAGCTGTCCTTCATCAACTCGAATGATCTTTTCAAGTGCAAGTCTGATCATGTCACTCTTCTGCTTAATTCACAAATGGCTTCTCTTGGAATAAAATCCCAATCCCCAGCCCTTCCCTTCAAGACCCTGCATCACTTTCCCCTCATCCTCTTTGGTGTTCACAACTTTGACCAATCATGTGTTCCCATATGCTGACCTTGCCTGTATCCCTTGTTGCAGAGAGCTGATGCCTGTTTAGTCCTACACAGCTCCTCCAGGCCAGGGCTAGGTATCTTCCCTCCATTTCCCTGTGTCTAGTTCCTGTCCCAATACCACCTCCCAAAGAAATTCTGTCCTGACCTCTCGGTTAACCCATGCCCTGACCTCTCTTCATTGTCTTGTTTTCTGTTCATCACAATGCTTCTCTGTTGCATATCTCGTGTGTTTCTCCCCGTGAAAGCAAACGCTTCTATAGTTTGCCTCTGCATTCACAGGTTTGAAAAATGACTGGTATAGAATAAATATTTATATTAATATTCATGGAATGAATATATGAAGATTGAACTGAACAAAAGCAGCACATGGACAAGCAAGTTGATATCGCGATCATAATTTCATGGATGTGGATGGAAAATCTTAATTGAAGGTATATTCAGAAATCTTGATGATGGATAACATGCACTTACTTGAGTAAAGTAAAGTAAAGTAAAGGACTCACTTACTTGTTCTACCTAGAGGATATGAAGAATACTTTGAAAATGGTCTTAAGACCTCAAGTAAATAGGTAGCCTAGGGACTTTCCTGGTAGTCAAGCCTTCACCTTCCAATGCAGTGGGTGTAGGGATCTGAGGGCCTTCATGTCTCATGGCCAAAAAAAAAAGCAACATTATAATGTTGTATTATTCAAAAAATACTTTAAAAATGACCCACACAAAACAAATCTTTAAAAAAAATATTCATAGCCTATATGGGACTTCTAGATGTGATGGTTCTATTTGCCTCTGTTATTGCCAGCCCTAAAGAAGATGAGTTCCTGTACCTCTGTTGCTTTATTTTTCTCCTTGGTGGTTCCTTGCTACTCTTTTTGTGTCCTAACCATTTATGTTGTAGATACAGGAATAAACACTTGAGGGTTATTGTGATTGCTTGGGGACCATGTGGGCTATTATCTTTTTGTTGAATCTGCTTATTAATATGAATGCTGTGTATATACTCCAGGGGTCAAATGATCTGGGTAAAATGATTTCCTTCATCTGGAGGAAGACCTGCCAAGTCGATACAAAGGGCGCATTCACAGGAAGTAAAACCTTCTGAGCATCAGGAAATTTTTTTTAGTATTTTTAATTCTTAAAGCCAACTTATCAGAAAGGTACACTGAAAAAAAATTCCATAGAATATTGCAATTATTCCTGCTATTCTCAGAGGAAACAAGACAAAGAAATATTCACATGGTCTCACGTTAAATCACAGACTCTAGTCACTAAACCCACATCCCTGACATTTCTCTCATCTGCTAGATTTGTCTGCCCTTTGTTTTTTTCCCCAAGAGCAAGTATTTCTGATTCTTTTCAGCATTATGAACAAGACTCAACTGTTGTATGGAGTGATTTCTACCCTTACACGGTTTGGACCAGGAGCACCTCTTTGGGTTCTGTCTGTGGGATATAGATAGTGGCATATGTTTCTGTCATGTTGTAAATATCATCCACCAAACAAGGCCTTGGGCTGTAATCTATTCCATCTCTGAGACAAGAGCAGCTCAGTAGCCTCATATTTATGTTTCTAAATTCTCTATTTATCCCAGGTGCTCACTGTTAAGGACTGAATGTATTTGCCAGAATTTACATTCAGAAACCCCAATGTTTGGACCCTTTGGGAAATGATTAGGTTATTCAGGTGAAGCTCTCAGGAATAAGATAAGTGCCATTACAATGGCCCACAGAGTTCTCTCATCCCTTCCACCACATGAGGACACCATGAGAAGATAGACCTCTGGGAACCAGGAAGCAGGCCCTCAATGGACATAGAATCTGCTAGTGTCTTACTCACAAGCCTTGAGAACTGTGGATGATAAATACTTGTTGTTCAAGCACACCAGTCTGTGGTGTTTTTGTTAGAGAAACTCAAATGGACAAAAACATTCATTGTAGAAAATGGTCTTCTTGGTTACACTGGCTGCACTTGCTGAATGACAAGTGATATATCCCCAGCTCATGTCACCCTGTATATTGTCACCCTGTTTATTTAACTTATGTGCACAGTACATCATGAGAAACGCTGGACTGGAAGAAGCACAAGCTGGAATCAAGATTGCCGGGAGAAATATCAATAACCTCAGACATGCAGATGACACCACCTTTATGGCAGAAAGTGAAGAGGAACTAAAAAGCCTCTTGATGAAAGTGAAAGAGGAGAGTAAAAAAGTTGGCTTATAGCTCAACATTCAGAAAATGAAGATCATGGCATCCGGTCCCATCACTTCATGGGAAATAGATGGGGAAACAGTGAAAACAGTGTCAGACTTTATTTTGGGGGGCTCCAAAATTACAGCAAATGGTGATTAGACAACTCCATATTTCAAGCCATCTTTTCTCCTAACTTTGACTAAAAAGTCATCTCTTCCTTAAGAATTTCTCCTAAATCATATTTCAAGTTTTAAAGGAAATAATCACCTTGTATATATACCATGCAATGACGGATTTTCCCTAAACTGTTTTGATGGAATAAAAATTCAGCCTAAGTTTGAATTCCTCTAGTGACTGGGTCTCACTACTTTTGGAAGCAACCTATTTAACCTCTGAATAGCTCTTCTCATTAGAAAAGTTCTTTTTTTCAGATGAAATGAATTTATTGCTCTTTTGCCCATTACCACTCAGTTCCTAAATGCAGAACTAACAAATTCCTCTCCATGTGAGTGCTCATCAAATGTTTGAAGTCAATGAATGTATAGGTGTAGCTTTTACTCCCCTTTTGTCTAAATAAATATTTCTCCTATGATATAGTTCTGTGTCCCTTTTACCTGTGGTTTTTCTCCTTCCCCCCCCCCCCCCAAATCCTTCTAAAATAGAGTGGAGTACCAAGTTGAAGACGGAGATCTTGGTGAGACAGTCAAGGGAGTCAGGGCCTCAGCAGCACCCACTATATTTCAGCTCTTCTCAGGGGCCAATTACCTGGTTATAGTCAGGCCTAATTTTTAAAAATATTATATTTCCTGTCAAAATATACCCCCTATCTTTTTATTGGATTGTTACCAAATTTTTTTATTTGATACTTTTGTAGTTGGCTGCTTGGTCCTTGTAGTGAAAATTACTAATAATGTACTTTTGCAGAAATACCTGAGAAATTTCACAGAAATAGCACCTGAAAAAACAACATAAACTAAGAAACTATGTTGATGATTATTTTTCATGTCTTTATTAGATTAATACCCTTGTTATAAACCTCAAGGCCAGATCCAGAAGGGAGTATGATGGGATCATAAAAACATGGACCTTGAATGCTGGGTTACTGTCAGGAAAGAATGATGCCTACACAATTGCTAATTGTTCTTGAGAAGAATCCAGAAGGGAATGATCTCATATAAACACAAGGAGATCTGGACTATGTAAGTGTTCAGTTCAGTTCAGTTCAGTCGCTCAGTCATGTCCGACTGTTTGCGACCCCACGAACTGCATCACACCAGGCCTCCCTGTCCACCAAATCTCAGAGTTTATCCAAATTCATGTCCATTGAGTTGGTGATGCCATACAAACATCTCAACTTCTGTCGTCCCCTTCTCCTCCTGCCCCCAATCCCTCCCAGAATCAGGGTGTTTTCAAATAAGTCAGCTCTTCGCATCAGCTGGCAAAAGTATTGGAGTTTCAGCTTCAACATCAGTCCTTCCAATGAACACCCAGGACTGATCTCCTTTAGGATGGACTGGTTGGATCTCCTTGCAGTCCAAGGGACTCTCAAGAGTCTTCTCCAACATTACAGTTCAAAAGCATCAATTCTTCTGCACTCAGCTTTCTTCATAGTCCAACTCTCACATCCATACATGACTACTGGAAACACCATAGCCTTGACTAGACGGACATTTGTTGGCAAACTAATGTCTCTGTTTTTTAATATGCTGTCTTGGTTGGTCATAACTTTCTTTCCAAGGAGTAAGTGTCTATTAATTTCATGGCTGCAACCATCTGCAGTGATTTTGGAGCCCAAAAAAATTAAGTCAGCTCCTGTTTCCACTGTTTCCTCATCTATTTCCCATGAAGTGATGGGACCGGATGCCATGATCTTCGTTTTCTGAATGTTGTGACTTAAGTTAACTTTCGCACTCTCCACTTTCACTTTCATCAAGATGCTGTTTAGTTCTTCTTCACTTTCTGCCATAAGGGTGGTGTCATCTGCATATCTGAGCTTATTGTATTTCTCCCGGCAATCTTGATTCCAGATTGTGCTTCCTCCAGCCAGTCGTTTCTCATGATGTACTGTGCACATAAATTAAATAAGCAGGGTAACAATATACAGCTGTGACGTACTGCTTTTCCTATTTGGAACCAATCTGTTTTTCCATGTCCAGTTCTAACTTTTGCTTCCTCTCCTGCATACAGATTTCTCAAGAGGAAAGTCAGATGGTCTGGTATTTCCATCTCTTTCAGAATTTTCCACAGTTTATTGTGATCCATACAGTCAAAGGCTTTGGCAGAGTCAATAAAGCAGAAATAGATGTTTGCTGAAACTCTCTTGCTTTTTCCATGATCCAGCGGATGTTGGCAATTTGAGCTCTGGTTCCTCTGCCTTTTCTAAAACCAGCTTGAACATCAGGAAGTTCATGGTTCACATATTGCTGAAGCCTGGCTTGGAGAATTTTGAGCATTACTTTACTAGCGTGTGAGATGAGTGCAATTGTGTGGTAGTTTGAGCACTCTTTGGCATTGCCTTTCTTTAGGATTGGAATGAAAACTGAACTTTTCTGGTCCTGTGGCCACTGCTGAGTTTTCCAAGTTTGCTGGCATATTGAGTGCAGCACTTTCACAGCATCATCTTTCAGGATTTGAAATAGCTCAACTGGAATTCCATCACCTATATTAGCTTTGTTGGTAGTGATGCTTCCTTAGGCCCACTTGACTTTGCATTCCAGGATGTCTGGCTCTAGGTGAGTGATCACCCTATCGAGATTATCTGAGTCATGAAGATCTTTTTTGTACAATTCTTCTGTGTATTCTTGCCACCTCTTCTTAATATCTTCTGCTTCTGTTAGGTTCATATCATTTCTGTTCTTTATCAAGCCCATCTTTGCATGAAATGTTCCCTTGGTATCTCTAATTTTCTTGAAGAGATCTCTATTATTTCCCATTCTGTTGTTTTCCTCTATTTCTTTGCATTGGTCACTGAGGAAAGCTTTCTTGTCTCTCCTTGCTATTCTTTGGAACTCTGCCTTCAAATGGGTATATCTTTCCTTTTCTCCTTTGCTTTTCACTTCTATTCTTTTCACAGCTACTTGTAAGGCCTCCTCAGACATCCATTTTGCTTTTTTCCATTTCTTCTTCTTGGGGATGGTCTTGACCCCTGTCTTCTGTACAATGTCACGAACCTCCATTCATAGTTCATCAGGTACTCTGTCTCTCAGATCTAGTCCCTTAAATCTATTTCTCACTTCCACTGTATAATCATAAGGGATTTGATTTAGGTCATACCTCAGTGGTCTAGTGGTTTTCCTCATGTTTTTCAATTTAAGTATGAATTTGGCAATAAGGAGTTCATGATCTGAGCCACAGTCATCTCCTGGTCTTGTTTTTGCTGATTGCATAGAGCTTCTCCATCGTTGGCTGCAAAGGATATAATCAATTTGATTTTGATGTTTACAATCTAGTGATGTCCATGTTTAGAGTCTTCCCTTGTATTGTTGGAAGAGGGTGTTTGCTATGACCAGTTTGCTATGTCAGTGTAGTCCAAGACATTTAGGGTTTGTGAATAACACAGGATGTGTCTTGAGAAAGACAAGATCTGAGAAAGTCTTGTAGTCTGCAATTAGGAATAAAAGCTGGTCTCAACGTGTACTCTGCACCTCAGTCCCATAGAGGCTGCAGGTTCCCTGACCCATTGCACCAGATTTTGTGTTCTTTCTTCTTTCTCCTCAGTCGCTCCAGGACCATTAGGGCAACAGGTCCTCAATATTTTACCCACTATGAAAGTGAAGTGAATGTCACTCAGTCGTGTCTGACTCTTTGCAACCCCATGAACTATACTGTCCATGGAATTTTCCAGGCCAGAATACTGGAGTGGGTAGCTTTTTCCTTCTCCAGGGGATCTTCCCTCCATATTTCATATTATCTGATGAAATTCATCTGTACTACCTGTCTAAGACTTTTTTGGATCCTTCTTTTACCATCACACATAGTTGCAGATTCTTTCAGCTTTATGTCACCTACAAGTTCAATGAGTGGGTATTTTATGCCTGTACTTAAATCTTTGGTGAAAACACTGATTGGAGAAAAGTTCTTTACTCCATAAGAGCAAACTGTTACTGTTGAATTTGCATAATCTATAGATTTAGGTATCCATATTTTTTGAGTTTTATGCAGGATTGTATGAGATAAATCACCTTGAATAATTCCTTGTGTTTGGTGGGTGCTCAATAAATTAGTCATTAAAATATGTTCCCCTTGCTGAAATTAATTTGCCTTTTCAATTGTATTCTTTATAAAAAATAATGCCTTCAATTTTAATCCATGTCTCTATTTGGTCCATCTTTTTAAATTCCCAACTTTTAGCTACATATTTAAAAGAGATTGTTCTCATCCCTTCTCATGTATTTACCAGTTTTTAAATTTACATAAGATCACTCTCTGGGTTTTTAAAGACTGGTTTGAAAATAACATTAATTTTTGTGAAAGTCAATTTTATATTTGAGAAGTTGGAAAATAAAAAATAAGGAGAAAGAAAAATCATGGAAGGGGATGTGTTTTTAGTTTTATATTCTCAGTGAATTATTTAGACTTTATACTGTTAAAAGCAATATTACCAAATTTGTATTTCTCTAAGGTGTGGATTTCTTAAGGTTTCTTTTTCCCATCTAAGAGTATATATACTGTATTCAACTCAAGTTCAAACTAAAAATATTAACTTTCTTTCTTTCTTTCTTTCTTTCTTTTTTTTCCCTTTTATCTCTAGCTGGATATTCATCCCCTAAGCAGAACTAATCAGAATCCTTTTCTGATTGAAAAATGATAGATCTCTAAAGTTTTTTCAGCTCAAGGACATTTGAACTCTATTTTTGCCTAAGAGCATGAATGTAGATATATTTAGCTTTTCTTCTTTCCTTATTTTTCAAAGTACTTCACTCTTCTAGGCAGTGCAGAAATAAATCTACCCACAACTGAGTAACTTTCAACCTGATAGGGTTTAGATGCATTGTTCACTACATATAAGCAAATATTTTATATCTTGTTTTAGGGCAGTATTGTGAGCTCTGATCAGGTGCTGTTGAATAGTTTCAATCTTTTTGGTTGAATTTGACATTTGTTCAATTATTTTGGTTGTATTGTATATTTGTTAAAGTAGGAAAAGGCTTTATTTAGAACACCATACCTATACTTCCAATGCTTTGTATTCAGGTTGTTATTTGATGTGTATTATCAGTCTTTGGATTCCCTAAAACTTTCCAGGGGCTATCCTGTTTTTGCATGCTTATTGATATTTTAAGGCAGACATATTTACAACCACTTCACAAACCTAAGTTTCACACTGGGAAATTTCTGTTTAAAGTCAGATATGGTTTCCCATTTCATGACTCCTCAGCCTTGCAGAGTGTGTGCTGCGAAAGTGTCAAGAATGAGGAAACCTGGGTCAGGTAGCATGGCTCTCTCACATATTCTCCTCCTTCATTTTAGCACTTCTTATAACCCTGGAAGTGAAAGACTAGACAAAGCACCTGGTATTTCATTAAATTGAATCTAATATCCAGGGTAGAAGTTGCCTGTCACATCTCAGATAGAACTGTGATGTGCTACAGATAACAACAGAATCTTACCCACCTCACTCTCTGCAACTGGAGATCCTAATATCAGCATGAGTAATTGACCATGCTTTTTTTTTTTTTTTTTGGTATGAATCAAAGCTATGATGTCTAGAGTGCTATATTCCAAAGGGCAGAAATTTTTCCTATCTTCATAATTACCTTTGTAAAACTACATGATACTTTGAAAAGCTCAAACATAGTTTATAAATAATTTGTGATAACGATGATGGCTTAACAATAAAGATAAGATGATCATGTGGAGAATGAAAGTTAAGGAAACCATTTAATTTGTCACATGGACCTCATAAACTGATATTTTTAGTTTATTTCTCTGTATTAGTAACAGTCACAATATTTCTCTGATAAAGTTATACTATGACATGAAGCTCAGTTACTAGCAAATTCTGCAACTTTTTATGAAGAGTTGTACATGAAAATATGATGTATCTTTAAATGCACAGGAAAGTAACCAAGATATTTTAACTCTTTGGCTTAAGATAATGATAAAAACTTATCATAACTGAACAATTGCATTTAGACCAAGTATGTAATAACAATACTTCTAAGTTGTGAGGAACTTAAATTCTGTTCATTCAATCATTATATTCTCATTCAATCTTGACGTTTTGTATACCATTTCTCAAATATAACATGTTCAAAACTGAATTTCAGTTTCATCTTACTCCTAACATTTCCATTCTTAATATTTCCCTTCTCACTTTACAACAACTCATCCTCTGGTCACTCTCAACTAAATTCTTGATGCCATCTTAATTTTATTCCATCAAGAAATCTTGTTGGATTTATCTTGAAAGTATTTTTGAATTCTGTCATTTCTGTTGCAACCACTCTGATTTGAGGCACTCTTAGCTCTTATTTAGTTAAAAAAATAGTCTTCTAACTGATCTCTCACATTCTTCCCTTACTTTTCTTAAGTCTTTTCTGAAAACAGTGTTAAAAATGCATCATACTACACTTATCTGCTCAAAATTCTACTATAACTTCCTACTCCACTCAGACTGAAAACTAATATTCTTAAAATGGCCTCTTAGAAGACTTTACGCAATCTGATTCCCCTTGGGTCTGTGACTTTTTCTCCCACTTCTCTTTCCTTCACTTATTTCATTCCACTTATGTTAATGACTAGATCAAATCATAAAAAAAAAAAATCAAGGAAATAGAAACCTTAAATAAATTACTAGACCAGAGGATTTAATAAAAATGTAGAGAACATCCCATTCAAATATAGCAGAACATACATTCTTCTCAAATGCATATGGAACTTTCTTAAGGATAGACCATTTTTAAACAGAAAACAAATCTTGATACATTTAAGGAGATTTAAATCACATCAAGCATATTTCTGATTACAATGTATAAGTTTAGAAATCAACTACAAGAATAAAACTGGAAAAAACACAAACATGTGAAGGCTAAACAATATGTTACTGAACAACTATTGGGTCAATGAAGAAATTACAGGAGCCATGAAAAGTTACCTAAAGACAAATCAAAATACATCATACCAAAATCTATAGGCTATAGCAAAAGAAGGACTGAGAGGGAAGTTTAAAGCAATACAAGCCTACCTCAAGAAACAAGAAAAATTTCAAATAAACACCTAAAGGAACTAGAATAATAAGAAAAAATAAAGCCCAAAGGGAATAATAAAAATCAAATGGCAAATAAATAAAAGAGAGACTAAGAAGACAATAAAAAAAAAAATCAATGAAGCTAAGAACTAGTTCTCTGAAAAGACATACAAAATTGACACCCTTAGCTAGACTAATCAAGAAAAAAAGAGAAGGTTCTAATAAATTAAAGAAGATAAATAACAATGGATACTACAGAAATACAATAAAATAGATAAATCAGAAGAAATGGACAAATTCTCAGAATATTACAACTCTCTAAGAATGAATCATGAAGAAATAGAAAATTTAAATAGATTGATCACTATTGAGACTGAAACTGTAATAAAACCAAAAGATCTCAAGAAACAAAAGTCCAGGACCAGAAGTCTTCATAGATGAATTTTACCAAGCATTCAGAGAAGATTTAAAACCTATTTGTCTCAAGCCAATTCCAAAAATTGAATAGAAAGGAACACTTAACATATCTATGAGGCTAACATCAACCTAACATCAAAACCAGACGAAGAAAGCACAAACACACAAAAGAAAATTAAAAGCCAATATTTTTGACAAACACATTATTAGCGAACCAAATACAATGATATATTAAAAGATCGCTACAACATGATCAAGCAGGATTTATTCCAGGGATGCAGGAATGGTTTAACAACCACAAAACAATCATTGTGATACATAACATTGATAAACTGAAGGATGAAAATCACATGATAATCTCAACAGGTGAAAAAAAAGCATTTGACAAGATTCAGCACCGATTTATGATAAAGTTTCTCAATAAAGTGAGTATGGAAGTAACCACACCTTGACATAATAGAGGTCACATATGACAAACTCACAACTAACAGCATATTCAATAGTAAAAAGCTGAAAATATTAGTTCTAAAGTCATGAACTTATGAGAAATAAGAAAGCCTTCCTAAATGATCAATGCAAAGAAATAGAAGAAAATAATAGAATGGCAAAGACTAGAGAGATAAACTAGAAATACTAGAAAATTAGAGATATCAAGGGAACATTTCATACAAAGCTGGGCTCGATAAAGGGCAGAAATGGCATGGATCTAACAAAAGCAGAAGCTATTAAGAAGAGGTGGCAAGAATACTTAGAAGAACTGTACAAAAAAGATCTTCACAACCCAGATAATAACGATGGTGTGATCACTCACTTAGAGCCAGACATCTTGGAATGTGAAGTCAAGTGGGCCTTAGGAAGCATCACTATGAACACAGCTAGTATAGGTGATGGAATTCCAGTTGAGCTATTTCAAATCCTGAAAGATGATGCTGTGAAAGTGCTGCACTCAATATGCCAGCAAATTTGGAAAACTCAGCAGTGGCCATAGGACTGGAAAAATTCAGTTTTTATTCCAATCCTGAAGAAAGGCAATGCCAAAGAGTGCTCAAACTACCACACAATTTCACTCATCTCACACGCTAGTAAAGTAATGCTCAAAATTCTCCAAGCCAGGCTTCAACAATATGTGAACTGTGAACTCCCTGATGTTCAAGCTGGTTTTAGAAAAGGCAGAGGATCCAGAGATTAATTGCCAACATCTGCTAAATCATTGAAAAAGCAAGAGAGTTCCAGAAAAACATCTATTTCTGCTTTGTTGACTATGCCAAAGCCTTTGACTCTGTATCACAATAAACTGTGGAAAATTCTGAAAGAGATGGAAATACCAGACCACCTGAACTGCCTTTTGAGAAACCTGTATGCAGGTGAGGAAGCAACAGTTAGAACTGGACATGGAACAACAGACTGGTTCCAAATAGGAAAAGGAGTACGTCAAGGCTGTATATTGTTACCTGCTTATTTAATTTATATGAAGAGTACATCATGAGAAATGCTTGGCTGGAGGAAGCAAAAGCTGGGAGAAGTATTAATAACCTTAGATATGCAGATGAAACCACCTTTATGACAAAGTGAAAAAGAGCCTCTTGATGAAAGTGAAAGAGGAGAGTGAAAAAGTTGGCTTAAAGCTCAACATTCAGAAAACTAAGATCATGGCTTTCTGGTCCCATCATTTCATGGTGAATAGATGGGGAAACAGTGGCTGACTTTATTTTTTGTAGCTCCAAAATCACTGCAGATGGTGATTGCAGCCATGAAATTAAAAGATACTTACTCCTTGGAAGAAAAATTATGATCAACCTAGATAGCATATTAAAAAGCAAAGACATTACTTTGCCAACAAAGATCCATCTACTCAAGGCTATCATTTTGCCAGTGGTCATATATGGTGGTGAGAGTAGGACTATAAAGAAAGCTGAGCACTGAAGATGTGATGCTTTTGAACTGTGATGTTGGAGAAGACTCTTAAGAGTCCCTTGGACTGCAAGGAGATCCAACCAGTCCATCCTAAAGGAGATCAGTCCTGAGTGTTCATTGGAAGGACTGATGTTGAAGCTGAAACTCTAATACTTTGGCCAGCTGATGTGAAGAGTTGACTCATTGGAAAAGACCATGATGTTGGCAAAGATTGAGGGTAGGAGGAGAAGGGGACGACAGAAGATGAGATGGTTGCAGGGCATCACTGACTCAATGGACATGGTTTTGGGTGGACTCCGGGAGTTGGTGGTATACAGGGAGGCCTGACGTGCTGAAGTTCATGGGGTCGCAAAGAGTCAGACATGACTGAGCGAATGAACTGAACTACAGTCATGAATAAGACAAGGATATCAATTTTCGCTACTCCTATTTAACATAGTATTGGAAATCCTAGCCAGAGCAATTAGGCAAGAAAAAGAAATGAAAGGAGTCCAATATGGAAAAGAAGAAGTAAGTTTCAGGATGCAAAACTTTGCACTAACAATGAACTAAGAAAAAGAGAAATAAGGGGACAAACTTACAATTGTAACAGAAAGAATAAAATGCCAAGGAATAAATCTATCCAAGGAAATGAAAGACCTATATGCTGAGAATTATAAGACATTGCTGAAAGACATTGAAGACACAAGCGAATGGAAAGATACACATGTATATCTCATAATCATGAATTGAAACTTCCCAGGAGGCACTAGTGGTAAAAAACCTGCCTGCCAATACAGGAGACATAAGAGACATAGGTTTGATTCCTGAATTGGGAAGATCCCCCGGAGGACCACATTGAAACCCACTCCAGTATTCTTGCCTAGAGAATCCCATGGACAGAGGAGCCTGGTGGGCTACAGTTTTAGGTTTGCAAAGAGTCAGACACTACTGAAGTGACTTAGCATGCAAACCCACACTCATTAATCAGAAAAATTAGTGTTGTTAAAATGTCTATATTACCTAAAGCTATCGACTGATTCAATACAATCCTTTTCAAAATTGCAACGGCATTTTTCACAGAAAAAGAACAAGAAATTCTAAAATTTTTATGGAATAATAAATGACTGATTAGCCAAAGCACTCCTGAGCTGGGGGGGAAACAAAGCTGGAGGTATCACAGTCCTTTATTTCAAACTATATCACAAAATAACATTAATAACAAATAAATAATATTATACAATATATAGTTATATAATAGTTATTAATAATAAATTTAATAAATAATATTAAAATAGCATCACTTTGGCATAAAAACAGATACATAGATCAGTGGAACAGAACTGAGAGCCCAGAAATAAACCCATGTGTTTACAGGTAATTAATTTTTCACAAAGAAGAAAAGATAGTCCTTGGTAAAAAGACAATCCTTCAATAAATGGTATTAGGAAAACAAGAGCCACGTGCAAAAAAAAAAAAAAAAAAGAAAGAAAGAAAGAAATTAGATCACTCACTATCTCACACCATACACAAAAATCAACTCAAAATGGATTAAAGATTTGAAGCTAAGACTTGAAACCAGAAAGTGAAATCTCTCACATGGACTGTAGGCTGCCAGGTTCCTCTATCCATGGGATTTTCCAGGCAAGAATACTGGAGTGGACTGCCATTTCCTTCTTCAGAAACCAGAAAACTCCTAGAAGAAAACTTGGACAACATTCTCTTTGACACCAGTCTTAGCAATATCTTTCTAGATACATGTCCTCAGGCAAGGGAAGCAAAAGTAAAAATAAACTAATGGGACTACATCAAACTAAAAAGCTTTTGTACATCAAAAAATGCCATCAACAGCAGCAGCAAAATAATGTATGAAATGGGAGAAGATACTTTCAAACAGTATATATGTTAAGAAATTAAAATCCAAAATATACAAAAACTCATTCAACAACAAAAAATTCAACCCAATTTGAATCAATTCTAATGAGGTGGGTGAAACTGGAGTCTATTATACAAAGTGAAGCAAGCCACAAAGAAAAAAAAAAAAAAAAACACCAATATAGTATACTAATGCATATATATGGAATTTAGAAAGATGGTAATGATAACCCTGTATCAGAGACAACAAAAGAGACACATATGTATAGAACAGTCTTTTGGACTCTGTGGGAGAGGGAGAGGGTGGGATGATTTGGGAGAATGGCATTGAAACATGTATAATATCATATAGGAAACGAATCACCAGTCCAGGTTCAATGCGTGAGACGGGATGCTTGGGGCTTGTGCACTGAGACGACCCAGAGGGATGGTACGGGGAGGGAGGAGGGTGGGGGGTTCAGGATGGGGAACACGTGTATACCTGTGGCAGATTCATGTTTATGTATGGCAAAACCAATACAATAATGTAAAGTAATTAACCTCCAATTAAAATAAATAAATTTGTTTTAAAAAGAGAGGGAAAAAAAATAGGCAGAGACACTGGATAGATGTTTTTCCAAAAGAGACATGCAGATGGCAAATAATACATGAGAAGGTTTTCAATAGCAGGGAAATTCAAATCAAAACCATAATGAGATAGAACCTCATCCCTGTTAGAATGTCTACTATCAAAAAGATAAGAAGAACAGGTGCTGATAAGGATGTGGAGAAAAGGGAATTCTTGTGAACTGTTTGTGGCATTGTAAATCAGTGCAGTTACTGTGGAGAACCATATGGAAATACCTCAAAGAAAAAAAAGAACTACTATATGATCCAGTTACCTCACTTCCAGTTATTTATATAGTAATGTGAAAGTGCTAATTCAAAAAGATACATGCACCCCAATGTTCATAGTAGTATTATTGCCAAGATATGGAAACTTAATTGTCCATCAACAGATGAATGGATAAAGAAGATATGATATATATATATATATATATATATATATATATATATATATATATATATATATATATATATATATATATATATACACAGAATGGAATATTACTCAGCCATAAAAAGATGAAATCTTGATATTTGTTACAACATGGATGGACCTTCCCCTGATGGAGGAAGACAAACAGTGTATGATTTCATGCATATGTCGAATTAAACAAACAAACCAAAATAAATGAACCAAGCAGAAACAAACGCAGTAGTAGTTACCAGAGGGGTAGACGGAGGGGGGATCAAAAGAGCCAAAGGTTTCACTTTATGGTGACAGATGGAAATTAAATTTATGGTGGTAAACACACTGTGGGTATGCAGAAGTAGAAATATAATACTATACACATGAAATGTATAACATTATAAACTGATGCTACCCCAATAAAAATAAATCTAAAAAGTACAATTATAAGGCTTCTAAGGGGAGAAAAGATAGACCAGTGCCTTGGAAACATGGGAATTAAATATATATATATATATTTATATCACATGGCAGCAATAATCATACAAAATATAGGTAATGAGGCTTCAGTCAGTTCAGTTCAGTCACTCAGTCGTGTCCGACTCTTTGAAACTCCATGAACCACAGCACGTCAGGGCAAAGACTAAAAGAGTTTTGCCAAGAAAATGCACTGGTCATAGTAAACACCGTCTTCCAAAAACACAGGAGAAGACTCTACACATGGACATCACCAGATGGTCAACACCAAAATCAGATTGATTATATTCTTTGCAGCCAAAGATGGAGAAGCTCTATACAGTCAACAAAAACAAGACCAGGAGCTGACTGTGGCTCAAATCATGAACTGCGTGTTACCAAATTCAGACTCAAATTGAAGAAAGTAGGGAAAATCGCTAGACCAATCAGGTACGATGTAAATCAAATCCCTTATGATTATACAGTGGAAGTGAGAAATAGATTTAAGGGCCTAAATCTGATAGAGAGAGTGCCTGATGAACTATGGACAGAGGTTCGTGACATTGTACAAGAGACAGGGAACAAGACCATCCCCATGGAAAAAAATGCAAAAAGGCAAAATGGCTGTCTGAGGAGGCCTTACAAATAGATGTGAAAAGAAGAGAGGTGAAAAGCAAAAGAGAAAATGAAAGATATAAGCATCTGAATGCAGAGTTCCAGAGAATAGGAAGAAGAGATAAGAAAGCCTTCCTCAGCAATCAATGCAAATAAATAGAGGAAAAGCACATAGTGGGAAAGACTAGAGATCTCTTGAAGAAAATTAGAGATACCAAGGGAATATTTCATACAAAGATGGGCTCGATAAAGGACAGAAATGGTATGGACCTAACAGAAGCAGAAGATATTAAGAAGAGGTGGCAAGAATACACAGAAGAACTGTAGAAAAAAGATCTTCACGACCCAGATAATCATGATGGTGTGATCACTCACCTAGAGCCAGACAAGAGGGCCATGGAAAGCATCGCTATGAACAAAGCTAGTGGAGGTGATGGAATTCCAGTTGAGCTATTTCAAATCCTGAAAGATGATGCTGTGAAAGTGCTGCATTCAATATGCCAACAAATTTGGAAAACTCAGTAATGGCCACAGGACTGGAAAAGGTCAGTTTTCACTCCAATCCCAAAGAAAGGCAATGCCAAAGAATGCTCAAACTACCGCACAGTTGCACTCATCTCACGTGCTAGTAAAGTAATGCTCAAAATTCTCCAACCTAGGATTCAGCAATACGTGAACTGTGAACTTCCTGATGTTCAAGCTGGTTGTAGAAAAGGCAGAGGAACCAGAGATGAAATTGCCAACATCCACTGGATCATGGAAAAAGCAAGAGAGTTCCAGCAAAACATCTATTTCTGCTTTATTGGCTATGCCAATGCCTTTGACTGTGTGGATCACAATAAACTGTGGAAAATTCTGAGAGAGATGGGAATACCAGACCACCTGACCTGCTTCTTGAGAAATCTGTATACAGGTCAGGAAGCAGCAGTTAGAAGTGGACATGGAACAAGAGACTGGTTCCAAATAGGAAAGGGAGTACATCAAGGCTGTATATTGTCACCCTGCTTATTTAACTTATATGCAGAGTACATCATGAGAAACGCTGGACTGGAAGAAACACAAGCTGGAATCAAGATTGCCAGGACAAATATCAATAACCTCAGATATGCAGATGACACCACCCTTATGGCAGAAAGTGAAGAGGAACTAAGTAGCCTCTTGATGAAAGTGAAAGTGGAGAGTGAACAAGTTCGCCTAAACCTCAACATTTCAGAAAACGAAGATCATGGCATCCGGTCCCATCACTTCATGGGAAATAGATGGGGAAACAGTGGAAACATTGCCAGACTTTATTTTTTGGGGGCTCCAAAATCACTGCAGATGGTGACTGCAGCCATGAAATTAAAAGACGCTTACTCCTTGGCAGAAAAGTTATGACCAACATAGATAGTATATTCAAAAGCAGAGACATTACTTTGCCTACTAAGGTCCATCTAGTCAAGGCTATGGTTTTTCCTGTGGTCAGTATGGATGTGAGAGTTGGACTGTGAAGAAAGCTGAGTGCCAAAGAATTGATGCTTTTGAACTGTGGTGTTGGGAGAAGACTCTTGAGAGTCCCTTGGACTGCAAGGAGATCCAACCAGTCCATTCTGAAAGAGATCAGCCCTGGGATTTCTTTGAAAGTAACAATACCAAAGCTGAAATTCCAGTACATTGGCCACCTCATGCGAAGTGTTGACTCATTTGAAAAGTCTCTGATGCTGCGAGGGATTGGGGGCAGGAGAAGGGTACCACAGAGGATGAGATGGATGGATGGCATCAGTGACCCAATGGACGTTAGTCTGAATGAACTCCAGGAGTTGATGATGGACAAGGAGGCTTGGCATGCTGCAATTCATGGGTTTGCAAAGAGTCGGACACGACTGAGTGACTGAACTAAACTCAACTATGGCCTCCCTGTCCATCACCAATTCCTGGTGTTCATTCAGACTCACGTCCACCGAATCAGTGATGCCATCCAACCATCTCATCCTCTGTCGTCCCTATCTCCTCCTGCCTCCAATCCCCTCCAGCATCAAAGTCTTTTCCAATGCGTCAACTCTTCGCATGAGGTCACCAAACTATTGGAGTTTCAACTTCAACATCAGTCCTTCCAAAGAACATCCACGACTGATCTCCTTTAGAATGGACTAGTTGGACCTCCTTGCGGTCCAAGGGACTCTCAAGAGTCTTCTCCAACACCACAGTTCAAAAGCATCAATTCTTTGGTGCTCAGCTTTCTTCATAATCCAACTCTCACGTCCATACATGGCCACTGTAAAAACCATAGCCTTGACTAGATCTTTGTTGCAATTAGGCTTCAACCAAATTTAAAACTAGTGCTCATCAAGCTACACATTTAAGAAAATTAATAAGCAAGCCACAGACTGGGAGAACATATCTGCATAGTAAAAACTGACCCAGAACTTGCAGCTGGAATATATACTTAAAAGAATTCCTCCAACTCAATCATAAAAGACAAGCTACCATATATATATATATATATATATATATGTGTGTGTGTGTGTGTGTGTGTGTGTGTATAATAAGTCAAATATTGAAATAGACATTCAATAAAGGAATATGTACAAATGACCACTCAAAAAAAGAATATGTACAAATGACCACTCAAAAAAAGAATATGTACAAATGACCACTAATCCCCAGAAAATGTTTACAACATTATTCATCAGGTAAATGCAAATAAAACCACAATGAGAGCATTATCAAAACACAAGAATAACAAAAATTGAAAAGACTGACCACCTCAAAATTAGCAAGGATGTCACATAACTGAAGTGAGGGAGATGAGATGATGTAATCATTTTGGAAACGTTCTGATAGTGTCTCATAAAGCTAAAGTTCTTAGTACATTATGACTCAGCAATTTTATTCCTCCTTGTTAACACATTAGGCTAAAATATATATGTTCAGTGAAATATGCATCTAAGAATGTCCAT
Source organism: Capricornis sumatraensis (assembly GCF_032405125.1). Taxonomy (NCBI): domain Eukaryota; kingdom Metazoa; phylum Chordata; class Mammalia; order Artiodactyla; family Bovidae; genus Capricornis; species Capricornis sumatraensis. Next base: position 219,831 of record NW_027184621.1, on the reverse strand, counting down.
AAAGATACATCTATGAATGTCCAGGCTTGTTTATAATAGCCCCAAACTGGATAAAGTCCAACAAAAAGAATAGAAAAGCAAGACATGGACATTCGTACATTGAAATACAGTTGGGATACTATTCACATTAAAGTAATAAATGACTTACTAATACACTCAAAAACATAAATGAATCTAAATAGAATCATGGGTGTATACTACATGAAGGGAGAGAAGTGTGTTTGACTCTAGGATGGGGTAAGGGACTGACTGAGCAGGGGGAGGAAGAATTTTTATAGATCTGGAGTGATGGTGATCTTCTATATATTGACAGAGACTTGGGTTACATGGGTGTGTGTATTTATCAAAACTCATCAAATGGCATACTAAAGATTTGTGCATTATACTTGCACATGAATTTTACCTCAAGGAAAAAGTTAAATTGAAATATACAATCCATCAAAAAGTAAAGTAGATAAGTTGATGGATAGATAGTGGATATTGGATAGTATGTGCAGAAGCCAATATAGGAAAATGTTTTTATTTTTATCATTTTATTATATATACATTTTCTTTTTTACCACATGGCATGTGGAATCTTAGTTCCCCAACCAGGTATTGAACCCATGCCTGTGAAATGAAAGCTTGGAGTCTTAACAATTGTACCACCAGGAAATCCTAGGAAAATATTAACTGTAGTATTTGCATGGTAGGTATTTGGATATTCAAGTTATAATTATTTCATTTTTCCTTTATGTTTGAAAATTTTCATAATAAAGAGACTTTGCTGCTAAATCCTAGATAAAATGACTCTAGGTTGGGATTGTAGATATGAAAATCAGCATTTTGTGTGTGTTTGTATGATTTTAAATATTGCATCCAAGAGAAAATTTGTTTTTAACTGTTGATAATGTAATGTAATAGCCTGGATGAATTTTCTGTACTTTGTCACACAACACACAGGCAATAACATAAGTTTGACCCAACCTGAATTTTGAGACATATACCATAAGATTTTATCTCTGATTGCTGTTTGAATATCTTAAGCAAAATTATGTTGGTCACAAATTTCTATAACAAAAATTATATCACAAAAAGCCTTTTGAAATATTCAGGAGGAAACGTTATTTATCTGTTTTATTTTAAATTAAAAATAAATCATTATTTAACTATTTTCCTCAGAAATATTTTTCTTAAAATCATTTTTTATTTTCAACAAAATATAGCATCATATTTTAACACAGGGAAAGTATGAGAACTGAACAAAGTCTTGTGACTCCATTTAATTTACTTAATTCCACCTTGGAATTAAATGAAAATAGATATCTTTTAATTTGAGGGAAAAAGCCTAGCACAAAGAAACCAAATAAGAAGAAAAAAAAAAAATCCGAAGGGGCATTCTACAAAGTGGAGATTTCTCCCCTACCTTTTAAGCCATATTTCTTTCACTTAAATAAGAAATCTCCAGAAAAGAACACGAATGAATCTAAAGACCAATGGAATCTAATAATTATGGGGATGAAATATACTACTTGTCAATATGGACTAACAAAAAAGTTTCATTTTGTCATGAAAACATACGAGGATTTTATAAAAACTTACCAGAAGTACTCCGGTTCCTGAGAGAGGCTAGGAAGAAACTCATGAGCCTGGTTCAGACAGAGGCCTCAGTGTCTTGGGGTCAGGACGGGATAAGCCAAGTCTATTAATAAACAGTTCACAGAACTCAGCCAGGACGTGAAAACACAGGCATGTCTGGGTGGCACTTCATTAAGCAAAGTTTAGTAATCTGCTAGCTGAAGTTTTGATTAGGATTTGTTCAAGGAGAATCTGTACCTCCTCTATATCAAGGGGGGGGGGGACCCTATGATGTATCAAAAAGGAAACAGGCAGGATATAGTATGTATGCAATTCAGTTATTTACTTTTTCTCTCACACCCTTCTGCAAATACCACTGCATATATAGCTCTGAGCAGGAAGAGACAGCCCTCAGCTGACAGGAACTGGAGGTTCAGCAGGTGGTTTATAGGAGCGACACGCCTGAACACAGGTCAGTTTCTACAGCCTTCTTTACTGATAAGCCAGGCTGAAAAAATATGAGTGTGGCAAACAATTAACTTGACAACCGCTGTTTATCATAGGACTTTACAGCTAGTTGTCAGCTTGTCTTGGATTTTATCATCACATTTAAATTAGCCCTTTTGCTGTTTACTTCACCAGGAAGTCTCATTCCTTTATTTTCCCTTACTCATTTTGTATATATATATATTTACCTTAAAAGCATTCATGAACGAATGAATTAAAGAGTAAGACCAACACTTCTGAAAAGACTAGTAATTTTGAATGTTCCCACACTGAGGCCTTTGAATGAAGGAATTTATTATAAGGAGTTGCTACATTCATATGCCCAGTGAATGAGAGCCTGTGATTTTTCCCAAAACACCAGATATATCACACTGATGTCTGAAAAAGCAGGAGAAATGTGAGGCCCTCTCACAGACCATATTCCATGCATTTCTATTCAGTCTCTTCTCTACTCAACAATACTTCCATGACCTAAGTCCCCAGCAAGTTAGGAGTGGAAGGCATCTTCCTCAAGCTGACAAAAGGCATAAAAACCTAGAGCAATCATTAGAAGTTAAAGACTGAATGCTTTTCTCCCAAGGCAATCCAGCCACTTTAGACATACTGGAACTTCTAGCCAGTGCAAAGACATGCCCTTCTTAACACTTCCACATAGGAATTTCCTTTTTTTGCTTGAGCTTTCCAGCATCAAGTGACATACTATTTCTGGAGATAGCCCATTCCACTTTTTGAGTTCTGACTGCTAGAAAAGATAAAATTATATTCAATCAAATTTCACTTTCCATGTGATCACTAATCTAGAGACAGACATCTTGGAATGTGAAGTCAAGTGGGCCTTAGAAAGCATCACTATGAACAAAGCTAGTGGAGGTGATGGAATTCCAGTTGAGCTGTTTCAAATCCTGAAAGATGATGCTGTGAAAGTGCTGCACTCAATATGCCAACAAATTTGGAAAACTCAGCAGTGGCCACAGGATTGGAAAAGGTCAGTTTTCATTCCAATTCCAAAGAAAAGCAATTCCAAAGAATTCTCAAACTACCGCACAGTTGCACTCATCTCACATGCTAGTAAAGTAATGCTCAAAATTCTCCAAGCTAGGCTTCAGCAATACGTGAACCGTGAACTCCCTGATGTTCAAGCTGGTTTTTAAAAAGGCAGAGGAACCAGAGATCAAATTGCCAACATCCACTGGATCATGGAAAAAGCAAGAGAGTTCCAGCAAAACATCTATTTCTGCTTTATTGACTATGCCAAAGCCTTTGACAGTGTGCATCACAATAAACTGTGGAAAATTCTGAGAGAGATGGGACTACCAGACCACCTGACCTGCCTCTTGAGAAATCTGTATGCAGGTCAGGAAGCAGCAGTTAGAAGTGGACATGGAACAAGAGACTGGTTCCAAATAGGAAAAGGAGTACATCAAGGCTGTATATTGTCACCCTGCTTATTTAACTTATATGCAGAGTACATCATGAGAAACGCTGGACTGGAAGAAACACAAGCTGGAATCAAGATTGCCAGGACAAATATCAATAACCTCAGATATGCAGATGACACCACCCTTATGGCAGAAAGTGAAGAGGAGCTAAAAAGCCTCTTGATGAAACTGAAAGTGGAGAGTGAAAAAGTTAGCTTAAAGCTCAACAATCAGAAAACGAAGATCATGGCATCCGGTCCCATCATTTCATGGGAAATAAATGGAGAAACAGTTGAAACAGTGTCAGAGTGACAGAACTGAACTGAACTGAAGATTTCTTCCAATGGAGTTTATTTTTATTTTTATTTTTACTTTATTTTACTTTACAGTACTGTATTGGTTTTGCCATACATTAACATGAATCCACCACATGTGTACATGTGTTCCCAACATGAACCCCCCTCCCACCTCCCTCCCCATAACATCTCTCTGGGTCATCCCTGTGCACCAGCCCCAAGCATCCTGTATCCTCCATTGGACATGGACTGGCCATTAGTTTCTTACACAATGGAGTTTATTTTTATCCTTTAACATTTCTACTTGTTCTTTGACCTGAAGCAACTGGAATATTTGAGAATAGCTACCATTCCATCTGAGAATTTAGTTTGCTACTTATTTTCCCTGCTTTTGCTCTCTGTCATCAATTTAAATCCCCCTCAGAATCACGGTTGTGTTCATTTAAATCACTTTTAGTTTGTCAAGCTTCTATCTAGGAAGTGTGGTGTCTAGGGGCTTTGTATCTGTAGGCTTTTTGCTCTACACAGAGTAGAATAGGAATACTGCCTCTGAATCCTAGATAATGATCATAAACAGAAACTTCATCTTTACTATAAGCTAACATTCCCAACTCTCTTTTGTACCTGTTGCAGATAGATCAGACTTTCTGTATCTTGCACCAGTGAAGATATATATATATATATATATATATATATATATATATATAGACAGATAGATAGATAGATAGATAGATAGATAGATAGATAGATAGATTTTTTTTTCCTGAAAATAGGTCTGTCTTTACATTTCTTTCTCTAAAATTCCATTGTTTTAGTTTTCATACAATGTCAGGGCCATCATCTACTTTTGTTGTATAATGTATATATTACCCCTCACAGCTTTGTGTCTTTCACAAATTTGATAAGCATATTGTTTTCTCTGTATAGTTGTTGGCAAAACCCTTGAAAATTATGGGCTGGAAGACAGCACTGCAAAATGATTTAAATCTATTAATCAGTACTTTTTGGTTATGTTGTTCAACTATTAATCCTCATACAGACATTGCCATCCACTCAAGTTTCTCTATTTATTAAAACTTTTTTATTTTATGTAGAGTATAGTTGATTAACAATGTTATGATAGTTTCAAGTGCACAGCAAAGTGACACACTGCTATACTTAAAAAAGGTAACCAATAAGGACATACTGTATAGCACAGGGAACTCTGCTCAGTTTTATGTGGTGGCCTGCATGGAAGGTGTGTTTGAAGGACAATGGATATATATATATATATATATATATATATATATATATATGACTGAGTCACTTTGCTAAGCTTCTCTATTTAATTAGAGATCCTTAATAGGACTCTGTCAAGGACTTGATGACAGACAGTTTTGCTCTTTTGTTGACTATTCTCAATTAACTCTGGGGAGTAAGGTAGGTCTAGGATCATTGTCCTTAATGCACTATGGTCTCAATGACCAGAGCTTTCTGCTTCAAGGTTTGATACTTGCTCCCTTTGATAGTGAACCCTCTCTCAAGATGAGATACTGCTGGCCTCTGATTAGGGATCTGGAAAACTTTGATCTCTTAAACTGTGATGAGAATTTAGGATGGAGAGCAAACTATTACGTTTTTGGAGTAGAGAACTTCTGGTAGTTTTGTTTTTCTCAGGGTGTTTAAGTTGTGCTCTGGACTTGAACCTAAAGAGATTATTTGTTCTGTGAGCCTTTGAGTTTTATGTCAAGGAAAATCCTACTTTAACATGTGATGCAGATAAGATATATAAAGATTAGGGACATGTTTATAACATCATTTCTCTGGAAGAGACACAGAGCAAATGTTCCTTAGGTATGGACTTTATTTTTAATTTGCATTTTATATTAAGGTTTAAAATTCTAAAGTTAAAAAAGGTACATACACAGAAGTCTTCCTCTCATCCCTAGTTTTTAGCCATTTACTTATATTCACTAAAGACCACCAATTTCACTGGGAAGTGAGTGTGATTCCAGAGACATTTTATGCACATACAATCAAATATGTAAAAACTGCTTATGTTTAGCACAAGTCATAGACTACTACACATATGTTCTTATATTTTAATTTTTAAATTTTATTATATCTTGGGGGATTATTCTAAGATAATTTTTTTTTTAAATTTACATTATTTAAAATTCTTAATAATTGAGAAATTAAAACTTGTACATAGGGTTTTCCCTGGTGGCTCAGTGGTAAAGAATTCACCTACTAATGCAGGAGACATGGGTTTGATAGCTCACTTGGGAAATTTTCACTTGTCACAGAGTAACAAAGGCTGTGCACCATAACTATTGAGCCTGTTCTAGAGCCCAGGAGCTGCAACTACTGATTCCATGTGCCACAACTACTGAAGCCCACATGCCCTAGAACCCGTGCTCTACAACAGAAAAAGACGCCACAATGAAAAGCCTGTGTTCCCCAACTGGAGAGTAGGCATAGCTCAACACAACTACAGAAAAGCCCATGCAGCAATGAAGACCCAGCAAAGCCAAAAATAAAGAAATAACACAAATTTTAAAAAGGAAAACTAAATGATATCTTAAAAAAAAAAAAAAAGCAAGACCTGTACACAAACAGATTCCAAAGTACCCATTATCCAGCTTCAACAATATCCAACTCAAAGTTAGTTGTCAATTCAAACCAATTATCAACTAAAGCCTGACAATCCCTTATCATATTTTTTTACATTAAGTTATAATTAATATACTGTATTCTTTTAGTTTTAAATAAAGGTTTAATTACAACACAGTGATTCAATATTTTTATACTTTATGAAGTATTCACACAAAATCCAATTACCATTTATCTGTCACCATACAAAGTTGTTACAATATTATTTCTTATATTTCCTACATGTACATTACATCCCCATGATGTAGTTATTATATAACTGGAGGCTTTTGATCTTTAAATCCCTATTCATCTATCCTATTCATCTATTTTGGCTGTCCCCATCCAACTCCTCTGGCAAGTACTCATTTATTCTCTATATCTATGAGTCTGCTTATGTTTTGTTGCTTATTTGTTTTTCAGATTCCACATATAAGTGAAATCATAGGGCATTTATCTTTGTCTGACATTTCACTTGGCATAATAGAGGGCTTGTTATTTTAAAATGTTATTTTAAAAGTAAGTTTTGGAGATCAAATCAAGATGGCAAAGTAGAAGGGCTTGCCTTCATCTCCTTCTGCAAGAGCAGTGAAATTGCAACTTGTTGTTGAATAACATTAGACAAGAGGATGCTGGAAAACACCAAAAAAAAAAAAAAAAAAAAAAAAAAAACAAAGATATCCTGCAACAAAAGACAAAGGAGAAACCACAATGAGAGGGTAGGAAGGGCACAATCATGATAAAATCAAACCCCATATCCACCTCCTGGGAGAACCACAAACTGGAGAACAATAATACCTAAGATTTCCCACTGTTGTGACAGTTCTGAGCCCTACATCAGTCTTCCCAGTCTGGGGATCCAGCAAAAGGACTAGGAATCCCCAGGGAATCTGACTTTGAAGGCCAATGGAATTTGATTACAGAACTTCCACAGGACTTGGGGAAACAGAGACTCTATACTTGGAGGGCACAGATGAAATCTTGCATGCAGCAGGACCCAGGGGAAAGGAGCAGTGACCCTACAGGAGACTAAATCACACATACCTGATAGTGTGTAAGGGTCTCCTATGGAGGTGTGAGTCAGTAGTGGCTTGTTGCAGGGACAGGGTCACTGGCAGAAGCAGTCTTGAGAGATGCCCCTTGGAAAGTTAGCTCTCTTGCAGCCCTCTTAACCTACCATAGAAACTATAGACTCAGGACTGGGTTGCCTCAGGCCAAACAACTAACAGAGAAGGAGTGCAGCACCATCTATCAGCAGATAATTGGATGAAAGTTTTACTAACCATGACCCTGCCCACCAGAACAAGACCCAGTTTTTCTAGCAATCAGTCCCTCCCATCAGATTTATCCCTGAGAGGGCAGACAGAAGAAGCAAGAAGAACTACAATTCCACAGTCTCCAGAACAAAAACCACAATCACAGAAAGTTAATTTAAATGAAAGAGTAGGGGATTTTCTCCCAAAATAAAAGAATAAGATCAAATAAACAACAACAACAAAAATGAAAAGCAAGAAACAAATGAAGTGGAGATAGGCAACATTCCAGAAAAAGAATTCAAAATAGTGATAGGGCAGATGGTCCAGGATCTTGGGAGAAGAATGAAGAAGATAAGAATGCAAGAGATGTTTACCAAAACCTAAAAGAACTAAAGGACAATCAGAGATGAACAATACACTAGAAGGGACCAATAGCAGAATAACTGAGGTAGAAGAATGGTTAAATGACCATGAATGGTGGAAATCTTGGGTTGCCCCACAGGCAGAGCCATAATTCTAATACCATCTTCTTAATTGTTTGGGGTTCTTTCTTTGTAGGTCTCTTCCTTCTCTTGTGTTTCCAACTTATTGAAGTTTCTTTAACATTTACTGTAAAACTGGTTTTGAAGTATGATGGAAGACAGAATGGTGGAAATCTTGGCAGTAAAACAGAATATTAAAAAAAAAAAAAAAAGAATTAAAAAAAAAAAAAAAAGACAGCCTGAGTTCGCTGGGATAGCATTAAACACACTGACATTTTCATGATAGGGGTCCCATGAGAAGAAAGAGAAAGGACCTGAGACAATATTTGAAAAGGCTGAAAACTTCGCTAATATGGGAAAAGAAATAGTCAACCAAGTTCAGGAAGCCCAGAGAGTCCTAAGCAGGATAAACCCAAGGAGGAACACACTAAGACACATAGTAATCAAACTGGGGTAAAAAAAAAAAAAAAAAAAAAGATAAAATAGTAAAAGTAACAAGAGAAAAATGACAAATATCATACAAGGGAACTCTCACAAATCTATCAGCAAATTTCTGAACAGAAAATCTACAAGTCAGAAGGGAATGTCATAGTATGTTTAAGGTGATGAAAGAAAATAAACTACAACCAAGAATACTCTCCCCAGCAAGACCCTATTTCTTAATTTGGCAGAGAAGTCAAAAGCTTTACAAACAAGCAAATGTTAAGAGAGTTCAGCACTGCCAAACCAGTTTTACAGTTATTGTTAAAGAAACTTCAATAAGTTGGAAACACAAGAGAAGGAAGAGACCTACAAAGAAAGAATCCCAAACAATTAAGAAGATGGTAATAGAATTATGGCTCCACCTGTGGAGCAACCCAAGATGGGCGGGACATGGTGGAGAGGCCTGACAAAATGTGGTCCACTGGAGAAGTGAATGGCAAGCCACTTCAGTATTCTTGCCTTGAGAACCCCATGAACAGTATGAAAAGGCAAAATGATGGGATACCAAAAGAGGAACTTTCCAGGTCATTAGGTGTCCAATATGCTACTGGAGATCAGTGGAGAAATAAGTCCAGAAAGAATGAAGGGATGGAGTCAAAGCAAAAACAATACCCAGGTGTGGATGTGACTGGTGATACAAGCAAGATCCGATGCTGTAAAGAGCAATATTGCATAGGAACCTGGAATGTCAGGTCCATGAATCAAGGAAAACTGAAAGTGGTCAAACAAGAGATGGCAAGGGTGAACGTTGACATTCTAGGAATCAGCGAACTAAAATGGACTGGAATGGGTGAATTTAACTCAGACGATCCTTACATGTACTACTGTGGGCAGAAATCCCTTTGAAGAAATGGAGTAGCCATCATGATCAACAAAAGAGTCTGAAATGCAGTACTTGGATGCAGTCTCAAAAATGACAGAATGATCTCTGTTTGTTTCCAAGGCAAACCATTCAGTCTCACAGTTATCCAAGTCTATGCCCCAAACAGTAACGCTGAAGAAACTGAAGTTGAACGGTTTTATGAAGACCTACAAGATCTTTTAGAAATAACACCACCAAAAGATGTTCTTTTCATCACAGGGGACTGGAATGCAAAAGTAGGAAGTCAAGAAACGCCTGGAGTAACTGGCAAATTTGGCCTTGGAATGCGGAAAAAAGCAGGACAAAGACTAATAGAGTTTTGCCAAGAAAATGCACTGGTCATAGCAAATACCCTCTTCCAACAACACAAGAGAAGACTCTACACATGGACATCACCAGATGGTCAACACCAAAATCAGATAGATTATATTCTTTGCAGCCAAAGATGGAGAAGCTCTATACAGTCAACAAAAACAAGACCAGGAGCTGACTGTGGCTCAGATCATGAACTTCTTATTGCCAAATTTAGACTTAAATTGAAGAAAGTAGGGAAAACCGCTAAACCATTCAGGTATGACCTAAATCAAATCCCTTATGATTATACAGTGGAAGTGAGAAATAGATTTAAGGGTCTAGATCTGATAGATAGAGTGCCTGATGAACTATGGAATGAGGTTTGTGACATTGTACAGGAGACAGGGATAAAGACCATCCCCATTGAAAAGAAATGCAAAAAGGAAAAATGGCTGTCTGGGGAGGCCTTACAAATAGCTGTGAAAAAAAGAGAGGTGAAAAGCAAAGGGGAAAAGGAAAGATATAAGCATCTGAATGCAGAGTTCCAGAAAATAGCAAGAAGAGATAAGAAAGCCTTCTTCAGTGATCAATGCAAAGAAATAGAGGAAAACAACAGAATGGGAAAGACTAGCGATCTCTTCAAGAAAATGAGAGATACCAAGGAAACATTTCATGCAAAGATGGGGTCGATAAAGGACAGAAATGGTATGGACCTAACAGAAGCAGAAGATATTAAGAAGAGGTAGCAAAAACACACGGAAGAACTGTAGAAAAAATATCTTCATGACCCAGATAATCATGATGATCACTAATCTAGAGCCAGACATCTTGGAATGTGAAGTCAAGTGGGCCTTAGAAAGCATCACTACGAACAAAGCTAGTGGAGGTGATGGAATTCCAGTTGAGCTGTTTCAAACCCTGAAAGATGATGCTGTGAAAGTGCTGCACTCCATATGCCAGCAAGTTTGAAAAACTCAGCAGTGGCCACAGGACTGGAACAGGTCAGTTTTCATTCCAGTTCCAAAGAAAGGCAATGCCAAAGAACACACAAACTATGGCACAATTGCACTCATCTCACATGCTAGTAAAGTAATGCTCAAAATTCTCCAAGCTAGGCTTCAGCAATACGTGAACCGTGAACTCCCTGATGTTCAAGCTGATTTTAGAAAAGGCAGAGGAACCACAGATCAAATTGCCAACATCCGCTGGATCATGGAAAAAGCAAGAGAGTTCCAGAAAAACATCTATTTCTGCTTTATTGACTATGCCAAAGCCTTTGACAGTGTGCATCACAATAAACTGTGGAAAATTCTGAGAGAGATGGGAATACCAGACCACCTAACCTGCCTCTTGAGAAATCTGTATGCAGGTCAGGAAGCAGCAGTTAGAAGTGGACATGGAACAAGAGACTGGTTCCAAATAGGAAAAGGAGTACGTCAAGGTTGTATATTTTCACCCTGCTTATTTAACTTATATGCAGAGTACATCATGAGAAACGCTGGACTGGAAGAAGCACAAGCTGGAATCAAGATTGCCAGGACAAATATCAATAACCTCATATGCAGATGACACCACCCTTATGGAAGAAAGCGAAGAGGAGCTAAAAAGCCTCTTGATGAAAGTGAAAGAGGAGAGTGAAAAAGTTGGCTTAAAACTCAACATTGAGAAAATGAAGATCATGTCATCTGGTCTCATCACTTCATGGGAAATCGATGGGGAAACAGTAGAAACAGTGTCAGACTTTATTTTTGGGGGCTCCAAAATCACTGCAAATGGTGACTGCAGCCATGAAATTAAAAGACTCTTACTCCTTTGAAGAAAAGTTATGACCAACCTAGATAGCATATTCAAAAGCAGAGACATTACTTTACCGACTAAGGTCCATCTAGTCAAGGCTATGGTTTTTCCTGTGGTCATGTATGGATGTGAGAGTTGGACTGTGAAGAAAGCTGAGCGCCGAAGAATTGATGCTTCTGAACTTTGGTGTTGGAGAATATCTTGAGAGTTCCTTGGACTGCAAGGAGATCCAACCAGTCCATTCTGAAGGAGATTAACCCTGGGATTTCTTTGGAAGGAATGATGCTAAAGCTGAAACTCCAGTACTTTGGCCACCTCATGCGAAGAGTTGACTCATTTGAAAAGACTCTGATGCTGGGAGGGATTAGGGGCAGGCAGTGAAGGGGACGACCCAGGATGAGATGGCTGTATGGCATCACGGACTCGATGGACGTAAGTCTGAGTGAACTCCAGGAGATGGTGATGGACAGGGAGGCCTGGTGTGCTGCTGTTCATGGGGTTGCAAAGAGTCAGACATGACTGAGCGACTGAACTGAACTGAACTGAATAGAATTATGCATATAAATAATCACCTTAAATGTAAATGGATTAAATACATCAACCAAAACAGATAGACTGGCTGGGTGGGTGAAATCATGTGCATGTATGCACTTTCACTTACCATATTATGCTATTCAACTCATCAAATCATATGTAATTATTTTATACTGTTTGGTTAATTATGTTTCCATTATTACTTGCAATTATAATTATCTTTTATTTTTTTTTGTCTGGCTATCAGTTGTGAAAACATAAAAATCTTTTAAAAATATTTTAATTGAAGGGCAATTACTTTACAATATTGTGGTGGTTTTTGTAACACATCAACATGAATCAACCATAGGTATACATGTGTCTCCCCAAACTTGAGTCACCCCAATCTACCTCCCTAACATGTTCCTCTGGGTTTTCCCAGAGTACCAGCTTTGGGTGCTCAGCTTCATGCATGGAACTATACTGGTCATCTATTTTACCTATGGTAATTTACATGTTTCAATGCTATTATCTCAAGTCATCCCACCCTTACCTTCTGCCACTGAGTCCAAAAGTCTGTTCTTTACATCTGTGTCTTCTTTGTTGCCATGCATGTAGGATCATCAGTAACATCTTTTCAAATTCCATATTTATGCATGCAGTTCAGTTCAGTCACTCAGTCGTGTCTGACTCTTTGCAACTCCATCAATCGCAGTACCCCAGGCCTCCCTATCCATCACCATCTCCCGGAGTTCACTCAAACTCACATCCATTGAGTCGTTGATGCCATCCAGCCACCTCATCCTCTGTCGTTCCCTTCTCCTCCTGCCCCCAATCCCTCCCAGCATCAGAGTCTTTTCCAATGAGTTAACTCTTCACATGAGGTGGCCAAAGTATTGGAGTTTCAGCTTTAGCATCAGTCCTTCCAAAAAACATCCAGGGCTGATCTCCTTTAGGATGGACTAGTTGGATCTCCTTGCAGTCCAAGGGACTCTCAAGAGTCTTCTCCAACACCGTAGTTCAAAAGCATCAATTCTTCGTCGCTCAGCTTTCTTCACAGTCCAACTTTCACATCCATACACGACCACTGGAAAAACCATAGCCTTGACTAGACAGACCTTTGTTGGCAAAGTAATATCTCGGCTTTTCAATACACTGTCTAGGTTAGTCATAACTTTTTTTCCAAGGAGTAAGAGTCTTTTAATTTCATGGCTGCAATCACCATTTGCAATGATTTTGGAGCCCCCCAAAATAAAGTCTGACACTGTTTCCACTGTTTCCCCATCTATTTCCAATGAATATAAAGCATTTGGCTTTCTCCTTCTGACTTGCTTCACTCTGTATAATAGGCTCCAGAGTCATCCACCTTATTAGAACTGATTAAAATGTATTCATTTTTATAGCTGAGCAACATTCCATTGTGATTATATCGCAACTTACTTATCCATTTATCTGCCAATGGACATCTAGGTTGTTTCCACATTCTACATACTGTAAATAGTGCTGCAATGATCACTGGGGCACAAAATATCTTTTCCTATTGTGAATATGTAACTCATATTCATGTTAATACCATTGTATCATGATGGTCAACAGAAAATGACAGAATTATGTCTCTAAACTTACCATCTAATAGAAAAAAAAAATAATAACTTTTAAAAATTAATTAATTTACTTTAATTGATGGATAATTACTTTATAATATTATAATGGTTTTTGCTATACATCAACATGAATCAGCCACAGGTATAATACTTGTTTTCTCCCCATCCTGAAACCCCTCCTACCTCCCTCCCCACCTTATCCCCTTGGGTTGTCCCAAAGCACCAATTTTGGGTGCCCTGCTTTATGCATTGAATTTGCACTAGTCATCTATTTTACATATGATAACATACATGTTCCAATGCTATTATTTCAAATCATCCCACCCTCACCTTCTTCCACTGAGTCCAAAAGTCTATTCTCACATCTGCAGCTCTTTTGCTACCCTGAATGTAGGATAATTGGTAATGTCCTTCTAAATTAGAAAATTTCAATCTGGGACCAAAGATGAGGCTTCTTATTACTCAGAGCTTTTGTGTAGCAAAGTTTTATAAAAATAACAGGGATAGAGAAAGGTTCCAGAAAGAGGCAATGAAAAGGGGCAGTCTTTAACAAGGCATTATCAACTTGTTAATGAATCACAGATAAAAGAAAGACCTCAAGGTTGAGAGAACTGCTCTGGGCTCCTCTCCCACACCATACATTCTGAGATAGCATTGGCAGGAGGGGAGCCATCTTGGGGGGAGGAGTTGTCTCTGGGCAAGATATGTTGTATCATAATGCAACTGACATGAGTTTTTGAAGAAAAACAGGTTTCTAGGCAAGATGCATTATTTCATTAACATAGCTTAAGGACATTCCCATGAGGAAGATACACTGTTTTGCTGGGCAATTAGCAGCTCAGGGTTTGAAAAAGTTAGTTTCAGATAGCCATAGAAACACAGGATTTGAAAAACCTCCTTCAGAGCAAAGGAACCTGAGGAAATAAAATGTGTCCACTTGCCACTTGCCATTTGCCTCCTTCTCAGAAATCTTGGCCTCCCTGTCTGACATTTAACCTTTTCATATATATATATATAATCTCCCACGACTTCTTTATCAATTCTTCTGCCAATGGACATCTAGGTTGCTTCCATGTCTTAGCTACTATAAATAGTGCTGCAATGAATATTGGGGTACATGTGTCTCTTACAATTCTGGTTTCATCAGGATATATGATAAGCAGTGGAATTGCTGAGTCATATGGAAGTTCTTTTCCCAGTCTTTTTATTTTAAGGAATGTCCACACTGTCCTTCATAGTGACTGCACCAGTTTCCATTCCCACCAACAGTATAAGAGGGATCTGTTTTATCCACATCCTCACCAGCAATTTTTGTTTGTAGACTTTCTGATGGTGGGCATTCTGACCAGTGTGAGATGATACCTCATTGTGGTTTTGATTTGTACTTCTCTATTAATGACTGATGTTGAGCATATTTTCATGTGTTTATTAGCCATCTACATGTTTTTGGAGAAATGTCTGTTTAGGTCTTCTGCCCACTTTTTGACTGGGTTGTTTCTTTTTCTGGTATTGAGCTGCATGAACTCCTTGTATACTTTGGAGAATAATTCTTTGTCAGTTGTCTCATTTGCTATTATTTTCTCCCATTCTGAGGGATGTTTTTTCACCTTGGTTATAGTTTCCTTCATTGTGCAAAAACTTTTAAGCTTAATTAGGTCCATTTGTTTATTGTTATTTCCATTAATCTTGGAGGCAACTTATAGAGGATCATGCTGTGATTTATGTCAGAGTGTGTTCTGACTATGTTTTCCTCTAGGAGTTTTATAGTTTCTGATCTTACATTTAGATTTAATCTGTTTTGAGTTTATTTTTTATATGGTGTTAGAAATAGTTCTAGTTTCATTCTCTCACATGTAGTTGACTTGTTTTCCCAGCAACACTTGTTGAAGATACTTTTTTTTTTTCCTCCATTGTATATTTTTAGGTATTTTGTCAAATATAATGTGTCCATAGGTGCTCTGATTTATCTCTGGGCTTTCTATTTTGTTCCACTGATCTATATTTCTGTCTTTGTGTCAGTACCATACTGTCTTGATGACTGTAGCTTCGTTGCATAGTCTGAGTTAGGAAGATTGATTTCTCCAGTTTACTTCTTCTTTCTCAAGATTGCTTTGCATATTCAGGGTCCTTTGTGTTTCCATATAAATTTTGGAATTATTTGTTCTAGTTCTGTGAAAAATGCTGTTGGTAGTTTGATAGGGATTGCATTGAATCTATACATTCCTTTGAGTAGGATACTCATTGTCACTATATTGATTCTTCCAACACAAACATGGTATATTTCCCGACCTATTTGTGTCATCTTTGATTTCTTTTATCAGTGTTTTATAGTTTTCTGTATACAGGTCTTTTGTTTCTTTAGGTAAATTTATTCCAAAATATTTTATTATTTTTGTTGCAATGGTGAATGGAATTGTTTCCTTAATTTCTTTTTCTGATTTTTGTTGTTAGTGTATAAGAATGCAAAGAATTTTTGTGTATTAATTTTATATCCTGTGACTTTACTGTATTCATTGATTAGCTCTAGCAATTTTCGGGTGTCATTTTTAGGGTTTTCTATGCAGAAGATCATATCATCTTCAAACAGTGAGGGTTTTACTTTTTTTCCAATCTGGATTCCTGAAATGTCATTTTCTTCTCTGATTGCTATGGCTAGGACTTCCAAAACTACACTGAATAGTAGTGGTGAGAATGGGTACCTGTGTCTTGCTCCTGATTTTAGAGGAAATGCTTTCAATTTTTTGCCATTGAGGATAATGTTTGCTGTGGGTTTGTCATATATGACTTTTGCTTCGTTTAGGTATATCTCTTCTATGCCTAATTTCTGGAGAGTTTTTATCATCAATGGGTGTTGAAATTTGTCAAAGACTTTCTTTGTGTCTATTGATATAATATGGTTTTTATCTTTCAATTTATCACATTGACTGACATATGAATATTGAAAAATCCTTGCATCCCTGGAATAAAGCCAACTTGGCAATGATGTATGGTCTTTTTAATATGTTCCTGGATTCTGTTTGCTAAAATTCTGTTGAGGATTTTTGCATCTATGTTCATCAGTGATATTGGCCTGTAGTTTTCTTTTTTTGTGTGGTATCTGTATTTGGTTTTGATGGCCTTGTGGAATGAATTATGGAGTTTTGCAATTTTCTGGAAGAGTTTGAGTGGAACAGGTGCTAGCTCTTCTTTACATTTTGGTAGAATTTACATAAGAAGCCATCAGGTCTTGGACTTTTGTTTTTTGGAAGATTTTTTGCTGTAGTGCAGCTCCAGCAGCCAGGGATTCAACCTGAAAAGATGGACGGTGTCAGCAGCGATGTAGCTTCTGACTCATAGTACGGAGATACATCAGCGGACAATGATGTAACCTTAGACTCATAGTATGGGACTACACATTGATGTAGCCTCTGACTCAAAGTACGGGACTACATGCTTATTTCAAGCTTCAGGTTCTCTTTTATACTTTGACAAGAGCATTACATCAGAGGTTTGACACTCTCAGTTTCTCCCACCCAGATTTATCACTGTTGCCCTACAAACAGAGTTCCTGCTTCAGCTGATTCTCTCAGAATCGGCTTAACTATTGATTATCTTCTTTCTCTTATGTGTCCTATACTTAACTTGTGATTACATTGTAACTCATGCCACATTTCTCAGTTTATTTCTTATCTTTCTAGATCCTGTTTGCCCCTAGCATCTTAAGATCATTATCTCCTAAAGTGGTTTCTAGCTATTCTTAATTAACCCTAAACCCTAAACTCAGCAAACTTCTTTTGCCATAAACATTCCCCTCACAAACAGGTCTCAGACAATAATCTTTCTCATGGCCTCAAGCTGTGGCCTACATGCTCATCCTGGGACATTCTTTGTAAAGATAACAAATGTCAATGGTTATTTTATAGATTATTTTCTGGGCACAACTGTAGAAGGTTTTGTGCTTTCTCATGCTTCTCTCAAGCACCTTAGCATTCTTTCAAGCCAACTCAACCAAAGAAAAGAAAGAGCAAGTCAGAATCACAAGGCCTAACTCCTTCATCCTGGGACTGTGCCTGCGAGATGAGGAGAGGCAGTTTGGGCCGTGCCTCCATTTTGTCAGTAATGCCTAATGTGGCTCCGGGACAATTTTTGTTATAGTTTCAATTTCCATGCCTGTGTTTGGCCTGTTCAGATTTTCTATTTCTTACTGGCTCAGTTTTGGAAAGCAATACTTTTCTAAATATTTGTTCATTTCTTCCAAGTTATCCATTTTATTGGCATATAGTTGCTCTCTTAAGAATTTTGTATTTGTGTTGTCTGTTGTGATTTCTCCATTTTCATTTCTAACTTTACCAATTTTATTATTTTCTCTTTTTTCATAATGTGTCTGGCTAACAGTCTTTTTATTTTATTTATCTTATCAAAGAACCAGCTTTTAGTTTCGTTGAACAATGGGCTGGTTCCAAATTAGGAAAGGAGTATGTCAAAGAATGTATATTGTCACCCTGCTTATTTAAATTTATATGCAAAGTACATCATGCAAAATGCAGAGCTAGATGAAGTGGAAGCTGGAATCAAGATTGCCAGGAGAGATATCAATAACTTCAGATATGAAGATGACATCACTCTTTTGGCAGAAAGAAAAGAGGAATTAAAGAGACACTTGATGAAGGTGAAAGAAGAGAGTGAAAACCTGGCTTAAAACTCAACATTCAAAAAACTAAGATCATGGCATCTATTCCCACTACTTCATGGCAAATAGATGGGGAAACAAAGTAAAAAGTGACAGACTTAATTTTCTTGGGCTCCAAAATCACTGAAGATGGTGACTTCAGCCATAAAATCAAAATATACTTTCTCCTTGGAAGAAAAGCTATGATCAATCTAGATAGCGTATTAAAAAGCAGAGATGTTACTTTGCTGACAAAGGTCCATATAGTCCCAAGATACGGTTTATCCAGTAGTAATGTATGGATGTGAGAGTTGGAGTATAAAGAAAGCTGAGCACAGAAGAATTGATGCTTTTGAACTGTGGTGTTGGATAAGATTCTTGAGAGTTCCTTGGACAGCAAGGAGATCAATCCAGTCCATCCTAAAGGAAATCAATCCTGAATGTTCATGGAAGGACTGATGCTAGCTGAGGCTCCAATACTTTGGCCACTTCTGCAAAGAACTGACTCATTGGAAAAGACTTTGAAGCTGGGACAGATTGAAGGCAGGAGAAGAAGGGGATGCCAGAGGATGACATGTTTGGATGGCATCATGAACTCAATAGACATAAGTCTGAGCAAGCTCCAGGAGTTTGTGATGGACAGAGAGGCTTGGCCTGATGCAGCCCACAGGGTCACAAAGACCTGGACATGAATGAGTGACTGAACTGAACTGAACTGGAGTGTTTAACCTTGGGTTTATCCTGTCTGGGACTTCCTGGGTTTCTTGGACTTTTTCTTTTCCATTTTATGGAAGCTTGCAACTATTACTTCCTCAAGTATTTTCTCAAGTCCTTTCTTTTTGCTTTTTTCTGGGGTATCTATGATTCAAATGTTTCAGCCTTTGATATTATGCCAGAAGTCTCTGAGGCTGTCCTCATTTCTTCTTCTTATTTTTCCTTTTTTCCACTCTTTTTCATTTATTTCCACATTTATCTTCCTGCTCACTTACCCTTTCTTCTGCCTCAGTTACTCTGCTGTTGATCCCTCCAAAATATTTTTAATCTCAGTTATTACATTGTTCATTATGGATTGACTATTCTTTGTTTCTTCTAGGTCCTAGCTAAACATTTATTTCATTTTCTTAATCTATATCTCTAGTCTATTTATCTGTAACTCCATTTTGTTTTCAAGTTTTAATCATCTTTACTATCGTTATTCTGAATTGTTTTCCAGTAGACTCTCTATGTCCCCATCTTTTTTTTTTTTTTTTTGGTTTGGTGAATTTTTTTATCATATTACTTCACCTGCTGGATATTTCTCTGCCTTTTCATGTTGTTAGTTTGCTGTGTTTGGGGTCTCCTTTCTTCAGACTGGAGAGTCATGGTTCCACTTAATTGTGGAGTCTGCTCCCTGTGGGTGGAGTTGGGCCAGTGTCTTGCAAAGGCTTCTTGGTTGGGGGAGCCTGTGTCTGTGTTCTGGTGCATGGAACTTGATCTCATTTCTGTGGAAGCCAGTGCAGTGTCCAATAGTGAGTTTTGGGTTTCAATTGGTTTGGTATGGCTTTGGGTATCTTATCTTTTAATGTTCAGAGCTGTGTTCCTATTTTACTGAAGGATTAGCATGGACTCTTGTTCACTCTTGGTTGGAGTTTGGCCTCAGTGGAGGTATGGAGACTTTTGGGGTGGGCTCACATCTATTAATGTTCCCTGAGGTCAGGAGTTTTATGATGGTCCAAAGTTCTGGAGTTGAGCTTTATGCTTGTGGGTTTCTGTCCTGAGCTCTTACAGTAGCATTAAGACTTCTGTAGCATCAAGACTTCTGTGTCCACACAGCACAAACGATAAAACCCCTAGGTTAATGGTGAAACAACTCTCCATATCCAAGAATAAAGAGATTCACAAAATTATAAGGAAAAGAGAAGAGGGAGGTAGGAGATAGAGGTGACCAGGAGGAGAAAAGAGAATCTAAAGGGAAGACAGCAATCAACTCAGTAATCAAGTCCCTAAGTGAAAATTGATATTAAAAATTAAACTTTTAAAAGTACAAACAATAGCAAAAGATCGAAAAGCAAAACTTTTTTTAAAAGACTAAAAATTAAACTCTCTAAAGTACAATATAAAAAACTAAAATGAACATGGTGAAGATTTACTTGTTAAGTTATGTCTAACTCTTGCAATCACGTGGACTGTGGCCTGCCAGGCTCCTCTGTCCATGGGATTCTCCAGGCAAGAAAACTGAAATGTGTTTTCATTTCCTTCTCCAGGGGATCTTCCCAACCAGGGAAATTAACTTGGGTCTCCTGAATAGCAGGCAGATAATTTACCAACTGAGCTATGAGGGAAGCCCTAAATTGAACACAAAGAACCATATTAGGACAATATGAGGGAAAAAAAGAAAGAGGATGGTGAAGAAAGTTAAAAAGAAAAAGAGAAGAAAAAAAGTAAGAATAAAAAATTAAAAGAAATTAAATAATAAAACATGAAATTAGTAAAAATATAGAAAAATATATCTAGGTATTTATCTGGACCTGTTGTGGGCAATGTGGGTCATTTAAAGTCAGATGATCCCTTGTTCTGGCTTGTACTTGTTCTCAAAGTCTATAGTTGTCCCTAAAATGCACAGTCTCAGCTTAACTCGAGGATTTTAATCTGCTGTACCTTTCACTTAAGAGGCTGTTCTCCCTTCTTTTCTTTGGTTAGGTTGGCCTCCTCTGCTTACAAGTCTCTTCTGTGTCTAATCTCCACCCTGACATGAGGGGGTGAAAGCAGCCACTTATTTAGGCTCACTTGCTCAGTTGTATTGTGGAGAGGGAGGGACATGAAAATAAACACCACTGAAATGTGTGGGGTGTGCTCACAGTAAATGGACCACATTGGGGTTGCCACATAAGAAGGCAGCATGTACTTCCCAAGTCCATGCTCTCATGCTTTCAAGTGTTCTGTGAGGGCTCAATCCCAGGTGAGTCATACATCTCCTCAAGGGAGCTGGTCTCAGGCTATGACACTCCTGGCAGATATGAACTGTCCAGTATCCCAGTAAGATATGGTTAGCAACCAGCAACCTGCTCACAGATTAGCAGGAGATGTGGTCTCTGGGACCAAGATTACAGAGGCCCTTAGTATTCCACCTCTAGCTGTCACGCATCTACCTCTCTGGCTCTGGGACAGGCCATAAACAGCAGCCAGCTTGCTCTCCTTTAGTATTCCCTAGAATATTATCCTTTGTTCTGTGGGTGCACCAGGGGTCACAATGTGGCATTAGAGACTTCTCACAGGAAAAGTTTTTTTGTTTTTCTTTGTCTCTCTGGTGCTTCCGTGGTTTGGGTTTCTATGTCACATTCCTCCCCTCAGAGGGCCCTCAGGGCACTCAATCCTGGTCCTTTCCACAAGGACTGATGTTACAGCCTATGACTCCACACCCAGACCCCACTTGGTGCAGGCAGACACAAGCATGTGAGCTGCTTCTCACCTGGTAATTGCCATTCAGCATGGATTCTGTGGTAATTTTTTTTTTTTTTTTTCTGTTTATGCTGCACTCTGAGATTCCGAAACTCCCCACTGACCCACCTATGAGAGGGTTACCTATTGTGTGGAAACTTCTCCTTCATGACTCCTTCTCCAGGATGGGTCTCCATTCCTAAATCCTTTGTCTGGCTTTTCATCTTTATTTTTTGTCCCGCTGCTGAGTCTCTTCAGTCATGTCTGACTCTGTGTGACCCCATAGACAGCAGCCCACCAGGCTTCTCTGTCCCTGGGATTCTCCAGGCAAGAACACTGGAGTGGGTTGCCATTTCCTTCTCCAATGTATAAAAGTGAAAAGTGAAAGGGAAGTCACTCAGTCATGTCCGACTCTTAGCCACCCCATGGACTGCAGCCTACCAGGCTCCTCCATCCATGGGATTTTCCAGGCAAGAGTATTGGAGTGGGTTGCCATTGCCTTCTCCTTTTTTTTTTGTCCTACCTCATTTCAAAGAGATTGGTTTGGCCTTCTGGGTATCTGGGGTCCTCTGCAGCATTCAGAAGTTGTTTTGTGGAAGTTGCTCCACATTCAGATGACCTTTATACACATTTGTGGGGAGAAAGTGGTCTTCCTGTCCTATTTATCTGCCATCTTGGAATTTCCCCTGTAATCACTTTTTAAAACCCAGATACACTTAAGAATCATCTTAGAATTGTTGGAAAAATACAAATGCCCAGGTGTTTCTTTTGTCTGCAAAGATCCAGATGTGATTCTAATGAGCTACAATGGTTAAAAACAACTGGACAACATGATGATCTTTTACTCTTATTTAGTTTGTTTCACTTTTTCTATTTCATATTCAGAGATCCCATTTCATTTAGTTTATGTTTTCAAATTTCTCCATCTCTTTTTTGTTTTTCTTTCTCAAGCCTTTATCAAGTGTAGTAGAAATGCTTGTGTGTGTGTGTGTGTGTGTGTGTGTGCGTGCATAGTTGTCAGTCCCTCAGTCATATCTGACTCTTTGAGACCCGATTGATGGCAGCACAACAGGCTTCCCTGTCCTTACTATTTCCCAAAGTTTGTGCAAATTCATATCTACTGAGTCAATGATGCCATCCAACTGAAAAGTTGTTGCTGAACGGTGAAAGAGTCCAGAATTATTGGCCTCCAGAGATGAATTCAATCTAGGGCTAGTGATGAGGCTTGATCACTCAGAGCCTTTATGTCATAAAGTTTTATTAAAGCATAAAAGAGATAGAGGAAGCTTCTGACAGACATCAGAAGGGGGTGGAAACAGTGCCCCCTCTGCTAGCCTTTAGCAGTATGTTATATACCTGTCAGCAAGCCATTAATTAGATAAAGGAAATATCTTAAAACTCAGAGTGGTACCAGGCCCCTCACCCACAATATGTGTTTTGAGATAACATTGGCACAAGGTGAGTCATCCCGGGCCATAAAACAATTGACATGAATTTTGAAGAAAGGCAGGTTTCCAAGTAAATATATAGTTTAATTAATATAGATTAGGAGAACAATGAATGAGTAAAACATACTGGTTTGTTGAGCCTTTATCTGTTCTGGATCTTAAGGAGTGGAACCAACTTGAAGAAAGAGAGTCTAGGGTAAGTCAGTTCAGTTGTGCAGTCATGTCCAACTCTTTGGGACACCATGAATCGCAGCACACCAGGACTCCCTGTCCATCACCATATCCCGGAGTTCACTCAAACTCATGTCCATTGAGTCAGTGATGCCATCCAGCCATCTCATCCTCTGTCGTCCCCTTTCCCTTCTGCCCCCAAACCCTCCCAGCCTCAGAGTCTTTTCCAAAGAGTCAACCCTTTGCATGAGATGGCCAAAGTACTGGAGTTTCAGCTTTAGCATCATTCTTTCCAAAGAAATCCCAGAGCTGAACTCCTTCAGAATGGAATGTTTGGATCTCCTTGCAGTCCAAGGGACTCTCAAGAGTCTTCTCCAATATCACAGTTCAAAAGCATCAATTCTTCAGTGCTCAGCTTTCTTCACAGTCCAACTCTCATATCCATACATGACCACTGGAAAAACCATAGTTTTTTAATATTTTATTATGAAATATGTATTTCATCATGCATTCTAAATAAAAGTCCTTTGATGTATGTATCATAAATATTTTCTCCTAGATTGTGGCTTGTAAAAGAATGAAACTAGAGCACTTTCTAACACTGTACACAAAAGTAAACTCAAAATGGATTAAAGGTCTAAAAGTAAGACAAGAAGCTATAAATCTCCTAGAGGAAAACATAGGCAAAACACTCTCTGACACAAATCACAGCAGGATTCTCTATTACCCACCTCCCAGAATACTGGAAATAAATGCAAAAATAAACAAATGAGACCTAATTAAAATTAAAAGCTTCTGCACAACGGAGAAAGCTATAAGCAAGATGAAAAGACAGCCTTCAGAATGGGATGAAATAATAGCAAACAAAGCAACTGACAAACAACTAATATCAAAATATACAAGCAACTCCTGCAGCTAAGTGCCAGAAAAATAAACGACCCAATCAAAACAATGGGCCAAAGACCTAAATAGACATTTCTCCAAAGAAGACATACAGATGGCTAATAGACACATGAAAAGATGCTCAACATCACTCATTATCTGAGAAATCCTAATCAAAAGCACAATGAGGTACCATTTCATACCAGTGAGAATGGTTGCAATCCAAAAGTCTGCAAGCAATAAAAGCTGGAGCGGGTGTGGAGAAAAAGGAATCCTCTTACACTGTTGGTGGGAATGAAAACTAATACAGCCACTATAGAGAACAGTATGGAAATTCCTTTAAAAACTGGAAACACAAGTGCATTATGACCCAGAAATCCCAGTGCTGGGCATACACACCGAGGAAACCAGAATTGAAAGAGACACGTGTACCCCAACGTTCATCACAGCACTGTTTATAATAGCCAGGACATGGAAGCAACCTAGATGTCCATCAGCAGATGAATGGATAAGAAAGCTGTGGTATGTATACACAATGGAGTATTACTCAGCAATTAAAAAGAATACATTTGAATCAGTTCTAATGAGATGGATGAAACTGGAGCCTACTTTACAGAGTGAAGTAAGCCAGAAAGAAAAACACCAATACAGTATATTAACACATATATATGGAGTTTAGAAAGATGGTAATGATAACCCTGTATGTGAAACTACAAAAGAGACATGGATGTATAGAACAGTCTTTTGGACTCTGTGGGAGAGGGAAAGGGTGGGATGATTTGGGAGAATGACATTGAAACATGTTTAATATCATATATGAAACAAATCGCCAGTCCAGGTTCGATGCATGACACTGGATGCTTGGGGCTAGTGCACTGAGACGACCCAGAGGGATGGTACATGGAGGGAGGAGTGAGGAGGGTTCAGGATGGGGAAAACTTGTATACCTGTGGCAGATTCAGTTTATGTATGGCAAAACCAATACACTATTGAAAAGTAATTAACCTCCAATTAAAATAAATAAATTTATAATTTAAAAAATACCGAAAAAAAAAAAAAAAAGAAGAGTCTTGTCCAACACCACAATTCAAAAGCATCAATTCTTCGGCACACAGCCTTCTTCACAGTCCAACTCTCGCATCCACACATGACCACTGGAAAAACCATAGCCTTAACGAGATGGACCTTTGTTGGCAAAGTAATGTCTCTGCTTTTCAATATGCTATCTAGGTTGGTCATAACTTTTCTTCCAAGGAGTAAGCGTCTTTTAATTTCATGGCTGCAATCACCATCTGCAGTGATTTTGGACCCCACAAAATTAAGTCTAACACTCTTTCCACTGTTTCCCCATCTATTTCCCACGAAGTGATGGGACCAGATGCCATGATCTTCATTTTCTGAATGTTGAGCATTGACAACTTTTTCACTCTCCTCTTTCACTTTCATCAAGAGGCTTTTTAGTTCCTCTTCACTTTCTGCCATAAGGGTAGTGTCATCTGCATATCTGAAGTTATTGATATTTCTCCTGGTATCTTAATTCCAGCTTGTGCTTCCTCCAGCCCAGTGTTTCTCATGATGTAACCTGCATATAAGTTAAATAAGCAGGGTGACAATATACAGCCTTGATGTACTGCTTTTCTTATTTGGAACCAGTCTGTTTATCCATGTCCAGTTCTAACTGTTGCTTCCTTACCTGCATATAGATTTCACAAGAGGCAGGTTAGGTGGTCTGGTATTCCCGTCTCTTTCAGAATTTTCTGCAGTTTATTGTGATCCACACAGTCAAAGGCTTTGGCATAGTCAATAAAGCAGAAATAGATGTTTTTCTGGAACTCTCTTGCTTTTTCCATGATCCAGCGGATGTTGGCAAATTGATCTCTGTTTCCTCTGCCTTGTCTAAACCCAGCTCGAACACCAGGAAGTTCACGGTTAATGTATTGCTGAAGCCTGCCTTGGAGAATTTTGAGCATAGTTTTACAACTGTGTGAGATTAGTGCAATTGTGTGGTAGTTTGATCATTCTTTGGCATTGCCTTTCTTTGGGATTGGAATGAAAACTGACCTTTTCCAGTCCTGTGGCCACTGCTGAATTTTCCAAATTTCCTGTCATATTGAGTGCAGCACTTTCATACCATCATCTTTCAGGATTTGAAATAGCTCAACTGGAATTCCATCATCTCCACTAGTTTTATTCGCACTGATGCTTTCTAAGGCCCACTTGACTTCACATTCCAGGATGTCTGGCTCAAGGTGAGTGATCACACCATCATGATTATCTGGGTGGTGAAGATCTTTTTTGTACTGTTCCTCTGTGTTTTCTTGCCACCTCTTCTTAATATGTTCTGCTTCTCTTGGGTCCATATCATTTCTGTCCTTTATCAAGCCCATTTTGCATGAAATGTTCCCTTGGTATCTCTAATTTTCTTGAAGAGATCTCTAGTCTTTCCC
Organism: Capricornis sumatraensis; assembly: GCF_032405125.1. Taxonomy (NCBI): domain Eukaryota; kingdom Metazoa; phylum Chordata; class Mammalia; order Artiodactyla; family Bovidae; genus Capricornis; species Capricornis sumatraensis. Next base: position 193,118 of record NW_027184621.1, on the reverse strand, counting down.
ATTCTGTTCTTTTCCTCTATTTCTTTGCACTGATCTCTGAGGAATGCTTTCTTATCTCTTCTTACTATTCTTTGGAACTCTACATTCAGATGCTTATAGCTTTCATTTTCTCCTTTGCTTTTCACTTCTCTTCTTTTCACAGCTATTTGTAAGGCCTATCCAGACAGCCATTTTGTCTTTTTTCATTTCCTTTCCATGGGGATGGTCTTGATCCCTGTCTCCTATACAATGTTACGAACCTCACTCCGTAGTTCATCAGGCACTGTATCTATCATATCTAATCCATTATATCTATTTCTCACTTCCACTGTATAATAATCATGGATTTGATTTTGGTCATACCTGAATTGTCTAGTCCATTTTAGTTTGCTGATTCCTAGAATGTTGACGTTCACTCTTTCCATCTCCTGTTTGACCACTTCCAATTTGCCTTGATTCATGGACCTGACATTCCAGGTTCCTATGCAATATTGCTCTTTACAGTGTTGGACCTTGCTTCTGTCACCAGTCACATCCACAGCTGGGTATTGTTTTGCTTTGGCTCCATCCCTTCACTCTTTCTGGAGTTATTTCTCCACTGATGTCCAGTAGCATATTGGGCACCTAATGGCCTGGGGAGTACCTCTTTCAGTATCCTACCATTTTGCCTTTTCATACTATTCATGGGGTTCTCAAGGCAAGAATACTGAAGTGGTTTGCCATTACCTTATCCAGTGGACCACATTCTGTCAGACCTCTCCACCATGACCCGCCCATCCTGGGTTGCCCCACGGGTATGGCTTAGTTTCATTGAGTTAGACAAGGCTGTGGACCTAGTGTCATTAGAATGACTAGTTTTCTGTGAGTATGTTTTCAGTATATCTGCCCTCTGATGCCCTCTTGCAACACCTAGCATCTTACTTGGGTTTCTCTTACCTTAGGCATGGGGTATCTCTTCATGGCTGCTCCAGCAAAGCACAGCTGCTGCTCCTTACCTTGGATGAGGGGTATCTCCTCCCACCGCCCTTCCTGACCTTCAACGTGGGATGGCTCCTCTAGGCCCTCCTGTGCACCCACAGCCACCACACCTTGGAAGTGGGGCTGCTCCTCCCGGTTGCTGCCCTGGCCTCGGGCATGGTGTTGCTCCTCCAGGCCACCACCCCTGGTGTCAAGCGCCACCCCTGGCCCCGGAAGTGGGTTGGCTCCCCTCGGCCTTTGCCCTTGACCTCGGATGCTGGGTAGCTCCTCCAGACGTGGGGTATCTCCTCTTGGCCATCATCCCTGGCATCGGATTCGGGGTAGCTCTTGGCCACGCTTAGTGTGCTGGCCACTGCTGCCACCGCCTGTGCTTAGCTGCAGCCAAATACTGTTTGATTTCATTTATATGAGGTGCCTAGCATAGTCAAATCTATTATTAAAATTATAATTTATATCTATCATTTATATAATTATAAATTATATCTACTACTGTGGGCAGGAATCCCTCAGGAGAAATGGAGAAGTCATCATGGTCAAAAAAAGAGTCTGGAATGCAGTACCTGGATGCAATCTCAAAAACGACAGAATGATCTCTGTTCATTTCCAAGGCAAATCATTCATATCACAGTAATCCAAGTCTATGCCCCAACGAGTAATGCTGAGGAAGCTGAAGTTGAACGGTTCTATGAAGACCTACAAGACCTTTTAAACTAACACCCAAAAAAGATGTCCTTTTCATTACAGGGGACTGGAATGCAAAAGTAGGAAGTTAAGAAACACCTGGAGTAACAAGCAAATTTGGCCTTGGAATGTGGAATGAAGCAGGGGGAAGACTAATAGAGTTTTGCCAAGAAAATGCACTGGTCATAGCAAACACCATCTTCCAACAACACAAGAGAAGATTCTACACATGGACATCGCCAGATGGTCAACACCGAAATCACATTGATTATATTCTCTGCAACAAAAGATGGAGAAGCTCTATACAGTCAACAAAAACAAGACCAGGAGCTGACTGTGGCTCAGATCATGAACTCCTTATTACCAAACTAAGACTGAAATTGAAGAAAGCAGGCAAAAATGCTAGACCATAGAGGTATGACCTAAATTAAATCCCTTATGATTATACAGTGGAAGTGAGAAACAGGTTTAAAGGCCTATATCTGATAGATAGAGTGCCTGATGAACTATGGAATGAAGTTCGTGACATTGTACAGGAGACAGGGATCAAGACCATCTCCATGGAAAAGAAATGCAAAAAAGCAAAATGGCTATCTGGGGAAGCTTTAAAAATAGCTGTTAGAAGAAGAGAAGTGAACAGCCAAGGAGAAAAGGAAAGATATACCCATTTGAAGGCAGAGTTCCAAAGAATAACAAAAAGAGATAAGAAAGCCTTCTTCAGCAATCAATGCAAAGAAATAGAGGAAAACAACAGAATGGGAAAGACTAGAGATCTCTTCAAGAAAATTAGAGATACCAAGGGAACATTTCATGCAAAGATGGGCTCGATAAAGGACAGAAATTATCTGGACCTAACAAAAGCAGAAGATATTAAGAAGAGGTGGCAAGAATACACATAACAGTACAAAAAAGAGCTTCACCACCCAGATAATCCCGATGGTGTGATCACTCATCTAGAGCCAGACATCCTGGAATGTGAAGTCAAGTGGGCCTTAGGAAGCATCACTATTGACAAAGCTAGTGGAGGTGACGGAATTCCAGTTGAGCTATTTCAAATCTTGAAAGATGGTGCTGTGAAAGTGCTGCACTCAGTATGCCAGTAAGTTTGGAAAACTCAGCAGTGGTCACAGGACTGGAAAAGGTCAGTTTTCATTCCAATCCCAAAAAAAGGCAATGCCAAATAAGGCTCAAACTACCACACGATTACACTCATCTCACATGCTAGTAAAGTAATGCTCAAAATTCTCCAAGGCAGGCTTCAACAATACGTGAACCGTGAACTTCCTAATGTTCAAGCTGATTTTAGAAAAGGCAGAGGAACCAGAGATCAATTTGCCAACATCCGCTGGATCATGGAAAAAGCAAGAGAGTTCCAGAAAAACATCTATTTCTGCTTTATTGACTATGCCAAAGCCTTTGACTGTGTGGATCACAATAAACTGTGGCAAATTCTGAGAGAGATGGGACTACCAGACCACCTAGCCTGCCTCTTGAGAAATCTGTATGCAGGTCAGGAAACAACAGTTAGAAGTGGACATGGAACAAGAGACTGGTTCCAAATAGGAAAAGGAGTACGTCAAGGCTGTTATTGTCACCCTGGTTATTTAACTTATGTGCAGAGTACATCATGAGAAATGCTGGACTGGAAGAAACACAAGTTGGAATCAAGATTGCCAGGAGAAATATCAATAACCTCAGATATGCAGATGACACCACCCTTATGGCAGAAAGTGAAGAGGAACTAAAAAGCCTCTTGATGAAAGTAAAACAGGAGATTGAAAAAGTTGGCTTAAAGCTCAACATTCAGAAAACCGAGATCATGGCATCTGATCCCATCACTTCGTGGGAAATAGATGGGGAAACAGTGGAAAAAGTGTCAGGCTTTATTTTTTGGGAGTCCAAAACCACTGCAGATGGTGATTGCAACCATGAATTTAAAAGATGCTTGCTCCTTGGAAGGAAAGTTATGAATAACCTAGATAGTATATTCAAAAGCATAGACATTATTTTGCCGACTAAGGTCCATCTAGTCAAGGCTATGGTTTTTCCAGTGGTCATGTATGGATGTGAAAGTTGGACTATGAAGAAAGCTGAGTGGCAAAGAATCGATGCTTTTGCACTGTGGTGTTGGAGAAGACTCTTGAGAGTCCCTTGGACTGCAAGGAGATCCAACCAGTCCATTCTGAAGGAGATCAGCCCTGGGATTTCTTTGGAAGGAATGATGCTAAAGCTGAAACTCCAGTACTTTGGCCACCACATGCTAAGTGTTGACTCATTGGAAAAGACTTTGATGCTTTGAGGGTTTTGGGGCAGGAGAAGAGGGGACGACAGAGGATGAAATGGCTGGATGGCATCACAGACTCGATGGATGTGAATCTGAGTGAACTCAGGGAGGTGGTGATGGACAGGGAGGCCTGGCGTGCTTTGATTCATGGGGTCGCAAAAAGTCGGACATGACTGAGCATCTGAACTGAACTGAACTGAATGGTCTAGTGGTTTTCCCTACTTTCTTCAATTTAAGTCTGAATTTGGCAATAAAGAGCTCATGATCTAAGCCGCAATCAGCTCCCAGTCTTGTTTTTGCTGACTGTATAGAGCTTCTCCATCTTTGGCTGCAAAGATTATAATCAATCTGATTTTGATGTTGACCATCTGGTGATGTCCATGTGTAGAGTCTTTTGTGTTGTTGGAAGAGGGTATTTACTATGACCAGTGTGTTCTCTTGGCAAAATTCTCTTAGCCTTTGCCCTGCTTCATTCTGTATTCCAAGGCCAAATTTGTCTGTTATCCAGGTGTTTCTTGACTTTCTACTTTTGCATTCCAGTCCCCTTTAATGAAAAGGACATCTTTTTTTGGTGTTAGTTCTAAAAGGTCTTGTGGTTCTTCATAGAACCGTTCAACTTCATCTTCTTCAGCATTACTGGTTGGGGCATAGACTTGGATTACTGTGATATTGAATGGTTTGCCTTGGAGATGTACAGAGATCATTCTGTCGTTTTTGAGATTGCATCCAAGTACTGCATTTAAGACTCTTTTTTTGACCATGATGGCTACTTCATTTCTTCTGAGGGATTCCTGCCCGCAGTAGTAGATATAATGGCCATCTGATTTAAATTTATCCATTCCAGTCCATTTTACTTCACTGATTTCTAGAATGTTGACGTTCACTCTTGCCATCTCCTATTTGACCACTTTCAATTTGCCTTGATTCATGGACCTGACATTCCAGGTTCCTATGCAGTATTGCTGTTTACAGCATCAGACCTTGCTTCTATCATGAGTCACATCCACAAGTGAGTATTGTTTTTGCTTTGGCTCCATCCTTTCATTCTTTCTGGAGTTATTTCTCCACTGATCTCCAGTAGCATATTGGGCACCTGCTGATAATTTAAGAGAAACTTTTCTGTAACCAAAACACATTGATTAGCTCCAGATTTGAGAAAAGTTAAGCTCAGGTGGAACCAGATGTCATCATGTCAACACAGAATTTTAAGAGAAACTTTTTTAATTTTGTATAGATAAGGGAAAAAAAAATCTGACACTTAAAGTTTGTTTCCTCCTGCTGTTTAAGAGAGAGATAAGACATGTTTGATACTTGCAGCCTATTTTCTCCGTTTGGAGATCCCTGGCCTCCCTGCTTGTTACCCTCTCACAACCATCTCATCCTCAATCTTTCCCAGCATCAAGATCTTTTCAATGAGTTGACTCATTGAACTTCAGCTTTAGCATCAGTTCTTCAAATGATTATTCAGGATTGACTTCCTTTAGGATTGACTGGTTTGATATTCTGCCATCCAAGGGATTCTCAAGAATCTTTCCAGCACCACAGTTCAAAAGCATCAGTTCAGTACTCAGCGTTCTTTATTGTCTAACTCTCACATCTGTACATGACTACTGGAAAACCCATATCTTGGACTACCCATATCTTGGTCAACCCATATCTTGACCTTTGTCAGCAAAGTGATGTCTCTGCGTTTTAATACAGTGTCATAGCATTCCTTCCAAGAACAAGTGTCTTTTAATCTTATGGCTGCAGACAATGTCCACAGTGATTTTGGAGCCCAAGAAAATAAAGTCTGTCACTTTTTCCATTGTTTTCCCATTTCTTTGCCATGAGGTGATGGGACAGGATGCCATGATCTTAGCTTTTTTTTTTTTTTTTTTTGAATGTTGAATTTTAAGCCAGCTTTTTCACTCTCTTTCACCTTCATCAAGAGGCTTTTTTGTTCCTCTCTGCTTTCTGACATTAAGGAGGTAACATTTGCATACCTGAGGTTATTTATATTTCTCCCAGCAATCTTGCTTGCAGCTTGAACATTATCTAGCCCTGCCTTTCACATGATATACTCCGCATGTAAAGTTAAATAAGCTGGGTGATAATATACATCCTTGATATACTCCTTTCCCAGTTTGAACTAGTTCATTGCCCCATGTCCAGTTATAGTTGTTGCTTCTTGCCCTCCATGCAGGTTTCTCAGGAGGCAGGTAATGTGGTCTTGTATTTCCAACTCTTTAAGAATTTTTTAGTTTGTTGTCATCCACACAGCCAAAAGGCTTTAGCATAGTTAACGAAACAGATGTTTTTTCTGGAATTCATTTGCTTTTCCTATGATCTATGGTCATTGACAATTTGATTTCTGGTTCATCTGCCTTTTCTAGAACTAGATTGTGCATCTGGAAGTTCTCAGTTCACATACTGCTGAAGCCTAGCTTGAAGGGTTTTGAGCATAACCTTGCAACATGTGAAATGAGTGCAATTGTTTGGTAGCTTGAACATTTTTTATTATTGCTCTTCTTTGGGATTGGAATGAAAACTGACCTTTTCCAGTCCTGTGGCCACTGCTGAGTTTTCCAAATTTGCTGACATATTGAGTGCAGTACTTTCACAGTATCATTTTTTAAGATTTGCAATAGCTCAGCAGAATTCCATCACCTCCACTAGCTTTGTTTGTAGTGATGCTTCCTAAGGCCCATTTGAGGTCACACTTCAGGATTTCTGGCTCTAGTGAGTGAGCACACAATCGTGGTTGTGTGGGTCATTAAGATCTTCTTTGTATAGTTATTCTGTGTATTCTAGCCACCTCTTCTTAATATCTTTTACTTCTGATTAGTCCATGCTGTTTCTGTCCTTTATTGTGCCCTTCTTTGCATGAAATGTTCCCTTGTTGCGTCTAATTTTCTTGATGAGATCTCTAGTTATTCCCATTCTGTTGTTTTCCTCTATTTCTTTACATTGTTCACTTAAGAAGGGTTTCTTATCTCTCCTTACTATTCATTGGAACTCTGCATTCAGATGGATACATCTTTTCTTTTCTTCTTTTGCTTCTCTTCTTTCCTCAGCTATTTGTAAGGTCTTCTCAGACTACCATTTTGCCTTGTCATATTCCTTTTTCTTAGGAAGGATTTTTATCATTTCCTCCTGTAAAATATTATGAACTTCTGTCCATAGTTCTTCAGCCACTTTATCTGTCCAATCTAATTCATTGAATCTCTTTGTTACTACTAATGTATAATCATAAGGAACTTTCTTTAGGTCATACCTGAATGGCTTAGTGGTTTTCCCTACTTTCTTTCATTTAAGTCTGAATTTTTTCAATAAGGAGCTCATGATCAGATCCACAGTCAGATTCTCAGTCTTGTGTTTGCTCACTGCATGGTGCTTCTCCATCTTCAGTTGCAAAGAACATAATCAATCTGATTTTGGTATTGACCATCTGGTGATACCCATGTGTAGAGTAGTGTCTTGTCTTTTTTGGAAAAGAGTGTTTGCTATGTTCAGTGCATTCTCTTGCCAGAATTCTGTTAGCCTTTGCCCTGCTTCATTTTGACAAGTCAAACTTTCCTGTTCCTCCAGGTATCTCTTGACTACCTACTTTTGAATTCCAGTCCCCTATGGTGAGAAGGAGATCTTTTATTTTATTTTATTTTTATTTTTGGCTTAGTTCTAGAAGTTCTTATAGGTCTTCATAGAACCATTCAATTTCAGCTTCTTCAGCATTAGTGGTTGGGGCATAGACTTGGATTACTGTGATACTGGATTTGCCTTGAAAACAAACTGAGATCATTCTGTCGTTATTGAGATTGTACCCAAGTACTGCATTTCAGACTCGTTTGTTGACTATGAGGACTACTCCATTTCTTATAAAGAATTTTGTCCACAATAGTAGATAAAATGGTCATCTGAATTAAAGTCACCCACTCCCATCCATTTCAATTCATTGATTCCTAAAATGTCAGTGTTCATTCTTCCATCTCATGTTTGACTACCTCCACTTTACCTTGATTCATGGACCTAACATTCCAGGTTCCTATGCATTATTGTTCTTTACAGCATTGGACTTTACTTTCACCATCAGACACATTAAAAACTGGGCTTCTTTTCTACTTTGGCTAAACCTTTTCATTCTTTCTGGAGTTTTTATCCAGTCTTCTCCAGTAGCATACTGGGAACCTACAAATCTTGGAGGTTCATCTTTCAGTGTCACGTCTTTTAACTGTTTCAAACTGTTCATAGCATTCTTAAGGCAAGAATGCTGAAGTTGTTTCCCATTTCCTTCTCCAGTGGACCGTGTTTTATCAGAAGTCTCCAATATATATATATATATACATATATATTTTTTAAAACTTACAAATATTTGCTTAATTAAAATATTTGTGACTTTTTGGTTCCAATTGTTTGACTAAGTATGAGAGGAATGCTAGATTTCTAATTTGTATTCACAAAATTTTGATATAATTCTATTTATTCTGGCACCTAGTATTACTACTAAAAGCCTAGAAACATTATTTTATTGATTTAAAAAACTGAATGAGTCTTAAGACCTCTTATCCAATCCTGAAAATATAAGGAAATACTATGTTGTAAAAATAAAGCAACAGGAGATTAACATGTCATACTATATTATTAACTCTAGTACAGATTTTGTTCAAAATTTATGCTAGTGTCTGTTATTTATTTTCATACCTTTTCAAGATTCCACATTTTTTAATTGCATTGAGCAACTGCATGCAACAAATCCTGATAAATTCTTGTTTCATCTTTATTCTGTTACAAATGTTTTCTAATTTTCCATGTTATGGCTTCTTAGATATATTCATCATTTAAAAGTGAATATTTAATTTCCAAAATATCTGGATTTTTAAAGTATCCTTGATGTTAATTTCTCATTTTGATATTAATTTCTCATTTAAATGCTTTTTTCTCTGCGATCACCCTTTGTTTTTTCAGTCTTTTAAACTTTATGAGATATTCAATGGTTAAGTCAAATATCTATCTTGGTAAATATTACATTGCAGTTGAAAATATGTGGGTTATTTTTAAATATCTCTTGGTATTGATTTCTAACATAATTTCACAGTGAAAAGAGAACAGACTCTGTGTGATTTCAATACCTTTTGTTCATAAAGTTTTTTGCACCTTGTTTTATGTCCCTGGATATATTCCAGTGTCTCCTGATTTACAGTCTATGGGAACTTGAATTGAATTTATACCCCACTGATATGTGAAAATTGTGTAAATCTTTATTATGTTTAATTGGTTCATAGTGCTTTTCAGGTCTATTATATCCTTCTACTTTTCTATCTCTTCATTCTATTATATTTTTTTTTCATTCTATTAATTTTTAAAACTTCAGCTTATCCTCTTAAAAATAATTGTAATATATAATGGAACTATATGTAACTTTGTTCTGTATTTTCCAAGTATCTTGTAAATGATAACTTGTAAAAGTTATCATACTTTCATAACTTAAAAAATAAAACAAATATTTTAAAAATATATGTTTTCCTGACATTAAAATAGTATTAAGTATTACATTAGGGCTTCCTTGGTGAATCAGATGGTAGAGAATCTGCCTACAATGAAGGAGACCTGTGTCTGATCCCTGAGTTGGGAAGATCCACAGGAGGAGGATGGCATGGCAACCCACGCCAGTATTCTTGCCTGGAGAATCCCCATGGACAGATGTGCCTGGTGGGCTACAGTACATGGAGTTGCAAAGAGATGGACACGACTGATCAACTAAGAACAAGCATTCAGTTCAGTTCAGTCACTCAGTCATATCTGATTCTTTGCGACCCCATGAAATGCAGCACGCCAAGCCACCAAATCCTGAAGCTTGCTCAAACTCACGTCCATTGAGTTGGTGATGCCATTCAACCATCTCATCCTCTATTTTTCATTTCTCCTCTTGCCCTCATTCTTTCCAGCTTCAGGATCTTTTCCAATGAGTCAGATTCTTAGCATCAGGTGGTCAGAGTATTGGAGCTTCAGCTTCAGCATCAGTCCTTCCAGTGAATATTCAGGACTAACATTCAGCACAATACTCAGCCCAAGTATTGCATTATTTTAAAGTTTTTTTTTTTTCAGTTTTATTTATTTATTTTTACTTTACAATATTTTATTGGTTTTGCCATACATTGGCATGAATCCACCATGGGTGTACATGTGTTCCCTATCCTGAACCTCCCTCCCACATCCCTCCCTATCCCATCCCTCTGTGTCATCCCAGTGCAGCAGCCCCGATAACCCTGTATCATGCATCAAACCTGGACTGGAAATTCATTTCACATGTGATAATTTACATGTTTCAATGCCATTCTCCCATATCATCCTGCCCTCGCCCTTTCCCATAGAGTCCAAAAGTCCGTTCTATACATCTGTATCTCCTTTGCGGTCTCACATACAGAATTATCATTACCATCTTTCTAAATTCCATATATATGTGTGTTAGTATACTGTATTGGTGTTTTTCTTTCTGGCTTACTTCACTCTGTATAATAGGCTTCAGTTTCATCCACCTCATTAGAACTGATTCAAATGTATTTTTTTTAATGGCTGAGTACTCCATTGTGTATATGTACCACAGCTTTCTTATCCATTCATCTGCTGATGGACATCTAGGTTGCTTCCATGTCCTGACTATTATAAACAGTGCTGTGGTGAACATTGGGGTACATGTGTCTCTTTCAATTCTGGTTTCCTTGGTGTGTATGTCCAGCAGTGGGATTTCTGGGTCATATGGCAGTTCTATTTCCAGTTTATAAAGTGGCTGTACTAGTTTGCATTCCCACCAACAGTGTACAAGTGTTCCCTTTTCTCCACACCCTGTCCAGTATTTATTGCTTGTAGACTTTTGGATAGCAGCCATTCTCACTGGCATGAAATGGTACCTTATTGTGGATTTGATTTGCATTGCTCCTATAATTGAGTGATGTTGAGCATCTTTTCATATGTTTGTTAGCCATCTGTATGTCTTCTTTGGAGAAGTGTCTATTTAGTTATTTGGCCCACTTTTTGATCGGATCGTTTATTTTTCTGGAATTAAGCTGTGGGTGTTCCTTGTATATTAAAGTTAAAATATTTTGAAAGTTAACATAAACCACTAGATGGTGCTGTTATCACAAAGAAATGAAAAATATACACAATTTAAAAAATAATTTGCACATTGTAGAAAAAATCCAACTACTATACAACTGTACAAACCAGAAAGTGTAGGCTAAACTTTTAAGCACTGTTCCCCAAAGGCAGTCACTGATAACATGGAGAATTTTCTCTTTTCAGTTATTTTATCCATATTTATATTTCTATGTATTAATTTCTCTACCTATATATTCTCTAATAAAAAATCTAATACATACATTGCTATTTTGAAATTTACTTTTTCTAAAAACCTAATAATATTGAAGTTCTTTCCATGCCAGTACATATAATTAATTTCATTCTTCAATAAAATGTGTCAAATAAATTGTTTCAAATGATCAAAAAATTATAAAATGTGATAATATTATATTTATATAATTATTATACTTATTTAATGCTATATTTATTTGTTATATTTTGTTTCAGTGCTAATAATAGATATTAAGATACTTAATAAATATTTGCTTATGCAAACAATAGTGCAGAAATCACCTTGTGCATTTATCCTGTTGTGCTGGCTACAGAATATTGACATCATTTTATCTTAGAACCTTAGAAGCATGATCTCCTATGACTTAAAACTTGTAGCATAGCTGTGAGCAATTTAATGTACCATCCTTATTCCTAAATCCATTTAAAAACTTTGAATCCCATCTGTTTTCTCTCTTCCCATCCCATCCCACTTCTCTGCTTTAGGGATTATATCTCTGGACACTCTTGACAATGTCCCTGGCTGTCTTCTTTTCTTCCAATATTGTTTTGGGCCCTCAGTGAGCCCTTTCAGTCTTTCTATTCTAGAAAATGTTCTTGTTTAGTTCTTTGATAATTTCCCTTTCTCTTTTATTTTTACTTTTTCTCTTTTAAGAATATCTTTTATTCACAATAGTAATCTTATTAGACATATTTTCCATTTTTAATTTCTTCTCTTTTATTTTTAATCTTCGATTGTTCTACACCCTCTTTACATTCTCAACTTTATTTTTTAATCCTCTGGTTTCTAATTTCTGCTGTCATAACTCTTTTAAAATGTACTGATTCTTATGTGTCACATTATAAATGAGATTGTGGATGAAAATGAGATGAATCATGCCACAGTTATAAAATAAAGTTCAAATAATGTTTTAATCATTTGTTGTACTTTATCAGTGTCATAATAGAGAGAGTGCTGACTTCCAGGTTGGGAGGTTTATGTTCCTATGCCAGATATGCCAGTCAATAGTGGAGTCATTGCATTTCTGGATCTTATTTCTCATTCATTTGTTAATTTATTTAGCAAAGGTATTGTACTCTACTATTTCTGTGAATCAAGCATGAGGTTGTATGAAGAGAGGGTTGAGTCAGATGGTCTCTGAGGTGTTTTCCTCCCTCTGAAATTCTAAAGCCCTTGGATTCTACTTCTTTGAATTCTACCTCTTAGTTATCTCATCACCTGGCTCCTTCCTTTCTTTTTCTACTTTCACTACCTGAGGTCAGGACTTGATCACCTATTTAATGAACTTCTGCATCATCCCTTAGCTGGTTTTCTGGTGTCAAAACAAGAAAGACTTGGAAGGAAGAGAAGAAATCAGGCACAAAAAGTGATTCAGTGAGTCTGTGGGATTATGAAGTTTTCCAGTCTCACTTCATATTGCTGCTATCATATCTTTAATAGAGCTTTTTCCTTTTATAGTGTGGTCAGCAACCATCCTGCTTTCCCTGGGACTGTAGGTTTCCTGGGCTGGGGAACATTTTGTGCTAAACTGGAGGCAGTCCTAGACAAATCAGAATGGTGGTCACCCTACATCTGGATATTCTTTTTTGATAGCAGCCTGTTCTCTCATAGTTACAATCACTTTTTTTTTCCCTCTGAGAATATTAATTATAGGTTTTTGAAAGGTCTATTTGTTTGTTTGCTTTTACCCACAGTACTAGGTATTGTCTCCACTTCCTTTGAGCTATTTTGATTTACTTATTTTAGTCTCTCACTTGTGTTGGAGAATTTTCACAAATATCTTGTAACTGGCTGATAGCATTTGCATTGACTTGATGTTCTAGCAGAGCTGTGGGGTCTGTCGTGGGGATTGAGGAAAGACCTAGCACATCACTGCAAGATTGCCAAATGTCAGCCTGGGGCTCTTTTTTATCAGGCGAGTCAGTTTTCCCAAACAGAAATCCTCCATATATTGCTGGGTGGCCACCATTCTGGGGGAGCAGGGTTGGAGCAGAGGATGTGGTGAGCAGAAATTCCTGGTAAGTGTGCTTTCAGTACTCCCTTGCTCTCAAGTCAGGGCTCTGCTCTATTGGTTGTGTCTTTGGGACTAAATGCTCTGTGGTTCAAACTTTTCAAGAATGCAAACCTCTTATCTTCCATTGTTGCTGTGTTGGAAGAGGAACAGTTTCTGGGAGTCAGACTGCTCTTTTAAAATGATTTTCAGTTTATTCTCCAGATTTCAGCTTCAGATACTCCAAAGTCTCCTGGTCTTATTCCAAAAACCTTACATAAATGTCAGATTTTTTCCTATCTCCTAATGCCTATTCTTAACACTCTCTCCCTAAACTAGTCCCCGCAAGCCAGGCACAGTTCCAATTCAGGTATTTATATTTGCTCTACTGTCTTTGACCATATCTCATGTAATTGGCCCCTCAATACCTTCAGTTTTTGCTCAAATGGCACGTTTTCAGCAATGGATTTCCTGATAATCATACTTGAAAACATACTCCTCCTCCTACCTGTGTTCTGATTTTTTTTTCCACAAAACTTATGACTTTATGTGTGTGTGTGTGTGTGTGTGTGTGTGTGTGTGTGTGTGTGTGTGTGTGGTGAATTAGAATGTATGCTCCCCATTAGAAGAATTAAATGAACTTCATGAAGATAAGCATTTTGGCCTTCTTATCTTACACTATTTTCCAGACAGGTATGCTTGGTAAATAGGATGATTTTCATTTCATGTGTGCCCTGCATTTCCACTTTTAGTAGCATCTGATGCCTCACCTCTTGAGTCTCTCCAGGGCAAAGCAAATAAGCCTGATTCCTCTTTATTGCCTCAATTCCACCTGCTGCTTCCCATAGGTACTGAATTTTTAAATGTCTCAAATCTAACTCAGTGAACATTTTCCTGTCTGCATTCTTGGTTCTAAAATTTTGTGAATTCTGTGGTCTTTTGTGTTCTCATTTCATGGTCCCTTTGGCTTTACAAATGTATGCCTTCATGAAAAAATTCTCCAAGGCAATTTTAGTAGGAATTTGGGGAAGGATGAAAAAAAATGATATGTCTTCAGCCGAGGAAAATTAAGCGAAAGTCCTGGAGCTTTGCTTTACTTATTTTGTCTACTTGTTTGACTACTTGTTTGGCTAGTTTTGTGAAACACCTGCTTATGAATTTTGCTTAATTTTCTTCAGTACTGCTATTATTTTACAGTTTGATTGTGATTTCTTTTTTAAATTAAAATTTGGGCTCCCTGTCATTTGTGCTGCAAAAATCTTCCTCAGAAAACTGTTGATTTTAGACTGTGTGCTTTGCTGCTTCATGAAATTTTATTTAATCAAAAATTTCCCTATGTATCAATAGTTTATTCTTTGATTCCATTTTTAATCCTCTGGTATGCTTGATCTGCTTGTGTCTTTGTTTTGTGCATAGTTTTGCATTTTGTAATAATCTCAGATTTAAAGTTCACAAAAATAGTACAAAAACTCCCTAAATGTTTGTATTGTACCATATTTGCTTTATCTATTATTGTTATTATTTCTGAAACATTTAAGAGTAAGTTGTACACATAAAGACCCTTTACTCCTAAATACATCATTGTGTATTCCCTCATAGGGATACATGAAAGAAGCCTTCATGGATCAGGGGTTCCCTCATAGCTCAGTTGGTAAATCATATGCCTGCAATTCAAGAGCCCTGGGTTCAATTCTCAGGTCGGGTAGATTACCTGGAAAAGGAAATGGCAACCAACTCTGGTGTTCTTACCTGGAGAATGCCATAGACCGAGGATCCTGGTGGGCTACAGTCCATGGGTTCACAAGAGTTGGACACTACGTAGCGGCTAAACCACCACCACCACATCACTGTGCATTTCCTATATCTTGAATAGCCACAGTATGATTACAAAAAGTAGAAAACTAGCATTGATTCAATGCATCCATCTTAAGTAAAGGCATTATTAAAATTTTGCTTATTTTGTAATAATTTACCTTATAGGAGTAGAAAAAAAGAAAAAAGAAAAAGAAGTCCCTTACCCAGGATTCATTCAGGAACATGTTTTGTTAGTTGTCATCCCTCTTTAGTCCATAAGCTGGAGCGGTCCCTTAGCTATTTTTGTGTTTTATAATTTGACACTTTGAAGAGCACATTTCTTAGCTGAGGTTTGTTTGATATTTCTTCAATATTAGACAAAGGTTGTCTTCCCTGGTGACTCAGGGGTAAAGAATCCACCTGCCAATGCAGGAAGATCCCATATGCCATGGAGCAACTAAGCCTATGCACCACAACTATTGAGGCTGTGGTCTAGAGCTGGGGAACCTCAACCACTGACCCCATGTATTGCAACTACTGAAGCCTGTGTGCCCTAGAGCCTGTGCTCTATAACAAGAGAAGCCACTGCACTGAGAGAGTAGCTCCCACTCATCACAACTAGAGAAAAACAATGAACACCCAGCACAGCCAAAAATAAATAAATAAAATCATTTAAAAATATTAGACAGAGTCTATGCTTTTTGAGTTGGAACATGAGGTAATGTTGAATACTTCATAGTGATATTAACGTTGATCATTTGTTCAAGGTAGTGGCTCATGTGTTTTTCCCACTGGAGGGAGATTTTGAGACTATATACCTTGTTTTTGTCATTATGATAAAGAGTCTAAAGGCAACCACCATCAATTATTCCTGCACAAACTGCATGCTTCTCCTCACATCCAGGGATGGAATCTAATTTTCTTCACTTAAATCTGAGCTGGTGTTGGTGAGCTGATTAACCAATAGAATGAGGTAGAAAAGGTGTTCTGCAGCCTCTGAGTCTAAGTCACAAATAGCTTTACAGGCTCCATATTGACCTTCTGAAAGGCTTGCTGTCTTGATGTAGCCTCTCAGAACTCAACTGGAGCTACATCTGAATTCTATAGTAGTAGTAGTATAGGATAGTAGTCTATATAACTACTCTCTATGAAGTCTTTCTCACTATTATACATTGAAATATGACTTGATATTCACCAGAGATAAAGCAGATGTGCTAAGCATTCCCTGTGGGCTCCTGCTGGAGACATAAATGGTGCCACTTGAGATGAATCCAAGAAATCATCTTTGGAGCAGGATCTGGGTGAGTTGGAGGAGATGGAGAGAAAGTAAGGGGTTCAAGCAAGATGTGAACAAATCTTAAATAGTTAAGTCAGAGGGCCTTAAGTATTTTTTAGGTACCACTGAGCATCTGAAAGTCCAGAGGAAGGCTAGAGCAGGGTTTAGGGGGGCCTTGCTGTCTCAATTCCAAAACGTAGGGAGTATGAAGTCTTGTGATATCTGACCCCAATTCTAATAGAGCTACACACTCATTTACTTAAAGTAGAATATAAAGCAATGTATAATTTCATTTCCCTTATTTATCTCTCCATACTCAGTGAGAAGAAAATATGCATATAATGACAGAGCCCAGGCATCCAGCCCCCCAAATGGAGTGTCTGGTTGTGATTCATCATGATGACATTTCAGCTCTAGCAAAGATGGTTGTTCACTGGGGCACACAATACAGGAGTAAAATTGAAAGAAGCAAGATATTAAGAGTCATACATCTGTAAGACAATAGGTATGGAAGGGTACAGATGAAATACAATTTTTACCAGTTAGCAGCACCATCGTTTCACCTCAAACTCAATCAGAACTCTTTTATATTGTTTTTTTTTTTTTTCTTTTAGAATGGATATCCAAAGATCATATGTTTTTGTCATTTGGGAGCTTATCATTTCAGTTCAGTTCAGTAACTCAGTCGTGTCCCACTCTCTATGACCTCATGAATCACAGCATGCCATGCCTCTCTGTCCATCACCAAGTCCTGGAGTTCACCCAAACTCATGTCCATCAAGTTGGTGATGCAATCCAGCCATCTCATCCTCTGTCGTCCCCCTTTCCTCCTGGCCCTAATCCCTCCCAGCATCAGAGTCTTTTCCAATTAGTAAATACTTCACATGAGGTGGCCAAAGTACTGGAGCTTCAGCTTTAGCATCATTCCCTCCAAAGAACGCCCAGGGCTGATCTCCTTAAGACTGGGCTGGTTGGATCTCCTTGCAGTCCTAGGGACTCTCAAGAGTTTTCTCCAACACCACAGTTCAAAAGCATCAATTCTTCGGCACTCAGCTTTCTTCACAGGCCAACTCTCATATCCATATATGACCACTGGAAAAACTTATATGGAGGTTTTTAAATCAGATAAGATCTAAGTTAGTTGTTGTTTCACCAAGACAGCTCAACCCTCCTTGGAAGATAAATCAGAGAAAGGGTATATAGAGACTTTAATTTGATTGATTGTTTGTAAAATCAAACAGAATTTCTTTTATTTTTTTTGATGTTGCTTTGAATTTTTATCATATGTTGGATTATCATTGGATCAAATTTAGAGGGAAGCCATGCAAAGAACATTGCATGCATGCATGCCGGGTCATTTCAGTTGTGTCTGACTCTTTGCAACCATATGAACTGTAGTTTGCCAGGCTCCTCTGTCCATGGGGATTCTCCAGGAAAGTATATTCTGAAGTGGGTTGGCATGCCCTCCTCCAGTAGACCTTCCCAACCCAGAGATCAAACCTATGTCTCTTATATCACTTGCATTGGCAAGTGGGTTCTTAACCACTAGGGCCACCTGGAAGCCTACAAAGAATATTAATTGTCATATAATATTATTAATATAATTAATTAACATCAATTACATTAATATATCAATGATATATTAACAAATCAATATTAATATAAAATACTATATAATTAATATATTTTATGTGTGTAATATATATTAATACGTTAGTTATATTATTAAGGGAGTTATTACAAAATTTTGCTATTTAATAAAATATGAAGGGATTCAAGTTTAGGTTATCTGGAAAGTATTTATTTGAATAGATATATGTTAGAGAATTATGACTAATACTTAAAATTAGAAAGATAAAAAAGATGCATCAAAGATAAGAGGGAATAGAAAGTAATTGGAGAAGGCACTTATGATATTTACTCTTAGACGGGATCCTAATTGCCAAGTGTGATGAGTTTGGGTGTACAATTACTCTAACACTCAACATCCCAATCTATGTTCAATCTTCCAAGTTTTGAGCTTGAGTTGCTTAGAAGATCCCTGAACCCTCTAGGATACTTGAGATAGGCAAGAGAGTCAAACGTGAATCCAGTGCTAGTGGAGTTTCCTGGCTATGAGTTCAAGAGCTGGTGAGAAAGGTTCCAGTTAGAGAATCATTAGTGCTTATGAAAGAACCCTGGGCTAAAGAGGCACAGAGAGTCCCATACAGGATGAACCCAAGGAGAAACACACCAAGAAACATACTAACCAAACTAACAAAAACTAAACACAAAGAAATAATTTTAAAAGCAGCAAGGCAGAAGCAACAATTAACATACAAGGGAAATGACATATGTTTAAGAGCTGATCTTTCAGCAGAAACTCTGCACGCCAGAAGGGAATGGCAGGCTATAAAGTACTGAAAGGGAAAAATCAACAACCAAGATTACAGTACATGGCAAGTACTCATTCAAAATTGATGGAGAAATAAAAAGCTTTTCAGACATGTACAAGTTAAGAGAATTCAGTACTACCAAACTCTTTATAACAAATGTTAAAGAGATTTATATAATCAAGAAATAAAAGATCCATGAACATGGTATATTTCTCCAACTGTTAGTGTCCTCTTTGATTTCTTTCACCAGTATTTTATAGTTTTCTATATACAGGTCTTTAGTTTCCTTAGATAGATATATTCCTAAGTATTTTATTCCTTTCATTGCAATGGTGAATGAAATTGTTTCCTAAATTTCCCTTTCTATTTTCTCTATATATTCACTATATATACTATAAAATTAATATATTTTATGTGTGTAATATATATTAATATGTTAGTTATATTATTAAGGGAGTTATTACCAAATTTTGCTATTTAAGAAATATGAAGGGATTAGGAAGTGTATAGGAATGAAAGGGATTTCTGTGTGTTGGTTTTATATCCTGCAACTTTACTATATCCACTGATTAGTTCTAGTAATTTTCTGGTGGAGTTTTTAGGGTTTTCTATGTAGAGGATCATGTCATCTGAAAACAGTGAGAGTTTTACTTCTTCTTTTCCAATTTGGATTCCTTTTATTTCTTTGTGTGGTGATTCCTTAAAAAACAAGAAATAGAACTGCCTTATGACCCAAAAACCCAACTGCTGGGCATACACACTGAGGAAACCAGAATTGAAAGAGACACATGTACCCCAATGTTCATCGCAGCACTGTTTACAATAGCCAGGACATGGAAGCAACCTAGATGTCCATCAGCAGATGAATGGATAAGAAAGCTGTGGTACATATACACAATGGAGTATTACTCAGCTATTTAAAAGAATACATTTGAATCAGTTCTAATGAGGCAGATGAAACTGGAGGCTATTATACAGAGTGAAGTAAGCCAGAAAGAAAAACACCAATACAGTATACTAACACATATATGGATTCATGGATCTTTCATTTATTGACTATATAAGTCCCGTTAACATTTGTTAAACCTGGTTTGGTGGTACTGAGTTCTCTTAACTTTCACCTGTCTTAAAAGCTTTTTATTTCTCCATCAATTTTGAATGAGATACTTGTGAGGTACAGTAATCTTGGTTGATGATTTTTCCCTTTCAGTACTTTATAGTCTGCCATTCCCTCTGGCATGCAGAGTTTCTGCTGAAAGATCAGCTCTTAAACATATGTAGTACGCATTAGTATACTGTGTTGGTGTTTTCCAGAAAAAACATCTATTTCTGCTTTATTGACTATGCCAAAGCCTTTGACTGTGTGCATCACAATAAACTGTGGAAAATTCTGAAAGAGATGGGAATGCCAGACCACCTGACCTGCCTCCTGAGAAGTCTGTATGCAGGTCAGGAAGCAACAGTTAGAACTGGACATGGAACAACAGACAGGTTCCAAATAGGAAAAGGAGTATGTCAAGGCTGTATATCGTCACCCTGCTTATTTAACTTATATGCAGAGTACATCATGAGAAATGCTGGACTGGAAGAAACACAAGCTGGAATCAAAATTGCTGGAGAAATATCAATAACCTCAGATGCAGATGACACCACCCTTATGGCAGAAAGTAAAGAGGAACTAAAAAGCCTCTTGATGAAAGTGAAAGTGGAGAGTGAAAAAGTTGGCTTAAAGCTCAACATGTAGAAAACCAAGATCATGGCATCTGGTCCCATCTCTTCATGGGAAATAGATGGGGAAACAGTGTCAGACTTCATTTTTTTGGGCTCCAAAATCACTGCAGATGGTGATTGCAGCCATGAAATTAAAAGACGCTTACTCCTTGGAATAAAAGTTATGACCAACCTAGACAGCATATTCAAAAGCAGTGACATTACTTTGTCGACTAAGGTCTGTCTAGTCAAGGCTATTGTTTTTCCTATGGTCATGTGTGGATGTGAGGGTTGGACTGTGAAGAAGGCTGAGTGCCAAAGAATTGATGCTTTTGAACTGCGGTGTTGGAGAAGACTGTTGAAAGTCTCTTGGACTGCAAGGAGATACAACCAGTCCATTCTGAAGGAGATCAGCCCTGGGTGTACTTCGTAAGGAATGCTGCTAAAGCTGAAGCTCCAATACTTTGGCCACCTCATGTGAAGAGTTGACTCATTGGAAAAGACTCTGATGCTTGGCGGGATTGGGGACAGGAGGAGAAGGGGACGACCGAGGATGAGATAGCTGGATGGCATCACTGACTCGATGGGCATGAGTCTGAGTGATCTCTGGATGTTGGTAATAGACAGGGAGGCCTGACGTGCTGTGATTCATGGGGTCACAAAGAGTCGGACACGACTGAGCAACTAAACTGAACTGAATGCATATAAATGGAATTTAGAAAGATGGTAATGATAACCCTATGAGACAACAAAAGAGACACAGATGTAGAGAACAGTCTTTTGGACTCTGTGGGAGAGGGAGAGAGTGGGATGATTTGGGAGAATAGCGTTGAAAAATGTATAGCATCATATATGAAACGAATCCACTTTTGATGCATGATACAGGATGCTTGGGGCTGGTGCACTGGGATGACCCAGAGGGATGGAGGGAGGTGGGAGTTAGGTTCAGGATGGGGAACACGTGTATACCCATGGCAGATTCATGTTGTTATATGGCAAAACCAATACAATATTTTAAAGTAATTAGCCTTCAATTAAAATGAATAAATTTATATTAAAAAAGAAATAAAAGAGAAGGGAAAAAATCTACAAAATCAATCCTAAACAATTAAAACTATTGCAATAGGAACACATATATCAATAATTAGTTTAAATGTAAATGGACTAAATGCTCCAACCAAAAGACACAGACTGGCTGTGTGGATAAAAAAAAAACAAGACCCATATATATGCTGTCTACAGGAAACCCGCTTCAGATCTCAAGACACATATAGACTGATAGTGAAAAGATGGAAAAACATATTCCATGCAAAATAGAAGCAAAAGAAAGCTGGAGTAGCAACACTTTTATCAGATAATATAGACCATAAAATAAAGAAGATTACAAAAGAAAAGGAAAGACAATACATAATGATCAAGAGAACAATCCAAGAGAAAGGCATACCAATTATAATTATCTATGCACCCAACATAGGGGAACCTCGATACATAAGACAAACACTAACCAACATAAAAGGAGAAATTGACAGTAACACAATAATAATAGGAGACTTTAACACAGCACTCACACCAATTGACAGATCTTCAAAACAGAAAATTAATAAAGAAACAAGTCTTAAATGAAACATTAGATAGATCTCATGATATCTTCAAGGCATTTCATTCAAATGCAGAAGAATACACCTTCTAAGTGCACATGGAACATTCTCCAGGATAGACCACATCTTGGGCCACAAATCAAACCTCGGTAAATTTAAGAAAATTTAAATTGTATCAAGCATTTTCTCTGACCACAATGCTATCAGACTAGATATAAATTACAAGAAAAAAACTGTAACAAACACAAACACATGGAGATAAAACAACAAGTTTCTAAATAACCAACAGGTTACTGAAGAAAAAAAAAAAAAATCCTGGAATAAGTGACGATGAAAACACGACAACTCAAAACCTATGTGATGTAGCAAAAGCAGTTCTAAGAGGGAAGTTTATAGCAATACAATCCTACCCCAAGAAACAAGAAAAGCACTGAACAGACAACCTATCTATATATAAGGAACTGGAAAAGGGAGAGCAAAATCCCCCAAAGTTAGAAGGAAAGCAATGATAAAGATCTGAGCAGAAATAAATGAAAAAGAAATGAAAAAAAAAATAGTAAAGATGAATAACAGTATAACCTGGTTCTTTGAGAAGATAACAGAATTGACAAACCTTTAGACAGATTCATCAAGAACAAAAGAGAGAAGAATCAAACCAACAAAACTAGAAATGAAAGAAGACAGGTTACAATAGACAATGCGGAAATACAAAGGATTATGGAAGACTATTATGAACAACTATATGGCAAAAAAAAAAAAAAAAAAACGGAAGAAATGGATAGATTCTTAGAAAAGTTCAATCTTCTAGGGCTGAACCACGAAGAAATATGAATTATGAACAATCCAATTAAAAGCACTGAAATTGAAGCTGTGATCAAAAATCTCTCAAAAAACAAAAGCCGGACCAGATGGCTTCACAGGGGAATTCTATCAAACATTTAAAAAGAGCTAATGCCTATCCTTCTAAAACTCTTTCAAAAAATTGTAGAGGAAGGGACACTTTCAAACTCATTCTATGAGGCCATCATCTCCCTGATAACAAAACCAGAGAAAGACAACATTAAAAAAAGAATACTACAGGCCAATGTCATTGATGAACATAGATGCAAAATCCTCAACGAAATTTTAGCAAACAAAATTCAGCAGCACATCAAAAACCTCATACACCATGATCAAGTTGGGTTTACTCCAGGGATGCAAGGATTCTTCAATATAGAAAAATTAATCAATGTGATTCACCATATTAGCAAATTTAAAGATAAAAACCATATGATCATCTCAATAGATGCAGAAAAAGCCTTTGACAAAATTCAGCACCCATTTATGATTAAAACTTTTTTTAAAAATTGGCATAGAAGGAACCTCCCTCAACATAGTAAAGACCATATATGGTAAGCCTACAGCAAACATTATTCTCAATGTTGAAAAACAGAAAGCAATACCCCTAAGATCATGAAGAAGATAAGATTGTCCACCTTCACCACTATTACTCAGCATATTTATGAAAGTCCTAGCCACAGCAATCAGAGAAGAAAAAGAAATAGAAGAAATTCATATCAGAAAAGAAGAATTAAAGCTCTCACTGTTTGCATATGACATGATACTGTACATAGAAAACCCTAAAGATAGTATCAGAAAATTACTAAAGCTATTCAGTAAATTTAGTAAAGTTGCAGGATACAAAATCAATACACAGAAATCACTTGCAGTTCTCTATACTAACAATGAAATATCAGAAAGAGAAATTGAGGAACCAATCCCATTCACCATTGCAACAAAAATAATTAAATATCTAGGATTAAATTTTCTAAGGAGACAAAAGAACTGTACACAGAAAATAATAAGACACTAATGAAAGAAATCAAAGATGACATAAACAGATGGAGAGATATTCCATATTCCTGAGTAGGAAGAGTCAATATTGTGAAAATAAGTATACAAACAAACGCAATCTTCAGATTCAATGTGATCGCTATCAAATTATCAATGGCGTTTTTCACAGAACTTCAACAAAATGCTCCACAGTTCATATGGAAACACACCTGATTAGCCAAAGCAGTCTTGAGAAAGAAGATTGGAGCTGGAGGAATAAATATTCCTGACTTTAGATTATACTACAAAGCTACAATCATCAAGACACTATGGTACTTGCACAAAAACAGAAATATAGACCAATGAAACAAGGTAGAAAGCCCAGACCCAGCAATCCCACTGCTGGGCATACACACCGAGGAAACCAGAATTGAAAGAGACACATGTACCCCAATGTTCATCGCAGCACTGTTTATAATAGCCAGGACATGGAAACAACCTAGCTGTCCATCAGCAGATGAATGGATAAGAAAGCTGTGGTACATGTACACAATGGAGTATTACTCAGCCGTTAAAAGGAATTCATTTGAATCAGTTCTGATGAGATGGATGAAACTGGAGCCGATTATACAGAGTGAAGTAAGCCAGAAAGAAAAACACCAATACAGTATACTAACACATATATATGGAATTTAGAAAGATGGCAATGACGACCCTGTATGCAAGACAGGAAAAAAGACACAGCGGTGTATAACGGACTTTTGGACTCAGAGAGAGAGGGAGAGGGTGGGATGATTTGGGAGAATGGCATTCTATCATGTATACTATCATGTAAGAATTGAATCACCAGTCTATGTCTGACGCAGGATACAGCATGCTTGGGGCTGGTGCATGGGGATGACCCACAGAGATGTTATGGGGAGGGAGGTGGGAGGGGGTTTCATGTTTGGGAACACATGTAAGAATTAAAGATTTTAAAATTAAAAAAAAAAAAAAAGGAAAAAAAAAAAATCAAGGAGCATCTGGTTTTGGTGTGGGGATGATCCAGGATTATGTTGTGACTGATGCATATTGGTTATTTGTACTTTTCTTTTTTGTTTAATCTTTACAAGGGGAAAACTACAAGTAACAAGTTTTGTATAATTAATTAAAATGTGTTACAGGTTTTCATGTTCAGGATAAACAATTTTTCAACCTTGGGTCAAAATACTTGCAAGTTTAATGTGACTGCGTTTTACCCTAGGACAACTGTTGCCCATCAATTGTGTGCCTCTGTGTGTCCAAACACTTCAACACTGTGCTAAAAGATGTAAATTTAAAATTGGTTGTGTATCTGATCTGCCCCAGTTTCAGTAAATAAACCGTTCTTTTCAAAAACAACAAAAATAAATAAATAAATAAACCCATGCACTTATGGGTGCCTTCGTTTTGACAAAGGAGGCTAAAATATATCATGGGGCAAAGACAGCCTTTTCAGTAAATGGTGCTGGGAAAACTGGACTGTTACATGTAAAAGGATAAAATTAGAACACTTCCTAACACCATACACAAAGATAAACTCAAAATGGATTAAACATCTACATGTAAGACCAGAAACTATAAAACTCTTAGAGGAAAACATAGGCAGAACACTCGATGACAAATCAAAGCAAAATCCACCCTGACCCATCTCCTGGAGTAATGAAAATAAAAACAAAAGTAAACAAGTGTGACCTGATTAAACTTAAAAACTTTTGCACAGCAAAGGAAACTATAATCAAGTTGAAAAGTCAACATTCAGAACGGGAGAAAATAATCACAAATGAAACAACTGACAAAGGATTAAGTTCCAAAATACACACATTACTCAAAGAACTCAAAATTAGAAAAACAAAGAACCTAATCAAAAAGTGGGAAAATGACCTAAACAGACACGTCTCCAAAAAGACATACAGATGGCTAATGAACATATGAAAAGATGCTCAACATCACTCATTATTAGAGAAATACATATCAAAACTACAATGAGATATCACCTCACACTGGTCAGAATTATCCTCATCAAAAAGTACAAAGAATAAATGCTGGAGAGGGTGTGGATAAAAGGGAACACTCTTGCACAGATGGTTGGAATGTAAATTGATACAGCCACTATGGAAGATGGTATGGAGATTCCTTAAAAAACTAGGAATAAATAGCCAATATATGACTCAGCAATCCCACTACTAGGCATATATCTTGAGGAAACCAAAATTGAAAGAGACCCATGTGTCCCATTATTCAGCTCAATTCAGTTCAGTTCAGTTGCTCAGAAGTGTCCGACTTTTTGTAACACCATGAACTGCAACATGCCAGGCCTCCTTGTCCATCATCAAGTCCAGAAGTCTCCCCAAACTCAAAGCCATTGAGTAGGTGATGCCATGCAACTGTCTCATCCTCTGTCATCCTCTTTTCCTCCTGTCCTCAATCTTTCCCAGCATCAGGGTATTTTCAAATGAGTCAGCTCTTCACATCAGGTGACCAAAGTATTGGAGTTTCAGCTTTAACATCAGTCCTTCCAATGAACACCCAGAACTGATCTCTTTAGGATGGATTGGTTGGATCTCCTTGCAGTCCAAGGGACTCTCAAGAGTCTTCTGCAACACCATAGTTCAAAAGCATCAATTCTTCAGCACTCAGCTTTCTTTATAGTCCAACTGTCACAGCCATATATGACTACTGGAAAAATCATAGCCTTGACCTTTGTTGGCAAAGTAATGTCTCTGCTTTTTAATATGCTGTCTAGGTTGGTCATAACTTTCCTTTCAAATAGTAAGTGTATTTTAATTTCATGGCTGCAGTCACCTTCTGCAGTTATTTTGCAACCCGAAAAATAAAGTCAGCCACTCTTTCCCCATCTATTTCCCATGAAGTGATGGGACCAGATGCCATGATCGTTTTCTGCATGCTGAGCTTTAAGCCAACTTTTTCACTCTCCTCTTTCACTTTAATCAAGAGGCTCTTTAGTTCTTCACTTTCTGCCATAAGGATGGTGTCATCTGTATATCTGAGCCTATTGATATTTCTCCTGGAAATCTTGATTGCAGCTTGTGTTTCTTCCAGCCCTGCATTTTTCATGATGTAATCTGCATATAAGGTAAATAAGCAGGGTGACAATATACAGCCTCGATGTACTCCTTTTCCTATTTGGAACCAATCTGTTGTCCCATGTCCACTTCTAACTGTTGCTTCCTCATTTGCATACAGGTTTCTCAAGAGGCAGGCCAGGTGGTCTGGTATTCCCATCTCTTTCAGAATTTTCCACACTTTATTGTGGAATGCCTTGGCCTAGTCAATAAAGCAGAAATGGATGTTTTTCTGGAACTTTCTTGCTTTCTCCATGATCCAGCAGATGTTGGCAATTTGATCTCTGGTTCCTTTGCCTTTTCTAAAACCAGCTTAAACATCTGGAAGTTCATGGTTCACGTACTGCTGAAGCCTGGCTTGGAGAATTTTGAGCATTACTTTACTAGCGTGTGAGATGAATGCAAATGTGCAGCAGTTTGAACATTCTTTGGCATTGCTTTTCTTCGTTATTGGAACAAAAACTGACCTTTTCCAGTCTTGTGGCCACTGCTGAGTTTTCCAAATTTGCTGGCATATTGAGTGCAGCACTTTCACAGCATCATCTTTCAGGATTTGAAACAGCTCAACTGGAATTCCATCACCTCCACTAGCTTTGTTTGTAGTGATGCTTCCCAAGGCCCACTTGAATTCACATTCCAGGATATCTGGCTCTAGATGAGTGATCATATCACTGTGATTTTCTGGGCTGTGAAGATCATTTTTGCACAGTTCTTCTGTGTATTCTTGCCACCTCTTCTTAATATCTTCTGCTTCTGTCAGGTCCCTACCATTTCTGTCCTTTATTGAGCCTGTCTTTGTATGAAATGTTCCCTTGGTATCTCTTATTTTCTTGAAGAGACTTCTAGACTCTCCTATTCTATTGTTTTCATCTATTTCTTTGCTCATTACAGCACTATTTACAATAGCTAGACCATAGAAGCAACCTAGATGTCCATTGACAGATGAGTGAATAAAGAAGTTGTGATACATATTCACAATGGAATATTACTCTGCCATTTAAAGGAACACATTTGAGTCAATTATAATGCGGTGGATGAACCTAGAAAAAGAAAGATAAATATCATATTCTAATGCATGTATATGGAATCTAGAAAAATGGTACTGAAGAATTTATTTACAGGGCAACAGTGGAGTAAGAGATATAGAGAATAGACTTATGGACATGGGGAGAGGGGAGGAGAGAATGAGGTGTATGGAAAGAGCTATATGGAAACTTACATTACCATATGTAAAATAGATAGCCATCGGGAATTTGCTGTATGGTTCAGAAAACTCAGACAGGGTCTGTATCAACCTAGAGGGGTGAGATGGGGAGGGAAATGGGAGGGACTTTCAAAATGGAGAAGATATATGCATACCTATGGCTAATTCATGTTGAGGTATGAAAGAAAAGAGCAAAACTTTGGAAAGCAATTATCCTTCAATAAAAGGTAAATAAATTAAAAAAACAAAGAACCCTAGGCCACACACTGAATGAAAGTCCCCCACATTTCTCCTCCAAGATGCAGCATCTTGATTGATTGCATGTGTTTTATGATAGCTCCTGGAAGCCACTAAATACAACCTCCTATTTTGCTAAAGTGAAAAATGAGACAAAGACCTTGTGAGACATTGATTTTGTGCCATAAGTGAAGGCACATTCAATTCAGGCAGGTAAATTACCATGAAAGTGTCATTTTGTTAGGATAAGAACTCAAAATAAATGAACTTGAGTTAAAGGAGAATAGGGTCTCTTTTGACTGTAACAGCTGGATTTCTGCAGGTCCTTTGGAGAGTGTTTATAGACACAGAGTGCTGTAGACACAGGGTGATTACAGACACAGAATGGAGGGTGCTGTGGAGACACAGAGAGCATCCTTTGCGATTTTGTTCTACTCTTCTTTTGTTTATAGAAATCACTTTTCTCTATTCCTCTGTCCATAAAGTAATGCCAATTATATTAATGAAGGTCCAAAAATAAAATGCAAGGGCTGGGTAGGAAATGTGTCTAAAAAAGTCCAGTCAAGTGAGAGGTTTCTGGAGTTCAAGGGACAGAACAACCATGACCGAAAAGATGGACCTAAATTCATAAAAAGATTAACAATCCTGAACAAAACAATAACAATCACAGAAGCCAGAGATGAGTTTGGGAAAGTGATTGCTTGCAAAACTTGGGTAATAAAATATGTGTTTGGTGTCTTTCTGTTGTTCAGTGGCTCGGAAGTCTGTCCACTTTCACTGGAATAGTTTAAGAGGGACCTTGTGTTCCCAGGGAAAAATCAGTCTCCATCTGTGGTAAAGAAGCACAGTAATTGATCACAGGAGGTGTGTAGTTTATAATTCTTTGATGCAAGAATTTGCAGAGACACTGTGTGGGGTTTGCATAAGAATGCAAATAAAAAGAAAAGACATCCCTAAGTGGCTAACTTTTCTTTCCCACCAATACCTCTCTTTCTTCTTCTGTTTGACTCAATTTTGTTAATAGAAGAAAAAAGTGAATGGGTTAGAATTTTATATCCTCTCACAGATCATAAACATGAGTTTCATTCATGTGTTCAGCTATATCTAGCTCTTTGCAACCCCATGGGCTATAGCTTGTCAGGCTCCTCTGTCCTTAGGATTATTCCAGCAAGAATATTGGAATCAGCTGCCATTTCTTGCCATTTCTTTCTCCAGGAGATCATCTTGACCCAGGGATTGAACCCACAGCTCCTGCATCTCGTGCATTTTCAGGCAGATTCTTTACCACTGAACCACTTTGGAAGCCCCATAAACATGATTAAGTTCAGTTAAGTCACTAAGTCGTGTCTAACTCTTTATGACCCCATGAATTGCAGCACACCAGGCATCCCTGTCCATCACTAACTCCCGGAGTTCACTCAAGCTCATACCCAATGAGTCAGTGATGCCATCCAGCCATTGCATCCTCCATCGTCCCCTTCCCTTTCTGCCCCCAATCCCTCCCAGCATCAGTCTTTTCCAATGAGTCAACCCTCTGCATCAGGTGGCCGAAATATTGGAGTTTCAGCTTTAGCATCATTTCTTCCAGAGAAATCCCAGGGCTCATCTCCTTCAGAATGGACTGGTTGGATCTCCTTGAAGTCCAAGGGACTCTCAAGAGGCTTCTCCAACACCACAGTTCAAAAGAAATAATTCTTCGGTGCTCAGCCTTCTTCACAGTGCAACTCTCACATCCATAGATGAACACTGGAAAAACCATAGCCTTGACTATACGGACATTTGTTGGCAAAGTAATGTCTTTGCTTTTGAATATGCTATCTAGGTTAGTCTTTCCTTCCAAAGAGTAAGCGTCTTTTAATTTCATGGCTGCAGTCACCATCTGCAGGATTTTGGAGCCCCAAAAAATAAAGTCTGACACTGTTTCCACTGTTTCCCCATCTATTTCCCATGAAAACCATTAAGTAATGTTCAAGCTGATTTTAGAAAAAGCAGAGGAACCAGAGATCAAATTGCCAATATCCACTGGATCATGGATAAAAGAAGAGAGTTCCAGAAAAAAAAAAAAAAAAAAAAAACACATCAATTTCTGCTTTCTTGACTATGCCAAAGCCTTTGACTGTGTGGACTACAATAAACTGTGGAAAATTCTGAAAGAGATGGGAATACCAGACCACCTGAACTGCCTCTTGAGAAACCTATAAGCAGGTCAGGAAGCAACAATTAGACCTGGACATAGAACAACAGACTGGTTCCAAATAGGAAAAAAAGAGAACATAAAGGCAGTATATTGTCACCCTGATTTTTTAACTTATTTGCAGAGTACATCATGAGAAACGCTGGGCTGGAAGAAGCACAAGCTGGAATCAAGATTGCCAGAAGAAATATCAATAACCTTAGATATGCAGATGACACCACCCTTATGGCAGAAAGTGAAGAGGAATTAAAAACCCTCTTAATGAAAGTGAAAGAGGAGAGTGAAAAAGTTGGTTTAAAGCTCAACATGCAGAAAACGAAGATCATGACATCTGGCCCCATCACTTCATGGGAAATAGATGGGGAAACAGTGGAAACAGTGTCAGACTTTATTTTGGGGGCTCCAAAATCACTGCAGATGGTGACTGCAGCCATGAAATTAAAAGACGCTTACTCCTTGGAAGGAAAGACTAACCTAGATAGCATATTCAAAGACAGAGACATTACTTTGCCAACAAATGTCCGTCTAGTCAAGGCTATGGTTTTTCCAGTGGTCATGTATGGATGTGAGAGTTGTACTGTGAAAAAAGCTGAGCACCGAAGAATTGATGCTTTTGAACTGTGGTGTTGGAGAAGCCTCTTGAGAGTCCCTTGGACTTCAAGGAGATCCAACCAGTTCATTCTAAAGGAGATCAGTCCTGGGTTTTCATTGGAAGGATGGATGTTAAAGCTGAAACCCCAATACTTTGGCCACCTCATGTGAAGAATAGACTCATTGGAAAAAACTCTGATGCTGGGAGACATTGGGGAAAGGAGGAGAAGGGGATGATAGAGGATGAGATGGCTGGATGGGATCACTGACTCGATGCACATGGTTTTGAGTGAACTCTGGGAGTTGGTGATGGACAGGGAGTCCTGGCGTGCTGTGATTCATGGTGTTGCAGAGTCACACATGACTGAGTGACTGAACTGAACTGAACTGAATGGTTTTGGAATTTTCAATTTTCACAGGATAGCCTGTGTTCAACTCAAGAATCTTTCATTTGGCATATTGCTATATAATTCCCACTGATTCTGTCATATAGAAGATGTTGTGGAGTGATCCACATGGTGCTCTGTGTGCTAAGTCGGAGTCAGCATTGGCTTGTCACTGCTCATGGTCCAGCGCTGCACTGAGGGCCTGATCTGCACGACCCATGGCATTCTTATGTTCTTGTTTTTCTGGTGAGGACACTAAGGCACAGAGAAATTCAACAGGCAGCTCTGGACACAAAGAAGGAAGCAGGGTGTGAGCCTCACCATAAAGGCAGACCCCAGAGCCTTCTTATCTCTGCTTTCCTCCCAAAGGCTAAGGTGGAAGTGTCCACATCAAACAGCAGTTTATGATACACACTGAGAGGGTGTTCTTCTGCAAGGAAAGAAGAACTGCTGATTTACAGATGTCTGACCTGGTCTCAGTTCAGTTCAGTTGCTCAGTCGTGTCTGACTCTTTGCAACCCCATGAGTCACAGCACGCCAGGCCTCCCTGTCCATCACCATCTCCTGGAGTTCACTCAGACTCACGTCATCGAGTCAGTGATGCCATCCAGCCATCTCATCCTCTGTCGTCCCCTTCTCCTCCTGCCCCCAATCCCTCCCAGCATCAGAGTCTTCTCCAATGAGTCAACATTTCGCATGAAGTGGCCAAAGTACTGGAGTTTCAGCTTTAGCATCATTCCTTCCAAAGAACTCCCAGGGCTCATCTCCTTCAGAATGGACTGGTTGGATCTCCTTGAAATTCAAGGGACCCTCAAGAGTCTTCTCCAACACCACAGCTCAAAAGCATCAATTCTTCCGTGCTCAGCCTTCTTCACAGTCCAACTCTCACATCCATAAATGAACACTGGAAAAACCATAGCCGTGACTAGACGGACATTTGTGGGCAAAGTAATGTCTCTGCTTTTGAATATGCTATCTAGGTTAGTATTTCCTTCCAAGGAGTAAGTGTCTTTTAACTTCATGGCTGCAGTCACCATCTGCAGTGATTTTGAAGCCCAAAAAAGTAAAGTCTGACACTGTTTCCACTGTTTCCCCATCTATTTCCCATGAAGAGATGGGACCAAATGCCATGATCTTCGTTTTCTGAAGGTTGAGCGTTATGCAAACTTTTTCACTCTCCACTTTTACTTTCATCAAGAGGGTTTTTAGTTCCTCTTCACTTTCTGCCATAAGGGTGGTGTCATCTGCATATCTGAGGTTATTGATATTTCTCCCGGCAACTTGATTCCAGCTTCTGTTTCTTCCAGCCCAGCGTTTCTCATGATATACTCTGCATATAAGTTAAATAAGCAGGGTGACAATATACAGCCTGGACGCATTCCTTTTCCTATTTGTAACCAGTCTGTTGTCCATGTCTAGTTCTAACTGTTGCTTCCTGACCTGCATACAGATTTCTCAAGAGGCCTCAAGAAAGGCTGAATTGTTAAGGGCTGTGAATGCTGAATTTAACTGTTAGACAACAGAGACCCACTTGAGGATTAGAGAGTTTTGCAGCAAAGAAGGAAACTGCCATGTCCATGCTTTAGATGCACGGGTGTTTGGCGGCTGGGTACAGAGGTTTAGAAGGAAGAACTAGGTGTGGGAGTAAGGGGTTAGGATGGAGAAGAGAGGTTTTTGGACAAATCTCACAGTTGTCTAGGTGTGCTGTGATTTGGACTTGTGACAGTATGATTTCATGAGACAAGGGAAAGATAAACAAAAGATAAGCCTTAATAACTTATCTTTTCCTCAGTTTTTCTTCCTTACCACAACCACACTTAATTTTTCTGTTATCATTTCTTAGGAAGTAGCCAAACAGTCACATCTCCCTTTTATAACTGAGGCTCATCAGACTCTATTCTACTCTTTATGAATTGAAAGTAACCATATGGGACAAATGAAAGCCTGATCTTCAGTCTGTCCCTCTGATGGCAGACTTTGTTTAGTACCTTCAACAACTTCTATGATGTTTGACATACTCTAGATATTTAAACATAAGCAGAGCCTTTTGAAGGCCTGAATTGTGGCCTCCAGAAAATAACAGGGTATGACCCAATCTCCCAAGGAACTATTGTACCTAACAGGAGAGCACACACTTTCCATTCCTGCCCTTCATATTAGAGAGGATTGTCCTCTCAAGGGAAATTTTCATGCCTTTATATCTGCTGGTGCTTTACATTTCAATTTGTTAGTAATCCTTTTTTTGCTAGTAATTTTTACTAGGGTCTGCTGTAGTGTGCAGTTCTTTGTTTTGTTTTGTTTTCCTGGACTTGTGGCCACCTCTTTTCAAAATGAATCATCTTGAAACATTACATGAAGTGAAATGTCAGACATAAAAGGACAAATACTGTGTGATTCCACTTACATGAGATTCTTAGAATAGTCAGATTCATGAAGATGGCTGGAATGGGTGAGAGATTAATGGAGATTACTGTTTAGTTAGTACAGAGTTTCAGATTGGAATGAGGGAATGGTTCTGCAGCTAGCTGGTGGTGATAGCTGCACCACAATGCAATGCACCTTATACCACTAAACTGTATCTTAAAATGGTTAAATTGGCAAACTTCATGTTATGTATATTTTATCATGATTTTTTAAAAGAGAATCATATAGACTTAACCTACCCACACTCTCACCACCACCCTTTGCAGGATGGATCCATTAGTGGTTTGTTTTCAGCAAAGTCACTAACAGCAGTATATTACCTGAATTTCCTTTCATAAAATGGGCAATCTATGAGTATTCATTCAGCATTGATCAGATCCCTATACTCACTTCCATTCAGGAAAATAATTGGTCCTCCTTACATTGCACAGACCTTATTCTTCTGAAAATCAGATCCACAAGGTATTATTAAATGTCATGGGAAACAAAACAAAACAAAACAAAAAATCTATAGCTTGAGAAAATGTGAGTTAAGAATACTTAGAGAAATATATTTGCCATCAAACTTCTCAGAAATTTTAGACACTAACATACAAAAAGAATATTCAAGAAGGGAGCATAGTATGCATATTTCTCCCAAATTTCTGACCACATAACTGTTTAATAATAGAAAATATCATGGGTCTATGATCCGTTGGATAACAGTTTTAGCAATCAGTTCAGTTCAGTTCAGTTCAGTCGCTCAGTTGTGTCCGACTCTTTGTGACCCCATGAATCACAGCATGCCAGGCCTTCCTGTCCATCACCAACTCCTGGAGTCTACCCAAACCCATGTACATTGAGTTGGTGATACTATACAGCCACCTCATCCTGTGTCATCCCCTTCTCCTCCTGCCCCCAATCTCTCCCAGCATCAGAGTCTTTTCCAATGAGTTTTAGCAATCTAGTCCTACAAAATAAAATCTAACAATTTAGTGTGATTTCCAACATATTCCATGAAGATTTCCACTAAAATCCCACCTTTTCTCATATTTTCTGTCACTCCTATGACATAGCCATATTACATTTCATGATTTTTTGAGCCTAAATCTCACTCTTGCTCCCATGCTTTTAGGTAGTCTCAGTTTGGAATAAATTTTTCTCATGTTTATTCTCTGGAGACACTACCTTATTCATTGAGTTTTCCCTGGTCTTTTAAGTGTAAAAGCAGTGTCTCCTGTAATTATTATAGCAAACCTCTGAGTAAGCATTCATGCATCCCACCTGTTAATTGTTCACAAGTCTCTTACCTAATCCATGTTGTTTCATAAGTGACAGGTAAGACTATATATTCTTCATCCTTGCATTTTCCACAGATTATTGTTATTCACATTGAGTAGGTGCTCAGTGTGTGTACATTTGCAAACTTAAACTAGGCAGCACCTATAATATATAGAGATATGAACAGGCTTATTTGGCAGGATTAAAAAATACTGGTCACAGCTTTTGTTTTCTAGGAGATAGGAAATCAACATATGCAGAACTGCAATAATTTTGGAAAATCATAATGTGAAATAGCTGGTACAAATAGTGGGATAAAAGTAAAATAGGTGAATAATGAAGCAATGAACAGTTAGAACTAAGCTAACTTGGCTGATTTAGGGATATCATCTGAGCTGAGTTTTGAAGGAAGTGCTGGTCGTGGTTCAGAGACAAGGACCTATTATCCTTTATTATTATTTTACTACTATATATCTTCATCATCAAACTCACCATTCCTATCACCAGTGTTTTGTTTTGTTTTGTTTTGTTGTTTGTTTGTTTGTTTTAGCAAAGAGCTGTCTGTGGTGCTATCTACTGAGCCTTACTCATCCCTCTCGTGTCACTGGGCTTCCAGTACTCAGTAAAATATTTATAAAGTGAGTGAAGTCGCTCAGTCGTGTCCGACTCTTTGTGACCCCATGGACTGTGGCCTATCAGGCTCCTCCATCCATGGGGTTTTCCAGGCAAGAGTGCTGGAGTGGATTGCCACTTCCTTCTCCAGGGGATCTTCCCAACCCTGGAATCAAACCCGGGTCTCCCACATTGCAGGCAGATGCTTTACCATCTGAATCACCAGAGAGTGGATATTTAGAGAGGTATTATATTCTACCTCATTGGTGATGCTATTCTCTTCTTTGATTCTGAAGATGGTGCATACATGACAAAAGGAAAATGATAAAGGTGTTTTATACTCTAACAAGTCATAGGGTATCAATTACATAACAATTTTTATGTAAATTGTTATTCCATAAATCATTAATTTGACCTGAACCTTAATGCTATGTTAAAACCACATATTGGTGGCAAAAAAGACTCATTATTTTCCTTTTTTTTTTTGGCTTTTCTTTTATTTACTTAAATAGTTCTAGATTTTACGACACCAAGGAAGTCTTCACAAGTCTTACTTTATGGAAACCTCCCAAAGGGGATTTAGCTGCCTAAATGACCTCTGGCTTTCACTTGATTATCACTTGACTATCACAAGAGCCATGGATATCACTGCCCTTGCTGGCAACTGATAAGGGATAGATAATGCCACAGGCTGTCAGTTGCAGGAATAGATTGATTCTGGCAGCTATAGTAATCATGAACTCCTTATTACCAAATTCAGACTTAAATTGAAGAAAGTAGGGAAAACCACTAGACCGTTCAGGTATGACCTAAATCAAATCCCTTATGATTGTACAGTGGAAGTGAGAAATAGTTTTAAGGGCCTAGATCTGATGGATAGAGTGCCTGATGAACTATGGAATGAGGTTCATGACATTGTACCGGAGACAGGGATCAAGACCAAACCCATGGAAAAGCAACGCAAAAAAGCAAAACGGCTGTCTGGGGAGGCCTTACAAATAGCTGTGAAAACAAGAGAAGTGAAAAGCAAAGGAGAAAAGGAAAGATATAAGCATCTGAATGCAGAATTCCAAAGAATAGCAAGAAGAGATAAGAAAGCCTTCCTCAACGATCAATGCAAAGAAATAAAGGAAAACAACAGAATGGGAAAGACTAGAGATCTCTTCAAGAAAATTAGAGATACCAAGGGAACATTTCATGCAAAGATGGAGTCGATAAAGGACCGAAATTGTATGAACCTAACAGTAGCAGAAGATACTAAGAAGAGGTGGCAAGAATACACAGAAGAACTGTACAAAAAATATCTTCATGATCCAGATAATCATGATGATGTTATCACTAATCTAGAGCCAGACATCCTGGAATATGAAGTCAAGTGGGCCTTAGAAAGCATCACTACGAACAAAGCTAGTGGAGGTGATGGAATTCCAGTTGAGCTATTTCAAATCCTGAAACAGGATGCTCTGAAAGTGCTGCATTCAATATGCCAGCAAATTTGGAAAACTCAGTAGTGGCCACAGGACTGGAAAAGGTCAGTTTTCATTCCAATTCTAAAGAAAGGCAATGCAAAAGAATGCTCAAACTACCACACAGTTGCACTCCTCTCACATGCTAGTAAAGTAATGCTCAAAATTCTTCAAGCCAGGCGTCAGCAATACGTGAACCATGAACTCCCTGATGTTCAAGCTGGTTTTAGAAAAGGCAGAGGAACCAGAGATCAAATTGCCAACATCCACTGGATCATGGAAAAAGCAAGAGAGTTCCAGAAAAACATCTATTTCTACTTTATTGACTATGCCAAAGCCTTTGACTGTGTGGATCACAATAAGCTGTGGAAAATTCTGAAAGAGATGGGAATACCAGACCACCTAACCTGCCTCTTGAGAAATCTGCATGCAGGTCAGGAAGCAACAGTTAGAATTGGACATGGAATAACAGACTGGTTCCAAATAGGAAAAGAAGTACGTCAATGTTCTATATTGTCACCCTGCTTATTTAACTTATATGCAGAATACATCATGAGAAACACTGGACTGGAAGAAACACAAGCTGGAATCATGATTGCCGGGAGAAATATCAATAACCTCAGATATGCAGATGACACCACCCTTATGGCAGAAAGTGAAAAGGAACTAAAAAGCCTCTCGATTAAAGTGAAAGAGGAGAGTGAAAAAGTTGGCTTAAAGCTCAACATTCAGAAAACTAAGATCATGGCATCTGGTCCCATCTCTTCATGGGAAATAGATGGAGAAACAGTAGAAACAGTGTCAGACTTTATTTTTTTGGGCTCCAAAATCACTGCAGATGGTGACTGAAGCCATGAAATTAAAAGACGCTTACTCCTTGGAAGAAAAGTTATGACCAACCTAGATAGCATATTCAAAAGCAGAGATATTACTTTGCCAACTAAGGTCCGTCTAGTCAAGGCTATGGCTTTTCCTGTGGTCAGGTA
This sequence comes from Capricornis sumatraensis, assembly GCF_032405125.1. NCBI lineage: Eukaryota > Metazoa > Chordata > Mammalia > Artiodactyla > Bovidae > Capricornis > Capricornis sumatraensis. Next base: position 154,829 of record NW_027184621.1, on the reverse strand, counting down.
TGGATGTGAGAGTTGGACTGTGAATAAGGCTAAGCACAGAAGAATTGATGCTTTTGAACTGTGGTATTGGAAAAGACTCTTGAGAGTCCCTTGAACTGCAAGGCAATCCAGCCAGTCCATTCTGAAGGAGATCAGCCCTGGGATTTCTTTAGAAGGAATGATGCTAAAGCTGAAACTCCAGTACTTTGGTCACCTCATGCAAAGAGTTGACTCATTGGAAAAGACTCTGATGCTGGGAGGGATCTGGGGTAGGAGGGGAAGGGGACGACCGAGGATGAGATGGCTGGATGGCATGACGGACTCAATGGACGTGAGTCTGAGTGAATTCCGGGAGATGGTGATGAACAGGGAGGCCTGACGTGCTGCGATTCATGGGGTCGCAAAGAGTCGGACACAACTGAGCGACTGAACTGAACTGAGTAATGAAAATTTAAAAGGAAAAATTGTTGAAAAGATTGAGGTGCAGTTTTGGTTGTGTAACAGAAACAATGGGAATACTAAGACCGTATAAAAATGGTGCTCAGAGACATAATTGCATTTAAAGGATTGTCTATCTCATTTGATAAGCCTCCTACAGTTCACCTTCTCCATACTGGGCATATGTCTCATTTACTAGGTGGAAGACTAGATATGCTTGCTTTTCTGAATATTCAGCTTAAGAGAGAAGGCCAGGTTTCCTTAACACTTATGAACCACTAACATTTCCTTTCACTGGAATACTTCTTTTGAATGAGATATTAAGTCATTTCATGCATAAGTGTCCTGACTTTTTGCAACCCTGTGATCTGTAGCCTGCCAGGCTCCTCTGTCCATGGGATTCTCCAGGCAAGAATACTGGAATGGATTGCCCATGACCTCCTCCAGGGGATCTTCCCCACCCCGGGACTGAACCCAAGTTTCGTGCATTGGCAGGCGGGCTCTTTACCACTGCCACTACCTGGGAAGTCCATTGAGCCATTACATTTAACCAAATAGCTCATGGGAAGGTGCTTTGTAAACAAAAGAGTGATTCTCTGAAGCTATCACAGAATAACACAATGAATTATGACCTATGTCCAGCATTTCTTTACATATGTGAATGCTCTTATTTTCATTATGTGAGGCAATTTCTTGCATGGGAATTTAGATCTTATTAGATTTTGGTTTGTAAGTCAGATTTCTTATTATCATTTGATATGGTGAGAAATGGGAAAACATTGGTCAAATATTAAAAATTAATAAAGGGCAGTGGTGCTGATGTGTATGCTAGCACGTGGGACATAATTGAAAGGGTTGTTTTGAGAATAGATATTATTCAATTGGTAGAATTGTTACTACTGTAGGAAGCTCATTTCAGAGTATCATCCTTGCAGGGCACTAATTAGGAAAGTCACAGGAGAGAGAACAAGAAGTGGGCTGCAAGGGGGTGGTGACTATGATTGAGTGAACTTGGCCCTACTGTTTTTTCTTGCCTGTATATATAATGTTATAAATAAGGCTGACTTCAGCTTACTCTACTATTCTGTTATTCTATAATAATTGAGATTATTATATCTTGAGATATTATTTGTTGAGGTTTTCTTTCTCTCAAAGTATTTTCTCCTATTGTCAGAGACACCCATGTTGCTCCGAGAATAAGAAAGAATATTATAAAAGGAATAAAACAAGAAGAATGAGTGTTCCATTTTCTTGACTTTCAGCATAGGGCATTGAGATGAATGAGAGAAGAGCTGGCACATGTGGGAGACCAATCATTCACACCACAGAGGAGGCTGAATAAAGTTGACCATGGATGATATTGTGCTTGAGTGGGGTCACTTTACTCTGACCTCTGAAGCGGGATGGTGCAACACCCCAAGATCACTTTCAGGGGACTTCAAGTAGAGGATTGGCAATACTGACACCCTGAAGATCATTTGACCACCTGCTGAGGGAGTCTGCCTGCTGCCAGGATTAAGGGTCTGTGACAGTGCTCACCCTGTTCCTGAGGGTCCTCTCAGTATTAGCTGCTGACATAGTGTTCACTTGTCATTTTGTAGAATTTTGTCAGACTGTTTCTGAACTGCTTCATATGGATACCATCCTATCTCCACTCCTTCAAATAGCCCGTTAGAAACTCCAAAGTTGAGTGATTTGCCCAAAGGAATATGGCCATAAGTCTATTGCTAAGAATTACCCCAAATGAACAATTAGACTTCAAACTCAGTCTAATCCAAGGAATGGGGCATTAACCATGGTGAATAGAGAAAGATCCAAGAAGTTGAATCATAAGAACTGTCATCAGTTCTGGACTGGACAGCCAGCTGCTTAGAAGGGACAATTTTCACTGGTCTTGATCTTGTGAAAATGAAAAAAAAAAAAAAGTCTTTATTTATATTTGGGATGCTCTTTTTATAGATGTTGGTGATAATAAGCTCACACCCTATTCAAACTAACTCAAGAAATCATCAACCTTGTATCCTTTGCCCTTCTTTGAGGTTCAGTTTTTTTTTTTTTTCACTTTGTAAAGTTAAAGTAAAACACCTAATGTATGAAAACACTATGAAGATTAAGCTAGATAACATATCAAATGTCAAAGCACTTAGCACAGTATCTGACACATAGAAGACCTAGAATATTTTAATTATCTTCTCAAAAAGAGAGAGTGATAGTGACAGAAAATGTTTCTAATACTGTTTTCATGTGTCAACCACATAAAAATTTCAGGTTCCAGAATGAAATATGTAACATTTCTGTTTAATGACCATGCCTCTTTATTTGGTTTAGTGATTTACCCAAAGGCATTTTATTTTTCTGATATGCTCATTCTGTTAAGATTCTGAGAAAGGGTCTCAGTGCTTTCTCAGATGGGAATGAAATAGGAAGCAACACAGCACACCTGCACCATCCTTCCTGGACCACACTCCAGAAGAACCAGGGCACCTGATTCCCTCTAGCCCTAGGGATAACCTGGGCTCTGTCCCCAGGATGCCAGAGCCACCAACCAGCACACAGCCTAATGCCTCTCTTTGAGGAGATTGTATTTATTTTGAATGAGAGAACTCAAACTCATATTTGTTGCCTTTAAGATCAATGTCCCTTGGTACTTCACTCGTGGTCCAGGGACTAAAGACTCCATGCTCTCAATGCAGGGGGTTCAGGTTCAAACCCTGGTCAGGGAAATAGATCCCACATGCAGCAACTGAAGATCCTGCATGCCAAAAAGTAGATCAAAGATCCCGTATGCTGCAGCTAAGACTTGGTACAAATAAATGTATCAAGTGAAAAATCATTTTAAAATACTGATGTGCCTTTATATATATATATATATATATATATATATATATTTTGTCCTTAAGAATCCATGGCATCATAACGAGGGAATTTTGCTTTCGTTTATGTCTTTGGTTTGCAAAATTAAGGCAGCTAAAAGGGGAAAAGGCATCATTTGACATTACACAGGAAATTAAGCAAAGTACTTGCTCTTTCTAGAAGGTAAAGTAGAATTCACATAATAGGGGGTGTGAGATTTCCACACTGGAACATCTCAGGGGTGTTTGAGAAGATCAATGTATGTACTTCTATTTTTTTTTTTTTTAGCTTAATTAAGATAATCACTTTTCATTATCTGCTGCTTAATTCAGTGGTTCTACAACTCAAGGTCCACAGTAATCTCATTCAACACAATAGCTACATTTATTAGAAAACATTTCCTGTTTCATCTTGATGAATTCTTCACAATTGTCATATTGTGGGTAATGTAGTAGGGATAATTTTGTTTTAATAACTAGACCTATAGTCTCATCATTTTTGTTATTACTGGTGAAGACAATAAATTGCTGTTAAATTCCAATACTCTAAAAGATCATTTAAGTGATTGAGCATCTGTTAGTTTGAGCTATTTCTCCCTAGGGCATCAATTTGAATTTTAGTGTACTTAGTTTTGCTTGGTTATCTGTGTTGGTTGAGGCAATAGTATTTAAACATTGATACAACTCTTTATTTTTCCTTCATGAGAAGGAATTCCCAGAGTTTACAAGCTCCTTTCCACCTCTATCTGCCTTGTTTCAAAGGCTCCTAAAAGGTGCTGGTGAGAGAAATGGGACTTTTCTTTACTATATTGGAATGGGAAAGACAAGCCCTCTGGGGGAAAAGACTTTGACTTTGGTGCTATTTCCTAGTCTTTTGCTCAAACCCTTCCTGAAATAAATAATTCAAGCTGTCAGGGCGGTTTCAAAGCCTGATATCAATCAACACAAAGTAAGGAAGGGTGCATCTGGTCTCTGCTGTGGATACTTAATTAACAACTTAAATGTACTGAATGTGCTAATGGAGGAAGAAAGAGCCTGTTCAAATCTTACAGAGCATATAAGAAATATATATATATATATATATATATATATATATATATATATATATATATATATACACACACACATATATATGCATATATACACGCATACACACACACTCACACATATATCAGTTCAGTTCAGTGGCTCAGTTGTGTCCAACTCGTTGCAACCCAATGAACTGCAGCACACCAGCCCTCCCTGTTCATCACCAACACCTGAAGTTTACCCAAACTCATGTCCATTGAGTCGGTGATGCCATCCAACCATCTCATCCTCTGTCGTCCCCTTCTCTTCCTGCCTTTAATCTTTCCCAGCATCAGGGTCTTTTCAAATGAGTCAGCTCTTCACATCAGTTGGCCAAAGTATTGGAGTATCAGCTTTAGCATCAGTCCTTCCAATGAATACCCAGGACTGATCTCCTTTAGGATGGACTGGTTGGATCTCCTTGCAGTCCAAGAGACTCTCAGGAGTCTTCTCCAACACTACAGTTCAAAAGCATCAATTGTTCGGTGCTCAGCTTTCTTCACTGTCCAACTTTCACATCCATACATGACTCCTGAAAAAACCATAGCCTTGACTAGATGGACCTTTGTTGACAAAATAATGTCTCTACTTTTTAATATGCTATCCAGATTGGTCATAACTTTACTTCCAAGGAGTAAGGTCTTTTTAAATTTCATGGCTGCAATCACCATCTGCAGTAATTTTGGAGCCCCCCAAAACAGTCAGCCACTGTTTCCACTGTTTCCCCATCTATTTCACATGAAGTGGTGGGACCAGATGCCATGATCTTAGTTTTCTGAATGTTGAGCTTTAAGCCAACTTTCTCACTTTCCTCTTTCAATTTCATCAAGAGGCTCTTTAGTTCTTCTTCACTTTCTGCCATAAGGGTGATGTCATCTGCATATCTGAGGTTATTGATATTTCTCCCGGCAATCTTGATTCCAGCTTGTGCTTCTTCCAGCCCAGCGTTTCTCATGATGTACTCTGCAAATAAGTTAAATAACCAGGGTGACAATTTACAGCCTTAATGTACTCCTTTTCCTATTTGGAACCAGTCTGTTTGTCCATGTCCAGTTCTAACTGTTCCTTCTTGATCTGCATACGGGTTTCGTAAAAGACAGGTCAGGTGGTCTGGTATTCCCATCTCTTTCAGAATTTAATACATTCAACTTAAGGGAACTTATGCCTTATTCTGAAAGATCATGAGAATGTACTTGAAACCAGGAGAGTAAAACATTTAGTATTGAACTAAAAGCAGTTAAATATGTTTCTATTTTATTTCTTTTAAAAATATCATTATAGAATTTTTAATGAAACAAACTTCAATTGAAATAAATGTTTTCATCTTAAATAAATAAATAAAAGCTAGTTCTTATCATGGGAGTAAAATCCCAGACTTCCTTAGATAATATTATGGGGACAAAGCTGAAATAGTTATTTTTATTAAAAAAAAAAAAAATAGAAGCTTTGTGAATATTTTTGGCACAGCCCTGATGTGTTTCGGGACACTTCTTTCCAGAGCATCTCTAGGTTTAACCATTTATCTACTAATGCACTGTTGTGCATTCAGCTCACTTGATCACACCCATAATCACTTCTCTTGACAGGAACAAGCAATGGCTTCAAAATTGTCTGCTAGACCAGTGCTTAGTATAACCAGTCTACTAAATCAGCTGGACTATTTCCTTTGAATTTTGAGGAAGCTATAAGTTATACTTTATTTTATTTCAGAATATCTCAATAATGAAGGAAGTCGTTTCCTTAAAACTTAGTTTCATTGTTTCTTCCTAGAGACAAGTTCATGATGTAGAGGAACTCATAGGTCTTTGGACAAAATACACAGCTTTAGTTTTCATTGAAGAGTTTGCAAGTACTAGTTTTATCTTCCAGCTTATTTAAAAATCTACTTTATTCTGTATAGAGGTAAGGGAAGTCGATTAGGGTCCTCATCTCTGATGTTGAATGTTTACTATGGATTTTCACTAGTCTGAACATTCCATATGTTTCTCTGTCATTTATGTCTGTCACACGCCTGTAAAGTAGACTGATGTTCTCATGCAAATGCAAAGGGAGGGGAGAGGAAATGCAAACCAACCCCAGGACAGAGCTGAGAGGTGGGATGCGTTTGGTGTCCATTCTTTCTAGAAACTCTCCTAATGCTGACCTTTGTGACTATTAGTTAATTAATCTCACATTGTCCCATAAAAATTATTTAAGGAAATTTTTATCTGAAAAATTGAAGTTATTATATAACTCTGAAAAGCAAATTATACCATTTTCCTCCTCTAACTTTGCTGCTGCTTTATAGTTTTTGAGTTTTGTCAGTCACCAAACTGTTCTTTAAGTGCCTTTTGTAGGTAGGAGGTTCTAGAATTTCCTCTATAAGGGAAATAAGGATGTATGAAACATGTGTCCTGCTTAGAGAGCTTTTGTGAGTGAAGGCAAGGCATCCACTCAATAACACTAAACAATCATTTAGGCATTATTTGATTAAATGCCATGCAAGCAACAAAAAGACCTCATGTTACACTGGGCTGGAGCTGATGGGCTTCAGGATACCTCAGTATCCAAGTGGGGCTCAGGAGACCTTGACTCTCAGTCCAGCTGGCTTTGAGTGAATCACAGAATCTCCCTGTTTCTCATTCTTTATCATATGTAAAATGAAAAATCTGCATATAGTTTTGTTGTCTAGCTAGGTCTAAAGGTTTAGATGAGTAGGTGTCCTTGAGATTAAGGTAGAGGCAGCCTCTGAAATGCTGCTATTCATGGGGACATTGAAGAACAACACTTCAATGATTAGATTATGAAAGAGCTGGAAGTTTCTCTTGCTAGCAGGCTCTCTCCACTGCCTTCTTGGTTTGTGCACTTCAATTAAGCAAGATGTTATGTTGCAGAGGCCTCCAGATATTTAGTGTGCTTCCAGACAAGAATAAGTGAAGAATCAAGGACCTCAGTCCAACAGCCCACAAAGAACCTACTGACAATTTCTGGTGACCCTGGCAGCAGAGCCTTTCCTGATTGAGCCTCCAAATGAGCCTGCAGACTTTGGGTCAACAATTTAATGGTGCCTCATGAGAGACTAGAGAATCAGCTAAGCTATGCCCAGCACACAGGAACTTTCATTGTTTTAACATATCATGTTTTGGAGTAATTTGATACTCAGTAGTGATAGGGTCTACATGGGGGCTCATGGTTGAAATGGTTCATTATTTGATCTCACAAACAAAGAATAATATCACAGTGACCCTTGAGACTGACCAAATTGCCCAAATTCTGTTTTTCCACTGGCACCTACCTTCTCAAGGCTATGAGACCACTGGATTCCAGACCTCTGGCCATGTGGCATCAGGGCTCAGCTATAGGCTAAATATGAACCATTCCTTCAGAGAATTTTTCGTTGGTGGGATCTAAGACCTTGTCAGAAAGGGAGGACACTGGTTCTTCTCAAGGCCCAGTCACCCTCTTGTTTCGGCTCGCTCGCACTTGCCTTACAACTAGTAGATAATGAATATTTTCCTTCAATTGAAAACTTTGCTCAATATCATAAAACTTTCCTTTTAATGCTACAGCTTTCATTACACTGTCAATAATATAGATAACTTTTATTATAATGTAGCTAAGTTAAGCAGCATATATATAATTCTTTCTAGTTAGAAATAATCCCTGTCAACCCTTGGTAACCATGTCAGGTTTCTTTCACCATGCACATGGGGTATGATTTTGTTTTACTAAAGAAGGGCACAGGGGAGGCAGCACCCGCAGGGTCCCCCAAGGCACAGAAGGTCATCTGCTTTTTATAAAAGCTTGGACTTTTATGAAATAAAGCTTATATTATTGCTTGGAACTTGGAGTTGGTTCAAGGCAAATCTTCAGGCTTAGTCCTCATTCATGCTGATGCTTTCTTTTCCTAGTTCTCTTCATCCTTGAATTCAGTGGCAACACTTGTGTCCAGTCTTCCCCTTCTTTTGAGGACCTCTTTCTCTGCTCAGTACAGGTGTGATATTCTAGTCCATTGTTTGCACTTCTTTTTATGCTCACCTCTTAAATGTGAGAGTTCTATTTTGGGTTTTTTCTAGTCTAACTGTCTGCATTCTCAGTATTTATCTATCCTATACATATGGTTTAAATCAGCGTCAAACCTATGATATTCACCACTTTAAGGTGAGGCTTAATGTAAGTCAATTAAAAAAAAATATTGAGCGAATAATAATATGGATTTTTCTTGGATTTTGATGGCAGACTTAATAGTAGAATTAGGAAATTCTGGCTTAATCTAATCACTTTTTGAACTTGTTACAACATTACTTCTGTTTTATGGATTTGTTTGTTGGCTGTGAGAAAAGTGGGATCTTTGCTCTCTGACCAAGGATCAGAGTCACACCCCTTGCACTGGAAGGTGAAGTCTTAACCACTGGATTGCCAGGAAGTCCCAATACTCTGATGATTCTTAAATCCATATTTCCTGAATAGATCACTCTCCTAAATTTTAGTTTCAAAAAAAAAAAATCATCTAACTGGCCCCCCTCAATTATATGTATTTTATTCAGTTCAGATCTTCAATAATTCTGTCTTTGTTCATGACAGGTACTTCCTAATTTGCTTTCTTCTGCACTGTCCACTTGTCACACCACTTCCAGAGGCATCTCACTGAAACAGAAATAGCAGCATATTACTATCATGCCCCAAATCCATCAATGGCTTTCTTCAGTTCAGTTCAGTCTCTCAGTCATGTCCGACTCTTTGCGACCCCATGAATCACAGCACACGAGGCCTCCCTGTCCATCACCAACTCCCAGAGTCCACCCAAACCTATGTCCATTGAGTTGGTGATCCATCCAACCATCTCATTCTCTGTTGTCCTCTTCTCCTCTTGCCCTTATCTTTCCCAGCATCAGGGTCTTTTCCAATGAGTCAGCTCTTTACATCAGTGGCCAAAGTATTGGAGTTTCAGCTTCAACATCAGTCCTTCCAATGAACACTCAGGACTGATCTCCTTTAGGATGAACTTGTTGGATCTTCTTGCAGTCCAAGGGACTCACAAGAGTCTTCTTCTGGTGGCTCAAAATAAAGCTCAAATTTCTTGACATATTACACAACATGCATGAATTAACCTTCCACCATAACCTCACAGTCTCCTCCCACTTCTACCTGTGATTCAGTTTTACTGAACTACCAACACAGGTTGGTAACTCCTAACTCCCAGGCCCTTGAACCTCTGCTGTTTCATCTAACTGATTCCTGCTTAGTCAAGACACAGCCAAACTCATCCCCCATGATAATAAATTGTGAATATGTCTATCATAATATCTATCACACTATATATCACTGTAAATTTTTTGAAATCATGAAGTGCTCGATTGGAAACTTTCTAAATGTTATAAAAGTGTAAAGGAAGTCTCCCTTCCTTCCCTTTCTCCCTCTAGCTAGCACTGTTAATAGCTTAGTGTGTTTTCCAGAAATTTTATCTGCATTTACAAACATACATGTAAATAATGGAATCTAAGAAAGGTTCAGCAGCTTCCTTTTTTTTTTTTTTTTTTTTAATTTTATAACTTGTATGCACCTGTGCATGTCAGGGCTTGAAAATCCACTACATTCTTTTTAACATCCTTTTCTTTAAAGAGAGATCAAGGGGAGAGACTGATTTTCATGTCTCCAAGTTCTTTAGAAATGTAAGAACATCTTCATTTAATGTAGAAACTTGTCTCATTTTTCTCCTGACTTTATGTCCTTGAATAAAATAGGTATACTGTTTTCCCAGAGTAATTTCAAGTAGAATATAGTAACTGACAGTTCTTGTTTCATTTTTCTTTGTATTCACTTACCTATGTCAGCAGTCATTTCCCATCATAATGCATGTGTTTGTCCTTGTGACCCTCTGACTTCAGGACCCATTCTTTCATTTTCTATATAGGAATGAAATATTGGAATGTTTCAGAAATATTATTAAATTGAGTGTTCACAGTAACTCTATATGCTAAGCAAGATAGAAATATTCCTATTTTACAAATAGAAAGTTGAAGCTTTGAGAAACTGCCTAACTACAGACTGGGCATCCTGTTCACTCCATGTCCACATTCTCCTATTTATTTGCTTAGGACTCACCCTTGTGATGTTCCGGTGGGTATGCTCTGAATCCTTGCTTCCTCACTCTTTAACATAAATATCTAGTTTGTTTAGTTTCCTTTGGATGAATTAATTTACACTGAAAATATTCACACCTACAGTGACTATGTTACCCCTCCCAGAGTCATTATTATAGAAGTTAGTGAATTAATGTAAACAAATGAGAAACATAGTAGGAATTGTTGGAGAAAATAACTTTCATTGGAATAGACCTTTTAGTACACCCAAAACAATTTTAGATAGCAGATCTTCTTAATCCATATCGGTTTATCAGGTCACATCTATTGGTTGTGTGTTAGGAAGATACAGCTCTACCAGATTTGTTTTGCATATCTTGCTACTTCCCCCACCACCCTGCCCCAGTCCACTCCAGTCAATTTTTCAAATGACCCTGAAAAGAAATTCATACTTGTTTAGTTTCTTTGAAAACTCTTCTTCAAAATATGTTTGAAAATTTTTAAAAATTTGGTATTCATTTTCCAAAATAACCCTTCATGAAAATGTCTAAAATAATTTTCAGAAATTAAACCACTGAGATCTCATTATTTTGCGATTGCTAACTTACTCTTGAGATCTCACTTTAGTTCTGTGAATCTGAGATTATTAGTGCCAGAACATAGTTGGGGAAACTAACAGCAATGTCTTCAAGGCACTTTGAGGTTTTTAGGGGTCATTTATTATTTTATTGTAACATATTATCCTTCTATCTTGTGTGTATATAATTGTTTGGAAAAATGAGGCCCAAAGAGTAATAAGATTCAATTCTTGCAAAGAGTTTGCCTTCTCTTCCTTAAATCTGCAAGAAAATAAGATTTTTTTTTCAAAAAAAAAATGTTAGCACTGAAATATCTAATTTTTATTTAGAAAGATGACTTTTAAAAAATAAAGAATTAGGCTGCATCTTTATCAGCAAGATTTTCTTTATCCCTCAATGCTTTTAAATACTTTTAGAAAGATGGTTGGTGACACTGAGAAAAAGCAGTGTGGTTTTCTGTTGGAAGGGAAGGAGAGTCAGTAGCATCTGTCCCCAGAAGAGGATTAGGGAACTGCAAGGAATAGAATCACGAGTCTGAGCTAACTGATCTCTTCAGGGAGGATGCCAGGAACAGTATCTCTGGCTTGCTACAAATGAGATTTAATCAACTTTAGGAAACAAATGAAAAATCTGGAGATTTTTCTGACCCAGGGACCAAATCCAGGTCTCCTGCATTAATAGGCAAATTATTTATGGTCTGAGCCACTAGTGAAGCTCTTTTCATCAGAGGGATTTAGAACACAAAAGCAGGAAGTCAACAGATACTTGAAGTAACATGCAAGTTTGCCCTTGGAGTATAAAATGAAGCAGGGCAAAGGCTAACAAAATTTCGTCAAGAGAACACATGGGTCATAGCAAAAACACTTTAACAACAACACAAGAAACAACTTTATACGTGGACATCACCAGATGGTCAATACCAAAATCAGATTGATTACATTCTTGAAGCCAAAAATGGAGAAGCTCTATACGTCAGCAAAACAAGACTGGGAGCTGGCTGTGGCTCAAATTATGAACTCCTTATTGCAAAACTCAGGCTTAAATTGAAAAAAAAAAAAAAAAAAAAAAGGAAAACTACTAGGTCATTCAGATATGACCTGAATAAAATCCTTTATTATTATACAGTGGACATGAAAAATAGATTCAAAGGATTATATCTGGTAGACAGAGAGCCTGAAGAACTATGGATGGACATTTATAACATTGTACAGGAAGCAGTGGCCATACTTATCCCAAAGGGTCACCCCCCTCTTGCATCCTCCCCAATGCAAGAAGGCAAAGCAGTTACCTGAGAAGGCTTTATAAATCGCTGAAGAAAGAAGAGAAGCTAAAGACAAAGGAGAAAGGGAAGGATATATCCAATTGAGTGCAGAGTTCCAGAGACTAGCAAGGGGAAACCAGAAGACTTTCTTAAATGAACAGTACAAAGAAATACAGGAAAACAATAGAATGGGAAATACTAGAGATCTCATTAAGAAAATTGGAGCTATCAAGGGTAAATTTCATGCAAGAATGGGCATAATAATTGACAGAAATGGTAAGTACCTAACAGAAGCAGAAGGGGCTAAAAAGAGGTAGCAATAACACACAGAAGAACTATAAAAAAAAGGTCTTAATGACCCAGATAACCACAATGGTGTGGTCACTCACCTAGCATCAGACATCCTGGAGTGTGAAGTCAAGTGGGCCTTTGGAAGAATTAGTATGAACAAAGCTTGTAGAGGTGATGGGATTCCAGCTGAGCTATTTCAAATCCTAAAAGATGATGCTGTGAAAGTGCTGCACTCAATATGCCAGCAAATTTGGAAAACTCAGTGGCCACAGGACTGGAAAAGGTCAGTTTTTAATACAATCCCAAGGAAAAGTGACAGTTGTTCAATGGTGTCTGACTGTTTGTGACCCCATGGACTACAGCTTGTCAGGCTCCTCTGTCCATGGAATCCTCCAGGAAATTCTACTAGAGTTGGTAGCCATTCCCTCTCCAGGTGACCTGCCCAACCCAAGGATCAAACCCAGATCTACTGCATTGCAGGCAGATTCTTGACCGTCTGAGCAACAGGGAAATCCCAATCCCAAAGAAGGGCAATATCAAAGGATATTCAAACTACCATACAATTTTACACATTTCCCATGCTAGTTAGGTTATGGTCAAAATCCCTCAAGCTTGGCTTCCAGATGTACAAGTTCGATTTAGAAAATACATAGGAAGCAGAGATCAAATGCAAACATCCACTGAATCAAATAAAAGCAAGATCATTCTAGAAAAAACATTTACTTCTGCTTCATTGGCTTTGACTCTGTGGACTGCAACAAACTGTGGAAAATTCTTAAAGAAATGGAAATACCAGACCACCTTTCCTATCTCCTGAGAAATCTGTATGCAGGTTAAGAAGCAGCAATTAAAACCCGACATGGAAAAATGGACTGGTTCAAATCTGGGAAAGGAGTATGAAAAAACTTTGTATTGTCACCCTGCTTATTTAACTTATGTGCAGAGTTCAGTTCAGTTCATAAATCATGTGAATGACAGGCTGGATGAATCACAAGCTGATTTTTTTTTTTTTTTCCCCCCAGGAGATTGCCAGGAGAAATATCAACAACCTCAGATGTGCTGATGGCACAACTCTAATGGAAGAAAGAAAGAGGAACTAAAGTGCCTCTTGATGAGGGTGAAAGAGAAGTGTGAAAAGCTGGCTTAAAATTCAACATTCAAAAAACTAAGATCATTACATCCAGTCCTGTCACTTCATGCAAATAGAAGAGAGAAATGTGGAAGCAGTGACAAATTTCATTTTCTTGGGATCCCAAATCACTGTGGATGGTGACTGCAGCCATGAAATTAAAAGTCACTTCCTCCTTCAATGGAAAGCTATGACAAACCTAGACAACATATTAAGATACAGAGACATCACTTTGCCGACAAAGGTCTGTATAGTCAAAGTTATGATTTTTCCAATAGTCATGTACAGACGTGAGACTTTGACCTGTACAATGAAGGCTGAATAATGACAAATTGATGTTTTCAAAGTGTAATGCTAAAGAAGACTGAGAAGGTAACAGGTAGAAAGGCTAGGGGCCTCCAAACAGAGAAAATAGGCTGTAAGTGTCAGACTTGTTTTTACCTTTCTCTTAAGCGACAGGAGGAAACAAACTACAAGTGTCAGATTTTTTTTTTTTTTTTTTCCCCTTCTCTATACAAAATTTAAAGGAGCTTTCTCTTAAAATTCTCTGTGGCCGTGATGACACCTGGTTCCACCTGAACTTAACTTTTCTCAAACCTTGAGCTAACCAAAGTATTTTTCTTATGGAAATGTTTTTCTTAAGTAATGTTAATGAACTATGTGTTTACCTTAGACTCTGTCTTTCCTCAGGTTGGTTCCACCTAAGATTCAGAATCAATAACGGCTCAACAAACCAGTATGTTTTACCCATGGAAATGTTCTCTTAAGCTATGTTAATGAGACTATGTATTTGCTTGGAAAACTGCCTTTCTTCAGAAATCATGTCAGTTGTTTTATGGCCTAGCATGACTCACCTTGTGCCAAAGTTTTCTCAAAATGTGTGTTGTGGGTGAGGACCCTGGTGCCACTCTCTGAGTTTCGAGACATTAACTTTTAACAGCCTCCTAACAGGTATATAACTTCTTGCTTAAAACTAGTGAGGGGGCACTCCTTCTGCCCCCTTCTGATGTCTATGTCAGAAGCTTTCTCTATCTCTTTTATACTTTAATAAAACTTTATTACACAAAATCTCTGAGTGATCAAGCCTCATCACTGGTACTGGATTGAATACCTCTCCTCTGGAGGCCAAGAATCCTGGAATTGTTCACAGCTCAGCAACAACTTTTCAAGACTCTTAAGAGCCCCTTGGATTGAGAGGAGATCAAGCCAGTCAGTCCTAAAGCAAATCAACTCTGAATTAGAAGGACTGATGCTAAGGCTAAAACTTCAGTATTTGGCCACTTGATTCAAAGAGCCAACTCATTGGAAAGACCCTGATGCTGGGAAAGACTGAGAGCAGGAGGAGAAGGAAATGGCAGAGGATAAGATGATTAGTTAGCATAACCAACTCAATGGACATGACTTTGAGCAAATTCCAGAAGATAGTGAAGGACAGGGGAGCCTGGCATGCTGAAATTCATGGGGTTGCAAAGAGTCAGACATTACCAAGTGACTAAACAACAACAACAGCAAATGTGAAAGTGCTGTAGAGTGCAGGATGCTCAGCTCGGTGCCCTTTAGTGACCTAGAGAGGTAGGATGTGGTAATGGGAGGTCTAAAATGAAGGGGTATATGTATACTTATAGCTGATTCACGTTTTTTGTTCAGCAGAAACCAACACAGCATTATACAGCAATTACAGTCTAATAAAAAAAAAAAAATTAAAAGGTGACACCTGCAGACATACATTGTGACTGCACTTGTGACTTACCTGCCTTTACTACTCCAGGAATTTTGACTGACAGATAACAAAATCCAGGTTGACCTGAAGGGTGATGACATCCTTGTGACCAAGTGTCCTGTCATTTGGGCCAGACACATGAGGGAAATTATCTTACTAAGTGACTGCAGGATGACTCATTAGCCAGTCCAGCTAAAATTAGCTGAGTTAACCCTAACCAGAGGAACCTGCACAGCTAGTTAACAGAATTTGAGCTAAAGAAATAGTTATTTAAGTCATTAAGTTTTGAGTGGGTTGTTCACAGCAAAAGGTAAATAATAGAAAATCCAATAAAAAACTATAAACCATCAGTCACAACATATGCCCTGACTACCCCCATGGCCTTGCTGAGAGGCGAATGACTGTGCTGGATGGGGAAGGCTCTGAAGGGCAGAGCCTAGGGGAGGATGAGGCCTGAATGTCAGAGGTGCTTGGTGAGCAACAGTCAGGATGGCAGCCTCTCTTTCTGAGATTGGCCAGCAGAAACTTGCCTAAGTTTCTTGCCATAGTCAGAAGGAAATATATTGCCAACTGTCATCTTTCCCCTTGATATTAATATTTTCTCAGTCATTTGACTTTTATCCATTTTAAAAAATATGTATAATCGGCTCCACTTTCATCCATCTCATTAGAACTGATTCATGTGTATTCTTTTTAATGGCTGAGTAATACTCCATTGTGTATATGTACCACAGTTTTCTTATTCATTCATCTGCTGATGGACATCTAGGTTGTTTCCATGTCCTGGCTATTATAAACAGTGCTACAATGAACATTTCGGGACATGTGTCTCTTTCAATTCTGATTTCCTCGGTGTGTATGCCCAGCAGTGGGATTGCTGGGTCATATGGCAGTTCTATTTGCAATTTTTTAAGGAATCTCCACACTGTTCTCCATAGTGGCTGTACTAGTTTGCATTCCCACCAACAGTGTAAGAGGATTCCCTTTTCTCCACACCCTCTCCAGCATTTATTGCTTGCAGACTTTTGGATGGCAGCCATTCTGACTGGTGTGAAATGGTACCTCACTGTGGTCTTGATTTGCATTTCTCTGATAATGAGTGATGTTGAGCATCTTTTCATGTGTTTGTTAGCCATCTGGATGTCTTCTTTGGAGAATGAAGTAAGCCAGAAAGAAAAACACCAATACAGTATACTAACACATATATATGGAATTTAGAAAGATGGTAATTATAGCCCTGTATGCGAGACAGCAAAAGAGACATAAGTGTATAGAACGGACTTTTGGACTCTGAGGGAGAGGGAGAGGGTGGGATGATTTGGGAGAATGGCATTGAAACATGTATACTATCATGTAAGAAACGAATTGCCAGTCTATGTTTGATACAGGATACAGGATGCTTGGGGCTGGTGCATGGGGATGATCCAGAGAGATGATATGGGGTGGGAAGTGGGAGGGGAGCTCAGGATTGGGAACTCATGTACACCCGTGGTGGATTCATGTCAATGTATGGCAAAACCAATACAGTATTGTAAAGTAAAATAAAGTAAAAATTAAAATAAAAAATAAAATTACAAATAAATTTTTTAAATAAAAATTAAAAAAAAAAGTACCATATCTGGATTACATCTGAATATCATTCCCATAAAAAATATTCATAGAGTCCACAATAAGAATTTTTGAGAGCCCAGTTTAGAAATAAGGAAATATATTTCCTGTCTGTGACAACATAAGGAATGAAAGGTCCATAAGTGAGATTTACTCAAGACAGGGGCAATTTCTTCCTCAGACAAAATGTACTTGACCCAATTGTTCCATAAGTGTATTTGTGTATTTTGATTCATGCTTGTCTAGTTGACAATTTTTTTTTTAAAAATAATCTGTTTCTGTTGTGACATAAAGGCAGTATAGAGAAAAATGCACAAAACTTGGAAGTATCATTTATTGAAAATTTATGAGGCAAACACCCCTGTGACCACACTCAAGTCAGAGAGTGAGCCTTGTCCTCACACCAGAGTCCCTTTCTGTTCACAGTCAGTGTTCAAAATCCTGACATGTGTGGTGATTAAGGCCTTGTTTAATTGGATACTTTTACCATCTCTGCAGAGGTGAAAAATAGACACAGTTACATGTATATCCTGAAATACAACAGTTCAGTCTTACTTGTTTTAAATTTTATATAATTGAACTCATTGCTCATTGTCTCACTTCTTTTACTTAATGTTGTCTCTTGCTTTGTGTGACTGTAATCTACTCATTTTCATCAACAGGTATTCCACTGTATGAACACACTGGACAAGTTACTATAGAAAGTCATCCAAGGTTTCCAACTTTCAGGTACTACAACAGTATTGCTGTGACTGTTTTTACATGTCTCCTTGTGCACATGCACATGTTTTTCTGGGGAGGGCCCTTTTTGAATTGTAAGATAAGCACATCTTCATATTTAGTGAAACAGTCTAAGGTGGTGTAACCATTTTGCCTGCCACAAGCAGTAGAGTTGCTTCCAATGCTCCACATCCTATAAGCACTTGATATTGTCAGACTTTTAATTTTTGCCAATCTGATAGGTATGTGGTAGAATATCTTATGTTTTATTTTCAAAATTTTAGTCAGAATTTTACCTTTTCAATTTAAATGTATGTATTCTTAATTGAAAGATAATTGCTTTACAATTATACAGTAAATACAATATTATGTTAGTCTCTTCCATACATAAACATGATTCAGCCACAGGTATACAAATGTCCCTCCCTCTTGAACCTCTCTCCCACCTGCCACCCAATCCCATCCCATCCCTCTACATTGTCACAGAGCACTGGGTTTGAGCTCCTTGATCATGCAAAAATTTCCACTGGCTCTCTATTTTACATATGGTAGTGAATACTCCCTCCATTCTTCCCACCCTTTTCTTACCCCCACCCTATATCCACAAGTCTGTTCTCTATGTCTGTGTCTCCATTGCTTCCCTGAAAATAGGTTCATCAGTACCATCTTTCTAGATTCCATGTATATGTATTAATATGAGATATTTGTTTTTCTCTTCCTGACTTACTTCATCTGTATAATAAAATCTAGATTCATCCACCTCACTAGAACTAACTCAAATGCATTCTTTTTTATGGCTCCATTGTATAGCTCATAAATGTACAAGTTCTTTATTCATTCATCTATCAATGGACATCTAGGTTGCACCCATGTCCAAGTTATTGGAAATAGTGCTGCAAAGAATATTGGGGTACATCTGTCTTTTTCAATTTTGGTTTCCACAGGGTGTATGTCCAGTAGTGGGATTTTTGAATAATATGGTATTTTTATTCCTAGTTTTTAAGGAGTATCCATACTGTTCTTTTCATACTGTTCATGGGGTTCTCAAGGCAAGAAATTGGAAGTGGTTTGCCATTCCCTTCTCCAGTGGACCACATTCTGTCAGACCTCTCCACCATGACCCTGCCGTCTTGGGTGGCCCCACATGGCATGGTGTAGTTTCATTGAGTTAAACAAAGCTGTGGTCCGTGCAATCAGATTAGTTATTTTTCTGTGATTATGGTTTCAGTGTGTCTGCGCTTCAATGCCCTCTCACAACACCTCCCATCTTACTTGGGTTTCTCTTACCTTGGAAGTGGGGTATCTCTTCAAGGCTGCTCCAGCAAAGCGCAGCCACTGCTCCTTACCTTGTACAAGGAGTATCTCCTTATGGCCTCCCCTTCTGACATTGAGCGTGGAGTGGCTCCTTTCGGCCTTCCTTTGCCCACGCAGCTGCTGCTCCGTGGATGTGGTGTTGTTCCTCTCAGCCGCCGCCCCTGACCTCGGACATGGATAGCTCTTCTCAGCCGATAGGACACTGGAAGGGAAACTCCCTGGGTCGGTAGGTGCCCAGTGTGCTACTGGAGATCAGTGGAGAAATAACTCCAGAAAGAATGAAGGGATGGAGCCAGAGTAAAAACAATACCCACTTGTGGATGTGACTGATGATAGAAGCAAGGTGCAATGCTGTAAAGAGCAGTATTGCATACGAACCTGGAATGTTAGGTCAATGAATCAAGGTAAATTGGAAGTGGTCAAACAAGAGATGGCAACAGTGAACGTTGACATTCTAGGAATCAGTGAACTAAAATGGAATGGAATGGGTGAATTCAACTCAGATGACCCTTATATCTACTACTGAGGGCAGGAAACCCTTAGAAGAAATGGAGTAGCCATCATGGTCAACAAAAGAGTCTGAAATGCAATACTTGGATGCAATCTCAAAAATGACAGAAATATCTGTTTGTATCCAAGACAAACCATTAAATATCACATTAATCCAAGCCTAGGCCCCAAACAGTAACACTGAAAAAGCTGAAGTTGAACAGTTCTATGAAGAACTACAAGACCTTTTAGAACCAACACCCAAAAAGGAAGTCCTTTTCACAATAGGAATGCAAAAGTAGGAAGTCTAGAAACACCTGGAGCAACGGGCAAATTTGGGCTTGGAATATGGAATGAAGTAGAGCAAAGTCTAATAGAGTTTTGCCAAGAGAATGCACTGGTGTTAGCAAACATCCTCTTCCAACAACACAAGAGAAGACTCTACATATGGACATCACTAGATGGTCAACACTGAAATCAGATTGATTATATTCTTTGCAGCCAAAGATGGAGAAGCTCTATACAGTCAGAAAAACAAGACCGGGAGCTGACTGTGGCTCAGATCATGAACTCCTTATTGACAAATTCAGACTATAATTGAAGAAAGTGGGGAAAACCACTAGACCATTCAGGTATGATGTAAATCAAATCCCTTATGATTATACAGTGTAAATGAGAAATAGATTTAAGGGACTAGATCTGAGAGACAGAGTGCCTGATGCACTATGGATGGAGGTTCTTGACATTATACAGGAGACAGGGATCAAGACCATCTCCATGGAAAAGAAATGCAAAAAAGGAAAATGGCTATCTGCAGAGGTCTTACAAATAGCCGTGAAAAGAAGAGACACGAAAAGCAAAGGAAAAAAGGAAAGATATACACATCTGAATACAGAGTTACAAAGAAAGTCAAGGAGAGATAAGAAAGCCTTCCTTAGCAATCAATGCAAAGAAATAGAGGGAAACAACAGAATGGGAAAGACTAGAGATCTGTTAAGGAAAATTAGAGATATGAAGGGAATATTTCATGCAAAGATGGGCTTGATAAAGGACAGAAATGGTATGGACTTAACATAAGCAGAAGATGTTAAGAAGAGGTGGCAAGAATACACAGTGGAACTGTACAAAAAAGAGCTACACAACCCAGATAATCATGATGGTGTGATCACTCTCCTAGAGCCAGACATCCTGGAATGTGAAGTCAAGTGGGCCTTAGAAAGCATCAGTACGAACAAAGCTAGTGGAGATGATGGAATTCCAGTTGAGCTATTTCAAATCCTGAAAGATGATGCTGGAAAGTGCTGCACTCAATATGCCAGGAAATTTGGAAAACTCAGCAGTGGCCACAGGACTGGAAAAGGTCAGTTTTCATTCCAATCCCAAAGAAAGGTAATGCCAAATAATGCTCAAACTACCGCACAATTGCACTCATCTCACACGATTGTAAAGTAATGCTCAAAATTCTGCAATCCAGGCTTCATCAGTATGTGAACTGTGAACTTCCAGTTATTCAAGCTGTTTTAAGAAAATGCAGAGGAAGCAGAGTTCAAATTGCCAACGTCCTCTGGATCATTGAAAGAGCAAAAGAGTTCCAGAAAAAAAATCTATTTCTACTTTATTAGAGGATCTGGTGGCTGAGATGGTAAAGCGCCTGTCTGCAATGCAGGAGACCCAGGTTCGAGCCATGGGTTGTGAAAATCTTCCTGGAGAAGAAAATGGAAGCCCACTCCAGTATTCTTGCCTGGAAAATCCCATGGACAGCGGAGCCTGGTAGGCTACTGTCGCAAAGAGTCACACATGACTGAGTGACTTCACTTTCACTTTCGTTCACTTTCTGCTTTATTGACTATGCCAAAGCTTTTGAGTATGTGGACCACAATAAACTGTGGAAAATTCTGAAAAAGATGGGAATACCAGACCACCTGATCTGACTCTTGAGAAACCTATATGCAGGTCAGGAAGGAACAGTTAGTACTGGACAGTTAGAACTGGACAGACTGGTTCCAAATAGGAAAAGGAGTACGTCAAGGCTGTATATTGTCACCCTGCTTATTTAACTTATATGCAGAGTACATCAAGAGAAATGCTGGGCTGGAGGAAGCACAAGCTGGAACCAATATTGCTGGGAGAAATATCAGTAACCTCAAATAGGCAGATGACACCACCCTTATGGTAGAAAGTGAAGAGAAACTGAAAATCCTCTTGATGAAAGTGAAAGAGGAGAGTGAAAAAGTTGGCTTAAAGCTCAACATTCAGAAAAGTAAGATCATGGCGTCAGGTCCCATCACTTCATAGCAAATAGATGGGGAATCAATGGAAACAGTGTCAGAATTTATTTTGGGGGGCTCCAAAATCACTGCAGATGGTGACTGCAGCCAAGAAATTAAAAGACGCTTACTCCTTGGAAGGAAAGTTATGACCAGCCTTGGTAGCATATTGAAAAGCAGAGATATTACTTTGCCAACAAAGGTCTGTCTAGTCAAGGCTATGGTTTTTCCAATGGTCATGTATGGATTTGAGAGTTGGACTGTGAAGAAAGCTGAGCACTGAAGAATTAATGCTTTTGAAGTGTAGTGTTGGAGAAGACTCTTGAGAGTCCCTTGGACTGCAAGGAGATACAACCAGTCCATCCTAAAGGAGATCGGTCCTGGGATTTCATTGAAAGGACTGATGCTAAAGCTGAAACTCCAATACTTTGTCCACCTGATGTGAAGAGCTGACTCATTGGAAAAGACCCTGATGTTGGGAGGGATTGGGGGCGGGTGGAGAATGGGACGACCGAGAATGATATGGCTGGGTGGCATCAGTGACTTGATGGACCTGAGTCTGAGTGAACTCCGGGAGTTGGTGATGGACAGGGAGGCCTGGCATGCTGTGATTCATGGGGTCTCAAAGAGTCAAACACGACTGAGTGACTGAACTGATACTGTTCTCTGTAGTGGCTGTACCAATTGACATTCGCACCAATGGTGCAAGATAGTCCCCTTTTCCTTACAACCTCTCCAGCTTTCATTGTTTGCAGATTTTTTGCCAATTACCGTTCTGAAAGATGTGAGGTGATACACCATTGTAGTTTTATTTGTATTTCCCTAATTATGAGTGATGTCTAGCATCTTTTCATGTGTTTATTGGCCATGTGTATGTCTTCTTTGGCTACATATGTTTTTAGGTTTTCTGCCCACTTTTTGATTGGGTTGCTTGTTTGCCTGTACTGATTTGTATGGATTGCTTGTATACATTGGAGATTAATCCTCTGTCAGTTGATTTATTTGCTTTTATTTTCTCCCATTCTGAAGGTTGTTTTTCACCTTATTGATAGTTTATTTTGCTGTGTAAAAGCTTTTAATCATGTCTCATTTATTTTTGTTTTTATTTTTATTATTCTAGGAGGTGAGTTACATAGGGTCATGCTGTAATTTATGTCAAGGAGTGCACTGCCAATGCTGTCTTCTTGGAACTTTATAGTTTCTGGCCTTCCCTTTAAGTCTTTAATCCATTTTTAGTTTAATTTTTGTGTATGGTATTAAAAGGTGTTATAGTTTCATTCTTTTCCATGTAGCTGCACAGTCTTCCCAGTACCACTTATTGAAGAGGCTGTCTTTTTTCTTTGTATATACTTGCCTCCTTTGTCAAAGATAAGGTACCATAGGTATGTGGGTTTATTTCTGGGCTTTCTATCTTGTTTAGTTTGTCTATATTTCTGTTTTCATGCCAGTATCACAGTATTTTGATGACTGTAGCTTTGTACTACAGCCTGAAGTCAGGAAGCTTGATTCATCCAGCTCCATTTTTTTTTCTTTTGTTCTCAAGATTACTTTGGCTATTTGGAGTCTTTAATGTTTCCATACAAATTGTGATTTTTTTTTTTTCTCTAGTTCTGTGGACATTACCATTGGTAGTTTGATGATATTGCATTGAATCGGTAGATTGCATTAGGTCATATAATCATTTTCCAGTGCTGATTCTTCCATTTCAAGAAAATGGTATATTTTTCCATCTGCTTGAGTTGTGTTTGATTTCTTTCATCACTGTCTTATAGTTTTCTGCATACAGGTATTTTTTTTTTTTCTCTTTAGATAGGCGTAATCCTAGGTATTTTATTCTTTTTGATGCAATGGTCAGTGGATTGTTTCCTTAATTTCTCTGTCTGAATTTTCATTGTTAGTGTATAGGAATCCAAGGGATTTCTTTGTATTGATTTTACATTCTGTGATTTTACTATATTCATTGATTAACTTTAGTGACTTTCTGGTGTCATCTTTAGGGTTTGCTCTATACAGTATCATTTCTTCTGCAACAGTGGTAGTTTTACTTTTTCATTTTCAATCTGGATTCTTTTCATTTCTTTCTTTCTTCTTCTTCTTCTTCTTTTTTTTTTTTTTTTTTTTTTGTCTGACTGTTGCAGCTAGGATTTCCAAAACTATTGAATAGTAGTGGTTATGGTGGGCACCGTTATCTTATTCCTGATCTTAGAGGAAATGCTTTCAGGTTTTTACCACTAGAATAATGTTTGCTGTGAGTTTATTATCTTGAGGTAGGATTCTTCTATGCTTATTATTTGGAGAGTTTTTATCATAAATTGGTGTTGAATATTGTTGAACGCTTTATCTGCATCTACTGAGATCATCATATGGTTTTTTATCTTTCAATTTGTTAGTATGGTGTATCACATTGATTGATTTGTATATATCGAGGAATACATGCCTCCCTGGGATAAAGCCCACTTGATCATGATTCATGATTTTTTAATGTGTTGTTGGATTCTGTTTGCTAGAATTTTGTTCAGGATTTTTACGTATATGTTCATCATTGATATTGGTCTGTAATTTTTGTGTGTACATGTGTGGAATCTTTGGCTTTATCAGGGTGATTGTGGCCTCGAAGAATGAATTGAGGAGTTTTCCTTCCTCTATAGTTTCCTGGAAGTGCTTGAACAGTATAAGTGTTAGCTCTTTAAAATTTAATAGAATTCACCTGAAAGCCGTCTCACCCTGGGTTTTGTTTTGTTTGTTTTGTTTTGTTTGATTAGAATATTTTTTATTGCAGTTTATATTTCTGGGCTTGTCATTGGTCTGTTCATATTTTCTATTTCTTCCTGGGTCAGTTCTGGAAGGTTATAGTCTTCTAAAAATTTGTCCATTTCTTTCAAGTTGTCCATTTTATTGGCATATAGGTGCATACAGTAGTCTCTTGTGATCCTTTGTATTTATGTGTTGTTTGTTGTAACTGCATTTTCATTTCTAATTTTATTGATTTGAGTCTTCTCCCTTTTTTTTTCTTAATGAATCTGGCTAATGGTTTGTCAATTTTGTTTATCTTTTCAAAGAACCAGCTTTTAGTGATCTTTGTTATTGTCTCTTTAATTTCTTTTCCATTTATTTCTTCTCTGGTCTTTATGATTTCTTTCCTTCTACTAATATTGTTTTTTTTTGTTTTGCTCTTCTGTTTCTAGTTGCTTTAGGTTCAAGGTTAGGTTGTTCATTTGAAGTTTTTCTTGTTTCTTGAGGCAAGTTTTTATTGGTATAAACATCCCTCTGAACACTGATTTTAATGAACCCCATAGGTTTTGAGTTGTCATTTGCTGCTAGGTATATTTTGATTTCCTTTTTGATTTATTCAGTGATCCGTTGGTCATTAAGAATCATATCATTTAGTCTCAATATGTCTGTGTTTTATATAGTTTTTTTCCTTCCCCCTGTGGTTGACATGTAATCTTATATCATTGTGGTTCATAAAAGATGCTTAAAATAATTTCATTTTTTTGTTATTTTGCCAAAGTTTGATATGTGATACACAATATAATCTATCCTGGAGAATATTCCATGCGCACTGGAGAAAAAAGTGAAATCTACTGTTTTTGCATGAAGTGCCCTGTAGATTTCAATTAGATCCAGCTGGTTCAATGTATCATTTAAAACTTGTGTTTCCTTATTAATTTTCTGTCTGAGTGAGCTGTCCATTAGTGTGAATTGGGTAAATTCTCCCATTATTATTTTATTTCTCTTGATTTCTCCTTTAATAATTGTTAGCATTTGTGTTATGTATAAGAAGTATATGTATATTTATAATTGTTATATATTCTTCTTGGATTGATCATTATGTAGTGTCCTTCTTTGTATCTTTAAAGTTTATTTTATGTGATATGAATATTGCTACTTCTGCTTTCTTTTGATTTCTGTTTGCATGGTAAATCTTTTTCCAGCCCTTCACTTTCAGTCTGTATTTATCCTTAGATCTGAGGTATATCTCTTATCAACAGAATATATAAGGGTCTTGTTTTAGCATCCATTTAGCCAACCTGTGTCTTTTGGTTGAAGTATTTGGTCCACTTACATTTATGGTAATTATCGATATGCATGATCCTCTTACCATTTGTTGTTTTGCGTTTGGTTTGTAGGCCCTTTCTTCCTCTTTTGTTTTCTATCTAGAGAAATTCCTTTAGCATTTGTTATAAAGCTGGTTTGGCAATACTAAATTCTCTTAGTATTTGCTTGTCTGTAAAGGTTTTGATTTCCTCCTTTGAATCTGAATGAGATTCTCACTGGATAGAGTAATCTTGGTTGTAAGATTTTTTCTTCTAATCACTTTAAGTATATCTTGCCACTCCCTTGTGGTCTGCAGAACTTCTGTTTAACAATCAGCTGTTTGCCTTGTATTTTATTTATTGCTTTTCCTTTGCTGCTTCTAATATTAGTCTTTTGTCTTTAATTTTTGTTAGTTTGATCAATATATGTCTTGGTGTGTTTCTCTTTGGGTTTATCCTGTATGGGACTCTCTGGGCTTCCTGGATTTGGGTGATTATTTCATTTCCCATTTTAGGGAAGTTTTTGACTATAATCCTCTCAAATATTTTCTCATGCCCTTTCCTTTTGTTTGGTTCTTCTGGGACCACTAATGATGATTTTAATGTTATGCTTAATGTCCCAGAGGTCTCTGAGACCATCCTCATTTCATTTTATTCCTTATTCTTATTACTGCACTCTGCTTCAGTTATTTCTACCATTCTATCTTCCATCTCACTTATCTGCTTTTCTGCCTCTGCTATTGGGTCCCTCTGCTGCTGCTGCTGCTAAGTCGCTTCAGTTGTGTGTGACTCTGTGTGACCCCATAGACGGCAGCCAGCCAGACTCCCCATCTCTGGGATTCTCCAGGCAAGAACACTGGAGTAGGTTGCCATTTCCTTCTCCAATGCATGAAAATGAAATGTGAAAATGAAGTTGCGCAGTCGTGTCCAACTCTTAGCAGCCCCATGGACTGCAGCCTACCAGGCTCTTCAGTCCATGGGATTTTCCAGGCAAGAGTACTGGAGTGGGTTGCCATTGCCTTCTTTGATTGGGTCCCTCTGGTATATATTAAATCTCACTTATTGCATTGTTCATTGCAGGTTGTTTATTCTTTAATTCTTCTAGGTCCTTATTAAACATTTCTTGCACCTTCTTGATCTATTCCTCCAGTCTATTTATCCATTTTATTTTCAAGATTTTAGATCATCTTTACTATCATTACACTGATTTTTTTTTTTTTTTTTCTTGAAGTATATTGTCTATTTTCTCTTCATTTGTTTGGTCTTGTGGGTTTTTAAAATATTCCTTCATCTACTGAATGTTTCTCTGTCATTTCAGCTTGTTTAATTCACTGTGTTTTATGTCTCCTTTTTGCAGGCTGGAAGGCTGTAGCTTCTGTTAACTGTAGAGTCTGCTCCCTCTGGATGAGACTGGACCAGTGATTTCTGAAGATCTCCTCTTTGGTTCAATTCTTGCCTGTGTTCTGGTGGATAGAGCTGGATCTTGTCCCTCTGAAAGGCAGTGTTGTATCCAGTAGTGTGTTTTGTGGTGTCTATGAGTTTGATATGGCTTTGAGCAGCCTGTCTGCTAATGTGCAGGGTTGTGGTTCTGTTTTTCTGAAGTACGGGCATGGGACATCTGGCACTGGAGCTTGCTGTCCTTTGGGTGGGGCCTGGTATTAGTGTTGAAATGGAAGTCTTTGGGATAGCTCTTGTTGATTAGTGTTCCATGGGGTCCAGAGTTCTCTGGTAGTTCAAAGTCCTGGACTTGGGTCTCCCACCTCAGGGATTAAGGCCCAACGCTTTACTGTAGCACTAAGACCTTAGAAGCTACATAGCACAGAAGACAAAAACCCAAAGCTAATGATGAAAGCAACACTTAACAGCCAAGAACACCCAGGGAAACTCACACCAAAACCCTCCAATATTTCTAGGAAGGTCTCACGACCCATTGTGTGCAGTGTAGGGTCCACTTAGTCTCAGATTTGACCTTACTCCAGCTTGTATTTGCCCCCAGAGTCCACACTTGCCCCTAACTTCCACAGTCTTGGGCCAAATGAAGGTATTTAATCTGCTACACCTGCAACAGCTGGAGCTAATTCTCTTTCTCTTCTTTGGTCACACAGTCCCTGTTGTTCTGCTTTATTTTGGGGTCTGACCGCTTATATGCCACCCTCAGATGTCTGTTCCCTGTCCAGACAAAGGTAAAGGACAAGGCTTATTAGAGCTCACTTGCCCAATCTGGCTAGGGGAGAGAGAGGAGTATAGCAGCCACAGTTGGGATATGCCTGGGTGTGCCTACACAGATAGAGAACTGCCACATGTTGTTACAGTATGAGGCAGGTAATGCACTCTGCCAGAGAAATTTGCCACAAATTGTGTGTCCCGAGGGAGAGCTAAACTGCTTAGGCTCCCAGAAAATTGTGGACAATAACCTGTGCCTGCTCACAGCCTGGTGGTAGCTACCACCTCTGGGGTCAGGACTGCATTGGTGGCTTTTGTCTACTACCTCAGGCACTTTCTCTGGCTTTGTCAGTGCCTGTGACTTACTCTTCCCCTTCTGGGCTCATAAACTTCAGTCCTGTCAAATCTACCCCCTGGAGATTCAACAAGTTTTTCAGGTTTTGAAAGCTGTTGGAGAGCTTTTAGCAGGTGTCTGCCAAGGATCTAAATTAGTGTCCTGGGCATCAATAATCCCTTACTACTCTGGGGCTCTCAGTCTTTTTCCTGAACTCCCTCAGCTGTCACATTGGCCACTCAGAGTATCCTCATGGCAGTCAACCTCAGTCTTCTCCCTTGGGTCTGACACCAGTGTCTGAGCCTTGTACCCTGCCCCTCCCCTGTATAGCACTGGTGTCAGGGAGGCATGTGAGCTGCTTCTCAGCTGGGAAGTGCTGCTCAGCAATGATATATGTGGTGAGTTCTCCATTTTGCCTTCTGAGCACCCATTGTTCACTCTCATCTGAGATTCCAAAGCTCTACCCTGAACCTCACCTGTGAGGGGGTTTCTGAGTATGTTTAAACTTCCTCCTTCACAGTTTCCTCTCTGGGGTGCAAGTCCCATCTTGAAATTATTTGTTTCTTGTTTTCTTTTTTTGCCCTACCTCATTCTAAGGAGCTTGAATTGTCTTTGTTGAAATTTGAGGTCTTCTGCTAGCATTCAGAAGTTTGTGTTGTAGGAGTTGCTCCATATTCAGATGAATTTTTGATGTACTTGTGCAGAAGAAGATGATTTTCCTGTCTTGTTCCTCCACCATCTTCTTTCATTTGTTCTCTCCTTATGGTTTTATTTTCCATTTTTTAATTGTGAATAAGGTTGAGCATGTTTTAATATATTTTTAATCACTGGATTTCTTTTTCATAAAGTACCTGTTCAAGTCTCTTTTGTGTGTGTCTTTTTATTTTTATTTTTTAATGCTTTGCAGTGCTTTATTTTATTTTAAACATGATTTAAATATGAAAGTTCATCTGATTTTATGTGTTGCATTAGTTTTTCCTTTTTTTTTTTTTCTTTATTAATATGTACCTCTTTCGGGTTGCTTGTAATGCGTTATTAAAAAAAAAAACTTTTCCTTTTTAAAAACTTAGTTTTAATTGGAGGGTAATTGTTTTACAATATTGTGTTGGTTTCTGCC
The DNA here is from genome assembly GCF_032405125.1 of Capricornis sumatraensis. Classification (NCBI taxonomy): domain Eukaryota; kingdom Metazoa; phylum Chordata; class Mammalia; order Artiodactyla; family Bovidae; genus Capricornis; species Capricornis sumatraensis. The sequence goes on along the minus strand of NW_027184621.1, from coordinate 125,402 downwards.
ATACATAAAGATGAATCAGCCTTAGGTATGCATATGTTCCCTCCCTTTTGAAACTCCCTCCCACCTTCCACCCCACCCCACCCCTTTAGGTTTTTACAAATCACTGGTTTGAGCTCCCCCGAGTCATACAGTAAATTCCCACTAGCTATCTATTTTATACCTGGAAATGCATATGTTTCTAATCTATTGTCTCAATTTGTCCTACCCTCCCCTTTCCTCACTGTGTCCACACGTTTGCTCTCTATTTCTGCCCCTCCTTTGCTGCCCTGCAAATAGGTTCATCAGTACCATCTTTCTAGATTCCACATATATGCATTAATATATGATATTTGTTTTTCTAACTTACATCACTCTGTATAATAGGCTCTAGCTTCATCCACATCAATAGAACTTACTAAAATGCATTCATTTTTTAATGCCTGAGTAATATTTCATTGTGTATATGTACCACAACTTCCTTATCCATTCATCTGTCAGTGGACATCTAGGTAGCTTCCATGTCCTGCTGCTGCTGCTGCTGCTAAGTCGCTTCAGTAGTGTCTGACTCTGTGTGACTCCATAGACAGCAGTCCACCAGGCTCCCCTATCCCTGGGATTCTCTAGGCAAGAATACTGGAGTGGGTTGCCACTTTCTTCTCCAATGCATGAAAGTGAAAAGTCAGAGTGAAGTTGCTCATTTGTGTCTGACTCTTCATGACCCCATGGACTGCAGCCTACCAGTCTCCTCCATCCATGGGATTTTCCAGGCAAGAGTACTGGAGTGGAGTGCCATTGATAGTGCTGCAATGAACATTGGGATACATGTATCTTTTTCAATTATGGTTTTCACAGGGTATATGCCCAGTAGTGGAATCTGTTGGGTCCTATGGTAGAAGAAAATATTTCTTACTCTGAAGTCATAAGATAGTCTTGAATGTCAACTCCTACAAGCTTTGCAGACTTGTCTCTTAACATTAAATATGTTACACATCAGGTGTTGATTCTTGTATATGTGTAAACTAAAGCTATAATTTATTTTCCATATGGAGACACATTTGTTCTAGAACCATTAACTAAAAAGAACACAGTTTTTATTCTACCCTGTCTTGTCATCTGCCCTGTCATCTCGGTTGTAATTTAAGTGTTCAGATACCTGTGCACCCATTTCTGGCCTGATTTATTTGTCTATCCTGGCATTAATGCCACATTCTATTAATTCTCATGGTTTTGCAATGTCTTGATATCTGGCAGAATATCATTTTCATAACTAATACATGTTTGAGAGAGTATAGCTATTCTTGGTCTTTCCCATTCCCGTGCAAATCTAGAATGAGACTGGGCAGTTCTGCCCACACTCACAAATTGTTTGTTGCTGGTACATGGAAGTATTATATTCATATTACACACACACACATATACATACAATACAATCAGAGTGTTATAACTCTGGAGGGATTCAGAATAATGGATGGAAGGGAAAGACAAGCGTAGAATCTGTTGTAAATAAGATCAGGGCAATAGTAACAGAGGTGTGGGTGGAATGAGCCTGGCTTAAGAGCAGTTTAGGAGAATTATGGGAAACAATGACAAGATATTGCCTCCAAGTGATTGATGGAAAGAATAAGGCTTTAAGGGAAGAAGTTTACATGAATGTATGACAAAGAAAATGGTAAATGGATAGAAACTTCTTCAAAACAGGCTGCCTACAGGTTATGTAGATGTCTTTACAACAATAAAATTTCACAATTGTAAAGAACTTTGAAAGAATGGGAGATTTGTGGTTGATATGAAACTAGTGATAAACAAACATGCTAACATATGAATTATGCCAGGCTTCACTGTGTTTAATTTTTTTTTTCTATTTTTGACATTCCTAGAAACAGGTTTTTAAATTTCTACATCTGGTGCCCTTCAGATAACTTGATTTCAGTTTGTAATATCATATGTCTCACTGAAAATTATTCAAATAATTTTTCAATTGATAGTATCTACCAGGATTTGACTCAGGCTCTGTTTTCTAATAAATTCTGATTTTTTTAACTTGTTTTTAACAAGTTAAGAAAAGTAGATCATATAATAACTGTGGTTCAAATTTATATTCAATATTTGGTCCCATTCCTTTTAAGAGATTAATAAGACATGTATTAATTTGTGACCACCAGGTGATTATTACAAAAATGTCACTTGCTTTGAAATGTATGCATATTTAATGTAGTCATTGAAGTCAGATGTTTCACAATGAAAATCACATTTTATCCTTCCATTTCGTGCCCTTCTGAGTTTTGCACTTTTGAAGGAAATGGACCTCGGAGCATGATACATTTAATTCAAAGGTATTTGCAATAGGATGCTATTTTATCTGTCAAAAGCTAATGTAATCACAGACTGTCTTCTCAGTTTGAAACTTGTAGTCTTGGGGACTGTTAATGTAAATTCTGAATATAGGCATGTGACAGGTCAAACAGTAGGAAATGCCTTGATAATTGCCTAGGAGATGTAGATTTGGGAAGATGAAAAACCCATAATTAAGACAAATTTGAATTTAGTAAATTATAACCTGATTTTCGAAAGTGACAGTGGAATTTGAAAATGAGAGAATAAAAAGCAAATGATCGTGTTAGGTAGGTAGAACAGGGAAAAGGAGTCCAAAATGACGGTGGCTACAAACAAGGAAGGGAAAAGCCCATGAAAATGAAACAAAAGAAGGTCTGAGGAGTGGAGTGAGGACCTCAGGTAAAACAAACAACACTCCTGGCTGGCCCAATTTACATAGGACAGGCCCAGGGAGAGATAAACATATAAATAGAAGAACCAAAGCTAGCTCTCTCTCTTTCTCTCTCTCCCGCGTGCTGGGGCACTCTTCTTCTCATGTCTTTAGATCGACGTGCCCTCACACCTCGAAGATGGATTTTCCTGCTATCTTCTAAATAAAATAGAGCTGTAACACTGATTTGTCTAAGAGCTATAACATGGTCCGTTCGAGACCTAAGAGCTATAACAAGGTCTATCCAAGACCTGAGAGCTGTGACATGCCTAGGGGGCTTTAATGTCTGCCACTCCAAATCTTTGTTGTGACGAGACAAAGAATCAAGCAACATACACTCGCATGACAACAGGATGAGGAATAAATGCAGCTCAGATATGCCAAAACTTTGTATGTGTGTGGTGTGATTATGGTGCAGATTAGAAAGGCCATTTTATTTTTTCTGTTGCTAACTTTTCAGGGTGAAATATCAAATCTCTGAAGCAATGGTGACAGGATGCCTAGAGAGTAAAGAACCAGAGCCTGAGTGCTCCCTAGGAAAGAATGACTGGCTGACAAACATGCTGATGCCATGGAGGTGTGTCCCCCAGCCTCAAGATATAGTGAAAGCCACAAGACTTGGACTCAAAGTACACTTTTTTTATTGGAGAATAATTGCTTTACAATGTTGTGTTAGTTTCTGCAGTATGATCAAATTAACCAACCATTTGATAAAGAGCCACCAATAGATGGTAAAGAATCTGCCTGCAACACAGATGACCAGGGTTCGATCCCTGGGTTGGGAAGATCTCTTGGAGAAAGGAATGGCTGCCCACTCCAGTATTCTTGCCTGGACAATCCCACAGACAGAGGAGACTGGCAGGTTACAGTCTACGAGATGACAAAAGTTGAACACGACTGAGAGACTAACACTTGCACTTCACTTACCAGCATCAGTCTTTCCCAGTGAGTCATCTCTTCACATCAGGTGGCCAAAGTATTGGAGCTTCAGCTTCAGCATCAGTCCTTCCAACGAATATTCAGGGTTGATTTCCTTGCAGTTGGTTTGATCTCCTTGCAGTCCAAGGGACTCTCAGGAGTCTTTTCCAGCGCCACAATTTGAAAGCATCAATTTTTCGGTGCTCAGCTTCCTTTATGGTCCAACTCTCACTTCCATACAGCTATCTGTGATAGCTGAAGTGCTCATAAAAGAATGGTTTCGGTGAGCCCAGCTTCTGGCATTTGCCCGTACATATAAAATGCTAAATTCTTTAACTTGAATTGTCTGGTTTTCTTTAATTAACAGTAACCTCTTGAAATTGTGACTACCTGGTGTTTGTTACCAAAACTTCTGTATATCCTGGTTTCTTCATTCCCTCTTCAGAGTTAGTGTATTCTCCTTGGTCCTGTGTTGTCTCAACAAAAATTTGAAGCTATGGACATTAGAGACCTCAACGTGTCATAGCTCTCAGACAGACCGTGTTATAGCTCTTGGGTCTTGGCAGACCATGTTATAGTTCTCAGGTCTCAAACAGACCGTATTATAGCTCTTAGATCAGTGTTACAGATCAATTTTATTTAGAAAATAGCAGGAAAAATCCATCCCCAAGGTGTGAGGGTATGCTGACCCAAAGATGCAAAGAGAAGAGCGTGGGGGAGTGCCGAGATCCCCAGCCCTTTGGCTCCTCTTTTTATATGTTTCTTTTCCTCTCCCTGGGCCTGCCCTATGTAAATTGGGCTAGCCAGGAGTGCTGTTTGTTCTACCTAAGGTCCTCATTCTGATCCTTGGACCTTCCTTTGACCTTCCTTTTTTATATCTTTGCAGGCTTTTCCCTTCCTTGTCATTTAGCCACTGCCATTCTGGACACCTGTTTCCTATTCTAACTACCTAACAAAAGCAATCTATCTGAGAGGCAGCCTCTGCGCTTAAGTCCTCAACTTTGTCTGCCAAGTAAAATGTAATTCTCAACTTTTAAGTTGTGCTTTTTTTTTTTTTTCAGTTGACATTTGTATAAGAATTTTAACTCTAATTAAAGAGTAACTGTAAGACACAAGGAAACTCCATCTAGTAACCAAGGGTTGAGGGAGAAAATCCAAGGAAGACTGCACTTGGAAGGACTACAGGCTTCTGGATAAAGTATGTCTTAGTCCCTCAAGAGTAGAGAAGTTGGTTGGAGTGGATGGAGGGGCAAACAGCAGGCAGCCCTGCAAGTGCAGACGGGGAGTAGGTTACCAGAAGTAGATCATGTAGTGTACAGTGGGAGTCTGGAAGCTGGGCAGGGAGTGGGGCAGAGGCCTTCAGAGGGTGGGATGCATGGGAATTTGAGCAGACTTTCACCAGACCACGGAGGCAAGGTTGCAGAGGGACAGTGGTCTGGTCCTATGGCTTGGACAGGCTTCTTCCACAATGGAAGATATCACCGGCCTCCCTGTCTCTGCTGGGAATTGCCAGAAACTTCTGATTACTTTAGATTGTGCTCTGCAAAGGAAAAATGCTTAAAGGGATTTGCGGTCATAAAGCATTATATTCAAGGATGTGTTGAGACTTCTGAAGCAATAGACTGATAACTGACACTGAAATCAGGAACAGTGAAGACTAAAAAATCAGTGATTCTTTTCTGTCTGCAAAAGAAGAACCCTTAAGAAGATCATGGCAAACAACTTTTTTATCCTGTTGAAAAAAAAAAAAAAAACAACAACAACTAAAAAATATTTGATATTTCTTCAATGTATTCTAGCATATTAATTTGTGTGTTTTTAGGTAAAGCAATTTATTATCTGGTCTTTTCATTATTATTATTTTTTAAAATAAATGCAAGCCTAAGAGAGCCATACTCAAGCAAGCATTTTTAAGTAACCAAAGGTAAGGAATGCATCCAGTCTCTGGAAAACCATCAAGGAGATGCCATACATAAACTTTTGGAATGCTTTTCAGTTCTTCTGCCTTTTTACCAGTTCCTAAGGCTTACTCCTCTCACACCTCCTTCTCTTTGTCTCTGGACTTTCTCTCTTTTTCACCCTTATACTTTCTCTTCTCCATAGGCTCGCCTTCTCCTCTTTTACATTCTCAGTTTTAGTCTTTCTTGGCCTTCTGCTGCAAGAGTGTCCTTGAATTAGTTTGTCAAAAGGCAGAGGAGGGGGGAATGGGAGGGTCCCTTGTTCTCCTCACTGTGGTGGGTGGAGACTGGGGACATTTACAGATTATAAATCCTGTTCCTTTCACACTGTCTCCTTATTAATCTTTATTGACTCTTGTAAGGAGATATTCAATATGTAAATATTCTTCCAGAACTTCTTTGAGTTTACTACTTAGGCCTCCCTCTTCTTTGTCTTTACTGGGCTGTTCATAATCGCTCTTTGTTTCTTGCAAGGGCAGCCAGGTGAATTGTGAGCACACACAAACACACACATACACACCACTCTCCCTTCTAGAGAGAAACGCTTGAACATTTGTATTCACATTTAAACTCTTTGTCCTTTAGAGGAGTGCCTCTGTTCCTCATAACTTGCAAAAAACAGTGTGCCCTAAGTACCTGTACTCTCAGTTGTACGTTCTTTGCAAGCACTGAGTCCCGGCCTGCCTGTGGCCCTCTGTTGGAAGGCCACAAAAGATATGAGCATTTAGGTGCCTTTAACTTACTTACAAACCAAGAAAATAAAGTTTCTGGGTTTAAAGACATTTTAGACCACTATGCTTTTAAGATGTACACAAGATTTTATTGTTTTAGTGAAAATCAGCCAGGATTTACTTTCTACATGTGGTAGTCAGTGTTTATGAAGTATATCTGCACTTTTTCTCTTCTGGACACACAGTGAGATGCGCTATCTATGGGTCAGGTGACTGGTATTTCTGCACCAGAGTACTGAATTGCCTTTGCAATAAGCTCTCTTTCTCTTTGTCATGGTGACTGGTCACATTTGAGATACTGGCTGCCCCACTAGCCAGTCACTTGTATGGGAAGATACAAAGCAGAAGACTCTGCCCATCTGTGACAGGCATAGTGCATAGGGTAGAAATTATCTCTCTCTTTTGTTGTTTTAAAGGACAAAGATTTGGGGATTACTTACTACCCCATATGCTTCTCTGTTCAGCCCAGCTTCATCAGTTCCCTAAAAGTGGCCATCTCTCTTTGTCCGAATGATGCTACTTTTTTTTTTTTAATCTTGAATAAATATCTTAATTAACTATAGCTTGTTTCAGGTATTTAGAAAACTTCCACATCTAGTGATATTTCTGCCATCATTTTGGAGGAAGAAACATTTATGGGGCTGTTAATTACAAATTGGGCCTTGCCATCAACGTCTTCAAGGATTAAATCGTGCTGCTGCAGTTGCTGACTTTCAATACACCCTGAAAGGCTTTCAGAGTGGAGATCAAGAATGATGCATTCTGTACTCTGGGAAAAACTGGCAGAACTGGTCTTTAGAAAGTTAGATATTTTCAGGAGCTGATTATATGAGCCCAATTCTTTTATCTCCACATATCTAGAAAAGCACTAAAATCCTTTGTTGGTGATGTCTATTCCTTGTGACTAGCAGAAACATTTTGAAAAAATCATGTGCTTGATTGCACACACCCTCCATTCACCAAAATCACATTTATCCTGACCTTCCCCCGTATCTCTCTGGAGTAATTTCTCAGAGTTATCTGAGATGCTGTCTCCTGGGCTATAGTCTTCATTTTGTCCCAAAGAAAACAGATTGTAACTCTAACATTGAGCATTTTCAAAATTGACATAATTATATAAATAAAGTTAATTTTTTAGCAAGGATTCCCCTTTTATAGATCCTGACTTTAATATGTTAAAATTAATGCACAGAGAGCTTTTTTACTAGAGTATATCATCTCTAGTCTTTTGTACTAAGTTCCAAGTGATTTCCTTCATTAGCTTTCTCATCCACTCATTCATTTATGAATTCATTCATTTACATTTTAGTTCAATAAACTATACTGAATGTCAGGCATGGGGCCAAGTTGAAGTATCAGTGTGAATAAGACTCAGTCTCTGTCACTGTTCTTATGTTGTTACCAATCCAGTTTTTGTTTAGAAAAACTAGGAAAAGTTAAGTAAAATAGGAAGCCATTTCTAAATACTCTGCATTCAAATACATACATTATTTTGTACATAGTAAGAAGGTTTAAAGCTATGAAATTATATTATAGACAGGGAAATTCCTGCTGATTCCACCCATATTTATACCTTACTAGCTTGACGTGGTTAACTTAAAGCACTCTCCTATATAGAGAGTGGGCAATGCTGGTTTATGTGTACTTGCTACAAGTCATTTTATGGCTACTTGGCTCTTGGTAAAGCTTGTGCATGCACACTTTTTTGTTTCTGGATGGCTTTGCACCACTGAGTGTTCCATTGGGTTTAAAAAGAAAAAAATTGCAGATAATGTTTGCTAAGGAAAAAGAAAAAAAAAAAAAGAATTATGGAAAGCCAACACCAAAAGAGCAGAGCTCTCACAGCTTGAGCCCTACTAGGCAAAAATACAGAGAAGAAAACTTATTAGAACATGTTTATTGTGTGGGTGAAGAAATTTCAAGACAAGAGTTGAGATGGGTGGTTCCAGGCCATGATGATGAGAAGTCTCTCCCACAAACATGCCTCCTGGCTGGTTTTCAGGTAATGCTTCTATTCAGGTTGAAATCATATCATATCTAAGCTGCTCTTCTTTCTGTTTCTCTTTATCTATGTACATGCCCCCAATATCAGTGATAATCCTAAAAATGTCTGAAGAATGTATTCTAAAGTATTTACCACATCTCAATGTCATTTTATTATTTGGGAAGACTATACCACTTTACATAAAAATATTTAACTGTGAAATAAAAATGTATTTACTCTTCTCCTATATTTGTCATCATGGAAGCTTTTGATCTTTCCAGTGTGGTTTAAGATTTTATTTCTTTATACCACATTCTTGCCTGTACTTCACAAAACAATTTGTTAGAGACAGCACAGACTAAGTTCAGGGAAAATTAGCAATGAATTATAGTCCATTATGTTGACATTTTGTTAATATTATCCTGTCCTTCAGTACTAGAATGATAAAAACAGTAAATTTGGCTCATGCTAATAAATACAAGTCGATAGAAGGTAAAAAGGATGTGTTGTGTCCTACATACCTTTTTTGTTTTGTTTTGTTTTTTGGTCTGATAAATCTATGGAGAATCAGTTTTAATCATGAAGAGTGAGAGGAAAGGGAAGAAGAAATTGGGATGGTGGCAGAGATGATGTGACATCATCCCACTGTATTTTGCAGAAGCCAAGTGGAATTGCTAATATTTCCAATTAGTTGTCATTGTTGTTTAGTCATTAAGTCATGTCTGACTCTTTGCAACCACATGGACTGTAGCCCACTAGGCTCTTCTGTTCATGCAATTCTCCAGGCAAGAATACTGAGTGGGTTGACATTTCCATCTCCAGGGGATCTTCCTGACCCATGGATTGAATCATATCTCTTATGTTGGCAGACAAATTCTTTACCACTGAAACACCAGGAAAGCTGAATATTTCCATATACATAATATGTGTCATGTATTAAAATAATTTTTAAATATAGTAGAGATATTTAAAACTATCTGAGAGATCAAAGTCCTTTTAGAGAGATATGGATGCACATGGATTATATCTGAGAGCCACAGATTTAAAAAAATAGTGCTATTTAATTTCTGGCCTACTTTTTAGAGAAACCAATTTGAACATAAATGTACATACACAAGCACATTTATTAACCATCTGCTCAAAAATTAAGGAGCAGAAACATAAGCCTTTAGCTAATATATCCACTAAACGCTAAATTGCGCAGTTCAGTCCTCTGTGGGTAAAATTTAAAGGCAAGAAAGAACTACAGCAATGAAGAGAAGATCCAAGACTCTGAGGTTATGAACAGCGTTCTCTCTCCAGTTGTCTAGCTTGGAATTCGAGAATCAACAGTACCCAAGCAGATGAAAATGCTATCTGTTTCTCCAAACCTTGCTCATAGTTCTTTAACTAGTACTCTTTTTAAAGAGAACATTGTTTAAAAAAAAAAAAAATAGTTCCAGTCAGCTACAGCTCAAGACAGAGCTGATTTTGACACAGTGATGCTCTCTGTCTTTGGATACCTGCTAGGGTGCTTGGTCATACCTGAATGGTCTAGCGGTTTTCCCTACTTTCTTAAATTATGTCTGAATTTTGCAATAAGGAGTTCATGATCTGAGCCACAGTCAGCTCATGGTCTTGTTTTTATTGACTGTATAGAGCTTCTCCATCTTTGGCTACAAAGAATATAATCAATCTGATTTCGGTATTGACCATCTGGTGATATCCATGTGTAGAGTCTTCTCTTGTGTTGATGGAAGAGGGTGTTTGCTATGACCAGTGCATTTTCTTGGCTAAATTCTATTAGTCTTTGCCCTGCTTCATTCCACATTCCAAGGCCAAATTTGCCTGTTACTCCAGGTGTTTCTTGACTTCCTACTTTTGCATTCAAGTCCCCTATAATGAAAAGGACATCTGTTTTAGGTGTTAGTTCTAAAAGGTCTTGTAGGTGTTCATAGAACAGTTCAACTTCAGCTCCTTCAGCATTATTGGTTGGGGCATAGACTTGTATTACCATGATATTGAATGGTTTGCCTTGGAGACGAACAGAGATCATTCTGTCATTTTTGAGATTGCATCTAAGTACTGCATTTCTGACTCTTTTGTTGACCATGATGGCTACTTAGGGATTCCTGCTCTCAGTAGTAGATATAATGGTTATTTGAGTTAAATTCACCCATTCTAGTCCATTTGAGTTAGCTGATTCCTAGAATGTCAATGTTCACTCTTGCCATCTCTTGTTTGACCACTTCCAGTTTGCCTTGATTCATGGACCTGACATTCCAAGTTCCTATGCAATATTGCTCTTTACCGCATTGGATCTTGCTTCTATCACCAGTCACATCCACAGCTGGGTATTGTTTTTGCTTTGGCTCCATCCTTTCATTCTTTCTGGAGTTATTTCTCCACCGATCTCCAGTAGCATATTGGGCACCTACTGACCAGGGGAGTTCCTCTTTCAGTATCCTATCATTTTGCCTTTTCATACTGTTCATGGAGTTCTTAAGACAAACATACTGAAATGGTTTGCCATTCTCTTCTCCAGAGGACCACATTCTGTCAGAACTCTCCACCATGACCCACCTGTCTTGGGTGGTCCCGCAGGCATGGCTTAGTTTCATTGAATTAGACAAGGCTGTGGTCCTAGTGTGATTAGATTGACTAGTTTTCTGTGAGTATGGTTTCAGTGTGTCTGCCCTCTGATGCCCTCTTGCAACACCTAGCAGCTTACTTGGGTTTCTCTTACCTTGGGTGTGGGGTATCTCTTCACGGCTGCTCCAGCAAAGCACACCCACTGCTCCTTACCTTGGATGAGGGGTATCTCCTCACCGCTGCCCTTCCTGACCTTCAACGTGGGATGGCTCCTCTAGGCCATCCTGCGCGCATGCAGCCACTGCTCCTTGGACGTGGGGTTGCTCCTCCCAGCTGCTGCCTCTGACCTCGGACATGGGGTAGCTCCTCTCGGCCGTTCCTGCGTCTTTGCAGCCTAGCACTCTAGGCCACTTGTCCCTGACCTCGGACATGGGTTAGCTCCTCTCAGCTGTGCTTAGTGCACCAGCCGCAGCCGCCTGCAATTAGTGGAAGTGAGAAATAGATTTAAGTGCCAAGATCTGATAGATAGAATGCCTGATGAACTATAGAATGAGGTTTGTGACATTGTACAGGAGACAGGGATCAAGACCATCCCCATGGAAAAAAAATGCAAAAAAGAAAATGGCTGTCTGCGGAGGCCTTACAAATAGCTGTGAAAAGAAGAGAAGTGAAAAGCAAAGGAGAAAAGGACAGATATAAGCATCTGAATGCAGAGTTCCAGAGAATAACAAAAAGAGCTAAGAAACCTTCCTCAGAGATCAATGCAAAGAAATAGAGGAAAACAACAGAATGGGAAAGACTAGAGATTTCTTCGGGTAAATGAGAGATACCAAGGGAACATTTCATGCCAAAATGGCTCGATAAAGGACAGAAATTGTATGATCTAACAGAAGTAGAAGATATTAAGAAGAGGTAGCAAGAATACACAGAAGAACTGTACAAAAAAGATCTTCACGACCCAGATAATCATGATGGTGTGATCACTAATCTAGAGCCAGACATCCTGAAATATGAAGTCAAGTGGGCCTTGGAAAACATTTTTACGAACAAAGCTAGGGGAGGTGATGGAATTCCAGTTGAGCTATTTCAAATCCTGAAAGATGATGCTGTGAAAGTGCTGCACTCAATATGCCAGCAAGTTTGGAAAACTCAGCAGTGGCCACAGGACTGGAAAAGGTCAGTTTTCATTCCAATTTCAAAGAAAGGCACTGCCAAATAATGCTCAAACTACCACACAATTGCACTCATCTCACATGCTAGTAAAGTAATGCTCAAAATCTCCAAGCCAGGCTTCAGCAATACGTGAACTGTGAACTTTCTGATATTCAAGCTGGTTTTAGAAAAGGCAGAGGAACCAGAAATCAAATTGCCAACATCTGCTGGATCATGGAAAAAGTAAGAGAGTTCCAGAAAAAAACATCTGTTTCTGCTTTACTGACTATGTCAAAGCCTTTGACTGTGTGGATCACAATAAACTGTGAAAAATTCTGAAAGAGATGGGAATACCAGACCACCTGACCTGCCTCTTGAGAAATCTGTATGCAGGTCAGGAAGCAACAATTAGAACTGGACATGAAACAAGAGACTGGTTCCAAATAGGAAAAGTAGTACATCACCTGCTTATTGTCACCCTGCTTATTGTCACCCTGCTTATTTAACTTATATGCAGAGTACATCATGAGAAACGCTGGACTGGAAGAAACACAAGCTGGAATCAAGACTGCCAAGAGAAAGCTCAATAACCTCAGATATGCAGATGTCACCACCCTTATGGCAGAAAGTGAAGAGGAACTAAAAAGCCTCTTGATGAAACTGAAGGAGGAGAGTGAAAAAGTTGGCTTAAGGCTCAACCTTCAGAAAACGAAGATCATGGCATCCGGTCCCATCACTTCATGGGAAATAGATGGGGAAACAGTGGAAACCATGTCAGACTTTATTTTTTGGGGGCTCCAAAATCACTGCAGATGGTGACTGCAGCCATAAAATTAAAAGATGCTTACTCCTTGGAAGAAAAGTTTTGACCAACCTAGATATTATATTCAAAAGCAGAGACATTACTTTGCCAACTAAGTTCTGTCTAGTCAAGGCTATTGCGTTTCCAGTAATCATGTATGGATGTGAGAGGTAGACTGTGAAGAAGGCTGAGTGCTGAAGAATTGATGCTTTTTAACTGTGGTGTTGGAGAAGACTCTTGAGAGTCCCTTGGACTGCAAGGAGATCCTACCAGTCCATTCTGAAGGAGGTCAGCCCTGGGATTTCTTTGAAAGGAATGATGCTAAAACTGAAACTCCTGTACTTTGGCCACCTCATGCCAAGAGTTGACTCATTGGAAAATACTTTGGTGCTGGGAGGTATTGGCAGCAGTAGAAGGGGACGACAGAGGATGAGATGGCTGGATGACATCACTGACTCGATGGATATGAATCTGAGTGAACTCCGGGAGTTGGTGATGGACAGGGAGGCTTGGCGTGCTGCCGTTCATGGGGTCACAAAGAGTCGGACACGATTGAGTGACTGAACTGAACTGAAGGTGCTTGGACTCAAGACAAAGTCTGGAAAAATCAGATGAGCTGAAGGTCCTTCTGACCCCCCCTTCTAAAGGTGTCCATTCCCCAGCTCCATCAGTACTATCCAGTGGAAAATTCTTGCAATGATATTTAAGATTCTTGCAATGTCATAGTCCAGTAATTGTCACTGCCACTCTTGAGGGTAAATTGACCTTTTTGAACCGCACAACAGTGATGCTTTTCACATTGATAGTGATACCTTTCCTTGCTCACTGCCTCAGTTTAAAAGAATTCTGCATGGCTTCAGAAGACTGTAAGATCCATTGCTTATATCAATAATACCTGCTTACACTACTGTATAACCTTTCAACAGTCTCCCCATGCATACTAAGTGGGAGGTATTATGTTGGCTATGGGGATACGTTTGTGAACATAAAGACATGTACATCTGACCTCTGTGTTCTCCCTTGTTCTGGAAAATCTTCTATCTTTCTTTTGTGTTTGTTCTACATGAACTTCAAGGCCAAGCTCAAGGTCCCTCTTGCCCTGTGAAGATTTCATGCACCCTTCTGTTTTCTAAACAACCTTCTCTATCACATACATGGCGTTTAATTGTATTCTGTCTGAGTTCCTTTTGTTTCTGTACTTCTTCTAGCACTATGCTGACCGTGGAAAGTACTCAGTAAACACTGCTGATTGATTACTATCATTATTTTAGGAAAATAATTGATTATTATAATAGGCAAAGAGACAATAAAAATAAAGTGCTTTGGACACACATGGATATAAAATGCAATTAAAATCTGATATTTGCTAAGGATAAAGTATTTTAGAGAAAATTAAAAACCCAGCTTGCCCACCGAAGAGAAGTTACAAAGTTTCTACAAGCTGCTGGCATTTTTTAAGAATAATAATGGTCCTTAATTATTTGCACCTTGCAAATTTATTTGCACCTTGATTGTGTTTTGTTTAGTTGCAGCCTTTTTATGTGAAAATACACAATATCCCTGAGCCTTACTCTTTTTTTTTTTTTTTTTTTTGGTCTCTTTTACTAAATGACTGCTGCATTCAAATATACTTTCTGTGCCCCAAACAATAACTAGATGTTTAAAGAAACGATATCCTTGCCAAAAGAATTTTGGTTGATGGTCTGTCACATGAAAAAACAGGCTATTTTCTTACTTGCTTTAATGGAGCTCAGAAGATGGCTATGATTTTTTGCTGGGTCTTATGCTCATCAGCCCTCTGAGTACTTTATTTTTTTAAGGTTCATTAAAGATTGGGCTTGATAATGTTTCATCATGATGCAATCATACAAAAGATGGATTTCTTTTTCAGACAAATGGAATTAGAAAACTATTATTATTTTCCCACTTTCTTCCCCAACTAATGGATCATTTAAAAGCAATGGGGGAAGGACATCTTAAAAATCTCCAAGAAACAGTTTTAATAGTCATAGTACGCTCAAGATGTAAAATTAAATGAAATAAAAACATAAAAAATCTTGCGGGAAAATTTTTACACTCAGTGATTTTACTTTATTCTTCCCTAGGGTGTGTTTCTCCACAGCATTCAGAAAAACCAATACAGAAACTCAACTCCAATGTTAGGTTAAGAATATTGCAGCTTCCTGTTTAGATATTGCAATCATTTTTGGCCACCTGCTGTGAAGAGCTGACTCATTTGAAAAGACCCTGACGCTGGGAAAGATTGAAGGCAGGAGGAGAAAGGGGTGACAGAGGATGAGATGGTTGGATGGCATCACCGACTCAAAGGACATGAGTTTTAGTAAACTCCGGGAGTTGGTGATGGATAGGGAGACCTGGAGTGCTGCAGTCCATGGGGTCATAAAGAGTCGGACATGACTGAGTGAGTGAAGTGAAGTGCACACAGATAAGCCAAACTACTTGAATCAGGATACATCAGGTACTGCAGTCTTCAGAGTTGTCCATTTGCATTTAAACCAACAGAATAGTAATGAGGACTTCCCTTGTAGCTCAGTTGATAAAGAATCCACCTGCAATGCAGGAGACTCTGGTTTGATTTCTGGGTCAGGAATATCCTCTGGAGAAGGGATAGGCTACCCACTCCAGTTTGCTTGGGCTTCCCTGGTGGCTCAGCTGGTAAAGAATCTACCTGCAATATGGGAGACCTGGGTTTGATCCCTGGGTTGGGAAGATACCCTGTAACTTGAAAAGAGGAAAACTAAGAAAGATTGTATAGCCATTTAAATATTTTCTAAATAAATCATTTTCAAGACTTACACAGAATTTCTATTCAATGGTTTTGAATTTCAAAAAAGTTAAAAAAGATTTTTAGTAATACCTTGTAAATATCACATTTTAGATACTTTTTATATATATACATACATACATATATACTTTTAGATACTTAATATGTATATATACAATCACACACTATATATATGCACACTATATATATACACACTCTTTTTTAAAAGGGGGGTGGCAGTGTTCTCAGGCCATCAGGTGTATTTGCTGACATTCATTCATTGTGCAGTAAGATCATTATTCTCATCTGCTCTTTCCATTTGAGTTCCCTTTGGCCAGGATAGAGAACTAGGTTATCTTAGTGTATATACCCCACAGCAACAGAATTCAGCAGGGTGTTTGTCCACTTCGTGAATGTGCATTGAATGGAAATATTTGGGAAATACTTGTTCTAGCACAAGGAACCACTACTTGTTTCTTTTACTGTTTTTGTCTCTAGGATACGCATCGACGGTTCTCATTCTGCATTTTCTGCGGGTAGATTAGGACCAGTATCCTCTTTGGCAAAATGGGAGGACTTGAAGATTCAGAATTGAGGGATGCTATCTTTGCATCTGAGAACTAAAGCATGAAGAGGAGAAAGAGAAGACAGGAGACAGAGGCCTTCCTTTGGGTAGTGAGAGCTGAGTCTTCCTTTATGTGGTGTCTGTGATCATTTTTCTCCCCTGCTCTCTTAAGTCCAGGCTAAGCAGCAACAGGCAACATGGACTGTCTTCTCTTCTGATTTAGAAACAGTAAGATAACATCTACATAGATACAAAAGGATTGTCCAATAGGATGTAAGTCAAGAGAGATGTGACTGAATGAGAAAACCACATGTTTGAAAAGTATACAAGCTACTGCATTTATGGAACACAGTGATCTAGAGGTCTGGGTGGTTATAGAAACAGTAAAGAATCAGTATCATACAGTAGAAGCTTTACAAATGTGAACTCAGAATTTAAGATCAATGAATAAAAAACAACATAGATATTTTCCAACAGGGGAGGAGTTAGACAAATGGCATATATTCACTCCACAAAATACCACTCAGCAATAAAAGGGAACAGACTATTGAAGCATGCAACTTGTATGAATCTCCAGGAATTATGTTGAATGAAAAAAGTTAATTACCAAAGTCACATACTTTTTCACATGAATCCATTTATATAACATATTGAAATGACAAAACTGTAGAAATGGAGAACAAACTACCAGAATTTTAAGAGAGGATAGGGAAGGAAGGGAAGAAGGGTCCTTTTGGAGGTGGAATGTTGTGTGTCTTTATTGCATAGATGTCAACATCCTGATGACAATTATTGTAGGATAATTTTTCACAATGTTACTGTTTGGGAAAACTGGCAAAGGTTACATGGAATCTCTTCATTACAGCTTGCAATTTATGTGAATCTAAATTATCTTGAAATTAAAAGTTTAAATATAAAAATTTATAATATTAATGATAAAAGAATGAGAAGAACAAAATACCATTAAGTTAGAATAATTTGCTTACAGATCATCCTGTACTTCTTAGCTGTAAAAAGAAGGGGAAATTGTGCTAAGCATTCCTTTACAGTGAATATATGTGTGAGACAATATAGTATGGAAAATGCTTGATAATATTGATTACTGCAGCCAAAGTAAGACAGGATCCTAGTGTGATTAAATAGCATAATTATTTGTGTCATTGCTAAATTAGGGGTATTTTCAGCTGCTTAATTTTCTCTTTTTTTTTTTCATTTTATTTAGATCAAAACACTAATAGTCCTATTGTATGAGACAGAGATCTTAATTCAATCTATATTTAATAACAGTGTGTGCATGCTCAGTTATGTCCTGCTCTTTGCCATCTCATGGAGCCCACCAGGCTCCTCTGAGGTCTATGGAATTTTCCATGCATGAATACTGTAATGAGTTCCCATTTCCTTCTCCAGGGCATCTTCCTGACCCAGGGATTGAATCCTCGTCTCCTGAATCTTCTGCGTTGGCAGGCGGATTATTTACCACTGAGCCACCTGAGAAGCATATTTATAGTGGTACTAAGACTCAAATTTAAATGATGCAAAGCAAGGTTTTTCCTAACACATTACAATAAAATTGATGGAAAATAGTATTCTATCATTATATCAAAGTGATGTAGAGTGATTTGAGTAAAGTAGGTCACTGTATTGCAAAATGATGTTGCTGGTTACTTTAGCGGGGAGCAATACAAAATGACCTCAAAACCTACAACTGACTTGTGGGACAATTTATATTTAAAATTAATTTTTTCAAGTGGAAAATAAACTATTTAAGCCTCAGTCAGAAAACAGCGTGCAAACATGCCCTCAGCATAGTATCATCCCACAAAATTCTTAGATTGGGAATAGATTAATTTACAAAATATTTTTATTTTTCTGAAAATAAGAACAGTTTATTTGATTACTTACAATATCGCACTGGCTTCTCTGGTGGCTTAGCTGGTGAAAAAATTTGCCTGCAATGTGGGAGACCTGGGTTCAATCCCTGGGTTGCGTAGATTCCCTGGAAGAGGGCATGGCAACCCATTCCAGTATTCTTGTTTGGAGAATCCTCATGAACAGAGGAGCTTAGTGGGTTATAGTCCTTCGGGTTACAAAGAGTCGGACACAAAAGACTGACTAAGCACAATATCATACATGTAGTGTCTAAAGTAACAAATACATTTCTCTACATTTCTGCTGCAGTTTTATTCATTTGGATTCCTTTTAGCATATAATCAGTTATCTTGTGGTTTTCTCTGGTGACAATTTTATATGCCAAATATATCTTAAAGTTAGCTGGTATCAAACCAAAATAGCAAGGCATAATTATTTTCAGTCACTGAACTCAGATTTTACGTGGATTATCTCATTTAATCCTCACCACTACCCTATAAAGGGGGCACTACTGTTATCTTCATTTTCCAAAAAAGGAAAAGCATAATTTCTGCTTTGGTATCTTGCACAAGACCAAATAGCCCCTTTGTCTAATAATTTGGTGCATGATTTAATGTGGCAGCTTATTTTCTTCACATCTATTTCTTAAAAAACAAACAAACAAACAAACAAAAAAGCCAAAGGGACTATATTTACTGTTGCCTGAAAATAATCAGGTTACGGCAACCCACTCCAGTACCCTTGCCTGGAAAATCCCAGGAACGGAGGAGCCTGGTAGGCTGCAGTTGATGCGGTCCTGAAGAGTCGGACATGACTGAGCGACTTCACTTTCACTTTTCACTTTCATGCATTGGAGAAAGAAATGGCAACCCACTCCAGCATTCTTGCCTGTCTCCAGAATCCCAGGGAAGGTGGAGCCTGGTGGGCTGCTGTCTATAGGGTCGCACAGAGTTGGACAGGACTGAGGCGACTTAGCAGTAGCAGCAGCAGAGAGGAACAGTGTTATAAATCTGTATTAAAACTCAAACAGGTCAACTGCACTTACTTTCCCTTCAGATGTTGCCCTTCCCAAAGTAAAAAGGACATGAAACATCACTTCGTGTAGAGAAAGAGAGAACCTTAGGTACCTAGGAATTCTGTCTCTGATGACCCTCTGATTGGAAATCAGTTTTTGGCAAGACTGGTGAAACTTTTTTCCCCATTATTTCCCTTTTTAACTTAAAAAAAAAAATAGAATATAGTTGCTTTACAATGTTACTTTCCGTTATACAATGAAGTGAATCAGCTATTGTTGTTCAGTCACTCAGTAATGTTCGACTCTTTTCGATCCCATGGACGACAGCATGCCAGGCTTCTCTGTCCTTCATTATTCATGTCCACTGAGCCGGTGATGCCATCCAACAATCTCATCCTCTGCTACCCTCAATTCTTGTCTGCCTTCAATCTTTCCCAGCATCAAGGTCTTTTCCAATGAGTTTTCTCTTTGCATCAGGTGGCCAAAGTATTAGAGCTTTAGCTTTAGCAGCAGTCTTTCCAGTGAATTTTCAGTGTTGATTTCCTTTAGGATAGAATGGCTTGATCTCCTTGCTGTCCATTTGCCCCAGAACCACAATTCGAAAGCATCAACTCTTCAGCACTCAGATTTCTTTAAGGTCCAGCTCTCTCATGTGAACATGACTACTGGAGAAACCATAGTTTTGACCGTGACCTTTGTCAGCAAAGTGATGTCTCTGTTTTAAGTATGCTGTCTAGGTTTGTCATAACTTTCTTTCCAAGGAGCAAGTGTCTGTTAATTTCATGGCTGCAGTCACTGTCTTCACTGATTTTGGAGCACAAGAAAATAAAAGGTATATCCTATCCCTCTTTAGCCTTCCTCCTACAGCTCCATCCCACTCATCTAGGTCACCACAAAACACTGAGCTGAGGTCCTTGTACTATATGGCAACTTCCTGCTAGCTAGCTATTTTTCACATGGTAGTGTATATATATCAGTGGTACTCTTATTTTTATTTTACTTTCAAGAAGGGAATTTCTAAAGGCTAACTAAAAGTTGGATCAGTAATCGTGAATTATGGTTTTACTTTTATAAGTGAAGAATTATGTGGTCATAGGAAAATCATCTAATAAACTAGCATTTCAGTGTCCAACAAGTAAGCAGAAACTACATGCCTACAAATTGTTTCTGTTCACACTTTGGTGTTTAGACTTTTGAATGGGCCAGCTTGAATTATTTCCAAATGCCTACATGAATATCTTAGTGATGTCTGACTCTCAAGTTATTCAAATTCAAGTTTCCATGTCTCCTAGGACACATCTACTGTCCACAAATGTAGGCTCAAATTACATAGTTGCATTGCCCTCTCTTTCTAGAATATGAGTTTAAGTTGTTCTTAAACAACTGTTGTTCATTCAAAACATTCCTGGAGCCTTGGGAAAAAAGCAATACCTGAGCATTTGTATTTTTCAAAAAATTTCAACATTATTCTGATATGCACCTGGATTTTAAAAACTGATTGCAGAATTTTTTTTTTTTATTTGATTCTAGTTCTGGTGATATAGAGTTCTATTATTTTTCTGTTAACCAATCATGATTCAATAATATTAAGTGAGTAATAGTTACTTAATCACAAGAGTAAAATCAATCATCAGACCAAAAATAAAAGAAAATTACAATTGAAAGCCATAATGGGAACATGATTAACTTAACAACATAAAATAATTATATAAAATTGGGGGGGGGGGTGTGTGGATCAAGCAGCATGATGCAGTAAGTGGTAGTTCATATGTCCACATGTTTTCATCCACCCAGCTAGACTATGTCTTTTGGTTGGTGCATTTACTATATCTCTCCAGACAAGAATACTGGAGTAGGTAGCCATTCCCTTCTCCAGGAGATCCTGCTGACCCAAGGATCAAACCTGGGTTTCCCACTTTGCAGGCAGATTCTTTACCACTGTGCCACCAGAGTACCATTTTTTTCATTGGTTTGGGTTTACTCTCTGTAGGTCTTTTCCTTCTCTTGTGTTTCCTGCCTAGAGAAGTTCCCTTAGCATTTGTTTTAAAGCTAGTTTGGTGGTGCTGAATTCTCTGAACTTTTGCTTGTCTGGAAAGCTTTCAATTTCTCCTTAAATCTGAAGGAGAATCTAGCTGGATAGAGTATTCTTGGTTGCAGGTTCTTTCATCACTTTAAATATGGCTTGTAGAGTTTCTGTTGAGAAATAAGCTGATAGCCTGATGGGAGTTTCCTTGTTTTTGTCATTTTCCCCTTGTTGCTTTTAATATTTTACCTCTGTCTTTAAATTTTGTCAGTTTGATTACTATGTGTCTCAGTGTGTTCTTCCTTGAGTTTATCCTTCCTGGGACTCCTTGCACTTCCTGGACTTGGTTGATGTATTTCTTTTCCCATGTTTTGAAAGTTTTCAGCTATTATCACTTTAAATTATTTCTCAGAACTTTTCCTTCTGGGACCCCTATAATGTGAATGTTGGTGTGCTTAATGTTGTCCTAGAGGTATCTTAGGCTGTCTTCATCATTTCTTTTCATTCTTTTTTCTATACTCTGTTCTGAGGCAGTGATTTCCACCATTCTGTCCTCCAGGTCATTTATCTGTTCTTCTGTCTCAGTTATCCTGTTATTGATTCCTTCTGGTGTATTATGCATTTCAGTTTATTCTTTAGTTCTTGTAGGTCTTTAGTAAGCATTTCTTGCATCTCCTCAATCTTTGCCTCCATTCTTTTCCCAACATTCTGGATCATCTTCATTATTGTTACTCTGAATTCCTTCTCTGAAAGGTTGCTTATCTCCATTTGATTTAGGTGTTTTTCTGTGGTTTTATCTTGTCCCTTCATCAGGGAAATAACTTTCTTCTTTTTCATTGTGTCTATCTTTCTTTAATATGGTTTTTGTTTTAGACACTGTGAGACTGTACTTCTTGCTTCTTCTGTCTTCCCTCTGATGGATGAGGCTAAGAGGCTTGTGTAAGCTTCTTGATGCTGGAGGGACTGGAGATGGGGAAAACTGTGTCTTGCTCTGATGATCAGTGTCTTGCTCAGTAAATATTTAATCCAATTTTCTGCTGATGAATGGGGTTGCACTCCCTCCCTCATAGCTTTTTGGCCTAACGCAACCAAACCCTGGGGTCTACAGGCTTTATGGTAAGGTTAGTGGCAAACCCCCAAGAGGTTTATGCCATCAGGGATCTTCCAGTGCCCCCATCCTTGTGGTGAGTCCCTGCCAACCCACGCTTCCACAAGAGGCCCTCCAAAACTCGCAGGTTGTTTTGGTTCAGTCTCTTATGGGGTCACTGCTTCTCTCCTCTGGCTCTTAGTGCATGCAAAATTTTGTTTGTGCCCTCCAAGACTGGAATCTCTGTTTTACTCAGTCCTCTAGAAACCCTATAATCAAATCTCACTGGCTCTCAAGGCCAGATTCCCTAAGGATTCCCAATCCCCTTGTGGAAAACCCAGGTAGGAATGTTCTGGGGTTCAGAACCTTCACAATAGTGTGAGAACTTCTTCAGTATTATTGCTCTCTAGTCTGTGGGTCACCCACCTGGTGGGTAAAGGATTTGATTTTATCATAATTGTGCCCCTTCTACTGTCTCATTGCAGATTCTTCTTTGTCTTTGGACGTGAGATTTTGTTTTTTCTTTTTGTTTTTGTTTTTGTTTTTTTTTTTTTTTTGGTAGTTTAGGCATCCTCCTGTCTATGGTTATTCAACAGCTAGTTGCAATTTTGGTGCTATAGACGAGGAGAGAAGAAGATGAGTGCATGTTCTTCTCCCTCGTCTGGAGCCAGAAGCCCTGCTTTAGGGTTTCAAAGCATGTAACATATTTATTACTCTGTTTTAAGTAAAGGCAGAACTTATGAAATTTTAAAATAGTTACCACGTAAACACATTTTGCATACTGTCTCCTTCAATACACCTTAGTACATTGATGGATGACATAAATGAACCAATGTAAAAAATGCATATATAGACATTCAGAATGTGAATTTATTATAATCAAGTGTTGTATTTTTGAAGAGGAAGTTCTGTTAGTCATTTTATATTCTTTGTGTATGTCATCAACCCCTCCTTGGTAAGTATCAATAGTTGTCTTGTATGATCAAGTTATTTAACTTCCTTCCAAGTTTGTTTTGCAGTTGTTACATAAATATTGAGTTATTTTAATGTGAAAATGTCTCATATTTAAGGGAGACACCCTATGCCACTGAGTTTTCTATTTTCCAGGTTTAAACATTCCTATAGTTTCCAACTGCCTATTTTTTAATATTTATTTGTCTGTGCTGGATTTTAGATGCAGGATTCAAGATCTTTGATCTTGATTGCAGCATGCAGAATCTTTTAGTTGTGACATGTGAACACTTAGTTGAAACATGTGGGATCTAGTTCCCTGATCAGGGATCAAACTCTGAGCCCCTGAATTGGGAGCACAGAGTCCCAGCCACTGGAGCACCAAAGAAGTCCCATCAACTGCCTCTTCACAAGTAGTTTTTAATAATCTGAGTCTTTGTTTGAAGAAATCGGTTTACTAATATTTTGTTTAAACTTTAACACCTAGAACCATTTATAATGTCCTTAGTAAGATCTGATTAATTAATCAGAGGACTTGTTTTCCACTTTTGAAATACTTTACTATTATTACTGAGGTGAAAAGTGAAAGTGAAAATCGCTCAGTCATATCTGGCTCTTAGGGAACTCCATGGACTATACAGTCTATTGAATTATCCAGGGCAGAATTCTAGATTGGGTAGCCTTTCCCTTCTCCAGGGGATCTTCCCAATCCAGGGATCTTCCCAATCCAGGGATCAAACCCAGGTCTCCTCATTGCAGGCTGATTCTTTACCATCTGAGCCACAAGGGAAGCCCATTTTTGATGTACTTGAATTTATATCAGTTGGTTTATTTTGTCAATATATATATAACTATATTTTAGTCACTGTCAACTAGAACTCTTAAAGTATTTTAGCTCATGTTAATGAGTAATAACCATAAAAGTTGTAGCTAATAGAGTGCTTAGTAGCTGTAAAAGCTGTTTAAAAGAGTTTGCCTGACTAACAATTTTACTCCTTCAGTAACCTTATAAATTAGGTGTGATATTCTTTCACTTTTAAAGTGAAAGTAAATTAATTTTTAACATAAAGTTATTTATTTTAATTGTAGGCTAATTACGTTACATTATTGTAGTGGTTTTGCCATACATTGACATGGATCTGCCACAGGTGTACATTTGTTCCCCATCCTGAAACCCCCTCCCACCTCCCTTCCCATCCCATGCCTCTGGGTCATCCCAGGGCACCAGACCTGAGCACCCTGTCTCATGCATCAAACCTGTATGAGCGATCTGTTTCACATATGATAATATACATGTTTCAATGTCATTCTCTCAAATCATCCCACCCTCACCCTCTTCTACAGAGTTCAAAAGACTGTTCTATACATCTGTGTCTCTTTTGTTGCCTCACATATAAAGTTATCATTACCATCTTTCTAGATTCCATATATATACCTTAGTATACTGTATTAGTGTTTTTCTTTCTGGCTTACTTTACTCTGTATAATAGGCTCCAGTTTCATCCACCTTATTAGAACTGGTTCAAATGGATTATTTTTAATGGCTGAGTAATATTCCATTGTGTATATGTACCACAGCTTTCTTATCCATTCTTCTGCTGATGGACATCTAGGTTGCTTCCATGTCCTGGCTTTTATAAACAGATGGACATCTTGGTTGCTTCCATGTCCTGGCTATTATATCCAAATGTTCAAAAGGAGAGGGACAGATCCAGCCAGTAATCAGTTCCCTAAGTGTTCTCCACAGTCTGGAACACACAAAGAGATTCACAGAGTTGGGTAGAGAAGAGAAGGAGGAGGGAGGAGAGAGAGGTGACCAAGGAGAAAAAGGAGAGTCCAAAGGGGGGGGGGGGGGGGGGAGAGTGGGCAAGCCAGTAATCTTGCTCCCAAGTAAAAATGGGTACTGAAGATTGGGTTCTTAAAGGTATAAAATTGATAACAAATACCAAAAAGCAAAGATTAAAAATCTAGAATAGAGGTTAGATTCTCAAAACTATAATATTAAAAAAAAAAAGTCACAAAAATTATAAAATACATATATGAAGTTTGCTTTAAAAATAGGGTCTTTTTTGTGCAAGGTTATAAAATGAAAAATAAAGGTGCAATAGAGGACTTAAAATATTGTTTTAATTAAAAAATAATAATAGTAAAAATATATCTAGGAATTTCTCTGGAGCTGTTGTGGACAATGTGGGGTCAGTTCATTTTCAGATAGTTCCTTGATCCGGCTAATACTTCTCAAGATCAATAGGCCCCTTCCTATATAGTTGGTGCTAACTACAGCATTTTAATCTGCTGCACTTGTCAATTCCAAAGTGGTTCCCTCTGTTTATTTTAGCTTCTTCTGTTTGCTGGTCTCTTCAGTATCCAATTTCCACCCTGACACAAGGGGGCAATGGTGGTCACATTTTTAGGCTCACTTGTTCAGTCCTGCTGTGGGAGTGAGGAAAACTGCAAACAAATATCACTGGCATGTGTAGGGAGTGCTCACAGTATTTCAGCTGCACGAGGTTTGCCCCCATTCACTGTATGTGTGCTTTCCCAGTCTACACTTCTCAGGCTCTAGGTTGCTTTGCAAAGAACTTTCTGAGGTGGGCCCTGGGTTGCATGCACTTCCGAGGTGTAAGCCACTCAGGTACAGGTTCTCGGGTACTCCACAAAGGCGCAGACTCTGTTGGGCTTGCATTTTGTGCCCTTGTGAGGTCTGAGCAGCTCAGGTGACCAGGTGCTTGCTAAGCACAGTCACCCCAAGGTATGGGGTACATCTTATCACCTCCCCCATCCCAGCTGCTCAGTTTTCTGGGTATACAACGTGTGCACCTTCTCAGGTGTGCTGTGTGTCTCTTCTGGGGAGCTGATCTCTGTCTGTGACCCTCCTGGTGGATGCCAACTGTTCAGAATCCCAAGAAGTGTTGGTTAGCAATGAAGCCTGCTTACAGTTTGGTAGAGGATGTCCCTCTGGGGCCTCGATTGCCTTCTTCCAACTCTGGCTGCCCCCACCTGCCCATTTCAGGTGGAGGATGGGCTGGTCCCTAGCTGGCTAGCTCTACTCAGTCCTTTGTTCTGTGAGCGGGCCCTGCAGTGTCTTCAGTTCAGTTCAGTTCAGTCGCTCAGTCATGTCCGACCCTTTATGACCCCATGAATCACAGCACACCAGGCCTCCCTGTCCATCACCAGCTCCCGGAGTTCACTCAGACGCACGTCCATCGAGTCAGTGATGCCATCCAGCCATCTCATCCTCTGTCATCCCCTTCTCTTGCCCCCAATCCCTCCCAGCATCAGAGCCTTTTCCAATGAGTCAACTCCTCACATAAGGTGGCCAAAGTACTGGTGTTTCAGCTTTAGCATCAGAAAATGAAGATCATGGCATTCAGTCCCATCACTTCATGGGAAATAGATGGGGAAACAGTGTCAGATTTATTTTGGGGGAGCTCCAAAATCACTGCAGATGGTGACTGCAGCCATGAAATTAAAAGGCACTTACTCCTTGGAAGAAAAGTTATGATCAACCTAGATAGCATATTCAAAAGCAGAGACATTACTTTGCCGACTAAGGTCCGTCTAGTAAAGGCTATGGTTTTTCCAGTAGTCGTGTATGGATGTGAGAGTTGGACTGTGAAGAAGGCTGAGCACCAAAGAATTGATGCTTTTGAGCTGTGGTGTTGGAGAAGACTCTTGAGAGTCCCTTGTACTACAAGGCAATCCAACCAGTCCATTCTGAAGGAGATCAGCCCTAGGATTTCTTTGGAAGGAATGATGCTAAAGCTGAAACTCCAGTACTTTGGCCACCTCATGTGAAGAGTTGACTCATTGGAAAAGACTTTAATGTTGAGAGGGATTGGGGCAAGAGGAGAAGGTGACAACAGAGGATGAGATGGCTGGATGGCATCACTGACTCGATGGACATGAATCTGAGTGAACTCCGGGAGTCGGTGATGGACATGGAGGCCTGGTGTGCTGCGATACATGGGGTCACAAAGAGTCAAATCCGCCTAAGAGACTGAACTGAATTGAACTTCCAAAGAAATTCTGGGGCTGATCTCCTTCAGAATGGCCTGGTTGGATCTCCTTGCACTCCAAGGGACTCTCAAGTGTGTTATCCAACACCACAGTTAAAAAGCATTAATTCTTCAGCGCTCAGCCTTCTTCACAGTTCAACTCTCACATCTACACATGACCACAGGAAAAACCATAGCCTTGACTAGACGGACCTTAGTCGGCAAAGATTATGAACTCCTTATTACAAAATACAGACTCAAATTGAAGAAAGTAGGGGAAACCACTAAACCATTCAGGTATGACCTAAATCAAATCCCTTATGTTTATGCAGTGGAAGTGAGAAATAGATTTAAGGGCCTAGATCTGATAGATAGAGTGCCTGATGAACTATAGAATGAGGTTCGTGATATTGTACAGGAGACAGGGATCAAGACCATCCCCATGGAAAAGAAATGCAAAAAAAGCAAAATGGCTGTCTGTGGAGGCCTTACAAATAGCTGTGAAAAGAGGAGAGGTGAAAAACAAAGGAGAAAAAGGAACATATAAGCATCTGAATGCAGAGTTCCAGAGAATAGCAAGAAGAGATAAGAAAGCCTTCCTCAGAGATCAATGCAAAGAAATAGAGGAAAAGAACAGAATGAGAAAGACTAGAGATTTCTTCAAGAAAATGAGAGATACCAAGGGAACATTTCATGCAAAGATGGGCTCAAAAAAGGACAGAAATAATATGGACCTGACAGAAGCAGAATTATTAAGAAGAGGTGGCAAGAATACACAGAAGAACTGTACAAAAAAGATCTTCATGACCCAGATAATCATGATGGTGTGATCACTCATCTAGAGCCAGACATCCTGGAATGTGAAGTCAAGTGGGCCTTAGAAAGCATCACTACAAACAAAGCTAGTGGAGGTGATGGCATTCCAGTTGAGCTCTTTTAAATCCTGAAAAATGATGCTGTGAAAGTGCTACACTCAATATGCCAGCAAATTTGGAAAACTCAGCAGAGGCCACAGGACTGGAGCAGGTCAGTTTTCATTCCAATCCCAAAGAAAGGCAATACCAAAGAATGCAGTGTCTTAGGTTAGGGCTTTTTGCAGGATAGTTTCTCTCTCTCTCTCTCTCTCCCTCTCTTTTGTTTTCTCTCTCTCTAGCCATCCCACAGTCTGGGTTGTTATCTCACGTTAGTTCCCTCAGATTGCCCTTGGGGCACTCAGGCCCAGTCCCTACCCTAAGCAATGCAGCCCATTCTTCCCTGTCCAGACCCTGCTTGCTAGTGGTGGATGCGAGCGTCTGGGCTGCTTCTCTGCTGGGAGTTGCCGTTAGGCATGTAATCTGTGGGTTTTATTTATTTATTCATTTATTTTTCTTCCTGGTTATGTTTCCCTCTGAGATTCCAAGACTTGCCACAGACCTGCTGGTGAGAGTGTTTCCTGGTGTTTGGAAACTTCTCTCTTTTTAAAGACTCCTTTCTTGGGGCATATCTCTATCTCTACCTCTTTTGTCTCTCTTTTTATCTTTTATATTTTGTCCTACCTCCTTTCAAAGACAATGGGCTGCCTTTCTGGTTGCCTGATGTCTTCTTCCAGCATTCAGAAGTTGTTTTGTGGAATTTTCTCAGCGTTCAAATGTTCTTTTGATGAATTTGTCAGCGAGAAAGTTGTCCCCGTGTCCTATTCCTCTGCCATTTTAGGACCACCACCCCCTAAAGTGAAAGTAAATTTAGACACTACATGGGAAGTTAGCAAGTGGCAGAACTGGGATTAAAAGTTAGGCAGTCTGTTAAGGAGTATTCTGTCTATATTTTCCACTAACAGTTTTGTAGTATCTGGTCTTTATTTTGAATTTATTTTTTGTATATGATGTTAGAGAATGTTCTAATTTCATTCTTTTATGTGGAGCTATCCAATTTTCCCAATAGCACTTATTGAAGAGACTGGCTTTTCCCCCACTGTACATTATTGCCTCTTTTGTTGTGGATTAACTGACCAAAGGTATGTGGGTTTATTTCTGGACTTTCTAACCTGTTTCATTGACCTATATTTCTATCTTTATGTCAGTAGTATAATATTTTTAACAATGTGGCTTTGTAGTATAGTCTGAAGTCAGGGTACCTGATTTCTCCAGCTCCATTTTTCTTTCTACATTTTCCTTTTGTTTTTGCTTTGACTAGTCAGGGACTTTTGTGTTTCCATATTAATTGAAATATTTTTTTTTTTGTTCTACTTCTGTGGAAAAATGCCATTAGTAATTTGATAGAGATTGCATTGACTCTGTAGACTCTCTTGGGTAGTATAGTCATTTTGACAATATTGATTCTTCTGATCCAAGAACACAGTGTGTCTTTCAATCTGTGTCATCTTCAATTTCTTTCATAAACTTCTTAAAGTTTTCAGGGTGTAGATTTTTTTGCCTCCTTAGATAAGCTTGTTCCTAGGTATTTTATTCTTTTTGATGCAATGGTATTTGTATATATGTCTCATAGAGTAATGAAATAAAAATAAAAATAAACAGATGGGACCTAGTTAAGTTTAAAAGATGTTACACAGCAAAGGAAACCATAAATAAACAACAACAACAACAAAAAGTACAGACTCAGGAAAAATATTTGCAAGTTGACAAAGAATTATCTCCAAAATATACAAAAAGCTCATACAACTCAATAAACAAACAAACAAACAAAAATCAATTTAGCCAAAACTAGGCAAAAGACATAGTCATTTATCCAAAGAAGATAGAGATCAATAGGTGCATGAGAAGATGCTCAACATCACTAATTATTAGAGAAATGCAAATCAAAACTACAATGAGATATCACCTAACCTCTGTCAGAATGGCTGCAATCAAAAGTTTACAAAGCATAAATGCTAGAAAAAATGTGGAGAAAAGGGAACCCTCCTTCACTGTTGGTGGTAATGTAAATTGGGACTGCCACTATGAACAGTAAGGATGTTCCTGAAAAAAAAAAAAAAAAAAAAGGTAGAGCTAAAACATGACCCTACAATCCCACTCCTAGGTAGATACACAAAGAAACTCATAACTCAAAAAGTGCATGTACCCTTTACTTGGAAAACTGGACAGCAACATGTAAAAGAAAGAGACTAGAACTCTTCCTAGTTCTTTTATAGGGCTTCACTGCTGGCTCAGATGGTAAAGGGTCTCCCTGCAATGCAGGAATCTCTGGTTCAATCCCTGGGTCAGGAAGATCCCCTGGAGAAGGAAATGGCAACCCTCTCCAGTATTCTTGCCCTGAAAATCCCATGGACAGAGGAGTATGGCAGGCCACAATCCATGGGGTCCCAAACAGTCAGAGACAAATGAGCGACTTCACTTTCACTTTCAGACCACTTCCTAATATTATACACAAAAATAAACTCAAAACAGTAAATAAACTCAAAAAATGAAAACCCAGAAACTATAAAGCTCTTGGAGGGAAACATAGGCATTACACTCTTTGATATAAATCACAGCAAGATTCCCTTTGACTCATCTCCTTGAGCAATGGAACTAAAAACAAACAAACAAAAAAATAAATGAGACCTAATTAAACTTAAAAGCTTTTGTATAGTAAATGGAACAATGAATAAAATTAACATACAACCATCAGAATGGGGAAAAAAAAATGCAAATGAAACAACTGACAGAGCATTAAACTCCAAAGCATACAAGTAACTCATACAGCTTATTATCAGAAAAACATACAACCCAATCAAATAGTGGGCAGAAGACCTAAACAGACATTTCTCAAGAAGATGTACAGATAGCCAATAAACACATAAAAATATGCTCAACATTGTTCATTATTAGAGAAATGCAGATCAAAACTATAATGAAATATCTCACACCAGTCAGAATGGCCACCATCAAAAAATCTACAGAGAATAAATGCTAAAGAGGAAAGGAGAAAAGGGAAGTCTCTTGCACTGTTGGTGGGAATGTAAATTGATATAGCTACTGTGGAGAACACTATGAAGATTCCTTAAAATCTAGGAATAAAACTACCATATGACTCAGCAATCCCACTACTGGGCATATACCCAGAAAAAATCATAATTGAAACAGATACATGTATCCCCAAGTTCACAGCTATTTACAATAGCTAGGACATGGAAGAAACCTAGATGTCCATCAAAAGATGAATAGGTGAAGATGTGGTACATGTATACAATGGAATATCAGCCAAAAAAATAACGAATTTGAGTCAGTTCCTGCGAGGTGGATGAACCCAGAACCTGTCGTAGAGAGTGAAATAAGTCAGAAAGAGTAAAACAAATATGGTATATTAACACATATATATGGAAACTAGAAATAGGATTGATAAATCTATTTTCAGGTAAGGAATGGAGATGAAAATATGGACTTGTGGACACAGTAGGGAAGGAAAGAGTAGGATGAATGAAGAAAGTAGCATTAACATATACACACTACCTTGTGTTGAATAGATAGCTGGTGAGAAGTTATTAATACTGTATAACACAGGAAACCTAGCCTGGCACTCTGTGATGACTAGAGGGGTGAGATGGGAGAATGAGAGGGGGCCTTAAGAGGGAGGTGATTTATGTATAACCATGGCTGATTTGTAGTATTGTACAACAGAAACCAACAAAACATTGTAAAACCATTCTCCTCCAGTTAAAAAAATAAATTAAAAAACACAAAAAGTTCATGAACCCTGATGTACATTGCTACTCTGTTTACAACAGTTGAGACAAGAAATTAACCTAAATGTGCATTAAAGATAAATGAATAAAGATGATGTGATACATATATAGAGTCATAAAAATTAACGAAATAATGTTATTTGCAGCAACATGGATAGACCTAGAGATTATCATACTAAATCAAGTAAGTCAGACAGGGAAATACAAATATCATATGATATTGCTTATATGTGGAATCATAAAAAGAATAATACATGTGAAATTATATAAAAAACAGAAATAGATCCACAGACATACTACTGTATAAAAACCAGATAACGAACAAGGACCTACTGTATAACACAGGGAACCATACTCAATATTGTGTAATAATTTATAAGGAAAAAGAATCTGAAATAATAGATACATATATATGCTTGACTGAATCACTTTGCTGTACACCTGAAACTGACAAAATACTGTAAATCAATTATACTTCAATTAAAAAATTTAGACACTGTAGATCCAGACTCATGCTCTTGACTTATGATTTCTCTTTCCATATGATCTGATTTACATACTTACAAACTATAGATGAAATTATTACTATTTTTAAATAAACATTATATTTGGAATAAGTTTAGATTTACAAGAAAGTGCTTCTCTGGTGCTGGAGAAGACTCTTGAGAGTCTCTTAGGCTGCAGGGAGATCAAACCAGTTAATCCTAAAGGAAATCAGTCCTGAATATTCATTGGAAGGACGATGCTGAAGCTGAAACTTCAATTCTTTTGCCACCTGATGCGGAGAACCAACTCATTGGGAAAGACCCTGATGCTGGGAAAGATTGAAAGCAGGAGGAGAAGGGGATGACAGAGGATGAGATGGTTGGATGGCATCACAGACTCGATGGACATGAGTTTGAGCAAGCTCTGGGAGTTGTTGATGGACAAGGAAACCTGGCATGCTGCAGTCTATGGGGTCACAAAGAGTCAGACATGACTGAGCCACTGAACTGAACTGAACTTCTCTGGTATGTGGCAGCTTCTCAGGCTTCCTTTGTTTTTGATGAATTTGGAAGTATTGAGAAGTACTTGTTAGGCATTTTGTAATGTGTCTCAAATTAGGTTTATTATTTTTTCCTCACAATTAGATTGGAATTATTAATTTTGGGGTACAGTACCATTGCATCATTCCAGAGGTATATTTAATTATTATTTATTTCTCGTGTTATTGACCTTGACCACTGGCCTAGGTAATGCTTGTTAAGTTCCTCCACTGTAAATAAAGTTCCTTTTTCTCCCTCTCCTTTCAATATTTTGTTTTATAGGACCAATTTACTAAGTGGAACCCAGGCTTCAGAGACAAGGAATGAAATTATTTTTGATATACAATTTGTATATCATATCATAAACTTTTACCACTAAATCATTCATTGAATTCTCTAAGTATGTAAGTGCCTTAAAGAAATCAAAGGGAAGCAGGATTATTATGCCTTTTCAGAATAGAATGCAACCAATAGGGATAAGGGATGTATAGGATGACAAAGAAAACATTTACTCAGGCTCCTATAGAGAGATATTTTAACCTGTATTTTTTTTTTTTTAATTGGAGATTTTGACACAGTGTTTCACAATACATGTTATACAAAATTACTAGCTTTGTGGGAAGCTAACTGTCCTTATGTGAATTAAGGAATCCATTGGGGGAAAAAAAAAAATCTTTGTAAAGCAAAGATAACATTGTTTTTTTAACTGAATGTTTTTCAGAGCTTTAAAAATGCCTATACGCATTGTATCTCTCCAAGAGAATATAATATGCAGTGCTTTCAAGTTTCATATAATATCACAAAGTTAGAGCATTAGAGCATCTCAAGGAATTAGTATTGTAGAAAACATTTCAGAAATAATTGCTTTATTTTAGATCCAATGTGTTCTTCTGGGCCCATATGCAACTTGTTAGTGACTTAGAAGACATTGTGACAGGTGTCACATATGCAAAGGCCAGCTACAGAAACTAATTATGCTGTCTTAGCAGGTGAATCAAATTATTTGGAAGATGCCATGTAACTTTAATAATTACTATTTCCATTAGGAATGTAATTGAGTTCATTTTTCCCACATAATAGGCTATAGAGTGGGGGTTCCCTGATAGCTCAACTGGTAAAGAATTCACCTTGCAATGCAGAAGACCCTAGATTGATTCCTGGGTTGGGAAGACCCCCTGAAGAAGGGATAGACTACCCACTCCAGGATTCATGGGCTCCCCTGGTCGTTCAGATTGTAAAGACTCTGCCTGCAATGCAGGAGACCTGGGTTTGATCCCTGAGTTGGGAAGATCTCCTGGAGGAGGGCATGACAGCCCACTCCAGTATTCTTGCCTGGAGAATCACCATGGACAGAGGAGCCTGGCAGGCTTAGTCCATGGGGTCGCAAAGAGTCAGATATGACTGAGTGGCTAAGCACAGCACAGTACAAACTATAAACTAAGTATGGCATAGGATAGTCATTGTTAAACAGATCTTTGGAACTGTTATTTTGGAGCACCTATAAAAACTAGTAAAATACCTTTCATAAACTCATTGTCAGCAGATTGTCATTCACAATTTCAGAAGGAGTGAGAGTAACTGAGACAATGATGAATGAACTCAGTAACTGAGATGGGTAGTACAGATTTTAACTTTAAAAATGCAACTACAAAGTAACTAAAGTGATTTTTATGTCTATATGTGTCTTAAAAAAGCTATTCTTGATGGTTATTTCAAGAAAGGAAATCCAAACATTTTTGGCAGAATCCCAGGAAGAGCTATATAAGCTCTAAGTTTTGAGAGGTCTTTAAATTGGTCTGTGAGGAATATTTTAGATCAAACAGTGATTTTATCCAAGGGATGAGGCATGATCATAAAACAGCTAGTAGCAGCTGATGTCGAACTCACCAAGTCAGTGTTTAACCTTGCTGCAGTCTCTCCTGACATCTAAGTGAGGTCTTCACCCTTGGTCTCAGCTCCCTCCTTTGCATAACTGACTACAGGAAGGTACACCAATTTAAGTGCATGGAGAACGTGCCTGTATGCACGTGTGAATATAGGCTTTGTCTTCTTACCTGGTCATCAAATCTTCTGAACAACTGAAATGAAAGAGTAGTCACAAATATATTCAATATAATTTTTAATTTTTATGCATTAAACACCAATGCTCCAAATTCAGGACGCACAGAGTAATGAATGTTGAACTCAGTGTTTTGAATCACAAAGCATCTCCTTGCAGCTTCAGGAGGATGTCTCAGTTATCGCAATTACTGCCTGGTAAACACTGCTGACCAAAGGGAGCGAGTTTTTATTACTACCCCTTAACTGATAAGTAGTCAAGAACTTAGAAAATGCTACATTCACTTTGAAGAATAAAATGATATTGAATGCTCTCCAGAACTGAGATACAAATGACTTCCTAGCAGGTCTGATGCTTTGAATGTTAATAATAGCATGGAGAACTGAATATTATTATGAATTTTTTAAAAATATCATTACTTTTTTGTGTTATCAAAATACTGGGTTTGTTCTTTTTGTTTTTTTGCATGAGTTTTAAAAATATTTTATTATTTTTTATTAAATGAAAGATGTTTCAAATTCTATAGTTTTACAACTTTCAAGTTTCATACACATGATTCCATATATTCCAATGATAACCCTTTCCCCATCCCCCCACCTCTGTCTTTGAAGTAATTTAAAACATAAAATAAGAGAGTTGAGATTTCTCTAAATAACATGAATATAGGCTAAGTAAGCACCAGTTCTCTATAAGAAGCAAAATGAGACCCAGACTCATACCTTTGGATTCCAAAGTCTATCTCCATTCCCCAGACTGAGGAAGATGTAGGGCCATTTGTGTCTATAGTAAATACAGTAACCAAAGAGGAGACACCATCTATGCATCTTTGCATAGAACCTATAACAAGAACTATCTTCTCGTGAGGCTGGAACTATCCATGAAGAAATCATTTTCTCCATCTCTTCTCATACCACACAATTTTCAAGTTAATACACCTTCAATTACAACACCGTTTAGGGAAAGAATGGCTTTGTATCCATATAGACCCCTCCATGTTGTGGCAGGTGTCATCCATGATTCTGCATGGTAATGATAATCATCTTCACTTCTCCTCTTACAGATGAGAAAATTGAGGCTCAATATGGTTAAATAATTTCCCCAAGATCACAATTTCTAAAAGGAAGAGCCAGATTTTTTACACGTTTATCTACTTATAGTTCATCCTAACTTTATATGTAGCTTAGCCACTATAATATGCACAGAATGTCACAAAACAGTAAATAATCTTTTGGTACAATCAGGTAAAACCAAAAATTTAAAATCAGACTAAAGAGAGGTCTTATATTTATCAAGATCTCCATTAACCCACTCTCAAAATCATGTGATAGCAACTAACAAACAAACTTAAAGGAATCCAGAGTCATTACTTTATAAATCAGTTTCAGATTTTAATTAGAGCTATTTATTGTTCATTTCTGGACATCAGAAGGATACACTGACCCAATTATAGCTGTTTCATACAGGTTATAAAATATGGAAACTGAAGGATAAAACTGGAAGATTTATGTTTTTAATTCTGTTCTGCATTTTAAGAACTTCCCAAGTGGTACTAGTGGTACCCACCTGACAATGCAGGAGACATAAGAGATATGGGTTCAATTTCTGGGTGGAGAAGATCCCCTGGAGGAAGGTATGGCAACTCACTCTAGTATTCTTGCCTGGAGAATCCCTTAGACAAAGAAGCTTTGCAGGCTATAGTCCATGGGGTTGCAGAGTTGAAGATCACTGAAGTGACTCAGCGTGCACTGCATTTTAAAACACAAGTTGATTGCGTAGATAATTTTTCTGGAATTGAGTTGTGTGAGCTGCTTGCATATTTTTGAGATTAATTATTTCTCAGTTGCTTCATTTGCTATTATTTTCTCTCATTCTGAAGGCTGTCTTTTCACCTTGCTTATAGTTTCCTTCATTGTGCAAAATATTTTAAGTTTAATTAGGTCGCATTTGTTCTCCAAAGAAGACATACAGATGGCTAACAAATATGAAAATATGCTCAATATCACTCATTATCAGAGAAATGCAAATTTAAACCACAATGAGGTACCATCTCATGCCGGTCAGAATGGGTGCTATCAAAATGTCTACAAACAATAAATGCTAGAGAGGGTGTGGAGAAAAGGGAACCCTCTTACACCATTGCGAGGCCTCCCTGTCTGTCACCAACTCCCGGAGTTCGCTCAGACTTACGTCCATAGAGTTAGTGATGCAATCCAGCCATCTCATCCTCTGTCGTCCCCTTTTCCTCCTGCCCCCAATCCCTCCAGGAATCAGAGTCTTTTCCAATGAGTCAACTCTTCGCGTGAGGTGGCCAAAGTACTGGAGCTTCAGCTTTAGCATTATTCCTTCCAAGAAATCCCAGGGCTGATCTCCTTCAAAATGGGCTGGTTGGATCTCCTTGCAGTCCAAGCAGCTCTCAAGAGTCTTCTCCAACACCACAGTTCAAATGCATCAATTCTTCAGCACTGAGCCTTCTTCACAGTTCAACTCTCACATCCATACATAACTACTGGAAAAACCATAGCCTTGACTAGATGGACATTTGTTGGCAAGGTAGTCTCTGCTTCTGAATATGCTATCTAGGTTTGTCATAACTTTTCTTCCAAGGAGTAAGTGTCTTTTAATTTCATGGCTGTAGTCACCAACTGCAGTGATTTTGGAGCCCAAAAAAATAAAGTCTGACACTGTTTCCACTGTTTCCCCATCTATTTCCCATAAAGTGATGGGACTGGATGCCATGATCTTCGTTTTCTGAATGTTGAGCTCTAAGCCAATTTTTTCACTCTCCTCTTTCCCTTTTATTAAGAGGCTTTTTAGTTCTTCTTCGCTTCCTGCCATAAGGGTGGTGACATCTGCATATCTGAGGTTATTGATATTTCTCCTAGCAATCTTGATTCCAGCTTGTGTTTCTTCCAGTCCAGCATTCTCATGATGTACTCTGCATATAAGTTAAATAAGCAGGGTGACAATTTACAGCCTTGACATAGACCTTTTCCTATTTGGAATCAGTCTGTTGTTCCATGTCCAGTTCTACTGTTGCTTCCTGACCTACATACAGATTTCTCAAGAGGCAGGTTGGGTGGTTTGGTATTCCCATCTCTCTCAGAATTTTCCAGAGTTTATTGTTATCCACACAGTCAAAGGCTTTGACATAGTCAATAAAGCAGAGATAGATGTTTCTCTGAAACTGTCTTGCTTTTTCCATCATCCATCGGATGTTGGCAATTTGATCTCTGGTTCCTCTGCCTTTTCTAAAACCAGCGTGAACATCTGGAAGTTCACGGTTCACAATTTGCTGAAGCCTGACTTGGAGAAATTTGAGCATTATTTTACTAGCATGTGAGATGAGTGCAATAGTGCGGTAGTTTGAACATTCTTTGGCTGTGCCTTTCTTTGGGATTGAAATGAAAACTGAGCTGCCATACCACCCAGCGATCCCACTGCTGGACATATACATTGAGGAGACCAAAATTGGAAAAAATAAATAAATAAATAACTTGTACCCCAGTGTTCATCACAGCACTGTTTACAATAGCCAGGACACGGAAGAAAACTAGATATCCATTAGCAGATGAATGCATAAGAAAGCTGTGATGTGATGACATCTACATGATGGAATATTACTCAACTATCCCATGTTGAAGGTCAGGAACAGCGGCAGTAAGGAGATACCCCTCATCCAAAGTAAGGAGCAGCGGCTGTGCTTTGCTGGAGCAGCCATGAAGAGATACCCCACACCCAAGGTAAGAGAAACCCAAAGAAGATGGTAGGAGCTGCAAGAGGGCATAAGAGGGCAGACACACTGAAACCATACTCACAGAAAATTAGTCAATCTAATCATACTAGGACCACAGCCTTGTCTAACTCAATGAAACCAAGCCATGCCTGCGGGGCAACCCAAGACGGGTGGGTCATGGTGGAGAGGTCTGACAGAGTGTGGTCCACTGGAGAAGGAAATGGCAAGCCACTTCAGTATTCTTGCCTTGAAAACCCCATGAGCAGTATGAAAAGGCAAAATGATAGGATACCAAAAGAGGAACTCCCCAGGTCATTAGGTGCCCAATATGCTACTGGAAATCAGTGGAGAAATAACTCCAAAAAGAATGAAAGGATGGAGACAAAGCAAAAACAGCACCCAGTTGTGGAGGTCACTGGTGATAGAAGCAAGATTCAATGCTATAAAGATCAATATTGCATAGGAACCTGGAATGTCAGGTCCATGAGTCAAAGCAAATTGGAAGTGATCAAACAAGAGATGGCAAGGGTGAACGTTGACATTCTAGGAATCAGCAAACTAAAATGGGCTGGAATGGCTGAATATAACTCAAATGACCATTATATCTACTACTGTGGGCAGGAATTGCTCAGAAGAATTGGAGTAGCCATCATGGTCAACAAAAGAATCTGAAATTCAGTACTTGGATGCAATCTCAAAAATGACAGAATGATCTCTGTTTGTCTCCAAGGCAAACCAGTCAATATCAGTTTTTCAAGTCTGTGCCCCAACCAGTAACGCTGAAGAAACTGAAGTTGAACGGTTTTATGAAGACCTACAAGACCTTTTAGAACTAACACCCCAAAAAGATGTCCTTTTCATTATAGGGGACTGGAATGCAAAAGTAGGAAGTCAAGAAACACCTGGAGTAACAGGCAAATTTGGCCTTGAAATGCAGAATGAAGCAGGATAAAGACTAATAGAGTTTAGCCAAGAAAATGCACTGGTCATAGCAAATACCCTGTTCCAATAACACAAGAGAAGACTCTACACATGGACATCACCAGATGGTCAACATAGAAATCAGATTGATTATATTCTTTGTAGCCAAAGATGGAGAAGCTCTACACAGTCAACAAAAAACAAGACCAGGAGCTGACTGTGGCTCAGATCATGAATTCCTTATTACCAAATTCAAACTCAAATTGAAAAAAGTAGGGAAAACCGCTAGACCATTCAGGTATGACCTAAATCAAATCTCTAATGTTTATATTGTGGAAGTGAGGAATAGATTTAAGGGCCTAGATCTGATAGATAGAGTGCCTGATGAACTATGGAATGAGGTTCATGACATTGTACAGGAGACAGGGATCAAGACCATACCAATGGAAAATGAAATGCAAAAAAGCAAAATGTCTGTCTGGGGAGCCCTTAGAAATAGCTGTGAAAAGAAGACAAGTGAAAAGCAAAGGAGAAAAAGAAAGATATAAGCATCTGAATGCAGAGTTCCCAAGAACAGCAAGAAGAGATAAGAAAGCCTTCTTCAGAGAGTGATCTATGCAAAGAAATAGAGGAAAACAACAGAATGGGAAAGACTAGAGATCTCTTCAAGAAAATTAGAGATACCAAGGGAACATTTCATGCAAAGATGGGCTCGATAAAGGACAGAAATGGTATGTACCTAAAAGAAGCAGAAGATATTAAGAAGAGGTGGCAAGAATACATGGAAGAAATGTACAAAAAAGATCTTCACGACCCAGATAATCATGATGATGCGATCACTAATCTAGAGCCAGATATCATGGAATGTGAAGTCAAGTGGGCCTTAGAAAGCATCACTGCGAACAAAGCTAGTGGAGGTGATGGAATTCCAGTTGAGCTAGTCAAATCCTGAAAGATGATGCTGTGAAAGTGCTGCACTCAATATGCCAGCAAGTTTGGAAAACTCAGCAGTGGCCACTGAACTGGAAAAGGTCAGTTTTCATTCCAATTCCAAAGAAAGGCAATGCCAAAGAATGCTCAAACCACCACAAAATTGCACGCATCTCACATGCTAGTAAAGTAATGCTCAAAATTCTCCAAGCAAGGCTTCAGCAATACATGAACTGTGAACTTCCAGATGTTCAAGCTGGTTTTAGAAAAGTCAGAGGAACCAGAGATCAAATTGCCAACATCCCCTGGATCATGGGGAAAGCCTGAGAGATCCAGAAAAACATCTATTTCTGCTTTATTGACTATGTCAAAGCCTTTGACTGTTTGGATCACAATAAACTGGAAAATTCTGAGAGAGATGGGAATAACAGACCACCTAACCTGCCTCTTGAGAAATCTGTATGCAGGTCAGGAAGCAACTGTTAGAACTGGACATGGAACAACAGACTGATTCCAAATAGGAAAAGGAGTACATCAAGGCTGTATATTGTCACCCTGCTTATTTAACTTATATGCAGAGTACATCATGAGAACGCTTGACTGGAAGAAACACAAGCTGGAATCAAGATTGCCAGGAGAAAGCTCAATAACCTCAGATATGCAGATGATACCACCCTTATGGCTGAAAGTGAAGAACTAAAAAGCCTCTTGATGAATGTGAAAGAGGAGAGCGAAAAGTTGCCTTAAAGCTCAACATTCAGAAAACGAAGATCATGGCATCTGGTCCCATCACTTCATGGGAAATAGATGGGGAAACTTTAGAAACAGTTCCAGACTTTACTGTTTTGGGCTGCAAAATCACTGCAGATGGTGACTGCAGCCATGAAATTAAAAGAGTCTTATTCCTTGGAAGAAAAGTTATGACCAACCTAGATAGTATATTCAAAAGCAGAGACATTACTTTGCTTACTGTGATCCATCTAGTCAAGGCTATGGTTTTTCCAGTAGTCATGTATGGATGTGAGAGTTGGACTGTGAACAAGGCTGAGCGCCGAAGAATTGATGCTTTTGAACTGTGGTGTTGGAGAAGACTCTTGAGAGTCCCTTGGACTGCAAGGAGATCCAACCAGCCCATTCTGAAGGAGATCAGCCCTGGGATTTCTTTGGAAGGAATGATGCTAAAGCTGAAGCTCCAGTACTTTGGCCAACTCATGCGAAGAGTTGACTCATTGGAAAAGACTCTGATGCTGAAAGGGATTGGGGGCATGAGAAGAAGGGGACGACCAAGGATTAGATGGCTGGATGGCATCACGGACTCGATGGACTTGAGTCTGAGTGAAGTCCGGGAGATGATGATGGACAGGGAGACCTGGAGTGCTGCAATTCATGGGGTCACAAAGAGTCGTACACCACTGAGCGACTGAACTGAACTCAACTATTAAGAAGGATGCATTTGAATTAGTTCTAATGAGGTGGATGAAACTGGGACCTATTATACAGAGTGAAGTAAGTCAGAAAGAAAAACACCAATACAGTATATTAATGTATATATATGGAATTTATAAAGATGGAATGATGACCCTATATGCGAGACAGCAAAAGAGACACAGATATAAAGAGCAGATTTTTGGACTCTGTGGGCAAAGGCAGGGTTGGGATGACTTGAGAGAATATAATTGAAAGTTATATACTACCATATGTGAAATAGATCGCCAGTCCAGGTTCAATTCATGAAACAGGGTGCTCAGGCCAGGTTCACTGTGACAACCCTGAGGGCTGGAATAGGGAGGGAGGTGGGAGGGGATTCAGGATGAGGAACACATGTACACCCATGGCTAATTCATGTCAATGTATGGCAAAACCCACTACAATATTGTAAACAAATTAAATTAAAGAAATAAATAAATTAAAAGAAATAAATAAATTAAAAGAAATAAATTAATTAAAAAAAAAAACAAGTTGGAAAGAAGCAGCAGATCTGCTTTGTTTTACTGAATTATAAGAGTTCCCAAAGTCTATTATTGCTTTTCCTTAATTCATATTTCCTCTAATGACTGAAAGCTTTCATCTGGTTGGCTGAACAAAGTATGCTATTATTTTTTTCTCTTTTTGTGGTTTAATTCTTCTCTGAGATGGTAACTTAGATCAGATTCAGGAAGGTAACTCTGTCTGGAAAAAGAAGAATGCTTTTATCTAGTCTAACTTGGGTCATCTGAAGTCTGTCATATCTGGAGTATTACAATTTTATGTGTTTGACCAATCCAGAATGGCAAACATTCAGCTACACAGAAAATCTGTGTGGAACAACTTCTCCCTGTGGCTTTTATAAAACACACAGGATAGTCAATATGACTATAGTTCAATATGATACTTGGTTTATGTAATCAAATGAATAGTACTTTTATCTAGGGAGTGCTAATGATTATCAGCAAAGGGAAGGCTTTTATATCCATGATATAATGTAATAATGCATGTGAAATTTCAGTAATGGCCTTCTCTGTCAGGAAAGGGTGGTCATTAATTGAATTGGCTTCCCATTAGAGAGTGTTTTCCATTGGTTTTGATTTTAATATGAACAGAAAATACTGATCCATATTATTCTTACTGACATCTACAGTAATAATAGGATTTTTAAGTCAAGTTTCTGTTTCATTTTCCAGATGATTTATTTACAATTTAGCCAATCTGTTTTTGCTTAAAAAAGAGTAAGTGC
This sequence comes from Capricornis sumatraensis, assembly GCF_032405125.1. Lineage (NCBI taxonomy): Eukaryota > Metazoa > Chordata > Mammalia > Artiodactyla > Bovidae > Capricornis > Capricornis sumatraensis. The sequence goes on along the minus strand of NW_027184621.1, from coordinate 82,209 downwards.
AGACCTCAAAGGAAACAGGTATGAGTCAAAGACAATACCCTGGAGAAGACAGATGTGTCAACAGATAATTGAAATAAATAAGTTAAGTGTTATGCCCACTTTTCACCCCACTCCTTACTTTCACCTCTCAATCAAACTCATCACTTTACCAAAAACTAAATCCAATGCATTTGTATGTCTTAGTTGGCCTCCTGGGTACATTTTTCATCATGAGCCACTCCCATTCCCTCAAGTTTCTCTTGGCTTTTGGTTTCTATACCATCACTCATCCTGTTTTTGATGGCTACTACTCTATACTCTTTTCTATCAGCTTATGCCTATCCTGTAGTGAAATCCATAACTTATTTCCATGTCACTGTGCATATTCACCCTTATTTCAGCTATTGCCTTGGGACTAATCACAAAATCTGAGCAGTGAGATTTGTGAAAGTGTAGGAAACATGAAAACTGTAGCCTAGGGGACAATGTAGAAGAAGAGCAGAAAGAAGGAAATATAAGTGCTGGAGACAATTGGCTTTGAACAAAAAGTAGCAGTCCGTTTTTTATTCAATTGACCCTATAATTTTAGGGTCAAAGATCAGAAAGCTATCTCCAAAATGCTTTCTCAAATATGCTTAGATACTAGAATTTTATCTGATAAGAATTAGCAATCTTTCCTCAAAAGCATTATCCTAGAAGTTGGTGGAATAGGAAAACCGTGAGCTCACCTCCTCCCATAGACGCACCAAAATTACAGTTATTTACAGAGCAACTATCAAAGAGAGCAACCTGTGGACAGGCAGAAAATATATTCTATAACTAAAGATACAATAAAAGAACAATGAGTCCAGTAGGAGAGCTGGAGATGAAGTATAGTCAAGGCCAACACCACATGTAGGTGACTCACAAGTGGAAGGATAATCACAATTGCAGAGAGTTTTTCCCCAAAAGCAAGGAATTCATGCCTCACACTGGATTTCATAGTCTGGAGATCCCACATGAAGAAGATGAACCCCCAGAACATTCAGCTTTGAAGGCTAGGGGGTTGCTGTCAGGAGGGCTATAAGAAAGAGAAACTTCCCTCTGTCTTTTTGATTGTTTGCTGTTTGGCCCATGGCAGAAATACCAATTGATTTTGAAGAGACTCCTGGAGAGGAAGGAGGCAGCTGGGAATCATCTCGGGAATGGAGACTGACAGCAGCCAATTTGGGGAGATCGTTCTACCATGTCGACGTGGATGCTGGCAAGAACCATTTTGAAATCCTCTTATTATTAGTCCCAGGTCATGCCCTGCTCACCAGCTGGTGGGCACCAGTCCTGAGACCCTTCCAGGCCAAGCATCTAGCTTCATGAATACACATCGCCAGCCACCAGCAGACCACTGTAGCCCCTCTGAAATCCCCTGAGGTACCCAGGCATCTAGCCCTCTTTACCAGAGGATCTAGGAGATAAATCCACCTCACAGTGAGCCAGCACTAGCCCTGAGACCCACCAACACCCTACAGCCAGCCAAATGGGGAAATAGCTCTACACACCAGCAGGCCAACACAAGCTTTGGAGTTCCCTGGTCCTGTAGACAGAAACTACAGGGACCAGATTCACTGGCAAGTGGTCCAGGACTATCCCTAGGCATGCCATCAGGCTACACTAGCTTGGGGAACTCTTGGGCCATAATCTCATCCACTAGAGAGGAACACCAGGTATAAAACATCTTCTATCACTCAGTCAGATGCCCAATGATTTGATTTTTTGAGGCATCACCAGGATGGTTACTCCCTGGGCCATGCAGTAAAATGCATTAAGACTCACACATACCTACCACCAGCTGGCAGCTACTGCAATGGTCAGGACCTCGATACCAACTAGCCAGGGATAAGCCAAGCCTACAAGACCACCCATAGTATTTAGTTCTACCACAACAGAAAAGCACATGCAACCCACACATAGGGCACCCCTGAATCATATAGCTCTGGTGAGGGAAGTACACTGCTGGGCCCCATAGGATGTTTCCTAAGAAAGGCACTTCTCCCAGATAAGGAAAGTAACCAACCTCTGTAAAACATACAAATAAAAGCAGAATTAGGTGAAATGATGTGACACAGCAATGTGTTCCAAATGAAGGAAGAAGAAAAAACTCAAGAAGAATTAAGAAAAGTAAAAATAAGCAATCTACACAATAAAGAGATCAGAATAGTGATCATAAAAATGCTTAAGTAGGGGTTGAAGATGGTGGAGGAGTAAAGATGTGGACAGCATGTTTCTCTGCACATGTACATCAAAAATACAGCTGCATGTGGAACAACTGTTACAAAATACTTACTGAACACTGGCAGAAAACCTCAGACTTCCAAAAAGGCAAGCTAATCTTTACATAAAATGGTATGGAAAAAGCAACAAGAAAATAAAGAGATAAAGCCAGACATGCCCTGCACCTTTCAGAGGGAGCAGTAAAGAAGGAAAAGTTGGAAAGCTCCTCACAGGCATGGACACGGAGGAGCTTTGGCACCTCAGAAGGAAATGCAACAACAGGTGCTCAGAAGGCAAATGGAGAGAACTCACCACAGAGATCATTGTCAACCAACACTTTCAGACTAGAAGCAGTTTGTATGCTGTCCGCAGTGAGTAGGGTCTGAGTGCTGAGTCTCAGGCTTGGGAGATTGGACTGAGGTTGACTGCTAAGAAGATATTCTGATGGGGAGGAGTACAACACAGCAGAAAGAGTCCAGGATAAAGCCTGGGCCTCCCAGAGATGCAAGAGGTCTTTGTTGCAGGGACACTCTAGCTCCATGCCCATGCAGACCACAGGACCCTGCCTTCATGAGTGTCATAGGTGGGAAAAGGTAGCTGTGGTCCAAGACCCCAGAAGTGGGTATGCCCATGGGCCTGCCACTGTCAAGGCTGGCATGAATGTCAGAGGTAGAGGGTGAGACAGGGCTGTGGTCTGTAACCCCAGAGCTTGATGGCCACCACAGTGGCCACCAAGCTACGCACAGGTGCAGGTCAATACACACAACTTCCTGGCAGGTTATTTAAATTGGCTCTTCTGAGGGATGCAGAACATGGAGCCAATTCCCCTGGAAGAGCCCACAAGCCCCCTTAGACTGAAGTATCTCTTGTCAGATCTCTACCACCACAGGCACTACCCACATACCCCAACTGTGTCTGCTTTACTTTTCTGTTTCCCCACCCCAACAGAGCTAGTGAGCCCTAACAAGCCTGGCCTTTGACCCCTCTCTTCTTGGCAGGAAACAGCCTGAAGGGAGGCCTATAAGCAGAGGCAGAGCTGAAACCAAAATGGAGCACCAGGGGCTGTGTGATCAAAGGAGAGGGAAGGAGTTCACTCCTGTAGCAACAGGTGTAGAGGATAAAATCCATAAATTTAGCTTGAGACTGTGGACTCCAGGGGGTAATTGTGGACTTTGGAAGCAAGTATAAGCTGGAGTAAGGCCAGAACTGAGTCAGAACTGACCTCATAGTGCCCACAGCAGGCCCACAGATCTTTCTAGAAATATTGGAGGACTTTCCGAGTAGGTAGATTGGCAGGAGCACACTTTGTGGTAAAGACAACTGAAGTCACAGCAAAATATTTTTCTTAACTACCATTAATTTTGTTCTATCACTGTTCCTTCTTTTTATTAATCCTTGAATTTTTATTTGTACTTACTTTTTCCTTTTTTTAGTGCTTTTATTTTTAAATAAACTCATTTTATTTTTCCTATTTCTGCAATGTCTTTTCATTGTATTACACTTTTCCCACGTTTTTGGTTTTGTATTTTTGCTACTCTAGTTTTCAATGTTTGTTTTTCATTTATGGCTTTATTGGTTTGAGTGCCCTCTTCTTTTTCAATTTCTCTCTTTACTCTTCCTTTTTGTGTGTGTGAGTAGGAGTTTATGAGTTTGTGCTTTTAACATTTGTCTCCGGGCTTTTTCTGTTTGTTCTTTGTTTGTATGTGTTCTTGAATTCTTTCCCCCTATGTCTATCTTTCTTTGTTTCCCTTCTGTGCTGTATGGCTCATGGACTCTTGGTGCTCCAGCAAGGTTTTGGGTCTGAACCTCCAAGGTGGGATAATTGAGTCAAGGACATTGGATCACCAGAGAACTCCTGAATACTAACAATGAGAGCTCTCTCAAAGGCCTTCATTTCAACACAAAGACCTGACACCATCCAAAGGTCAGCAAGCTCCACTACAAGATGCTCACACCAAGCAACTAGCAAGGCAGGAAAAAAACTCTACCAATTAGCAGACAGGCTGCTCAAGGTCATACCAAGCTGACAGAAACACTATAACACACCACTGAGCATGATGTTTAATTTCAGAAAAGCAATATCCAACTCCAACCAATAAACACCAGTCCCCCCACCAGGAAAAAAACACAAAAGCATGGAGGCTAAACAATACACTTTTAAATACTGTGTTCAACCATTCTTCTCCAAAGTTCTTTTAACATATTTTCTTTCCTTTTTTAACAGATAGAAAATTACTTTAAAATGTTGTCTTGTTTTCTGCTGTACAACTAGGTGAATCAGTCATAATTATATATCTATGTATATAATTTTATATAACACACACACACACACACACACATATATATATATATATATATATATAAAATATAATTATCTCCATCTCCTCCCTTTAGGTCATCACAGAGCACCAGGCTGGGCTCCCTGTTTTATATAGCAACTTCCCAATAACTAGCTATTTTACACATCAGATAGTGTATATATGTCAATGCTACTTTTTCAATTCATTCCACCCTCTCCTTCTCCCATTGTAGCCACAATTCCATTATTTACTAGCTTCATCAGCAACATTTTTCTAGATTCCATACATATGAATTAATATATGATACTTGTTTTTCTCTTTCTGACTTACTTCACTCTGTATAAGAGGCTGTAGTTCATCTACCTCGTTACAACTGACTCAAATTTGTTCCTTTTTATGGCTGGGTATATTTCATGAATATATGTATCACACCTTCATCCAATCATCTGTTAATGTGCATCTAGGTTGCTTCCATGCTGTGGCTATTGTAAATACTGTTGCAATGAATATTCAGATATATGTGTCTTTTAGAATTGTGGTTTTCTCAGGGTATATGCCCAGTAGTGGGATTGGTGGGTCATATGGTAGATTTATTCCTAGTTTTACATGAAATTTCCATAGTGTTTTTTCATATGACTGTATCATTTACATTTCCATCAACAGTGCACATCCCCTCCACATCCCCTCCAAAATTTATTGTTTGTAGATTTCTTGGTGATGGCCATTCAGATTGGTGTGAGGTGATAACTTCATTGTAGTTTTGATTTATATTTCTTTAATAATGAGTTATGTGGATTATCTTTTCATGTGCTTATTAGCTATCTGTATATCTTCTTTGGTGAAATGCATATTTAGGTATTCTCACTTTTTGATTTGGTTGCTTGCTTTTCTGGTATTGAGCTGTATGAGGTTCTTGTATATTTGGAGACTAATCCTTTGTCAGTTGTTTGCAATTAGTTTCTCCCATTCTGAGGGTTGTCTTTTCATCTTGCTGAGAGTGTCATTTGCTGGGCAAAAACTTTTAAGTTTTATTAAGTCCCACTTCTTTATTTTTGTTTTTATTTCCATTAATCTAAGAGGCGGATCACAGAGAAATGTGTTGTGGTTTTGTCAAAGATTGTGCTGCCTATATTTTTCTCTAATAACTTTATAGTTTCTGGCCTTACATTTATGTATTTAATCCATTTTGAGTTTATTTTTGTGTTTGATGTTAGATAATGTTCTAACTTAATTATTTTATACATAGCTGTCCAGTTTTCCCAGAACCATAGGCTGTCTATTCTCCATTGTATATTCTTGCCTCCTTAAATATCAACTTCAGATATGCAGATGATATCACCTTAATAACAGGAAGGAAAGAGAAACAAAAGAACATCTTGATGAAGGTGAAATGGGAGGGTGAAAAAGCTGACTTAAAACTCAGCATTCAAAAAATGAAGATCATGGCATCTCGTCCTGTCACTTCATGGCAAACAGATGGGGAAAAAGTGGAAATCATGTGAGATTTCAATTTCTTGGGCTCCAAAATAAAATCAAACATTGACTAGAGCCACTAAATTAAAAGATGGATGCTTCTTGGAAGAAAAGCTATGACAAAACTAGACAGTGTATTAAAATCAGAGACATCACTTTTGCCAACAAATGTCTGTATAGTTAGTTATGGTTTTTCCAGTAGTCATGTATGGATGTGAGAGTTGGACCATATAAAAGGCTGAGAGCTGAAGAATTGATGCTTTTGAACTGCGGTGCTGGAGAAGACTCTTGAGAGTCCCTGGACAGCAAAGATATCAAACCAGTCAATTCTAAAGGAAATCAACCCTGAATATTAATTAAAGGGACTGGTGCTGAAGTTGAAGCTCCAATATTTTTGCTATCTGATGAGAAGAGGCGACTCACTGGAAAAGACTCTTTCCAGGAAAGATTGAGAGCAAGAGGAGAAGGGGGTGACAGAGGATGAGATGGTTGAATGGCATCATTGACTCAATGGACATGAGTTGGAGCAAACTCAGGGTGATAGTGAAAGGCAAGGAAGCCTGGAGTGCTGCAGTTCAAGAGTTGCAAAGAGTCAGACATGACTTAGCAACTGAACAACAACAGGTGCATATGTTTATCTCTGGGCTTTCTATCTTGTTCCATTGGTCTATTTTTCTGTTTTTGTGCTGGTGCCGTACTGTCTTGATGAGTGCATCTTTGTGGTATAATATGAAGACAGGGAAGTTGATTCCTCCAGCTTTTTATTTCTCAACATTGCTTTGGCTATTTGGGGTCTTTTTTGTTCCCATACGAATTGCAAAATGATTTGTTCTATTTCTGTGAAAAATGTCATTGGTAATTTGATGGAGATTGCGTTGAATTTGCAGATTGCTTTGGGTAGTATAGTTACTTTGACAATATTGTTTCTTCCAGTACAAGAACATGATATATCTCTCCATCTGTTTGTGTTGTCTTTGATTACTTTCATCAGCATCTTATAGTTTTCTGAATTCAGGTATTTGTCTTTTTAGGTATGTCTATTCCTGCATATTTTATTATTTTTGCTGCAATGGTGAATGAGATTCTTTATTTATTTTCTTTTTCTGATTTTTCATTGTTGTTATAAAGGAATGAAACTCTGTGTATTAATTCTATATCCTGTGACTATACTAAATTAATTTATTAGATGTAGTATGTTTTTTTGGTGACATTTTTAGGGTTTTCTGTGTAATGTGTCATGTCATCTGTAAACAATGAGAGTTTACTTCTTTTCAAATCTAGATTCATTTTATTTCTTTTTTCCCCTCTGATTGCCATGACTAGGACTTTCAAAACTGTATTGAATAATGATAATAAAAACTAGAAATGAGAATAGGCACCCTGCCTTGTTCCTGATCTTAGAGGAAATGCTTTCAATTTTTCACCATTGAGAATAGTGTCTAATATAGGGTTGTCATATATAGTCTTTATTATGTTGAAGTAAGTTCCTTCTATGCCTACTTCCTGGATAGTGTTTATTCGAAATGGGAGTTGAATTTTGTCAACTACTTTCCCTGTATCTATTGAGATGATCATATGGATTTGACCTTTCAATTTGTTAATATGATTTAACACATTGTTTACTTTGTGTATACTAAGAACCCTTGCTTCTCTGGGTTAAGTCCTACTTGATCATTGGTGTATGATTCTATTAATGTGTTGTTCGATTACATTTCCTAGAACTTTGCTGAGGATTTTTTCATTTATGTTTGTTAGTGATATTGTTCTGGTTAATATCACTGATGAATGTTTTTGTGATTTTTTTTGGGGGGAGGGGGGAGGTCTGGCTTTAGTATCAGGATAATGGTGGTCTTGTAGAATGAGTTTGCAAAATTTTAATTTTTTGGAACAGTTTGATCAGGATGTGTGTAGCTTTTCTCTAATCATTTGACAGAATTTTCTTGTGAAGCCATCTGGCCCTGGGCTTTTGTTTGTTGGAAGATTTTAGTTCACAGTTTCAATTTCAGTGCTTGTGATTGGTCTGTTTATATTTTCAAATTTTTCCTGATTCAGTATAAGAAGGTTGTACTTTTCTAAGAATTTGTTCATTTCTTCCAGATTGTTCATTTTATAGTCATAGTGAAGTGAAGTCGCTCAGTCGTGTCCAACTCTTTGCGACCCCATGGACTGTAGCCTACCAGCCTCCTCTGTCAATGGGATTTTCCAGGCAATAGTCCTGGAGTTGATTGCCATTTCCTTCTCCAGGGGATTTTCCCAACCCAGGACTCGAACCCAGGTCTCCCACATGGTAGACAGATGCTTCACCGTCTGAGCCACCAGGGAAGTCCACAGTTGCTCATATTAGTCCTTATGATAATTTGTATTTCTGTGTTGTCTGTTGTGACTTCTTTTTCATTTCTAATTTTATTTGCTTTGAGTCTCCTCCCTTCTTTTTTTGGTTTGTAAAAAAGAAGGGTTTAATAGTTTTCAATTTTGTTTATCTTCTCCAACAGTGAGCTTTTCATTTTATTGATCTTTATATTATTTCCTTTATTTTTTATTTATTTTTATCATATATATATATATGTAATTATGTCATTACATATAATCACTTCTATATATATATGTACCTATGTATTTACATATATACAACATCATTATGTATATAAATCATTATTTGTTGTTATTGTTTAGTTGCTAAGTTGTGTCCAACTCTTGTGACCCCATGGAGTGTACCCTGCCAGTCTCCACTATCCATGCAATTTACTAGGCAAGAATATGGGAATGGGTTGCCATTTATTTATACAGGAGATCTTCTCAACTCAGGAATCAAACCCACATCTCCTGCTTGGTAGACAGATTCTTTACCACTGAGCCACCAGGGAAGCCCAGTCATAATACGTTTCTGCATAATATACATATACATATACATATACATATACATATACATATATATATATGTATACATAATATTATTTTATATATAATCACTTCTATATATCTGTATATATATATATATCATCATTATACATACACACACACACATATATATATATAATCAGATTGGTTAGCTTTCTGTGATTTTGGTTTTCATTCTGTCTGCTGTCTGATGGAGAAGGATAAGAGGCTTATGAAAACTTGATGGGAAAGACTGACTGAAGGGGAAACTCGGTCTTGTCTGGTGGGCAGGACCATGCTCAGTAAATCTTTAATCCTATTTTCTGTTGATGGGTGGGACTGTGTTCCTCCCCTATTGTTTGAGTAGAGGCCAAACTATGGTGGAAGTAATGAAGAGGATGGTCACATCTTTTTAAAAGGTCCCATGCATGCACTGCTGCACTCAGTGCTCCTAACCCTGCAGCAGGCCACTGCCAACCCACACCTCTGCTAGAGGTTCCCTGACACACGGGCAAGTCTGGGTCAGTCTCTTGTGGGATCACTCCTCCTTTCTCCTGGGTCCTGGTGCAAACAAGCTTTTGTTTGTGCTCTCCAAGATTCTATACCCCAGGCCTGTGTAAGTTCTGGCCGCTCTATGATGGGGTAATTGGTGACCACCTCCAAGAGGGCTTATGCCATACCCAGGTCTACTGCACCCAGAGCCCCTGCCCCTGCAGCAGTCCACTGCTGACCCATACCTCTGCAGGAGACACTCAAACACAGTTCTGGCTCAGTCTCTATATGGTCTCTGGGTCCTGGTGCACAAAAGTTTGTTTGAGCCCTCCAATCATCTCTGGTGGGTATTGGGTTTGATCCTAAATGTGATTTTGCCTCTCCTACTGTCTTGCTGGGGCATCTCCTTTGCCCACAGTCTTGTTAAACTCAATGAAACTATGAGCCATGCCATGTAGGGCCACCCAAGATGGACGTGCCATGATGAGGAGTTCTGACAAAATGTGGTCAACAGGAGAAGGGAATGGCAAATCACTTCAGTATTCTTGCCTTGAGAACACTATGAACAATATAAAAAGGCAAAAAGATAGGACACTAAAAGATGAACTCTCCAGGTCGGTAGGTACCCAATATGCTACTGGAGATGAGTGGAGAAATAACAGCAAAAAGAATTAAGAGATGGAGCCAAATCAAAAATAACACCAAGTTTTAGATGTGACTGGTAATTGAAGTAAGTCTGATGCTGGAAAGAGCAATATTGTATAGAAACCTGGAATGTTAGATCCATGAATTAAGGCAAATTGGAAGTGGTCAAACAGGAGATGGCAAGAGTAAACATCAACACTTTAGGAATCAGTGAACTGAAATAGACTGGAATGGGTGAATTTAAAACGGATGACCATTATATCTACTACTGTGGGCAAGAATCCCTTAGAAGAAATGGAGTAGCTATCCGAACCAACAAGAGTCCTAAATGCAGTACTTGGGTATAATCTCAAATCGACAGAGTGATCTCTGTTCATTATCAAGACAAACCCTTCAATATCATAGTAATCCAATAATCCAGTAATGCTGAAGAAGCTGACGTTTAATGATACTATGAAGACCTACAAGACTTTCTAGAAATAACACTCTAAAAGAGATGTCCTTTTCATTATAGGGGATTGGAATGCAAAAGTAGGAAGTCAAGAGATACCTGGAGTAACATGAAACTTGACCTTGGAGTACAAAATGAAGCAGGTCAAGGGTAACAGAGTTTTGCCAAGAGAATGCACTGGTCATAGCAAACAGCATCTTTGAACAACAAATAGAAGACTCTACACATGGACAACACCAGATGGTCAATACTGAAATCAGATTGATTGTATTCTTTGTAGCCAAAGGTGGAGAAGCTCTATACAGTCAGCAAAAACAAGACTGGGAGATGAATGTGGCTCAGGTCATGAATTCTTTACTGTCAAATTCAGACTTAAATTGAAGAAAGTAGGGAAAACCACTAGACCATTCAGGTATGACCTAAATCAAATCCCTTACGATTATTCAGTGCAGGTGACAAATAGATTCAAAAGATTAGATCTGATAGACAGAGTGCATGCCTGAAGATCTATGGATGGAGGTTCGTGACATTGTACATGAGGCAGTGATCTAGACCATCCCCAAGAAAAAGAAATGCAAAAAGGCAAAATGGTTGCTGAGGAGGCCTTACAAATAGCTGTGATTAGAAGAGAAGTGAAAGGCAAAGGAATAAAGGAAAGATATACCCATTATAATGCAGAGTTCCAAAGAATAGCAAGGAGACATAAGAAAGCCTTCCTCAATGATCAATGCAAATAAATAGAGGACAACAATAGAATGGGAAAGACTAGAGATCTCTTCAAGACAATCAGAGATACCAAGGGAACATTTTATGGAACGATGGGCATAAGAAAGGACAGAAATGTTATGGAACTAACAGAAGCAGAAGATATTAGGAAGAGGTGGCAAGAATACACAGAAAAACTATACAAAAAATATCTTCATGATACAGATAATAATGATGGTGTGATCACCCACCTAGAGCCAGACATGCTGGAATATGAAGTCAAGTGAGCTTTAGGAAGCATAACTGTCAACAAAGCTAATGGAGGTGATGGAATTCCGGTTGAGCTATTTCAAATCCTAAAAGATGATGCTGTGAAAGTGGTGCACTCAATATGCCAGAAAATTTGGAAAACTCAACAGTGGCCACAGGATTGCAAAAGCTTCTTTTCATTCCAATCCCAAAGAAAGGCAATGCTAAAGAATGCTCAAACTACCACACAATTCCACTCATCTCAAACGCTAGCCAAGGAATGGTCAAAATTCTCCAAGCCAGGCTTTAACAGTATGTGAACCATTAAATTCTGATGCTCAAGCCTGATTTAGAAAAGTCAGAGGAACCAGAGATCAAATTGCCAACATCCGCTGGATCTTTGAAAATGAAAGAGAGTTCCAGAAAAAGTCTATTTCTACTTTATTGTCTACTCCACCGTGTGGATAACAGCAAACTGTGGAAAATTCTTCAAGAGATGGGAATATAAGACAACCTGACCTGCCTCCTGAGAATTCTGTATGCAGGTCAAGAAACAACAGTGAGAGCTGAACATGGACTGGTTCCTAATCGGGAAAGGACTATGTCAAGGCTGTATATTGTCACCCTATTTATTTAATTTATATGCAGAGTACATCATGAGAAATGCTGGGCTGGATGAAGCACAAGCTGGAATCAAGATTGCTGGGAGAAATATTAATAACCTCAGATATGCAGGTGACACCATTCTTATGCCAGAAAGTGAAGAACTAAAGAACCTCTTGATGAAAGTGAAAGAAGAGAGTGAAAAAGTTGACTTAAAATTCAACATTAAGAAAAGTAAGATCATGGCATCCAATCTCATCTGTTCATGGCAAATAGATGGGGAAACTGGAAACAGTGACAGATTTTATTTATTTATTTGTTTTTTGTCTCCAAAATCACTGCAAATGGTGAATGCAGCCATTAATTTAAAAGACACCTTCTCCTTGGAAGAAAAGCTATGACCAACCTAGACAGCATATTAAAAAGGAGACTTCACTTTGCCAACAAATGTCTATCTAGTCAAAGCTACTTTTTTTTTTTTTCAGTAGTCATGTATGAATATGAGAGTTGGTCTATAAAGAAAGCTGAGCACAGAAAAATTGGTGCTTTTGAACTGTGATGTTGGAAAGGACTTTTGAATGTCCCTTAAACTGCAAGGAGATCAAACCAGTCAATCCTAAAAAAATCGGTCCTGAATATTCATTGGAAGGACTGATGCTGAAGCTGAAACTCCAATACTTTGCCCACCTGATGTGAAGAACTGACTCAATAGAAAAGACTCTCATGCTGGGAAAGATTGAAGGCAGGAGGAGAAGGGGTCGACAGAGGATGAGATGGTTGGATTGCATCAATGACTGTATAGACATGAGTTTGCATAAGCTCTTGGAGATGGTGAAGGACAGGGGAGTCTTGCGTGTTATAGTCAATGGGGTCTCAAAGAGTCAGACACAACTGAGCCACTTAACTGAACTAAGAGACTTAATGTACATGATTAATATAATTAACACTGCAGTATATTATATATGTAAGTTATCAAGAGAGAAAATACTGAGTTCTCATTACAAGGACATTTTTTTCTATTTCTCTTATTTTGTACCTATATGAGATGATGGACGTTCACTAAACTTTTTGTGGTAATCATTTTACAATATATGTAAGTCAAATCATGATGTTATAAAACAGTATTATTGCATACGTTTAAGACTTATACAGTGCTGTATGTTTCCCTGGTGGCTCAGAAGTTAAAGTGTCTGCCTGCAATGTGGGAGACCTGGGTTCAATCCCTGGGATGAGAAGATCCCCTGAAGAAGGAAATGGTAACCCACTCCAGTATTCTTGCCTGGAGAATCCAAAGGACAGAGGAGCCTAGTGGACTACAGTCCACAGGGTCCCAAAGAATCGGACATGACTGAGCACAGACATGACATGAAATGTCAAATATATCTCAGAAAATGGAAGGAATAAACCTTCTATTCATTAATGCTGCCCTAGAATTCAAGAATACATTTTCCCTCTTGTCTTCCTGTCATTAACACCATGAAAATGTATTTATTTTGAAAGAAATAGCATAACACATATTTATATTTCAATTAAAGCTTGTGCAAAATATGTCACATAATTTTGTCCCCATTATTGGAATTGTGAATAGTCTTTGAAACAAAGGAGCTACAGAATTTGGAGGATTAATGAGATACACAAGGCAGATGGATTTCTATATGTGTGAGACTATGAAAGAGAAGTGTGTGTGTGTGTGTGTGTGTGTGTGTGTGTGTGTGAAAAATACAGCGATATTGAAGCAGAGACAGAGACAGGTTTTGGTACCACTGACTGAAAGACTTCTTTGTCTTCCCAAGGAGAGATTAAAGGAACAAACCTGTAGCCTGGAAGAATCCATAGCATTGTGTCCTTTTCATAGTTAAAGGTGAAAGTTTAAAAGTTGTTGAAAAGATCATGTTTTACTTGGAAAATAAATCAGATGTTATCTCAATTTCTGTTACAACCATGCCTTTTTTTTTTTTTAACATGTAAAAAGAACATTTCCAGTACTTCGCCAGAAAAATATTATTGCAGCAAGTCAAATGCCACTGATAGTTGTAAAGAACCCACCTGCCAATGCAGGGGACACTAGAGATAAGTTTGATCCTTGGATTTGGGAAATTTCCTTGGAGGAGGGCATGGCAACTCACTCCAGTATTCTTGCACAAAGAATCCCATGAATAGAGGAACCTGGCAGGCTACATACAGTCCATAGGGTGGTACAGAGTCAACCATGAGTGAAGTGACTGAGCACAGATACATGCAAACAATTTTAGAAAATGGTGCTGAACTGAATAAAAGCAATTTCATACAATAGATTTAGAGTCCTGGCATTATTAAGAACACAATTCCACATGAATATAAACCTACCAAAGGCACTGGTTTTCTTAATTGCTTTTCAAGATTTTTCACACTGGGAAGTGATATTCTGATGCTGCCAAAAAGGCAGTAAGGGGGAATATTTCTGGACTCTCTGGGGAATTGTGGTAAATGTATCTTCTTGTCATTTGCCAGATTAAAAAGAAACGTATTGCCTGGTGAATCAGAGGTTAAACCATCTGCCTGCAATGCTGAAGACCTGGGTTTGATCCCTGGGTCAGGAAGATCCCATGGACAAGGAAATGGCAACCCACTCCAGTATTCTTGCCTGGAGAATCCCATGGACAGAGGAGCCTGGTGGGCTACAGTCCATGGGGTTGCAAAGAGTCGACACGACTGAACGACTTCACTTTCACTTACACTTTTATTGCCCTAGGGAAATCACTGTACTATTGCTTTATTTTCCTAGGGAAATCATTTATACATTTACTTAAACAGTTTTTTTTTCTTATGTGACAGTTATTATTCTAGAATTATCAATGAATTTAGCAAGAAGTTTTATAGGAAAAATAAGATAAGGCTTCCCTGATGCTCAGTGGTAAAGAACCTGCCTTGCAATACAGGAGAGGTGGGTTCAATTCCTGGGTCAAGAAGATCCCCTGAAGAAGGAAATGACAACCCATTCTGGTATTCTTGTCTGGGAAACCTCATGGACAGAGGAGCCTGACAGGTTACAGTTCTTGGTGTTGCAAAAGAGGTGGCAAGACTTAACAACTAAACAACAATAAGATAAGGTACTGGTTATTTTAATAAAAATGTTATAGTAGATACTAATCCACATATACCTGGTCTGCACAAAAAGACTGCAATTTCACATGTCTTCTCATATAATGTTTACATTTGTTTTTATTATACTGATCCAGCCTTATAGAAAGAGATCCTGGATCTCTTCAATATCCTGTGGAAAACCATAATGAATAAAAATATGAAAAATAATATACCCATAAATGACTATATATAATTTACTTTGCTATACATCATGAATGAATGCAATATTGTAAACCAACTATACATCAATTTAAAAAATCTCTAGGCTATCAGTCCAAGAGGGAGGAGTAGAAGGATATGTGCTCATCTCCTCCTGTGAGAGCACCACAATTGCAACTAGCTGTTGAACAACCATAAACAGGAGGGTGCTGGAACCCACCAACAAAAGATGCCCCATGTACAGAAACAAAGAAGAAGCTGCAGAGAGATGGTAGGAGGGGCACAATCACAATGAAATCAAGTCCTATACCTGCCAGGTGGGTGACGTATAGATTGGAGAATAATAGTACCAAGGAAGTTATCACACTATTTTGAACATTTTGAACCCCACGTCAAGCTTCCCTGGCTGAGCATCCCACAAAGGGATTTGAAATCCCCAGGAAATCTGGCCTTGAGTGCCTGTGGGATTTGATTATAGATAGGACTTCCAGAGGACTGGGGTAAACAGAGATTTCAGTCTTGGAGTGCACAAACAACATTTTGCCTGCACCAAGACCCAGAAGAGAGGAGCAGTGACCCCAAAGGAGACTGAACCAAAACTACATGATAGTGTTGGAGACCTCCTGTGGAGGCCCGGGCCAGCAGAGACTCACCACAGGAATGGGAACACTGGAAGGTCCCTGTTGGCATAAATCCTCTTTGAGTTTGCCACTAACCCTACCATAGAGCCAATAGACTCAAGGCTGGGACACCTTAGGCCCAACAGCTACCAAGGAGGAAGTGCAACCCTACTCATCAGCAGAAAATTGGATTAAACCTTTACTGAGCAAGACCCTGATCACCAGAGCAAACCTAGTTTTTCCCATTGCCTGTCCCTTCCACCTAGAAACTTACACAAGCCTCTTAGGCTCAGTCATCAGAGGGCAGACAGAAGAAGCAATAAGAAGAACAGGCTCATATTATAAATAATAAACCATATATGGAAATTTAATCACAATGAAAAAGCAATAAGCTATGCCCCAGATGAGGGGACAAGATAAAACCCCAGAAAAACAGCTAAATAAAGTGGATATAGGCAACCTTCAAGGAAAAGGATTCAGAATAGTGATAGTGAAGATGATTCAGGATCTTGGGAAAAGAATGGAGTCAAAGGTTGAGGAGATGCAGGAAATGCTTATCAAAGACCTACAAGAACTAAAGAACAAACAAACAGAAATAAATAATACAGTAGAAGGAATCAATAGTAGAATAACTGAGGCAGATAATGGATAAATGACCTGGAGGACAGAATGGTGGCAATCACTGCTGCAGGACAAAATATAGAAAAATAATGAAAAGCAATAAAGACAGGCTAAGAGACCTCTAGGCAATATTAAGCACACCAATATTCACATTATAGGGGCCCCAGAAGGAGAAGAGACAGAAAAAGAATCTGAGAAATTCCTTTGAAGAGATAATAACTAAAAACGTTCTGAACCTGGGAAAGGAAACAATTAACCAAGTCCAGGAAGCACAGAGAGTCCCAGGAAGGATAAGCCCAAGGAGGAAAAAACTGAGACAAAAACTGAAATAAATAAAGAAAGAAAGAAAGAAAGAAAGAAAGAAAGAAAGAAAGACAGAAATAAAATAGTAAAAACAACTAGGGAAAAATGACATATAACCTACAAGGAGAAGAGAACAAAATGGTGGAAGAGTAGGTGGACATGGAGTACATCTCTCTCCACAGATACATCAGGAATACACCTTCAGACACAGAAGTGCATGCAGAACACCAGCTGAGAGCAGACAGAAGTACCTGACAAGCGGAAAATGATTTATAGAACCACACAGAACTCATTAGGATGAGGGAACTAGGGGGAAAAACAGGGGTGTAAATAGGACTGGAACTGCCCTTGGTGGGTGTGGGATCCCCACATCTGGGCCGTTGTCTGAGTCAGAAGAGAAACATTTAAGGTTGAGAGAGAAACAGCTGATCTGTGACAGCCTAAATGGAATGAGAATCAGACAGTCCTTGACACAGCCATACATACCCTGAACAGGTCTCTTAGATGGCACAGAGGCTGGGAGCTGGAGTGTAGGGATTGTGGGAAAACTCCAGGGTGAGGGCTGCTACTGACTGCTGAGAGATTGATCAAGGGGATGTGAGGGAGGAGATTGGGGTGGGAAAAGCCTGTGGAGGAAAGTCAGGCAGCCATGGGAGCAGGGTGATACTGCTGAGCCACGTGTAGGGAGTGGAGCCATCAATATAGCCTGTCTCTCCCCACATGCCAGCATTGACAGCTGAACAATTGAGAGGCTGGCCCATTAAATGCCTATTGCATTGAACTACAGAGTAGGACCCCCACCCAGGGTGCCACTTTAAGTGCCTGGTGCACCGATCTACAGAGTAGGAGTCCAGCCAGGGGGACCCTCTATGTACCTGATGCACTGAAAGCAGAGAAAGACCCCAGGCAAGGGAGCCCTGTAAGTGCCTGAATGGTCAGAGCTATGGAGAAAGACTGGCCAAAGAGGTTTTCTGATTACCAGCTACAAGAGGCTTGAAAAAAGACACTGTTAGGGCCATAACTCCTGTCATGGAGGTAGTCCATGTCCCTGCACACTTGGCATCCCCAGGGTCCCCACAACCCAAGCAGCTGTACCACCTTCACATTGAACCCTCACTGGCACAGAGATGCCACAGGCAACAAATGTCTTGTGTTTATGCACATGGTGTCACTTTGGTCATGTCCGACTCTGCGACCCTGTGGACTGTGACCTGTCGGGCTTCTCTGTCAGGGGGTGGGGGTGGGGGGAGGTTCTCCAGGCAAGAACAGTGGATGTGTTGGCCAATACTGGTTGCCAAACCCTTCTGAGGCACTGTATTTCCTGCTGTCCTAGCCGCCAACTCCCCTGTGTATTGCAAGAACACCTGTGACTCAATCAGTTGCACCACCTACATATCTGGCCCTTACTGGGGCAAACCTAAGTCCTCCAGGGCAGCCTCAGGAGCAAACCCCAGTGGGCGACCCAAATGCAAAGGTAGAAATAAAACCACAATTGAAACCCAGGTGCAGTGTGGCTAAGGAAAAGACCGAAAACCTTCCCACCAACTGTATAAGCAGCATATTAAATCCACAGGGTCAACTAAGCAAACTTTGTGTCAATAAATATATAAAAGGACATTGAGAACCCCCAGAAAAGAAAACACACTAGTTCTGATAGCTCTGGACATTGGAGGCAAGAACACAAAGGAATAGGACCAGATTAGAACCTGAGCTTCCCCTACAGCAGGTCCAGAGACCAGCACAGTGTTGGAGGGCATTATAGGGAGATGAGGTGGACTGTGACTTCCAGTGAAGGAAAGGACACTGATAGCAGTGACTCAAGAAAACCATGTATTATTCTTATGTTTTGACTTGTTCTGTATATTCTTGATGATTTATTTTCCTTTTTCTTATTTTTCCCTTCCCTCCCTCACCCATTGTAGTTGTCAATTTTATGAGCACTATGAAATCTAATTAAGCTTTTGATTTTGTTTTTTAGTAATAATTTTTTTGTAGTTATAAACTTCTGCCTCTATTTTGGGCGTTTGCAGTTCTGTGGAGTTTTCCTTTTTCTTTTTTTCCTTTGTTGTATCTTTTTTTTTTTTCTTTTTTAATTTTAATTTTTTTAAATTTATAATTTTTTTTACATTTATTCCTTTTTTTGTTTTTCTTACTGTTGTTTTCCCCTTGCAATTAATCTTTAATGTATATACATCTTCTTTATCTACCTCTACTTAACTTTGCACATCTATCTTTCTTATTTCATTTCTTTCTTTCCTTTCGTATCAACATATTTGTTAGTTTTCTTGTTTTAGATTTGTTTTCCAGTTTGTGCTTTAGTTAGTTTTGTTCTTACCTGGTAGATAAAATTTTTGGTTTACTTTGTTCGCTGGGTCAATATATTGTACTTTATTTTTATCGGACTACTTTGATTTTGCTTATGGGTGTATATGTATATGTCTATACTTCATTATTTTAATTATTATTTGCCTGATTTTGTAACTGCCATTTTTCTGGGGTTCATCTTTGGTTTCTGATTTTGGGGTATTTGTTTTAATCTCACTTAATGCTATTACAAACCACTTGTGGAATTCTCATTCCTGGCCAGAGAATAAGCCCTGAAGTTTTGGGAACACTGACTTCAAGACCCTAAACTACCAGAGAATTAACCCTAGTGAGAATCAAATAGTGAGAACTCACAAAAAGGAAACCACTTGAATATAAGACCTGCCATCACCCAGTTATGAGTAGTACCCTGTGTAGGATGTCTCTTCTAAATAACAAACAAAACAAAAATACAAACCCAATCATCAGCAGACAGGATTGTCACCTCACTCAGCCTTGCCCATCAGAGGAAAACCAACCAAACAAACAAAAACTCAGCACAAATCTCACCCTATATGCAGCTTACACAAACAACTGAACCAACCTTGGAAGGGCAAAATCAAAAGGAAGAAAGAATTCAACCTTAAATCCTGGGGAAAGGAGGCCTCAAACACAATAAGCTAAAAAAAAAAAAAAAAAAAAAGTAATGAAAAGGCAGAGAAATACTACACAAATGAAGGAACAAACTAGAAACCCAAAAGCCCAAATAAATAATAAGGAAATAGGCAAACTACCTGAAAAAGAGCTCAGAAAAAATGATAGTAAAGATGATTAGTTCAGTTCAGGCATTTAGTCGTGTCCAACTCTTTGTGACCCCCATAAACCTCAGCTCTCCAGGCCTCCCTGTCCATCATCAACTCCCGGAGTACACCCAAACCCATGTCCATCGAGTTGATGATGCCATCCAACCATCTCATCCTCTCTCATTCCCTTCTCCTCTTGCCCTCAGTCTTTCCCAGCATCAGGGTCTTTTCCAATGACTCAGCTCTTCACATCAGGTGGCCAAAGTATTGGAGTTTCAGCTTCAACATCAGTCCTTCCAATGAACATCCAAGACTGATCTCCTTTAGGATGGACTGATTGGAGCTCTTTGCAGTCCAAGGGACTCTCAAGCATCTTCTCCAACACCACAGTTCAAAAGCATCAATTCTTAGGTGCTCAGCTTTCTTCACAGTCCAACTCTCACATCCATAAATGACCACTAGAAAAACCATAGCCTTGACTAGACAGAACTTTGTTGTCAAAGTAATATATCTGCTTTATAATATGCTGTCTAAGGTGGTCATAACTTTCCTTCCAAGGAATAAGTGTCTTTTAATTTCATGGCTGCAATCACCATCTGCAGCGATTTTGGATCCCCCCAAAATAAAGTCAGCCACTGTTTTCACTGTTTCCCCATGTATGTGCCATGAAGTGATGGGACCAGATGCCATGATCTTAGTTTTCTGATGTTGAGCTTTAAGCAAAGATGATAAAAAAAAAAAAAAAACCTTGAAAATAGAATAGAGAAAATGCAAGAATCAATTAACAAAGACATAAAAGAATAAAAGAATAAACATATAGTAATAAACAACACAATTACTGAAATTAAAAATACTCTAGAAGGAATCAATAGGAGAATATCAGCGACAGAAGAACGAATCAGTGAGCTGGAAGGTAAAATGTTGGAAATAAATTCTAAAGAGCAGAATAAAATATAAAGAATGAAAAGAACTGAGGATAGTCTCAGAGACTTCCGGGACAATATCAAACACAGCAACATTTCAATTATAGGGGTCTAAAAGAATAAAAGAAAAAGAAAGGATATGAGAAAATTTTTGAAGAGATTACAGTTAAAAATTTCCCTAACATGAAAAAGTCAGTCAAGTTCAAGAGGCACAAAGAGTCCCATACAGGATAAACCCAAGGAGAAACTTGCCAAGACACATACTAATCAAACTAAGAAAGACTAAACACAAAGAAAGAATATTAAAAGCAGCAAGTGAAAAGCAACAAGTAACATACAAGAGGAATCCTATATGTTTAACTGCTAATCTTTTAGCAGAAACATTGCAGACCAAAAGGGAATTGCAGAATATATTTAAAGTACTGAAACAGAAAAATTAACAACCAAGATTACTGCACATGGCAAGGATCTCATTCAAAATTGATGGAGAAATCAAGAGCTTTTCAGACAAGCAAAAGTTAACAGAATTCAGTACCATCAAATGAGCTTGACAAAAAATGTTAAAAGGACTTATATAGTCAAAAATTACAAGAGAACAAAAATGTCTACAAAATCAAACCAAAAAAAAAAAAAAAACACCAAAAAAGAAATGGGAACGTATATATCAATAATTACATTAAATGTAAACAGATTAAATGCTCCAACCAAAAGACACAGAGTGGCTAAATGAATACAAAAACAAGACCCATATATATGCTGCCTACAAGAAACTCACTTCAGACCTAAAGACACATATAAACTGAAAGTGAAAGGATGGAAAAATATATTCCATACAAACAGGACACAAAAGAAAGCTGGAGTACTAAACCTCATATCAGACAAAATAGACCTTAAAATAAAGATGACAAGAAATAAGGAAGGACACTACATAATGATCAAGGGATCATTCCAATAAGAAGACATAACAATTGTAAATATCTATGTACCCAACATAGGAACACCTCAATACATAAGACAAACACTAAAAGACAGAAAAGGAGAAATAGACAGTAACACAATAAGAGTAGGAAATTTGAACACCCTACTTACACCAACGGACAGATCATCAAAACAGAAAATTAATAAGAAACACGTCTTAAATGATACATGATCTGAGATGGATCTCAATGATATCTTCAGGACATTCCAGCCAAATGCTGAAGAATATACCTTCTTCTCAAGTGCACATGGAACATTCTCCAGGATAGACCACATCGTGGGTCACAAAATAAACCTCAGTAAATTTAAGAAAATTGAAACGGTATCAAGCCTCTTCTCCAACCACAACATGATGAGACTAGATATCAATTACAAGAAAAAATCTGTAAGAAACACAAACACATGGAGATCAAACAACACATTTCTAAATAACCAACAGGTTACTGAACAAATCAAAAGGGAAATTTAAAAAAAAATCTAGGAACAAATGACAATGAATATATAACAACTGACACCTATGGGATGCAGCAAAATCAGTTCTAAGAGGGAAGTTTATAACAATGCAATCCCACTTCAAGAAAGAAGAAAAAATATCGAATAGACAACCTAACTGTATACCTAAAGCAACTGGGAAAAGAAGAAGGAAAAAAAAAACACTCAAAATTAATAAAAAGAAAAAAATCATAAAGATTCGAGCAAAAAGAAATGAAAGAAACAATAGTGAAGATTAATAAAAGTAAAAGCTGGTTCTTTGAAAAGATAAAATTGACAAACCTTTAGACAGACTCATCAAGAAAAAAGAGAGAAGAATCAAATCAACAAAATAAGAAATGAAAAAGGACAGGTTACAACAGACAATGCAGAAATACAAAGGATTATAAAAGATTATTATGAACAACTATATGACAATAAAAAAAGATAATTACCTTAAATGTAAATGGATTAAATACACCAACCGAAAGGCGTAGACTGGCTGGGTGGATGAAAACATGTGCATATATGCATTTCCAATTGCTACAACACTCTGCTTGACAGGGCACCCCCCCAAGACCAAATTGTATGTATGTATTTTATTTTATATTATTGTTAATCATGTTTACATTGAGCCTTGCTATTTTAATTTTCTTTTTTTTTGTCTATTGATTGTGAAAGCAGATAAACATATTTTACTATTGTGAATACGTAATTATTAATCACTTAATACCATTTCATCATGATTGGTCAACAGAAAAATAACAGAACTCCAAATCACCAAAACCAGGACCTAATAGAAAAATGTGTAATCACTTTTTAAAATCCAGATGCTTATCAGAATTATCTTGAAATTTTTTGAAAAATGAAATTTCTCAGGTATTGCTTTTCTCTCCAAGGCTCCAGATATGTTTCTAATGAGCAGTCATATTTAAGGACAACTGGAATATACGATGATCATTTATCTAGTTTGTTTCACTTTTTCTATTTTATATTGTATATTCCATTTCATTTAGTTTAGATTCTCCAATTTCTCCATTTCTTCTTTTGTTTTTTGAGGTTCTTTCTCAAGCCTTTATCAAGTGTAGTAGAAAAGCTTTTGCATGCATTCAGTTCAGTTCAATTCAGTTCAGTCACTCAGTCATGTCAGATTCATTGTGACCCCATGAAACACAGCTCACCAGGCCTCCCTGTCCATCACCAACTCCCAGAGTACACCCAAAACCATGCCCATCGTGTTGATGATGCAATCCAACCATCTCATCCTCTGTTGTCCCCTTCTCCTTCTGCCCTCAGTCTTTCCAGCATCATGTTTTTTTCCAATGAGTCAGCTATTTGCATCAGGTGGCCAAAGTATTGGAGTTTCAGCTTCAACATCAGTCCTTCCAATGAACACCCAGGACTGATCTCCTTTAGGATGGACTGGTTGGAGCTCTTTGCAGTCCAAAGGACTCTCAAGAGTCTTCTCTAACATCACAGTTAAAAAGCATCACTTCTTCAGTGCTCAGCTTTCTTTATAGTCCAAATCTCACATCCATACATGACCACTGGAAAAATCAT
This sequence comes from Capricornis sumatraensis, assembly GCF_032405125.1. Taxonomy (NCBI): domain Eukaryota; kingdom Metazoa; phylum Chordata; class Mammalia; order Artiodactyla; family Bovidae; genus Capricornis; species Capricornis sumatraensis. The sequence goes on along the minus strand of NW_027184621.1, from coordinate 58,323 downwards.
AGCCTTGACTAGATGGACCTTTGTTGGCAAAGTAATGTCTCTGTTTTTTAATATGCTGTTGAGGCTGGTCATTACTTTCCTTCCAAGGAGCAAGTGTCTTTTAATTTCATGGCTGCAATCACCATCTGCAGTGATTTTGGAGCCCAGAAATATAAAGTCAGCCACTGTTACCACTGCTATCTGCCATGAAGTGATGGGACCAGATGCCCTGATCTTAGTTTTCTGCATGTTGACCTTTAAGCCAACTTTTTCACTCTCCTCTTTCATTTCAACAAGAGGCTCTATAGTTCTTCCTCACTTTCTGCTGAAAGGGTGGTGTCATCTGCATATCTTATATTATTAATATTTCTCCCAGCATCTTGATACCAGCTTGTGTTTCATCCAGCCCAGCGTTTCTCATGATGTACTCTACATATAAGTTAAACAATCAGGATGACAATATGCAGCCTTGATGTACTCCTTTTCCTATTTGGACCCAGTCTATTGTTCCATGTCCAGTTCTAACTGTTGCTTCCTCACCTGCATTTCTCAAGAGGCAGGTCAGGTGTTCTGGTGTTCCCATCTCTTTCAGAATTTTCCACAGTTTATTGTGATCCACACAGTCAAATGCTTTGGCATAGTCAATAAAGCAGAAATATATGTTTTTCTGGAACTCTCAGGCTTTTTGATGATCCGTCGGATGTTGACAATTTGATCTCTGTTCCCTCTGACTTTTCTAAAACCAGCTTGAACAACTGGACATTCGCGGTTCACATATTGCTGAAGCCCGGCTTGGAGAATTTTGAGCATTACTTTACTAGCGTGTGAGATATGTGCAATTGTGCAGTAGTTTGAGTAGTCTTTGGCATTCCCTTTCTTTCGTATTGAAATGAAAACTGACCTTTTCCATTCCTGGGGCCACTGCTGAGTTTTCCAAACTTGCTGGCATATTGAGTGCAGCACTTTCACAGCATCATCATTCAGGATTTGAAATACCTCAACTGGAATTCCATCACCTCCACTAGCTTTGTTCATAGGGATGCTTCCTAAGGCCCACTTGACTTCACATTCCAGGATGTCTGGCTCTAGGAGACATCGTGATTATCTGGGTCGTGAAGATCTTTTTTGTACAGTTCTTCTGTGTATTCTTGCCACCTCTTCTTAATACCTTCTGCTTCTGTTAGGTCCCTACCATTTCTGTCCTTTATTGAGCCTGTCTTTGCATGAAATGTTCCCTTGGTATCTCTAATTTCTTGAAGAGATCTCCAGCCTTTCCCATTCTATTGTTTTCCTCTATTTCTTTGCATTGATTGCTAAGGAAGGTTTTCTTTTTTCTTTTCTTTTATGTAACGGAAAGTACTTTATTTATTTTGGAATATTAAAAATGTTCACATATTGCTTTTCTTTTCTTTTCTTTTTTGTAGTACAGCCTTTATTTTATTTAGCAAGATTTAAAACTCTCAGATCACAAAATTAGAGAAATGCTCAATTTTTGTCATGCACAGTTTAATTCTTTTAACACATACATATTTTTAAATGGTTAGTTTAAATGGAAACATAAATAGAAAACTAAACTAAATTAACAATGTATGAGAGAGATAAATACACAGGTTAATATAAAAAATATTCAGAACATTCTCCTTTAAAGACTATATATTTTTTCATATATATTAGAGAAAAACAACCATATTAATTAACCATAAACAATATTATTTCCTTTAGTATCCTTAACAATTTTTCAGAGATTGCAGTCTAACTTATTGCAGCATAATAGGATGGCAGGAATTTTGAAGATGTTTGTTTTGAAATAATTTCTATGGCAGTTTAGAGTCTCATAATTTTACTAGATAAGGGTAACTATAGGAATACTGAATTTCAGGTATGTACACTTTTGTTACTAATTTAGCTCTGACTGTTAAAATGTATTAAGTATTAGGAACTACTACAACTAGAAACATAGGTCTATAATTAATGCTCAGTTTGTTTTTGTCCTTTGCTCAACTGAAATACTGCCCAAATGTCCTTAGCCCAACTGAAATAATGGGATCAATTTATATGCTACAGATCAGAATGAATCACAATCCCTTCTGTGCATCTCAGTAGCTATATCATTTCCAAAGACACGCTTTAAAAATACTTTCTTTGTTCAAGAAGGAGGGGCCATATGTATTCTTATGGATGATTCACATTGTTGTATGTCAGAAGCTAAGAAAATTTGAATATCTCTCATTGGTATTCTTTGGAACTCTGCATTCAAATGGGTATATCTTTCCTTTTCTCCATTGCTTTTCACTTCTCGTCTTTTCACAGCTATTTGTAGGGCCTCCCCAGACAGCTATTTTGCTTTTTTGCATTTGTGTGTGTGTGTGTGTGTATATATATATATATATATATATATATATATATATATATATATATATACACATATATATATTAGAATACTTACAAGTTTTGCCTAACTGAAAATATTATGACATTTTGATTCCACTTGTTTGACTTAGTATGACTAGAATGCTAGACTTCTAATTAAAAAATAGATATGCAACAAACAACAAAGATTTACTGTGTAGCATAGGGAACTAAAGTCAATATCTTATAATAATCTATGATGGAAAATAATCTCAAAAATGATATATGTGTATTTGTATAACCAAATCACCTCACTGTGCACATGAAATTTTATAGGTCAACTATATGTCAATAAAATGTATATATTAACCAAATTTCAGTTTCAGAGTTGTTAAATTATTTACATATGTATGTATTGATATATAGTTAATTTAAAATATTATATTTTAATAGTTTTAGGTGTAAATTATAATAATTAAATATTTTTATAAATTATACTTCACTTAATGTTATTGTAAGATAATGGCTATATTTTCCTGTGATATAAAATATATCCTTGTTTCTTTTTTATTTAATGCATCATAATTTATATCTCTTAATTCCCTTCCCTTATCTTATTCCTCTCCCCTTTCCTTGCCTCACTAGTAACCGTTACTTTGTTCTCTGTATCTCAAAGTATGTTTCTGTTTTGCTATATTCATTTATTATTTTAGTTTTCAGATTCCACTACAAGTAACCTCAACACTGCTTGCCTTTCTTTGACAGAATTATTTTACTTAGCACAATGCACTTCAAATCCATTCATATCATTGTAAATCACAAAATTTCATTCTTTTCATGGTTATTCCATTGATGGTGTCTGTTTTGTTAACTATATAGTCTGTGTTTGTGTATATATATATATATATATATATATATATATATGTGTGTGTGTGTGTGTGTGTGTGTGTGTGTGCTTGTATATTTACACTATGGAATATTTATCTATTTATACTCTATACACACACACACACACACACACACATACCACATCTAGTTAATCCACTCCTCTACTGATGGACACTTAGGTTGATTCCATGTCTTTATTATTGTAAATATTGCTGGTATGCAGATTGGTGTATACGTATCTTTTCTAAGTAGGGATTTTTGTGGTTGCTCTTTAGGCAGATACTCAAGTGTACAATTGCTAGGTCATATGGTAGTTTTATTTTTACTTTGTTTAGAAACGTCTATACTGTTTTCCAGAATGACTGTACCAATTTACATTCCTACCAATGATGTACTAAAAATCTCTTTTATCTACATCTTCCCAAACCTCTGTTATTTGACTTTTTGATAAAAGCCATTCTGACAGGTATGAAGTGATAGCTCATCGTGGTTTTGATTTGCATTTCACTGGCCATTAGCAATGTTGAGTATCTTTTCTTGTGCCTGCTGACTATCTGTTTATCTTCTTCGGAAAAATGTTTATTCAGGACTTCTGTTCATTTTAAAATCAATCAATTTGCCTTTTTGTTATTAAAATGTATAAGATGTTTATATAATTTAATATTAATCCATCATCAGTTGTATTATTTGCAAATGTTTACTCCCTTTCAGTAGAGTTTTTTTTTTTTTTAATTATCTATGATTTTCTTCACTGTGTAAAAGATTATAAGTTGAATTAGACTCCATATGTTTACTTTTGCTTTTATGTCTTTTGACTTAGGAGATTGCTTCAAGAAAATATCACTATGATTTATAATTGAGGATTCTGCCCATGTTCTCTTCTTGGAATTTTATGGTTTCACATCTTATATTTAGATCTTCAAACAATTTTGAGTTCATGTTTGTATGTTGTGTGAGGGAATGTTCTGATTTCATTATATTATATATAGCCATCCAGTTTTCCCAGCACCATTTATTGAAGAGACCATCTTTTCTCCATTGCATATTTTTGCCTCCTTTGTCATAGATTAATTGACCATCAGAACATGGGTTAATTCCTAGTCATTCTATTCTATTCCATTTATGATTCCTGTTTTGTTCCAGTACTATACTGTTTTGATTACTATAGCTTTGAAATGTAGTCTGATGCCTGGGAGTTATTTTTCTGCTTTATTCTTTTCTCTCAGAATTGTTTTGGCAATTCTGAGTCTTTTATGGTTCCATATACATTTTTAGATTATTTGTTCTAGTTCTGTAAAAACTGATCTTTGATAGAGAGTGCATTAACTCTGTAGGTTGAGTAGAATGTCCATTTTAACATCACTAATTCTTGCAAACTGTGAATACTAAATATATTTTCATTTTTCTGTATAATCTTCATTTATCTTTTACAGTTTTCACAGTATGAGTCTTTCAACTCATTACTTACATTTATTCTGAGATATTTTATTTATTTGATGCCATTTTAAACTGGAAATTTTGTTGCTTCTCTTCTTGATGGTTTGTTATTAGTGTGTAGAAAACAGATACTTTTCAGGATAATTTTTTTTTAAATTTTCAGTTCAGTTCAGTTCAGTTCAGTCTCTCAGTCGTGTCCGACTCCTTGTGACCCCATGAATCACAGCACACCAGGCTTCCCTGACCATCACCAACTCCCGGAGTTCACTCAGACTCACGTCATCGAGTCAGTGATGCCATCCAGACATCTCATCCTCTGTCATCCCCTTCTCCTCCTGCTCTTAATCCCTCCCAGCATCAGGGTCTTTTCCAATGAGTCAACTCTTCACATGAGGTGGCAAAAGTATTGGATCTCCTTGCAGTCCAAGGGACTCTCAAGAGTCTTCTCCAACACCACAGTTCAAACATCAATTTTTCGGTGCTCAGATTTCTTCACAATCCAACTCTCACATCCCTACATGACCACTGGAAAAACCATAGTCTTGACTAGACGAACCTTTGTTGACAAAGTAATATCTCTGTTTTTCAATATACTATCTAAGTTGGTCATAACTTTCCTTCCTAGGAGTAAGCTTCTTTTAATTTCATGGCTGCAGTCATCATCTGCAGTGATTTTGGAGCCCGCCAAAAATAAAGTCTGACACTGTTTTCACTGTTTCCCCATTTATTTCCTATGAAGCGATGGTACCAGATGTCCTAATTTTCCTTTTTCTGAAGGTTGAGCTTTAAGTCAACTTTTTCACTCTCCTCTTTCACTTTCATTTGAGGCTTTTTAGTTTCTCTTCACTTTCTGCCATAAGGGTAGTGTCATCTGCATATCTTAGATTATTGATATTTCTCCTGGCAAATCTTGATTCCAGCTTGTGCTACTTCCAGCCCCATGTTTCTCATGATGTACCCTGCATATAAGTTAAACCAGCAGGGTGCCAACATACAGCATTGACGTACTCCTTTTCCTATTTGGAACCAGTCCGTTTGTCCATATCCAGTTTTAACTGTACCTTCCTGACCCACATATAAGTTTCTCAAGAGGCAGATCAGGTGGTCTGGAATTCCCCTCTCTTTCAGAATTGTCCACAGTTTATTGTGATCCACACAGTCAAAGGCTTTGACATAGTCAATAAAGCAGAAATAGATGTTTTTCTGAAACTCTTTTGCTTTTCCCATGATGCAGCGGATGTTGGCAATTTGATCTCTGGTTCCTCTGCCTTTTCTAAAACCAGCTTGAACATCTGGAAGTTTGCAGTTCATGTATGGCTGAAAGCTGGCTTGGAGAATTTTGAGTATTACTTTACTAGCATGTGAGATGAGTGCAATTGTGCCATAGTTTGAGCATTTTTTGGCATTGTCTTTCTTTGGGATTGGAATGAAAACTGACCTTTTCCAGTCCTGTGGCCACTGCTGAGTTTTGCATGTTTGCTGGCATATTGAGTTCAGCATTTTTACAGCATCATCTTCAGGATTTGAAATAGCTCAACTGAAATTCCATCACCTCCACTAACTTTGTTCACAGTGATGATTTCTTTTTATTTATTTTTTTAGAATTTTTATTTTTACTTTATTTTGCTTTACAATGCTGTATTGGTTTTGCAATACACTGACATGAATCCACCATGGGTGTACATGAGTTCCCAATCCTGAACCCCCTGCCCCCTCCCACCCCATATCATCTCTCTGGATCATCCCCGTGCACCAGCCCAAGCATCCTGCACCCTGCATCAAACATAGATTGCTGATCCGTTTCTTACATGATAGTATACATGTTTCAATGCCATTCTGCCAAATCATCCCACCCTCTCCCTCTCCCACAGAGTCCAAAAGTCCGTTCTATACATCTGTGTCTCTTTTGCTGTCTCGCACACAGGGTCATCATTACCATCTTTCTAAGTTCCATATATATGTATTAGTATACTCTATTGGTGTTTTTCTTTCTGGCTTACTTCACTCTGTATAATCGGCTCCAGTTTCATCCACCTCATTAGAACTGATTCAAACGTATTCTTTTGAATGGCTGAGTAATACTCCATTGTGTATATGTACCACAGCTTTCTTATCCATTCCTCTGCTGATGGACATCTAGGTTGTTTCCATGTCCTGGCTATTATAAACAGTGTTGCGAAGAACATTGGGGTACATGTGTCTCTTTCAATTCTGGTTTCCTCAGTGTGTATGCCCAGCAGTGGGATTGCTGGGTCATAAGGCAGTTCTATTTGCAATTTTTAAAGGAATCTCCACACTGTTCTCCCTAGTGGCTGTACTAGTTTACATTCCCACCAACAGTGTAAGAGGGTTCCCTTTTCTCCACACACTCTGCAGCATTTATTACTTGTAGACTTTTGGATCACAGCCGTTCTGACTGGTGTGAGATGGCACCTCATTGTGGTTTTGATTTACATTTCTCTGATAATGAGTGATGTTGAGAATCTTTTCATATGTTTGTTAGCCATCCGTATGTCTTCTTTGGAGAAATGTCTATTTAGTTCTTTGGCCCATATTTTGATTGGGTCATTAATTTTTCTGGAATTGAGCTGCATAAGTTGCTTGTATATTTTTGAGATTAGTTGTTTGTCAGTTGCTTCATTTGCTATTATTTTCTCCCATTCAGAAGGCTGTCTTTTCACCTTGCTTATAGTTTCCCTTGTTGTGCAGAAGCTTTTAATTTTAATTAGAGCCCATTTGTTTATTTTTGCTTTTATTTCCAGTATTCTTGGAGGTGGATCATAGAGGACCCTGCTGTCATTCATGTCAGAGAGTATTTTGCCTATGTTCTCCTCTAGGAGTTTTATAGTTTCTGGTCTTACGTTTAGGTCTTTAATTCATTTTGAGTTTATTTTTGTGTATGGTATTAGAAAATGATCTAGTTTCATTCTTTTACAAGTGGTTGACCAGTTTTCCCAGCACCACTTGTTAAAGAGATTGTCTTTCATCCATTGTATATTCTTGCCTCCTTTGTCAAAGATAACGTGTCCAGAGGTGTGTGGATTTATCTCCGGGCTTTCTATTTTGTTACATTGATCTATATTTCTATCTTGGTGCCAGTACCATACTGTCTTGATGACTGTGGCTTTGTAGTAGAGCCTGAAGTCAGGCAGGTTGATTCCTCCAGTTCCATTCTTCTTTTCAAGATTGCTTTGGCTATTTGAGGTGTTTTTTTTTTTTTTTTTTGTATTTCCATACAAATTGTGAAATTATTTGTTCTAGCTCTGTGAAAAATACCGCTGGTAGCTTGATAGGGATTACATTGAATTTTTAGATTGCTTTTTAAGGCTCTCTTGACTTCACATTCCAGGATGTCTGGCTCTAGGTGAGTAATCACACCATCATGATTCTCTTGGTGGCTAAGATCTTTTTTGTACAGTTCTTCTGTGTGTTCTTGCCACCTCTTCTTAATATCTTCTGCTTCTGTTACATCCATACCATTTCTGTCCTTTATCAAGCCTATCTTTGCATGAAATGTTCCCTTGGTATCTCTAATTTTCTTGAAGTGATCTCTAGTCTTTCCCATTTTTTTTTCCCTCTATTTCTTTGCATTGATTGCTGAGGAAGGCTTTATATATCCTTGCTGTTCCTTGGAACTCTGCTTTCAGATGCTGATATCTTTCCTTTTCTCCTTTGCTTTTCACTTCTCTTCTTTTCACAGCTATTTGTAAGGCCTTCTCAGACAGCCATTTTGCTTTTTTGCATTTCTTTTCCACGGGGATGGTCTTGATCCCTGTCTCCTGTATAATGTAACGAGCCTCCGTCCATAATTCATCAGGCACTCTGTCTATTAGATCTAGTTCCTTAAAATTATTTTTCACTTCCACTGTATAATCATAAAGGATTTGATTTAAGTGTTACAACCTTACTAAATTAGTTGATAAGTTCTAGTAGGGTTTTTTTTTTTTTTTTTTTTGGTGGGATCCTTACAAGACATGTAATTTAGAAAGAAAGAAGTATAATTTTCACTGCTTGCATACAGGATGAGTGCCGAAGAATTGATGCTTTTGGACTGTGATGTTGGAGAAGACTCTTGAGAGCTGCTTGGACTGCAAGGAGAACCAACTAGTCCATCCTAAAGGAGGTCAGTCCTGGGTTTTCATTGGAAGAACTGATGCTAAAGCTGAAGCTCCAATACTTTGGCCACCTCATGTGAAAAGTTGACTCATTGGAAAAGACACTGATGTTGGGAGGGATTGCAGGCAGGAGGATAAGGGGACAACAGTGGATGAGATGGCTGGATGGCATCACCAATTCGATGGACATGAGTTTGAGTGAACTCTGGGAGCTGGTGATGGACAGGGAGGCTTGGCGTGCTGTGATTCACAGGGTCGCAAAGAGTTGGATACAACTGAGCGACAGAACTGAACTTGTGACTCAGTGGTAAAGAATCCTCCTGCCAATACAGGAGATATGGGTTCAATCCCTTGACCAGGAAGATACCCTGGAGAAGGAAATGGCAACCCACTTCAGTATTCTTGCCCAGGAAATCCCGTGGATAGAGGAGATGTGTGGGCTAAAGTCCTTGGGTTGCAAGAGTCATACACGACTTACTGACTAAACAACAACTGCAAAATGAATTTGAGAGTCCTCCATCGTGTTGAGTTTTTGGACTAGTTCAAGAAGAACAGGTGTTAACAAAGATTTTTATTGTTTCTTGAGGTATCACGATAAACCTTCCTCTTAGGAAAGCTTTTGCTATAAAATAATCTACCTTCAATTCAAGAAACCTGGGTTCAAGCCCTGGGTCAGGAAGACCCCCTGGAGAAGGGAATGGCAACTCAGTCCAGTATTCTTGCCTTGAGAAGTCCATGGACAGAAGAGACTGGTGGGCTACAGTTCAGGGGGTCAAAAAGAGTTGGACACAACTGAGTGACTATCACACACACACATAAATTTGGCAAAGTTGTGTTTCTAGTTTTATTGTCTTGAGGTATTCTCTGATTTCTTCTTTGATTTCCTCATTGACCTCTTTGTTTCTTAGTATTATATTATTTGCTCTATGCATGTTTGTGTTTTTATTTTTTCCCTTTAATTTATTTATATTTTCATAACATTCTATTCAGGAAAAAATGCTTTACATAATTTATATCATTTTAAGTTTGTTGAAACGTGTTTTGTAGCCTAGCATGTAATATATTCCAGAGAATGTTCCATGCGCACTTGTAAAGAAGGTATATCCTGGTGCTTCTGGATGGAATATACTGTACATATTTACTAAGTATATACACAAAGTTGAAGCTCATTCTGTTCACTTCACAATAGGCCAAAGAATTTAGAGATGAGTTATTGGGACAGGGAATAGTGACTTTATTCAAAAGGACAGTAGACGAGGAAAATAATATACTAATGTCATAAAGAACCATATTGCATGAATTGGAATTCAGGCTTCTGTTATACAATAAGGCATGTCTGGTTGCTGTAAACTTCTTGGTGGTAGAATCCTTTGTTCTTGCAGCTGTCCATGTAGGTCTGGTCTCAATGTTCCTATACACCTCCAATAAGAGAATTGCTATTTTCTGTTCTGCAGCTTTTCATTACTATATGCAATGGAAAACTACTATGCCCTTAAAGGTTAAGCTGGGAGGTTGAGACTTGAGAATAAATCATAATGTATATTTCAGGCTATACCCAATAATCTCTTGCAAAGTTGCAGATTCAGTATGACTAAGCAGAGACAACTAATCTCAAAGTTTAGAGCTAAAACAATATATCCAATATGGAGTCAGATTGATTTCTTTGTTACATAATATGTCATCTAAGGCCATTGTTACTTGTTTATTTTATCTGGATAATCTGTCCATTGATGTAAGTGGGGTCATTAAAGTCTCAAATTATTATTGTCAGTTTATCTTCTTACATCTGTTAATACTTGCTTTATACTTTTAGGTGGTCCCATAATCAGGTGCATATGTGAAAATTGTTATATCCTCTTCTAGTAATGATCCTTTTTATCCTTTTATAGTGACCTTTATTATTTTTATAGACTTTGTTTTGAAGTAGATTGTTTCTTATATGAGTATTGCAACCCCTGTTTTCTTGTAATTTTCATTTTCATGACATATCTTTTTCACCCTCTTGCAATCAGTCTGTGTGAAAAACTGAAAAAGAGTATATCTTTAGCACCAAAATAAGTCTCTTGGTCATGGTGTATGATCTTTTTAATGTGTTGTTGGATTCTGATTGCTAGAATTTTGTTGAGGATTTTTGCATCTATGTTCATCAGTGATATTGGCCTGTAGTTTTCTTTTTTTGTGACATCTTTGTCAGGTTTTGGTATTAGGGTGATGGTGGCCTCATAGAATGAGTTTGGAAGTTTACCTTCCTCTGCAATTTTCTGGAAGAGTTTGAGTAGGATAGGTGTTAGCTCTTCTCGAAATTTTTGGTAGAATTCAGCTGTGAAGCCGTCTGGACCTGGGCTTTTATTTGCTGGAAGATTTCTGATTACATTTTCAATTTCCGTGCTTGTGATGGGTCTGTTAAGATTTTCTATTTATTCCTGGTTCAGTTTTGGAAAATTGTACTTTTCTAAGAATTTGTCCATTTCTTCCACGTTGTCCATTTTATTGGCATACAACTGCTGATAGTAGTCTCTTATGATCCTTTGTATTTCTGTGTTGTCTGTTGTGATCTCTCCATTTTCATTTCTAATTTTATTGATTTGATTTTTCTCTCTTTGCTTCTTGATGAGTCTGGCTAGTGGTTTGTCAATTTTATTTATCCTTTCAAAGAACCAGCTTTTGGCTTTGTTGATTTTTGCTATGGTCTCTTTTGTTTCTTTTGCACTTATTTCTGCCCTAATTTTTAAGATTTCTTTCCTTCTACTAACTCTGGGGTTCTCCAATTCTTCCTTTTCTAGTTGCTTTAGTTGTAGAGTTAGGTTATTTATTTGACTTTTTTCTTGTTTCTTGAGGTATGCCTGTATTGCTATGAACTTTCCTCTTAGCACTGATTTTATAGTGTCCCACAGGTTTTGGGTTGTTGTGTTTTCATTTTCATTAGTTTCTATGCATATTTTGATTTCTTTTTTGATTTCTTCTGTGATTTGTTGGTTATTCAGAAGTGTGTTGTTCAACCTCCATATGTTGGAATTTTTAGTAGTTTTTCTCCTGTAATTGAGATCTAATCTTAATGCATTATGGTCAGAAAAGATGCTTGGAATGGTTTCGATTTTTTTGAATTTATCAAGTTTAGATTTATGGCCCAGGATGTGATCTATCCTGGAGAAGGTTACATGAGCACTTGAAAAAAAGGTGAAATTCAGTGTTTTGGGGTGAAATGTCCTATAGATATCAATTAGGTCTAATTGATCTAATGTATCACTTAAAGTTTGCGTTTCTTGTTAATTTTCTGTTTAGTTGATCTGTCCATAGGTGTGAGTGGGGTATTAAAGTCTCCCACTATTATTGTGTTATTGTTGATTTCCCCTTTCATACTTGTTAGCATTTGTCTTACATATCGCGGTGCTCCTATATTGGGTGCATATATATTTATGCTATATCTTCTTCTTGGATTGATCCTTTGATCATTATGTAGTGGCCTTCTTTGTCTCTTTTCACAGCCTTTGTTTTAAAGTCTATTTTATCGGATATGAGTATTGCCACTCCTGCTTTCTTTTGGTCTCTATTTGCGTGGTATATCTTTTTCCAGCCCTTCACTTTCAGTCTGTATGTCTCCCTTGTTTTGAAGTGGGTCTCTTGTAAGCAGCATATAGTGGGGTCTTGTTTTTGTATCCATTCGGCTAGTCTTTGCCTTTTGGTTGGGGCATTCAACCCATTTACGTTTAAGGTAATTATTTATAAGTATGATCCCGTTACCATTTACTTTATTGTTTTGGGTTCGGGTTTATACACCCTTTTCGTGTTTCCAGTCTAGAGAATATCCTTTAGAATTTGTTGGAGAGCTGGTTTGGTGGTGCTGAATTCTCTCAGCTTTTGCTTGTCTGTAAAGCTTTTGATTTCTCCTTTGTATTTGAATGAGATCCTTGCTGGGTACAGTAATCTGGGCTGTAGGTTATTGTATTTCATCACTTTAAGTATGTCTTGCCATTCCCTCCTGGCCTGAAGAGTTTCTATTGAAAAATCAGCTGTTATCCTTATGGGAATCCCCTTGTGTGTTATTTGTTGTTTTTCCCTTGCTGCTTTTAATATTTGTTCTTTGTGTTTGATCTTTGTTAATTTGATTAATATTTGTCTTGGGGTGTTTCGCCTTGGGTTTATCCTATTTGGAACTCTCTGTGTTTCTTGGACTTGGGTGATTATTTCCTTCCCCATTTTAGGGAAGTTTTCAACTATTATCTCCTCAAGGATTTTCTCATGATATTTCTTTCTGTCTTCTTCTTCTGGGACTCCTATAATTTGAATGTTGGAGCATTTCATATTGTCCTGGAGGTCTCTGAGATTGTCCTCGTTTCTTTTAATTCGTTTTTCTTGTACCCTCTCTGATTCATTAAAAAGATTATACACCATGACCAAGTGGGCTTTATCCCAGGGATGCAAGGATTCTTCAATATCCACAAATCAATCAATGTAATTCACCACATTAACAAATTGAAAAATAAAAACCATATGATTATCTCAATAGATGCAGAGAAGGCCTTTGACAAAATTCAACATCCATTTATGATAAAAACTCTCCAGAAAGCAGGACTAGAAGGAACATACCTCAACATAATAAAAGCTATATATGACAAACCCACAGCAAACATTATCCTCAATGGTGAAAAATTGAAAGCATTTCCCCTAAAGTCAGGAACAAGACAAGGGTGTCCACTTTCACCGCTACTATTCAACATAGTTCTGGAAGTTTTGGCCACAGCAATCAGAGCAGAAAAAGAAATAAAAGGAATAGAAATTGGAAAAGAAGAAGTAAAACTCTCACTGTTTGCAGATGACATAATCCTCTACATGGAAAACCCTAAAGAATCCACCAGAAAATTACTAGAGCTCATCAATGAATAGAGTAAAGTACTGCAGGATATAAAATCAACACACAGAAATTCCTTGCATTCCTATACACTAATAATGAGAAAGTAGAAAAAGAAATTAAGGAAACAATTCCATTCACCATTGCAACGAAAAGAATAAAATACTTAGGAATATATCTACCCAAAGAAACTAAAGACCTATATATAGAAAACTATAAAACACTGATGAAAGAAATCAAAGAGGACACTAATAGATGGAGAAATATACCATGTTCATGGATCAGAAGAATCAATATAGTGAAAATGAGTAGACTACCCAAAGCAATTTACAAATTCAATGCAATCCCTATCAAGCTACCAGCCATATTTTTCACAGAACTAGAACAAATAATTTCAAGATTTGTATGGAAATACAAAAAACCTCGAATAACCAAAGCAATCTTGAGAAAGAAGAATGGAACTGGGGGAATCAACTTGCCTGACTTCAGGCTCTACTACAAAGCCACAGTCATCAAAACAGTATGGTACTGGCACAAAGACAGACATATAGATCAATGGAACAAAATATAAAGCCCAGAGATAAATCCACACACCTCTGGACACCTTATCTTTGACAAAGGAGGCAAGATATACAATGGAGTAAAGACAATCTCTTTAACAAGTGGTGCTGGGAAAACTGGTCAACCACTTGTAAAAGAATGAAACTAGATCACTTTCTAACACCGCACACAAAAATAAACTCAAAATGGATTAAAGATCTAAATGTAAGACCAGAAACTATAAAACTCCTAGAGGAGAACATAGGCAAAACACTCTCAGACATAAATCACAGCAGGATCCTCTATGATCCAGCTCCCAGAATTCTGGAAATAAAAGCAAAAATAAATAAATGGGATCCAATTAAAATTAAAAGCTTCTGCACAACAAAGGAAAATATAAGCAAGGTGAAAAGACAGCCTTCTGAATGGGAGAAAATAATAGCAAATGAAGCAACTGACAAACAACTAATCTCAAAAATATACAAGCAACTTATGCAGCTCAATTCCAGAAAAATTAATGACCCAATCAAAAAATGGGCCAAAGAACTAAATAGACATTTCTCCAAAGAAGACATATGGATGGCTAACAAACACATGAAAAGATGCTCAACATCACTCATTATCAGAGAAATGCAAATCAAAACCACAATGAGGTACCACTTCACACCAGTCAGAATGGCTGCGATCGAAAAATCTGCAAGCAATAAATGCTGGAGAGGGTGTGGAGAAAAGGGAACCCTCCTACACTGTTGGTGGGAATGCAAACTAGTACAGCCACTAGGGAGAACAGTGTGGAGATTCCTTAAAAAATTGCAAATAGAACTACCTTATGACCCAGCAATCCCACTACTGGGCATACACACCGAGGAAACCAGACTTGAAAGAGACACATGTACCCCAATGTTCATCGCAGCACTGTTTATAATAGCCAGGACATGAAAACAACCTAGATGTCCATCAGCAGAGGAATGGATAAGAAAGTTGTGGTACATATACACAATGGAGTATTACTCAGCCGTTAAAAAGAATTCATTTGAATCAGTTCTGATGAGATGGATGAAACTGGAGCCGATTATACAGAGTGAAGTAAGCCAGAAAGAAAAACACCAATACAGTATACTAACACATATATATGGAATTTAGAAAGATGGCAATGACGACCCTGTATGCAAGACAGGAAAAAAGACACAGCTGTGTATAATGGACTTTTGGACTCAGAGGGAGAGGGAGAGGGTGGGATGATTTGGGAGAATGGCATTCTATCATGTATACTATCATGTAAGAATTGAATCGCCAGTCTATGTCTGACGCAGGATACAACATGCTTGGGGCTGGTGCATGGGGATGACCCACAGAGATGTTATGGGGAGGGAGGTGGGAGGGGGGTTCATGTTTGGGAACACATGTAAGAATTAAAGATTTTAAAATTAAATAAGTAAAAAAATAAATAAATAAAAATAAAGGAGAAAAAAAAGATGAAAAAAAAAATAAGTCTCTTGTAATCAGAATATTGAAGAGTCAGGTTTTTTAATCCCATCTGCCATCCTATGTCTTTAAATTGGAACATTTTGTCCATTTACATTTAAAGTGATTATTGATAGGTATGGAGCCTGACAGGTTATAGTCTATAGGGTTGTGAAGTGTCAGACACGATTGAAGTGACTTAGCATGCATGCACAGATTAATTGTCATTTTATTACTTGTTTTCTGGTTGCTTTTGCAATTCTCTGTTCCTTTCTTTTTATTTTAGTGTCTTCCTTAGCAGTTTGAATATTTCCTTTAGCAATATGCTGTATTTTCTCTCTAGCATTTGTGTATCTATTGCAAGGTTTTCATTTGTGCTTATAATGTAATTTATATATGTTGAACTTTATCTACTTGTTTTAAACTGCTGCTACTGCTGCTGCTATGTCGCTTCAGTCATGTCCGACTCTGTGCGACCCCATAGATGACAGCCCACCAGGCTCCTCCGTCCCTGGGATTCTCCAGGCAAGAACACTAGAGTGGGTTGCCTTTTAACTGGTAGTCCTTTAAGTTTAAATACACTCAAAAAGATCTACTTATGTTTTGTTTTGTTTTTTTTTTTACTCACATTTTGTGTGTTTAGTGTCACATTTTACATCTTCATGTTGATTATTTCACTGTTTCTTGTGGTTATAGTCAATTTTTCAATTGTTTGTCTTTTGATCTTTGTACTAACTTATTTAAGTGGTTTATCTTTTGTCTTTACTATATATTTACTTTCTAGGGATAGTTTTCCTCTCCTATATATACTTTTTGTTAGAGCCTTTTTGTTTGTTTGTTTTTTCCACTTAAAGAAGACCCTTTAAGATTTCTTTGTAGGTTTTGTGTTGATGAACTTTCTATTTTTTTTTTTTTTTTTTATTTTCTGAGAAGTTTAAAAATCTCTGCTTCATTTTGAATGATAATCCTGCTGTGTAAACCTCAGGCTTTGGGATTTCCATTTCAGCACTTTAAACATATGTTGCTCCTTTCTGTCTCACAAAGCTTCTGTATAAAAATTAACTCATAACCTTATGGAGATTCCCTTCTATAGGACATTTTGTTTTCTTTGGAGCTCTCTATTTTTAAAATTTGCCATTTTATTTGTGCTATATCCTGGTGTGTGTATATTTGGGTTAATCTTGTTTTGAACCATCTGTTCTTTCTGTACCTGGATACCTGTCTCCCTTTAAGACTCATGAAGTCTTCAGTCATAATTGCATTGAATACTTTATTGACCCATTATTATCTCCCTTCTCCTAGTGTGGCCTTTATAATGTGCATATTTCTAGGCTTAATGTTTTCTCAGAGTTCCCTTAAAATATTATCCTTTTTTAAACTATTTTTCCTTTTTTTCTTTCTTTCTTTTTTTTTTTTTTTTTCTGTTCTGATTGGGTGATTTCCATTATTCTATCTTCCAAATCGCTTATGCATTTTTTGTGTCACCTAGTCTACTTTTAATTACTTTAGTATGTTTTTCATTTTCGTTACTTTATCTTTCAGTTCTGATTAGTTCTTTTTATAATTTATGTATTATCTACTATCTACTATAAGCATAATATAAGGGGCTTCCCCAGTGGCTCAGTTGTAAAGAATCCAACTGCAATACAAGAGACATGGGTTCAGTCCCTGGGTCAGGAAGATCCCCTGGAGGAAGATAAGGCAACCCAGTCCAGTATTATTGTCTGAGGATCCCATGGAGAGAGGAGCCTGGTGGGCTATGTCCATAGGGTTACAAAGAATCAGATAAGGCTGAAGCAACTCAGCATCCACAAAGTATAATATAAAGTATAAATTTTAGAAAATGAATTTTTGCTCTGCTAAAAAAAAGAATCATTATATTTTGGTTCCATTTGTTTAGCTAAGTATGAATAGAATGGTATATTTCTAATTTATATTCACTCAAAACTTAGGTACAGTTCCAGTTATTCTGGTATCTAGTATTACTGCTAAAAGTCTACAAAGCTTATTATTTTAGTGATTTAAAAAATGTTTGAATAAGACTTGAAATTTCTAATTCAATTTTGAAAACAAAAGGAGATATTTTGTGTAAAAAAAAAAAAAAAAAAAACAACAGAGAATTAACATGTGTTCCAGTATTTTTAACTAAGTACGGATTTTGTGGGTCAAACTGTAAGGAATCCACCTGCAATCTTCCCTGGGTCAAGAAGATCCCCTGGAGAAGGGGATAACTTCCCACACCAGTATTATTGCCTGGATAAGTCCATGGACAGAGGAGCCTCGTGGGCTACAGTCCATGACATGGTGAAGAATTGGACATGACTGAGTGACTAATATTTTCACTTTTCTTTCATATATATACATAAATACACACACAAAAAAACTTTTTTTAAACTACAGTTAATAAAGGCTTAAGAAAGAACAGCAACAACAGAAGAGAAATGGATAAATTGGAAAACATAAACTAAATGAACTGGGAGCACTGCATATGCATAGAAAACGTGAAATAAACTAGATAAAAGTTAAAGATCATCATATAGTCAAGCTGTTTCTAAACATGGCTGCTTATAACAATCACATCTGGAGTTATAGGGAACAAAACAATACCTGGCCATTTGTATTTTTCAAAAAATTCCAAGATAGCTCTAATGTGCATCTGGATTTTAAAAAGTGATCCCAAGTTTTCTATTAAATTCATTTTAAAAATATAGAATTCTATTATTTTCTATTGACCATTAATGATACAATGTTATTAAATAAAAACTAGTTACATAATAAAAATAACAAAATATATTTATCCATTTTCAAAATTAATAGCTGGACAAAAACAAAAGATAATTACAATTTCAAGCCATAGTGGAAATATGATTAACCTAACAGGAAAAAAAAAAAAAAAAAAACTAAACTAAAATTTGGGGGATTGTGTAGAGAGATGTGGTAAGTGGAAGTGTATACACGCAAATGTTTTCATCTGCCCAGCCTGCCTATGTCTTGGTTGGTGCATTTAATTCTTTACATTTTAAGATAATTATTGATATGCATGACCTTATTACCATTTCCCTAACTGTTCTGGGTTTATTCTTTGCATGTCTCCTCTTTCTCTTGTGTTTCCTGCTACAGAAATTTCTTTAGCATTTGTTGTAATACTGGTTTGGTGGTGCTGAATTTTCTTAAATTTTGATGTCTGTAAAGGTTTTGATTTCTCTATTAAAATGAGACATCTTGCTGGGTAGAGTATTCTTGTTTGTAGGTTCTTCGTTTTCATCACTTTACAAATATCATGTCATTCCCTTCTGGTTTGTAGACTTTCTATTAAAAAAAACAGCTGATAGCCTGGTGGGAGTTCCTGTGTATATTATTTGTAGTTTTTCTCTTTGCTTTTAATATTTTATCTTTATCTTCAATTTTTGTCAATTTGATTAGTCTTTGTCTATGATCCTCCTTGAGTTTACTCTGCCTGGGACTCTACACTTCCTTGATTTCTTTTCCAGGTAAGAGAAGTTTTCAGCTATTTTTCCAGATATTTTCTTGGGTCTTTTCTCTCTCTCTTCTTCTATGACCCCTATAATGTAAATGTTGTTGCATTTAAATTTGTCCCAGATGAAAAGGTGCCTTTTTTTTTTTTTTTCTCTCTTCTTTCTATATTCTGTTGTGTGGCAGTGATTTCCACCATTCTGTCTTATAGGTCATTTATCCATTCTTCTGCCTCAGTTATTCTGCTGTTAATCCCTTCTACTATACTATTCTTCCAATCCCAAAGTTTTTATTCCAATCCCAAAGAAAGACAATGCCAAAGAATGCTCAAATTACTGCATAATTGAACTCATCGCACATGCTAGTAAAGTAATGGTCAAAATTTTCCAAGCTGGGCTTCAGCAATACATGAACGATGAACTTCCATATGTTCAAGCTGCTTTTAGAAAAGGCAGAGGAACAGGGATCAATTTGTCAACATCCAATGGATAATCAAAAAATCAAGAGAGTTCTAGAAAAATATATATTTCTGCTTTATTGACTATACTGAAGTTTTGACTGTGTGGATAACAATAAAGTGTGGAAAATTCTGAAAGAGATGGGAATACCAGACCACCAGTCTTGCATCTTGAGAAACCTGTTCGCAGGTGAGGAAGCAACACTTAGAACTGGACATAGAACAGCAGACTGGTTTCAAGTAGGAAAAGGAGTATGTTAAGGCTATATATTGTCACCTTGCTTATTTAACTTATATGCAGAGTATATCATAAGAAATGCTGGGCTGGATGAAGCACAACCTGAAATCAAGATTTCCAGGAGAAATATCTATAACCTCAGATAAGCAGATGACACCACCCTTATGGCAGAAAGTGAAGAAGAACTGAAGAGTCTCTTAATGAAAATGAAAGAGAAGAGAGAAAAAGTTGGCTTAAAGCTCAACATTCAGAAAACTAAGATCATGGCATTAGGTCCCATTACTTCATGGCAAGTAGATGGGGAAACAGTGTAAACAGTGGCTGACTTTATATTTTGGCCTCCAAAATCGCTGCAGATGGTGACTGCAACCATGAAATTAAAAGACACTTGATCTTTGGAAGGAAAGTTATGACCAACCTAGACAGCATATTAAAAAACAGAGACATTACTTTGCCAACAAAGTCTGCCTAGTCAAGACTATGGTTTTTCCAGTAGTCATGTATGGATGTAAGAGTTGGACTATAAAGAAAGTTGAGTGCAGAATAATTGATGCTTTTGAACTGTGTTGTTGGAGAAGTCTCTTGAGAGTTTCTTGGACTACAAGGAGATCCAACCAGTCCATCGTAAAGGAGATCAGTCCTGAGTGTTCTTTGGAAGGACTGATGCTGAAGCTGAAAGTCCAATACTTTGGCCACCTGGTGTGAAGAGCTGACTCATTTGAAAAGACCCTGATGATGGGAAATATTGAAAGGCATGAAGAGAAGGAGACAACAGAGGATGAGATGGTTGGATGGCATCACCGATTCAATGGACATGAGTTTGGGTAAACTCCAGGAGTTGGTGATGAACAGGGAGGCCTGGCGTGCTGCAATCCACGGAGTCACAAAGAATCAGACACGACTGAGCAACTGAACTGATACTGTTCATCTCTATTTATTTTTGTTCTTGAGCTTTTATAGGTCTTTAGGAAACATTTCCTGCATATTCCTCAAACTTTTTCCAATATTCTGGATCATCTGCACTATCGTTATTTTCCCCTGTCTTCACTTCATTCAGTTTTTTTTTTTTTTTTTTTTAGGGGTTTTATCTTTTATTCTTTCATCTGGAAGATAATGTTCTGCCTTTTCATTTCAATTAATTTTCTGTAGTCATGATTTTTGTTCTGGTGCCTGTGGGATTGTAGTTCTTCTTTCTTCTTTTGTCTGTTCCTTGGTGCATGAGGCTGGTGGGAGGCATTGGTTGTGAGAAAAACTGGGTCTTGCTCTGATTGACAGGGCTTTGTTCAGTAAAGCTTTCATTCAATTATCTGCTGATGGGTGGAACTGAACTCCCTCCCTGTTAGTTGATTTTCCTGAAGCGACCCAGTCCTGGAGTCTACAGGCTCTCTGGTAGGGTTAATGGTGTCCTTCAAGAACACTTCCTAGAACTGTTGCTGCCAGGGCCACTGTCCCTGTGGTTAGACACTGCTGATCCACATCTCTACAGGAGACTCTCTAACACTAGCAGATAGACCTGGTGCAGTCTTCTATAGAGTCACTGCTCTTCTGCCCTAGGTCCTGGTGCACACAAGATTTTGTTTGTGCTCTTCAAGAGTGGAGTCTCTGTTTACCCCAGGCCTGTGGAAGTCCTGAAACGAAATCCAACTGGCCTTCAGAGTCAGATTCCCTGGGGGTTCCTAGTCCCTTGATGGATCCCCAGGCTGAGAATGTTGAGTTTTAAGCCAGTTGTACCACTCTCATCACTCTCCTCTTTCATCCCCATCAAGAGGCTCTTTAGTTCCTTTTTGCTTTCTGCCATTAGTGTGGTGTCATCTGCAAACATTAAAAACAAAAACAAACAAACAAAAGCTAAGATCATGGCATTTGGTGCCATCGCTTCATGGCAAATAAGTGGGGAAAAAATGAAACAGTGACAAATTTTATTTTCTTGGGCTCCAAAACTGAAGACAGTCCTACAGCCACAAAATTAAAAGACCTTTGCTTCTTAGAAGAAAAACTATGACAAACCTAGACAGCATGTTGAAAAGCAGACACATCACTTTGCTGACAAAATTCCGTATAGTCAAAGATATGGTTTTTCCAGTAGTCATGAACATATGTGAGAGTTGGATCATAAAGAAGGTGGAGTGCTGAAGAATTTATACTTTTGAATTATGGTGCTGGAGAAGTACCTTGAACAGCAATGAAATCAAACCAATCCTGAAGGAAATCAATCCTGACTATTCATTAGAAGGACTAATGCTGAAGCTGAAGCACCATTACTCTGGCCACCTGATGCAAAGAGCATTATGAGACCCTGATGCTGTGAAAGGTTCAGGGAAGGAGAAGGAGCCAACAGAGGATGAGATAGTTGGATGGCATCACTGACTCAATGAACATGAGTTTGAGAAAACTCCAGGAGATAGTGAAGTGCAGGAAAGGCTGGCGTGCTGCAGTCCATGGAGTCAAAAAGGATGCGACATGACTTAGTGACTGAACAACAATAACAGGCTAGGATACCTGATGTAAGACTCAGAAACTTTAAAACAGTGGGAGAAATTCTAAGGCATCATTGTTCTCCAGTTTGTGGGTTGCCCATCTGGAGGGTTTGAGATGATTGTATTGTGATTGTGCCCCTCCTATTGTCTCGTTTAATATAGTCAATGTTTTTTGTGTTTGGACTTACGGTATCTTTCTTTTCTTTCTTTTTTTTTTTTTTTTTTTGGTGGGTTCCAGAGTCTTCCTCTTGATGTTTTTTCAACAGCTAGATGCAATTTTGGTGTTCTTACAATAGGAGATAACTGTAAGTCCTTCTATTCTGCCATCTTGATTTGATCTCCTTTCACTTAGCATTCTTATTACTAATGTTATTTTAATTCTTTATCTAGAAAATTGTTTATTTCTAAGTCATTATTTTTTAGAGGTTTTCTTTTGCTCTTTCAATTGATACAAACTCCTGTGTCTTTTCCTTTTGCATATCTTTCTCTGTCTTTATGAAATCATGAGAAATAGTTACCTATTTTGGTCTTGATGAAGTGTTTCTGTATGAGTGTATCCCTATGCAGTCTGCATATAACCAGTGCCTTAGTGGGAGAGCTGGATGTTATGTGATTACTGGTCATGTCTTTCATCAGAGATTGGTGGCAGCCATTACCTTGGCTTCCCTGTTAGTTCAGTGGTAAAGAATCTGCTTGCAAATGTTGGAGAGGTGGGTTTGATCCCTGGGCTGGAAATATCCTTTGGAAAAGGAAATGGCAATTGGCTGAAGTATTCTTGCATAGGAAATCCCATGGACAGAGGAACCTGGCAAGCTACAGTTCAAGGCATCTCAAAGAGTCAGACATGACATGACAACTAAACAACAACAAATCACCTTGATAGAATATGGTGCTGGAGATGGAGGTTTTAGGTCTATATCAGGTGTCAGGCTGGGCTTCTCTTCCATTCAAGGGATATCAAGTCTTTCCATGGCATGGCATGTCCTGTTTCTGGAGCAAATGTCTTGAGGTTTGAGACTGAGTTGGCTGTGTTCTCTGTATGTTTATTGTCTTCTCCTTCCCAGAACTGACACCATGCCCCAGAGGGAAACAATGCTGGAGTACAAGTTGGCTAATCAAGCCATTGGCATATCTGTGACGGCCCCAGCCATAATCAGAATCATGGACAACTTCTGATGTGCTGCCTTTGTAAGTGCCAGTAATGGCTCCTTAGTCCCTCACATCACCTCCTTTCAGATGCTGTTCTGAGTCTGACTTCATCCCTCAAAACTGAGCACTCACCTCACCTGTGGCAAACTTCAGACTAATGTGGAGCTACACTGAAGAGCAAGTAGGACAAAAGCAGCCACTCAGCCTAGTTTGGGGTGCATGCTAGGGAAATTGTGGGAAACCAGCTAGAGTCATGGGAAACTTCAGCTGGATTCAACTGCCTTGTTTCAGGAGTAAGCAAGTATTTGTGTACTATTAATTAGGGGTCTAGATTAGTTGCCCAGTCAGATACAACTCTTTGTGACCCCATGGGCTGTAGCCCACCCAGGTTTCTCTGTTCTCAGAGTTCTCCAGGCTAGAATACTGGAGTGGGTTGCCATATACTTCTCCAGGGGAACTCATTGACCCAGGGATAGAACCTGAGTCTCCTGCATTGCAGGCAGGTTCTTTACCAACTGAACCATGAAGGAAGCCCCTAACCTTCCTGTTAGTCCTAATGATTTTCAAACAATCTAACGGGATTCATCATCCCTTATTGGACCCAAAGGTTGAGTCACCAAATAGCTCACTCTCCAGGATCTCCATTATGTAATCTTCCACTTCTTCTATGTCTTACAGGGGCACATGTCCCACCTAATTGCTTCTTTACCCTTCTAACCCAATTCTATGTGGAACTTTCCTAGAGTCTTGGTTATACAGAAGTCTTTCTGTCATTCTCCAGTTAGTTTTCAGCAATAATTTTTCCACATGTAGATGTGTTAATATTTTTGATATTTACTGGGGAGATGAGATTCACATTCTCCTACTCTGGCAAAACAAAACTTAAAAACCAAAACAAAAAAATAATATTAAATCACATATATAATGAATATTTTCTGTCACTAAAAAGCACCATTAGGGAGTATCATTTAAAAGTAGATATAATGTTGCAAAATATGAGTAAAACTTGCTACATGGTCTCAATTTTTGTTCTATTTTTTCTCAACTAAAAGCAGTGCTGAACTTAGAAATAGTTTCTATTTTTTTATCTAATAATTTTTATTAGACTATTTTCCTGATAAGATTCTTATAATAAATGAACAACCACCAGTTCCCCAGAGCATATGACATTATGGGTTGATCTCAAGTTTGTGTTCAACCAACAGTAATTTCATTTTGGATTCCCTGTGTTGTATTTTTTTTTTTTAACTTTTTATTTTTTTTATTTTTTAAATTTTAAAATCTTTAATTCTTACATGTGTTCCCAAACATGAACCCCCCTCCCACCTCCCTCCCCATAACATCTCTGTGGGTCATCCCCATGCACCAGCCCCAAGCATGCTGTATCCTGCGTCAGACATAGACTGGCAATTCAATTCTTACATGATAGTATACATGATAGAATGCCATTCTCCCAAATCATCCCACCCTCTCCCTCTCCCTCTGAGTCCAAAAGTCCATTATACACAGCTGTGTCTTTTTTCCTGTCTTGCATACAGGGTCGTCATTGCCATCTTTCTAAATTCCATATATATGTGTTAGTATACTGTATTGGTGTTTTTCTTTCTGGCTTACTTCACTCTGTATAATCGGCTCCAGTTTCATCCATCTCATCAGAACTGATTCAAATGAATTCTTTTTAACGGCTGAGTTATACTCCATTGTGTATATGTACCACAACTTTCTTATCCATTCCTCTGCTGATGGACATCTAGGTTGTTTCCATGTCCTGGCTATTATAAACAGTGCTGCGATGAACATTGGGGTACATGTGTCTCTTTCAAGTCTGGTTTCCTCGGTGTGTATGCCCAGCAGTGGGATTGCTGGGTCATAAGGTAGTTCTATTTGCAATTTTTAAAGGAATCTCCACACTGTTCTCCCTAGTGGCTGTACTAGTTTGCATTCCCACCAACAGTGTAGGAGGGTTCCCTTTTCTCCACACCCTCTCCAGCATTGATTGCTTGCAGATTTTTGGATCGCAGCCATTCTGACTGGTGTGAAGTGGTACCTCATTGTGGTTTTGATTTGCATTTCTCTGATAATGAGTGATGTTGAGCATCTTTTCATGTGTTTGTTAGCCATCCGTATGTCTTCTTTGGAGAAATGTCTATTTAGTTCTTTGGCCCATTTTTTGATTGGGTCGTTTATTTTTCTGGAATTGAGCTGCATAAGTTGCTTGTATATTTTTGAGATTAGTTGTTTGTCAGTTGCTTCATTTGCTATTATTTTCTCCCATTCAGAAGGCTGTCTTTTCACCTTGCTTATATTTTCCTTTGTTGTGCAGAAGCTTTTAATTTTAATTGGATCCCATTTATTTATTTTTGCTTTTATTTCCAGAATTCTGGGAGCTGGATCATAGAGGATCCTGCTGTGATTTATGTCTGAGAGTGTTTTGCCTATGTTCTCCTCTAGGAGTTTTATAGTTTCTGGTCTTACATTTAGATCTTTAATCCATTTTGAGTTTATTTTTGTGTGTGGTGTTAGAAAGTGATCTAGTTTCATTCTTTTACAAGTGGTTGACCAGTTTTCCCAGCACCACTTGTTAAAGAGATTGTCTTTACTTCATTGTATATTCTTGTCTCCTTTGTCAAAGATAAGGTGTCCAGAGGTGTGTGGATTTATCTCTGGGCTTTCTATTTTGTTCCATTGATCTATATGCCTGTCTTTGTGCCAGTACCATACTGTTTTGATGACTGTGGCTTTGTAGTAGAACCTGAAGTCAGGCAAGTTGATTCCCCCAGTTCCATTCTTCTTTCTCAAGATTGCTTTGGCAATTCGAGGTTTTTTTGTATTTCCATACAAATCTTGAAATTATTTGTTCTAGTTCTGTGAAAAATATGGCTGGTAGCTTGATAGGGATTGCATTGAATTTGTAAATTGCTTTGGGTAGTATACTCATTTTCACTATATTGATTCTTCCAATCCATGAACATGGTATATTTCTCCATCTATTTGTGTCCTCTTTGATTTCTTTCATCAGTGTTTTATAGTTTTCTATATATAGGTCTTTAGTTTCTTTGGGTAGATATATTCCTAAGTATTTTATTCTTTTCGTTGCAATGGTGAATGGAATTTTTTCCTTAATTTCTTTTTCTACTTTCTTATTATTAGTGTATAGGAATGCAAGGGATTTCTGTGTGTTGATTTTATATCCTGCAACTTTACTATATTCATTGATGAGCTCTAGTAATTTTCTGGTGGAGTCTTTAGGGTTTTCCATGTAGAGGATCATGTCATCTGCAAACAGTGAGAGTTTTACTTCTTCTTTTCCAATTTGGATTCCTTTTATTTCTTTTTCCGCTCTGATTGCTGTGGCCAAAACTTCCAGAACTATGTTGAATAGTAGCAGTGAAAGTGGACACCCTTGTCTTGTTCCTGACTTTAGGGGAAATGCTTTCAATTTTTCACCATTGAGGATAATGTTTGCTGTGGGTCTGTCATATATAGCTTTTATTATGTTGAGGTATGTTCCTTCTATTCCTGTAGTTTCTTGTGAATTCTATCTCTCTCTCTCTCTCTCTCTCTCTCTCTATATATATATATATATATATATATATATACATATAGGTTTTATATATATATATATATATAGGTTTTTTATATATATATATATATATATATATATATATATATATATATATATATATATAACCTCTCTAATTAGTTCCTCAAAATTCCTCAAAATAATTTTCTGTGTAATTTTTGTCAAAAAGTTTAAAATTTTACTATTTTTGTCTTGTAAATTTTAGGGAGAAGATCTTATCAGTTATCATTCTTATCTTCAATGATGTGTACAAATTTTACCTTCTTTTGGCGGGGGGAACTTCTCATTTCATGTGAACATTTTCATCTTGTCTTGGTGAACTCAATTGTCCCCTTAAAAGTTTTAAAATGAATGCATTGTGGGGTTTACATTAGAATCTGAATCAGTATTTTTAAAGGTATGCAGTTTAAGCTACATTTGTTAGGAAAATAGAAAGACATGTTAATTGAAACCCCAGGCCAAATTTTCATACATTCTCATGCCTCACAGTGTTTTATTTCTACATGAACTTACTTTTTATTGCTTGCCCTTCATAGTTTATTTGAGTTAACACTTCCCTGGAATTTTAATTCTGGAATTTAATTCTGATTTTTTTTTAATCATTTACATTTCTCTCTTGACATTCCTTGTCCATTCTTTAAGACTCTTTTTCCCTTTACTTCTTTGAACATTTTTTTTTTCCTTTTTTAATATGCTTGTAATAACTGTCTTAGGCTGTTTGATAGACTCAATATCCGGGGCTTAGATTTGTTTTCTATTGACTGCATTTTTTTTTTTTTTTAAGTTACTACAGATAGCATTTTCTTTCTTTCTTTTTTTTTTTCCCCTATATCTAGATATTTTTAAATTGAATGTTGAATATATGGAAAATATGTTTGTTAGGTTCTCTTGTTGTTGTTCAGTCACTAAGTCCTGTTGGCCTCTTTTTCAGCCCCATAGACTGTCACCTGCCAAGTGCCTCTGTCCATGGGATATTCCAGGCAAGAATAATGGAATGCTTTGCCATTTCATCCTCCACTGGATATTCCTGATCTGAAGTCTAGTTCAGTGCCAATTACTCCATGCTGGATGTATATTTTCCACAAAGCCTATCTTTGCACCTTTTCTTTAAATACACTTGTATTTCTTTAGGAGACACAAGAGAATGAAATGAAGAGTAACATATAAATTCACAATCATACTCTTCTTAAGTAAAGTTATTAGCACCTACCATGTCGCAACCGACTCCAATATTCTTGCCTGGAGAATCCCATGGACAGAGAAGCATGGCAGGCTACAGTCCATAGGGTCACAAAGAGTTGGACACAACTAACAACAACCATGAGTTAGAGGCAGGGAACATAGGAATGGAATAGATAGGCTCTTTAAGGATTTACAGTGACAAAGGTTTCAGGACCCATTTCTCAGACACATAATCACTGGAGGTCAGAGTTGAGAGTCACCCTGTTAACTCACTACTTTGATGTTTGAATCCTCACCACTCCAATTTATAGTATTGGTTTCTTACCTTTGTTTGATTATTTCCAATGACAGGGAACTGCATACCTTATAAAGCAGTCTTGTTGCTGTTCAGTCGTTCAATTATGTTCAACTCTTTTGACCCCACGAACTGCAGCACTCCAGGTATCCCTGTCTTTCACCATCTCCCGGGGTTTGCTAAAATTCATGTCCATTGTCAGTGATGCCATCCAACCATGTTGTCCTCTGTTGGCCCCTTCTCCTGTCTTCAATCTTTCCAAGCATCAGGATCTCTTTTAATGAGTTGGTTTGGCCAAAGTATTGGAGTTTCAGTTTCAGCATCTACCCTTCCAATGAATATTCAGTTTATTTCTTTTAGGATAGACTAGTTGGATCTCCTTGTTGTCCAAGTAACTCTCAAAAGTCTTTTCCAACACTACAGTTTGAAAGTATCAATTCTTCAGTGCTCAGTATTCCTTGCTTCCCTGGTAACTCAAATGGTAAAAATTCACCTACAACATGGGATACCTGGGTTCCATCTCTGTCTTGGGATGATCCCCTGGAGGAGGGCAGGGCAACCCACTCCAGTATTCTTGCCTGGAGAATCCCCATGGACAGAGAAGCCTGGCAGACTACAGTTCATAGGTTCACAAAGAATTGGATACTACTAAGCAACTAACCACAGCACAGCCTTCCTTAGTTAGGGTCCTACTCTCACATCTGTACATGACTACTGGAAAAATCATAGCTTTGACTAGATGGAACATGGTCAGCAAAAAAATGTCTCCGCTTTTTAATATGCTGTCCAGGTTTCTCATAGCTTTTCTTTCAAGAATTTAATGTCATGGCTGCAGTCACTGTCTTCAGTGATTTTGGAGCCCAAGAAAATGAAATCTGTCACACTTTCCATTGTTTCCCCATCTATTTGCCAAGAAGTGAGGGGACTGATGCCATGATTGTATTTTTTTTAATGTTGAGTTTTAAGCCAGCTCTTTCACTCTCTTCTTTCACCATCATCAAGTCTTTTGAGTGCTTCTCTGTTTTCTGTCATAAGTTTGGTGTCTTCTGCATATCTGAGGTAATTGATATTTCTCCCAGAAATCTTGATTCCAGCTTATGTTTCATCCAGCCTGGCATTTTGCATGATGTACTCTGAATATATGTTAAATAAGCAGGGTGACAACATACACAGCCTTAATGTACTCTTTTCCCAATTTGGAACCTGCCTGTTCTTCCATGTCTGGTCCTAAATGGTGCTTCTTGACATGCATATAGGTTTCTCAGGAGACAAGTAAGGTGGTCTAATATTTCCATCTCTTGAAAAATTTTCCAGTTGTTGTGATCCACACAGTGAAAAGCTTTAGCATAGTCAATGAAGCAGAAGTAGATGAATTTCTGGAATTTTCTTGCTTTATTTATGATCCAGTGGATGTTGGCAATTTTTTTCTCTGGTTCCTCTGACTTTTCAAAATCCAGCTTGTAAATCTGGAAGTTCTTGGTTCATGTACTGTTGAAGCCTAGCTTGAAGGATTTTGAGCATTACCTTGCTAGCATGTGAGATGAGTGCAATTGTATGGTAGTTTGAATACTACTTAGGATTGACCTTCTTTGAGATTGGAATGAGAACTGAACTTTTCCAAGCCTATGGCCACTATTGAGCTTTCCAAATTTGCTGACATATTGACTGCAGCACTTTAACAGCATCATCTTTTAGGATTTGAAATAGCACGGCTGAAATTCCATCATCTCCACTAGCTTTATTCATCGTGATAATTCCTAAGGCCCATATGACTTTGCCCTCCAGGATATTTGACTCTAGGTGAATGATCACACCATTGTGGTTATCTGGGTCATTAAGATCATTTTTGTATGGTTCTTCTGTGTATTCTTGCCACATCTTCTTAATATCTTCTGCTTCTGTTAGGTCCATACTGTTTCTATCCTTTATTAAGCCTAACTTTGCATGAAATACTCCCTTTGTATCTCTAATTTTCATGAAAATATCTCTAGTCTTTTCCATTAAGTTGTTTTCCTCTGTTTCTTTGCATTGTTCAGTTTGGAAGGCTCTTTTATCTCTCCTTGCTATTATTTGAAACTGTGCATTCAGATGTGCATATCTTTCCTTTTCTCCTTTACCTTTCATGTCTTTTTTCTCAGTTATTCATAAGGCTTCCTAAGGCAAATATTTTTTCTTTTTGCATTTCTTCTTCTTGCGGATAGTTTTGATCATCACCTCATGTACAATGTTACAAACCACTGTCCACAGTTTTTTAGACAATCTGTCTATTAGACCTAATCCCTAGCATGTATTTGTCATTTCCACTGTACAATTGTAAGGGAATTGCTTTAGGCCATACCTCAATGGCCTAGAGGAGAAGGGAATGGCACCCCACTCCAGTACTCTTCCCTGGTAAACCCCATGGATGGAGGAGCCTGTTGGGCTACATTCCATGGGGTCGCTGAGGGTCAGACACGACTGAGCGACTTCACTTTCACTTTTCCCTTTCATGCATTGGAGAAGGAAATGACAACCCACTCCAGTGTTCTTGCCTGGAGAATCCCAGGGACGGGGGACCCTGGTGGGCTGCCGCCTATGGGGTCACACAGAGTTGGACATGACTGAAGTGACTTAGCAGCAATGGCTTAGTGGTTTTCCCTGCTTTCTTCAATTTAATTTTGAATTTCTCAATAAGAGTTCATGATCTGAACCACTGTCAGCTCCTGGTCTTGTTTTTACTGACTATATAGAACTTGTCCATCTTTGGCTATAAAGAATATAGTCAATCTGATTTCATCATTGACCATCTGATGATGTCCACGTATAGAGTCATCTCTTGTGTTGTTGGAAGATGGTGTTTGCTATGATTAATGTGTTCTCTTGGCAAAACCCTGTTAGCCTTTCCCTGCTTCATTTTGTACTCCAAGACCAAACTTGCCTGTTACTCCAGGTATCTCTTGACTTCCTACTTTTGCATTCCAGTCTCCTATGATGAAAATGACTTTTTTTTTTTTTTAATGTTAGTTCTAGAAGGTCTTGTAGGTCTTCAAAGAACCATTAAACTTCAGCTTCTTTGACATTAGTGATTAGGCCATAGATTTTGATTACTATGATATTGAGTTGTTTGCCTTGGAAATGAATCAAGATTATTCTGTCATTTTTGAGATTGCACCCAAGTTCTGTATTTTGGACTCTTTTCTTGACTGTGAGGGCTACTCCATTTATTTTAAGGCATTCTAGCCCACATTTACAGACAAAATGTTCATCTGAATTGATTTCTCCTCTTCCTGTCCATTTTAAAGCAGCCTATTCTCTTTACTGTTTATTTATTTTTGGCAGTGCTGGGTCTTTATTGCTGTGAGAGCTTTTTCTAATTGCAGAAAGAGGGGCGACTGTCTAGTTGCAGTGAGTGGGCTTCTCACTGCAGTGGCTTCTTTTGTTGAGGAGCTTAGGCTCTATAGTGCATGGATTTCAGCAGTTTCAGCTCCTGACCTCTAGAGCACGGTCTCAGTAGCTGTGGCACAGGGGCTTACTTCTTCTGCGGCATGTGGGATCTTCCTGGATCAGGGATCAAACCCATTTCTCTTTCATTGGCTGCTCAATTCTTTACCACTGAGCCACCAGGGAAGCTCCTATCCTGTCTTTAGATGACAGGAGTCAAAACTATACTTCATTTTGTTGAGCTAAACTCTGTCTCTTCCTCACTTGTCCTTAGTTTTACTGGTTATAAATCAACAAGAAAAATCATCTTTCATGACAGTTCCTCAAATATTAGCAGCTTGTATCTGTTGCTGTTTGTGATATGGTTGAAAAATTGTCCCCAGGCATGCAGAGGGGGTAACAGTGGGGCTTGTCATATAAATTTTACTTATTTCCAGAATTGCAGTCATGTCCTGTCTGCTGTTTGGTGCTGTGGGAAGTCTTGTTAGTTCAGCTCAGTTAGTTCAGTCGCTCAGTCATGTTTGACTCTTTGTGACCCCATGGACTGCAGTATGCCAAGCTTCCCCGTTCATCATCCACTCCTGGAGCCTGCTCAAATTCATGTCCATTGAGTTAGTGATGGCATCCAACCATCTCATCCTCTGTCATCCCCTTCTCCTTCTGCCTTCAATTTTTATCAACATCAGGGTCTTTTCTAATGAGTCAGCTCTTCTCATCAGGTGATCCAATGCATTGGAACTTCAGCCTCAGCATCAGTCCTTCCAATGAATATTGGGGACTGATTTCCTTTAGGATTGACTGATTTGATCTCCTTGCAGTCCAAAGGACTCTCAAGAGTCTTCTCCAACACCACAGTTCAACAGAATCAAATCTTTGGTGCTCAGCTTTCATTATGGCCCATTTCTCACATCCACACATGACTACTGGAAAAAAATGTAACTTTGACTAAATGGACCTTTGTTGGAAAGTAACGTCTCTGCTTTTTAATATGTTGTTTTGGTTTTTCATAGCTTTTCTTCCAAGGAGTAAGTGTCTTCTAACTTCATAGCTGCAGTCACCATTTGCAGTGATTTTGGGGCCCAAGAAAATAAAGTCTATCACTATTTCCATTGTTTCCACATCTATTTGCCATGAAGTGATGGGTCTCAATGCCATGATCTTAGTTTTATGAATGTTGAATTTTAAGCCAGCTTTTTCACTCTCTTCTTTCACTTTCATCAAGAAGCTCTTGAGTTCCTCTTTGTTTTCTGCCATAAGGATGGTGTCATCTGCATATCTGAGGTTATATTTCTCCCAGCATTCTTGATTCCAGCTTGTGCTTCATGCAGCCTGGAATTTTGCTTGAGGTCTAGTCAAATACCACTAACTCTGGAGTAACACATTTTACATAGTCCACATTTGCATTTTTGAAATCTTAAGTTCTGATCTCATTCCTTGGAATCATGCTCAGCATCTTTATTGCCTTATTAAATATTCACAGAATCTTTAAAATGTAAATATAAGTGTATCCCCATTTTACATATAAGGACCCTGAAGCACAGTGATTAAATTACCCAATATTACATAACCATTTTTGGACTGTATCTGGACTAAGCAGTAATAAAAATTTAATGTGGCTTCCTTTTCATTACTTCCTTCAGTTCAGTTCAGTCGCTCAGTCGTGTCCGACTCTTGTCAACCCCATGAATCGCAGCACACTAGGCCTCCCTGTCCACCACCAACTCCTGGAGTTCACTCAGACTCACGTCCATCGAGTCAGTGATGCCATCCCGCCGTCTGATCTTCTGTCGTCCCCTTCTCCTCCTGCCCCCAATCCCTTCCAGCATCAGAGTCTTTTCCAGTGAGTCAACTCTTTGCATGAGGTGGCCAAAGTACTGGAGTTTCAGCTTTAGTATCATTCCTTCCAAAGAAATCCCAGGGCTGATCTCCTTCAGAATGGACTGGTTGGATTTCCTTGCAGTCCAAGGGACTCTCAAGAGTCTTCTCCAACACCACATTACTTCCTTAAGTTAGTGAAAATTGGATTTCTTTTTTCTCTTTTGATATCTTTTAAGAAGTCTGATCTTGGATATCTCTTACTATTCAATATTTAAAAACTAAAATTTGCATCATTATGCCATTCAAAATTGTACTTTGGAACCAGAAACCACTTTTGGAGATTTTAATCCTCTTACTAGAATGTACAGTCCAAAAGGGCACTAATTTTTTGCCTGTTTTGTCCACTGCTGCATCCTCATACTGAGAAGAGTGCCTGGAAAGGAACATGCACTTAATAAGTTAAAGTGAAAGTCACTCAATAGTGTCCTATTCCTCACCAACCCATGGACATAGTCCATGGAATTCTCCAGGTCAGGATACTGGAGTGAGTTACTTTCCCTTTTCCAGTGGATCTCTCCAACCCAGGGATCAAACTCAGGTCTCCCACATTGCAGGTGGATTCTCTACCAGCTGAGCCACAAGGGAAACCCAAGAATGCTGGTGTGGGTATTTTATCCCTTCTCCAGTGGATCTTCCTGGCTCAGGTATCAAACTGGGGTCTCCTGCATTGCAGGAAGATTCTTTACCAACTGAGCTATCAGGGAACCCCCTGGATAAAATTTCCACCTTCAACTAATTAAAACCCAATTATCTCTTTCTGCAGTTATAAAGGGAAACTTCTCTCTATTCCATATCTTTCATTTGCTCTAAAATCTAAAACTACTGGTTGTCTCTATGTTTTTAATTTTATGTAAATTATTTTATTTTGACTTATGCAGATATTACTTTTTATGTTACAAGGTGCCTGCAACAAAGTTAATCTAAGCATAATTTGATGTTGATCAAGTATCAGAGGCTTCTCATTGTTTTCACATAAATAATAATACAGATAGAGAGATAGATGAATTTGTGCCTTAGGGATATGTTTACAAACTTTATGCTTCCGTTAACAAATTAGTCCATTTGAAAGCTCTGAATTGCAATGATGGAAAATACCTTGTTAATATTATTTATATTTTTGTTCAAAGAATAAGGGCAAATGTGTAAGTTTTTCTACTAACCTATCTTTTCAATACAGTTTCCATATATTATCATTCCTTGCTAGATTTCTTCATGAAATCATCATCTCAAAGTATGATATTTTGAAGCCTTCATTATCCAGGGACTACAGATATCCAGTGCAAAATGGAATATAATCTCTAAAAGTATTGAATTGCTATGTTGTAAATATGAAACTAGAAAATATTATAAGTAAACTATTTTCCAATCATTTTTAAAGGCA
The DNA here is from genome assembly GCF_032405125.1 of Capricornis sumatraensis. Lineage (NCBI taxonomy): Eukaryota > Metazoa > Chordata > Mammalia > Artiodactyla > Bovidae > Capricornis > Capricornis sumatraensis. The sequence continues at coordinate 23,168 of NW_027184621.1, read as the reverse complement.
TTCAGTGCATATTTTATGCAGTCACTAAAGGGAAAGCTTTTCACATAGTGACCTTTGTACTTGGGAAAATGGTCAAACCAGCCTGGGCCAGATAAAGTAGAATGGCAGGTAAGATGGGAAGTGTGCCCTTTGTGCATTGATCTTCATGATAGTGGAAAATTCTTTGCAAAAATATAAGTGCAGAATGATTCCAACAGTCTTCAGGTTCTGAGCTACCAGTTTTAGAAGCTATTTATCACTTAATATTTCTTATTTTAAAGAAGCTTTATTGAAGTTTGTGCTACATTCTTAGTCACTCACTTCAGTCATGTCTGACTCTTTGTGACCCCATGGACTGTAGCCTACCAGGCTCCTCTGTTCATGGGGATTCTCTAGGCAAGAAAACTGGAGTGGGTTACCATGTCTCCTCCAGGGGATCTTCCCAATCCAGGGATTGAATTCAAGTCTCTGGCATTGCAGGCAGATTCTTTACTGTCTGAGCCACCAGGGAAGCCCAAGAATACTGAAATGGGTACCCTATCCCTTCTCCAGGGGAATTTCCCAACCCAGGAATCAAACTGGGGGTTCCTGCATTGCAGGTCAATTCTTTACCAGCTGAGCTACCAAGGCAGCCCTTATTGAAATATAATTTGTACCAGAAACTGCACACATAAACTGTGTAAAACCTGATGATTTTTGACACTTGTAAGCAAAATCAAGGTAATAGACATACTGGTAATAGTTTTTATTTAACATTTTGTCTTCATGGGAGGGATGTACTTTTGTTTAGTCATTGAAAGGAAGCTAGATGGGTTACAAATGGCCAGAGAGCAAACAAAAGCTGCTTAGTCAGTAAGAAAATGACATAAATTAAGTGACACCTCTGTTAAACAACACAGATACACCCTGAAGATTATTCAAACAAAATTTTTCCCACTCAAGATTTTTTTAAACAAAATATTAATATCTTTGTAGAAAATTGTGTACAATTGTGATTTTTTTGCATAAAGTAACTAAAAAGATAAGCTGATAGAAACTCTCAAATATCACAGTGACCTTATTCAAGTAAAGCGGGAAATATGTAGAAAAAATAAAATAAAAGCAATAGCAGTTAGCTATCCTGTTGAAGATAAACAGCCCATGCCCATCTTTTTTTATAGTATGAGCCTTTCACCAGCTCATATTGTGTTATGATCACTCTTTTCTATCTTGCATTCATTTTGTAGAAGCTGAATGAAGATAGTGGGTAAGCAAGCAGGCGTCAAAAAGTTTATACTCAAGGGCTGGTGAAATTTAGAGTTATTCTTGGCTCCAACCTTTCACATCTCACATCCCAACACCAGAAAATCCTTTGGGTGTTTCTCAAATCTGATCACTTCTCAACATCACCACTGCTGCTACTGGGAACACCACCATCTCTCGCTTGGGTTATGCAAAAGAACCTTTCAAAGTCTCTCTGTTTCAATTCTTTTCTCTATAATCAAATTTTAATATAGCAGTTTGAGTGATGGCTGGATAAATAGCCCAGTCACGTCATTCCTCCACTCAAACTTTGCAGCGGTTCTATTCCACTTAGTGTAAGAGCTGAAATTCTTAGAATTGCATCCAGGTCCCAACTGAGGGCTCCGATCTCAGTTATTTTTCTGACCTCATAACCTACACCTTTCTTCCTGAATTATCCCATACCACCCCCACAGGCCTTTTGAATAGACCAGAAAATTTCTGCCTCAAAGTCTTTACTTGAGCTCTTCTTTTTCATTAGATGCACACTTGAAATCTATCTTCTTTAAATCTTTGCTCCAATTTAGCCTTCTCAGTGAAGTCTCCCTGTTACCATATTTAATAATATAAACTATATTCCATGACTGAAATTATTATACCCCTGATCTTATCTACTTTTTTCCCCTCTATGGTTATGACTAACTTAGACAGCAGAGACAATACTTTGCCAACAAAGTTCCGTCTAGTCAAAGCTATGGTTTTTCCAGTGGTCATGTATGGATGTGAGAGTTGGACTATAAAGAAAAATGAGTCCCGAAGAATTGATGCTTTTGAACTGTGGTGTTGGAAAAGACTCTTGAGAGTCCCTTGGACTGCAAGGAGATCCAACAAATCAATCCTAAAAGAAATCAATCCTCAATATTTATTGAAAGGACTGATGCTGAAGCTGAAGCTTCAATACTTTGGCCACCTGATGCGAAGAGCTGACCATTGTAAAAGACCCTGATGCTGGGAAAGATTGACGGCAGGAAGAGAAGGGGATGATAAAGGATGAGATGTTTGAATGGCATCACTGACTCAATACACATGAATTTGAACAAACTCTGGGGATTGGTGATGGACAGGGAGGCCTGGTGTGCTGCAGTCCATAGGGTCACAGAGTCAGACATGACTGAGCAACTGAACTGAACTGATGGCACTTATCACCTACCATGGGCTTCCCAGGTGGTGCTAGTGGTAAACAGCCTGCATACCAGTGTAAGAGATATAAGAGACACAAGTTTGACCCCTGGGTTGGGGAGATCCTCTGGAGGAGGGCACAGCAATCCATTCCATATTCTTGCTGGGTAATCCCATGGACAGAGGAGGCTGGAAGGCAACAATCTATAGTGTCACAAAGAGTCAAACATGACTGAAGTGATTTAAATCCACAACATACAATATATTCTTTATTACATTTATTGTTAATCTCTTTCCTGCATCTGCTCCCTGCCTCAGAAATGTAAGCTTCATAAAGGCATAGAATTTCTAGGTTTTACTACCTGATATATACAAAGGACCTAGAACTATTCTTGATGCATGTTTTCAATAAATATTTGTTGAATGAATGAAAAAAAGTTGTCTGATCCTCTGAATGGAGTGAACATCTGTGACTGCTCTCAAATTCCTTATTAAACACTTTAACATTACTTTACATTAGCTTTTAAAAATATTTATTTGGCTGTGTCAGGTCTCAGTTGTGACATGGGCAGTCTTTGTTGCAGTGTGTGGGTTTCTCTCTAGTTGTATGTGGGCTCAGTAGTTGTGGGCATGATCTCTAGCTGTGGTGCATGAGCTCAGTAGTTGTAGCATGCAGGCTTAGTTGCCCCATGGGACATGTGGAATATCACTTCCCCGACCAGGGACCAAACTCATGTCCCCTGCAATGGAAGGTGGATTCTTAACCACTGGACCACCAGGAAAGTCACAAAGTTAGCTTTTAAAATAAGTAATACAAGCACATGATACACAATTTGGAAGGCACAAATGAATAATAAAACTGAGTCTCCTTTGCTGCTGCTACTGCTAAGTCACTTCAGTCGTGTCTGACTCTGTGCGACCCCATAGACGGCAGCCCACTAGGCTCCCCCATCCCTGGGATTCTCCAGGCAAGAACACTGGAGTGGATTGTCATTTCCTTCTCCAATGCATGTAAGTGAAAAGTGAAAGTGAAGGGGCTCCTCCGTCCCTTGGATTTTCCAGGCAAGAGTACTGGAGTGGGTTGCCATTGCCTTCTCCTTTAGAGAAAGCTAATTACTATTTTTTTTTTTTTAATATTTCTTTTCAAAAGTAATCTATACATTTAGAAATATTGACATATAGGCATTTATGTTTTTATATTAACACAGAAGGCAACTTCCATTTAGCTTGTTTTGAAAATATTTTTTATATTTAATTTTATTACTATTATTTTTAATAGCTTGTTTTTTTTTGTATCTGACAGTACATGTTAGTGATTATCTTATTATGGTATAAAAATTAACTCTCTTATTCTTTCTAAAAAACTTCATAGCAATTGATTTATTGATATAAAATTGATGGGTAATGAGTACATATCATTGTTTGCTCTTATATAATGACTTTTCTGTGCATATGTCAATGTAGGTATAGGATAAAGTTCTAGAAAAGGAATTGCTGGATCAAACAACATGCATTTTAATTTTGAAATATACTGCCAAATTTTCTTCCATGGTCATGTTATCAATTAACATTTTCTCCAACACTGTTGGTTTTCCTGTTGGCTCAGTGATAAAGAATTCATCTGCTAAGGCAGGAGACTGGAGTTTAATCCCTGGATTGGGAAGATCACCTTGAGAAGGAAATGACAACTCATTCTAGTATCCTTGCCTGGGAAATCCCATGGACATAAGAGCCTGGTGGGACACAGTCTGTGGGATCACAAAATGATTAGACATGGCTTAGTGACTAAACAACAATAACAACCAACAGTATATGAGTATTTTTATTCTATTAATTGCATGTTATCAAAGTTATCAAAGATTTTGTATAATCAGAGATTTTGATCTTTAATAAATTTATTTTAAATCAATATAGACTAATAGTAAAAAGTAAAAATGCTAATATGGTACAGAAAGTATAAAGTAGAGAATAAAAGCACTAAGACTTTCAGATCACTCTTTTGCAACCTGGAAAAATGATCATATTTAATAGCATCATGCATATGCACTCAGAAACTTTCAATACATATGTAATGTTATATATATATATGTTTATACACTATGTGAACACAATAATGCTTTGTAACTTACTTTTTCACTTGATAATATATCATGGATATTGTTCCAATCAGTATATATTATTGCTATATTATATATATATATATATATATATATTTAAAAGGTCACTCAGTCAATATGTACCATAATTTTTTAACCTAGTTTGTTCAGATAAAACTTTAAAAAAGTTCTAAGGATTTTAATTGCAAACAAGATGGTGATGAATGGCTTTATCTATGCTGTTTACTTTAATATTTGTTAATGTAAATATATTTCTTACAGTCAAATATATGCACACCTAAAATTTTGATAGTTCTTTCCGAGTTACCCCCTAAAAGGTTAAATTGCTTTTCTTTGAATTAGAAATTTTGCTTCTCTATGCACTGCTGCCTTTTATCATTATTACCTGTTTTGTTTGCAGAGTCAGTATTTGTTCAGCTGTTGTGGAATGGTGTGTGTTATAATGGGATGTGACACTGGGAAAAGAAGCAATCTTTTCACCACTACTGGGGATTCTCCACAGTTCTGAGACTTCTACAACATGCTGCATGTAGCAAATCCAATGCATTTTTGATCTCTGGAGAGGCCTGTGTTACAACTGGCTGTCTAGGAGGAAATGATAGCAAGGCACTTACATAACTGAAATTAACAGAGAACTTTTTTACTTTAAAAATTGTGTACTCATAGGTCACCCTCTTACTGAAATTGTTTCTCATGTGTACCTTTAATTCTTTATTGTGACTCAGAGTTGCTATTACAGGGAAATGAGTTGTCATGAATTTTGCATTATTGTGATCACCATTTAAACATCTTTGCATGAGGCCTAAGCTCAGGAGGCAGAGTTGTTTACAGATACTTTCAATCTATTTAGAAACAATATATATATAATAGTCCAATGGCTCATTTATTCTATGCTCTTGATAGGATAGTTGGGCAAACATAATGCAGTAGTTTGCTCATTAATTGCAAGTATAAAATGGAATGAACTATAAATTACTTCTTATAAAGGTTGGCAGGCATAAAATCCAGCAAAGCTGTTGTTTTTATTTTGTTTTCCCAGGGGCAAGAAAACTATTGAGTGTTTGTGCCTTATCTATTTTATCTGTCAAGTTACTTTCCTTTGGAAAGTTTGTTTCCACCATTTTATAAAGAATAGATAGTTAACACATTACACTTTATAGCTTCTAGACTTATAGGTGCTGCTTGTGATAACTTTACAACACAGTTATTTCAATACCAAGCCACCGAATGGTAAGTAGAAGCAATTATTAAATATATCAGCTCACTATGCTGGAAATGTGGCAATGATAGCATACAGGCAGACAGAATTGATATATGAGTACCATTATGTCTGGTATTCAGTTATAGGACAGTAAAAGAACTCTTCAGAAAGAGGACTAAAGTTCCAAGAAGGTCATGATCAAATGAAGTGAGGCAGGAGGATGTTGGGCTTAGGTTGAAGGCAGTGAGCCCCAAGCTGAGTGATCATAAAATCATATGATGATGTTTGTAACAAAACAAATTCCAATATTTCACGTTGAGACTCCACTTGACAGTGGGGGATAGGTGGGGGTAGAAGAGAGGCTAAGAATCTACATTTTAGCTAAAAAGCCTGTGCAGATAGTCTACCTACCTCATGTTGAGAGATGGTCAACATCTGGAGAGTTGTCTCTGTCTAGTGGATTACAGGTTTAACTAGAGCATCACTGGTAAGCAAGATTAGTGCACTCCAATTCTAGATGGAGGATGTATCTTCCATCTGGTTTAATCTGCGTCGAAGATTTGAATCATCCTTGCATGTGAATCTGAGCTCTCCTGGAGAGAGAACTATAAATATTAGGATATCCCACCTCACATATTGAATAAAGGTAAGGTCAGATTAATACAGAGAGTCCCCCATTTACAATCTGACTTACAATTTTCCAATGTGTGAAAGTGATATGTATTCAGTAGGAATTGTACTTCGAATTTTGAGCTTTGAATTTTGAATTCTTATTTATTCCCAGGCTAGCTATCTGGGCTTAGTCTTCTCCAGTGATGCTGGACAGCAGCAGTGAGCACAGTTCTAAGTCACACCCACAATCATGGATCATGAGAACAAACAGCCCATAGAACAATTCTTTTTTTTTTTTTTTACTTTCAGTACTGTAATTAATAAATTACATGAGATTTTAATCACTTACATATTATCATACAATAGGCTGTGTAGTGGATGATTGTGCCCCACTGTAGGCTAAGATAGGTGTTTTGAGCACATTTAAGGTAACTGGGTGTAAGATATGATGTTCTTACAGGTTAGGTGTTTTCAATACATTTCAACCTACTGCATTCAACTTTCCCTGAGAGTATTGTGACATAGGCTTCCCTGGTGGCTCAGAGGATAAAGAATTGTCTGAAATATGAGAGATCAGGGTTCAATCCTTGGGTGGAGAATATCCCCTGTAGAAGGGAATGATTGCCCACTCCAGTATCCTTGCCTGGAATTCCATGGACAGACGAGCCTGACAAGCCACAGTCCATGGGGTTTCAGAGAGTCAAACGTGACTGAGAGACCAATACTTTGATTTTCATGAGGACGTAACCCATCATAAGTTGAATAGCAGTGCTGCTTTCTTTTGAAATTCGTGACTTGTATCCAGACTGACTTTGGACAGCTTGTGTGATATTCACTTTTACTCAGCTTTTCCTATTCTTGCTGGGAAATCCCATGGATGGAGGTACCTGGTGGGTCCACAGGGTCACAGAGAGTCAGACACGATTGAATGTGTACACACACATCCTAAATGAAAGTCTGTTTTCTCAATAGGAACAGACAAATTTTTTTTTTTTTTTTTTGAAAGTAAAGAGTTATTTGGTGGGAATATTTAGGACTCTGAGCCTGGGAGACAGCATCTCAGTAGCTCTGAGAATACTGCTCCAAGGAAGCAGGAGGTGACTTCAGGCTATATACAAGTTTGCAGCAAAGAGAGCAGGCAGTCTGAACATCAAAGATCAGATATCAAGTTAAGGAATTTAGCATTCAATGTATGGGAAGATGCACACCTCTGGTCTCATTGAATGCATTCCTTTCATATGCATCTCAGGTATCTGAGGCCAATCTTATTCCTTTGTTCACCTTTTTTCTTGCATTCTTCCAGCTCCTCAGTAATCAGTGTGGGGAGGAAGGGGGCAGTATCTTCTGGATCGCAGTTTGGGGAACCCTCATTCACATTTGAAGACCAGAAATTGCTGATGGCTGTAAAATTCTTTGTTTATTAATATGGCAGGATATATTTTCATCTCACAGTTTCCCAATGGTCATACATTTAACCATATTTGGGAGACAATTCATGATTTTTTTTTTTTTCATTCCCATATCGCTGGGAGGCTCCTCTCAAATCAGGTGAGGGTCCTCATTGATAAATCACTCCAGGTGTTAATTTCTGGTTTAGGCCCATTTATAAATAATAAAAAAAAATTTCTGGATCATCTATCGTCTAACCTAATAGGATCCAGGAGATATTTCTCTTGTTGTCTCTTCCCAACTTAGAACCACACTATTACAATTATTCTACATTATAAATTTGACCTATTTCTTTAAGATGTTGAGCTATCATTAATCTGGCCAGAGACCTGGTTATACATCTTGTAATGCAAAGGACAAGAGTCTTGTAAAATAAACAGATAACAAGCAATACAGCTAATAACGTGGTTAAAGTTACAAATAAGGATTTAATCAATGAGTTTTCAGAACTACACTATCTTCCTAAAACATCACACATTAGAGGATTCATCTGATATATAAATACAATATTCAGGTTGAATTATAGCACAGGTGCACCCTTGAGATGCTGTTAAGTATATCAAGGGCTATACGATTTTGTAAGACAGCTTTTCTCATCATAGAAACCTCAGAATTTAGTAGACTAATAGCTTGATTGCTATCATTTAATGTCTTTTGAGTGAATTTTTAAAGACTTCAGTGTGAAAAATGACACTTTCCAATCCTATTGAAGGCACAGAAATAGCTGTTAAATGGTCATACCAGTAAATATAGAGCTCTTGGTCCATCAGGTTTGTATTGATGGTAAATTTGCTGTAGTCACATCTGAGTTTGTAGAGAAGTAGTCTTGAACTCAAGGGAATCCTAAAGTACACCTTCCTGGCCAGCCTGGTGGAAGCCAGGATCATATACTGGACCCACAAAGCCATTTGAGTCCTTTAAGGTACTAGCCTGTATATTTCTGGACATCTGATCCAATCTGTTCCACAGCAATCACTATCTTTAAGAGAAATAGTACATCGGCAATTTTTGTAAGACACCCAGCCTAATTTTCTAGTCTTATTAGGTTGATTATCATTGGTATGATTTATTCGTTTCCAGCATGGTGTGTGTGTGTTGGGGGGTGCAGGGGGTGGGGTGGGGGTGGGGAGTTTTAAGCTTAGATTACCATAGCCTGTTGTTAGCCAGATAAATCCATCCTATAACTTTGGAAGCTTCCCTCCTAATAGTCAAGAGTATATATGTATATATATATATGTATATACATATATATATATATATGTATATATATGTGTATATATATATATGTATATATATATATATATTTTTTTTTTTTTCAAAATTTAGATGGTTATTCTGACTTAGCTAGAGTAACCTAAAGTGAAAATTTATATTTATGGCTAGGGTTAGAGAAGTATGTTTGATTGGCCAAGTGAATGGCTCCCATTTAGTGATATCAATAGTAGCCCAGACAGAAATATAATTCTTTTCTTCTACAATAAACTTTCTAAGAGGCATCCAATCAGAGCCTTGGGGGTGGAGGCAAGAAACCCATTAGGTGAACCAGAAGTACTGGGTGCAGGCAATTCACCAAACTCAACCATTTGACTGATTTCTAAAATTTCATAAGATTGTGCCCATGATAGAAAAAAAAAAAAAAAACAAAACAAAACTAAAAACATTTAATTCATGTGTAAGAGTCCAAGAAACTAAGAAGAGAACTTATAAACCAATCATGTGAGTAAAGTCCAGCATCTTGAGACAGCTGTTTATTTCTCATGTCATCTCATCTTGACACTGGTGATCCCTTTTTTTTTTTTTTTTTTACCTGAAAGGCAATTCTGCTTTACAGAATTTTGTTGGTTTCTGCCAATATTAACATGAGTCATCCATAGGTATACATATGTCCCTTTCCTCTTGGAACTCCCATCCATCTCCCGCCCCATCTCACCCCTCTAGTTTGTTATAGAGCCTATGTTCGAGTTCTCTGAGTCACACAACAAATTTTCCATTGTCTATCTATTTTACATATGATAATGTAAGTTTCCGTGCTAGTCTCACCATACATCTCATTTTCTCCTTCCTTCCTCTCATGTCCATGAGTTTGTTCACTATATCTGTTTCTGTATGGCTGTACTGCAAAAAAAAAAAAAAAAAAAAATCAGTACCATCTTGCTAGAGATTCTATATATGTGTTTTAGTATATGATATTTATCTTTCTCTTTCTGACTTACTTCACTCTGTATAATAAGCTCTAGGTTAAGCCACATCATTAGAACGGACTCAAATGTGTTCCTTTTTATAGCTGGCTAATATTCCATAATATATATGTACCACAGCTTCTTTATAGATTTTGATGATGGCCATTGTGACCAGTTTTAGTTCTAGGTCTTGTTGGTCTTCATAGAACAATTCAACTTCAGCTTCATCAGCCGTTACTAGTCAGGGCATAGACTTGGATTATCATGATATCGAACACCAAAATTAGATTGATTATATTCTTTGAAGCCAAAGATGGAGAAGCTCTATACAGTTAGTAAAAACAAGACTAGGAGCTGACTGTGGCTCAGATCCTGAACTCTTTATTGTCAAATTCAGACTGAAATTGAAGAAACTGGGGAAAACCACTAGACCATTCAGGTATGATCTAAATAAAATCCCTTAAGACTATACAGTGGAAGTGAGAAATAGATTTAAAGGACTAGATCTGATAGACAGAGTGCCTGATAAACTATGGACAGAGGTTTGTGACATTGTAGAGGAGACAGAAATCAACACCATCCCCAAGAAAAAGAAATACAGAAGAGCAAAATGGCTGTCTGAGGAGGCCTTACAAATAGCTGTGAAAAGACAGGAAGTGAAAAGCAAAGGAGAAAAGGAAAGATATACCCATTTGAGTGCAGAATTCCAAAGAATAGCAAGGAGAGACAAGAAAGTCTTCCTCATGATCGATGCAAATAAACAGGAAAACAATAGAATGGGAAAGACTAGAGATCTCTTCAAGAGAATTAGATATACCAAGGGAACATTTCGTGCAAAGATGGGCAATGAAGGACAGAAATGGTGTGGACCTAACAGATACAAAAGATATTAAGAAGCATTGGCAAGAATATACAGAAGAACTGTACAAAAAAGATCTTCACGACTAAGATAATCACGATGGTGTGATCACTCACCTAGAGGCAAACATCCTTGAATGTGAAGTCAAGTGGGCCTTAGGAAGCATCACTACGAACAAAGCTAGTGGAGGTGATGGAAATCCAGTTGACCTATTTCAAATCCTGAAAGATGATACTGTGAAAGTGCTGCACTCAATATATCAGCAAATTTGGAAAACTCAGCAGTGGCCACAGGACTGGAAAAGGCAGTTTTCATTCCAATCCCAAATAAAAGCAATGCCAAAGAATGCTCACTGTATGGTACAATTGCACTCATCTCACCTGCTAGTAAAGTAATGCTCAAAATTCTCTAAGCTGGGCTTCAGTCATACGTGAACCGTAAACTTCCAGATGTTTAAGCTGGTTTTGGGAAAGTCAGAGGAACCAGAGGTCAAATTGCCAACATCCACTGGATCATCAGAAAAGCAAGAGAGTTCCAGAAAAAATATCTATTTATGCTTTATTGACTATGCCACAGCCTTTAACTATGTGGATCACAATAAACTGTGGAAAATTCTGAAAGAGATGGGAATACCAGACCACCTGACCTGCCTCTTAAGATACCTGTATGCAGGTGAGAATGCAACAGTTAGAACTGGACTTGGAACAACAGACTGGTTTCAAAAAGGAAAAAAAAAAACAGTATATCAAGGCTGTATATTGTCACTTGCTTATTTAACTTATATGCAGAGTACATCATGAAACACTGGGCTGGAGGAAGCACAAGCTGGAATCAAGATTGCTGGGAGAAATATCAATAACCTCAGATACGCAGATGACACCACCTTTATGGCAGAAAGTGAAGAAGAACTGAAGGGCCTCTCGATGAAAGTGAAAGTGGAGAGTGAAAAAGTTGGCTTAAAGCTCAACATTCAGAAAACAAAGATCATGGCATCTGGTCCCGTCACTTCATGGCAAATAGATGGGGAAACAGTGCAAACGATGGGCTTTCTATTTTTGGACTAAAAAATCACTGCAGATGGTGACTGCAGCCATGACATAAAAAGGTGCTCTCTCCTTGGAAGAAAAGTTATGACCAACCTAGACAGCGTATTAAAAAGCAGAGACATTGCTTTGCCAACAAAGGTCCATCTAGTCAAGGCTATGGTTTTTCCAGTAGTCATGTATGTATGTTAGAGTTCAACTATAAAAAAAAGCTGAGCACTGAAGAATTGATCATTTTGAACTGTGATGTGGAGAAGTTTCTTGAGAGTCCCTTGGACTATAAGCAGATCCAATCAGTCCATCCTAAAGGAGATCAGTCTTGGGTGTTCATTGGAAGGACTGATGCTGAAGCTGAAATTCCAATACTTTGGCCACCTGATGTAAAGAACTGAGTCATCTGAAAAGACCCTGATGCTGAGAAAGATTGAAGGCAGGAGGAGAAGGGGATGACAAAGGATGAGATGGCTGGATGGTATCATCACTCAATGGACATGAGTTTGAATAAACTCCAGGAGTTGGTGATGGAGAGAGAGGGTGGTGTGCTGCAATCCATGGGGTTGCAAAGCATTGGACATGACTGAACAACTGAACATAACTGATGGTATTAGGAAGTATTCTAATTTCATTCTTTTCACATAGCTGTTCAGTTTTCCTAGCACCTCTTATTGAAGAGGCTATCTTTGCCCCATTGTATATTCTTGACTCCTTTGTCAAAAGTAAGGTATCCATAGGTTCATGGGTTTATCACTGGGCTCTCTATCTTGTTCCATTCATCTATATTTCTGTATCAGTACCATACTGTCTTGATAACTGTAGCTTTGTAGTATAGTCTGAAGTCAAGAAGGTCGATTTCTTCAGCTCCATTCTTCTTTCTCAAGAATGTCTTGGCTATTTGGGGTCTTTGTGTTTCCATGTTAATTTTTTTGTTCTAGTTCTGTGAAAAATGCCACTGGTAATTTGATAGGGATCGCCATAAGCCCGTAGATTGTGTTTGGTAGTATCGTCATTTTCACAATATTAATTATTCCAACCCAGGAACACAGAATATCTCACCTTCTGTTTATGTTATTTGATTTCTTTTATGAATGTCATAATTTCCTGTGTACAGTTCTTTTGTCTCCTTAAGTTGGTTTATACCTAAATATTTAATTCTTTATATCATAATGGTGAAATGAATTGATTCTTAAATTTCTCTTTCTGATTTTTCATTGTTAGTATATAGGAATGAAAGTGATTTCTGTGTACTGATTTTGTATCTTGCAACTTTGATAAATTCACTGATTAGCTCTAGTAATTATCTGGTACTACATTTAGGGTTTTCTATGCACAGTATCATGTCATATGCCAGCAGTGAGAGTTTTACTTTTCAAATCTGGACTCACTTTATTTATTTATTTATTTATTTCTGATTGCCTTTGCTAGGACTTCTAAAGCCATGCTTGCTTTGGGTTTGCTGTGTATTTATTACATATGGACTTTATTATATTGAAGTAGGTCCTTCTATGACAATTTTTTGAAAAGTTTTTAATCATAAATTGAGGCTAGATTACTGAAATAATCTCTAGAAACATGTTTAGAATGACTTGTCAATAATTTGATTAAACACTTGCAATAATACAGTATATTTTCCTAAGTAATATAGGATCATAGAGGGTTTTTTTTTTTTTTAAATCAAATCTCGTTGGTTTCCCTGTAATAATTTCAAAGGAAAACAAATGATGTTTGTCAAAAGAGTCAATCTGGAGGTTGAGGAGAACCAATGGAAAGGCCTTGGGCCAAGGGAAGGAAAAGCATCCATAATTTTAGCAAACTGACTTTTACTTTTTTCATTTGCCCTTTCTACTAACCTGAAAATTGGGGCTAATGGGCACAATGGAAATGTTTCATAATTGGCCAAATTTTACAAATTTCCTTAACAATTTGTCTAGAAAAATGGGTTCTTCTCTCACTATGTCCCTCTCAGAGGGCATTTCCCAAATGGGAATTGCTGTCTCTAAAAGCAGCTTCCTTATTTATTGTGCCATGTCTCTTCTGCATGGTTAAAGATTTGAGTGCAATGCAGTTAGGAAAGTTGGATATTTATGCAACATAAAATATTTTAATATTATCACTAGAATTATATCTGATAACATTATTTCAAAACATGTCAGATTTCAGGGACTCCATATAAAATTTAAAATAGTTGTATTAATGATGTTTATCTATTTATTATAATCTAAGGTTTACTTTCAATCACTTGACAATGTTTTTGAATTAATAATACCAAATAGCTTAACATTCATCTCTGAGATTTCTCAGAGATGTTTCCTTGAAACATCTATCCCACAGTCAGCTGGAGGCTAAAAATCTTAACTAGATTTAATTATTTGGGAAGTTTGTTAGAAATATCAAAAAGATTTTAAAACACAGGATCATAGTTCACTGAAACAATACCTATTCATTTAATGAAGGTCAAAAAGAAAATAAATATAAATCATTTAAAGTATAAGAATGTCACACATTCTGTTATCAAAAGGAACACTTATAATGGACAGAAATAACATTTCCAGTCTTGTATTAGCCTAGTTAATTAATAATCTAAACTTAGTTAATCTTGACTATGCATAAAACCTTTTCCTCAGGGTGTTACCAAGTTCAAGCTTGCTCTGCTCACTTCATGAGAGTCTAATGAATCTGAGAGATGCAGTGTTGAGGAAGGAAAACAATTTTGTTCAGAAAGCAGCTTATGAAAAAGATGGCAGGCTAGCAACTCAAAATAACCTTCTAATTGGGGTTTGGATGTCAAGTTGTTTTATAGACCTGAGATGGGGGTGACATGATGAGTCAAGGTACACAGGCCACTAATCTTGCAAACATCTTCTAGAATGCAAGCCTCAGGCAGGGGGATGTGTTAATTTCTCCCTTCCTGCCACCCACTGGGGGACAGAGTTCTGAATAAAGGCAGTTGAGTTTAACAGTCAAGAAGAGGGCAAGGATTCTCTGAGGCTATTCTGTATGATCATACTATTCTGTATGATTATAATAACCAAAGCTACAAAAAGCAAGCCAAATAAACAATTCCATCATGGGGTCAGAATGGGCTTGCTCCCTGCAATATGGCTCCTTTTCATAATTTCTCATCACCTTTTGTATCCAGCTTGTCTCTTATTTTTCATCTAAATAAAACTAACCAGCTCATTTTTTTTTTAACTAAAATGCAATTTCATTTCTATCTTCCTTACTGAAAATATACATTTTATTTTCTACTGTATCTTGGAAAATTACTGTGCTATTTCTAATAGCTTTAATTATATGTTTAAATTAGAATCCTCAGCTCTTAAAACCTTAATTTTAGTAAAACTAAGAAGTAAGCAATTATGCACTATCTTTACATTAGCATTTTATAAAATGATGAGCTTAAACATTAGTTTAAGGTTAAACATCAGGCTTCCCTTGTGGCTCAGAGGTTAAAGTGTCTGCCTCCAATGCAGGAGACCCGGGTTGAATTCCTGGGTCAGGAAGATCCCCTGGAGAAGGAAATGGTAAAGCACTCCAGTATTTTTGCCTGGAGAATCCCATGGATGGCGAAGCCTGGTAGGGTACAGTCCATGGAGTTGCAGAGTCGGACATGACTGAGCGAATTCACCTTCACCTTCAAATATCAGTGATTTTTTTTTAAATTTTGTTTTCTTATAGAGAGCATTTTAGATACAAAACATTTTCATTAATGTTTTCAAATGCTTTTATTTTATTTAGTAATTGAGGTCTCAGTATCTTTTAAATAAATAAACTTCCATCACTTAGCTTAAATTGCCACATATTTAGAATCGTAAGTCACCAAACATCTGGAAAGACCATATTAATTAGACATTTCTAAAATATGCTTACTTTAAAGTTTTTATCTCATTTACAATTATCTTGAAGTTTCCTCATGTCCAGTTATTTTCTTGCAAGAGATTACTAAGGTCTTATTTATTAGATGTAGGTACTGAAAAGTTGCTGCTATGAGCTGTAAAGGATGCTGTGATTCATGACCTCTAGAGAAGAGGAATCTGATCTGGGGTCACTGATGAGACTTGATCACTCAGAGCTTTTGGTGTAATAAAGTTTTATTAAAATATAAAAGAGAGAAAGCTTCTGACATAGACATCAGAAGGGAGCAGAAAGAGTGCCCCCTTGCTAATATAACTATTAACAGGCTGCTAATTAGAGAAGGAAATGACTCAAAACTGAGAGAGCTGCATCTCTCAGAGAGGCCCCTCACTCAAAACATGCATTTTGAGATAGCATTGGTACAAGGTGAGTCATCCTGGGCCATGAAACAATTGGCATGAATCTCAAACAAATGCAGATTTCAAACAAACACATAGCTCATTAGCATAGCTTAAGGAAGATATTTCCATGAGAAAAATGCATTGGTTGGCTCAAGGTTTAAGAAAAAGTTAAGTTCAGGTGAAACTGGGTGTCAACATGGTGACACAATATTAGAAGAGAAAAGGAAAAAAAAAAAAAAAGTCTGCCACTTGCAGTTTTTATTTCCTCCTGTCATTTGGTGACCTCTGGCCTCCCTACTGAGGCTATTAACACTTTAAGCACAGCAAAGTATTATATTTAATTTTAATGACATCTATATTCATTTAGATCCACAAACTTAACCATTAGTATCAGATTTCAACTTAATATTGACTATTTTCCACTTCACATGAATACAAAAGCCATCTTGGCAAGTTTTCTTCAAGTGTAAGTGTTTTTTATTAAAATTAAATACAGCTCATTATAAATCAAATTCTGATAATATCTTTTAGAAGAGGAGCTATCTCATGTTTAATGTGTACACAGATATAAACAAACTAGTGATGTCATGGCTTTCCTAAAAGCTAAGATATGAACTAGATATTATATTTTTAAAAAATTGATATAAATTTACTAGTTAACAAACAATGAGAATACCTTAAAGTTGCCTGCTCAGATGATTAAGTCTTACTGTCTATAAAGTTTGGCTGAAGGAGCATTTTCAGCAATTTAGATTCAAAATTGCAACTTTTTTTTTTTTTTTTCTTGGTCTTACTTGCTTAATTCTGTTTAATCTAGACCCTTACATCCTTTATTCACATTCTGGTTTAGACATTTCTGAGGCAAAGGCAGTTGCTTAGCTTTACAAAGAATGATTCAAAAGTTACTAATGTTACTAAAATCAGTGGTGAGATTTTTATAAAACTGAAATGTAATTTACAAAGATCAGTTTTATAATTTTAGTGTTTAAATCTTAAAATGTTTGTATACGGCATTTAGCAAAGACCTTTCTGAATTTATAAATTAAACCAAGGTAAAGATCAAAAGTAAAAAAAAAAAAAAAAATTATTAATCCTTACATGTTAGTTCCCAGTTTACTTATTATGTATGACTGAGGTAACTATTCATTTCCTTGGTAAGTTTAGTTAATATTTCCTTAGTGGCAATCTGTATGTCTTATTTATTCCACAATATATTTTAGAGCTATAATCACCTTACTTAAAGCTCATTTAAATGTACCAATTTTTAAAATCCTGAAAGATGATGCTGTGAAAGTGCTGCACTCAATATGCCAGAAAATTTGGAAAACTCAGCAGTGGCCACAGGACTGGAAAAGATCAGTTTTCATTCCAATCCCAAAGAAAGGCAAAGCCAAAGAAAGTTCAAACTACCACACAATTGCACTCATCTCACATACTAGTAAAGTAATGCTCAAAATTCTCCAAGCCAGGCTTCAGCAATACATGAAACATGAACTTCCAGATGTTCAAGCTGGTTTTAAAAAAGTCAGAGGAACCAGAGATCAAATTGCCAACATTAGCTGGATCATCAAAAAAGCAAGCAAGAGAGTTGCAAAAAAGAAAGAAAAAAAATGTATTTCTGCTTTATTGACAATGCCAAAGCCTTTGACTGTGTGGATCACAATAAACTGTGAAAAATTCTGAAAGAGATGGGAATACCAGACCACCTGACTTGCTTCTTGAGACACCTGCATGCAGGTGTGGATGCAACAATTAGAACTGGACATGGAACAACAGACTAGTTCCAAATAGGAAAAGGAATATGTCAAGACTGTATATTATCACCCTGCTTATTTAACATATATGCAGAGTACATAATGAGAAACTTTGGGTTTGAAGAAACATATATGATCAACTTATTCCATACTTTGGCATTTTTCTGAAGAAAAACAAAGCATTAATTCTAAAAGATATATGCACCTTTATGTTTACTACAGAATTATTTACAATAATCAAGTTATCAGAGCAACCTTAGAGTTATCGATGGATGAATAAAAATGTAGTATGTATGTATATGTGTGTATATATATATATGTAATGAGATATTAGTCATAAAAATCATGAAATTTTGTTATTTGTGACAGTGTGGATAGATCTAGAGGATATTGTACTAGGTCAAGCAAGTCAAACAGAGAAAGATAAATACTGTGTGTTTTCACTTATATGTTGAATCCAAAAAAACACCATAAACCTCACTCATTCGTACAGATTGGTGGTTGCCAGAGGTGAGGGGTAGAGAATGGGTGAGATGGGTGAAGGGGATCAAAATGTACAAACGAACTTCCAGTTAAGAGATAAATAAGCTCTGGAAATATAATATACTGTATGGTGACTACAGCTAATAACTCCATGTTGCACATTGAAAGTTGCTAAGAAAGTAGATCTTATAAGGTTCTCATCAGAAGAAAAAACATGTGTAACTAAATATGGTGATTGATGTTAGTCTTAAGATGATGATCATTTTGCAATATATACAAAAATCAAATCATGTACATCAGAAACTATGTCAATTTTACCTCAATAATAAAAATCATTGCTTTTTAAATTTTTTATAAAGGTGCTATATATATATATATGTATATCTTATTCAAATAAACTTTATGGTATTTAATGATATTCACCATTGTAAATGTTTATTTATATTATTGTTATTATTACCATAATAATGAATTGAACGTTTAATTAAAAAACTACAGGGGGAAATCTTTCCGTTCTGAGGTCATCTGCCCACAAAATATCGGCACTGAAAGAACCCATATCTTGCTTTTTCCCATTTACATTTCACCTTAATTCTCTCTCCTGCCCTCCTCTTTGTAATAGCATAATGGAAGCTCCACCATGTCCATTCCAGCCCTGCCTGATGCACAGGAAAGGGGACAAGCTTGAGTCAGCGCTTCAGTGAGTGTGTTGATCTGACTAGATGAATCAGAGTTTTCCTCTTGCAGCCCCACCAATAGCTACTCCAGAAACCAGGTCTAGTTATGTATACTTAGAGCCAAATATACAACACTATTTTCGGATAGATTGTCAGAAAGATTCTGGGCTTAGCAAAGAAGCAGATAATGAGTGGAAAAATCAAGGAGAGCCGGGTTGGAGTTAATTCATCTTTGTTAAGAATCTTCATGACAAAAATATTGGCAGCACCAGCTGTGAGATTATAGTTGAAGATAAAAGGAAGAAGCTCCCATTTTCATTCTCCTGGAGAAATAAGGACTAAAATGAATTTAACTGGTCGGGGATGGAGGAAGCGAGCAGAACATTCTCTTCTGACTGATCAGATTTCTTCATAAAGCTGCATATCTGATTTTCAACTTGCTCCTGGAAAGAATTGGAAACATAGAGAGATGCAAATTACAAGTGCAGTAAGAATGAAAGTAAATCCAACAAAAAGCTCTCATTTTCTTTCATTCATATCTCTTCATTTCTTAGCTCTTACTTCAGTATTTATTTCTATTATAGTTCATGTAATTCTTATCTGTGAAGATCAAACCATCCAAGCTAATGTGTCAAATAAGATTTATATGTTCCCTCAGTTATAAACTGAAGTGGAAATCAACTGGACAAGAGTTGAGAGTACTTTTGTGCTGAAGGGAAACTTTACTGAATGTGTTAAAATCTCAGAATTTTAATAAGGATTTTTTCATGTTTAAAATGACAGAATATAATTTTGATTTTATTTTGTATATATATATTTTTAAAAGTATCAAGTGAGTTCTATGGATCTAAGTTAATTTTTTTGTGGGATAAATTATGATGCATATTAGATATATGGAGTGACTTCTTTTTTTATAGGTGCTGGTAGGTGTGGTGGTGAAACTTATAATGATACAGTGAGAAGATTCATATTCTAAATCATCTCCCTTTTTTCTGTCCCAAAATACTAGCTCCCTTTAAAATGTCAAATGCTGTTGTTATTGTTATCTTTCCTCTCTCAAAAGCAAAACAGTCAATCTTGCTGCAGATAGAGGTTGGCTATTTAGTGCAATAAATAAATTAAATAAAAAGAATATGGAAACTGCTCTAAATTCTCCAAACACTCCTAGTCAGTATAACCAAAGGCTAAAATAATTCATCCTGTAGAAGTAATAACAAATTCAAATATTTAAGGCCATATATATAGCCAGGTTGCAACTACATTATATTTCATTAAAAAAAAAAAAAAACCTTATAAAAATTTTACTAGATAAATCTAGTAAGATTTGGCTCTTTGTCCAATCAGAAAGAATCTAGACAAGTCTGATATTTGCCTATTATGACTTTCTATTTTTCTTTACATCCACTGAAAATAGATGTATCTTTACCTTAGTGTCATCTATGAGTAAATAATATCTAAAATCTAATGTTTACTGAATGCTGGGAGCCACCACAGGAGATCCCCCCCATGACAACGTCATGTGGAAGAGAACTGTTAAGCAAGGCTTCAGGACTCAAGGGGCTCCCTAGGCTTTCTTGAGGATCTACCCCCAAACCAGAATCTGTCTGTTTTACTATTTCATTACTTTCACCAACTCCTCTAACATTAAAAGGGGGCTATCCCTGACCACCTTTCTCTGGAGAAAATCAACTTAGGGCTATAGCTAATAAGTCACCTGGACATGAGAGGAACATTTCAAATCAAACCCCCTCTGTTAGCATTCTAGCTTGCTTGGCAGGTATATTCAGACTCTTCCAGCTATGCATATGATTATTTACAGCCTCCCAAATGTGAGAGGCATGGAAAGCCTAAAACATAGAGCCTTTCAAAGAGTTAAAAGTTATTAGAGTAGTGGTGGTGTAAGATTTTATTATTGGGCCAATGCTTGTTGTTAATTTCCCATATCTCTTATCCACTGTGTGCCTGGGAGTGCATTAGTTAACATAGTTGGAATGTAAGAAAAACTAGTGTGGCCTTGAAATTAACCACATCAGACTTTTGAGCTAATTGGTTCTTTCTTGTAACTCACGGCACATTTGCTCCGTGAGAAATGTAACTTGTTTAATACTTTCTGAGGCTGACATAGATTAAAAATATAAAGAAAAAACATTTTAAGGGAAAATAAATTTTGTGGTTGAGCAGCCTTTATCAAAAGAGGGTCATAAAATGTTCACAGGCCTCCAAGGCCAGAAGATAATGTACACAACATTGTTTATGGGAACGGTTTGCAGAAAAAATCCTGGTTTTGATAAATACAAAACAGATGTAATGTTTGGGCTGACTCTGTATGACTTTGCATCTTTCATTTTCCTCTATGTACAAGTAAAGGTATAAAAGACCCTGTTGAAAATAAAGTAAATGGGCCTCACTCGAAGAAGCTTGGTCACCCCGTGTTTTTCTTTTTTTCTCTTTTTTTTCTCTCACTTTCTTTTTCAGGCTGATCCTTTGGAGCATGGAGGCTCCCTGTGTTCACTTATCTGCCCGGGTTTCTAAGACCTGAGCAGGAAGACGTTCTGCGTCTTCACTCCCTTGGGAGTGAAGGAGGGAGACCAGGAGGGCACCTGTGGCCTCTGTGAACAGGGCAAACTCCTTGTCTTGGGGTTTAATTGGTTTTCTATGTAAACCAAGGAATATCAGCCTCTTTCTCTCCTCAATTTTCTTATCTACAGAATTCTTTCCTTATCTCTCTATAAATCAATTGCCGATGCTGTTTTTCCTTCAGGTTCCCCTGGATCCTGTGGGGGCTGGACCCCAGCAACTGAATACCCACCTTAGATAGAGTTTTACTAGCACTATCTTACTTAAGTGAGAATATTAGTTGCTCAGTCGTGTCCAACTGTTTGCAACCCATGGACTGTAACCCACCAGATTCCTCATGAAAGCTTAGATTCCATTTCTGCCACATTTACATCACATATGATAAAACTGAGACTAAGCAGTGGTAGAGCTAAGGTTAGAAATCAGAATTTTCAAAACCCAGATGAAATTTGGATTACCACATATGTATCAATCCAGGCAGATCATCAGTGAATCTGTTTGTCTCTATCAATTTATCTATCATCTATCTGTTATCTCTTTAATATCTATCTGTCATTGATTTTCAAAGCATACATACAAAATTATGAGTAGATTTATTGTATATAAACAAATAAATGGCGTGTAGTTTGGGTTTCTATGTGTGTGTTTTGTTTTCCATTTGACTGCAAAGGAACTTGTTATTGAATTTGCTTAGCTCTCTGAGTTAACTCATGTCACTCTTAAGATCAAATCTCATAGTTATTGGTTAGAGTTATTTTCATTACAGGAGATGAAAGCACTTAAAATGGCTCAAACAGAAAAAACAGTAGTAAAATATTGGCTTATGAAGCTAAAAGTCCACCGGTAACATGAGGGACAGCTTGATCCAGAAGCTCTAGTGATGCCATCAGAACCATATCTCTCTTTTTGTGGAGGTAACCTGGTTGCCTTTAGTATCAGACTTTTAGGCTCTGAGGACAAATATAAAATAAAACTTGCTTTTTCCCCCCGTCTGATTCTCCTCACATTCTACAACTAATTCTACTGAATCAGACTTTGTCATGTGGCCATTCTTAAGCTGTGCTGTCCTAGGGAAATATTATGCTTTCCTTGTCCAAGTCTAGGTTATATATTTATTCCTGTAACTGGGGTTATGAACATTAGTAGCTACTCAAATGAAATTCAGTAAATTATTATCATACAAAGTGGGATGGATATTATTTGACAAAAAAAAAAAACCCTCAAAATTACACTACAGTGTTCCCAAGAGTTCAAATATTTTATGAGGAATATGGAATGCCTTAAGAAATTTGTGGCATTATGGCAAAAGCTTTTTTTTTTTTTTTTTTTTTTTGTGGCCAAGTACTAGGGTATGACTTTAGTGAATTAGTTTTATAAATGATGGATAATGAAAATAAGATCTTCCATTATGATTGATGATTAAAAATAAATACTTGATGTTACTATAAAGAAGACTAAGACATTTTTAATTGAACTAAGAATCTAGTCTGTCCTCCAATACAGAATTTTCTTCTGAGGGTCTTATGATGTGGAGAAAACAAATGGTAGATGCCACAGCATTACATTTCCTAAATGATCTCATTA